>NW_027396498.1:0-1200000 GCF_048999995.1 Berkeleyomyces rouxiae | reverse complement strand
CAAGTTCGCGGCGCTCGAGTTCCGCTCACCGCACGGCGACGCCGAGCGCGGCCGCACCTTCTTCGCCGGCATCCTCGACAGCTACCCTAAAAAGGGCGACCTGTGGAGCCAGCTGCTCGATCTGGAGCTGGCGCACGCCGTGGCTGTTGCAGACAAGGGCGAGAAGGCCGATGTGCAGGCTATCCGCGACCTGTTTGAGCGCCGCACCAGAGCTAAGGGCCTGAAGCCGGTGCCGGCGCAAAAGTGGTTTGAGCGCTGGGCTGATTGGGAGGCGAGAACAGACGCCAAGGGCAGAGACAAGGTGATGGCAAAGGCCAAGGCGTGGGTTTTGGCGTACAAGGCGAAGCAGGCGAGCAAGAAGGAGGCCGAGGATGTAGAGATGGAGAACTGAGCGAGGGCATGCCACAAGAACGGAGGGGGGGGGGAATGAAGGCTCTATTGTAATGAGGGCAAAAGTCTGTCTTTGATGTTTTCCTTTTTTATTTCTCATGTTTGCTTTGCATTGTTTAGGTTATTTCGGGATACGGCGTCTTCAAAATGCTTGCTACTTTACACTACCAAACCGTGCGAACTCTGTGTGTCATGTGAAGATTAATATCTGGTGGCTTTTATCCTTGCTGCTTTATTCTTGATTCATTTGTATTTGTTGGTTTTTACTTGCTTCAAGAATGTCTGTCAGAAATTGGGGAAGTAGTCAGCTACTCATGGTATCAAACATTCTGGGTTCTAGATTCATCACGATAAGTTCCATTGTTGTTGTAACTAACTATTCGTGTAACTAGGAGCATTAGTGGCTGTGGCGGCCAACCAGGGTAGCATGAGCTCTAGTTAGGGCTGAGCTAGGTTACATCTATGCCAGGGCTGTTCCAGGTATAAAGGATAATCTGGCGGATTTCCCATTTTGAGATGGTTTATGAACAAATGTAGTTGGCCCAAACAATACTGTAGACCATCTCCCTCCACGCCATTTTCCGCCTTCTTTCGTTCTCCTGTTCTCTCGCTTTCTTGAATTCGCTGTAAAAAAACACTCCTATTCCGTTCTATTCATACATGTGCTGGCACATCTTGATTTCAACCAACCTCAAGTCGTGCCTTGGGGCTTTACTCCTAGCAACCGCCAGCGTCACCAGAAGTCTCCTTCCGGGCGGCATTACTCTTGAGAATCAGGTGGTTTCCTAGCTTAACTACCCATGATTCTTTGCGCAGCTCAGCCTGTTGGACATGGCGCCATGCCTTGGCCAGGGTGGTGAAGGCCTGACTACCAGGGCCAAGCTCTCGGCGCCATTTGTCGTCAGCCCAGATCCGGTATACGATCTGGTTAGCCCAGCGATCTTTAAGAGGGACAGCCTGCTCGGGGCGCGAGACAGGATTGCTGTAGCGGCCAAGTAGCTGTTGCTTGGGGCGCTTCGAGACTTTGTGACTCGCAGCGATACGTGTGTTTTTGGGTACAGCTTTAGGAGAAGGACGACTAGGCACAGCAGGGGCAGAAGTAGCTCTTTCACCACCGGCTGCAATAACAGCAAGGGGTTTAAGAACAACTTGAGTAGCAGTATCAGAAGTGGTCAGCTTCTCGGAAGTATCAACGTTGTCCGAAGCAGGGGCGGGATCTTCAGGGGCAGCAGAAGGCTCCCAAGAAGAGGCAGGAATACCCTCGCGTTTAACCATGTTTCTACAGGAGACGCAAAGTTAATAGTCGCAGAGGCAAGATGGCAGTCAAGAACTGTTGGCTGACTTACGCGGAAGTGTCTGTGTGTAAACTTAAAATAGGATAGGGAAGAAGCGCTCTTCTCTTGCTTGCGAAAGCGAAGTGTAATTGATAGGAGAAGGAAGAGCAAACTACAGCGTTGAGTATTCATTGTCAGTCCGAACAGTCCGGCGACGCCGATTCTAACTCACTGTAAGAGTATACCTACCAAGTAACTAGATGAAATAGCGATGGTTAACGATAATGTTTGGGTAGAATGCTCAAGGAATAAAGATACTTCGCCAACACGACGCAGAAGTCTATGCCTTATACATCTCACCAACAGAACACAACTGCCCAAGCCAGATTCGGTTCTGGGGCAGGAAGCTTAGATACACCAGTGTGAATACCGGCTTGTGGCGTATCAGGATATATGCGTAGTGGATAAGGGCAAGCGCTGGAGAAGAAGAAGAAACGGCGATATCGTGATAACAGGAAGACGCTAGAAGCTAAAATCACAAAATAAACCAAAATGTGAGAGATGGGTAAGTTTCTTTGTTTTGCTGCCACGAGTGCTTGTCCGAGTCGCGGTGCTTGTTGACGCTTCCGTCCTGTGTACCGCGCCCTCGGCAGTTGCTCTGGACGGCGCTACGGGTAGTCCCGTAGCCTGCCATGTGAAAAGTGACAACTACATGGACATTCAGATGAATAATCCAGCTCTGGCCGACGCCGGCAGAACTGCTGCTGCTGCCGCACTGTGCCTTCTTAGACTGTTATGCGGATGATTCCGGCCTAAGCGGCACTTCGTCTCCTTCATGACTGCCGCAGTAATCTCCCTCTAGCTCTCAGGCTTTTGCACTAGCTCATCCGCAGCAGTCTAAGAGTCAGTTATGTCAACAGCACTCGTGTGGGGTCTGCATAATTCGTGTTTTTTTGCTCGATGGCTCACTCCGAACTCAGCAGGCCTTCTAATCTCTAAGGCTCTTCCCTCGCTTTATCTCCCTCTTCTTTGTCGACCATATCCTCAATACGGCTCTAATTCTCGCTGTCTATATTTCCCCAGGTTGCCCCCCCCCCCCCCCCCCCCCCAACTCTGGTCGTCCATTTCGGACCACAACACAACTGAAGTCCGAAGTGGGGCCTTGTGTCTCCGGCTTTTCTTTTTCAGAGTTGCCGTCAGGATGGAAGGCCTTGACTCGACTTGACTTGACTGTATTGACCGTCTACCAAAATCACCAAGATTAAACGACGCTGGATTGGCTCCTGTGTGTTCGGAATGGCGTACCATCCCCAAGTCCCGAAGAACCAGTGGTCCACACTCCGCTATGAGGATGGAAGGCCCGTTACTTGGTCTGATTTGATATTATTCTTTTACGTCTATCTACATCCGTTACTTGAGCTCCTTTATATACTCTCATACCGTATTATCTCACAACAAGAAATTTCAACAGGCTTCGATGGCGCAGTGGTAGCGCAGTGGTCTCATATTCATGAGGAGTCTGATTTCGAATCGTCCGCAATGTAAAATGCCATCCAAAGGTCGTGAGTTCGACCCTCACTCGGAGCATCTCTTTTTATTAATGCCGTTGACAAACGGCGACAGTCCGGCATCCCGGAGCCGGATGTGCCGATTTCTGCCTTTTTTTTTCAAGCGGCCCAGCGCCGGAATTGGAAAAACAAATCTCTGACGCTCTCCAGCCAACAGGTGGCAGCCTCCCACAGGGCTCGCCCATCTCCCCAATCTTGTTCATGCTGTTCATGTCGCCGCTGTTCAAGATGCCACTCCCCTGCACTCTCCGTGGGTACGCTGACGATGGTTGCCTAGTCAACTCAGACTCGCCCCTCGAAGGCAACTGCTCGGTTCTCTCCCGCTCTCTGGAGCTCGTTGACAGCTGGTGCACGGACAACGGCATGGCGCTCGACCTGACGAAGTCCGAACTACTTCACGTGACGCGCAAGCGTCATGGACAAAACCCAAGCCTGCGACTCCCCGACGGCTCTACGCTGGAGGCGGTCAGCCCTCGCGGGACCCTGCGCTGGCTTGGCGTGCGCTGGTCACGAAACCTCTCCTTCGTGCCACACATCCGAGACGTGGCACAGAGGACGGCACCGGCCATTCGCGGCATCCAGATTCTGTCCGGGTGCTGGAAAGGCGCCCCGATCAAGGGCGCCCTCACGGCGGTCCGCGCATGCGTGGTTGCCAAGCTGTCTTACGCTGCGGCCACATGGTGGCGCCCAACCCCGCCCAACGCCCCGCTGAGCCGCGGGTTACTGGGGGCCTCAAGCCTCCTCGACCGCACCGTCCGCAGAGGCCTCCGCGCCGCCCTGCCGCTATATTGCACCACACCCTGTGCAATATACAACCTCACATCGGGCTTCCCTCCTATGCGCTATGCGCTGGACAACCTCCTTGGGTCGGCTGCTCTCAGAGTCGCGCTGGCCCCGCCAAACCACCCCCTCGGCTCCATAAGGCCAATGTGGGGCATACTGGGTGAGCTCAGGAGTATGCTCCCATACGGGCTGTCCACGAGCTTCCCGCCGCCGTGCAAGGGCAAGCTACCTTCGACCCGGGCCCCGATCCGGGGTGACAAAGAGGCTGCCGCTGCAGCACACCTCGCTCTGGTCCGCTCCTCCCCCCCCCTCAGACCTGTGGCTATACACAGACGGCTCGAAGCTGAGTCCGAACAGGGTTGGCGCCGGCTGGGTAATTATCCAGGGGGGACAGGTCCTGCTCTCGGGAAACCGCCCGGTCCCTTTCCGCGCCGAGGTGCACGACGCCGAAGTGCTGGCCATCGCCGAGGCCATAACCGCCGTCGACCTGCGGGACAAACCGCGGTGCCGCAAAGTCTGGATCTGTTCAGACAACATGGCAGCGGTGAACAGACTCACGTCCCGGGACGTCAATCCCGGAACCTCCGAGGAACACCTTCGGAGAGCCCAAACAATTTGCGCGGACTGGTTACGTCCCGACGCCAACCATCCGCGGCCAAGACCGTGGCCAGATGGAGCCATTGAGGTGGAAGCGATCTGGGTTCCAGGCCACTCCGATGTCGTGGGCAATGAGCTCGCCGACAGACAAGCCAGGTGGGGTGCAGACATAATCACCACAAGGACTGGCATGTCACTCTCCTGGGCACGCAGTGAATTCCGCGCCCGGGTCACTACCGCATTTCGCGCCTGGTGGGAGGCAGAGGGTCGCAACTCCAGACCTCACCTGCGCCGCCCGGTGCAGGCCCCGAAGAAGGCTTGGACAAGTCTCCTTGACGAGACCGATCGCAACCTCGCCCGCGCGGTGCTGACAGCTTTGTCAGGACACGGCGACTTTGCGGCCTATCACCGCCGTTTCGAGCACGAGGACGCCGTGCTCTCCTGTCCCCTCTGCGGAGCCGACACGAGCCCGGAGCACATCTGGGTTTGCCACCACAACCCACAGCGGGTGTCCAGCAGCTTCTTTCAGAAGTTGATCGGTACCAAGCGCGGAGCCTGCTGGCTGGCCGCCAAAGCAGCCAAAGCCCCCACGGCCCTGTTGGCTCACCGCCGCATGAGGCCGGACACGCGGGCGCAAGACGCGGCCCCTCCCGCGCTCCCTCTGCCACCTGGAGACGGCGTACCCTCGGGGTCTCCCCCTTAGCGCGTTTGCGCTGCCATCACCTCCTTTTTCCTACTTGTTTCTCTCTTTATTTGTACTTCCCTTTGTTGTTTCCTTTGTATTTGTTTTTATGTTATGCCTGCATCAGCGGCGAGGCCAGGACTCTGGGCCAGGTTTGGGCCACACAAGCAAAGGACAGCCTCTGGGCTGGGCGGGTGGACACACTTTAGTCATTACACTTTGTGCGGGAGGTTTCTGTATGCATGGTTTGGATTTTGGTTTCTGTTTCTGTATGTAATTTCTGGTACTACTTGTAGTCCCCTGTCGTATGCCGAGAATACCTCGCGAGTAGACAGGTAAATAAAGAATCAATCAATCAATCTTTTGGGATTACAGAATGCCCGCGCCGCTTCAACTGCCGTCGGGAACTCCTCGGAGTCCTCCGAGAACAGCACCCGGATCCGCCGAGAATTCTCAGATGGACCGCGGGATCCGGGTGGCCTTCCCAGTCAGTACCAACAGGACGGCGATAAGCTTGGTCTAGAATTTCTGCATGAACCAGGGGGCTACAACACCAAGTGTCTTCAGGTCAACTACACTTTGACCTTCTCTACGGAAGACGCAGCCTCGGGGGTTGATAGGACCCGGCGCTCTTGTATCCACTTCCTGCAAACTAGTCCGGGGGCTGTTCCGGGGTGCGAGTCTCTCAAATAAACCGGGCATGGCGCCTTCAGATAACTTAATCACGTTTATATAAAGACTGGGTCAAATCGGCATGACAAGCGCGCCACACCAACAACACAATGAACTCCAAACAAATACCACGCAACACAAGCAACATCCTGTCTCGACTTGCACCCGCCCGCTTCTACCGCTTGAACACCGTGGCTCCAAGCCGCTCAATCTCCCGGCCCTCCTCCGTCCCCCGGCCCGCGGCTTGCAGTATCCGCACATATGCGTCGGCATCGCGTAGCCGGACGGCCTCTTCGGCCGCTTTGACCTTGAGCCCGCACTTTTCGTACATAGCGATGGCGGTGCCGGGCGGTAGCGTGGTGCATTTTGGGATGAACATGGCGGCGACGCGGGGGTTGCCTGCCTGGAGAACAAGGTTGTAGAAGGGCTGCGCAGAGACGTGCATGTTAGTCACAAGAAGAGAAGAGGAGCAGTATCAGGGCGATGCGACTTACCTCCCAGCCGATAGGGCTCTTGCGCTGCTTTGAAATCTCGGCAATCTCAGTCCAGTCGCGCTTAGCAACAAGCGCCCGTAGTCTAGGACAGCTTGCTGTTAGTTACCTCGCCGTGTACAAGCCACATCGGGGCATAAACATACCTGATCCACCAGGCCACTCTCTCGGGGATCTTGAAGTCGCTTTGCAGTTTTTTCGCCTTGCCAAAGTTACCCAGCTTGATCAGTTGGAACATTGTCTCGTTGACACTGAGTCCCGTAAACTCATCTGTTAAATCTCGATCCAGTGCCTCTTGTGTTCTCAACAGTATCGTAGACTCCTTGAGCGAGTGTAGCTCGAAATTGCTCTCCTTTGACTCGGCCAGGATCTTAGCAGCCAGCGCAATCTTGTCCGCCGCAATGCGTGACGTCGGCTGTATCAATGATTCGCGCAAAAACACCGTGGCGCCATCGATGCGTCGGTCGTCCTGGTAGTATAAATCTTTGAGCAGAGAGTTGTCGCCCTCACGCACAGCCGATGATTCGATCAAGGCACTAGCTATTGGCCGAGTGTTTAGGAGCCGGAAGAAGGCTGCCAGGGGGAGCTTGCTCTTCAACTGAAGAAGCACAAAGAGCACCAGGTCGGTGTCGCCACTCTCAATGGCTTTGTCGAGGGCAAGCTCGTCCTCTTCCATGGCCAAAAGCAGAGGAACTTGGCGCCCTCCTCGAGGCTCGTGATTTAACAACTGGGTAGCCAGGCGTCCTCGTCCCTCACTGTAGGCTGCGCGTGCGATCTCTTCAAAGGACACCCCAGGCCGTCCTTCTAACTTTTCGACAATTAATCTGCAAATGGTCTCGTCATCTTCCTTGCCTACCTTGACTTTTGCCGTAGCCCAATGGACGTAGATGCCATCGGTAGGGATTCGGAGGTATTGCGCCACCTTCAGAGCAAGTAGATATTCGTTTCGACACAGTAGCCGTTCGACCAACCGCTCTGGCGTCAAGCGGTGAAACTGTTCTACAGATAAGGGCATGCCCACTTCAAAGAAGCGAACTGCGTTGAGAACACGAAGCGTTTCGCACATGTCGACAAAGTCGTCGCTGTTGTAGAGGTCAAGAACCGATTTGCCAAAGGATGCAGCCTTGAGTAGCTGCTTTTGCCAGTGAATGTCGAATTCACAGCCCGCAGCATTGACCTAGATGATGTGAGTAAGAGAATGGGAGATGGAGTTACATAGGAAGCATACGCATGTGTTTACTGCCTCAGTTAAGCTACCACGAATAAGCTGGATGTAGTCATCAGCCTTGGGCGATTGCAGCTCTAGCTGAGCCACGGCGTCTAGAAGAATGGACGCAGGAGTTGACTCTGCAAACTGGCCAAAGACTTGATTTGTATCGGTAGGAACTTCCTGAATAAAGTCGCAGACATCGTTTGTTATGACGATAGCGCCATCGTGTTCTACCTCACGTTAGCCATTGCAGTCCCCTTTAGAAAAAATAGCCTAAGTCGGTGGTGCGTACCTGATATCACGTGTACTCGGTTAGTTTCGTATAGGTATGTCACGGCAGTGTCCTCGGGCCCAATCACATGAACCTCGTCGTCCCACGCAATCACCGCATCGTTACCAGCCCATTCGACGTGCTTGGGCAGGATCTGAGAGTTGGAGTCGTGCTCAACAAAGCGTTCCTGAAAGTCGCTTGAAACAACATGGGCGATACCGCCAAGCGTGTATAGCGCGACGCGGCGGCCGTTGGGCGACACGCTGATGTGACTAAACGGGCCAATGTCCAAGAAACGGTCCTCGCAGTCGGTGGCGTCGACGTAGTAGATGGTGCTTTCCATGCTGATGAGCACCTCGACAGACCGTGAAAGCGTGTGGTTCGGAGGCACAATGGCCCACGAGTTAATGGTGCCGTCGGGGATAGGGGCGAGCAGTTTTGGCCGAGGCTCTGAATATGAGGCAACGGACACCAGAGTGTTGTTGCCGAGCAGAACTACGAGGCCCTGGCCATAGAATCTGAGAGGCAGAAAGTCGGTTAGTACACGCCGCAGTGATTGCGCATGCCGCAGTGCTACTCACCTGCACGAGACCACGCCGTAGTTGTCTGCGCCGTGGCCCAGAGTGAACTGTGTAAACTCGCCCTGGTAGTCGTAACAGCGCACGGTGCCCTCGGGCATGACGACCAGCAGCAGCTCGTCTTCGGACCAGCCCAGCCCCTTGATAGTGCCGTTTTCCCAGGGGATCTGGCGCAGCGGCTTGCCAGCATAGCTGTAGATGTCGATGGTGTGCTTGGACGACTTGCCGGCCTGGTACGCGACCAGCTTGGTGTCGTCCTTCCAAAGCGCTAGAGATGCGGCGTTAGCACACGAGTTCGTGCTCTGGGCCACAGTGGCTGCAACGCCCAGACTCACCCAAACACCCGCCGTAGGGCGCTGCAGCGATGACGTAGTTGTCGAGGTCCAGATCCTGATCAAAGACCTCGGTGTACAGCTGGATTTTGCGGTACCATTTGTCGCCGAGCCGCTCCCAGTTTGTGCGCGGCTGCGAGGAGTCCATTGCAAATCGCAAAGCCGGTGAATCAGTGTGTTTCCAGAGCCGATCTGAGAGACAAAACCCACAAGCCGGAGGCCGTATACGTTGACGTCGTGCGGCTGGCCAGGCTGAGCTCAAGAACGGGGACAAAGCTCCTGGCAAGCTTGCGGCGGCTGATCACCGGCTAAATGTGCTACCAGGGTTCTGCTCCTCTGCCCGGCAACGGAGGGCGGGGCAAAACCAGCGCTACAAGCATCACTAATTAATAACTACAGCTTCTATGCCGTGACGTCGCTGGCAAGACGCCAAGTAAACCCCTGCGTCCACGCTCTTTTCCCACGCAATTGCACCATGTCGCGGTACTTGGCCACGCGCTCTGATTGGCGCCAGGACTACATTCGCGCGCTGGACGAGGCAGCGAAGCGACAGCCCGTGGACAACGGACTCCTGGATGCCTGTGAGTCTACCGACCCCCGCCGTCCCGCGCTTCTATGCCGCCGCGCCGCTTTGATATTCACTGATTAGAGCTTCCTCGCTGACCAACCATCCCTCCTGCTTGCCTTCCACACAGGCGCCGACCTCACGAACCGTATCGCCGTGCTGGAAGCTGAAAACGCCCTGCTTACCCGCAATACTTCCAATCCCAACAACACACGCGCAAGCACATCCTCGTCGTATGCTACCCCCAGCCAGGACATCCTCGAGATACAGCGCGACCTCGCCGAAGCCATGCGCCACAAGAACAGCTACGAGACGCGCCTGCGCGCATCCGAGGCCGAGCTGGACCAGCTGCGCGTGCAGACGCGCGGCGACTCGCGCAACTTAGCAGTACTCAAGAGTCAGCATGCGCACTTTTCAACAAAGACGCGGGACTTGGAGCACGAGTTGCGCGAGAAGAAGCGCCTGCTTGATGTTAGTTTTCTTTTTGGGGGAATTCTACTTGTCGCAGGGCTGCGGAGGCGTCTTTAGACTAACAGCACATGTGCCTTTGTAGAATCTCCAGGACGAAATGATCACACTTAATCTTCAGCTCGCGGTGGCAGAAAAGGAACGCGACACTGTCAAGGCCGAGAACCAGCACCTCATCCAGCGTTTCGTACAGTACAAGTCACAGCACCAAAAACAGCCCGTCGATGACATACAGACACCCAGCGACACACAACTGCCCGGGCGACGAAGATAACCATGAAACCCAGGAGACGTGCGGGCGAAGGCTAGATCACGGATCACATAAACAGTGCTTTATCAGATTTTACAGCCAGCTGCAGGGAAAGCTGGTGTGGGTGGTATCATTGGAGACTAAATAAGGTAAGAAAGCGCAAGCTATGGTCTAAAGTACACAACACATACATACATACAGGAGACTAAGGGGGGGGCGGGGGTAGAGAGGCAGTGGAAAGACAAGAAACTAGGGTACGCGAAAGAAAGCAGCGATGTCATAACTATGACGGATATTTTGTAAGACAAATAAAACCAAGGGTAGGAGGAAGAAGGAGAGACATAATATGTGACAGGAAAGAGCATAGAGCGTGTAGAAAAGAAAAACAGATCTCGTCAAGTCTCTTGCCCTCACCGCTTGGTCGAAATGCAAAAGCTACCGCCGGCATTAGTCCAGCTCACATAGCCTTCGGGATACGTGTGATCCTCAACATCGAGGATAGTGCTGCCGACGTCGTTGATATTATGCGAGCTTTTGTGGTCATGCACAAAAGTCTTGAGCGATATGATTTTGCAGCCCAACTTGAGGTCGAGGAACATGCGCACCAGGTCGTCGTTGAGCTGCGACGTAAAGGCCTGGTTGTTGACGAGAATCACATCCGCGCGCTTCAGCGCGTCCAGGATGCGCGTGTTGCGGCGAAAGTCGCCGCGCTCGAGCCGGACACGCCCGGCGCTCAGGCCCCACAGCCGGCAGCGTGCCTTGAACTCGCGCACCTGCGCGTCGCCCAGGTTGCACGCATTTTCCATCATCTCGCATCCCCAGCTCTCGCAGCCAATCTCGAGCGCCGCCTGGATGACCACGTTGCCGACGCCGGATCCCAGGTCGACAAAGACTTGGTCCGACTTCATGCTCAGCTTCTCGACAAGGATCTCGGTTATAAAGGGCGCCAGCAGCTCGCCATAGACGTTGTCGCTGCCGTTCTCGTATTTGCTAAGAAGCTCGACCTTGGGCGCGACCGTGCGGTCGTAAACCTGGGTCAGGATGAATGACACAAAGTGGCTGGGCAGCCCATGCTTCCCTTCGAGGTTCTTGACAATGGTACCGTCGCGCACGAGAGTACGTAAGCGCTTGTTATATTCGCCGAGGGCATCTTTGAAAAGGGTTAGGTCTTGCACACGCTGGTTCGAGGCTTTGGTGAGGCGGCGTACAATGCCGTTATGCGGGTCGATGAATGGACGGGCTTGTTCATCGGTGAGATAATTGTCAGCCACATGTTGGACCACGTCGATGATGCTGGAAATGGCGTCGATTTTGTCTTTGCCGCGCACAAGCTCGTACCTAGAAAAGCAGATGTCAGTAAGAGCGTAAGGGACCCAATCGGCATACGTTTAGAAGCGGTACCTTTCTCGGGGGTACAAGCTCGGATACTGCAGCTCAACCCGGACTTGGTCGGATTTTGCGCCGAGTACCGGTGTGCACTTCAGAGCTAGAGACGCCAGGTCGGCAGCATGAACCAAGTTTCTCCCCATTTGCCTGGCCCGATCTTCATAGGCACAGCGCTCAATAACTACACGGTTGGGGTCATCTTCGACAGCCATACGCGCGCGCTTTTTGCGATTGCTGGTGTCAATGGCGTCCAGCCAGTTATCATCGTCTTCGCTCTCAGAGCTAGAATCGAACAAGACGCGCGAGGGACTGCGCGGCTGCGCACTGTTGGCCTTGCGCTTGCGTAGCTGCAGTTCGTCAGAGGACGAGGAGGCCAGAGGCGACGAGATTCGGGGGCGGCGCGAGAGTGCTAATGGTGCTGGGGCAGATGCTGACGTCGCAGGGGTAGCTACTGAAGCGGATGAAGCGCGGGACGGGAGGGCAGACGCGTTGGAGGGATTTGGCGATGAACGCGGCGAGATGGACGAAGCGGGTGTGTAAAAGGGCGTGGAAGACGACGAGGAGGCGGTCGGATGCGGTTTCTTGCGGGCGGCAAAGGGAGTCGTGACCCCGCTTCCACTCCCGGTCCCGGCTGCAGACCCGGATCTCGCGCCAGACGCGGCGGACTTGGCGGTGGCCTTGGGCCGCTCGATCGCAACGCGCTCGATGCGGATCTTGGGCGGATCGGTCTTGAATTTCGTCTTGCCTCGGAACAGCGACATGGCGGGCGGTTCAAGAAGGGCCGTCAGGGCGAAAGAGGCTCGGCGGACAGTGGGGGGATCGGTTCTGGGGCCGGCGGCAAGGGCAAGCTGGACGGGTGGGAAAAAAGAAAGCAGCGCTAGTAGGGAAAAGAAGCAATACAGTAAAGATGCTGCGAGGCGCTGGAGATGAGGCAATATGCACAATCACAATGAACGCGCGGAGGTGTCACGAGAGTCACAGCGAAGGACGAAAATGAGGGGAGACTTTTTCGACGCCAAAAAAGAATACAAGAATATTTGTTTTTTTTCGGTGCCGTTCGACGAATGAGCGACCACAAATCGGCGAGGCGCCACACTGCGCTACCACGACTGGGCAAATAATTCCAGAATTTTGCGTCTCCTTTTCTTTATTTTTTCCTCTTTTTTCTTCTTTTCTCGATCACTGACTTTTTTTTTCCCCCTCTCTGCTCTTCTTCTGCTCTTCACTTTCTATTTTCACGTCACGCTCATCACCACCAAATCACGACCCCAAAGAAGCTCGTCGAAACAGCAACAGTGGGGCTTGCTTCGGCTGGCCTGGTGGATGTTGGGATACATCTGCCCGTCAGCTGTCAGCCAGCTGTCGGCCTGCTCGGTGATACGAATGTAGATATTTACATACATGTGCATGTAGTACAAGTACAAAGACGTGCTCTTGTTAACACTAGTGATCCATGATACCTTAAACCCAATAACTAGTTGATGATGCAGACAAACTCTATGGCTCGTAGCTTCTGACTCTTGTCTCTACAGCTCATTGAGCCACGGAATCGACTCTTGCGCGCCCTTCTTTTGCACCGTCTTGGATGCCGCCTTGTTGGCCCGCAACACAGCATCCCCAAGCGAAGTACCCTTGACTATCTCCAGAGCATAGACTGCAACAAAGGTGTCTCCTGCAGCCGTGGTGTCGACAACCTGTACCTTTTCAGCCGGCACGAGTCCAATCTTGCCGTCTGCCGCCGAATAGAAGACGCCTTGGCCGCCCAGCGTAATCACCACGTTGCGCACACCCACGTCCTTGAGAATCTGTGATACTGTCCTCAGACCTTCCGTTGTCGTAAGCAGGCTTGCATCACATCCTGTCATAATCATTGCTTCGGTTTCGTTGACGATGATGTGCTCTAAGCCCTGTAGATACTCGGAGGGGATCGCCTGAGCCGGTGCTGGGTTCAGGATTACGGGAATCTTCTCCTGGCGAGCAATCGTCATGCACTGTAACACAGTCTCAATGGGAATTTCGAGCTGCATGATGATCATGTCTGGCTTAGGGCCAGGAAACCCATTCTTGAAGGCATCGGGCGTAACAGTGTGGTTGGCGCCGGGCGAAAGCATAATGCGGTTCTCGCCGTTATCTTCTACCAAAATGATGGCCACGCCCGTCGAAACCCCTTTGACAATCGTGACATCTGAGCCGTCGACCCCGTAGCCTGCAAGGCCCTCGAGCATGTTGCGGCCGTTGGTATCATTGCCCACGGCTCCAATCATACGCACGACAGCGGCGCCTTCAGGCGACAGTTCTTTCTGTGTGCGCGAGAGCTTCGCACATGCGACGGCCTGGTTGGCTCCCTTGCCGCCAAGTCCCGTGTTGAAGGTATGCGCAGTCATGGTCTCACCAGCCTTGGGGATGTACGGCGTGTACATGACCAGGTCGGTGTTGAGAGAGCCAATGACGGCAATGACGGGAGCAGCGGTAGCCATTGTGTGAGATAAGAGGAAAAGAATAGCTTGATGCAAGCAATGACCAAGGATCTTTATTGTATATGCTGTAGAACAAAACAAACAGCCACTAGGTTTGGTGCAGCAACACTTACAATTCAATAAATCTCCAGAGCCCATGTACATACAGACAGGACCATTTGAAGTGGGGCTTTTACAAATACGGCCGCCGGTTATCGTGCACAAACCCGGTTCGAGCACATCGTGTGTCACGTGCCTGGGTTATTTTGTGCTTGTGCTACAATTCTTTCAACGACCATAAACACGAAAAAAAGACAGAAGAGTGCAATAAAGGTTTGGAATCTATTACAAAATATCGGAGCAGCAGCAATCACTAGAGAAAGATAAAAAAAATATGTACCAAAAAGGGGGGGAATAATAGGTCACGAAGAAGAAGAAAGAATCGGAAAGGAATCTCCGGCAGCAGCCCCAAATGCTGGGCTCAGGTTTAAGTCCCGGTACCCTGTTTGTGTCGAGTCAAACTGTGATTCCTGGAAGCCCATAGACTGTTTGCTGTTGGCTTTTAGACCCGGGAGGGCATAGGGGTAGTTGAAGATAGAGTTGGTAGGATAGACCAGCCGGGCAAGCCCTTGTCAGCGTGCTCGGGGCCAGACCCCTTTCAGTGCTTGACAATGACTGTGTTCTTGCTATAGCCTGTAGTGGTGCGGCAGTCTTTGGGGTAGGCGTTTATTTCGTCATTGTTGCCCGAGTAGTCCTTGCTAAATGTCGTAGGGCAAGTCTAGAAAGCAGGTTGGCGGGTCATAGGGGGTAGTTTTGCTTTGATGGTTGGTAAAGTATGTTCAGAGCCATGTGGAAGCTATGGATGCTGCAGCCAAGAGAGCCCTTGGTAGCAGCTAGAAAGCCATGGTGATGGAGGGAATGTACATATATCTGGTAAAGAGTTAGCGGTGACTCAATATGGCGAGAAGGCGGTCAACTTACACGTTGGAATATAAACAGGTGATGATATGTATGTGAACGGGTGTGTATAATCAAGAGGGAAATAGATACAGAAAGATTGGGGGTAGATACTGATATGTGAACAGTAGGTACTAGCGAATGAAGAGTAGATACTGGTGGTAGTAGGCACTGGTGGACGTGATATATACTGTCGGTGTAGGTACTGATGAAAAATAGATACGGATGTCCGTAGATACTGGCGGTAGTAGGTACAGTTGAAGGATAAATACTGTTTGGCGAAGTAGATGCCGAGTAGAAGAAAATAGATACTGGTGGTGGTAGATACAGTTGAAGAACAGATGCCGATTGACAAAGTAGATACCGGGCAGAAAAGGATAGATACTGGCAGAAGAGAAAAGATAGATACTGGTAGTGGTTGAATAGGTACCGAGTGTAAAATAGATACCGTCGAGTGTAGTAGATACTGGTAGATGTTGATTATGTACTGATAGATGCGGAATATATGCTGGAAATGACAAGTAGATACTGGCAGATGCCGAAGAGATGTGTACTGAAAAGAATATACAGTAGAATAGAAAGTAAATGCAAAATATGTGCAGAGTAGTATGTTCAGGGCAGTCAAAAAAGACAATGAAAAAGTTGTCGAAAAGAAAGTATGTAGATACCAAAAAGTAAAGATGTAGCAGGAAGAAAATGTGAAGTACCAGTTAGATTGAAAATTTGGACATTGAAGACAAGAGTATGCAAGCAAAAAGGCCAACGAAAAAGGTCAAAATGAAGAATCAAAAAAGATGGACAAGAAGTAGAATGAATGTACAGTCGAAAAAAAGAAAAAGAAAAGAAGAAGAAAAAAAAAAGAAGTAGTGAATATGATCCGGATTGATGCTGATGATCTCCAAAACGAAACTTTCCGCAAACAAGGTGGTCTCCTGTTCTTCTTATACTGCTCTAGCTCCCACTTCCCCAATACCACCCCAGCGACCGAATTCCACGAATCCGGCTGGTCTCGGCTACAGCAGTCGAGATTGCTGGTTCCCGGTCTCTCGAAATAGCCAGGCCTCCCCTCGTCATCGCCCTGAGTGATGGGGCATTTCTGCAAGGTGTGAGTGTTTGCTTCTTTCTGAACTCTCGGATTATCGACCTCCGCCACTCTCAGACTGGCTTGGACCTTGCTTGATATCGTGTCTCAGATGCGCTAAATCCCCGATACGCCTCCATCTGCCCTGGTCTGCCAAATATAGCGCGTCCCTCCCATGTCGAAGAGCCCCTGACGCCAGGGCAGGCTTTGTCTGTCTCTCTTGAAGTCTCCAGGCTGTGAGGTTTTGATCTCAATGCTACTCCTAGTAGTTAGTCGTACGTACTCCCCCTCGATTTCCACTGCTTGTTGTTGTTTCATACTGGCTGGCTGGTTTATGCTCCAGCAAACAAGCAAGCAAGCAGAGCATCGGGGCCGGCGATAACAAGACTTCAGCTTCACACATTCAAGCAAGAGGGTCATAGCGGGAGATTAGCATTAGCTTCCTCTGGGCAACTTGGGGAGCAGAGAGAAAAAAAAAAAAAAAAAAAAAAAAAAAGAGTGGCAGATGATGCATCCACCGCTGGAAGCAAAGGAAACAACTGTTGAATCACGAAAAAGAAAGAAAAAAAAAACTTGTCCCTAAGGAGGTTCGATGTTTTCAGCCAAGCTGAAGCACTGGGAATTGAGCCCAATGCGGGGGTCGAACCCGCAACCTTGAGATTAAGAGTCTCACGCTCTACCGATTGAGCTAACCGGGCGTGTTATTAGGGTTATTTGTTGAAGATCCTTGCTGTGATAACCCTTATAGAATTGTCTGGGTGCCCCTGTCCGATATCCTGAATGCCGCACCATCAACTCGATCTTCCAGAGCCGCGCCAAGACGTTTAGCTTTGGTAGTTTTCTCTTTTTTTTTCTTTTACTCCTGTCGACTCCCTTTTCTGCTGTACGAGGATGTCGTCGTCTCCATGTACACGAGTTCAACAACGCGTCTAGATATCTGGCAACGTCTCGAAGCCGACGACAATCTTAAACATCAGTGACCGCGCCTCCTGTGGTTTCGGCAAGACTTCGAAGCCGAGTGTTCTAAAGATGTGCATCTTTTCGTCGTCTGTTCAGTAGAAGTCAGTCCTGAAGGCTTGAAGACGTCGTAGGCCCAGGAGAAGAGAAAAGAAGAGGGAGGGGGAGGGAGGTAGACCCATGCTAGTTTGATCTTGTCGAGCGGCACTTGCTTCATGCTCCCCTTATCCTTTCTTGGGCAATGCAAAGAATCGAACCAACTCACGGGATAGATCGGCGATCTCTTCGTCGGTGGTGGGAAAATGCGGGATGGTCGCTCCGGTGATGGGATTTATGAGCGGAAAGAAGACCTTTTCATGACTTGACTTGCTCAAGTCGAAAAGCTTCCGCGAGTTGAATGATTGCAAGACCCGGTTCAAGTCTCTGGGGGGCGTTAGCGGTCAGGAGATGAAAAGGGTGTTATTTTTAACCCATCTCTTTTATCACTGCCACAGGCTCTTCAAAGCAGTCGTCACGTCTGACCAAGGACAATGTGGGAAAACACGTGGGGTTGTAGGTGCTTACTCACGTGTATCTAGCAATCTCGGTTGCCATGCCGCCGCTAGTGTTGGCACTAGTGCTCGCAGCTCTTCTTTGCTCCATCCTGGTGGTCCAGACCTGCATCTCATTCAGTTTGCGTTCGAGCACGTCGAGCCTCTGGCCCAGCGCGTGGAGCTGCGGCTCGATGCGCAGCCACCATTCATGCAGTTTTGTCGCGACAATGCTACTGGTGACACGCGAGACAAAGGCGTCAATCGACCGGTGGAACTTGGTGCGCGGAGAAAGCTGGTCGGGCTGCTGCTCGGAGTCCATGGTGTGGTGGCACGGTAGAGACAATACAGAAGCTTGGACGTTACAAGTATTTGATCGCATGGCAAAGGGGGACGAGAGAGCGAGAGTGAATATTGCCACTACGCATCCTTGCGCCAAGCACCTTGGAGTGTTTGATTGGATGGTGGCGTTGAGCTTGGCTGGAGTTAACCTGAAGTTTGCGTGTCAATGCCATTGACAAAGTGGTGTTGCCTGGCCTGTTTATACGACGAAACTTGACATTATGGCACATCAGAAGCCAGACCACGCAATGGATTGACAATATAAATATATTGGAATTACGTGATGCCGCTTATTTTTGAGCGTCTGCCTGTTGGCAGTTTGCTGTGATATGACCTCATATTCCAGAAGGGACCAGACTTTAGCCCCCCTGATGGGACGGTTGCCAACTTGCAAAGACTTCAACAAGTCTGGCCACCATTTAAGGTCTGGTGAAGAGGCCGCAAGGAGCCCTTTCATCCCGCTGTCTGTCCAAGGATTCCTCGCAAAGCCCCAGGCACAGGGAGCTGACTTATACCGGGTACATCTCACTTGTTCCCATGTAGACAATAACGATTAGGTAGTTATGCGCACTCTAATATGCGGGTTGTCTCTGGGCCCAATTCAGATGTGTGTAACACTGAAGCAGCTTTAAATGCACGAATGCTCATATGACCACTATCACGTCTACAAATAACTAAAAAATTAGTAGTCAATCTATTGTAAAAATGGTCAGACCCCCAAATCACATGAGAATCACTCTACCAGAACCACAATCAAGCGGAACGATGGGCCCATGAATGATCAATAAGTGACAGTAGAATGGAATGGAATGGGATAGGGGAGAGAGAGTAGATGTATAATTGCTACGAATACTTGCCCCAGAACTGTCGAATTCAAAACGGTACGATTGTCTTGCATTGTCTTGAAACATATGCAGACAAGTGCCACCTTACATTCTCACCACAGGCGGCGTTTTGCAAATTGACAACTTCTCAACGCTTACAGCAACGTTAGTGACCGCTGGATTGTACTACGGCTCCCACAGTCTATGCTTTTCATCCAAGATGTGCCATCGCTCTCCGGGTGTTCGTGGTGGCTGGCAAGGCAAAAGCCAGTCCGTAAGACATTGCTGAAGGAGCGCGATTGAGTGTTATCAGCGTTGCCTGTCTGGGTAGTGCTATTCTGGCGATCGGAGGCGACATGGCAGCCGTCATGCTTGAACCTGGTAGCTATCTCAGTGTCAATAGAGTTGAGTCTGGCAAAAGCAAGGGCCGGCATGTCAGTTTTAAGTCGGTTTTTGCACGTTCGGGTCGCATTTGGCCATGGCCATGACATAGTTGCACATCTCGCTCATCTCTCCAGCAAGCCAGAGGCATGCCTCTCCCCTCAGTTCCATTACCTTCATTTCCTCTGCGATATACTTGCGGGCCATGTCGAGGTTTTTACCCTTCTCGGTGACCGTCCCTCCGCATTTTTCGTTTTCTCTGCTGGGGGGGTTGGAATTTGTCACGCCTTGGATACTATCAATTTTTTCTTTGGGGTTCTTGACTACTCTCTGCTCCATTGTGACAATGATCGTATCTTCGGTTTCGGTAACCTCGTTCTCAATAGCGACGTCGTCCTCGATGACCGTCACCACATCAGCATCCGCATATTCTAAGTGTGTTCTGGATGGCTCACTATTCCCAAGCCTCGAAGAACCAGTGGTCCACACTCCGTACGCTATGAGCTTTTTTTTTCATTCATTTCATCTATTTTACATCATTCGGAGTGTTCGTCAAACACTCGTAAGATGACCAGGCAGGTCCTGGCAACCTGGCAGCGGCATAACCGGCTGCCGGGATCCTCCGATTCAGACTGCCTTGGTGACCGTAGTCTCCCAGCTCCGAAGAAACTGTAGACGCCGACTCGGGATTTCCCTGTGGTGATAAGCACCTCCTGGCGCGGGATACATCAGGGGGGATACATGAAGACTGTGATAATGAAAAAAGAAAAAAAAAAAAGGAATCAGAAAACAGAACAAGAAAAAGAAGCAAGTAATACACGAAAGAAAGCACCCAAAGACAAAACAGTAGTACAAAAAACACACCACGCCAAACGCCATCGCAGCTGGTCATTCCTCTCTCACCCTCTTCAACTTCTTGAGGAGCTGCTTGCTTCCTTTGACTGTAGGGAGAAGCTTTTTAACGAGTCTCTCCGTCAGCCGTAGCCTCTGTGGGATCGAGTCACACGTCCACGGGTGCCATGGGGTCTTCTCCTGTCCACATCTCGGACAACCGTGAGCGGCCCCGGTGTGCTCGAACTTCTGGTTGTACGTGGCAAAGTCGCCGTGTCCAGAAATTGCTGCCATCAATGTGCCAATATCGAGTCGGTCGTGTTCCCTGTAGTCCTTGAACTTTCAGGGTTCGACGGGCTCTGGCTTGTCTATATGGGAAGGCCCGTTCTGCGCCCCCCACCACGTCTTGAGCTCTGTGGCGGCTTGGAAAAAAAGAATTATTTGTTTATTTTTTCTTTTACGTCTACCGGAAAAAAAAAACAAGGCGAGCCACAAGCCATAATTCATATTATCACTTCATCTCACCACAAATATACTGGCAAGATGGCCGAGTTGGTTATGGCGTCAGGTTAAGGTCGTTCCTTAACGCAAGTTTCCTGATGGAGAAATCCGCCTGGGTTCGAGTCCCAGTCTTGTCATGTTGTGTTGATGATCGTGCTCACTTTTGCATTTTTTTCCATTTTTTTGTCCAGTAACTGTTTGCGTTTGACAAATTTGTGCAGAAAACGGCGACAAAAGTTGCAAAACTCTCGACATGATGTCAGTTTTCTTTTTGTGCTGGCATTCATGGAAGACATGGATGAAGTCTAATCAATCAACCAGACATGTTGTACAAAAGTGGAGACATGGTTTTGACGTTTGGCCAATCAAATCCTACAAGGTGGAATAGCCCTGGAGGCATCTCGTAATTCTCGCCTGTCAAATGATTCTGACTTGTTTTTGTTTCTCCCTTGCTAGTTTCGTCAAGGACTTACTAGTTGACTAATTCAAGTTTATACATCAACATCGGCGACAATGGAAACTAGGAACACACCCGCGATGGCCCAAATCGTTACCAAATCCAATCTAGTGCTCATGGAGAGCGAGAGTGAACGAGTCGACGTCGGTGGCGGACTTGTCCAAAGTTTACGGTCGATTCCTAACCCTCCGGAGGGCGGTATCCTTGTTGATGGAGTCCGTGTGCCCGCAGAGACGGCGGAAGAGGTTGTCAGAGAGGTTAATGCTTTTGGAAAAGCCCATGGCTTTGGAATCATTCGAGAAAAAGCCAGCAACTATCGCTTGGGCGAGCCAACCTACATACAAATTCACTGCGACCGTGGCCGGAGTCGTCCTTCTAGGTCCGCTGGCATCCGCTCGAGAAAGACAAAGAAACTGGACTGCCCTTGGATGGGAGTTGTCCAGGCTACTCAGAAAAACAACTGGAAATGGACGTTTCGGTATACCAAAAACCACGAACGCCGCGAACATAACCATGATCCATCCTTCGATCTCTCTGATCACTACGCCCACAGCCGCTTTAACGATGAACAAAAAAATCTTATCGAAACCCTCTCAAAGGATCCTGATATGCGCCCTAAAGATATTATCAAGCGACTTCTCCAAAATAATCCAAATGCTGTCGTCACAGAGAAGCAAATCAGAAATCTCCAGCAAAGTCTACGAAGGAAGAAGTTTAGCACTATGAACCTGATGCAGTCTCCGAATATAGGACCAGAAAATAGACTTCAGACACTTCCTCAGGAGCCATATTCTAATCCACTCATCGAAAATCCAGTCTACCAAGAACCACAGCAGCCGATTGGGCCAAGTCTACAAAGGGATCTATTCCGCCATATGGCACCCAAAGAACTTGAGCAGCCTCGTCGTAAGAGAGGGAGATCAGTAGGCTCAAAGAACAAGCCAAAGAATGCAGTCCCGACGATGAATCCGCCTATGGAACTACTGGTGGCTAATCAAGGTGGTGGAACTGTTGTAGTAGAATGGGATAATCTCACAGAAGCCGACTTCAAAGGGTGAAATAGCCCACGGCATTGGATGGCCCAAAGCCATAATATGATATCAAGGCGCAGCAGCATAGAGTATTATTTCGATATGGATGTGACGTGAAGTGACACTCGAGATGGCGTTCAAAACATTTCCGGTGTTGACCAACAGAACTGATCAGAGATGGCTGAGAACTGCGCATACTACTTCCAAGGGACGTGCACAACAACATGGCGCTGTAGCTATCCACTTATCCATGCGTCTACTGTGTTAATGGTGATAATAGTGAAAGAATGAAGTATCTTGGCCATTTCCTATCGTTGACTGGGTCCTATGGGAGAACCTTGCGATGGCTATCTCTGAGATTTATTGTAAGCATATGACAACTCGCGGTTATCACGATATCAGAGGTATTTGGAGTATGAAATTTGTAGTGTAGTGAATGTCACAGTTGTAGTCATGTCAATGTTGCGAATTCTTAGGGTTAGTATTGTGATATACAACAAGGGCACAAGTGACGATTCAAATTCAAGTAACACAAGGGGAACTAGGCATACTACAGCGTTGAGCTACACGTTCTACAGTGAATCGAGTGGTTACTCGGTTGTTGGGAAGAGGTAGATAAGTTTCCGAATAGGATAACTAGGTCAATATCATAGCAGTACGACGAGATCAAGGGCGGCTTTTTTTTCTTTTTGACGGGATTTTGTGACGCTTATAAGTGATAATATAAAGATTATCATCAACAAGAAAGGAAGACGCCGTCATCGCATGCGATGCGTGTGGAAGAGACAAGGATATATCCCACCAGTGGACCTGCAGGAAGAAGCCACGCCCCTGGAGCGCACCCTTTGTCCAGAAGCTGCTGAGAAGCATAACTGGCAGAAGAACTCTGGCGGTGGCCCTCATCAAGGGGACAAAGGACTAAATCTGATGAGTGCCGTTTTCTCTTTCCTTTTGTTTGTTTGAGTGTTTTTCTTTTCTTTTGTCTGATTCGGATCGACGTACAGGGGGTATCTACAGATGGAGTCCTATGGGACCCGTGAGGGTATAGCCGGACCCAGAATAGATACGGGAGGTGGATGAAGGTAAACCGACGCCAGAAAACTCGGACCCGTGTCTCTGTAGAGCGCAACTGCTCCGGACTCAAAAATCCAAGCGCCATAGTTTAGGAAGAGTATAAATGGAACAACAACAACAACAACAACAACAACAAGAAAGGGGCGGTGGCGCAGTTGGGAGCGCGTTAGACTGAAGCTGTCAAACTTCGGCCCATCTCATCCGAGAGTTATCTAAAGGTCACCGGTTCGATCCCGGTTCACCCCAATACATATTCTTTTGTTTCCCAGAAGCTTTTTGTGTGTTCCTTTTCTTATAAAAGAAAATGACCTTTGTTGTTGTTGTTGTTATTTTTTATTTTATTAATTTTTTTTTTGAAAGCCTCGACGAATTTCGCTGAAAAAAAAATCGAGAAAAACGGCGTTCTTGTTTTTTCTCCAGATGTTGCGGTGTAAAGTAATAATATTTTTTTTTTTGCATTGCGTGCATTCATGCATTTCTTTTTTGCTAAGTGGTGGTATGATGGCCCCTGCAGACTTACCAGTCTCCCGCTTTTTTTTTTTCTTCCCTTGTCAGTTCGTGTCCAGAGGTTGACAAGTATGCCGCCCCATCCGCAGACGAGCCACCGCGCTGGAGAAGGAGCAGAAAAGCCGTAATAGGAGTCAACCCATAGCTATGGGGAGAGAGAAAAAAAAAACTGCCCCTGATATCTTGTAAAAAAAAAGAACCACGCGATGCCCTTTCTGCAAGGGGAACACAGCCAAAATCACCCTGAAACCCAAGACCAGCATCCTATTAAACCCCTGGCCATTTGCGCAGCAGACGGAAATAAGCGGGCTCTGCTGGCACTGGCGCGTGGCGATTGGCCGACGCGTTGCCGCCCAACCTCTGGACTTTTTATTGACGGACGTCCAAGTGGGTGGCGGGGCAACGAGGGTTCTTTGGCTGCAAGAAGGCGGGAAAAAAAAAGAGTGCATGGCGCTGTGATGCACTGATGCGCTTTTCCAGGTGCGACGAGGACTTTCTGGTTTCCTTATGTATGCGTACTTGGCCGTCTTCTTCGTTTCTTTCCATCTGCGGCTTTCTTTGGAATTTGCATCTTCTCTGTACCTCCCTTCGCCTTTTGTCCTCTGGACTGTCGTGACGTCTTTTTGATCTGTTTGCTTGATATCTTCTTGTCCCACCCCTTGCTGTCTACTCCAGGTACGTGGGCTGTTGGAATGCGCCGGCAAAGGCCTGCCGTGGAATGCCGCATAGACGCAAAGTGCTGACCGCTTAGTTGACAGATACTCCCGAAACACCTTCCGGCTTTTAGCAACGCGCACTCACTTCCAGCGCGACCGCTATTCGCCTCGCACTCCCGGAATACTGCCTCCCGCTCTGCACACCGTGCCTGTCGTCCACCATGAAGCCCAATGATGCCATCGCTGTCATTGTCATCATCCTCTTCATCCTGCTGGTAGCAATCGGCTTTGGAATCTGGCGCTTCGTCCACAGCACGCGCCATCGCCACACGTCTGAAATGTCTCAAACGCACACGTCGTCGTCGTCGTCCGCGTCCGCGCGCAGTGGCTCTGAAGGCGGCAGCCGAGCATGAGAGTAGCACTTGGCGGCCCTGAGTAAAAAGGGCAGAACCGTACGCGGCAAGAAGGACCATGAGGCATTCTCCCGGGGCTGACCGTCTCTTGGTGACGTATCTGTTGGCGCTCGTGGTACACCTGGTGGTGACGTCTGCTATATTTGTCATGTTTTGGTTTTTTTTTTTTTTTTTGGGATTTCTTTTTCTATATGTTTTGGGGCTATTTTGCTGATAAGTTGGATCATCTCTGGTTTTGCTTATATGTGGCAGGCGGAGCTTGCATGATGCTTTTGGATATCTGGTTATGAGTTATGATTTTGTTGAAGACGAGATCACGATATGGAGGTGTACGACAAATGGATTGTCGTTGGTTGTTGCTAACGGCAAGATTCCTGGGTCATGGAGTTGGATTATGTTTGTGTTTGGACAATCTAAAGCTTTGTAGGAAAACGATGAAGAAATTTTTGATGATTATTTGTGTACTGGCAAGGGATGCTCAGCATGTAAGTTCTAGTACCAAATTCACAAAGCCAAAGTAGATGGCAGAACCTAGGCTTCGTATACAAGGGCTTATTCAAAGTATTTATTAGTCTGTCTACTGGCAAGAGAATCCCGATATACAACTAAAAGGGAATGTGTGAACAGCAGCACAGGGATACCCGGGGTGTTGTCCGGGGAGACCATGCGGGGCTCACCGAACGTCGCGATGCGGCAAGAGACCGCCAAAGGGGCCACGAGGCCGTCGTGGAACGCGATGTGGGCGGGAGAACGTGTAGGAATAATAGAAATAGCGGAGTTGCTTGAATAGGATATTTATAGACTATGTCGAAGTGTCAGCTGTGTAATTGGCGAGAGCCTATTGGTCCAATGTAGTGACGTCCGCGCCGATGCCCAAACGGACTCCCAATAGCCAGTTGGGGTGCGGGGTGGGCTCGATCTTGATGTGACCTTCAAGATCCCGTTCGAACTTGTCCAGTTTGCGCGCTGACGCTGCCGTGTAGATGAAGTCATCGACATGCGTGTAAACCTTCACGTTAGAGTTTGTATAGACGGCTGGGTCAGACCTGGTCGGCTTGAAACCCATTGATGTGAGTATGCCGCGGAGGTGTTCTTGCCAACAACGCCCCGATTGCTTGAGGCCGTACAGCGAGCGAGTGAGCCTGATATACTTGTCGTCGGTGTAGCCCTGCGCCGTCGCTGTGTCGGGGTGGCGCGACATGTAGTCGCGCACCACGTGGTCGGGCTTCAGATAGACGTCCTCGATGAGAACGCCGTAGAGGTATGCGGCGACCACATTCATCTGCCGAACCTCATGTCCATCCCTTCGCGCTAGGGCAAGCATTACTCGCCAGGAGTCCGGGCGCCCGGTGGAGGCAAACGTCTCATCGTAGTCGATGCCCTCGGTCTGCTGGTCACCGCGTACAGTTAGGCGTGACGTCTTCCTTGTCTCGTTGCCGTCACGGTCCGTTTTGATGCCATATGCCCATTTGATCCCTATCGCTCTTTTGCCCTGGGGGAGGTCCGTCCACTCAAATATCCTGCGGCTAAAGATGGTATCTAGCTCCTTGTCCATCGAGTTCTGCCATTCGGGCTCCATCCTGACCGCCTGCTTGGGGTGTAATGGTGTGTTGGCGTGGATGGCCGCCACTTCCTCTGCTGACTTGGGTGGTGTGGTTGTGACTGTGATGGTCTCTGGCTTCCGGAATACCCCGTTCGGTCTGGTGGTGAATTCTAACTGGTTGGGGTCAGGAATGGTCTCATGAATAAGGATGCTGGCAGACCTTTTCAGCCCGTTCATGCTCGGGACCCATACGTGGTAGAGCTTCGTACCGTCGTGTCCTAACAACAGGCCTTCGAGGCCACGAGTGTCAGTCTTGCCCCGCAACATCTTTCTTGCCTCTTCGGGTGTGACCGCAAACGTCACCCTCGACCCTATGATTCGAAAGTGGCTTATGTCGATTTTGCCTTCTTTGCCCAGGATCTCGTTCCACATGGCGAGTGGAGCTCGGCGGGAGTGGTCGGATATGTGGTTGAGAATGTCGACCATTGGGTGGATGAAGACGTGTCAGAAGTCGGCTAGCTCTGGTGTCTGTGTTACCAACACCCTCGTGCGGGCTATGATCTCCTTGACGGCTCTCTCTACTACGCCGTTGTGAGCTAGCCGGTATGTAGGGCTGGTGGCGTGTTTTATGCCCTCGCTGGCGCAGAACCTGCGGAGCTGCGCTGTACCCACGTCGGTCCCGTTGTCGCTTATCAAAGTTTTCGTCTTCAGGCCTGTTTCGTTCATCCATCGTTTGATTTGGGAGATGATATCAGCGCCTGCGGATTTGGACATTTTGGGTATCACGCCAGCGGCTTTCATTCCCGTGTGTGTTCATCCACGAGAACCCAGAATAATCGGTTGTCGTTTCTAGACGACCATCCTATGTTGGCGACATCGGTGTGGAGGGTCTGCATGGGCAATGTGGTTGGCGGGCGTTCTGAGAGGGGACGCATGAGAGTGGCCTTGGACTGATCGCAGCAGTGGCAGCGTATGTTCTTGGCATGGAGGTCAATGGGCTTGTCGACAACTGCGTCTTGCATTTTCTTGACAGTATGGGCGAGAGCGTGGTGGTGGGCGTGGAGGAGTCGGCCGTGAGTGATTACCGTCTTCCGTATGTGCCTCAACGCGGCTACAACGATAGGCTGGTCTGTTTCTGCGGCTGGCGGTCCGGGGAGGGGGCTGTCGCCACCGTCTGGTGTCTCTCTGAGGTCCGGTGTCGGCTCTTGATGCATAGTGTCGGGGTTGATGGTGTCGTCAATCATGAAGTCCTTGTCGTAGGTGGCGATGGGCTGGCCGCTGTGGTCTAGGATTCTGCCACAGCACAAGTTGTGTCCCAATTGCTGGAGAACCCGGGCGCTTATGATGTTGGCGTGGAGGCGCGGTAGGTGCAATACATCTTTCATGTTTAATTTGGCATTGGGGTGTGTAACGTCACCCATCTCACTTGCTACGGTAAGACCTGCTGCTGTGTTGACTGGAATGTTGACCTTCTTTATTGACCCTTCTACAAACGACTCCCTATCCCTCACACAATGCATGGTTGCCGCCGTGTCCAGCGCGAACGGCGTTGCTTCCCGCTTATCTTATCGCTTGTCAGTGTGTGTTTCTTAAAAACTAGGACGGGGGGACGAACCATTGGTGGGGTTGGGGTCGCTTGGCATGTCGTTCTGATGACCAATGGCGTGGACAGCATGGTTGGCGGGGCGGGCGGCTTGTCTTTGGCGAGTGGCAGGGGGCCCGATCTCTTGCGCGTGCCTGCGGGGTGTTAGGGCATTCGTTAGTGTAGTGGCCCTTTAGCCGGCAGTAGCTGCACCGCGCGTCTGGATGGTCCCGATTGACAAAGTCTATTTGCTCCGGGTATAATCTTGGCTGTGTCGGGTTGCGCCTCTGCCGCTTGTCGTTGATGGGGCTGCTGTAGAGTGGCCCTTGTGCCTCTGCACGTAGGTATCCGGTGAGCCACCTGAACGGCTCGGACTGTGTATAGCAGGTCTGCATGTTGAAGTGCAGGGCCGGGTAAGCACGCGCGACCGCACGGATGAGCGCCGCAATAGAAGCCGTGTCGCTTAGTGGCAGACCGACAGCGTGTGCCTGCGTGGCCAGGGTTTCGCACCGCGAGACTAGCATATCGAGCGTCTCTCGAGGCTCGAAGTCGATGCTGATCAGCGCCGTCACCAGCGTGTTCAGTTGTCTGCCGATGCTTCTGGCAAACTTGTCAGACAGTACTCTGTACATGTGCGTCAGGGACGTGAGGCCGTGGATGGCGCTCCGTGCCTGGTCGGCGCAATGATCTTTGATGGCGCTTGCGATTCGCGCCTGAATGCTGGGCCGGCAGTGGTCCAGTGCCTGCAGGTTGAGGTCAAGCTCGAGGAGAGACCCGCAGAACTTGGTGTTCCATCCGGCCACTGCATGTCCGTGGCCAGCTTGCCGGCTTCGGCGGGAGAGTTTAACATGCTCCAGTGAGGCATGTCTCGCATCATGATAGTGGCAGCGTATTGATTGACGGCTTGCTGCTCGGGGCTGGTGATCATGGGCTCGGACTTGACCGCGCCCGCCTGGTACACACTGGGGCCGAGCGGCAGCTGTTGTTGCCATTGCCCATGCTGGGGGGGTTGACCTATGGGAGGAACCCAAGGCGGAGGGACTTGTTGGGTCTGGTCCCTGCTCGGGGTCATGGAGGCGAGCAGCTCCCGAAGCTGGTCGTTCGTCGTGGTAACGGTTTGCTGGGCTGGCTGGTAGACCTGGGGAGGGCTCCGGCTAGAGTTCATGGAGTCTGGAGAGATGGGGCGGGCGTCCGGGAGAGGAGTGTCTCCGTCACTGGCTGGTTCGACTGTGGGACTGCGGTACTTGTGCCAAGTCTCGTTGTACTCAAGACGCTTAGGAGGAGGACGAGGACGTTCGGTCTCGTACCTGTACTGCGGGATAGGGATGGTGGGAGAGGGCGGGAAGTAGTCCTCTGGTGTGATCGTACCGGATCTGGGGGCGTCCGTATTCTGAAGACTCGTTGGAGTCCAGGTCTGGGGAGCGTTCTTTGTTGTTTACCGGGACGAGGGCGTAACGGTCTGGGTCTACCGGGTATTCAATCTGGAGTTGTGGTCTGTGGGGAGGGTGGCTCATGTCGTAGTGGAAGCTTCAATGAGGGCTCATAACCTGAGAATATATACGAATAATAGAAATTGTTGGAAGGGAACTACCGCCGTCTAACTATTGTCCGATGCCATAGGTCGCATCATTAACTCACGTGACTTCAAAGTCATATGTTAGTCCTTGGGATCTCATGTTTAAGATGGCGAACTTCAGATCGCCTGATCTGGGAATAACCTTTCTCCGCTCATGCGGAGTTGCTTAAATAGGATGTTTATATTTATGAAAACGAATATGAAAGTAAGACGATAAGCAGAAAAGATCAATTCTAAAATAGAAAGTTCTTTCCTCCCAGCACCGATATCTCTGCTCCTTTTATATTGATCTATTTTCCCCCGATGCCGGCTGGCGAGTTGGAGGTCATCCGAGAATGAGACTTGATGATGGTACTAAAGTTTTAGGCTAGAGTCGTGCATTCGATAGAGTATTTTGCTAATGGAGACGGCGTGACGTCATCCAGGGTGACCCGGTGGGGTATCACGGCGCTAGGGGTCTTGGGGTCCTCGACTGTGATCGAGGTGGGCAGGCCGTGTACGATGTACTTGGACCAAGCGTCCCTCTTATGGACCTTCTCCGCGGTCAGGTTGGCGCGGATGCGCTCAGCGTGGCTGAGGAATTTTCCGACGTCGCGTACGGCTGTCAAGGCGAAGCCCGTCTTGGTGGCAGTGGCGGTGCCTGCGCCCTCACCGCGGGGTATGCCCGCGTTGGCCTTCGTTACGATGTAGGCCGGCGAAAGCTTCCGGAGGGGAGAGTCGGTTGGTACAACCACGAAAAGGCGGTTGTCGGTGGGGGCGGCCTTAGACGCTTTTCTGCCCTTGCGGGCGACGGTGCTCCAGGATTCCTTGTCCGAGGACTCGATGGACGCTGCGGGAGCGGCAGCAGGGGGTTTACGGGCTGATGGTGCCTCTAACGGGGTCGGTGGGGGGCAGGGCGCTCGCGTTGCGGCGCCGGGGAGGGGGTCGTGTCACGAGGGGCACGGTTGGGGGGAGGCTGGGGCGCGCCTGTCATGGCGTGCTGGAGGGTGTCTAGAAGACCCTGTTGCAGGAAGTCTGGAAGTTTGTGCGTCGACGCGTGCGCGCTGGCCTGCGGGGCCATTGCGGCCAGGCAGTTGTCGGCCATTGTCATGGAAATGCTAGCCAAGCGATCTTTCGCGGCAGCTTCCGCATCCTGCTTGGTGCGGATCTTGTCTGCCAGGGCCTGGAGGCGCCCGACCGGGAGCGAGATAGGGGCGTAGGGAGCCTCCTGGGGGAGGGGCGCGTCTTCGCTCCTGACGCGTTTTGCGCCCGTCGCGACGCGTCGCGACGGAAATGGGGAGCCCCTGAGGGGCCTGGCCGGCGAGGTTCGGCGAGAACGACGCGGAGGAGGGGACATTGGTGGGCACGGGGGAGGGGTCGCTGGCGGGCGAGATAGCCTGCGCGTACGTCAATGACGGAGGCGCGGGCGCGGACGCGGGCGCGGCGGGCGCGGGCGCGTAAACGGACGCGATCATCTTAGGGATGACAGGGCCTGTCGGGGACAAAAATAAAGTAAAGTAATTTCCAATAATGGTAGCTGTTAGCTTGGTCAAAATGTCGAAGGTGCCCTCTGAAAATCGAGGAAAATGTTGTCGATGGCTGTGAGTGTGAAAGTCTTTATTTTACCTGTCTACTCGCGAGGGATTCTCGACATACGACAGGGGACCATTACTGGGAAACAGGGGCGTGTTGTATTCTTTATGTCTTGGATCTTCGTCGTCGGAAAACGACGACGGGGTTGTTTTATCTTTTACGTCTGAATCTTCCACATCGGGCAAGGAGACTCTCGTCGGTGCAGCACAGTGGAGCCACCGTTCGCCGTTCGGCTAAATTACGGGAGGAAAGGAAAAGGCAAAGTTCTCGCAGACAAGCCAATCAGCGGGCGTGGCCTGGAGCTCTTAAGAAAGCAGAAACCAAGACCAGATGAGCCTCTAGAAGTCTGGCGATGGTGGGGCTCAACGAAAGTAAAAAGATTGGCGTAACCGCAGCGTGCGCGATAGATGAGGCATAACGATGCGGCGCCACGGTAAACGAAGTGGATAGAGAGTAAACAAATAGGACGTTCTAAGCTGTCTAAACCTTCAAAGGGCAGTCCCTGGTCGGGAGGGTGGCTCCGTGAGTTGTTGTGTGTGGCGGCAATGAGGGGCCGACGATCGCGGGGAGGGTGTCGTGAAAAGGGGGCGAGTTGACGGCGAGGAAGTCCCTCAACGTTGGGGGAAAGCGGACTCGGCTTCCCATCTCGTTCGTTGTCGTGTTGAAAAGACAAGAATGAGAATGACAGCAGCATCGGGTTGTGCTGCTGCCTTGATTTGATTGTCTTTATCAGCCTGTCTACTCGCGAGAGATTCTCGGCGGACGACAGGGTTGTGTTGCTGTCATCGTGAGGCCTTGAGAAGATTCCCGGAGTGTGGGGGGGGGGAGGCAACCTCAAAGATATGCCCCGCCCGAGAATTGTAAGAGGGAAAGTTGCCACATTACAGTGATGATGGGAGTTGTTTAATTTATCCTCTCTACTTTGACAGGGGTCTGGGACTCGCAACTACTAGAAAGCCAAACCCTTAACCCTAAGAACAACAACCTGACATACCACGCCCGTGCTCTGGCAATGGCCATTACCTCAGCGTCGTGAACTTTGGCGCAAAACAGAGCAGGCCAGCCAGCTGCCCATGTGCAGGACATTCCCACCTTGAATGATCACCCGCCCGGCACCGATCATGCCTTCTCTTAACTTAGAACCATTGGCATAGATCTAGAGGCTTGAGGGACGGGAGGAACGAACCAGAGCTTGGTGCGCCGCAGCCGCAGTATTCTTGGTCTTCCTGGAGAAGGGAGCAGGTTGCTGGGTGTGAGCCCTTGAACGGGGTCGGGAAAGACGTGGCCGGCTCGTGCGGGAGTAGCCTCGCAAGCTTTTCTAGTCTGCTTCAAGCGGAGGCTCCTGTCCACAACAGGTTGTTCGGTAGTGCGAGGGTGGCCCAAAGTCCGGCAGAATTAAGGAGCCTGTCTAGGACACAACGTACCGGCGGGAAGTCAGATTCTAGATTTCATTTTGCGCACGGAGGTCGCTTCGGACCGTGGGATCGAGGAGTCCTGATTTGATTTGATTGTCTTTATTTACCTGTCTACACGCGAGGTATTCTCAGCATACGACAGGGGACTACAAGTAGTACCAAAAAAGAGTACATACAGAACCCGAAACCACAATCCAAACCATGCATACAGAAACCCCCCGAACAAAGTGTAATGACTAAAGTGTGTCCACCCGCCCAGCACAGAGGCTGTCCTTCACTTATGTGGCCCCAAACATGTCCGGAATCCTAGCCCAGCGCTGTAGCACAACGCAAAAAGCAAACCTCCTCAAAACCATCCCCAAAAGTGAAACCAAAACTAGCCCAGCCCTACTATGGAGCTACCATCCCCACCAACATTCGCTCGTCGGCTAAAGGGCGGGAAAACGAGAAAAATTCTCGCCGACAGGCCAATCAGCGGACGTGGCCTGGGGGCTCTCGAAAGATTTGATTTGATTGTCTTTATTTTACCTGTCTACTCGCGAGGTATTCTCGACATACGACAGGGGACTAAAACTAGTACCAAGAAATACATACAGAAGCTAAAGAACCAAAAACCCAGAATCATGCATACAGAAAATCCCCACAGCACGAAGTATAATGACGGAGGGTCCCCCGACCGCCCAGCGCAATGGCTGTCCTTCGCTTGTAAGGCCCCAAACAAGACCCCAAGCCTCGGCCTTTACCCTGTAGAAGACCAAACCCAAAAGAAAGATAGAACATGACAAAAGAAAAGTAACAAAGGAAAGACAGGAAGTAGAGAGAGAAAGGGAGAACGAGCAAACAGAAGAGAGTGGCAGCGCGCGCGCTAAGCCGAGAGGCCCGGGGGAGCCCCCGCACTGGGAGGTGGAGGGGCGGGCGGTGGTAGGCTCGACGGGGAGCGAGCGGGAGGGTCGGCGGCCTGTGGGTGCACCTCAGTCCTCGCACGGCGGTGGGCGAGCAGCACAGTGGGTGCTTTAGCTGCCTTGGCGGCCAGCCAGGTGGCCCCGCGCTTGGTGCCTATCAACTTCTGGAAGAAGCTGCGGGACACCCGCTGTGGGTTCCGGGGGCAGACCCAAACATGTTCTGGGGCGGTCTCCGATCCGCAAAGGGGGCAGGAGAGCACGGCGTCCACATGTTCGAAGCGGCGATGGTAGGCCGCAAAGTCGCCATGGCCGGACAGAGCAGTCAGCACTGCGCGGGCGAGCTTGCGATCGGTCTCGTCAAGGAGACTTGACCAAGCCTTCTTGGGGGGTTCAACTGGGCGGTGCAGATGGGGTCTGATGGCGCGTCCCTCCTCTGCCCACCAGGCGCGGAAAGCAGAGTCGAGACGGGAGCGGAAATAGTGGCGGGCCCAGGAGAGCGACATGCCGTCCAGCCAGGTGTTTGTCCTGGCCCCTAGCTTTGCTTGCCCATCTGCGAGCTCATTGCCCGCGATGTCGGAGTGGCCCGGGACCCAAATAGCCTCTACCTCGGGTGGGCCGTCGGGCCAGGGCCTTGGTCGTGGCCGCTCTGGGTGCGGTCTGATCCAGCTTGCGCAGATCATCTGGGCGCGCCTCAGATACTGCTCGGAGGTGCCCGGCTTGGCGTAGCGAGACGTGAGCCGGTTCACTGCGGCGAGATTGTCGGAGCAGATCCAGACCTTGCGGCACTGTGGCTTCTCCCATGAGTCGACCTCTGCCAGGGCCTTGGCGATGGCCAGCACCTCGGCGTCATGGACTTCGGCGCGGAACGGGGCAGGGCAGTTGCCCGTGGACAGGGTCCTGCCGTCCTGAATGACCACCCAGCCGGCGCCGACCTTGTCATCCCTCAGCTTGGATCCATCCGTATAGATCCAGAGATCTGAGGGGTCCGAGGAGCGGACTAGTAGCTGGTGGGCCGCGGCTGCGGCCTCCTTGTCGCCTTGCAGCGGGGGGCGGGTTGTCGGGAGCACTCCCTTGCACCTAGCAGGGAGGCTCGTGGCGATCCTGTGCGGGAGTAGCCTCTTGAGCGTACCCAGCTTGCCACCATCGGTGTCTCCGAACCCTAAGGGGTGGTTTGCCGGGGCTAGAGATGCCCTGATGCCGGCCGAGGCCAGGAGGTGGTCGAGGACGCAGCTCATGGGGGGGAACCCCGATGCCAGGTTGAAGATCGCACATGGCGTCGTGCAATATAAGGGCAGCGCTGCACGTAGTCCCCTCCTGACCGTGCGGTCCAGGATGTGGGCAGCCCCGAGAAGGCCCCGGGAAGGCTTGGTTGGCGAGGGGCCAGGGCGCCACCACGTGGCCGCCGCGTATGTCAGTTTCATGACCACGCAGGCGCGGACGGCCGTGAGAGCCCCCCTAATCGGCGCGCCCTTCCAACAACCGGACAGGATCTGGATGCCTCGGATCACGGGCGCCGTCCTCTGGGCTACGTCGCGGATGTGCGGCAGGAACGACAGGTTGCGGGACCACAACACGCCCAGCCAGCGCAGAGTCCCGCGAGGGTCCACCGGTTGGAGTGTGGAACCGTCCGGGAGACGCGCGCTCGGGTTTAGGCCGTGGCGCTTGCGCGTCACGTGCAGGAGGTCAGACTTGGCGAGGTCTAGCGCCATGCCGTTCTCTGTGCACCAACTGTTCACCAGTTCCAACGAGCGAGAAAGGGCGGTGCAATTCTCCTCCAAGGACAAGCTAGAGTGGACCAAGCAGCCATCGTCGGCGTATCCGCGGAGAGAGCTGGGGAGATTCATCCTGAACAGCGGAGCCATATACAGCATGAACAGGATGGGGGATATGGGCGAGCCCTGGGGCAGGCTGCCGCCTGTAGGCTGGAGAGGGTCGGCCACGCCGTCGAGAGATAGCGACGCCGTGCGCCCGGACAAGAAGGATGCCACCCAGCGGCAAGTCTCGGCGGGACAACCAAGCTTCACCAATCTCTTCACCATCCGGTTGGGCTGAACCGCATCGAACGCCCCCTTTATGTCAAAGGTGAGCACTGAGGATTCTGACTTGCCGTCGGCGTAGAACTCTAGAGAGTGTGCCAGACGCAGGCACATGTCTTCCGCGCTGCGTCCGGGGACCGCGCCAGCGTAGTTCTCCCCGATGTGACCAGCTTCCAGCGCCCAGTGAGAGAGCCGGCGGGCGATGATCCTCTCTAGGCACTTGGCCAGAGTCGGGAGGAGGGAGATCAGTCGGTAGGCCCGCGGCGAAGAACGGTCCTTCTTATTCGGTTTGGCGAGGGCGATCACCTTGGCTTCTTTGAAAGAGGCGGCGTGGTGGCCCCAGGAAAGGCTCGCGTTGAACAGATGCATGATCTGCCTCTGTAAAACAGGCCACGCGAGTTTCAAGACGTTGTTGGTCAGGCCGTCTGGGCCCGGTGCGGTGTTGCGCGGGCTTCGGAGCGCAGCCTCCAACTCCCCGTTGGTGATGCGGGTCCGTCTTTGCTCATCTAGAGCGATGTGTGGCGGGTCGACGTCGCCTGGGCGGTCGGAAGGCATGTGCACCCTGCGAAGGAGGGCGATCTTCTCCGTGGTGTCCTGCACTGTGGCTTCCGCGCCATCGGACGGGGCCAGGGCAGGGGAGTGCCGGTTCGGCGCTTTCGTCCTCCATTTGACCATCCGGAAGATGTCTCGGGACCGCGCGACGTTGGCGAGGAGGTCGTCGTAGAAGGCCCGGGCTGCACTCCTGAGAGCAGACCTCAGGCGTTTTTTGGCTTCGCGGCGGACGGCCCTAGCCTCCTGTTCCTCCGTGGGCGAGCCGGCGTGCTTCACGCGGGCCCGAGCTGCCCTCTGGTCGGCGCTGGCTTCCCGACATTCGTCGTTCCACCAGGGAAAGCTTTTGGCTTTTCCTTCGGACCTTGGGGTCGAGGCAATTAGCGCGTCCAGAATGACGTTTTGCAGGAGTCGCGCAAACTCGTCTATGTGCCTGTCCTGTGGGACTTGGCTTCCTGCCCTGCGGTAATCCGCGACAAGGGAGTCTAGGCGGGTCGCGCCGGCCTTGCACGCGGTATCGAACCTCTCCTTGTCTAGCTTGTCCATAAGGAACCTGCCGGGTGGAGCCGGGGCCGGCGCGTGGCCGTGCAGAGGAAGGGTCACCAGGAGCGGGAAATGGTCGCTGCCGCAGGTGAGTTCCTCTCGGAGGTCGACGCTCGCGCCCGTGACAAAAAGTGCCGAAGACAGCAATGCGAGGTCGATGACGCTTCCGGACTCGTGGGTTTGCTCACCCTCCGCGTTGCCAAGGAGGAGGGCTCGCTCTTCCATCCAGGCTAGCAGAAGCTCTGCGTCGTTGTCGTCGGTGTCGCTCCGGGGGTCCCAGGCGCTGTGGTGGAGGTTGAAGTCGCCCACTACCACCGACCGCGGCCCTGGCTGCATGCTGGTCAGGAGACGTAGCGCCTCCCCTGTCCTAGCCGAACCTGTCCCGGCATTGTAAAGGTTTACGATGCTGAATGTGCGCCCCCCGATTAGGACCTCCACAATGATGACATCCTGGTGTTCCTGGGAGGCCGACCTCAAAGGTACCCCCCCGAGGGTTGTAGGAGGGAAGGTTGAGGGTACCCCCCCACCAAGGGTTGTAGGAGGGAAGGTTGAAACCAAGGCCAGATGAGCCTCCAGAAGGCCCCCGGGCTGCCCCGTAGCCCCTGCCGCGGGTTTCCACCACGCTGCAGCTCCTCGGATGCGGCGGGCCGCGGCTCCGGCAAAAAAGGAAAATACACTTTTGCAGTTACTGGCAGCAGCGATGTAAAACTTTATGAACCGACAACGACAGGATTCGAACCTGTGAGGGCGAACCCATATGATTTCTAGTCATACCCTTTAACCACTCAGGCACGTTGCCAACTACCGAAGCTGAAAGATTGATTGTTATAAAGGTATATAAGGGCTACGACGTAATCGGGATGCGGTTACCAACCTTCCCTCCTACAACCCTTGGTGGGGGGGGGGGTACCCTTGAGGTCGGCCTCCCCCCCTCGAGCCTAGGCTGAGGGTCTCACGAGGACAGCAACACGATCCCAATGCTGCTGCCATTCTCGTCTCTTCAACATGACAACGAGCTGCGAAGCCAGAGTCCGCTTTCTCCCAACTTTGAGGGATTTCCTCGCCGTCGACTCGCCCCCTTTTCACGACACCCTCCTTGCGATCGCCGGCCCTTCATCGCCGCCACACACACCAACTCGTGGATCCATCTTTGCAACTCGGGACTGTCCCTTTGAAGGTTTGAATCTTAGCCACAATTCGGTACGCCGGCCACTTTGAAGAGCGAAAGGATATACTTTTAGCACCCGGAGGCTCATCTGGCATGGGTTCTCGCTCACTCAACGACTCGGAGTTTCCCATGCCAAGCTAGCTCTTTAAGGCTTAGGGATGGTGCGCCATTTCGAACACACAGAAACTATGCGGGCTGTCGAGCGGAGGACATGAAATATTTTGCCCTATCACCAATCCGGCGTCGTTTGATCTTGGTGATTTGTGTAGACGTTAAATACAGTCAAGTCACGGAGGGTCCTTGCGGTGAAAAGATCAAAGATTCACGAAACAATCGAAAACCGGAAAAGACACCGACAAACGAGGAAAAGACAAAGTGTGAGTTTTTGTCCGAGGTCCAGCGGCCGCGAACGAAGCGGACGCCAGCAACGAGATCGCCAAGGTCCTTGGCGGAAAGCCCGCCGAGATCTAGGTCAAGGAAGTGAACTCGGGCTGGGCATTCTACATGACCAAGGGTACGGTGTCAGCCGAGAATCTGAACTGCGTCAAGGAAGCGTGTGGGGCGAAGGCGTGCGAGATTGACAAAAGATGGACGCATGCACGCATCACGGGCCTATCAGACTTCTATGTCGTAGGCGAGAACGGACCGGTGGCCAAGAAGAACGAAGAATGGTTCATCGGACAGATAACGGAGCAGACCGGTGGAGAAGTGAAATCTATCAAGTGGCAGTTTGAAACCGAAAAGTACATGGACGCCACACTCCGTATTGCAGTTGGCCTGCCTGAGGGTCGGACCCTCCCCAACAGTATGAAATTCGAGGGGAGCTCAAACTCAGCCACGGTCAAGAAGTGCCGGACCCCCTTTCTAGCGCTGTGCCGTACCCGCTGGGCGACACACCCGACAGCGGGGTGTAAAGAAAAGCCGCAGTGACGCCTGTGCGGGAGCCCAGACCACAGAGAGGGACAACCCGCTGGATCTCGTGCCGCATGCATCCCCTATGTGCAGAAGGACATTGAGACGCATGGATTGCATTGGGAGACTTCAACGCCCACCACGGTACATGGGACGCCAACGACAAAGAAAAAACGACGGGACGACCTTGGAAAATTGGCTGACCGAAGAAGGGCTGACTGTGCTGAACCAAAGAGACGAACCAACGCACAGAGCCGGGAGGGTGATAGATCTGGTCGTGGTATCGCACGCGGCGGTAGTGAAATGGGAGACCCGCATGAAAGTTGTTCCCGGAAGCACAAGCGACCACGAGATACTCGAGTTGAAGATAGAAGGGCACTAGATGTATCGACACCGAAAACGCCCCCCAACACCGACCTCAAACCATGGTGGAACGAAAACTGCAAACAGTGCAACGCCAGGATGAGGGAGGCACGCGACAAAACCCGAGAAAGACTAAAAGACCTCACATTGCGAGCGGCATACGTCAAGGAGCAAAAGGCATTGCAGTAGGCGGTCGTCCAGGCCAAGAGTGCCCTCATGAGCAAGATCATCAACGGATTCAAAGAAACGAGAGATGTATTCCGCGCGATCAAATGGGCCAACGAAAGGACCGACGGGGTCCAAGAATCCCTCGCGAGTAGACAGGTTAAATGAAGAATCACACACGCAAGGCCGACGGGGGGAAGGGCCTCGAGAGAGGAGTGGCTAGGCGGCTCACGGAAGAATCTATAGAGAGATAAATCCTCCCGAGAAACTACATATGTGCCGTGCCAAAAAGGGCCGTTGCCGACATGCTCGTCGAGCTCCGTGGAAGAATTGAAGACGCCCAGGATTGGAAAAAAATGGCATTTTGCCTCTCAAGTCTACAGTAACCTAACCAGCCTCGTACACAATCTGGCCCGTATTAGTATCGCAAGATTACAATATACAGACTTCATGAAATAAGATCGGGTATAAGCAACGAGTAGTGATTAAGCATTGACGAATACCAGTGAAGTGTACAATGACTTTCTCGTGCGATGGCTGACTCCCGCTGTGTAACCATTTTGAACAACAGCAACATTGGAAACCACATTGATTAGTCATTGGACCTACTATGATCTAACCTCGTTGCCATCACAGCATTTGTTCTTCGTGATAATGGTAGGAAAGAGACTATTTGTCCCAGTTACCCTTTGACAGCTTACCACATTCACCTCTACCCTGTCATCGGCACATCATATGTGTACTCTTGACTTCAAACCTAGGGGTGATACCTCGAACAACAGGTCTTGGTCGCCGGCTCCACCAAATCTTCAACGAATAAAACGCATAAGACTCCACCAGCGAGCTCCAGTGACCTTAGCAGCAACCCATACTGGTTCCTAGAGTCAGGGAAATGTAAGACGTCCTTTGAACTAGTGAAACATCTTTTAGACTCATGCTAGCAATCCTCGCTCCGTCTTAGTCAAGCCACTCACGTAGTCTGGTGCGTTGGGCAACATCAATTAGAGCACTCAGGGCGCAGACAATGTGAGGAGCTAATAAGCCTCTCTTGCTAGCTTCTTGTGGAAACACCATCCGTAGATTCTTTTGCGCCTGGAGACAGTCATATTCTTAATGTAGCGAAACCATGAAGTCAGGCAATCACAGAGCTTTCAATTGTCCATCCAATGAAAAACCAAATGTTGTTGGACCTCAGCAGCCTTTTAGGAGCCCAGTACCAGGCCAAGCTACCTCCAAGTCTTCGGTGATAGGAGCCTTGCTCCAACTATCTACTCATGTGTGATCGTAGAGGCATAACTTGGGCTTGAGACGCGAAGAGCCTCTACAAAAGGCAGACAGGCGAAATATATTGAAGGTGGCCTTGTCATTCATTTTAAGTAACTGAGATCCAACGACGGAGTTTCTATGAGGGCTGGCCGACGATCAGAAAAGAAAACACGAACAAGTCATCTTCAGACAAGACGCCAACACCTCATTCATGTCACCCCTCATAGATACCATCACAAGATCCATCTATAACATACAAGAGCCAGGAGAAAAGGGGCCACCCGCACGCCTTGCCCGCAAGAAACTGCAGTGGCTGCTACACCCAAAACGAGCACCAAAAGAAAAAAAAAGACATTAAACTCGACAACAAAAAGCGATTTGGTATAAATTTGCAGAGAATAAGACAAAAAACACATCGTTTCAGGAAAAAGAAAAACAAGGACAAGTACAAGAGGAATCTTAGGCTACTCGTTATCGCTGTAGTTTCTCAGAATTCGCACATGGTTTTCGTAAAATCGAAGCATCTGCAGGAACCAACAAGGGATCAGTATATGCCATCCAAAGCAAGAGAAAAAGAAAATAGGCGGGAAGAGAAAGAATCCTACCTTTTGTGGACAGCGCTTGTACACCATCTCCGTCGTGTGCTTGGTCTTGCGGCCATTCTTCCAATTCAAGTAGACGACCAATTTGGGAGCACCGGTGCCTGTATCCGCCTCGTCGCAAACATCAATCGTCTCGATGTGGTCCTCCCACGAGCCGTTCGGCGGCTTCCACTCCTTCTCCCGGACAGGTGCCGGAGCCGGGGTCTCGAGCGGGTGTTCCTTTCGCGGGCGCTTTGGCGGCTTGTCGATACTTGCAGCTGCGGCGTTTGTCGAGCGGCGGTTGCGCTTCTTGTTCTTGGCGGCGTCCGTGGCACCTTTCAGCACCTTTTCGATGCCGCCGTACGAGGCTAAGTAGTCTTCGAGAATGACCTCGGCACCCTCTCTGTTTGTTGTTGTCGCATGGCTGTCGTCAGTTTTGGTCCTGGAAAACATTGCATCAGCTTTCGGAGCGCGGCTTACCTCAATGTTGATTCGGGTTCCCATGTGATATCCTCTTCGGCGTCATAGCCTTCCCACTTAACACGGAACTTGACGACGCCCTTCTCGACCATGTGGTCTAGAATTTTCTCAACGATGAATCTATGCCCGCCCCCAATAGGTCAGTACTCTCGGTCTTCAGCAGAACCTTGGTAGATATGCACTCACTCATCGTCGGCCAGCTCTTCAGTGCTAGAGGCTTCTTCCTCTTCCTCTTCTTGTTGCTGTTGATCTTCGTGTTGCTCCTCCTGTACCTCTTCCTCTTCTTCCTCCTCCTCCCCTTCTTCTTTGTCCTTCTCTTTATCTTTGGAATCCTTGACAACTAGGGCCTTCTTCTTGCCGTCATCCGAGCCCTTTTGTGGAGTTCTCTCTTCTCCATCTTGGTCGATGTGTTCATAAGGTTCTTCGGCTAGTGTCTTGCTCTTGTTTGCAGAAGACGTGCGGGCTGGGAGCGGCAGGGTGGCAATGAAGCCGTCGTCAGACTCATCGTCGCTAATCGCTGTTCAGGCATTTCCATGTTAGCACATTTCATTCAACTTGACGTGTCGCGATTCCAGATTTTTTTTGTCATCGGGGCTGCTGCGGTATCGCTTCTTCGAGACCTTGTATGACTCTCGAAGCGATCAGACGTCCACTTAGACGGTGAAAAGTCATCAGCCAGAATACCATTCAAGCAGCCGGTGGCGCGCAGCATCTCTCTCTGTCGCATAACCCAAGATTTTCGCCCGACGGACTCTGTTTTCATGCTCTGTGGGCCGTCGTTTTCTTTTCGGATCGCCGCGGACACGCGTTTGGTGATTGCGCATGCGACGGTTTTCGCGCGCCACCCGCGCCGTAAAAGATGAGGCGGCAAACCACGTTGATGTTGACAAAGGCTGTGGGCAAGTGCAATGGCGAGAAGGGCACGTACTAGTTCGCATTATATGATCATTAATGGCGTTCATGGAGCTTGGTGTCGGTCGGGGTGATGATAATGGCTGGGTGTCTTTGGGTTTTTTTTGTTTCCTCTTGCGCAACACGTTGGAGAATCCAAAGCATTCAAAAAAAAACGTTTGTTGTGGTTGACCGGCTGTCTTGGAGACGAAGCCTCTTGCATTAGGGTTGGGATGAGGAATGTAAGCTATTAACTTTAACCCTAGCAACCGACAAGGCTTCGCACGTGTAATATTCGAAATTAAGCGAGCGAGGTTGCGGCATTCTTGGTAAATTTTAAAAAAAAAAGTTGGCATTTGGCGCGACTTGAAATAAACACACACACACTACGTCAAAGAATACAAAAAAAGCAAAAAAACGCACACTGACGATTAAAATTTCTACGCAGCTTGACGACATGAAAAAAACAACAAAAAAAAACACTAGAAACTCAACTTCGTTGATGCATGCGCGGAAAATGGCAAAAATTGAACCGAGGCGGACTTGAACCGCCGACCTTTTGTGTCCATCCATTCGAAGATGAGTGTTAGACAAACGTGATAACCAACTACACCATCGGTCCTTGATGGAGATGGGCAGCGTTATCAAAGTATAAGAAGAGTTGGCAGGAGTGGGGCAATGTTCTTGTTCTTTTTCTTCTTTTTTTTTATTTCGGGCCATAACTACTTGGAAAAAGCCTTCTGTCGTATTGCTGCGAAATAACAGTAGGTAAATGTAAAAGAATTAAATTAAATCAAAATTCGAAAAAACCAAGTCGGAATTCGGGACCGACGTGGTAGCACATGGATGTGGTGGACAGCAGTTTCAATCACAAGAACGACTATAACTATGTCTATGTGGGTGGGCGGACATGAAGATAACCACAGAGCTACTTGTGTATTTCAAGTAGAGAGTAGGGGCCCAGACTTCAAACGCGCTTGTTGAAATAAGGACCACTATGATGCTCGTTCACGAGAATTGAGGGAGCGCAATGACAAGCGCGGGCCATATATCGGTGCATCCGGCTGGGAGTAAGGAGGAGGGTTTTCATACCTGCCACAGCATGTAGTGTTGGCAAGAGAAAGAAGGGCCGGGTTCTTCTTGATCTGTGAGAGGCATCCTCTGACAGGAGATAAGAAGAGCGGAGGTTAAAGGCAAGGTGAGAGAAGGGGAGGGGAAGGATATGGAAGAACGACTAGTTATAAGCTTACAAGTGCAGGTGGTTAGCTGTGTCGTAGTTCGAGTTATAATGCGCAGGGCCCAAGACAACACAGCCAGCTAGCTGGAAAAGGCATAAGCTTCCTATGGATCAGCTGTCAAGTTGTTATTAGGGCATCTCCTTGGCCTGGGTCTAAGGCAAAGAAGGTCCGATAGCTGCAAGGAGGAGTATTGAATGGCTTGACAGGTCTGTATGCTTGCAGGAGGGATCTACAAGAACAAGTACCGCGCCATGGTGGGTGGATGGATGGGCAGGAGGGACCAGGAGCGGAACTGGGGACCTGGATACAAAAAATATGGTTAGCTAAGCTGACCAGTAGTTAAGTGATGGGAGGGCAAGGTGAAGCTGTGAGCTGTAGGCTGGTTGGCGTTGTCGATGTGTGGGGCGTAGTGCATGCATGGCTGATAGTAGGTGTGGGTGACTTGCCAGCAAGAAAAGCGTGGTGGGCAAGGGGGGAGAGAAGAGAGAGAAGGCGGATCAGCGACCTTGCTCGTTGGCATCGGCTGAGAGGGGGATTTGCTTGTATCGGTTGTTCTGCGTGAGTGAGTGGTTGAATAGTGGGAATGAGACCTGGTGTGATCAGTGCATGGAGATTAGGGTCCTGGTCCAAGTACAAGCCCCATCCTCATGACAAAGACAAAGAGATGATGGGGGATATAGATATGGCACCTGGGCTTTGGTGATGACGGCTAACTACCTGTGTGTATGTAGGTGAAGCTGGCCCTGAACGCCCGATCTGGGTAGACTGCTTGCATTGGAAGATGGATGTGCTGGAATAAGCTGATGTTGGGGTTGCATTGGGAGAGGGGGGTGACCGTGAAAGCAAGTCCAAGTAAACAAAGCGTGCCGTGGTGTGTTGTGTTGTTGAATAGAGCAAGTAACAATAGCAATATATGCGGGTGTTTGATGAGGACAGTAGATGTGAACTCCTGGAGAGAGAGAGAAAGCCAACGCACGCACATACGAGTGTGCAAACCGGGAAATAAGGTATCAGTCAAGATGGTCTTGGGGGTGTTTGTGGGCGTGAGGTTGCCCAGAGGATAGAGGAGAAGAGGATATGGAGGGCCCTTATTGACAACACGAGCTGGGTCTGGCTGGATGCTAACTTCCACCAGCATGCACACAGATACATACATATGTACATGTTTTTGAATCTGCAGGATGTGATGAGCTGTACAGGCACAGGCACAGGCACAGGCACACGGAAGAGGGCTAGAAGGTTGAAGGGGGAGGGGGGAGATGTGCATGCATACATCCAAATGTGGGTGGGTGTGTGATATGTGCGAGTCTAGACATGGCTGTGGGCTTGTAAGGCTCGTGGAGGCATGGAGACAGAACGGAGACATATGAGACAAGTAAGTATGAGGACGTGGACTTGCACAAGTAGCCGGTACGTTTAGCATTGTGCATACATCGTCTTCATACATCATGGTACGGTACGGTACGGGTCACCCGGCGGATGTCTCCACTTTGGCGCAGGCGGTAATTTGTATTGTGTACTTGTACATGAGATGTACATACATAACGAGATAAGCTGGGCTTGGGAACCCACAGGTCTGGCCTTAGGCGACGTTGATTGGTACACAATGGATTTATGGGAACAATGTGCTCATTAAACACAGAAAATGGTCATTAAACCCAGACGGGGAGACAGGCAGACAGGCAGGCAGGCAGGAGGAGATGGGAGAAGACAGAGCTGTTGACGACTTGTACAGACTTGTTCAAGTTGTGCGGCGGAAGCAACAAATGCAGCAGCCCCTGAGGCGTGAGGGAGAGAGCAATTTAATGCACGCATATTTTTATTGGTGTTGCATTGGGAGCATGCACAAGTTATGAGACAGCCAATGCACCAGGAAGACACGTTCATGTATGTATAACCAGTTTAGTGAAAGGAAGTACACGGTACTTCTGGCGCGTTTGCTTCGTGTTGGAGAGGAGGAAAGCCGGCCCAAAGCTGCGCGACTTGGCCTGAAGGGCTGAAGGCCTCAAGGCCTGAAGGGGAGGTGAAGGGGTGATGTGATACAAGCAAGCCCAGGCATGTATGTACAGTGTTAGTGTAGAATCATCAAGGTCGAGGGTCTTCGTAGTGCTCATTGTGCTCATTGTCCACCACTCCAGCCCATTGTTTTTATTTTTGGCGGCACTGGGCAAGCTAGGCCGCAAAGAGAAAGACAGGAAGGTCGTTTGGGCCGTTGGAAGAGGTTGAAAGGGCCTGACTAAGCCAGAGCAGACCATATATTGCAACTATTGTATTGTGCTGTATTTCATTGCTATAGGGACTCAGGACAGAGCCACCTATAGCTGTGTCGTCCCATCCGTAGGGCAGCCATCCACGGGAAAAGCAGGCCTTCTAGCATCGACAGCTTCTGTGTGGTTGGTTGTGTGACAATGGTGACGCCGCTGTGCGTACAGGGGTGCGGCGCGCTAAACAAGGCGCGGCCTGGTGGTAAAGTGGGTGCAGCGGCGGGTCTGCAGCGGCCACAGCCACTAAATGCACAGCGCAAGTAGTATTTGCACAGGCCTTGGGCCACTGAATTGCTTCCCCGCCCACTGATGCCCCTGTAGCGGCACTTGCTTTCCCTGATGCAGAGCGTTTCTGTGTCGTCGATTTTTGGGGGGCTTTTTCCCCTGCGCTCCTTCAATTTTTCTTTCTCTTTTTTGTCTTGGGCTATTGACGGCCGTTTTTCTTTCCATCTTCAATCAATACCTCTTTTTTTATTCTTATCCCCTGATCTCAGTCTTGTTCTTCTCGTCTTCCGCGTGAAGCTTCGTTTTCCCTCTGTTTTTTTTTTTTTTTTGCATCGCTTTTCGCTTCTGGCTTGTCGAGCTTCCTGCGGCCTCTCTAAAATCTCAGACCAAAACACTCGTTGAATCGCCCGTCCTTTTCCTTCGTTTCTTTTTCCTCTGCATTTTTGCTTGTACACGCTCTTTAATCCAACCCGCCATTTTTTGCCTGCCACTGTTCTTCGCGGCCGCTCTGCCTCTCTTTGTCTGCTCTTGTCCAAGGGATCGCCAACTTGCCGGGTTGCTTGTTGCTGCTAATTCTGTTGTCTCCACATCCCCTGCTTGGGTTTATTTTTTTTTCCATTTCCCCCTTCGTCTATCGACTCCAGCCCGAAGACCAGAGACGGCCGGCATACATCTCACACATACAATCCACACATCTATCTGCTGCTGCTGTTGCTGTACACGCACGCCAACTCGCTCCCCGACGACAACGCATACTCAATCGCTTCCAGTCTCTCTGACACAGCGCGCCACCCGACCCGAAAACCTGGGCTCTCTGCGTCGCCCGTCCCAGCCAGTCCACCAACCCAACCAGATCACCGCCAGCCGCCATTGCCACGCCAGCCGCCAGCCGCCATTGCCACGCCAGCGCCAGCAGCTGTCGCTCGCCTCCACCACTCTTTGCTCGCCTGCTTCTGGCGACCGCCGTGCGACTGAGCACAATCCACGAGCCTTGCCCTCAAGCCGCCTGAACCTCCCTCTGTGCTGTCGCCCATCTCTATGCTTACAGACCCTTGAGCTCCCCCGGAGCAACGCAAACCAACCTGCTGATCCGCACACGCCTCACGCCCGCTCGCCTCACGCTGATCTCTCACCCAAAAATCCGGGACCTCCATCGCCCCATCTGTCTCCTCTCTTGCCACCACCTTCCTGACAATGTCCGAAGCCCTTTCCCCAGACGAGTCTATGCTCAAGGCGGCCAAGGACAAGACCTGTCAGTTCTGCGGCCAGGCCTTTACCTCGTCGTCGCTGGGCCGCCATCTGGACCTCTACATTCGCGAAAAAAACCCCAAGCCGCCTGACGGCGTTCACGATGTCAACGCCATTCGCGAAATTCGCGGAAACATCACCCGTCGCCAGCCCCGCAGCGTGTCTCGACGAGAAGTCTCCACCCCGCTGGGCACTCCTCGCCCCGGAGCCTCATTTCGAGACCCATTGTCCGCCACTGACGAAAATGCTCGTCTTCCCGACGGAACCAAACTGCCCCTCGGGCCTAGCGCCGACGGCGCTGCCGCTGCCCTGGCTTCAGCACCAACATCGGCCTCGGCTCTGCCCTCTTCTGCTACTAGCAACACAAGCGAACTTCGGACGCGGACTGTCAGCCGCCAGCTGACCCAGAAAATGCAGATGGAGTCGCGCCTGCGCATGACTGAAACCATGGACACTGCCAAGGCCACCGATCTCGCCTTGCGGGAGATGATTAGTCTCCTCAAGTCTATAAAGTGCGTATTCTTACCTCCCTCAAATTTACCTTTGCTCGCCCCTTATCCCTCAGGCCGCTAACCATCCTCTCCCGCTTTTCTAGAAAAACACAACCAAGTACAGCCAATAGCCCTTTTGACTTTGACCCCCTTGAGTTCGATTTCCCCTCCTTGACCCTCCAGTGCTTGCGACCTCCTCCCACTTTGTTCTCCTCCACACAACATCCGACATCGACTTCATGGTCTGTACAGCCGCCGGGCCAGGGCGAGTTCAATGCCTTGATAACCTACTTTGCCGAAGAGTTTCGCAAATGGCGAGTCAAGTGCAGTTCCACGACCACCCAACTGTCACAGGAGCTTAGCACGACGCAACCAAACAGTTCCCTTCGCGATGCCCGCGACGCCGCCATGCTCGTCGAAAAATCTGTCGATAGTCTGCACCGCCAGGTAACAGACCACCTTAAGTCGTCTTACAACGTCTGGAAAGATTTGTCTCGCGAGCGCCAGCACGAGGTCTGGGTATTGGAACTTGCGCGCAGCATCGGTCGCAAGAATAAGGAAAACGACTCTCTCAGGGAGCAGAACATGCGACTGTCTCAAGAAATCACCAGCCTCAAGATGCAGGCTGAGCTATCCACGACACCGAGAGAATCACCACTGACCGCGCATGGCTCAGCCGCGACAGATTCAGACCTGATATCATCTTACTTGTCTGAACTGAACAGCAAGGGTAACCGTGGCTTACTTTCTGGCCACATAAACTTGGATGATGATGTCGTGACAATTTTAACTAGATCAGTCGATCGTTGGAAGGCCGTTGTTACTGCTACCCGAGCAAGCGGGAACTCCCTCAGCGCGCAAAGGTCACTTGACGGTTCCCAGACTCCCGCCGTGTCGACTGCAAATGCGACAACACCGTCAACGACAATGCCAACTGTCGTCGTCCCCATGGTCAAGACTCCCCAGAACAGACGGATATCCAAACCCCAAAGCCGTGCCGTATCGCGAGGTATTCAAAGGCAACAACAGGCCAAGCATCAGCATGCGCTCCAACATGCCCAGCAACAACAGGAGCAACAACAAGCTCAAAAACAGGCTCAACAACAACAGCAGCAAGCCCAAGTATCCGAAGGGCTTGCTGTTGAAAAAATGGAAACCTCACTTGTAAGCGAGGACGCGGACGCGGATGCGGATGCAGATGCAGACGCCGACGCCGACGCCGAAATCGAAGTTGATCTCGGCGTAGCCACGGGCGCTGATGTCAGCTTGAATGTGAGCGGGCTCAATGTTGGAGGCGACGGAGACGGCGAAATGGATGCCGACGCCGATGGCGATGGCGAAGTTGATGCAGAAATGCAAGACAACTACATTGATATACCCATAAAGCAGCTGCCCAAGACACCCATCCTGCCTTCGCAGCAGCACGGCGGCTCGCTCGACGTACCACGCACGCGCGCGCATCAGCCGCGGCTCAACAGCGGCACTGCTGCCAATGCCACCGGCACCGCGGGCAGTGGCGCGGGTGGCGTCACGGGCGACGGGCGCTTCATGATGGCGCATGGGGCGCGGCCGCCGGCGCTCAACATGCGCGCAATGCAGAGCATGGGCTTGAGCATGGGCGCGCAGAGCTCCATAGTCGCGGCCAACGCAGTGGCAATGAGCATTCCAGAAGACATATTCATGGGCTGAACAAAGTGCCTGTGTCTTTTTCTTCTTTCTCTCCGCGCGTCTCGGCCTGGCGCGCTTCTTGTGTCTCTAGTATTCCTCTCTTTTCCCTTTTCCTTTGTCGTTCTCACAACTACTGGCCAGAAATAGTGCTTTTCTTCTCTGCGCCATGACACTCGTTTTCCAGGGATTCTTGATTCGCTGGCTTCAATCTTCGCTGCTTTCTCTTCATTGCTCTTCTTTCCATTTCTTACTCCCCCCTTTTAATCCACGTTTGGTTGGCTGTCTTTCTTCCATCTACTTCCCTTTTGTATATCTGCTCTTGATATTATCGTATTCCGCCTCATTTTGCGCATTTTCATCCATTCTCCCTCTTCTGTTCCACTTCTTGTGTGTTGTTCTCACCCATTTCATCGTCATTACACTCTGTATGTCACTTTTACTTTATCTTTTATTATTCTTGTTTGCCTGGTTTTTGTTCTCTTGTTTGGAGTCTAAAAAAAGCCAGATTTGCCGGCAAATTCTACACATCTTTTCTATTTATTTATTTATTTTCTCTTCTTCCATGATGCTCTTGTTTGTAAATATAAAGGCGGTAACCCGCGGCAGAATGTGATTTCTAGACGCGCCCTCTTTGTCACTTGTAGCTGCACATGGTGCACGTCGATGCCAAACTATGCAAAGCCGTGCGGCGATGGTTGAAATGCCTGGCTGGCTACTGAACTGGCGCGTGCAGTCTGCAGCAAGTCGACGGGGCGGAATTGTAGCCAAACGGGAGAGTTTGTGTTTCCCCCCGTGCTGTGGAGGTTTTACAGTGTACTGGAAATGCCAGGGCAGCCTCCAATTCGTTAGTCGTATCAAGCACGTAGTGAAAAACTACGAATCTCCGCGGGTCGAAATTTGCAAATTAATTGCTTCAATGTTTCTTTTCTCTCTTGTCTGGCATCGCCATTTGCCTCTCAAATCAACGTCATTGCGTGCTGGCTTGCAATTTCGCTGCCCACTCACACGTTGCGCCCTGGTCTCTAAGTTGATCCTCTCTCCCAAGTTAGTCTGAGTCTGCCCCGGTTAGTTAGTTATGACTGGAAAAAACTTACCCCGCCATGATTCTTCTCATCCCACAAAAAAAAAAGAATTCAATTCTCTGATTTTCTTTTTTCTCCAGACCACCACCGAATTCCACGGCAATTCTTCTCTTTGTCCTCTTCACCCAGTCATTCGAGTAGCTGGGAAGATACCAGAGAGCCGTATTTTCTCGCGTGCCCCTTTTTAACGAAGCCCCAGAACCTAAGAGCCGCGCCGCCCACCATGTCCGACCCCGCTGCCGCCCCCGCTGCCGCCCCCGCTGCCGCCGCGCCCCCCACCGAGCAGCTGGCCAAGCTGCTGCTTGACGATGTCACCGGCGAGATGATTTCTAAGACCGAGCTGAAGAAGCGTCAGAAGGCTCGCCAGAAGGAGGCTGAGAAGGCCAAGAAGGCCGCTGCTGCCCCGCCCAAGCCGGCGGCCGCCAAGAAGAGCAACGCCGAGGCCGACGAGAAGGAGTTGACTCCTAACCAGTACTTTGAGATTCGCAGCCGCAACATCAGCAAGGTATGAGGAACCCCCAGACGAGGGACGGAAGCTGCTGCTGTTGTGGTCGATGATCGCGAGGAGAGGGATAGACCGTCATACAAATGGAGTGCCACGGACATACATGGCTAACCCGCCTATAGCTTCGCGAGACCAAGTCGCCCAACCCTTACCCCCACAAGTTCCACGTCGACTACGATCTCCGCAAGTTCGAGAACGAGTTCGGCTACCTCAAGTCTGGCGAGACCGCCAAGGAGAAAGTCATCCGTTTGGGTGCCCGTATCTACACCAAGCGTTCGTCTGGCTCCAAGCTGTGCTTCTACGATGTGAGTAATACCTATATATTCTTTCATACTTTCAGATTGTCTTGACCTACAAAAGTCTTTTTATCTACAATAGTACTAACTCGTCACAGGTCCGCACTGAGGGCGTCAAGGTCCAGGTTATGTGCCAGGCCCAAGAAGTCGCCGAGGGTGCCCCCAGTTTCGAGGCTCAGCACGAGCACCTGCGCCGTGGTGACATCATCGGTATGCGTTCAATCAAAGTTTCCCATTTTGAATAAAATATCCTAATCACCACATCATAGGCATTGTCGGTTACCCCGGCCGTACTGCTCCCAAGAGCAAGATCGAGAAGGGCGAGCAGGGCGAGCTGTCCATCTTCGCCACTGAGATCATTCTGCTTACTCCCTGCCTGCACGCCATTCCTGACGACCACTATGGCTTCAAGGACCACGAGGAGCGCCACCGCAAGCGTTACCTGGATCTGAGTATGTTTTAAAAAAATCCAATGCCACTTGCTACACATTGCCTGGCTATTGTCTGCTAACAAAGTTGCTGTAGTCATGAACAAGAAGACCCGCGAAACTCTCATTACCCGTTCGCGCATGGTCACCTTCATCCGCAAGTACTTTGATGACCGCGACTTCATCGAGGTTGAGACTCCCATGATGAACGCCATTGCCGGTGGTGCCACCGCCAAGCCTTTCGTCACCCACCACAACGACCTGGACATGCGTATGTACATGCGTGTCGCTCCCGAGCTGTACCTCAAGATGCTGGTTGTTGGTGGCCTGAACCGCGTCTACGAAATTGGCAGACAGTTCCGCAACGAGGGCATTGACCTGACCCACAACCCCGAGTTCACCACCATCGAGTACTACCAGGCCTACGCCGACTTCCATGACGTCATGGAGACCACCGAAGAGCTGGTTAGCAGTCTGGTGTTTGCCCTGAAGGGCAGCTACGAGACCGAGTTCACCAACCAACATGGCCAGAGCTTCAAGATCAACTGGGCTAGACCCTGGCGCCGTGTCGACATGATCCCGGCTCTGGAGGAGGCCACCGGCGAAAAGTTCCCCCCTGCCGACGAGCTGCACACTACCGAGTCACTCGACTTCCTCAAGGGTGTCCTGAAGAAGATGAAGCTGGAGTGCAGCCCGCCTCTCACCAGCGCCCGCATCATCGACAAGCTGGTCGGTGAGTACATTGAGAACACGTGCATCAACCCCACCTTCATCCAGGGCCACCCGCAGGTCATGTCGCCTCTGGCCAAGTACCACCGCAGCACTCCGGGTCTGTGTGAGCGTGCCGAGGCCTTTGTGGCCACCAAGGAGATTTGCAACTTCTACACCGAGTTGAACGATCCCTTTGACCAGCGTCTGCGCTTCGAGGAGCAGGCGCGCCAGAAGGACCAGGGCGACGACGAGGCCCAGCTGATTGACGAGAACTTCTGCACGTCCCTGGAGTACGGTCTGCCGCCTACCGGTGGTTGGGGCCTGGGTATTGACCGTCTGGTCATGTTCCTGACCAACAACTACTCCATCCGCGAGGTTCTGGCCTTCCCTTTCATGAAAGAGGAGAAGAGCCAGCCCAAGGAGAAGCTAGCTGCCGAGGAGGTTGGTGTTAAGCCTGTTGCGGCGGAGTAGAGAGAAGGCGTGTGAAAATGGTACATGTTGGGTTGAGGGAAGGGCGTTTAGACGAGAAGTATCAAGTGACTTGAATCTCGGTCTTGGTTTACATAACGGAATAAGGTTTTTGGGGAACTAAAAAAAACACAAGAATACAATGAATATTACGACAATAAGTGTGTACTGTGTACTTGTAGCACGTAGATAGAAGAGCGTGGATCTTGATGTGATAATGAGTAGAAAGCTAGGAGAGCTGATGGAAAAGAAAAGCAACGAATCTATATAATACACGGCTTTGAACAAGCCAACACATTTAGCAACAAATAATTTACACCGCGGGAGGGAATCTCAACGTCCGCTTTTATCGGCTCGCCGTCTTGGAAGCCGCAGCGATCTTCTGCTCCAGCATGCGAACTGTGCTCTTGGGGATACGTAGACGATGGCAAAGCACCAGCGCGCCAGTGAGCAGAGCCAGCGCGCCAGCCTGGTGCGTAGCCGCGAGGTGTGTCGGCACCATGTAAATCAGCGTGGAGATGCCGAGCGTAGCTTGCAGACAGACCAGATGGACAAGGCCTAGCGTGCCCTTCTTGACGTTCGCCGGCAGGGCGGTGGCGAGCGCTCCGCGGCGCGAGTAGGCGAAGACGCTCAGCACACAGACAAAGGTGGTCATGGCGAGGATGCGGTGGTCCAGCTGGACCAAGCTGGGGTTCTCGAGCAGGTTGCGCCACCACAGATCAGAGCGGTCCTCGCGGCGGCTGTAGAAGCTGTCCCACAGCTCGCTGGCCGGCGGGGTCAGGCCGAGGCCCATCATGGGGAACTCGTTGTAGATGAGGCCGGCGTCGAGGCCGGCGACGAGCGCGCCCGACATGGCGGTCAGGAAGATGAGGGCAGTCAGGGCAGTCACGATGCGGCGGTAGTGCGCGATGGCCGGCGCGGCGAGGGTGCGCGCGAGCTGCAGGCCGGCGGCGGGGTTGGCGAGCAGGCGGCGCGTGCGCAGCACCGTTACGGCCGACAGCAGCATCCACGAGTAGCAGACAAAGGCGGTGCCGAGGTGGGCGGCCAGGCGGTACTGGGAGACGCGGGGGTGCGAGCCGGGCGCAAACAAGTCGTCCTTGAGCCCCGACTTGACCATCCACCAGCCGATGAAGCCCTGGAAGCCAATCAGCGCCGAGATGCCAAGCAGGTTGGCGGCCATGCGGCGCGAGACGCGGCGGCGGGCGATGAAGTACAGTGCGGGGAGGACAAAGGTCATGCCAACGGTGCGGCCCCAGAGGCGATGCGACCATTCCATGAAGTAGATCTTCTTGAATTCGCCAAGCGTCATGTTGGGGTTCAGGAGGGCATATTCGGGCGACGCTTTGTACTTGGCAAACTCGGATTCCCAGTCCTCCTCGTTGCGAGGCGGCATGGAGCCAGTGACGGGACGCCATTCAGTAATACTCAGACTGGGAGGCAAGCTATGGTTAGTGAGGGAAACGGAGGAGGAAAGGATATAAATATTCTTACCCAGACTCAGTGAGGCGGGTAAGACCACCCCAGACGACAATACCAAAGACACTAACAGCACTTGCTAAAAGCCAGACAGCAACGGCCTTGGAGGTGGTTTTTTCCGGGAACGAGGAAGACGAAGACGAAGACGAAGACGAGGACGAGGATGAAGATGAAGACGAGGCATTCGCTGCCGCAGCGGTAGCAGCCGGAGCCGGAGACGAAGTAAAAGACGGCGCCGACTCCATTCTAATCTTGGGAGTAACAGGCGCTTCGAGCTTGCGCGAGGCATTGCTGAACATACGCATCTGCATTTGCGCAACAGCAAAGCCCATGGAGCTAGACGATTTAGTGGTCAGCTGGGCGCCGAAGCGCGCCGGCAGGCCAAGCGGGAGCGGGAGACACTGGCGGGCGGCCAGCACCGGCGTTGGGCCGGGGCAGAGTTTGAGCGCTAGCGGCAAGCGCCGGGCGCCTGGCATCAAAAATGCCATTTTAGAGATGGGCTTTCCTTTCGGCTTCTGACAAGGCAGTAAAGAGCCCGAAATAGAAAAGGGAAAAAAATGTCAGAAAATCGGGAACGAAGCGTTCAATTTGCTTGTGATCGAAATCATTTGTCAGCGCAGCTTCACAAATCATGCGATTTTCATTGGCGATGTAAAAGTGGTGCCACATTTGTGTGTCGATGTGGCTGAAAGCACTGTGGCGCACAGTCCCCCCACTTGTACAGTACTGCACCTTGCGGCCTCACCGCCTTGAAGTTTGAACGGCAGAAAAAACTAGAGGAAAAAAAAAGTTGGATGCCGGCTTCAAGGCCCATCCGAACCACACCCACCACCCGCGAAAGCACACCACACAACACCATATATACACACAACATGGCGGGACGTCAATCCCACGGCCGTCAATCACATGGCCGGTCTCTCGCGACCGGTCCCAAGAAGGCTGCTGCGCCCAACAGACGATCCAAGGCCCGTGCCCAAGCAACCGCTCTCGACGCCTACAACATTGCCGCCAAGCAGTTCCCGCAAAAGGAGAAGCAGACGCCGCGATCGCGCTTTATGAACCCCGAGGATGACGAAGACGAAGAAGAAGAGGTTGGGGCTAACCGGAGGAGCCGAAACCGCGATGATGAGGACGACGAGGACGACGAGGACGACGACGAGGATGCGGGTGACCGCCGCCCAGCGCAGAGACGCGGCCGCAGAGATGAGGACGGCTCAGATGTTGAGTACGGCAGTGACGAGTCTGGCAATGAGTGGCGCATCAACGGGCGCATCAATGCCGACGAGGACTCGGAGCTGGATAGTGACGAGGCCTTTTGTGAGAGCGACGAGGAGATGTTCTCTGGCTACACATTTGGCGGCACCAAGTCAAAGCCGAGACAGGTATGTCTGGATATCCATTTTGGTTTGCGTTGAAAGAAAAAAAAGAGTCGAGGTTGAAGTTTGAGTGAGCTAGATTGACTAACAGTTATCACTTTTTTGCAGAAGAACTCCGACAGCGAAGAAGAATACGAGTCCGATGCTAGCTCTTTGGGGTCTGATGCTGTCGATCTTGCTACAGCCCTTGATATGGCTGAGGCAGAGTCTTCAGAGGAGGAGGCTCATGACGGCGATTCCGAGTCTGGCTCTGGTGACGACCAATCCGGCTCTAGCTCGGAAGAAAGTTCCGATGAGGACTCAGATGAGGAGTCCGACGATGACGTTGATGGCCCCTCAAGACAGAAGGTTTCCCTTAAAGAGCTTGCCAGTGAATTTGCTGGGTTCGGCGACGATGATGAAGACGACGCTGTGGCAACTGGCAAGCAGAAGATTAGTCTCGGCGATCTGGGCTTAATAAAAACGCGTGATGCCAATATCCGCAAGTCTGTCAAGCTCCTGACCAAGGAGGAAACCGACGCCCGCAGCTCCAGTGCAAAGCTCGCTGTGCCGCTGGCGCCGCTGCAGCAGGCTCAGGTCACGCGCAAAGTGGCGTTTGAAAAGACAGCTGATACCATGGACCGCTGGACCGAAACCATCAAGGCCAACCGCCGTGCCGACCACCTGCAGTTCCCTCTACTTCAAGACACCGCCAATGCCAGTCTCTCAACCAAGGAGTTCCGCCCTATCACAGTCGACAATGCCGCCAACGAACTCGAAAAGACCATGCTCGACCTCCTGGCCCAAAGCGGCATGTCGCTTGAGCGACCCAAGAAGAAGCCTGTCGACGACCAGGGCAACGAGCTGACGGCTGAGCAAATCAAGGAGCTCGTCAACAAGCGCCGCAAGGAGCGTGAGATGCGTTCGCGCGAAGAAAAGCGCGCCAAGCGCATCAAGAAAATCAAGAGCAAGGCCTACCACCGCATTCACCGCAAGCAAGCGCAGAAGGACGAGATGGCCATGCGCGCCGAGATGGAAGCCAACGGCGAGCTCGACTCGGAGGCCGAGCGCGAAGACGCAGCGCGCAAGCGAGCTCTCGAACGTGTCGGCGCGCGCCACCGCGACAGCAAATGGGCCAAGGCCAACTCACGCACCAAGCGAGCCGTCTGGGACACGGACTACCGCGAGGGCATCGAAGACATGGCGCGCCGGGAGATTGAGCTCAAGCGCCGCATAGACGGCAAGGACAGCAGTAGCGACGAATATGACAGCGACGACAGCGACGGCTCTGCGGCGCAGTCGGGCGATGACGAGGTCGATGAGAAGACGCGCCTACGCCGGCAGCTGGCGAAGCTCAAGGCTGAGCGTGACGACGACGGCTCGTTGAGCCAGCTCAACAAGATGGACTTTATGCAGCGCGTGGAAAGCCAGCGTGCGCATGAGAACGACTCGATGATCCGCGAGATTGAGCGTATGTTGGCCTCGGGCGATGAGGAGGAGTCGGACCCCGAAAACATGATTGACGGCCAGGTCGGTCGCCGGGCTTTTGGAGGCGTGCGCGCCTCAGAGACCCAGGCAGCTGACGCTGACGCCATGGATGTGGATGCCGACAGCGACGCTGCCGACGAGCGGCCAAGAAAGATGGCAAAGACTACAGCGTCGTCGGCGCCTGTGGCCGTCAGCGCACTTGTTCGCAAAAACGACCAGCGCAAGGCTGCTGGGCGTGCAATTACCGAGGCCGAAGACGACGAGGTGCAATTTGTGCTCGACAACAAGGGCGCTGATCTGAACACAGGCGAAGCCTGGGCCACAGCGCCGCGCGCGAAAAAGCCGAGCCGCAAGAGCAAGGTTGCTGCCTCGTCGCGCATTGTCGAGCTGGATATCTCGGGCGCCACGGCTACGGTGCTGGGAAGCGGGTCTCAGGATGTAGCTCTAGCGCCGGCGACGCCCAACAAGCGCGCCAAGAAGGAGACCAAGGCTGTTACCGACACCGGCGCCGACACGTCGTCGTCGGATGGATCGGATTCCGAGTCTGACAATGACGCGATCCACCACCCGCTTGCCCTGCGCAGCGAGCGCGACCTGATTGCGCGGGCGTTTGCGGGCGGCGACGTCGTCGAAGCGGAATTCGAAGCGGAGAAGGAGGCGGTGGTTGCCGAGGAGGACGACAAGGTGATTGACAACACACTGCCGGGCTGGGGCGCGTGGGTGGGCGACGGCGTGTCGGCGCGCGAAGCCAACAAGCACAAGGGCAAGTTCACGACGACCGTTGCCGGCGTCAAGCGCAAGGACCGGCGCGACACCAAGCTGGCGCGCGTCATCGTCAACGAGAAGCGCGTCAAGAAAAACGACCGCTACTTGGCGTCGCAGCTGCCGCACATGTTTGAGACGACCGACCAGTATGAGCGCTCGCTGCGTATGCCCGTCGGTCCCGAGTGGATGACCAAGGAGACGTTCCAGGCGTCGACGAAGCCCAAGGTGTTGTTGAAGCAGGGCATCATCAAACCCATGTCACGGCCTATGAAATAGAATGGGCGCAGGTGGAAAAGGCTGGTTTTGATTTTTTTTGTTCTGTTTTGTTTTTTTGAGGGAAAAAGGTTCTATACACTATGCCAGTGATTAATGGATACAAGTACAATGCATTGACTGACATGTGAAGTTCAGAGATGTTCAAGATCGGGCATCGCTTTTGACCCTAACCCCGCACGTTTGGATGCTTTTGTGCAACGCTGGCTTCACGACCTGTGCTACCATGCTGCTCTAGTGGGATATAACTTGGATAGCTAGATTTCACTCTTTGCAGATGTACGCTGTTCGCAAGGAATAGCTGAAGGCAGCTCATATCAAATAGATGATTCGCAGCGACTATGAGCCAAAGCCCAAGTCCACCAAGTATATCAAGCACTATTTGCATGGCTCAATATATCATCTCCGGGCTCTCGCTTGTTGTATCAAACGATGAATATGAGTCAAAAGAAGATCTAAAAAATTCACTCGTATCCACCGTATAACTTAATCTCGGGTGCACTCTCAGCGAATCATACTAAATATCATAACGCTGTGTCTTACCCACGATAACTATACATTTCGCCAACTGTCTAAAAAGCAAGGCTCGGTTCAATGAAGCCATCTCGTAGTTTGCTTTTACGTCTGAAATGTCCTTGGACAACATGTCGCCTCTATCCAACGCATCTGACGAGCGTGTGAATCCAACACAAGGTCTTGATATTATAGCACGCACTTTAAGTCGTAGAGACTCTAATTTCACAGTGAGCTTCTTATTTGAACTTTCCTCACTAGCACAAGCGAGGTCCAGAAACATTCTGTGCCAGTCATGTTGGCCTTAGTTGGTTTGAGTTATGCTTTAAACTTCAGTGTCCTGGGAGTTGGAAATTTCCGTCTTCAAGCCGAATTTTGAGAGTCGCAATGTCGTTAGCTGTGGCAGAAATGCGGTAAGAACACTCGATAAAGCATCTCTTTTCAAGCACAATTCACCCAAGCCCAAAATCGCGAAGGAAACTCAGATCCAAGGGAAACCATGATCGGTCTATGTTTAACCCGATCTTGGGAGTCGTAGGGATTATCGAAACATCAGATATTGCAGGGACCGGCTTGCCTTAGCTAAGAAGCTCACGGTCAAGCTTGGCATCGGCTGCCAGAGCACATATCGCCGCCTCGGGACTTTGCTTCCGCAGTCTAGGTACAAGATTCAGAGTCAACCGCTCTAAGCTCGGTACTTCAGACAAGAGATAGTTTAAGCAGGACGGCTGTCCCTATTGAAGATATGGATTCCTAGCCAAAAGCTCCAACTCCTTGCAGAAACGGAATGCGAGACGCATGAGTTCACTTAATTGCTTGGGTAAGATGAAAGTATCAGAATCAAAGCTACTTGTTTTTCTGCCCTGAGGGAAAGTCAGAGAAATCAACGTGGCCGAAACGCAAACAGGTGATTTTGCATCCAGCCCTGGCAGCAGCGATAATCGAGCCATGGAAGTATGTAGTTACTCCAATCGGTTCGATGAAAGACGTGATCTCACAGAGATTTGGCAAGCGGCGCATGGGATACACCAACATAGACATGTGTGAAAAGACATCAGCAGATTTCCCCAAGTTGTACAAGAGAAAGCCTTAGGGGTAGTTTTGTTTGCTTGTCAAAGTCTAAGATTAGGGTTCATTTCTACTTGTCTTGATTGGTAAATTCCACCTGAGATGGGCCGGCTAATGAGACCCTAGACCTTATTTTGTGAGTTTTTGGGATGATGATTGATATCTGTGACAGTCTTACAGAATTTTCAACTAAATTTCAGCAACAGACCAAGTTTTGTGAGGAAGAGAGGATCCGGTCGTATAGATTCATGCTTCATTGAAATGTGTCTAAGTTGGCAAAATCACCCTTGATCATTGGGAAGTGTGAGGAGATGCTTCAAAGAGTCATATAGCTAACTACATATCACGTTCATACTTGCTTGGATTAACTAATGGTTATTGAAATTAACTAGATGTGACTAAGAAACAAATTGATATTGCCGAACTTCAGGCTGCGTAACGAAAACTCCATGAAAAATGCACCCGTCAAAAAAAGACTTCATTTCTGTGCTTAGAAACATGACTTTGATCTTCGATTTTTGCCCGACATTAAAAAGTCACGTCTTCGTGATTTAGAACAGGGGGCCATTCAAATACACATTGCTCAAGTATCCCCGGAAAGCTCGTGATACTCAACTGGTTCTTCTTCTCTGAGACGGGAATACAAGCCAAACTCTGTGGTTGCCATAGATTTGGCAAGCGACTCAAAGCCGTAGACTCGATCCAACATAGTTGTCTCGTATTCCATGTATTGATGCGTCAACCTCTTAGGTGTTGTCTGATGGTTGGCCTGCCGAGTTGGCGGAGCTGGAAGCAGATAGATAATGACTTGTGGTACGTTTTGGCGTACCCTTGTCAGCTGTCTCAAGGAAAACCAGAGCTTTTTGTGCGCGGTGTCCTTGCTGATCTCAGCTAGGCGCACAAAGATACCGTGCCACTCAGGAGATTCGTCAGAGTGAACATAATACGGATGTGCCGCTGCTTGAATCTTGAGGATGGGCCCATCAACAATTCTGATATCTTGCAGACTTAGTTTGGTCAGCTGAGGCAGAAATGTTTCGAGAACACTTTGCAAGACACTAGTGCACAGAGACATCCCAGTCAGCTTTAGCTCCCTCAGGCAGGCGAGGTCGATTGGGAATGGCAGTAGCTCCAGATGATTTTCGATGTGCCAAGCACCTTCGTCCGTCCACACATCAGGCATGGCCGGAAGGACTTGGTTTCGGGCGCGCATCTCACGCCCATATCTGACATCGGATGCCATGGAAGCTATGATACTGTTTGATTCCTTGAAGAGCATCGAATGTCGGAGCTCGAGGCTCAGTTTCTCCAAACTAGGTGTTTCGGAGAGTAGGTAGTTGACAGGCGAAGGTTTGTGCGCGGAAATATCTCTGATATCACGAAGCGAGAGTCTCAGTTCTCGAAGGTCATGAAGAACGGGCCTCATAGGCTCACGAATGTCATTGGGAAGACACATCGAATCGGGGCCCCAGCACTTGACACTGCGGTGTTCCGCTTCGAGGTTAATTGTGACAAGTTTGCGCCCAGCCATGGCAGCAGCGGCAATGGGGGCCTGTAGAAACAACTGTACCATTGAGTACGACCCATTGCATGGAAGGTCGGACGAAATTTTAGATATGTTTGGCAAGTTCTTCATAATTTCTTGCAAAAGGGCAGGATACACCTGACTTCCTTGCGCTATCCTTTCCAGTCCTTGTATCCGTCTCAACTGAGGGTACAGCTGGAGATGATTGATGTGTTCGCCGATAGGTCGCTTGGATATTTCCAGCAGCTCGACCAAGTCTCCAAATGAAAAAAGAGTCCTGTATGTCGAAAAGTATTTCTTGTAGAAAAAATGCATTACCCGGGAGTTGATGGCCCTATTGACTAGGCGCAGATTGTGCCAAGTTTGTCTTTCCTCCAGATCCAAAATCAAGTAAAGAATCTCAGGTGGAAGAACTGATGAAATGTATTTCGTAAAGATATTATCGCCATCTTCGGGGTCGACATGTGATTCATTCATGTTAGGTGAGGGTGGGAGTGAGATGTTGCGAATTGGTGAAGAGAAGGACAATAAGAAGTGGAAAGGCTGTAAGGGGAAGTTTGCGGAAGAAGACTTTTTCACAGAACTACTTCTCCATAGTCGTGTATTTATAAGTGTCTGCCAAGTGCTTGACAAAAGCGCCATCACGCTTCTGGACAGACAGTCGTCTAGCCACAGTTGTAAACCCACTGAAGTCTAGAAAGGTTCATAGTGTTCCCATCTCTCTGATTGGCTGACAAGGTCGACAGCACTTCACTCTTGGAATAGCTGCCTGGCTTCGTGCAATATTGTGTGCTGTGCTAACTCTGTTTTGGACATGGATCTTTTGATGTGCATACGGAATTGGCTCTGCCCAACATCACGATCAAAACTTTACTGTGGCATTTTCATGTCGCGATCATGTTAGTGAAATAGTGTAACGCAGGACCCACTTAGTCGAGCCCCATGTGTAACAGTCTAAACAGAAGTAACCGCGTCTAGACTGCTAGCTTGCACATTTCGCCTCTAAATAAGCGCGATACACGCGCTAGATGCAATTATGAGAATCGCCTAGTTCAACAGTGGTTGGTTTGGCGGGTCTTCATTTCTTCATGATATACTAGGGGATTTCCAAGTATAGCGGTGAACCCTTCGCATTTTAAGGAACTTTGAATTTTTAGAAAACCCTTGGGGTTTTGTGTTAAATAGACATCATGTTTTTCGACGTGGGCTCCCCACTCAAGAAATTAGACTGTTCTGGATGCTAACTAGTTAGATGTATCTAGCTCCAAAGAAATTGTATAGTAATTCCTCTTCGGTGAAGTCGGTCTGTTTCTCAAGTATTGAAGCCAAACCAACTTCCCCTTTGACTGTCCCATATTTTGCAGCGCTCAATATGTCGCAGGCCAAAAATGAAATCTTGGGAGGTCGAGCATGGATACAATTGTACTTCGAACACACATTCTACCATCATGCCCAAAGTATCCAACAATTCCAGCATCTCCCATGAGCTGGTGTGTGCCATCAATACGTCAGGAAAAGCAGCTATATTCACGTTTCCAGCTATCTTCTGGGGGCTTATCTCGTGCTGTAAAAAAAACTCTCTCTACAAATACAAAACTTCCAATCGTTTTATTTGTTCCCACTTTGTGATTCTTTCGCTTAATTCATGACCCTCTCTTGATTTAGGCTTAAATGCAAAAGACAATCTATCATTGCAAACCCTACTTACAGTCTTGATGTCACACATTTTTAGTCTGCCGCTTCATGACTTACCTACGCCTCATGGGAAACTTCAGCGCTTAAGCCACAGAGCACACAGCGTCAATGCGTCTTACAGGCCTAGACCAACCTTACATTTCTTCTCTCGGACACTATCTAACAAGTAGTTCATCTCATGATTTTCTCACTTATCCAGGAGTAATTTGGGTTGAACTTATACTGTTCTTTGTAGCTTCTCGGAAATTGAAGCTCAGTTCTATGCAGTCTTATAAGATGAAACTGCGTTTCTGGACTCTCCTAGAACCTATGACTCCCCGTTAGAGTGTCCGACAAACGCGTAAAATCAAAAATTACTGGAAAGACTTGGCTGATATAGACATCACAATCACATATTGCAAATCTATACTCGGCCTTTTGCTCAACGCAATGTTCCCCTACCACATTAGACCCATAATCAGCTCATGATACTCACAGGTTTGGACATGAGACATCGAAACGTTCTCCTCCCCAGAGGTCTCGGCGAAATGCAAGTCACCAACGATGGCACAGTGAAATATTCGCAAGGTATAAAGCTATGGTATAAACATAGTGATCTAGAGACTCTACCTTGCTCAAGCAACTAACTATTTGTGCAATGAGTCTGGTCCAAGAAGCAAATGGACTTCGGTGCATCCAGTAACTTACTGTGAATCTTGGAGCTCTCATTCTTTCTTGAGCTGCCATTTAAGGACACACATGAGTATCGGTTAGTGTAACGCCAGACCTACATAGTTGTACACTGCGTGATATCAGTGGCAACAGACATTCCGTGGATATCATAAAGATGGCATTTCTATTCTGCGAAAAACGACAATTGCGAATGGACAACCATCCGTCTTGTGACAATGGCTTCCTTTGGTTTCATAGCTTTTCTCTTCCCGTTACCCTTAACTATCGGTGATGATATGAAATATGACATCTAAGACCTAGATTAGTTAGGGCTAGGTCTTTAGCCAAACCATCACCATGGAGTAACCCACAAGGGCGGTGATTTTCTTTCTCGCATGATTCATGATACATGGTTTTCGCGTTATACTAGCCCTAGAAGATCATCATGGATTAAGGTAGCTGTGAAACATTAACAACCAATATGTGTCAATCAAACAATGGCCTTGTTTCTCTTATCATCACATCATACAGTTTTCCTTGTTGACCGAATCAGACAATGAGATATGTCGATACATGTCTGATTTTTGCCAACAACTACCCAAAGTTCCACACACATATAGCTAGTCCGTTAACTCAACTTCTTTATTTCTAAACAGCCGCCATAACAGTTTCAATACTCACTCCCTACAGCCTAGGTAACTCTTAAGCGTTGCTCTGAACCGTCCTGGTGAACAAGGTGAGGTTTGAACAAGACAATGCCAAGAAAGTGTCACGAAATAGCGGAAGCTTAATTTCGACCCTGGTACAATAGACTGTCACTGAACACCAACTAACTTCCCAACCATCCGAAACGTGCTTTACGGTGGCTAAAGCTTGTTTTTTTTTTTCGATATTTCTCGGCCATTCGCAGGTATCATATTCTGATTGGTTGATCGATCAAATAGAATGTCTAATTTTCGATCTTCATTTTTTTGTGTATAATCTGCAGTTCCCTATGCATGTAACTATGTAGCCTTCTCTCCAACGTCATTGTACACATCGAAATCTAGTCCTACAGAATAGCCTCCGCCCAGTTTCCTGGGCGGACTTCAGGCCGGGTGTTAGACTACTTGGTGTTTCTTTAGCGGCTCTAGCCCTCAAAAACTCCAAAACGATTATATGTATAAATTTCACTTAAATCTGAGCCTAGTGCAGTTTATCTTTGCCCCGCAAGCCAAAGCTGTGGTGCTGTTCGGATTCGGATTTGGATTAGTGTTGATGACGTTAGCGTACATTCGATCGACTTTTGCCACACGATTTATTTTCTCCAGGATATCCTCAGTGTATCCAGTTCGTCACACATACAAGCCGAGCCCGCAGCCCAAGGTCACTTTTTTGCCGCCAGTGTGGCAAATTGCTTGTATACTTCCATGTATCCATTGGGATGAAGCTGAAGATCTGCTTGCAAGTGCCGGCCAATAGCTTTCTCTCGGGGTTGAATCTAGACTTGTGGGGGTATTTAGTTTGCAGATAATCGTTACAATGGCAAGCTGTCAACCGACTCAACTGTTGTTCAATCAAGACGTAACTAGTAATATACACAGATATATCCTCCATAGTTCTGATGTTGACATGAGAATTGATTGCTGGAAATAAAACTCTGTAATACCCTTTATAAATAAGAGAACATCTGAATCTGAGAAAACAAGAAAAGGTACTAAAAACTCCCTAGACCGAAATGGAGCGAGGCTAATCAAGATAGGAATACACGCAAGGAAATAAGATAGACATGGCTGATTTAAACATCAACGTCTGGAACAGTGGTTGACAAACAAGACAAACAAAAAAAAAAAGAAATAGTAGTAATGACAAAAAAATATCGTAGATAGATAAAAGACGAAGAAAAAAACGTATTCGTGTGAAATAAGAGTATCGCAAGTGACGAAATGAACCCTCTGAGAGCCTGAGCTCGGCTAGCCTTTATCCTTTGCTGTTGATACAAGATCTAGATTGGTGAGATTGCTGTAGCTGATATTGCTTCATTTCTGTTCGCTTTTTGGGTGCGTCTGCTTCTTTACAGCGACGCGGGGCTGGCGTAGAAAGCTACAGCAATGATGAAATACAATCCAAGTAGCATTGCGCCCTCGAGGTAGTTGGAGCGGCCATCTTGGACCGTGTACGTAACCACAAGTACAGAGAAGGCGAAGGCGACGGTCTGGAACATCTCGAAGTGGAGAGTCATGGGCTGACCCATGATCCAGCCGACAATAACCAGGAAGGGGGTGACAAGCAGAGCAATCTGGATGCTGGAACCAATGGCCACACCCATAGCGAGATCCATTTTATCGCGGATAGCGACGACTACGGCAGTCACGTGCTCGGCGGCGTTACCAACGATAGGGATCAGAATCAGACCGATGAAGCTCTTGCTGATGTGGGCTTCCTCAACCAGGTCGTCGATGCTGCCGACAAGGTAATCGGCGCAGATGGAGACGAGAATGGTGGTGAAAACGAGAACACCAATAGCAGCCCAAGGCGACAGAATCGGCTCCTCCTCATCCTCAGAATCGACGGCGGTAGCGCTCTCAACGTCAGAAGCGGCGGGAGACTCGGGTGCGCCGGTGAACAGGTTCTTGTGGGTGCGCAGCTGGAAGACCAGGTACATGACGTACAGGACAAGCAGGATAATGGCAGTGTAACGGGAGAGGACTAGGATGGTGTGCGACTGCTCGCCGCCATCGCTGGTGCCCTGTAGGACAGACGACAGAGCAGCGGGAATAACGAGCGAAGCGGCAGCCAGGGTCATCAGCGAGCAGGTAGTCTGGGCAGTTGCAGAAGCGAAGGTCTGCTCGCGGCCTTGGCCGGAGCTGTCGGTCATGTTGACGAGACCACCAAAGAAGAAGCACATGCCCATGACCAGGAGAAGGTTGGACAGAATGGAGCCAAGCATAGAAGCCTGGACAACCTCAATCTGGCCATCGCGAAGGGCGACAATACTGACAATGAGCTCGACGGCGTTTCCGAAAGTAGCGTTTAAAAGTCCACCAAGGGTTTCACCCAGCTTCATGGAGATTTCTTCGGTTGCAAATGATAAGACGGCGGCGAGGGGAATAATGGCGAAAAAGTTGATGGTGAAGACGGTAGTAGAGCTCCAGTTGTTCTCACCGGCATAAATGCCGAGGGGGACAGCGATGAGTAGAAAGTTCACATAGCCTAGGCGCGTGACGTGTGGAGTTAGCGCATGTAAACGGTTGAGTGGGACAAACGAAGAAAGACTCACTGCTGAGAAGAGTGACCTTGAACACATGCCAGACAGTTGCAATGGTCTTGACAGCGACGTTATGACTTTCTGTACCGGGAGTCTGGTGGCTGTTGAAGAGGATCTTGGTCACAAGACTGCCGTCTTCAACGTGAGAGACTGAGTGGGAGTGGGTCGACGCAAGCGTTGAAGAGGTGGGATTACGGCTGTGAGAGCCGCTGCCGAGAAGAGGAGCGCGCTCGCTCTCGGTGCCGCTGATTTTGGTAGGCATTGAGTGAGAGCGTCTGAATTTGTGGGTGAAGTTGATGTTTGCTGAGCAGCGGGAGGCGGAAGAACCGGTTAGCAAAGGGCGAATGAAGGCACGATAACGCGCCGTGACAATGCAGCTAGGGAGCCTGATAATGGGTATGGGGAGGTAAATAAAGCGTAAAAGGGCACACAAAAAAAAAAGAAATACTAAGGAACGACTAAGAAAAGAGAATGGGGACACAAGAAACAAAGAGAACAAAAATTGGGGTGAATACAAAGAAGTACAGAGAAATGGTGGATGACAAAAGGTTAAAAGAAGAGGGAACCAGTTGTAATAATAGTCGCAGTGAAAGAATGCGGCTTAGCAACTGATAGCCAGGGAAGCAAGGATTTCGGCGCTGGCCTGGGCGTGAATTTGGTGCCAGGTGATCTTGGTGGCAGGAGCCAGGAAGACAGGGAAATGGACAGTCGCAGAAGTGTGTGTGAGAGCGAGTCTGAGGGTAAAGTATCGGCGCAGTCGTCTGGTGGTAGAAGCGCGGATGGATTTGTTTGATTGATGGATGAAAGTCGGGGTAAAGGAGTGCCCAAGGCCGCTGTATGCAACAAGTAACCAGGGAAAAACACAACAGGCCAAAATGTACAGCAGATGGATATGTACCTGTACTTGTACCTCTGAAAAAGGACGCTGGCGGCTGATGGATTTCGACTAGTAAAAAGCACTAAGCCAGATCGACACAAGGGATGAAGACTGGAGAAGTTATTCGGCAAGGTGATGTGATCTGTCTTGTTGGGTTGGATTGGGCTGAGTGGTGTTGGAGAAAGTGTAGTAGGCCGGGGCTTGCACATCATGCTTCCACTTCTGTATTTGTAGGAGATTTTCCTGCATCTCTGGAACAAAGAAAGATGGCGGAGCAGAGCTTGCGGGCGTGGGGGGGGGGGGGGGGGGGGAGGGCTGGCCCACAGCGATGAGCCCGGATCTAGACCAGCAGAAAGAGGCAGACGGACAACATCACGAGCGTGAGCGAGCCAGATTCACTAGCACAGCTCGAGGCACAAGGCCCGATCAAGAATGAACGCAGCGCACAAACCAGCTAGTTGTGTGGCTTAGGGCTTGGGACGCGGGCTTTTTCTGGGGCTTCTGGCGTCTGTGGGCGGCCGCAGAAAGCAAGTGCCTCTTGGGATGGGTGGTGGTGATAGCTGGCTTGGCGGTGAGGATGAAGGAAGGGGCGGCTCAGCTACGGAGATAGTTTCTGGATGTGTATGGAGAGCGGGAATATTATGAGGTATTGCCCGGCCCACGGTTGAGTGGGCAGCGCGGCTTGCCAATGCAGCATGACTGGTGCTGTAGGTTGTACTGGGACTTGACTGGGACTACTACGTCTCGTGATTTGGGAGAAAAGGGTTTGGAGGCGGCAAAGGACACGCGAGCATCAAAACAGCGGGCAAGCTCAGGCAATTGCGAGACGAGATGAGATGAAAATGCAATAGCAGACAGAGATGTTCACTTACGGATAACCATGATGATGGGCCAAATGGGAGCGAGCCAAGCAGTGCTGAGCTCTGATCTGCTGGGAATCCGAGTTGCGCGAGAAAAAAATATGTATGGGCGAAGGCGAGTGCGAGTGCGAGAGATGAGGAATTGAGGACAAAAGTAAGAATGGAGCCAGTGCACACTTTAGGATGATGGTATATACTTGTATTAACTAACTATCAACAGAGAACAATCAGGCATTGGGTTGGGTTGGGCTGGGTGGAGAGGCAACCCTTGTCGAGCTGGAAGCCAGAAAACTAAGCTCTCCCTCCCTAGTCACCAAGGTACGCTTCTAGGTGCAGGTACATGCATACTTGTGGCCAAGGCGGTTTCCCTCTGACTCTGGCAGCCTGCTCAACGTCATTCTCACATCTTACGATCTAGTGTATAACCACTCTGCATGCTCAAAATGCTATGCGCCCTGGTTTGAATCGAGCCCGTACAGCCCTGGACTCATGCAGTTTGCCTGTTTGTGTCGCCTGAGCCTTGCCATCGCGAAGCCCAGCATCGCCAGTATCGACAGCCCAGCAGTCTTTGCTTCCCCTCCTAATATCCGCCAACAATATATGCTTCTCCTTCTACGCGTCTTCTCCTCCCTTCTGGCCCTGGCCGCCTCGTGGTCAGTCCGCCAGCCATCCCTTCTCACAATGGATCTTCTGCTTCTAGTCTTCGACTTGTTGTTCTTTTCTGCTTAATATCCAAGTGTATCTAGTAGCACAGCCACTGGCATCTGTGCCTCCGGCCCACTGAAGCAACACCAGCACGGACTCTGCCGAGGGCACAACGCCACTATCAAGGAAGCCGTAGAAGCTCCAAGCTTTTTTTTCCTCTTTTTTGTTTTTTTTCTTCTTAGGCATGTTCTGCTGTGTTCGCTGTTGAATAAGCTGTCTATTAAAGCCTACACTCGCGGCCGGCAATGCACATCATTTAAACCAGAATAGGACCTAGTCACTATCCCAGCGCTCAAATTCCAGACCATGTCCTAAATTAACTCATGATAACCGCTGTCTGTTTCACTTGGTTGAGACCGTGGGCGCTGTGCTAACTAAATTGATACTTCTGCTTGACAAGCAGCCGAATATGCAATAGGACAAGCGACCACGTACCGACATAGTCTGCTGAAAAAAAAAAAAAAAAAGGAAAAAAGGAAAAAAGAAAACAATAAAACAACCGTAAATGACGTAACCTGATTAGTCAAAAATCTCCACCCAAAATTCCGCATTGTAGCTGCCATTTTCTTCGCCATTGTTGATCTGATGTGATCTGACCCGTGGCTTCGCTAGAAATCGGCACGACCAGAAAGGCAAAAGGCATGCCATTTTCTGCATGAACCGGCAAAGCGAAGAATATCCAAAGAACAAGTCCCGACAAATATTTCCGCTTGTCATCCACTATCAGCACGTGAGTAGATACGAATGGCCGTACGCAGAAGCTTGGAGCACAGGAGGATCAGCAAGCCTTAAAACTAGAGTTACGCCAGTACAAACGTATGTACATACACAGTCACAAAGGCCCCCCAAAGGCCCGAAGCTCTTATTGCTGAGACAACGCCGGCCGAGTGCCAGCTGCCAGATCAGGCATGGTGAAATCTCCAGCTGGCAGCCGCTAGCGAAACGCTTTGAAACATGCCGCAACCAGAAACACAACAAAGACAAAAAAAGGAAAGTTATTCCGCCAATCGCAAAAGTGCACCAAGTTCCCTGACGGAAATTTCATCGTTCATGGGCTCATAGAAATTAGTCCAGAAATGTATGTAACAAAAAACATGCGAGCAAAAAGAAACAAGAAACATCGAATTCGTCATGGCGTAAGCATCCAAAAGCCTTGAAATAATCGTAAGAAATCATAGATCGCCGTAAGCTGGTTTCCGTGTTAGCTGATAAACCCTAACCCTGAGAGTTGCAATATAACTTACCAGCAGTATATGCCAAGTACCAAGTCAACGACGCGCCACCATCAAGAGACGAAGACGTAAACGATGAGTCGGTAAAAGTGTTCCAAGCAGACTGAGGATCCAGCGTGGCCAAGTTGGCGTAGAGAATACCACGCCACCCGCTTTCGACAGCATCAGCACGGCCGTTGTCAAATAACTGTGTCCACTCGGCCTCGACAAAGTCGAGCGAGCGTGCCAGCGGCGTCGAGGCAATCAGCGGGATCATGTGGATGCCGTTGACGTACTCAATATTAGCTCCGAAAAAGGTCGTGTGGTCGAGCTTATTCTCAAACAGAATGCCAGCCGCACGGTTTCTGATAAAGTTGCTAGGCTGCACTTTGTTGTCGTCAGTGAAGAGGTAGTAGTGCTTGATGCTGCGGGCGAGCACTTGTAGCTGGAGCGTAGACCTAGAGCGGACAAAGGACGTCAGTTAGTGCGCAAATTCACATCTACAGTCATCCGACAGTATGCATTTTTCTAAGATGGTCAACATACCTGTCGCGCATGGCGTTGTTCTTGGTCACCACGCCCCACATGCGCAGCGCATACACCGACATCATGTCCTCGGAGCTGCTTTCCTGGTTCTTTCCGTCGTTACTAGCAAAAAGTCCGGCAGCCCAGCCGTGGCCGTGGTACCAGTCGTAGATGCGCCACTGCGGGAAATACGGATCGGCCGAGCTGGGGTTCGCATAATCTCGAATCAGGGCGTTCACCCAATCCTTGCGCTCGGCCGTTAGCCACAATGGATCCAGAGAGCCGATGATGGCCGCGGCGAGCACAAAGTGGCCGTAGTGGAAGTGATGGTCGTTGTAGTACGAATTACCAAAGTCGAGACCGTCGTTGCCCGTAGTCAAAGATGCCGAGGACACGAGGCCACCCCATGCACTCTCGTACCAAAGCGGGTATGGCTGACTGTTGTTAAAGAAAACATCATAGGCGTCTTTCAACTTGGGTAGCACGGTGTCGGTAAGCTCGCTATCGTCCAGCATTTCCTGCGTCACGTAGGCGATATAGGCAAACTTGGCTAGTGCCTTGCCGCTGTAGTACATAGACTCCAAGATGGCCTGGTTGTTGACATTTTGTTTGACATCCTCGGTAGCCGCATTGCGGATCTTGGTAATGGCCTCGTCCGAGAGCGCCATCTTCGATCCAGTGCCAGGAATATAAGGCGCGAATCCAAGATCAGTCGGCAGATTCCTCTCAACAAACGTCCATTTGCGCGCAAGAACGCCTGTGGCTAGGCCCTTCACTGTTGTTTGTAACTGCAGGCTAGTGGCTGCGGCCTTGGTGGCTGCGTCCCATGTCTCGGTGTGATGAGGTAGCACAAACATGAGCGGTTGACCCACGGGATGACCATGAGTCTGAAACAAGAACGAGTACTTTCCAGTGGTACCACTGACGCTCCCGGAGAGTGTAGCCATGGACGTATATAGGCCGGCAGCCTTGTCATATATGGCCTCAGAATTGCCAGGATCCTTGGCCACTTGTAGTACACCAGTGAAGCCAGAAGTAGCCTCGATGTGCGAGTTACTGACAGTCTTGAAGTTGAGCTGTGAGCCGCCTGTGCAATACGCGTAAACCCACCAAATCTTCCCATCGTTGAGAACAACTTTCCACTTGGCCACCGAAGCCTTGGGTTGCTTAGCGATACGCGTGACAGAGCGGAATGTAACGGCCGACTTGAGCACAGGCTTGGCACCCGAGTACAAGCCAGTAACAAAACCCATACCCTGGACCACGGGGAAACTAATAGACGGCGCAGATGAAGCCGAGGGCCGCAGACGCGCCATTATAGAGTGCGGACCAATGGTGTCGGTGGTGAGGACGGTATTGGTGTTGTTTTCTAGATCAGTTGACGAAATAATCAACGATTGGATACCGACGGGATTGAAGAAGAAACGGGCGGCGCCAGTATTGGTGTCGTTATCACCAAAAACGCGCTGATTGGCATCGATATGTGAAACAGCCATGCCCCAAGAAGTGATAGGAGCGTACTTGCCACCAGACCATGTGATGGAATAGGGCTGCACGTACACTGGTGACTTTTGGTCGCCCAGGAAGAAGTTGGCATGGAACTTGTTGGTTTCAATAGGACCAGACTTGGAGATCCCCAGGCGGTCAACGGGATGAGTGCTAACCCTTTTGAAGGCACTTGGGGGCGCATTTGTAGACACAACAACGTTAAAAATGTCTGCAGATGCAGCACTAGCCGACCGGCCTAGGAGTGTATCGGCCTCAGAATTGAATTCCTCAGGACGCGGAGGAACGGGCGGAGGCTGGTTCGCGCCCGTTTCATCAGAGGGTGGGAGGGGAGGTGGAGGGCCGTAGTAATGACCATGAGCAGGAGGCGGTTGCTGGTACTGGTACGGGCCCGGGGCGTAGGGGGGCTGGCCCGGAGGAGCAGCATGAGGGTAGTTGGCAGCGGGGTAGCCCTGGGCCGGATACGGGTAGTAAGGAGCAGCGTTGGGAGGGGGAGCGTTGGGAGGAGCATTGTTGCTGCTGTCGCCGTCTTTGTTGAAGCGGCCTTCGACCTTGCTCATCAACTTCTCGAAGCGCTTTGTAAGCGACTGGGTGCTAAAACTGCCGGGCATGGCGTCGACAGCCTGAGTCAGGCACAGAACCTGGACGAAGAGAATTAGCCATGATTTCCACCACGCAGAATGCCTTGAAGCCATAACGGAAGCCATTATGGATGAAGTGAAAGAAATAGATGGAGGTGGTGGGAGCAAGAGAAGCATCGGAGCCTCCTCCTTCAATTGGCCCAGAGAGATGGGGAGGGCCGATTTAATGAACATACGGCGGCCATCAACCAAGGCACAGGGAGGGACTCTTTGTTGATACGAGGCCCTGTAAACTCAAAGAGTCTTCGCAAGCCAAGATCCAGGTGGCGGCGGCTCGCCCTTGCTTGGGGAGCACGTCTCGTCAAGCCCTGGTCCTGACTGGAATGCGGCCGCGCGTGGGGTTGCCGAGTTGCGGGATTCCAGACCGAGAAGCGAAAGGCCTACATTCTCGCTGACTTCCAGATAGAAGTATCAAGAGGAATGTCTCCCGGCCTTGGCACCTGGCCCAGCTCCCAAGGTATCAACCCTCCATTGCGGGAAACTCCTACCTTGGTGAGTGTTATTCAAGTGGGTGTCTGGTGTTCAATTAGCCCGCTGAAGACGCCTCGCAACTACGAAACAGAGACCTACCTTGTTTGTTCAACTCTGCTGATTCGGCGAGCCTTGAGAGGGAAAAAGACAGCCTTGCCAGAAATAAAACAGAACAGCTCTCAAGAACAATTACAACAAACATTAAAACCAAATGCCAAGGAAGTTGGAGTGTGCTCATAACCCTAGAATGGTCCAGGGATCCACACGAGACCCTAAGATGTAGACCACCCCCAAAGTCCAATTGCGGCATTCCACCGAGTCTATGAGCCATTCCGCAGTAGTTGGCACGTACGCCAACGATGGACAGCCTTTGTTAAGGCCAATTGTAAAAACGTTTTCCTTGACAGGTACTGGATCAACAGAGAAACAACATGACTGGCATGCCAAGGTAGATTGACTAAAGTTATGCTACCATTTGTCCTCGTGGATAGGGCCGGCTTTAGCTGAATCCCCTCCAAATTGAGACAGGATATGCCATCAGGTCGACAATGAATTAGAAGGCTGGACGTGATGTTGGTTATATCGACATGTCTTAGGATCGGATAGATACTGTCTTGAGGAGCATCGAGAGAGGGAGCCTCAGCACGCGGCTACCTGTACTTGATCTAGACAGTCTTCCATGAGCATGAGCCGTTAGTAGCGATGCACTATGATATATCTACGGCTCCACTCCTGACTGCAGTCTTTTCTTCCGATCCATCTGCCTGTATTTGGCCAGCTCGATAGTCATGTGTCGCAGCAGCTCTGCCCTTTTGTTGTCTTCAAGCTTCCTCCATGCCACCTTTAGGGCTACTGTCTTGGACGGCATCAGCCGCTCCACCTCATCCCAGTCTACGCCATCCATCCGGCCATTCATTTTGTCGCCTTTTTTAGCAACAGAATCCTTACTGAGTTGCTCCTCGCGCTCGGCTTGGCGCTGAGCCCGCTTGACTTCCTTGTCGCTCAGCAACCAAGGCATGGAAAGCACCTCGCGGCGGAAGGCCAAGCGCTTGTTCCAGAGCACCATCTCAGCGGCAATGTCGGGTACCACTGTGAATTTCGTCAAGCGCAACTGCCACACATCTCGATACCATATCAGCTCGCCCTTGGCGTCAACAAGTAGGCCTGGGCTGATGGATGGCCAGTTAGTGGGCTTATCCTTGTTGTGGACCTGATCGCCATCATTCTTGAGCTCGCCAGACCAAAGGACAGCTTGAAGAACGTCACCGCTGCTATCGTCCAGCGCGTAGATGCAGCGATTGGCGTGTTGGGTAATTGATACAACTAGCCCGACGAAGCGGACCCAGCGAATGGGTAGGTTTCTGTAGAAGAAAAAGTTTTGGCCTATGTACACCACATGAGATGGGTTAGATATTATGGACTAGACATCAGCGTAGAAGACATAAGGGCAGGTTAGGAGACACGTAAAGTCGATTGTTAGCCACAGCTCTATTAGCACCTAGCCGAAATGACACACCTTCATACTCGGGCCGTTGCACCAAAGAGCGCGTATCAGTGATCTTGAGAAAACACCATGCTGAAAAGGTCGGCGACAGTTCGAAGCAGTAGCGGGGGTAAAACGGAGCTGGCTCGCTGGTCATGGCATGGCAACGAGAAGAAGGACAAAGGAAGGCAGAAACGCGCGTGTTGATCGGGACGTAATAGCCGACCAGTGTTGATAGAACAAGAAGAGTCAATATGGTGTTGAGGTTGCACAGATATTGATGAGGTGCCTGATTTCTAGGAAACAATAATCTCGGTGGAAACAAGGAAAGTTTGACATGCGAAGTCAAAATACAGTGTGGAAATAAAGCGACACAGTGTAAATCATGGTCTGCGATGGTGAGTTCTACAGTGTAAAATAATTCCATCACGGTGAGACTGAGCATATTGTATGTATTCATGTCGATAACCACGCCAAACTAAAGCTCTGCAACCGAAAATAAACCCAATACTCCAAAAACTCCATGCTGTATATCTTGTGCTTCAACGAAACTGACTTGTAAAAATGGCCTATACATGGTCGGACAACCTCTCACGATCTCGCCCGCTTGGCCCGCCCACTCTTGCGCTCACTATCAAGCCGACACTGAATCGCGAGGAACTCCTCCTCCGAGGGTCCCTCTTCATCTCTGCTGCGCTTGCCTGCTTTGAACTTTCCACCCTTCTTGGCTTCTTTAGCTGTGTACTTGGCCTCTAGCGCGTCAAGAAACCCGCTACGTTGCTGTTGTCTACTGCGAATTAGAGCTGCGAGCGCATCTTCTGATGATGCCTTTTTTTTTTTTCCCTTTGCAAGTGCTGCCTTTTCTTTTGAATTGCTGGGTTTTGAAGACTTGCTGTTTGAAACGGGCATGTCGTCGTCCTCGTTCTCGTCTTCATCCTCATTATTAGTAGCACTAGTGCCGAATAGTTTGTCATGTACACCAAGCTCCTTAGCATAGGCTTTTGCCTCTGATGCTTCATTTTTGGCTGCCTTAAGCCGCGCAGCGCGCTTCTTCTTGGTCTCCTTTGTGTACGCAGGGAAAGCCGGGACCTTATCAGCACGGATAGCTTCGTCGATAATGGCGCGAAATCGTTCATCATCTTCACGTACGTCGCTGAGTATGACCGTTTCATATAGAGCGTCAAGATCGCCGCAATGTACCTCATATGACGCCAGCACGTCATCCGCCTCCTCAGTCGAGTGGCGGTACTTGGCGGCAAAGCGCGCAATGGCATCTGCAGACACGGCATCTTGGAACTGTGCACGGTAAAAGTCGCTCCAATTGAAATTATCACTGTCGACAATCGATTCGGCTGTCGATCCCGTTATGTCGTAGCGCTTGCGCCGTGCTGGGTCAGAGAGTATGGCGTAGGCAAAGGCGACGCGCTGGAACGTTTCGTGTGCCTCCTGGCGCTTCTCGGGCGCCACCTTGTCTGGGCAGAGGGTTAGAGAAAAGGTAGCTTGACAAATGGCGATTGATAAAAATCAGCATACCTGGATGGCTCTTCAGAGCGGCTTTGCGGTAGGCAGTCTTTACTTGAGCTTCGGTTGCATCGCGCTCTAATTCCAGAATCTCGTATGGGTTAATGGAGGTTGGTGCCTCATTTTGGAGGTCTTCTTCATCGGAGGAGCTCATATTAGCAACTAGAAACAGCCGTCGTAGTTATGGGAAGACTTGTAAAGCGGTTGATGGAGGTACCAGCGGTCCATACGGACGTCAAATAACACGCCTGGCAGCTCGAGATGGCGCAACACGGTGCCGTACAGGGTCACATGATCGTTCACGTGACCCAGAACGGTGTACAACCCTGCTCCAAACCCTAAACCACACCATCAAAAGTTTTCCTACCGAGCATTAGTTAGGGTACGATGTGATCTCATAATCACGCCAGGTAGCCCCATCAGAACATCAACCAAATTACTTCTTCCGGGTGCAGTATTGATGGGCAAGCCGGGATGGAACAAGCTGAATGGAGGAAATAAAGGGGATGATTATGGTAATGCTGGCTCGACGCAAGAAACTCCCAAGAAGAAAGCAGGCCTACGAACCGGACATTCAGGAACTACCAGAAGGAGACTGTAAAGCGCCAGCAGCAAATTGCATATAGAGCAATAAAGATGTCTATCAAGGTGGGCGGGAGCAGACCACTGTTGGCCGGAGACGCCAGGACCGCTTGGATCTCAGTAGGGTAAAAGTCCTGGATCGCAAGCCACCGCGACAGGCTGTCTGGCAAAGTCTCTGCATGCATACTCTAGAGGAAAGATGCTGGCATGGAGGCCCAAAATGCACAATGCCCGGTCTAGAGCCCACATCGACAAGTAGTACCTACCTAACCTGTGCCATGTGGATGGCGTCGGGGCTTTAGAAACACGACATTTTAATCGCCTTGCAGGTTAAAGAGAAAGACCTTGAGGGCAGGCTACGCCACCAGTGTTTGAGTGTGAGTGTCGGTCTGTCTGTCTGTCTGGAAGGTGATGGAGGGGACAGGGTGGCAGTCTGACATGACTTTGTAGCGTGTGGAAATGTGTGCGCGGGGTATGGTATAAAAAGCAGCTAGTGGAGCCAGCCCTGGCTGACTGGTCCTTGTCCATCGCTCAACTTGTTTACCATTTATTAGTTTACCAGTTTCCGAGTTCATCTGTCACACGCCCATAACTACACTTCAACCTGCACCGCTATTTTTCGTAGCGGCCTGATTCTCGCGATTCAAGCTGTCCATATCTGCGCTGCCCCAAAACCTTGGCCGAAGGCTTCTTCGTCTGAAACCCTGAGTCCTTCCCCCCCACTGTGTGTCTGCACCTTCCCTATCCTGGAGACCATGCCACCTTTTTTCCCCACCACCCTCTAACACTCTCGGAAGGACAACAACGTACAACGTACAACAAAGCGCAAACGCCAATTGCCGTATCTCAGCCCGAGACAAGTAAGTGCCTACCTACACTGCATTTTAGCTTCCTCATGACACGGCTCCCCTAGACTTTGCTGTGTTCTGCCGCTGGCGGTACTTTGCTTTGGATAGGGCAGCTGCAGCAACTTCCGTGATGGCATGGGCGTGACCCTAGGGCTAGGGACAATCTGGGCAACCCCACACTTGTCTCTTTGACGCCTGGTTCTGTTCTGTTCTGTGCTTGTACCTGTACCAATGCTCCTTCGCCTCGCTAGTAGCCAGGCGCCCGGGCGGGATTGGGACATTAAGCTTGCGTTCTGTTTGCTCGCTCCTCAGTTTTTGTGCGTGCTGAAGTTTCTCCTCACTCTCATGCTCACTCTCACGTTCGCTCTCGCTCGCGCTCCCGTCCTCACCCTAAAGCTCAGCACTCGAATGCACCGGTTATTTGTGTCAAGCACCAACTAGCCGTGCGTTTGATAGCCCCAAAAATCCCAAAATTCCAAAATCCAAGAAAAAAAAGTCTGGCCACCCACCACCCCTGCTCCTCCCCCCTCCAGCACTCCTGCCCTTTCCTTGATCTTCTTCGCTAGCCCCCGCTTGCTATTTTCTTTCTTCCTCCCCCTCTAGCTATTCTTCCTCTTCTGCTTTTGGCTCCCGTCTCCTTTCCCTTTGACCATTTGTGCCCGCATTTTGCAGAGGTGTCTGTCCAACAAGCTGTAGTGCTCCACGTGTTTTCGTTTGTGCTCATTTCCCTGCCCGTTCCGTCATTGTGCTGTGCATATTGGGGCCCGACACCATCTCTCAACCCTTTTGTGTTCTTCCATCTGCACTGTTGCAACGACAAAGCTGACCCCAACAGATCATCCTCCAACGTGCACATTTTCTCGGAACTCTATTCCAAGTTCACCAGAAATTCTTTCCTTGCACACTTTCCGCTTCGCTCCCGGTCCTCGTCTTAGTATCTGGAATCAAGCCAGTCTCGTGGACCCACTTCCCATCTTAAAATCTTTGAAAAAAAATACTCATGGCTGATCGTGGTGGTCGTGGTGGCCGTGGTGGTCGTGGTGGACGCGGCGGCGGCGATGGCTACCGTGGCGGTCGTGGCGGTGGCGATGGTTTCCGCGGTGGCCGTGGCGGTGGTGATGGCTACCGTGGCGGACGCGGCGGCGGCGATGGCTACCGTGGCGGACGTGGTGGCGGCGATGGCTACCGTGGCGGACGTGGCGGCGGTGACCGTGGCGGCGGCGGCTTCCGTGGAGGCCGTGGAGGTGGCCGTGGGGGCCGTGGCGGCATGCAGCAGGTCACCGACGAATGTTACCAGTAAGTGATATCAGATAAAAACTTCAAACAAGCGGCTCCCACCTCCTCGAGATATTATTCTAACCCAAGCCCTGTGCTACAGGATCCCTAACACTCCGACTCCGGCTCCCGATGCCGCCGTGACACAGCTTGAGGACAAGATTATTGCCAACCTTGGTGCTGCCGTCAAGGCCGCCGTTGGCCCTGCATCGAAACAGGTCGACTTCCCCACTCGTCCAGCCTTTGGCAGCATGGGTACCAAGACTCAGGTCTGGACCAACTTCTTCCCTCTCGAAGTTGAGCCCAAGACCACTGTCTACAAGTACCCCGTCAAGATTGCCGCCCTGCGCAACTCCGATGATGACGAGGCTTCGGCGCCAAAGGGAAAGGAGAAGGGCGCGGGTGCCGAACCCGACAATCTGCCCCCCAAGCTGCTCGAGGTGGTGTTTAAGAAAGTCGTTGAAACTATCCAGAAGCAGGTCGCTGGCATTCCCCTGGCCAGTGAGTTCCGGTCGTACGTTGTTTCGCCCAAGGCCCTGCCCGACTCCTTCACCAAGGAGCCCTTCACTGTTGAGCTCGATGACCGCAACAGAGTTGAGCGCTTCGCTATCACCATGAGCTCGCCTCTTGTAGTGGAAATGACCGATGTAATCAAGTACAGCTCTACCATGATCGACCCTACCGATCCCAGAGGTCTTCAGTTCCCCAAGTATGCTGAGGCCGTTGATGCCCTTAACATCATCTTCGGATCCCCCAACTTCACCCAGCCCGGACGCCACGTCCTGGGTCACAACCGCGTCTTTGCCATTGACGAGACTGCCATCATGCACGACCTGGCCCCCCACGACTATGGCTACCGCTTCCTGTCGGCCGCTCGTGGTTACTTCCAGAGTGTGCGTCTGGCCACTGGCCGCCTGGTTCTCAATGCCAACGTGTCTCACTCCGTCTTCATTGCTGCCCGCAGCTTGGTTTCCATGTTTGACCAGGCCAAGCCTGAGGATCTCAACAAGCTGCTGAACCGTCTGCGTGTCGGTGTCCCCATCCGGAAGACTCCCGGTGGCCCTGTCCAGCAGGCTTCGCGCTCGTTGGAGGGTATTGCCATGACCCGTGACTTTACGCGCAAGGAGCCCATTGAGGGTCTGCGTGTGACCAACGCCCAGGGCAGCCCCGTCCTGATGCCCGCCAATGTTTCATTCAAGATCACCGACGCCGACGAGCTCAAGAAGTTCCCCAAGCACCAGAACGGCTACGTGACCGTCCTGGACTTCTTCCAGAAGAGTAAGTCTCCATAACATCAGAGATTGGGAAGGTGCCTGAAAAGCGTTTCTGGGAGGATTCATACGCCCTCCCGAGTTTATTTTAATTTGTAACTGTTGCTAACATTCATTTTCTTTTTTAGAGTACCCCGAGATCAAGGCCTCTAACAAGTACCCCCTGGTCTACTCTGGCAAGAAGGAACGCCCCAACTTCTACCCCGTTGAGGCTGTTTCTGTCATGGCCCAGCCCGTTAAGCGTAAGCTTACTGGTGCCGAGACCACTTCCATGCTGGACTTTGCCTGCCGTGCTCCCGTTGCCAACGCCAAGGACATTGCTACCATTGGTCGCGAGCAGCTTGGTCTGGACAACACTGCCTACCTGGTAAGTTTGATACCGTGTTTCTCTCCCTTCTATCTAGATTTATATTTTTGCTGATACCTGGAACCCACCCATATAGAACAAGTGGGGTATCAAGGTTGGCAAGAACCTGTTGACTGTCGAGGCCCGTGTCCTGCCTGCCCCTACCATCATGTACCGTGGCAACCGTGGTCTGACCCCCCGTGGCAGTTCTTGGAACCTGCGTGACCAGCGCTTCAGCAAGCCTGGTGCTTCTCTCGACCGCTGGGCTGTGCTCAAGTTTGCTGCCAACGAGGCTCTTGACTCGTCTGTTGCTAGCATGGTTCAGGACTTCCGCAAGAACTACTCCATCCCTATGGCTGAGCGCCCTACCAAGACCGGCAGCATTGGCCGTGATCTTGGAGCCCTGGAGGCCTTCTTCCGTGACTGCTCCAAGACTAAGATTCAGCTGATCTTCATCATTCTGGGCAGCGACAACTCGGCTCAGTATGCCGCTATCAAGGGTCTGGGTGATGTCAAGTACGGTATCCACACCATCTGCTTCCTCAAGAAGCACTTCATGAAGCCCATGAACCCCAACTACTCGGCCAACATTGCCCTCAAGGTCAACCTGAAGATGGGTGGTGTCAACCACGTTCTGGAGCGCCCCTCTCCTATCCTCGCTGCCAAGACTATGGTCGTTGGTTACGATGTCACACACCCGACCAACCTTCCCGCTGGCAAGACCGGCAAGGGTATTCCCAGTATCGTCGGTATGGTGTCTAGCATTGACAACCAGTATGCTCAGTGGCCCGCTATCGCCTGGGACCAGACTAGTCTGAAGGAAATTCTGGACCCTGCTCCCTTCTGCGACAAGTTCGTCTCTTGCATTGAGAGATGGAGATCCAACAACAAGGGAGCCCTGCCTGACCACATCATTGTCTACCGTGACGGTGTGTCCGAGGGTCAGTTTGGTCTGATTGTGTCGCACGAGCTGCCCGCCATCCACAAGGCCTGCGAGCGCGTCTACCCCGCTAACCGCAAGCCCCGCATTGCCGTCATCGTGTCCGTCAAGCGTCACCAGACCCGCTTCTACCCCGTGTCCGATGCTTCTCGCAACGGTAACATCAAGAGCGGCACTGTCGTCGACCGTAGCATTACTCAGGCCCGCTACTGGGACTTCTTCCTTACTGCCCACGACTGCATCAAGGGTACTGCTCGTCCCGCTCACTACACTGTTCTGCACGATGACATCTTTGGCTCGCAGAGCGGTACCAAGGCTGCCAACGATCTGGAGAAGCTGACCCACGACCTGTGCTACGTCTTTGGTCGCTCCACTCGTGCCGTCAGTATATGCCCTCCCGCTTATTACGCCGACATTATTTGCGAGCGTGCGCGGTTGTACCGCCCTGAGTACTCGACCGATGATGTCAACGTGTCCCTGGGCGGCCGTGACGTGCATCCCAACCTGGTGAACTCTATGTTCTACCTGTAAACGGGTACTGCGATTTTCAGGACTCGGACTTCCTTTTTTTAGGTTTTATGGGTTTCTTGGGGTCTGTAGGCTGAGATATGGTACCGGGAGTAGGCTGGAAAAGGAGACATTCTTTTTTCTGTACATGCTGGACCAAACAATAGTTGTCTGCGCCGGGCCTGTGGAATTATTTTTGAGGAAATGAGGGTATCTGTGTTTCGATGTGTGTCCTGGAACGCCATATACTCTAACGTGCCGCATACGGCCGATAGAGTTATGATGCGTTGTTTTCTAGTGATGACCAAGTGTATTTGTTTTTTTTCTTTTCTTATATTCCAATCTGATGTGTTTGAAAAAAATTGTGTACTTGAAAGAAAAGAATATGCAGGAAATAAAGATGACATCAAAGGTTACTGAGATGTTCGGAGGCTGCATGCTATGGGACGAGAGAGGGCTGTCGATCTTGGCTTGTGGTTTATTTTCTATATGAGACCATCGCAAGCCTTGTCGCAACACACACCCGCCCAGCCGCCTTCACTGGCTATCTGCCGGTGGCCGGTCCCATGACTGTATCTGCCTCTTGGTCTGCCTGCCGCTATCCGCATTCTGCACGTCAGCGGCCCGTTTATCGGGCATGCCGCCGGCAACAGAGTTGACAACCCACTCGCGCACCCTACGAGTCTTCTCCAGCTGCGGGCGGCCCTTGACAGAGACGCGCAGGTCTGCAGCCGAGTAGTGGCCGGGGTGGGAGGTTTCCGAGAGGCGCTGGTGGCGATACAGCAGATTGACAGCCGTGTCGCCACCGCGCACGCTCTGGCCAAAGACGCGGCCGGCAAAACTGGCGAGCAGCACGTTGTGCAGCAGGACAATGTCCTGGCGGCGCAGGGCGAGCAGGGTGGCGTGGTTGGGCGTTTGCGCGGGCGGCAGCCAAAAGGACACGGAGAAGCCGGCGCGCGTGTCGTCGCCTACGAGCAGCTCGACAAGCTGCAGCCGTGTGCCCCAGCGCGTTGTGATGGTGCGCGGCGGTGAGATGGAGATGATGCCGACGATGAGATTGACGAGAAACGGGGCCGCGGCGCGCGGGTGGGCGTGCGGGCGCGAGTGGGGATGGGGGTGTGTGGGTTCTGGCTGCGAGAGCTGGGCGGAGGAGGGCAGGTCTTTGAGGTTGCTGGGAGGACGGCTGGCGCCGGGGCGGAAGGTCTGAAGACTCGGTGTGGGGGAGTGTGGAGGGTTGGATGCTGTTGTGGATAGCCAGGTATAGTCCGAGATGTCGGTATCGTTTTCAAGGGAAGACACGGCGAGAGCGGAGGTTCGGGTGGGTGGTGGTGGAGTTGATCTAGGGTGAGACAAGGTCTTGGCTTGAACGTCTGTGTCGTCAAGCGCGGAGTACAAGAGTAGGGATTCCTCGTAGAATTGTAGGAGAGTGTTATCCCCGGGGTTATCTGTAGTTGGGTCTATGTCTACACTGCTGTCGTCGAGCACACACGACCAGGACTGGTTCAACAATGTAGTTAGGCCCTCGCCATCGCCCATGCTTTGGAGGATAGATGGCGATAAAGAGCTGTCGTTTCTTGTGAAATCAGCAGCATTTGGGGCCTGGAGGAGGGCCGGATTCAGGAAGTCTGTTTCGTACAGACCCTGAGACAAGCCGGTGGGCAAATGTGTGCGGTGAAGCGGAAGGAGTCTCCACTGTGAAGGCGGTGTAGCAGCCAGCGCCGAGGCATCAGCATGGCCTTTGGCCGTATTCTGACGCAGTGGCAGAGACTTGTCTATGCGGGCGTAGCATGGCTCAAACACAAGCAAAAGCCGGGCCATCCCAGTTCCAGGTGTGGCTTTTGTCCAGGCGCGGAGGTTCGTTGTAGTATCAGCTGCAGAGGAGGTGGTTTCTTCGTCCAGCAGCGCAGATGCCAGCGGGGCGCCGGTTAGTAGAATGATTCGCGGCATGGCAGCCGGGCGCGCGTGTGGCGTACCCAACGTAGCGGCGAGTGGTGGCCCAAGGAACGGCCAGGAGGCCGCCAGTCAGCCACGGGGATATCTGAGAGGCCAGACGTCGAGCGCCAGGGGTGCAGGGCTTTCTCCCAGCAGATTCCGCGGCCTTATTTTCGGGGGTCTTTTTGTGTTTCTAGGCGTGGCAAAAAGAAAAGACAAAATCGGCAAATAGGTTTGGGAGGAAGAAAGCTTGAACATCGTGATGAGAGAAGAAAAGGAGAGTCAGCCACACTTGGCTGAAGTTCATGTCACACAAGATACTCACCCTCTGTTGTGGCTAATTTGCAGTGTGGTTTCAGGGGTGTAGCACCAAGAAACGCAGGCCTTACAAGGGATCTTTCAACTGTCATAGGGGGGCCCTCTCTAAGCTACAGTGGAGCGCCCTACTAATCTTCCTCTACACTACAGCTGGATCCTGCTCAACTACAACGCCCGCTGCCCCAGTCATAAAAGCCGGTCAAAGCGGCTGGCGCGATTCTGGGCTGAATCCAAGGCTATTCTCGGAGCTTTGATGAAACTGGGCACAATGGCTATGCCTTTCTCGTTGGTTGCTATGTTTACAAGGCCAGTAACTACAAATAGAGAGCGCGCTCTGTGTGTACTTATACATCGTGTGCTACTTATACTTTAGACACTCGCCCTCGACAGTATCCCCTCCCTCCCTTCCCCTCACCTCACCTCACCCCAGCCGACCTTTACATGTAACATTTTTTCCTGCAGCCTACTAAGCCTGCTGTTCTGTCTCATGACTTGTCCCAGCCTGACCTGACCCCGCCTTATACTTACGTCATCATCTTGCCCGCAGCACCAACATGATCTCTCATAAGGATGCCCCGGTGTCGCCGTGCCCTGCACCTCCGACCCCCGCACCAACACCACAGCCCACACCGCAGAGCCTGCTTGCACGTCCTCCGCCCGCGGTGGACTTCCCGGAATCCAGCAGCATGGGGCATTTCATGAGCCGTGCCCTAAACAAAGCCCCGTCTCTTGAGAGGGACTTGCTCTATAGTAGGGTTAAGGACTTGGATGCTCGCCGTGAGAGCCTCGGCTTACACATGGACCGGCCGCCTGTACATAACCCCAACCCTGACATCCTAGCCACACCGACAACCCTAGAAGAGTACGACGCCGCACGACAAGCCTTACATGACCGTGAATCAGCACTAGGCTTCCAGTATCACAAGACTGCGGCTGCTAATGTCCATGAGCGCAAGCTGAACCGCATCCTTGCCCGCCTGCGAGTCCAAGACAAGCAGCGCGTATATGATGCCCAGCCCGAACTCCAGAGCCACAACCACCAGACCTTTCGCCGCATCGAGGGCGGCAGCTTCCTGGCCAACCGCGACTTGATTGAGCAGACGGATGTGTTCCGCCTGCTGGCGCAAATGCCCAAGGGCGCCCACCTGCACGTACACTTCAACGCAGCGCTACCGGCTCACGTGCTTCTGGACGTCGCACGCGACATGAACTGCATGGCCATTCGCACTGTAGTCTGTCACCATGCGCCGGAATCAGGTCAACAAGGCTTTCGGGCGTGCGCGCTACTTGACGCCCACCAGCTGTACCGCTGCGAGATACAGTTTCAGATCGTTCCGGCGACGCAGCCGACGACGGCCGATATCTTCTCGCCAACGTATACGCTGGATGGCAAGGACCAGGGCTGGATGAACTACAAAGCGTTCCAAAAGGCGTGGCAGACGCATGCGCGGGAGGCCCGCTTCGGTAGCGAGTGGGCGGCCAACATGCTCAAGGACGGCGTGCTGGATCTACAGGAGTGGCTCAAGAGCAAGATGTGTTTTAATAGCGGTCATGTGCATCAACAGCTCCAGTCCGCATCAGGGTAAGCCAAGATCGTCTTCAACAGTGAATATGTTAATCACAGTACAAAGCGCCCATGCTGACCTGAACACTGTTAGGGCCTGGGCTTTGTTCAACGCACGCACACGAATGTTCAAAGGTCTTTTTAACTACAAAACGGCCTACATTGAATACACTGACAAGTTGCTACAATTCTTTGTGGACAACCAAATTCAGTACGCCGAGATCCGGCCCAATTTTATGCGCAGCAATCAAGTCTTTCTGGACGATGGCAACGGCAAAATTGATAATCGTGGTATCATGGACCTCATAATTGACCGTTTTGAGCGGTTCAATAAGCGCCGGGTCGCTGCCGGCGTGCCAGGGCTATTTGGCCTCAAGATCATATACTGCTTCCCGCGGATATTTGCGCCAGCCCTCGTCAAAGACGCTCTAGAGGAATGCAAAAATTTCCGACTAGATGCGCGCTACGGGCGCTTCATCGCCGGCTTCGATTTGGTTGGCGAAGAGTCCGCCGGACGCCCGCTTCGTGATTTCACACGCGAGTTCCTACAGTGGAAGGCCGAGTGCCGTGCGGCCGGCGTCGACATCCCGCTGCTGCTACACTGCGGCGAGACGCTGACCACGGGCGCTGACGCCGACGAAAACTTGCTAGATGCGCTGCTTCTGGGCGCGCCGCGGATCGGCCATGGATATGCGCTGCCGCGCCATCCACTTGTTATGCAGGCCATGCGGGCGCGCGGTGTGTGTGTTGAGTTGTGTCCGATCAGCAACGAGATTCTCGGGCTGACACCCACTGTAGCGGGCCATTCAATGTATTCTCTGCTGGCTAATGGGGTGCCATGCTCACTGTCATCCGACAATGAAACCATCTTCCAGTCGAGTCTGACTCACGACTTTTATCAAGCATTCATTGGCCAACAGAACATGTCGCTGCACGGTTTACGCCAATTGGCTGAATGGAGCATTGAGCATTCGGTGCTTTCTGAGCAAGAAAAGGGAGAACTGAAGAAAATCTGGGAGACACAATGGAACAAGTTTGTTCAAGAGGGCATCAAGCAATATGCGCATGTTTTAGAGGGGGAGGCTTGAGGCTTGTGTAACCATGTAACTAGGGCTAGTTTAGATACCACTTGCGGCGTGAATCACGCAACGATAGACACGGTCGCCTACTACAAATGCTTCCTTGGTGCTGCATGATCTAGAAGTACTCTCCGTGCGGGCTGAATAAAGCCTTGCAACAGCTTCCGGTTGTTATATGCATTTCCTACCTCTGTGTTGTTCACCTCTGGAACCCAAACTGTTATAGAATACGAGAAGGTCTATTGCTGTGCATTAGTTTCTACCTCTCAGCCTGGCCTTTGCATATCCAAATTCCACAGCCCTATGCCCTCCGTATGCTGGTATCCATGCGCCAGACGTGGCTTTCCGTCAGGCTGCCACCAGATCGTATAAACGCCTAGCATGTATTCAGCTCTACATATGCCTTCTTGTCCTAGAGATGGCACTTGATCTGGACTCGTTCGCGATATATCCTCCAGGTCATCTTGTCCTCGGCCCGAAAGATGTCCTATTCGTCCATTGAAGATTCTCAGCATAGCCGCTGCGCGCCAGACCCCCATGAAGTCGGCAACTCCCGCTCCAGCCACAGACAGCCATGTGCATCCGGTACCTTTTTTGATCCTATTGCTCACGCCCTCAACTTAAGTCCTGGTCGCCGAAGGTCAAGGCCAACTGAAACACAGTCACATGCTGCTGTTGGCCCCGAATTTGACCTGGACAGAACTGAAAGTGAAGCCAGCTCTGATGAAGAGCCAAGTCTTATAGAAGAAGCACCTCCACATACCGCCAATGGCATCTCTCAACCAACAGCTACAGCTGTACCAGCTGTATTATCATCTCAGCTAGTTCGAATAATGCCCATACCCGCTCCCGGAACCAGAGAGGCGGCTATTCTTGCCCAGCGCCTGGCAGACATGAACAGGCGGCCCGTCCACCGTCCAGTATACGACAACACCATGCCGATCTACCGGCACGCCGCAACACGTCCGACCATGGTGGTAGACAGTTTTGATCCAGAAGTCGAAGAAGAGAATAGCCTCCAGTCCGTAGAAGCGCATACCGGACCATCACCAGGGACTTTCTCTACCTTCCGTATACAGCGCCGGCCACAGCCGCGGCCCATCAGCCAGTTACGATACTATCCGTTTCCGACACACCCCAGTGGAGCACAGACCACTGAAATCCAGCCTCAAGCAGATATCTCAGTGCGAGAGCATCAGATACAAAGGGCCGACCAGCCAACCCCTCAATACCTAGAGCCTCCCAGTCATATGTCTACAAGAGTCCTAGAAAACACATTAGCACGGGCTCACTGTCAGTATTCGTCAGTCAATATTGAAAGATTGGCCGACATGCAGCCACCAAGAAAAATACGACTTCCACCGCTGACGAGCAATAATGAGAATGGTCTAAGAAGGCACAGATAGAATCTAGAATCGAGTGCATAATGTTGTGAACTGAACGGCACTGGAAGGCCCTGGCTCAGTAAACCCTAACATCTTAGTTAACCCTACATAATTGTATGTGCGCATGGCTTAGTTAGTTAGCTAATACGAGCTTAAACTGCTGTTCTATAACTAGCTGTTGCTTCTTGACCATCCGATCTCGAGCTCTTGCCCGAAACGGGTTCTCAGGGAAATAAGTTACAAAGTACGTAACTAACTACACATCTATGAATGTGAATGAACTATCACCATTTCCAGATGAAATCAAACTACCAAACTAGGCGCCGGCAAGTCTTCCGCTGGGTTGCGGCGTCTAACTCAAGCGAATGTCAGAATACGGTAATCTCCTGATATAGCAACAGTCTTTGGGGGTACCGGTTACAGCCCCTAGGCCTCGAGCCGGGGCTCCGTTGCCGCTCGGACGCCATTAATAGAGTCTCTTAAGTTTTCTTTGTTGTTGCTCCAGTTTTCAAACAAAAAGTTTTACGTGTTCTGCTGGGCTTCTTGTACCTGTAGACCAGGCAGCATCGAAAGACTATCTGCTAACCAGGACGAAGTGGCGTGGAAGACTTGTCCTTGAGATCCAGCTCTTTAGGTTACAGGCGAGGAGTACCGACGACAGATTAACATTGGCCCTGCAGCTTTTTGTTACATCACATCCCCCTGTTGCTGAGCCCCGACAGGGTTATGGCTTGAATTGCGGCGCGAGACACCACAGGAAGATACAAAAGAGGACCCGGCCGCTGTTTCGCAGCTCTTCCCAGACAATGGAGCCATTGTACTCTGTCTCACAAGCTTCCGCGCAGGACACTCTGAAGGACGCTTTGCTTTCATCTTTTTCTGGCAGTGCTTCTAAATCCACCTCCTCCATGTCCAACCCAAGCGAATTCAACGGGCAAATCAACCGCGACGGCGCTGGCGGTTGGTTTGCCTCCAACAAGCTCGACTACTCGCTCGATGTGGTCACCCTGCTCGCCATCATTGGCGAGCAAAGTATGGCAGACCACGCGCCCGCCATCACTGCCACGCGCTGGTGCTATCTGCCGCGTCTACTGCCCGCGCCGCAAGCCTTCTTGCGCCCTACGCGGCCTACGAGCCTGCCCCACGTTGAAGTGCAAGGCATTGGCGTCTCCAGCGGCGTTCAGCTGACATCTATCAGCGTGTTTGCTGACAGTCTACTCGGCACGTCGGTCACTGACATGGACCGCTATGCCTTCCACGCCGTATCCATTCGCCACACCCCGCGCGTCCGCGAGCAACTGACTCCCGGCACCAAGACTATGTCGCGGGACGGCGGTGCCGAGTCGTCGTCGGTAGACCCTGAACAGCGGGATGTCGAGTCTGGCGGCCGCTCAGCCGAGCAGCGCCGTCGCGCGTTGGCGTCGTTTGCGGCAGGCGGTCGCAACGGCTACAGTCTCAAGCCATCACAGAAGCAGGAGGCGCAGTTGACCATTGAGGCAGTCAAAGACAACAAGCTGTTGTTCCCTGTGCTGCGCACTAAGCCAGGGTCGCCGCTGCGGATATTGACCCACGCGTCGTTCTTAATGACGATCGGTGCGCTGGTGGCGGCCATCTTGTGGAAAGACGGTATGGGCGTTATTGCCATCGTCATTGTTGGACTGTCGTCGTCGTTGATGGGCTTTGCCAGTGCCTGGGTCCCGCAGACAACAACTCTGCCGTACAATGATAGACTGCCATCAGGTGATTTTGTGCTCACTACCCGCACTGGCGCTTTTGTCTACGTCGAGTGTGAGGAGCCAGTAGCGCGTGAACTGTTCTCAGGCACACTTGAGTGCAAATATTACGTTGGAACAAAGACATATCAAGCGCTGATGGCTACGGCTACAGTTCTGATCATGATTTCTGTCATCTTCTTGGGTAATTGCATTTGGCAGATGAAGGTGCTCACTGGCGCATTCTACATTGTCCTAAACCTGGCCTACTGGCTGAGCAGCATGTCCAGCATCAACAACTTTTGGGATCTCAGCCGCTATGAGACCAAGCTCTGGGACGACGCGTACTGCCAGGAATTCAAGGGGATACACCCCAACACTGAAGACAAATGCTTCACCAAGGCCGTTTGGGAGGCCATCCGCGCCAGTGGCAAGACAGAATGGGCCCGGCAAGTGCTCCCTAAGCACAAGGGGTGGGACATGTGGCTAGCAGAGGCTAACGAGATGCTGAAAGCCGGAAATAAAGACTGGCTGGCAGTCAAGGCTAAGAACGACATTTTCTATAGGCTCCAGGCTGGGGGGAGACAGCAGGAGGAACAGCAGCAGCAGCAACAACAACAGCAGCAGAACATGTCAGGATACTAAGATGGGCGGTAATGGATCTGGTGTGACTTCATTTAGTGTATATTAGTTTTTTTTGGTACTCAGGGTATTTAGATCTGTTTGATAACTTCTTTTCTTCCCATCTACCAGTTCCCAATGGCAATTCAGTGCAGATCAGCTCCTGTAGCCCTTCATTCCAGGGAGTACTTGTTGGATATTGGCAGTGTTACACAGAGATCAAACCTAAACTCATTATGCCAACGATGGGTTGTAGTTTTCCTTTTTCAGGTGGAGGTGATATTTTCACCGTTGGTAGGGGCCCAGTATTTGACCTGATACTTTATCTTTTTTTTTTCCGCGCTGACAATGATGCATGCCTCTTACTATGGCTGGCTGTTTTGAAGATCCGTTAGCTGTGCTGCACCCTTCGAGTCTTTTAGGTACACCATGTACCCTTTTTCCTTGGCTTATTGGTGGCGGGGGGATCACTGCAGCTATGGCTCTTGCCATCTCGGAACTAGCTGTAAATACAGCTACATAATCACCGGATGGTACGAGCCCATTGTTTTCTATTGGGTTGGGGCCGTCGAATATACGTGATGACTTTGAGCTGGGAAACTCAAAATCCATTGACTTGGCGCCCAGCACCACCTCGTGTCGCCGTCGATAATCCCCTGCCCGAGTGTACCATCGTCAGTTTGTCCATTCACCATGCAGTTTAGTTCTAATCATCACTACTATATTACCCTCGTGTCTCACGACAGGATTATTAGCTAAGAATACAAAGGCGGTACATACCAGCTCCACCAGATCTTTCGACGAACTTCTTATTTAGGGAGACAAACTTTCTCTCTTATTCAATCAACGCCTCGTATACATTCGCGCGCCTTGTCTTCTGCAAAAAGGAACGTGCGAGCACCCCCCTCACGTAGTCTGTGTAACGACAACTTTTCTTTTGTCAGCACGTCTATGTTCTTGGCTTAGACTTCTTTTCTTCTTTCAAGCCATCCCTGGGTCTTGTTTGACTTTTTGACATTCCCTTTTGTCATTTGATTCTTATTTTTCTTTTGTCAGCAAAACTGACATCACCGCCTTTCTTGATTTGGTCACTAGGTTTCAGAATCACATGTTTGCCCCCTAATCCATGATGCCCTGCGCTTGATCCATCTCAACAATGTGTTTCAGCCCTGCGATACTCAAACAATGGCTCGGTCTACGTGCTCAATAAAGGCTATTTTTGGTTGAATTAGGATTCTGAGGACCAAGAATAGCCTCTTCATACACTACCCACCATAAACATTTCTACTGCAAAAAGCGCAGGGCATACAGAGGGCGTCATGTCACATCTGAGTTTGAGGCCGAGAATCCGGCTGGACTTTGACTTTCCGCGAGCTTGCCGCGATATTTCCTGTCCGGGGGCAGGTTACACTCTGTTGGGAAGTATAATATGCCCCTGTGTCTAGTCCTTTGGAAAATCTGTCCCTTGTATTGATGTAAAACCATCTAGTCGCTGCCAAGTGGATTGACCTACCAACCTCAAACTACGCTCTTTTTTTTTCTTACTCTCATCTGTGGCCTTTGCTCCATTCTCTTGCAACGCAATATAACTGCCCGAATCTATTATCCACCGTGAGGTCATGGTTCCGATGTGATGGAAGAGATTCACAAGCCTACCGAGCAGCTCTTGCAGCCACAGCCACCACATTCTTTACCACTACCACCACCACCACCACAGCAGCATCGCACGCGTGCGCCACGACCCTCGCAACGCTTTCAATGGATGCCGCGCTTTTGGTCATCATTCCCATGGGTCGCAGTCCTATTTACATACCTTTCTTTTGTTGGTACAGACGCCCAAAATTTGTCAGAACTCTTCTGCTTGTGGGTTGAGCACATACTAACATCCGGTTGTCGACGTCAGCATGTATTATCACTGCAGCATTTCTTTATCGCTTTGTCAATGGAGTAGCAGTAAGCGATTGGCCGTATCCCAAAGCCCAACCACCAACGATTGTCTCCATAATCTCGGCAGCCGGCAACCATTGCTTGCGCGTAGCAATTGCTGAGGCTATCGCTGTTTTCTTTTGGAGAAGGGCATTTCAGCCATTCCCCGTGAGTCTTCCACTCTCATGTTGCCCCCTAGAGTGAATGAAATGGCTCGCTGGATACCCTTGTTCTAACATTCTGTGCTATCTAGCTTGCAAACGTCCATCACTATTGGAGAGCTGGACAGGGAATCTACTGCGCTGTTTTATCTGTCCTCAAAGTTACAGCCTTTGCTATTTGTAAGAACGATTATAATCAGTAGCCCTTCGTCTGTACTGACCATATCGGTTGTAGTATCCATCCTTATTCACACAAGTACCTTGGCGCGTGATCCATGCTTCCAGAACTCGATCCGCATCAGAGAAAAGCTACACCATGCCAACGGCACCATCAGTGTTCCTGTCGCCGCATCGCTTGACAACTATTTTGCTGGTTCTATGACAGGCCGAGCCCAGAACGTTATGATAACCGGAAACTTCAGTCAGGTTCTTACCGACTACCAACAACGACTCCCCATTGGAATTAGCAACGAGAGCGACTGCGCCAACTGCACTTTTGCGCTCAAGGTATATTAGCCCTGTATAGTACTCTTTAGCACGAGAATATTGTGTACTGATGACATTTTTAGGCCTTTGGATTCAAGGCTGAGTGCTTGAATAAATCACTGGCGTACAATGTTAGCAGCTATGTAACCTCAGGCGACAAGCTTTTCGATACTATGAGTCTTCTGGATGTCGATGTCAACTCAGTTACGTTCCCCAACTCAAACGACGGCTATCTGAACGTCACAGTGAGCAGACGCCCAACGCCGGACTGCACAGGAGACATGGTTATTCAGACATGTTTCCTATACCCTGCCACCATGAAGTACAACCTACGGGCCGACGATGGCGCTATTTCTTTTTGCAACAGCTCATGGCAAAGCGACGAGTTTATCGCTAACACGTAAGTCAAGATACTCATTTTGTGCTGGATAACCCTAGTATGCGTGCTACGTGCTGATAAGCTTCAAGAACCCTGTCCAGCCCTATGGCCGGTCTTGATGGCAACCTTGCTGCCTTCCAAGACTTTGCATACTCGTTGTTTAGCTCCACGGCCAGTTTACGGTGGAGTGGAGCGCGTGGCTGGGATTATTCACACACCGGAATGCTTGCTAGCACATACATTCTCCCACCAACAAACAATTGCGGACCGGCTTTTAAAGACCCCATGGACGGTATTCTCAATGGCTTCCGCGAGCTATCTTTACGCACTAGTCTCAAACAGGCTAATCTTAGCTCCTCGGAGCTGCAGTTTGCCAACTACACCTCGTTTACACAACGCGCCGTTTATGAGGTCGACTATCACTGGGTTATTGGGGGGTTCGTAGTGAGCTTTGTTGGCTTTGTTGGCGTGATTATCTGTCTATGGGGATTCTGGGAAGTTGGCCGTCAAGTCTCACTGAGCCCATTGGAGGTGGCTCGTGACTTTGCACATATTGGAGAGACACAGCTGCGCCATTTCCCTCCATCCAAGGGAGCCCAAGAAATGGCAGACGAAAAGGGTGATCGGCTGATGGTTCAGTGGGCCGTGGACATGGAAAATGACCACGAGTTGACGTTTGTCGAAAGTACACCGCTTCTCAGAGGGCTGCAGAAAGGAGACTACTATAATGTGGTAGACGAGTGGGTGGAAAACCCTCGGCCCAGCTTGTCACCCGGGTAGTATAATATTCTGTTTGGCACAAGGCCTCGAGTAATGACTAGATTAATGCGAACATGAGCTTTCAACTGTACTTGGAGCCAAGATACATGGCTTACTAAAAACACCCACACGGAACCAGGAGGTTGTATGGCCTCAATAGCTGCTCCTTCATTGTAACCACGGATGCTATCGGTATCAAATTGTATGCAGCAAAAACGGTAATGTAATGTATATGACCTCAGTTCAGCAAGACTTCCCGCTTCTCTTCAGTCCTTGGCCAAATGAAATCAATAATTGGATTTCTTTTCAAGTTGCACATAAACCTACAAATCATGTGATATAACTAACTATTGAGATTCTCACTTTGCATCATCACATTGCCCTCTTTGCCATTTTTTTTTTGGAGGCCTCTGGGGTCATTGCGACCCTGTATTCACGTCACATTGACAATCTCACTACTTCTTTTGTAACAAGGCCGAAAAGAACAAGTTCTATGTACGGCACGTGTGTATGTACCCGCCCAAAGGAGGATGTGTATGTTCTCATTAGTTTGCATAAGTATTCAGATGAAAAGAACTGACAAAGTAGTCCCGCTAGCTTCTGTGCTACCACGGAGGAGGCAAGTTAGGTAACATACATCCAGACATAACTAACTACCAATATCGCAAACTTTGACCAAGCTTGAGAACCCAGTGAGGATACCAGAGACTCAATGAGAGATTTATATAATTGGGTGGCAGAAACTTCATTTGGGTGGCTGAGTTGCTCGAGAGGACCGCACAGCTCTGTGATACCACCCAAAGTTGCCCAGCCTTGAAGCAATTGGATTTCTAGTAGACGCCCGGCTTGTTGTTAGTTCGTGGAACGTCCAGACCTTGGAAATTCCATTCCGGCTTTCAACCAAGACGGGGCTTGGATTAACGTGCTAACTGGTTGGTACGAAGTCGGGCTCATGCCGATCGGGTAGAGTTCTTGATTGGGGTATCGGGCCCGGGAAGCTTCTCTTCATCAGGATGGCTGTACAGGACAAAGGGCATGAGGACCGGTGAGTCTTTGTTGTCGAAGACTCGGATCCAGACCTTTACGTTATGCTCCATTGCGTGCGCGTTAGAACTATCTTTCTGTTCTGTGTCTTTGCAATGACGTATATATTCAGGAAGGTTTACCTCCCAACCGTTCCTAGACAGAACTTCAATCCACGCTCTTTACCATCTTCTCTCTAACACGCTCTTTACCATTTTCTGTTTGCCACACTCGCTAACATCTCCTGTTTTTGGTACTGGCTTTTCACATTCCCTTGATTTTGTTTTCGTTCGTTACCTGTGCATACGTACTCGGGGTACCATCAACTGTGAGGTACTTCTGAATCGATTTGCAGTATTTCCTACAGCTACACTCTCAACAATAACTACCTGCGGATACACCATACACACCTCGTTCCACTCCAATAACCAATCATGGCCTCCCAAGAAACTCGTTGGAAGCCGAGAAGTTGGTGAGTTTTCTCGTATATGGCCTTTTTCCTCGCGCTTTTCTCTCTTGTAGGTATGTACTGTTTCATGACAACGACTAGAGCAGATATCTTGCTTTGGAACTACATAGTACTGACTTTCAATAACCCGCGGTAGCTTCCATCTGCACTTGCGCCATTCTATTCCTCGAGGTCGACGGCGTTGCTATTAGTGACTGGAGCTGGCAGGTCCAGCCTTCCACCATGATCTCTATCCTTTCGACACTTGGTAACCACCTCTTGAGCGCCGCAATCACCGATGCCGCTGCTGTGATCTTTTGGAAGAGGGCCTTCAAGCCACTCCCTGTAAGTTCATATTGACGCTGCTGTGTACCAAAACGTGGCAACAAGCTTTAAAAGACAAGTAACTATCCTAATATCTCATTCTTCTTAGCTGCAAAACATCCACCACTGCTGGAAGGTCAGTCATAGTCTCATCTCCGCCTTCACTTCCCTTACCAAGGTCCCACCCTTTGCTATATGTAGGACGCCCTGAAAGATACTCGACTGTTCCTCGCCTATACTAATGGGATTATTGTCAGTCTTTATGATTATCCATATCAGCATGTTAGCACGTGGTCCACTGTACCAAAACTCTGTGAAGATTGAGGAGCTCGCAGAGTTCAGCAACGGAGTCATTGGTATCCCTTCGGCCGAAACCTTGGACTTCTACTTTGCTGGGTCGATAACGGGCCGGGCTGAAAATGTTTGGATTAATGGTAATTTCAGCGAGGTGCTGACTGAGTATCAGGAGCGTGCTTCCATAAGAATCGAAAGCGACCGCGAGTGCACCAACTGTTCTTTTGCACTCAAGGTGAGTTGATTAGACTTGGTGTCCCGGGGTATGAGGTGCTTTCTAACTAACGAAATAGGGGTTGGGATTCTTCACGGAGTGCACCACGACGAACGTACCATACAATGTCAGTGATTACCTGGGCGATAAACTATTTGCAAGTTTTGGCGTCTTCGAAGTCGACATTGGCTCCATCACGCCCCCTTCGTCAAACTATGCATACCTCAACATCAGCGTCAGCAGACGTCCAACCTTGGATTGCGCTGGCGACTTGATAGTCCAGGAATGTATGCTGTACCCTGCCACCATGGAGTACAGTCTGTTTGCCAACGACGGGGCTGTCACATTCAGCAACAGTTCGTGGCAAAGAGATGTTTTTGTCGCCAACGCATGCGTATCTCTGCTTCCAATACCACAAAGTCAGCTCACATACTTATACCATCTAGTTCCCTCTTTGGCCCCTCGGGACGTGACGATGGCAATCTTGCAGCCTTCGAAGAGTTTAGTAATTCATTGTACGTCTCCAAGGCTAGCATCTTCTGGTCCGGCACCAGAGGCTGGGACTTTGCTCAGACGGGGATGCTCGCCAGCACATATCTTATCCCACCGACGGGCACCACTTGCGGAGCAGCTTTCCAAGATCCGATGCCAGCCATCCTAAACAGCTTCCGCGATCTGTCCTTGCGCACCAGCCTTAAGCAAGCCAACATGACCTCGGCCGAGCCGCAACTTGCAAACTACACGTCTTTCACCCAGCGCGCCTACTATGTTGTCGACAAGAAGCGGGCTTTTGCTGGACTCATAGCAAGCTCCTTCAGAGTTGTCTGTATTTTGTCGGCGCTATTTAGCCACAGGAAGGTTGGCCGGAAAGTGTCTCTGAGCCCACTGTCCATGGCCCGCGAGCTTGCGCATATTGGAGAGACGCGTTTTCATCACTTCTCGCCGTTCTACGACATATCTCATATGCTCAACCACATCAAACAGCGCGATATCAAAGTGCTCTGGAATATGATTCCGAAAAAAGGCTACCGGCTGGGCTTTGTTGAGGTTAACGATGAATTGACACCCCTCGAGAAAGGTGACCGGTACAGAGTTTTGTCGGAGGATAGCGAAGATCTCGAATAGAGATAGCAAGCATGCCATACTCTGGCTCGGACGAAAGACACTTGGTTGATAACACTGGGATTATGCTTACACGGACTTCTCTTGGATAACAATAAACATGGGCTTTGGCTTCAGAAATAGTTGACAAGGAGAAATGTGAAGACTGTGACATGTTATGAGTGACTTGATCTACATGCTACGCTACTCGTTATGCTAACTTCTTGGATTCTAATTCAAATCAACTCTCGCTGTTCTATTACAAGCTATAACTAGCTCTTATTTTGATCTCCTCCACAACTAGTCGTCAAACTTGATGCCACCACGCGACTCGGTGTCAATCAAGCCGGCGCGGTACGAACCGCGCTTCATCTTGTTCTTCTGCTTGGTGAAGCCAGAGCCGCGGGTCACAGCAAGGGTATCGAACATGCTCTTGTCGTACTGACTGGGCTCGTACTTCTTGGCGAACTTGTCTTCGACCTTGATATCACGCGACACACGGGAAAACGGGAGCTTTTCCTCGGCTTGTTGCTGGCGAGCGCGCCAGGCCGCAGACGGATCGGGAGGCAGAGGGGCAGCAGGAGGTGAGGCCTTTCGTACGGTGACGGACGAAGCGTCAGAGGAGGATGTAGAGGCGCTTTTGGAGGACTTTTTAGATTTTTTCTTGTCGTCTTCGTCGGAGCTCGAGTCGGAGGATGAATCAGAGGAGTCGGAATCAGAGTCGGGGAGCTTGGTCTTAACAGCAACTTCGTTGACCTCGGAGTCGGAGCCGCTGTCGCTGTCACTATCGCTGCCAGAGTCGGAGTCGGAACTGCTGTCGGAGTCGGAGCTCGAGGAGGAAGAAGAAGAGTCAGAGTCAGACGACGAGTCAGACGACGAGTCGGACGATGAAGACGAAGACGAGGAGGAAGAAGATTCGGATTCCGAAGACGAAGAAGAAGAATCCGAGGAAGAGGAGGAAGAGGAGGAAGAGGATCCAGATGAAGACGAGGAGGAAGATTCCGAAGAAGAGGAGGAAGAGGACTTTTTCGCAGTCTTGGCCTTCTTAGCCGCCGGCTTCTCGGACTTAGCCTTCTTCTTCTTCTCCTTTTCATCTTCAGAGGAGCTTTCCTCAGATGATGACGACTCCGACTCCGACCCAGAACTGGGCGCCTTACGCTTCAGCGACTTGGCCGGGGCCGCGTTGGCCTTCTTGGCTTTAGGAGCCGGGACCTCCATCTCGTCGTCGCTGTCGCTCTCATCGCTCGATTCGGAATCGCTAGACTCGTCATCAGCAACGTCACCCATTTCGATGTCGTCGCTAGACGCCGACGAACTGGCCTTGCTAGTGGTCCCAGACTTGGCAGCAAGCCAGCTCTGGAAGACAGTCTCGAGGCCCTGGCCCTCGGCCAGCACAGCGCCGGATGCAGCCCATCCAGCGGCCTTGCGCTGCTTCTTAAAGGCCTTGTGTGCCTCGGCGAAGGCGTGAGCGTTCAGGAACGCTTCGACGAGATCGAGCAGGTGGGCGGGAGGTGCAGCAGCCGAAGAGGCAGAGGCCTTGGCAGCCTTCTTGTCGGACTTGGCCATGGTGGAGGGAGCGGGAGCCGAAGAAGACTTGTTGGGGAACAGCCACGCGGGAGGACCAGACATGGACGGAATCGTAGCGAGCGGATGAAGGAAAAGAGAACAAAGCGAGCGACAGAATGCGGCGGCGCAAATCACGTTTCAAGGACGGACGGTCGCGATAAGAGCGCCCTGCGAGCTTGGTGCCGTGGAAACAGGAAAAAAAAAGTTGCGTATCTTATCGGCGATTGCTTAGTCAGGACCTATAGAGTTCCATCCCTGTTAGTACTAAATTCTTGCTCTAAAGTGGACCCACCACCCCAGCCAACGCGCCCGTTTCCCTGGATATCATGAAGCTGTGGCTGCATTTTGCATGCAGTCTACGACGCCGCGAGATTTTCCAATTGCCTGCAGTTCAGCGGACGTGTTCCTCTGTGTGTCTCTGACTCTCCCCCTTGCGGCGCCTCGTTCCCCTTGCATTTCGCCACTACGGTCCTCCTCCCTCTCGACGGCTCTTCTTTGCGCCCACGACCGCAACATCGCCGTTGTTTTGATTGCTGCCTCTGTTGCTGCACAGACCCGCGAAGCCCTGTGCAACGAGCAACGAGCACCGAGCTGCTGTCTCTCGGTATCCCTGCCCTGGCGCCCCAGAAGTCAGGTACCTGTTGTGGTGGACCCCCAACGCTACTCCGTTGCTCCCTCCCCCCAAGCCTTGTCGCAGCTTACCTTTGCTCCATCTGCAGGTACGGCTAGAACCGCCCGTTGGTCTCTCTTCTGCAACGCCCCTTTCCCCTCCCACAGCCCAAGACACGCCTTGGAAACCAATCCTAAAACAGGCGCCGCCAGATCCTTGGAGTCTTCTCTCCAGCCCTCCTTGGCCATACATCAACAAACAAATAGCCCAACTAGCCCGTCCACACATCGCCATGAATGCCACCAAACGCAAGTTCAACTCTCTGATCCAGGGCATGGGCAATCGCTCGTCTCCATCTACCCCAACCCGCGACTCTGACTCCGGCCATCGCCGCCCACACTCGCAAATCCAGTCGCCGTTTCTGTCGCCCTCGCCGCATCCCAAGACGAGCCCCGAAATGCCTTCGATTGTTTCACCGCTAACCATGAGCGACGGCTCGAAGCGCCGCCGTCTCGGCCCCAACGACGTCACCATTATTACCTCGGCGCCCGGGTCCACCACCAAGATCTCGGGAATCTCGCTACGCAAATGGGGGTCCAGTGTCTCCAAGCCCAACCGGCCGGTATCTGTCCCCGGGCCTGTTACCAAGGTCACCAACCTTACGCCGCCCATGTCCGCAGCCAAGTACTGTCCCGCCGATCGCGCCCAGCTGATTGAGCGCCTCACAACCTTTCAGGAAATCTCGGAATGGACACCCAAACCCGACCGCGTTAGTGAAATTGAGTGGGCAAAGCGAGGATGGGTTTGCCAAGGCAAAGAACGTGTGCGCTGCACGCTATGTCACAAAGAACTTGTGGTGCGCTTCAACACCAAGGAAGTTGACGGCAAGGAAGTTCCGGTGCTTATGCCGTCTGAAATAGGTATGGGAAGCCATCCATTAGATAGGTCGTCCAAGGGCACCATGCTAACACCTTCTCTCAGAGGACGCACTCGTCGACAAATACTACCAGCTAATTGTTGATGCACATCAAGAAAATTGTCTCTGGCGCCAGTCCGGCTGTGAAGGTATGTTGTCTGTTGCTGTCTTGTTTCTACTAGTATTCTGGCTAACGACCCTGCCCTGCAGACTCTCTTCTCCGGATATCCTTCTCTAATTCACTAGCCAACTTTGAATCCCTTCGTTTACGCTACGACGAGCTCTGCGCGCGCTCTGACTCTCTACCCTACGACTTTAACCTGCGGCTGCCAGAAGAGCTTGATCTAGACGTTGTGCTCTCACAGCTCCCACTTGACTTCTTTAGCCGCCCTGCTCCACCACCCAAGACATCAAACCCGCGCACGCCGAATCGTGTAGCTTTGGCGCTTGCCATCATGGGCTGGCAGGGTCTTACAAATCCGCGCATCGGTGCCATCCCCAACTCAGTGTCATGCCATACATGTCTGCGCCGGCTAGGTTTGTGGATGTTCAAGAGCAAGGAGGTCGCAGTGGATGGCTCCGTCACAGTTCCCGCGCCCATGGACCACCTCGACCCGGCGCGCGAACACCGCTTCTTTTGCCCGTGGAAGAACCCCCAAACACAGCGTCTGGCCACAGCGCGATCCAAGCCCAGCGCCGACCTCATGGCATGGAAGGCACTGGTTCAGTCAATCCGCAACGAGGCCTATCTGCGCGAGCGCCTCAATGACAACCCCAAAAGCAAAATGCACCGCATGCGCTCGCGCTCCGAGCTACCATCAACTCCAATCAAAGGCAGCTCAGCAATGCATCCAACGACTCCAGGTTCTGCTGCAACAGCATCAGCGTCGCTTGCGCTGACGCCCGGAACAGTCGGCACGCCAACAGGAACGGAAGGCGATGACTCGGCGCGTGACACAAAGGACAAGGAGCGCTGGGCGCGACTACGGCGTGTCAAGAGTCTGTTTGAGACCAAGTCGTCGCGCAAGAAGAAGGCCAGCAGTTCGCGGCCCGGAACGGCGGCGTCTAGGCCGGACACGGCAGTGTCGATATTCAGCAAAGCCAGTCGGGCAAGCAAGGCGGACAAGTAGAGCGGCGTCGTAGAATGGGAGGGGGGGATATGCATGTAATAGACTCATTCACATAAGTGTTTTATCCAACAATATCGAAAACAAATCGTTACGTACCATCTTAAGCCAGAGCGCACCTTAAATAGACGCCGGACGTGCGCTTAAACCACGGTCTCCACTTATTAGCCGCTGCCCCAGCTAAGCTTATGGCGCTGACGTTAGTGCTCCTCTTTCTTTATCTCGACAACAAGACATCTACAAAAACAACGGCCGAGGAACCGCTTTGTCCGGGTCTGTCTTCCGTCTCCATCCGGCGCCTGTTACTGTGGCCCATCGACCCGATCGCTTCGTCTGACTGGTGTCTATCCACACTGCCCCTCATCCTGGCCCTCCCTGCCTCTCCCTGACACCCCAGGCCACCCTTGCGCCTCCACATTTGAGGCGCGGTGACGTCGGTTTTCCTGCGTAGGCAGACCCAAAGAGGCGACCAAGCAAGTTGACAGCTACAAAGGGACGTCTATTCCACCCCAGCTTGATCGCCGGCAGCTGTTCTGATCGCTCACCGCGCAACCACCACTGACGCACCCTCTTCGGCTCTCTACTCCCACGCCAACTCTGCCCACTGCTGACGCCAGCGTCCAGTCCTCACCATGCCGGTAAGTTTGAGCCCTGCAACCCCGCAACGCCCGCGGCAAATCGCTCACACTAGACTCTGCCCACTAGAAACCCTACACGGCTGTTACGGTCGCCATTGAGACGCAGACCAGCGAGGCCTTTACCGTCGACGACTTCAGCTGCATCCCCGACCTTGTCGAGCTGGTGACGTTGCAACAGAGCGGCCCCGAGGAGGCCGCCCGCGCCATCCGCAAGAAGCTCAAATACGGCAGCGTCCACCGCCAGCTACGCGCGCTGCTTATCCTAGACGGTCTAATCCAAAACGCCGGTCCGCGCTTCCAGCGCAGCTTCGCGAATGAACCGCTCCTCGAGCGGCTGCGCGTCTGTGCTACGTCGCCGCTGTCAGACGAGGAGGTGCGTAAAAAGTGCGACGAGCTATTCCGCGGCTGGGTACAGTACAAAAAGGTCCCTGGTATGCATGGCATTGCATCGCTCGTAAATGTAAGTATTCCCATCTCCTTACACTTTGTTTGGCGGCTAGCTAACCCGAGTAGCAACTCCCACGCCGCAAAGTCGCCGTAACCCGAGACGTCTCCAAGGCTGTCCGCGAGACGGAAAATCCCTTTGACGACGATGAGGACACTGAGGCTGAATCAAACAGGCCTACTGACCCCCAAAGCTCAAAGCACCGCCCGTCTGCGTCCAGTGGTGGCGCTGACTGGCCTGGCAGCTCGTCCGACCAGGCTGCCGGGCCCAGCCGCCCGACACCTGGCCACACCAAGTCGTCATCGTCATCGGGCTTCTGGTCTTCGCGCAAAAAGGACAAGGAAAAGGACAAGAGCAAGTCGGGAAAGGAAAAGTGGCGCACTCCTATCAACGTGCAGACAGAGCGCCCGCGCATCAAGGCGACAATTGCCGACTCAAGTCTTGCTGCGACCAACTTGCTCAATGCGATGCAGGTTGTCAACCGAGAAACGGAACGGATATCCGAGAACCGGGCCTGCAAAGACCGCTTTGAAGAATGCAAAAAGCTTCGTCGACAGGTACTGAGATATGTAAGTTGTTTCCCGCAGATTAATAGCTCCTCTCTCTTCCAGTGGCCATACTGACATTTACAGATCCATAACATTCAAAGTGAAGAGTTTCTTGGTGGCCTTCTACATGCCAACGACGAACTGATTAATGCCTTGATCACCTTTGAGCAGCTTGACCGTTCCATCAACGCTGACAGCGACTCCGAGGACGACCTGGCTGCTCAGGCTCACATGTACCGCAGTATGTCTCTTCTAGTATAAAGTACCTTACCAACCGCATCCCACTAACTCTTCTACAGTGGCCCAACTCCGCAGCAATGACACTGGCACCTCTTCAGCGGCTTCATCAACCGCACCCCCCGACATGGCTGGCCTCTCGCTCACAAGCACAGCTACGCCCTCTTCTCCGCTATCAGGCAGTGCTCCATCGAGCCGCCGCGGGTCCAGAGCTCCCCCGCCCCGGCCACCAGCCGCATCAAAACCGGCACCGCCCCGCCCGCCCCGCCAGCAACAAGGACAGAATACGCCGCTGGCGGCTCTGGCGGGTAAGAAGGGCGCTCAAGAAGATGAAAATGATCCGTTTGCAGACTCCAACGTCATGGACTAGAAAGGGGGGATGGGGATGAGGGGAGGCTGGTGTTGTCATTTGTTCTCCACAGTAAGGCTGATTCTGGAAAGAAGCCGCCTGTTTGTGTTTTAAACGTAGGACTTTGAAACTATTACCAGTTCATAGAATGTTTTCCCATTGCCAGGCATTAGACTCAAAGATACCTGAAAGTAGGTCTTCTCTGTTTGCCCAGCCACATCTCGACCAGTCGTCAACGTTCCCTTGGCCAGCCGTCTTCGACACCGCTAATCGTCCTTTTCTTTTTATTCAGTACCCAACTGGAACGGACAGCTTGCTTGCAACAAGTCTGTCTACGCACCAACAGCAGGGAGGGGGTGCGGTCGCATATTGCCTCTTCTTCCTGGCGGTTTGTCTTTTTTTTCGTGTCCCTCGTTACTTTTTGCGAACCTGCTTGCTTGCTTGATTGCTTGCTTTTTTTTCTTTGGTTTTTTTTGTGCTTTTTCTTCTTCTCTTTCTTTGTGATTGTTGGCCCAGGATTTGCCCATTTCCTGATTCGAGGATGGCTGGCCTCAGCGTCATGAAGGCGTCGTGTGGAAAAAAGAAGAAGAAGAGAAGCCAGACGCCATGGTACGCAGGTGGCCAAAGCCCTTCTTCTTCCTCCTCCTCCTCCTCCCCCCCTTCCCTATTTCTGTTTCTTCTTCTCCTCCTCCTGCTCCTCCTCCTCCTCCTCCGCCTACCCCCAAAAATCGTGATATCTCTGCCTGGACTGGTGGTTCCCATTGGCTGGTTTACTGCCTGGCGTGGGGCACTTGAGTCTTGGCAAGTCATGTTTGGTTCGGGTCTGTAGGGCTTCTAGATGTAGATGTACCACTAGTTTGTTTCTTTCTTTTTCGGAGAGTAGAGGAGGAGGAGGCGAATGGGAGGGGAGGGGGGAGGTGAGTCTGGCGATTTCTGATGTCGAGGGTTTTATGTATAATTACAGTTCTTTGATTATGTTTATGCAATTTCGTCCACAGTGCCGGCAAGCCTTTGTGTGTATCTCGAGTTCTTGCACAGAGTTATGCCATCTTGGCCATGCCCCCAAGGCGGCTGGTTAATTTCGACTGAGCCAGCCATGTTCGCCTTGTCCTCTCGTGTGGCGGCTTTTTGACCTGCTTCTTTGGTTCTCTTCTTTTTTTTTTCTTTTCGAGCGTGTTGAGGGCGCTGTCAAGATGTTACGTTGTGTTTCTTCTCTCAAGACTCTCTTGGCAACTCAGTGGCGTTGTTTTCCTGCTGTGCCTTGTTTTTTGCTCGCGAGTGATGCTGATCCATTCTCTCTGGCGTTGGGCGTCGTCGTTGTTGTTTTCCTTCTGTTAACTATTATTCTTTAACTACATGGTGCCCTTTATGCACTTGACGTTGGCACGGTGCCCAATCGGCTGCTTTTATGCTTTTAATACGGTGTCCCTGGCTTTCCGCAGCTGCATAACTCGGGACAAGGGCAGTTGCATTATTCTCTTGGAAAATGGAACCTGCCAATTCGTTCTTTCCGAAGTTGCTCAGTAACTAATTCATGGGCTGCACCCTTGCCAGATCCTTCGTATGCGAACTTATGTTCGAGTTCCCATGGTCCAAGTCTTGTGTCGAGTCTACTATGTCGAGTCCTAGTCGAGTCCTGGGCTAAAAATACCCCCATAAAAAGCACAACTATTTATTGTGCACAATAGACCTATGTGTGTATGAACATATGCTTGCACATAATTGTGTCTCCACGGCAGTCAAAAATCAGGCACTGCAGGCCAAGCAGGCTAAGCAAAAGCCAAGGTTTCCATCTAGTGTCTCTTGAGTGCCGATGTAACGCCAAATTCCAGGGTTTTGTTTGGCAGTGTGCAACCAAGTTGCGCCCGTAAAATTTGACGTCCGCTCAGACTTTGATGCGGCAACTCTGGCGATGGACAACATACGCTCTCTTGTTCTCCGTCCCATATCAATGTAATTTCCTCTCTCTCATTCACTATCAAACTCATCTTGATTTCTTAGCCCTTACTCCACACAGGTATTATCCATAATCCCCCATGTGTTATGCCAGTGTTCCACTTCTCAGGGCTGTAAAAATAGCAACGGACTTGCCCACGGTCACGCCCTCATCTGGCTTTGCTGGCTTTTGCTTCCCCATGGTTTCTTTTCCTAGTTTGATTCTCCCTTGTTTTCTCCAACTATACCTCGGGCTTGGCATTCGCCCAGATAACTTGATTCTTTATCCTTTCTAGTTACCTGTAAAAGTACTTGTATATACAAGAGTGGGACAACGAAGAGGAGAGGAGACTACGGCCTACCCGGCCAATGCATAGCTGCTGATTTGATTCAGTTCGGGATGTGGTAATGGAGGTGGTGTGGATATGCCCATGAGGAGGCGGAGATGATGAAGAAAGAGCGAGAAAGTCCAAAAGATATGGAGAAAGAGGGGCGTGCAGGAGAGGCAGCAGAAGGGGTACGTTAGACTTGCCCAGTTGCCAACTGGGTCTCTGGGGCTACCTTTGCTGTCCTCAACGGGATTTCAGCGAGTCGTATGCATACAGGATGCCTGATAACGCTAAAATTCATGTCATGTTACCTCTGGCTTCCCTGTCGAACCTTTGTCGTGTTGCCAAGACCATACAGACTGCAACTACACGATAACAGCGGTCAGTCAGCCAGTCAGCTAGAGCTATGCAGGGCGATAATGCCGTCATGTCATGTTGAATGCGTCATGTTTCGTTTCGTGGGCTAGTCTGGCTTCATGTCTGCCCACGTGTTGTTTGGCCTGTCTGCACTGTGTGTGGCTGGCTCACGATTGGCTCACGACAACAGGTGAGGTTCCTCTCTCCACTCTCCTCTTACTGCCTGTGGCTTGGCTGTAACTCTGCCCTGCCTGCTTCTCTCCTGTTCTGCCCTGCCCTGCTCTGCCCTGCCCTACCCAGTCCTATCTTCACCTGTCTTGTTCTTGGCTCCTCCTTGGCTTTCCTCACGTAGATTCCCAACAGCCCAGAGACACACCAACATGCAGATTCCGCAGCAGGACTCCAGGTGGGCCGGCGGTAAGTGCCACGCAAACAAACACCTGCAAACATGCCTGTGCGGGCAGGACAGTGTAACAGAATGCCGGTCTAGCGACCCAGAAACAGGCGCTCCAAGATCAATATCGATACCGATAATACATTGCAGATGCACGACACGCGCCACAATGGGTCATGTTCACTACTGCAACTGCCACTCCAGCGAGGCTGGCCAGAAAAACTGCTTCTGCAAGATCGCCAGAGGCCAGCAAATCTCCTCCAGCACAGCCACACTTCCTGTGTGAGTGGGTTTCCAAGTTCCCCAGTATCAGAAGCAGAAACAATAGCGCCAGTGACAATAGAAACAGAACTGCAGCTAGAAGGACGAGAGAAGATCCCCTGGCCACAAACACCACGCGGAGAATTAGGCTATGGCAGGTTCGCAAGCTGGCCTCGGCATATCTTTCGGGCTTATGGTGCATCACAGTATGCACGACAGGTGTAGATACATGTATATATCGTAAAGACACAGGGAGGGGCGTAATGTGGCTAACGATGTTGTCAAGTTCCACCAAGCAAGAGAGACTGTCTTGTTATGTTGTTAGTGGTTAACCCTATGTAACCCTACAGTAACTCAATTTAACTACGCCATGGGGGCATATTAACTGTGACATTTATAGCTTGTTTTCCCGTTTCATTTGGGGGGACTTTTTGTTTATTTCACACTCTTGGCATCTCTTCTGCCATTAAACAAAGTTGCTATTTTAATCTTTGGATGCTACTCTAGCATTGTTGTTTATGGCCTAACCAGTGACGTAGGGACAACAAAATATCACACCTCTAGCCTGTCTAGGCAAGACTTCAATGCCGTGTCAGCAACGGCAATGGCTGCGATTCTACTAACAAGTGATAGCCATCTAGCGGGCTCGAAAGGACAGAGGAAGAGAGGCAAAGACGCACAGACGAGGAGTTGCAGGCTGCCAGACTTTCGTGTGATTTTCTTCTTCGCGCTTGTCCTTCCACGAGACCTCGGATTCTGTTTCTCTGGCTCTCTGGTCTAGATCTACAAGTAGTATCTAAAAGTTGCAAAAGGCCGCTCGGACGCTGTAGCGGCACCCGCGCTATTGGAGACAGAGAAAACAGAAAATATAGAGCAATAATCCCACCGTATGAGTGGTAGTTGTACAGACTTGTGGTGCTAGTAAACAACAAAGGTCAGAAAAATACCAACATATAGCACTGGTGCTATAAGTGCTATCGGGATATTTATTGCCAGTATATAACACAGGGCAAAGAGACAACAAGGAATGCTGACGTAAAGAAGAAGAAATCGAATGAGAAGAGGGACAGAAGTGCCCGGCCTTTTCATAGGCTTATCGAGTTTCGCCGAGGAGGTCCGACGAGAGACGTAAGAAAATGAGAGGAAAAGAATAATGAAAAAAAGAAAATGAAGAAAAAAAGAAGCAAGAGTTGATCATTATTCACCAAATTCAAGGCTACACAGCAAAATTGTATGAGACTCGTTCTCCAGTTCCAGAGAAAAAAAGAAACCAAGGCAAAGCTTCATGACTGCTCGCCCTCCACTACGCCTCTGTCTTCTCCTCCCCCCTCCGTCCCGCTCGACGGTCCCCATTCTCGGGAAGCCTGGGGCTGCTGTTGCTACTAGCTGGCGCTAACTTGAGAGTCAAAAAAGCAAAGGCAAACCCGCCAACCACAAAAAGCCTGGTCAGAAACAAAAACAATGGGAATAGGCCAGAGACCAAGGACAAAGACTTGGGGCACTGAGGAGGAGGGGCTTGGTACCTGCAGTTGGCGTACGCAACAGACACCCGGTGGGCGATGCGGAAAGACTTGAAGCACAAGGGACGACTAGGGGATATGGGGAGCTAGGCCAGCAGCCAGAGCCAGAGGGAAAGCTAAAGCAACCATCTTCACTAGATACAGATTGGGCCAGGGCAGGCCACCAGAGCAGAGGCCTGTAAGCATCCTGTGGGCCGGGGGAGTTGGCGTCTGTGTACAGTCTGGAGTGTCTGTGTCTGGGATTCTGTGCATATCTTTGTCCGTGTTTATGTCTGTCTGTACATCAGATCTGTCTGTGTTTATGGCCACTCGCCTATTTGGCTGTCTTGGGCGACTGCATAAATCCCGAGGGGCCTCATCATTGTACTACATACCCATCACGACTATGACGCTGGCCCAATTTTTCTTCCTTCTCTCTCTTGCTCTACCTCTCGCGACGGTAATCTAGACCAGCTGTCGCCACCCCCCATAGACGCGCATATGGATGTTAGGCAGGCCAGGAGTCTCAGGTGACAGTTGGCCTTACGGGTATTTTGGAGGCCAAGTGCCGGTTAAGCAGACAGGGAGGGCAGCGGCGAGCAGGGCAACCAAGGAAACGGGAAATAATAAGGAAATAAACACGAAGAGGGAAACATATTCAGAGACAACAAGCCGCAAAGACGAAAAAGACGCATGAGCTCTATCCGGCCTTATCTTCGGGCAAGACTCCGCCCGGACCGTCTGGTGGCCACGCCGCTCCACCCCCAGCGAAGTCTCCTCTGCTCCCTCTGCCCACACACACCCTCACTCGCGCCAAATCTTGCTCATCCAGAGAAGCCAACAAACCGTTTATTTGCCTCGTTCTCGAAAAAAGTGAAAAGAGAAGACAACACCCAGTGCGCACGTTCCCATGTGCTATGAGGTAATGCGTCCCACTGCAATGGAGATGAGCGTCTGGTCTAGCTGTAAATGCAAGCACACACCACGGAGCAGTCGAGATTGCAAAGAAAAGGTGCCGAGCCTCACAGGCGTAAGAGTGAGAGGGCAATAGAGAGAGAAGACTGTTGCGTGCTAGTTCCAAAGTTGCCTGTTTCAATACCAGCGACCGGATCATCCGGTGGCCTAGTGCTAGTGAGCTAACAACATGAACAACATGACTATCTTCATCAGTCAGTCTCAACGTGAGCAAAAACAGAGAATTTCACGCCACGCAGTCTGCACGTAGAGCTAGATTCCTGGAGTCTTTGCCAGATGTGTCAGTCATATCCCAACAAGTAGAGTTGCTAGTCTCCGACACCAGTCTAGCCCGATCCGCAGAGAAGCGTGCAAGCGAACAGATTGCCGCTGCCAGTCCTTTGACTCTGGCCACACTTATCACAATAGCTTAGGGTAGAGCATAGAAACGGGCGCGAGCGTGACCCTCTCTCCTTTCCCGCAGACCCGACCGTCTCTGGCAGCCGAGTGGCATTGGTGTAGAGCGCGGCTGTCGAGCCGTCTTGTTTTTTTACAGCATGTATCCTCATTTTCCTTTTGTTCCCCGCAAGCTCGTTGCCGAATCTGTTCCCTCGGACTGTGTAATGTTCTTGGAGGCTCTGGGGAACAAGAGAATCAAGCGCTGCAGAGGCCAGATAGTGCCTTGTAGTGCCTCATAGGCCACCGCAAGCACTTTCCAAGATCTCCAGATTCCTGTCACTCCCGATTCTTTGCCACTTGGGCTCTCAAAAGCGCACGGTAAGGTGGATATTCGACTTTCCCCAGGTTGGCATCAGGCGAGGGCCATGTTGGTCCAGCAAGATTGGATGATATTAATAACTGTTTGCCATAAAAAGAGAATGGTAGCCAGTTGAGCGGCGATTCTATAACGTCAAGACGGTGATACACATTTTCTATATACACTAGTATGTGGCAGTAAATGCATTCACACTCAACGCGTCGTTAGTCGGAGGAACAGAGAATGCGCATTTCATTGGCACTTTGTTTTCAATGCCAAAGACGACACAAAAAGATAGATCGGCTCAAGTGACCTGGTAGCATTCATCGCATGTCAGGAGGGACGTTGTGTAATTAGGGTAGATGACAGGTCTGTTGTATGTACTTGTGCAGTTAAACGACCCTGGAGAACGCATGGAAGAAAAGAAAAAAAAGGAACACGGGGCCTTAGTCAGCCATCCAAATGCTACAAGGGCCCCATTTACAAGTTACATAGTCGGTCTTCGCCGCTCGCTTTATGCGCACGCCCTTTGCCAGGAATGCGGCACAACAGATCCAAGAAGCCCTTCCATGTATGTATGTACATACATACTCTTGTGCCAGTATATCCATCCTCCAGGGGAAAAATCGCAGGAAAAAAAAAAGCCGACTAATGCAACAGCTACTCTGGCTCACCGCTTACTTGTAGTATCAGACGAGGATTATCTGCCACGGTCATGGGCGACTACAACGATGGCTGCATCTACACATGTACGAAGATATTTGTGTTTTTTTTTTGCTGCTTCCGACGTTAACTCCACGTTGTCTGTCCCCCGAGCGTTTTCTGCCGTGCAGCCGGCTTTGCTTCTTGCCCTTTTTCTCTCGATGTGTATGTGCGTGTCGGCCAATGATGACAGTATGTGAACATAAGTCCATACTGCGCTCTGCCTAGGCGTGACATGCTAGTTGGCCTAAACGCACAGTTCACTCAGGGCCGCTTGAAGCTGTCAAAGCTGGGCTGCAGTCTGAAGTAGTGGAACGAGAACGGGCTGTTTCTACTTGGACACATGTCTGTATATGCACCTACATATTGTCTCTGTGTATGTATGTATGTACATAGTCCACTCATAGTCTGTCTCTTGGGGAGGCCTGCGCTGTAAGTCAAGGACTGGCCTATTCTCAGAGGTGTGCTCTAGGCTTTCTACAGCACCAGAAGATCCGTGTGTCAACGGCCGGAAGCTCTGTACTAGAACTTGTCTTTGCCCCTTGCACACGCCTGCACCTGCACCTACGCTCCCGCTCTTTGTCTTCTCGTCCGTGTCCGGCAGCGGGAGAGCGGGCGTTGTTTGGATGGATTGTAGGTACATGCGGGAGTGTGGTACGGGTGCATACAAGGACACATGGATGTATACAAGCAGATACAGATCACTACATGAATCCATCTGCAAAGGAAGACAGAGAAAGAATCCACACCAAGCCCTGGCTGCTTGCTACCCCGGCTTCCATACATACATGTCTTCTGTACTGCGTGCATATCAAGCTCAAGCTCCCCCTGGCACGCCGCCATCTTGCGCCCATCGGTAGCTCAGGAAAGCCACGATCTCGTTGAATGTAACGGCTTTCTGGGGGGGAGATCAGCCTGAAAGACGGTGAAGCTCTTTTTCAAAGTTCAAGTACACTTTTGTCTACCCATACACGTCGACCTCCGGAACAAAAAAAAATCAACGAGGCCCTGCTGTTTTCTTTTTGCCCCTATATGCAGGAGAAGCAGAGTTTTTTATCGCGCATGCACGAAGAAAAGAATTCGACACTTCTAAATGCTACCACAACGTTTGACGCGATCTCGCCATCGAGAAAACAAAAACTGGAGGAAAAAAAAAAAGAGAGGGCAAGTCACCAGGAGAACTCATGCACCGACCATTCCGCGTCCAATCCACACATACACAGGCCACAATAGAACAAGGCTTTAAATGGTGTGCAGAGAGCAGGCACAAACATCTTCTCTTGCGTTGATCCACGTTGGAGGCTGGGGAAAGGCATTCTTCAAGGGCAAGATGAAATCGAAAGGGCGAGATGAAAAAAAAAGACATCGTAACCGATATTGTTTGAATTCCGATGTGAATACTTCGAAATAACGGCAGGTCTCATCCAAACACAGCGAAAGAACCTCCCCAAAACGTCCCTAGCGCGCCACCAGAAACAATTTTGACAAGTTGACAGGGAGAAGAAAAAGAAAAGAAAAGACAAGACAAGCCCTTGTCATGTTTCTTCTCCCAGCCCTTCTACCGCGTTTCTAGGTTACTTCTAGAAGCCTTTTAGAAGCTGCACCTCTGCTTCTCTGCCCCACTTACACCATGCAACAATGCGGCGTCAGAGCCAACACCTTCCCGTTTTGGAAAAAAGCCGGTGGTTACACATAGTGTGTATACTGTGACCATGCACTGTGCGTGATTTGTCCTTTGTTCTGGAGATGCTACTTCTGATTGTCTCATTGTTTAGGTCGTTATGATCCCGGGAAACCGCCGAAGGGAGACTCCGATGAGAAGAGAAGAGCAAAAAAAAAACCCGGGCTTAATGGCGTGGTTGGATTTCATCCTGTTTGGGCAGCACTGGTTCTCTATTGTTTGCCTCCATCTAGTACTACATGCAGGCTTCCCCGAGCCCTTGAGGAACCATGAACGAGGATGCAGATACACAGATTCCGGATTGACAGCGCCCACATGCTCTCGGCGTTTTATTCGTACACACTGCTCAAGCCTTGTAGTGCTGCCAGGGCCTGTGGAACAAGACATGTGTGTATGTCTTACTATGATGGCATTGCTGTGAGAACAAGGCCAGGTGGGGCTTGTAGAACGTGAACAAAGTGAGTGCAGCAAGGGGGAAAGAGAGGACCGGGCATACTAGCGAGTTTATAGATTTCGGATTGAAACAAATTCAAGTATCCCTATCGACGAAGGGGAAAGAAATCAAGGTCTACCCAACCGACAGTGAAGAGACTTGGTAGCCGAGTCATCCGACCTGTCCTATCATGACTGAAGTCTATTTCCTTAGTTACAGAAAAATAAGCACACATAATGACATACGAGTGGTGATTGGCTCGCCATTTCATGCAACTGCTTGCAGGGTCTAGCCGGTAGCTTTCTATCCGCGTATGTAAGTAACTATAAACTACAATTCATCTATGTACGGATCTTCACCCAAATGAAATCACAGCAGACCCAGTCTGCGTCTCGGCGTGCGAGCAACGGCACAGATGCCAAAAAAGAAGCAAGAGTAAAATAAGCCTCGTCCATAGTCGGCTGTCCCAAAATAAACTGTTCCCAAGCCCCCCTGTCAGATCTTGGCAGGTCCAGCCGCTCCAGGCATGAGTCTCGATCTGCTTGATTGTTGATGTGATGGTTATATAAAAACTTGTATATGCGTATATGAGTGTCCAGCGAGCCAGAAACAGATTGGCATGAAGTGCGCTAAGTTGGTATGTCAATGGATCCAAAGAAATAGCTCCGGTGAGAGTTGCTTTTTTACTGGTCGTGAGGATTTTAACTTTTGTCAGTATTGACTAGACTCTAGTTAACTGTGTCAACACTGAGCACAAAGGTGTCTTTTTTGTTTCACGTTTAATGAGACAGCTACTGGACTAGGGTTAGCAACAACACTAGGGTTAACATGATCCGGGAGTTTACTCTATGGCGCTTCTGAGGCTGCAGCGTCCCGTTAGCGGAAACCCTCGGGGACAAGACTCCAAGCTCCAAGACAAAGTCGTCTGTGACAAACTCCAAGCTTCTCACGATGCAAATCTGCGAGCCGAGTGTCTGGCCCAACAGCCACGGGCTGCTTCAGCTCCAAAAGCCTAGTTTCCAGTGCCTTTGATTTGCCGACTTCCTTTGCCCCCCCTTGTCCACCCATCCGCTCCCTTGCCCCTTCTTTAGAAAGAGAAACTCTGGGCAAAAGAGACTAAAACGCCGCTGGCTTCAAGGAGAATCAAATGAGCCGCCACGCGTGCGGTGGCCTGTACAAGCTGTAGCCACTAATAAGGGTGCTGAAAAGGCGGCTCTCAGATGGGTTTAGATCTGTCCGCTGTGGGCTGTAACACCAGCAGATCCAGAGATCAACGAACAATGCGCAGGAACTCTCGTCAGAGGCCTTTACAAACCGCTTAGACTACCCTATGCTGCCCTTTGCCGTCTACCAGGTCTGGCAAGCAGGCATTCTTCTGAGGCGTCTTTTCTTTTCAGGGAAAGTTCCGATGATGGGGGGAGATTGGAGCGGGTGGCGTGGATGACATGGGGAGGAGCACCAGGGCAAGACTACCAAGGGCCAAAGCCATGCCAGGCCCACGACACTCGCTAGGCCTGGCAGCGGACTAGCTATTCTTCCTGCGGCAATGGAAATAGAAACCAGGCTTTACTTGGAATATGGGATACTTGCTAGAGTTGGCCGCGGCATGCATGTAGTCGTTGCTGTGTGCGGGCGGATTGGGGCTAGAGCAAGAGACGAAGGCTTACATTATTCGTGCAATGAGCGCAGCAAATATAGAAGCAAGCCTATCTATTGTCACATAAATCACCACACACACTGCGCACAACATCAGATCTGATGTCGTGCCCTACGTTAATATCAGCATTCGTGCTGTTGTCGACCACAACATAGGCTGATTTTTATTGTAGCAAGTACATAGCACTAAGCAGCAGACTAGCACATATACCTACCGTATCAGCCCGGTCCACCGTGAGCCTCAACCAAGCCAGGCTAGTTGGTGACGGACTGCCTGTGCTGTGCCGATGTTAAAGTGGCCGCGGGGGACTATGTAATGTGTTTTGTAATGCATATGAGCGTAATCAAAAGAAAAGCACTGCGCGTGAGATGCTGCTCAGCGTGAGACCGCGTTCGTTACACGTAGCATCGCGCTTGGCCTCTCAAGGAGGCTTACATGTTTGCACGCGAATCTGTCTATATGGATCCTGCTGCTTCACGTATCTCGGACCAGTTTACATGATGGCGGACCAACAGGCGCAAGCTTTGTTTCTCCATCACGGCGGACCAAGACGACGACTTCTCCTCCTCCCCGTTCTGGCTTTCGTCATACCATTGTGGACCTGGCCATCTAGTCGCGTGTAAACGAGAAATGCGAGTAGACATTTGGCCTGTTGACGGGGGGCTCAATCGAGGACAGATTGATGAATGGCTTTAGATGTATACCGTATACCATACAAAGTGGAAGCTTAATAGAAGCAGCATGATATTGGGAAAGAAAAAAAAAACAACAGGGAAGTCCAAAAAAAAGAAGGAAGATGAGAAAAGAGAAAACAGAGAAAAAAAAAGGGAAAAAAGAGTCAAAAAAGCAAGCACAGTGTGTACAGGGGGTGTAGCGAGGGGCGTTGTAGAAGCCGGATTCTATTTTCCCTCTGGTGTTTTTTATATGCATACTCTTTTTTGTAGGCTATTATTCTCTTTATTCTCTCTCCATTATCTGAGTCTTTTTCTCCCATTAAATCTACTGGCTTATGTGAGGAGGGGTGTCTGGTAATCGTGTTCGTTGGCCACACTCTCGTGATCTTATCGAGAGTCTCTCAATCTGAACAGCCTTCGCTGCTGCTGCTGTTGCTGTTTCCGCGGGCCTCTCAGACACCTCCTCGCCCGCGAACTTGCCGCAGTTACATGGTTGAATTGTTGCGATCGCTAGTCCAGAGGTCTCTTTTTTTGGAGAGTCTGGCTGCTTGGGGCCAGGGGGGCCCTGGCCTGTGGGTGTACGCACCCTGGGACCTGGTCGCGTTATCTCTTGTCTACGGGCCACCCCTCCCCGGTCCTTGTTGCTTGGCTTCTGGGGCCCTTGTCGTCTTGGTCTGGCTGTCCCGATCACTTAATCACATCCATTCCACATCGCACGTCGTCTCTAGAATATAAACCTTGGCCTGTCTCCTGCTTCATGGCTTCTCTTGTTCTTGCTGCTCATCAACCAGTCCAAGCTCCTCCTCCTCGTTCTTGTGCCTGCTTCTCGATCACCTCGTTCTTGATCTATCTTGTTCCATCTTGTATTGGCTCTTGTTCGTGTTTTGATATAAGAAACCCGAACATCCTTTGCATTGTCACTTTTAGTCTTGAGCACCTCTCCTCTTCCTCTTCCTCTTCTACTTCAACGATTCTTATTAGTTTCTTTCTTCTTTCTCAGTCCTTAACGTTTATTACAACTTTCTTATTTTTATTTTTTATTTTTTATTTTTCTTGTTCTTATAAGCCCGGACCAGACCTCGGTTTACAGTAGTTACGAGCTTTTTAGGTACGTGCCTGTCTTTGGTGGTTGTTCTCGCCTTGTTCTGGAAGTGCGCTGGCTCTTGCCCATTGTCTCATTGTTTGTGCCGCCGAGTCTGTACTAACGACTTGCAGTTTCTCGATTCAGAAAAAGCAAAAGAAAGAAAAAAGACAGCACTTGCTTGTTTTGGCCTTTTCCTAACGACCTTCAGTTGCATTCTCCACGCTCCTGCCCTGCCAACTTTTGCGCTCCTTCCATTTCTTCTCTTCCTGAATCTTGCGGCTCTCGTCCAAGTTCCCCGCCCGGTTTTTTTCGCGAATTTTTTTTGAAGCACGTCAAGAGGTCTCTTCCTTGTCTCCCTTTCTCTCTTCACAGGCTTCCGCCCCTCCCCAAATGCAATCTCCTATCCGCCCCGAGGTTATGGGAATTACGAATCTGGTGTCTTCCCGCGCCATGGCTCAGCACCACATTCCCGTTTCCACTGCCGACTACCAGATGTCGACGCTCGGCAGACTGCCGGACCCCATTGACCGCTCTGACTCTCCCCACGGCTCCGTGCACTCGATGCACTCGCTGCACTCGCGCTACTCACCGCGCCCCGGCGAGATGACGCTCGGCTACGGCTCTCCCGGCAGCATGCATCACATGGGCCCCGCTGACGCCAGCATGGCCGGCTTGCCCATTCCCGGCATGGCCCACTCCATGCCTCCCCAGTACAACACCGACTACAAGAGCGACGGCCTTGGCGGCTGGGCTCACTCTGTGCCCCAGGGTCACCATATGGGCCTCGGTGTCCACATGCAGCAGCCTCACCAGCAGCATGCCCCTCAGCCCCAGCACCAGCCCCAGGTCCCCCAGCAGCAGCAACAACCGGGCCAGCAGCAGCAGTCGCAGCAGCCCGTCCAGACCGGCCCCGTCAAGGCCCACCCCTGCCGCACCTGTGGCAAGGGCTTTGCCCGCCGCAGTGATCTCGCTCGTCACGGTAAGAATCTCCACTGTCTCCTCTGGCTCACATAGCCGTACTAACTCATTTCACAGAGCGCATTCACTCGGGCCACCGTCCCCACGCCTGCGACTATCCCGGCTGCGGCAAGCAATTCATCCAGCGCTCTGCGCTCACTGTCCACACCCGCGTGCACACTGGCGAGAAGCCTCACATGTGCGAGCGCTGCGGCAAGCCCTTTGGTGACAGCAGCTCGTTGGCCCGCCACCGCCGCACCCACTCGGGCCGCCGCCCGTACAAGTGCCCCTACGCCAACTGCCAAAAGACCTTCACCCGCCGCACCACCCTGACCCGCCACCAGAACCACCACGTTGGCACTATCGAGGAGGCTGCCGCTGCTACCGCCGCCGCGCTCGCCTCGCGCCCCAACCTCATGAAGATGGGCCGCTCGTCGGACATCGACCCCATGTCGCAGACGGCCTCTCCCGTCTCGACTCCCTCTCCCAACCAGCGCCCCATGTCCATGTCTCCCGCCATGCAGCACATGGAGAACCGCGCGCCCGCAGCCGTCGACTTCCAGCAGTACAGCACCATGCCGCCGCACATGCGCAGCGACCTGTCGCAGCAGCCCGGCGTCTACGCGCCGTTGCGCCCCACTTCGCACCCCACCAGCTACGGCCCGCCGCCGTCGACGCTGGAGCCCAGCCTGGACCAGACTCAGGGTGGCGCTGGCCAGCAGCAGCCCCAGAGCACCCCCGGCAGCACTGTCGGCAGCCCTCACATGAGCAGCGTCGGCAGCTGGCAGTCGCCCCAGCATGTCAACGTCAGCTCGTCGCCGCACTCGTCACACCACGCCCAGAGCAACGTCGGCTTTGTCTACCCCGAGCCCGACACCTACGCCAACCAGCTGTACTTCAACGCCAGCGCGGCGGCCATGAGACGCTCTCAGGGTGCTGAGGCCGGCTTGGTGCCTCTGTCTTAGGAGACATTGCTCCCGACGGCGGGTCTTGCCCGACATGTTTGTTCTCCCAACTTGAAAAAAATTGTGCATCTGCTGTTGCTGATGCTTTCATTCACATGAGCGGCCCTCTTTTCTGCATTATGTCATTTTCTCTTTGTTCTGTTGGGCCGGCGCTCCCCATTCGCCATCACTGCATTTTATAGACTTCTTCATGGCCTCGAGCTTTCTCATGCTCATCGCCGTACATACCCACGTTCGCTACCTCATTCTCTCCCCCTTTTGCATATCCTCTTTGCATCATGTTGCTCTGCCTTGTTTCCCCAGTTCTGTTCCCCCTCTTTCTACCTATAGCATATCCTCTTCCTTGGCATACTTAATAGACCCAGAAGAAATGGGCCTTTTACCCTGAAAAAGATAAATCTCCAAAAAGAACGCGTGTTATGTGTGGCATATGCTTGTTTTTTTTCTTTTCACTTGGACACCGGCCGGTGTTCTGTTGGCTACGATGGCGCAATGATGACGATGTACTTCTACAAATTTATGGGCGGATATTTCATTCCTGGGTTCCTTTTTATCAATTGCTTTGTTTTTTTTTTTAGTTAATTCTGTGTTAAATGCATCAAATACATAATCGCAATGAATAACATTGAGTGCGCGCGTGCTGGTGACCGTGATATGATGTGGTGGTGTAAGAACCAAGTTGATATCTAGATAGGAGAAAAGTCAAAGAATTCCAAGTAACGCCACATATCCCCAAGAAGATATAAAGAGGGGAAAAATTAAAAAGAAAAAAAAAATCATGCTTCCTTACCCATTCTTCCATGCCTATTTCCTGCCGTTGGCTCCGCCCGCACCGCCGGTACTCGCTGACATGCCTGGCAAAAGGCGGCCATTCTCGCGCAACAGCGCCTCCATGTGTTCGTTAGTCGCCTTGCCAATCTTACGCACGGCGCGCTTTTTCTGCGCCTTTCCCTTGGGCGCGACGGCCTTGATGGCCGAGGGGTCATCGCTGGTGGGCCGTTGACCGACGGCGAGCAGCTTGCGCGGGAGCTCGTCGACCTTGGGGATGATGGTGGTCAGCCACATCTTTTGGAAGTCGGGATCAATGTGGTGGAAGAGCGAGGCGTCGTCGAGAAAAACTTGACGCGGCACGTTATCCTTTTTTGTGCGGCACACAAGGATCTTGCGTTCTTTTTCCAGCTCGGCTAGCGCTGGCTCGCAGTCGGGCCAGCCGTCTTTGAGCTCGCGCACCTGCACGCCCTGGGAATCCGTACGCTTCTGTAGATACTGCAGCAGCGAGACCTTGTCGCGCACGCCGGGAATCAACGGGCGGTGGGCATAGGTGCCGCTCTTCCATGTCTGCTCCGACAGCTTGGGGTCAGGGAAGAACTCGATGCGCGGGTGGCGGCGCATGGTCTCGACCAGTTCCTTTTGATGCTCTTCGTTGAAGCGGGTCAGCGACAGGTAAGCTAAGATGTCCTGCACCGGCAGCTTGTTGTCCTTTCCCTTGAGGAACTCGACGGCAAACGTCATCTGCGTCATCAAGTCGTTGCCAAAACCCGTGATGTCAGGCTGCGAGTATACGGTGCCGGGCGCATCGCGCTTGCGCTTTGTCGGTGTCGAGGCCGCATCGGCGCGGGCAGCAGCAGCGGGCGCGGGCGAGACAGCGCGGGCAGCAGCAGCGGCGCTGAGGCTTTTGAGAGACGAGGACTTGGACATTTTGGAAGCCGCCTCGATGGCGCTTGCGCCAAGACCGCTCTTGGACTGCCGTGGGACATAGGCGGGCATTCTGAAGACGTCAACGAGAGTACCGGCTCAGTCTGTTTGTGTGTGGGACAAGGTTTGGCGGTGGCCAAAGAGCGTTCGAGGCGTTAGCAAAGCGTCGTCGTTGGCGGCGGCGGCGGCAGTAGCGGCGTCGGTGGTGACAAGACGTGAGGCACTACAATTGAACAAGGCGCAATAAAGAAGGTAGAAGCCTACGGAAAAGTCCAATGCCACAAAGCGATTGAGGTAGTTTTCTCGCTGAGTATTACGCAAATGGACGATGGGCAAAATTAATGGCGAGAAGACTGCAAGTTCAACGGGGGCCAAGCAACTTCGAGGGCCGCTGCAGATTTGTCGCAAACTGCTTTGACCTCGAGAAAGTCAAACGCAGCCACGTGGGCTGAGGTAAGCAGTCGTGGCGCTGTTCTGTTTTGGCAGGTGCAGCGTGGCAGAGTCCATGAGGGAGGTGTGGCGTCTGACCCCCACTTGCAAGGCTGCAGGTACAAGGCTATGGCACCCACTAGCACCTTCCTTTCGGAGAACACGTCAAGAAGTACGAAGCGACAGACAGTTGGATCAAATATGACAGCCAAGTCTCAATTGCACAAATTTCAGATCAATTTACGTTTGATTTAACAAATGAGTTTTCATTCATTGGTCATCTGGCATTTTGTCCTTTCTAGATTTCTTCCCAGGGCCAAAATTCCGTTGTAACAGTTGTTTCCATCATCGCCATCGCCGTGGTATTCCGTCATGCGTCTTGTTGGAGAAGACGAGCAAAAAAAAAAGCAAGAAAAAAATATAAAGAAAAGATCAAGGTGAAAGAGCTCCCCCTGAGTGTATCGTTGCCTGGCGTCGCACAATCAAAGGGGTAGAGGAGGGAGGGAGGGGGTGTTGTCGTGTAAGAGAGGGTCGAGAGTATGTGTCTATGTGCAAAAGCAAATCTGCAGCGCAAAAGAAGAGAAGCAAGGAAGGCATCACCGGCTCGCTCAAGCTCGATTTTGTCGGCTCAAGAGAAGCCGGGACTTGGCTCCGTTCTAATATCTTAAGCCTGAACCTGCTGCTTCTGGGCCTCGAGATAGTTGTAGCCAAAGTAGCCAATGGCGCCAACAATCAGCACGCCCAGGTACATGCCGAGGCCGAGACCAGATTCGCTAGAAGAGCCAGAAGTCGAGGCAGACGACTTCTTTGGGCCCTTTTCGCCGGGCTGTTGCAAAAGCTATGTTAGCAGGTATGTCTCGGGAGCGCAATCATTGCCGGCGCCGGCGCCAAGAAGCGGGCTTGCTTACCTGGAGCTTGAGCTGGCCAACCAGCATGACGTCCAGAGACTCGCGGGCCTCGTCGCTGTGGCCCACATCGTCAAAGGCCTCGGTGGCATCCTGGCCGGCAACGTCGAGAAGGACCTCTTCGCCGCCACTAGAAAAGGGGAGGTTAGCAAGCTGGGTAGTAGAGATTGAACAGGGCTATTATATTGCACAGGCTGGACAATCTAGGCGGGAGGGAAATTCAGCACAGAAGACTTACGGGTGCTCGTCCATGAATTTGGTGCAGTCGTAGACCTTGTTGTCAATCACCATCCAGATATCATTCTTGGTGTTGTGCTCGGCAACGTCCTGGTAGGTAAGCTCGCGGACCTCTGACATTTTGAATGATTGTAAATGGGTGTATGAAATGAAAGAAACCGAAAGAAAGAAGAACGAATTGGAGGTGAGAGACTGAGAAAGCCAAATGCCCGTGATGGTGACAGAAAGTCAAGATAAAGGAAAAAAAAAAAAAAAGGAAGGGAACAAAAAGGACAAAAAGGGAGTTATCTAAGGCCAGACAAGGAAAATCGCATGTAGGATTTCCCTGGTGACGTTAGGGTTCGCTTTCAACAAACAAAAGCACATGTCAGAAAAACCTAGGACGAAACAGGCACCCAACAAAGAGAACCTCGCCAGTATTGCAAATGGAATAGTAAAAAAAGGGTCTCTTATCGTCTCTTGGTGCGTCTTACGCTCTTCTTTCCTGACACGTTCCCCTTTTCTTCGCCCTCGTTTTCGTCTTCTTGTTCTTAATCTTGTCCTTGTTCTCAACAAAAAAAAACCGTCGCCCGCTAGTTCTCACGGGGCTTGTCCGCCATCTTATCGACTAATCTTATCTCAGCCAATCAGACAGCCCCCTTTGACCTGACTACCTGATTTGATTGGCGGAAAAGGCGCAGGCTAATCACAGCAGGGATGTCCGCAACGGCAGTTGACTTGAATCCATCTCTTTTCCCGGACACCATTAGGACTTTCGGGGCTTGCCGACCATGTGGTGGCGATCTTGTTCTCACAGACAAAGAGTTTTACAGAAGGGAATCAGAAATGCGCATAATCAGTGTCTAGGTCTCGTTCTTGTTCTCGTTCTTCCACAGCTCATCTCCTCGCCGGACCGCCACCAATGTCTTGGCCTAGCCGGTAGCTCGTCACTTTGTCCCACTCAATCTTCTGGCGTGTGACCGGAAGTTGTCGGCGCAGGCCTTTGAACGCGCCCTCGCTCAGACCCGTGAACCCGCGGTTGAGTTCTTCCTGGTACTTCTTCTCGACGCCCGAGATCTCCTTGGCCAGCCCGGCCCCCGTGCCCGACACCACGCTGTTGCCCGACACCGTCTTGTTGGTCAACAGCCGCACGTTGCCGTCTTCGTAGTAGTGCACGTCAACCTTGATCCAGCCGTCGAGCGCCTTGGTGGCTGGGTCAAAGAGGTACTGCGATCTCCAGCGGCCACTCCTGCGATAGTGTTAGAATAGCGCCGCGTGCTGTACGCCTTGCACCAAGACTTACCAGAAGTTGTTGGGGCTGTATTTGCTCGACACAATGACGATTGCAATCTTGGTGTCTTGCTCGGCCGGGAACACGCCGAAGCAGGCGCTGGGAAAGTGCTCGTTGACGTAGGCCTTGAGGCTCTTGGTGGTCGAGTTGCTGTGTGTGCGTCAGTAAGGCCAGCCAGTCATTCTGCGCGCAAATGGCTCCCAGGGACTTTTATTCTTACATCAGGTCAATGTTGGCGCTCTCAGCCACGTAGCTTTTGGCGTTGCTTGCCACCTGGTCGACGTGGTCAAAGTTGAAGCTGACCGAGCTCTCAATGTCATAGTAGCAGTCGTCGCCCAGCGAGTTGTACGGACTGATGATGACCTAAGCACCCGCAAGTCAGTATCTCAACAGTAGCGACAGCGCATGGCGCACAACCGTGCCCTTATGCCAGTGTGTTTGGGGCAAGCATACCGGCTGGCTGCTGCCAGGGAGCTTGACGGCAGTGAACTGCTCCTCGTTGTATTTCTGGAAAGCCGGAGTAAGCTGGTTCACCAAACCAGGCGTGTCGAGAGTCAGGGCCTTGATGTCTGTCCAATAGCTGTGAGCAAATGGTGTCCCCGGCTGGCGGGAGCTATGACGCCCGTGCGAATGGTCGGGCGGGGAGGCACTTTGGCGGGAGCTTCGGGACCTGCACAAGCGCAACTAACCTGCGAAAACATCGGCAAGCTATGCGCACACAGTCAGCAAGAATCCAGCGCGAGAAGAACGAAGCAGCAGTATGTGCGTATATCTGCCCGCCGTGGTGGAGAGGGCCGACGACAGCCTTCCCTGGAAGGCTACGTAGACACGATCCTCGGCAACGAGCAGGAAGAATTCGGAACTCACCTCGCCGGGAGGAGCGCCCTCGACAAAGTCGGACACGGTCTGAAGCTGCGAGTACATTTTTATGCGACGGGAGAAAGTGGCAATATCACAGAGGCAGAGAAGCCAGGAAAGTTGCTTTCCCCAAGGCCAGCAGGTCTCAGCCTTGAATTCAAGCCAGCCCAGCTTGGCTCCTGGGAGCTCCAGGAAAGGCGGGGCACTGGGGCCCCACAGCCCCAGCGCAGGCAGTAGCAGGGTACCTGAAAATACGTACGGGACACATGTAAAATTAAGTACTTTACTATCAGTCACTGCGATACTTACAACCCAACGCCCAAGCTTGCACCCTTGATCGCCTCCTCCAAGATAGCCAGTTCCTCCTGGAATGTGCTTCAGTACTCCGTCACCGCTTTCTTGATGCTGTCGTATATCCCTGTGCGCCGAGGTGTTAGTGTCTGGTTCTCGTCTTTCCTAAAGTCGTGCTTCCACGTGTACTGTACTTACGGGCAACATCCGGTAGGTTGAACTTCTCGTAAAGCAGCCCGGTATGCACGCTCCAGCCAGCAACGCGCTGGACCGGCGCCTCCATCTTGAGAAACGTCTGCTCGTCTTCCTGGATTGAAGCCGCCACCTCGGCCCCGACGCCGGAATTCACCATCGATTCATGCACGACAATGCAGCGGCCCGTCTTGCGCACACTAGCAAAGACCGTTTCTTTGTCCCACGGATACACTGTGCGCAGATCAATCAACTCGACTGTTATGCCAAGGTCCTTTTCCACCTTGTCAATGGCCGCCCAACAGTTGTATAGCGGCTGGCCGTACGACACCACTGTCACGTCTTTGCCTGCCCTGAGGATCTCGGCTTTTGACAGCGGCAGCGCATATGAGCGCACCGGCACCTGCTCAACAGCTGCGCGGTACAGGATCTTGGGTTCCAGGAACACCACCGGGTCGTTGCTCCGGATGGCGCTTAAAAGCAAGCCCTTGGCCTGGAGCGGCGACCGCGGCATTACTACGCGCAACCCGGGGATGTGCGTAAAGAGCGCTTCGGGGGACTGTGAGTGATACAGTGCACCGTGGCCGACGCCGCCACACGGCATACGCACTGTCAGCCCCCCCACGTTCCGGCCGCATGCGCCATCACGGTACCGGTATTTGGCTGCCTCGTTGACCAGCTGGTCAAAGGCCGGGTACACGTAATCCGCAAACTGGATTTCCGCTACCGGCCGCATGCCCTCGGCTGCTGCACCAATGGCGAAGCCCATGATGCCCTGCTCGCATAGCGGCGTGTTGAATACGCGCTGGCTGCCGTATGTGTCGGCGAGCTTCGTCGTGCAGCGAAAGACGCCGCCAAAGGCAACGTCCTCGCCGAAAATCATGACACGCTCATCCTCGGAGAGGGCTGTCGAGAGCGCATCGTTGATTGCCTGGAAGAGATTCATGCGTTGTGTGGGGCCGTTTCGCACGTCCTCCGGCAGCTCGGGGTTGCGCAGGGCCGCCTGGCTATGCTGGGCCAGCAGCGGAGTAGCACTGTAGTCGATAGGGATGTTGAGACGTGCGTTGGGCGGGTGCGATGAATAGGGGCGCTGCCATGTCGTGGGCGGTCTTGGGACAGCTCTCGAAAGGGAGTTGGAGACACATCTTGCTCGAGTGACGATTCTGCTTGGGGCTTTCATGATGACGTAGTTGGACGTAAACGTAAACGCTGCTAGAGAAACCAACGCTTTATACTGTAGATACACCAAAAGAGATTCCAGAAAAAAGGCGAATGTGTTGCGCTTTTAGAGCAGCAAGAGGCAACAAGGGAAAGAAGAAACACAACATCACCAACACCTGTAAAAGGCGCTTCGGCTTGCAGCGGGCTCGTCACATGTCTTGTGCCGAGTTCATCACGTCTCCAAGTCCAAGTATCCTGTATATGCACCTGTCGGGGCTATGCATATTTAGAGGCTCTCCACGTCCCGGAGTCCGTCACCCAAAGGACACACCGGCGGAGTATGCATTTATCAAGGCTTTGCAACTACGTAAGCTACCGCTATCACCAAGAATTTCCAAGACATGTGCTAAATGACTGTTACCGTGCCAACAAAAAGAGGAAACAGCCTGGCGTTTAAATGCAGCTACCCTTTCCAGGGCCGCTCGTGAGAACCCAGACAAGCGCCAAAAGAGCACATGAAGAGGCAATTGCTCAAACAAACGTTTTGTACGTGCCATTGTTCCTTCTCTCGAAGAGCCTGCATTCTTCTTTCTAGCTTCTTTTCTTCTTCTTTATCTCCTTGATTTTTGTGATTTGGTTCAAACCGGCCCGGCATTCCAGCCGCGAGATGCTCTTGTTTTATCCTTAATTTACACCCTTTTTTCGTCCATTTTTGGCCTGTCCGACAGGCCTACAAGCCTGCCTACCTGCAGCCCTTCGCCATGGCAGGCCGAGACCGTAGGCGGAATCGGGAGCAGGGAAACGATAGCGAGCGAAAGGCCCTCCGGAGCAGCAGAGACACCAGCCGATATCGCAGTCGCACCCGCGAGACCGACCGCGAAACGACCGACCGTGACGCTAGCGACAGTGAGCGAGACCGCGAGCGCCAGAAACGGCGTGAAGAGAGACAGCACGCTCACGAGCAGCGCGAACGTACACGAGATCCCGAGCGGCGACGTAGACGGCCAAGCGAGCCTGGCGATTCAGAGCGTCGCCGGACACGACCTGAGGAGTCGAGAGACCGAGCGACAGAGCCGCGAGAGCGGACTAGAGAACCGAGGGACCGGCGGAGAGAAACACGAGAACACACAGCCGAGTCTAGAGATCGCACGCGACATTCCCGAGATCATACACGAGAAGCACGAGACCGTCCCCCGCAATCCCGAGACCGAACCCGTACCCGCGAGCGCTCCGAGCGAGAGCTAGAGCGCACACGAGAGCGCGCGGCCAGAGACCGCGAACGACTACGCAGCACATCTCGTCCTACTGCCGCCCTTGAGCTCGACACTGAATCCGAAGATGAGGCCGCCGCTGCGACGGCCGCTGCTGAAACCCGCGGCTTGCAACGGAAGCGCCGGGAACCACGCCATCCGCCACGTCCCAAGCGTCGGCCCTCCTCCGCTGCTCCTCATCGAGCCGCGGCGCCAGAAGACAGTGACGATTCAGAGGCCCTCCCTTCACGAGCTTTGGCTCTTACTAGGACAGGCGAGCAGTCCGACGCCCAGCATCCACGAAGCCGGTCGAGGTCGAGGCGACGGCAGGCTGCACAGCCACTCTTGGGTGCTGTTGCACTCAGTGGAGCGGCGCATATGGCTGGGACGGGTGTTAAGCGCCGTGTCGTTAGCGGTGCCTATATGGAGGAAGGCAATGCTTCGGAATTGATGCGCGGTGGTGCGTCTCCGGCCTACAGCAAGATTTACGAAAAGCCGTACCCTGCAGACAAAAAGTCGTCGGGGAGGAAATGCGTTGATAGGGCGTGGTTTACAAAAAAGCGACTAAGTATGTATTACTTGCATGTACGTTTTTTGGGGCTGAATGGCCTGTTACTAACGACACTGTAGTTATTATTGGCATTGTAGGCGTAGTGCTTCTCATCATTATTATTGTGGTTGCGGTTGTGGTATCCAATAACAACAACAATTCTTCGTCGTCTTCCTCGAATAGATCCTCGTCTGGGAACAGCAACTCTAGCGGTCGCAATCAAGTTCCGACCGCTGAGAAAAATACCGACATGGACCCGTGGTCCTGGTTAGACACGACCGACTTCAACATGACATACACGAATGCCACTGTCGGCGACCTTCCAATCATTGGGCTTTACTCTGACTGGGACGACTCGGCCCAAGCCAACAGCAATGTGCCTGCTCTCGATCAAGAATGGGGCAGTTATACTAAGCGGCCTGCACGCGGCGTGAATTTGGGCGGCTGGCTCTCACTGGAGCCCTTTATCACGCCGTCTCTATTCTCATACTCTTCTGCCAATGGTATCATTGATGAGTACACCCTTACTTCCAGGCTTGGCGGCTCATCTAAAAGCACTCTTGAAAAGCACTATTCGACCTTCATCACCGAATCAGACTTCAAGGCCATCGCCGATGCCGGCCTTGACCATGTGCGCATCCCATTCTCATACTGGGCTGTCGAGGTATACGATGACGAACCCTATCTCCACCGCACGTCGTGGCGTTATCTGTTGCGCGGTATCGAATGGGCACGCAAATATGGGTTGCGTGTGAATCTCGACATACACGCCCTGCCCGGCAGCCAAAACGGCTGGAACCACAGTGGTAGACAGGGCGCCATCAATTGGCTTAACGGTACCAACGGCGCCACTAATGCCCAGCGCTCACTTGATATCCATGACAAACTGTCCAAGTTTTTCGCCCAGGACCGGTACAAGAATCTAATAGCATTCTACGGACTGGCTAATGAGCCGCGCATGACGTCACTCAGTGTCTCGGCCGTGGTAAATTGGACCGAGTCTGCGTTCAAAATAGTGCGCGACAACGGCATACAGGCGCCCATGGTGTTTGGCGATGGCTTCATGGGCCTTGAGAACTGGAAGGGCTTGATGACGGGCTACGGCGACTCACTGGTTCTCGATGTGCATCAATATGTCATTTTCGACGCCAACCTGATTGTCTTTTCACATGCCGACAAAATCAAGTATGCTTGCAACACATGGACCAGTCAGGCAGAAAAGAGCAGCGACACCAGCACGGGCTTCGGTCCGACCATGTTTGCCGAATGGTCGCAGGCCGATACCGACTGCACACGCCACCTGACCAATGTCGGCTGGGGCAACCGGTGGGAGGGCACGTACGACACGGGTGTCGATTCGACGTCGACACTGACGCCCAGCTGCCCGGCCAAGGACTCGTCATGCCGCTGTGCCGGAGCCAATGCCGACCCCAGCGAGTGGAGCAGCGCGTACAAGGACTTTCTGCGCGACTTTGCCCAGGCGCAGATGCACAGCTTCGAGCGCGGCTGGGGCTGGTGGTACTGGACCTGGAAGACAGAGTCGGCGCCGCAGTGGAGCTACCAGGCCGGTCTGGATGCTGGCGTGATGCCCGCCAAGGCGTATGACCGCAGCTTTGACTGCTCGAATTTGCCGACATCGTATCCCGGACTAGAAGAGACGTACTGATGGGGCGAGAGTCCGAGCCCGCGATTTCGGCTTCTAGAGTGGAAGTGGATCTGCAGGGTAGTACATACATAGACAGGACCCGAAAGGATTGGGGTCCCTGAGCATTAGCCAGCCTTTCTTTTCTTGGACATGCCTCATTAGGTTCGCATTTCACGTCAGTCGAGCATATCGCTTTCCTTATTTCCATCTTATATATAGAGGCACATAGCTAAAATGTTTCGAGGTTGAAAGCCGGTTTATATAGAATAATACACATTGACCATCGTTAGAAGTTAGCATACGGATTATCAATGAAATCTCTTGATCGCTGAAAGCTTGTGTGGGCGATGTATTTGTACAACTTGAAGTGCTAACTAGCGATTCCATAAAGACCAGAAGATTAAGGGCTAACCAGCACCCAACGAGATTCTGATAGATCATGCATGCCGACCGGTTGCCTAGATGCTCGTTTTCGCCGGAATAGAAAGGCATTTAGCCATCGTCCCACGTCTTGGCATACAACCTTTACGAGTTTTGGCGGTGGCTTGTCGTCATTTCGTGGTGTTCAAACTCTTGTTTCAAGATAGGCATTTGGCAAAAGAAGAATACCAAGCGGTTGTGCTAGAAAGAACATTTCTCCTGATAGAAGGGTCTTGGAGTAGTTACACGGCTAACTGCACTCGTTATCCAGGTGGCCTAATACGCTGCCGTGGAATAATAGCAATAGGATGAATGTGTAGATGAATTGAAATTCACATGAATTTGATTAGTTACTGTCAGCCAATAACGTTGCGCTATGTCCAGGTTGTAGAATAGGTGCAGTAGGCCCCGATAGAATAGTTATGTCTATGGATTATTCAGCATTATAGATGTTCTCTGCCTTTTCTGAGAACAAGGCAGGGCATCAAGTCAGCCAAACATCACCATGACGTCATTCACATCGCAGCCATGCCTAATTTTCTGTCGTTGGCCTTGTTCCAGTGTTTGCCGTGAAAAAGCGGTCGCCAGAAAAGTCCCCCTTTTTTGTCGTCTTTGCCACCAGAGACTAGGGTCTCTGTATAGGGTTTCGGTTAACCGGGAATAACAAAGGTCATGAGCGCCATCTAGAACGACCTAGACGATGGGCCCGAGAGCAAGGAACAATAGCAGGAAGGAATCACGGAACTGGGAAAGCGCGAGACGCCGTAGCATGTGCGCTTTTAGCCCAGTCCAACCTAAAAAAACCTCGTGGTTTTGCAGTTGCCTCCACTGCACTACGACCAAAAACAAACAAATGCGAGCTTGTCCCGTGACAAGTGCAGGAGCGCGAGCCGTCCGAGCCAAGTAGAAGGCAATGGGATTCGGGTAGTTGCCGTTCGTGAAAGGTGGGCTGGTTTGGACTCGAGGACTCGAAGGCAACGGTCGATACATGTATGTATGTAGTTATATCCTCCTTCCCGGGCCAAGTTATTTTTCTTTCTTACACTTCTGACATTTTCTTTCTGTCTCCTTTTTTCTGGCGTTATTGCTTCGATTCTTCAGGCTTGTGTGTATCGGTAACAAGATATAACGGATGATGACTTCGGGTTCTTGAAGCGCCTTTACTTTTTTTTTCTACTCCTCATGAACAGCTTGTTAACATATATGCCCTTTCAATGACGTTTGAACTTACAACTTTACCCATAACTTATATTTTCCAATATCTTTCATAATGGCAGTCACCCACATGTCCGTTAGGTTGCCGGACGAAAAGCAGCTTGAAGCAACACAGGATAAGCAGGGGCAACACTTGACCGACAAAGCGAAAAACGAAGATGGTAGCAGGGGGAGTACCCTTTCTGCTTTGCCGCAGCGACCGTCGTTGACCGATACGCACTCGGTGACGGACTCGGGGACCCTGCCGTACGGCCGGTGTAGCGATGGCTCGTGCGACGCAGATCAGACAGCGGCAGCGGGGGATATAGAGGAGGGCCAAGTACACTATGACCCTGCGTTCGAGGTGGTCTGGGACGGCAGCGATGAGGACCCAGAGAATCCGCGGAGCTTGCCGGTGCCGCGCAAGTGGGCGATTGTGTTGATTAGCAGCGCGGGGAGTTTCTGCGTGTAAGTATATACCAACAAGGCCAGATCTGTATGGAAGTGGACACGCACTGACTCGGAAGAAAACAGGACTGCAACCTCGTCAATCTACACTAGCACGATCCAGCAGAACATGCGCGAGTTTGATGTATCTCGCGAGGTCGCCGTGCTCGGGCTATCGCTATTTGTGCTAGGTCTCAGCTTCGGGCCGATGCTACTCAGCCCGCTGTCCGAGTTCTACGGACGGAGGCCAATCTACATTAGTTCTTGGTTCATGTTCACGGTGTGGCTTGCCCCGTCGGCTGCGGCGCACAACATCCAGACGATGCTGGTGGCGCGCTTTTTCGACGGCTTCTCGGGCAGTGCGTTTCTGGCGGTGACGGGCGGCACGGTCGGGGATTTGTTTTCCAAGGACAAGCTACAAGGGCCCATGTTGGTGTATTCGATGGCGCCGTTTTTCGGGCCGGCTGTTGGCCCGGTGATTGGCGGCTTCATCAACTACAATACGACCTGGCGCTGGACATATTATATGCTGTTGATCTGGGCTGGCGTGCTTTTGGTGCTCATCGGGCTGTTTGTGCCCGAGACATATCGTGAGTCCAAGATACAGAGAGGTAGTTCACTGGGGCATTATGGCTGACATGTACATCCCCGATAGACCCCGTGCTGCTCCGCAAAAAGGCGCAACGCCTCCGGCAGTCGACTGGCGATCCCCGCTGGCTCGCCAGCACTGAGCGGCAGCATATGTCGCTGGCACGCACGCTGTTAACTTCGCTGTACCGGCCGTTCCAGCTGTTGGCACTGGAGCCCATGCTGCTCAACCTGTGTCTGTACTCGGCATTGCTGCTGGGGATTCTGTACCTGTTCTTTGGCGCATTCCCGCAGGTGTTCACGGCCACACACGGCTTCAATCTGTGGCAGAACGGCCTGCCCTTCCTTGGTATCCTCGGCGGCATGGCCCTGGCTGGCTGTCTGGACCCCGTCTGGCGGCGCATGCGTGCTCGCCTGGTGGCTCAAGCCGAGCGTGAGACGGGTATCCCGGGTCGCAGCGAGCCGGAGTTTCGGTTGCCGTGTGTGATTCTTGGCGCAGTGATGGTACCAATCGGTCTGTTCTGGTTCGCGTGGTCGTCGTATTCAAGTGTGCACTGGATCATGCCGATTATTGGAGGCGCGTTCTTCGGTTCTGGGTAAGTGGACTACAGCTGTATGAGCAGCGGGATCCTGTTTTATATGAGCTTCGGACATCGTATTTTACCGCACCGGACCTCCGTTCGCTTGTCCGTATTTCGTGCGCTAATTCGCTATGCCTTTTTTCTTACAGGACTCTATTAGCCTTTTCGGGTATATTTACATTTTTGGTACGTCAGCTTCAGCGCATCCACCAGTCCTCTTCCTCTGCTCTTGACCCTAACGTGTTTTGTCTCAGGTCGACGCCTACCCGCTGTACGCAGCCAGCGCCCTCGCAGCGAATTCATTTGTGCGATGTAGCGCTGCTGGTATGTTTCCCAAACTGTCTTTGTTGTGTTGCAGCTGCTAACCAAACTATGCGTGTGTTTCTCTTCAGCTGCCTTTCCGCTCTTTGGTCACCAGATGTTTGACAAGCTAGGCTTCCAGTGGGCCGGCTCGCTGCTCGGCTTTCTGGCCGTGGCAATGATGCCTTTCCCGTATATATTTTTCAAGTACGGCAAGCGGATTCGGGGGAAGAGCACATTCGCCACTAGCGATTGATGGAGGTGGTTGTGAGAGGTATTTCGGGTTTCTTTTTTTCTTTACATAATCCGACACGGACCCGGGCTGGCTCCGGCGGTTCTTCAAAAGTGCCAACTAGAAATATTGTTTTTATGTCTCCCTTGTATACCCATATTCCAGCAGCGGCTAGCTCGTGTGCTTGGGACTTTCTATCTATATTCTATATATAGTGTTGCATTCATTGGTAGGCCTGGACTTGTTGCGCTGAGGTGGCTTGCAGCTCGCATACGCATACACACTCTGAGTGACTCTTTGCAGTTAACAGTTAGCATCAGGGCGACTTGGAGGTGCCAGCCCTGTGCATATGTAGGTAAAGTAGCAATATCAGATGTACATGTATAAGAGTGCATCTTAACTGGTCTGGTGTCACTTGACGACAGAACCCTGTTGGCTGGCAGCTGATATGCGTTGCTTTCTGTGCCGCATGGCTGCATAGATGCGCGGGTTCTGCACACCGAGTATTTGGGCTCGGCGTGGTGGTGTGGCTGACGGGGAAGAAGCTCGGCGGCTTTGGATGGACCAGCAGACGGACGGCCGGCACGCCCGGCTTCTCCAACAATACGCCAACCCTAACTCCGCTTTCTGTGCCTCATAGCCCTGCCGAGCGTCTGGGCTCCTGCAGCCAGTACAGCGCATCATCTCCTTCGGCCCGGATCACCTGTGGTTCTTCTGCCATAAAGTGGACCGATGATGGGTAACGGACTCCTTTGGCGGGGAGGTACAGGGTACTTGAGGCTCAGTGCTGGGAGAGGATCGAAAGTAGGTACCCAGTACATGGAGCCCCGCTTTTAGGACTCGAGTTTTTTCCGAGTTGGCAGCTACTTAATTTCTTTTCTCTAGGCTAGAAACTATCTATGCTAAAAAAGAACCGAAAGGTAGTAGCTGCAAAACATGGCACCTATCTCCAAGATCCACCCATCCATCCACCACATTAAGGGCAGGAGCAGCGGATAACAGAAGGAGCAGAGAAAAAGAGGAAAACAGGGAAGATGCTCTTTCCTCATGTGACGTGACAGGCCTTTCCCCTCCCGTCAGTCACTCGCGTGCCTTCTTGCTGTTGTTTTGCCTGGTATATAGAAAGTCCTTTTCGGAGGCATAATGCAGCAATGCTATAGGTTTAGAGAGACGCGAGATGCGAGATGATGACTGATCCGACGCTGTTACGCTATTTAGAAGTGTAAGTCTAGCACTTATATAGGACTCGAAACAACACCAAGCAGCATTGGACGACGGCCGGGGTACGCAAGGACGCCCTGGCAGCACTTGTTCGTTCTTGGCGTTTTGGAGAGCGGATAATCAATAAGGCGCCCGGGCTTGCGATTATCAGAGGATTTTATGCGTTGACAAGAGAGCGAGGAGAAGCTGGAAGTGGGGACAAAAGAAGCCGTCAATCAAGGCAAAAGACCAGAAGAAGAGACGCAACAGGCACTGCAAATCCACGATACAATAGTTACGTGCTGCTATACAGGTATCTTCATTCATCCATGCCGAGAGGCGGGTACAAGAGGCACAGCACGCCGCCATTGTGTGAGAATAAAGACTTCTCAGCATGATGCTCGAGTCCCGTGCCTTCCCTGCCGGCCTCGTTAAACTGCTTCTAGATCACGGCGTCGAAACCATAGAGCGGGCAGGAGTGGACGAACATGTGTGGCAGCTGCTGTTTATGGCCGCTCACTTGCTTTTGCGTGCGTGCTTTCCTGTTCAATGTATCAGCGCTAGACTGGCCATCTCCACTTGCCAAGGGCTGGATTTTTGCGCTGTGTGTCTGTGTCAGTCTTTTTCTTTTTCCCTAACCACACATGTTTCTGATCGGCTTTTGTGTGCCTGATCATCCCGTTGTCATTCCAAGTGTTTGTTCTGACGCCCGCCCTCCTTCTCGTGACCCTGCGTCTCAGGTTTTTGCCGGCTCGACGGCTGTGTGGCGCTGTAGAATAGTCGCAAGAACGCCCTCCTCCGAACACAGGCAAAGGGCAACTGCCTCCTTCCCTCCCTCGGCCATCTTTTTTTTCCCTTCCTTCAGCCGGGAGCACATGCTGCCCACTTTCCTTTCCTGCTTGAGCAGCTTCCTCACTGAAAAAAAAAAAGAGAAAACATCTCCCCCCCGTTTTTGATGTTTCGAGTGCCAGTTTTTATTTAACAATTTTTCTTCTCATATAACTATTCCTCGTTTCTGGTCTTTGAACAACCTCACGGCCTTGCGTTTGTCTGCACTTTGATATTTTTTTTTGGCTTAAATAACGCGAGCTTGCTTTGTATTGTGCAGCTGGCAGCATTCTCCTCTTTTATTTTCTGCATTTCTTTTGCCCGAGCCTCGTCTCCCGCGCCGGATCGCCTCCTCCGCCCTTTCTTCTTCAAGTCTCTACAACTCACCGTCGACGCCCATTGATATCCGCAGATCTCCTTTCGATGCGTTCCGAAGAAAAAGGACAGGCGAAGATTCTGTCCATCAGCGCAAAAGAAAAGCCCCACAAACGACACACGACCGACCTTGCCGCCCAGCTCCGGACCGAGTCTCCGATAAGACGCTTGAGCCGCTGCAACATCAGCCTCATAACGGACGCCGATCTATTGCTACGTGAGAGCGCAGCAAAGTAACAAAGCTCAAGAGACCCTATTTGCGTCTCTTTTACACCCACACATTGCCACCGAACTGTCCGAAGGTGCCGGAGAGCCTTGTATCCAGCCGACCCGCATCCCCGCCTATACGGCCTGAGCCTCCCTCCGTCGCATGAGTGCTACCTATCCGGCAGGCTTCCCTCACTTCCGTCCCTCTGCCTCTATTGCTGCTGCACGTCTGCTCGGGCTACTTGACGCCTGCTGCGCCTTACAAAAACACGCCCCGGTGTCTCTATCCGCTCTCTCTACCGCCATCCATGTCCTCCGATCTTCAAGCCGCCCCCCAGCAGCGTGATACTCTGGCCCAGATTGACGCTGAGACCCGCAATAGACAGCGCCTCCTGCAGCCCGCATCTCTCCCCACTGTCGCCGCTCCGATCCCCATCAAGCCTTTGCCGGTTAACGGCAAGCCGACCCTGATGGCCAACATCAACAAGCCGCCGGCCGCATCTGGTGCCGCCGCTGCTCCAGAGGAAAAGAAAAAGTACGATCCCAAGGATCCACTACGTCCACGCCGCAAGAAGGCCCGGCGCGCCTGTTTCGCCTGCCAGCGAGCCCATCTCACCTGTGGTATGCTGTCCTCCGATCCCCCGGCTAACCCTGACCTGCCCCTGCTAACCCTCACCAGGCGACGAGCGGCCATGCCAACGATGCATCAAGCGTGGCCTCGGCGATGCGTGCCAGGACGGTGTACGTAAGAAGGCTAAGTATTTGCATGATGCACCGCCCGAGTCGCTTCGGCCTGTTCTCGGCCCCAACTACACGGCAGCCGCAAATACGTCGCCGACTGCCGCTACGGCTCCGGCCGGTGCGCCAGCTCGCCACAACAGTACCAGCACAGCAGCTACCACGCTGGCCAACACATCGCCAATCACCACCAGCGACCTGTTTGCCCCCTCCACCACATCCAGCTTCCCCGTGTTTTCGACTGGGTCACAGACACCTATTGCGAGCCTCCCCGACACCCTGCATGACTTCAACGTGCGCGCGTCGCCTGTATCGCCGACTTTCCAGAGCACTGCTGCAGCTGCTGCCGCTGCGCGCACCAGTAGTATTGCTGGCCTGAACACACTTGCTGGCGCTGGCGGCACTGACGCACTCAACTTCAACGCGCTCTTCGACCCAAGCAATCCAGCCTTCTATAGCTTTGAGATCGACAACCTAGACCACCTTAACTTTGGTAGCCAGTACCCGGCGTTAGAGTTCGGCATGCTGGGCCACATGAGCAAGTCAGCCGAGGATGGAAGCGCTACAGAGCCACCGCCACCGAGCACTCTTTCGGGACCGTCCACTAGTAGCGCAGCCCTGCCGTATGACCCATTTGATAGCGTCAACGCACAGTTTCCTGTTTTCGATAGCTCCATTCTGGACCTCTCGGCACTTGATCCAGCCACAGCTGCCTTCACACAAGGGAACCTCCAGCACGGACTACCGCATGCCTATGCCATTAGCGCTGGCTCTAACAGTCTCGCCAGCCCTAGCACGGAAAATACAGCGAGCCCACAAAATGCGGCGTTGGGCGGTTTCGACGGCTCGCCCACCACAACGCCAGGTCCAAGCTCTAGCTACCAGCCGTCAGCGTTGGCAGCAGCCGTGGCACCCGCACAGATATCGCTGAACGCAGCGCCTGCGCCGACCTTGAATCGCCAGCGGCCCAAGCTGCTTAAGACTACGCAGTTGCTTGGCAAGCGGCGACGCAACCCATCTGCCATCTACGAAACAGTCAAGGAGCCGTACCCGTACATCAACGGCTTCCACCGGCTGATTGTCTTCCTGCGCAGCCGCTTCCCAGCTGACAAGACGCTTAAGATCGCTAAATCTCTGTCTAGCATCCGCCCATCCTTCATGTCGTGCACAAAGTCGCTGAACCGCGAGGATCTGGTGTTCATGGAGAAGTGCCTTCAACGCACGCTCTTTGAGTATGAGGACTTCATGCAACACACGTCGGCGCCAACGATTGTGTGCCGCCGCACAGGCGAGGTAGCTGCTGTCAATAAGGAGTTCACGGCCTTGACAGGCTGGACCAAGGAGGTGCTGCTCGGCAAGGCACTCAACGAAAACGTCAATATCGGAATTGCGAACCGCTCGGCCAGCACCACGCCCATCCAGCACCATGTGCTTCCCGACGGCCAGCCACAACCCGTCTTCATCCCCGAGTTGCTTGATGACGAGAGCGTTGTGCAATTCTACGAGGACTACGCTCACCTTGCCTTTGGCGACAGCAGAGGTCACGTCAACCGTACGTGCCGCCTACTCAAGTACCGCAAGGCCGACGATTCAGCAACGGCATCGAATCCGGCCATACCCGCTGCTCCCCCCTCGTCGGTCCCCACGGCCCCCACGGCCCCCACTTCAAACTCATCGACCGCCGCGGCTGCCGCCGGCCGCAGCCTGCTCAGCAAGCGCGTCATCAAGATTGACAGTGAGCATGGCATCTCCAAAATCGAAAAGGACGGCAAGGTCGACTGCACTTATTGCTGGATGATCAAGCGCGACATGTTTGATATTCCCATGCTAATAGTCATTAATGTGAGCCCCTCTCCGTGTGATCTGTCCCATGAAGTAACATTCGTGGATACTAACATTGAAACTCGCTTTTTAGTTCTTGCCATGCTACTACCGTAACCAGCAGCCGCTGCCAGTGTAGAAAACGAAAAGTACCGTCCAAGCCCATCTCCCGGGTCTTGTGTCTCTTGATTTCTTTTTTCGTTCTTTTTGCCTTACTTGCGTTGTTTCTATATACCACCGACTAGCGTCAACCAGGCATCGCTCGCCCGTTGGTCTGTCTCTTGCATTATTTTCTTATGCCTTGGGTTCTTTTCGTTGGCTCTATTGTTTGTATACATAGACAAGCTTGATTTTTTCTTTCTCTGTATTAATTTCCACATGCTTTCATCAGCATGTATGCTGCACACCACCATATTTCCCCTAGAAAAGGTCCATACGCGCTTCTTTCTCGTTCACGCCATCTTACTCCAGCACCGGGGTCGTTAGCCACTCAACATTCAGGGCTCCATCGACCGGTCCCTCAGCGTCCTGCGCCGCCGGAACTACGCAGTCGCGCGCCGGAGCCCAAGTGGCCCGGCGCATACTGTTCTTGGCCACGAGACAGTCAAAGTTGATGTCCTCGATCAGAGCCTCGCGAGTAGTGTAGTCGAGCTCCGGGCGGATAAAGCCCAGCAGCAGCAGGCGCATGTGGACGCCGTAAAAGTCGGCGCCGAACTTGTGCATAATGTGCACCTCGGCGCTGCGCTCCTTGTTGTCGTAGAACGGGTTGTAGCCGATCGACATGACCATCGGGAACACCAGTGGTGTCTTTGCATCGCTTCCGGCAGGCCGGTCCGGGTGGTCTGCTGGGAGCAGCAGGGATGCCCAGCCAAAGTACACACCCGAAGTCTTCTCCTCGATCCACGACGTAACGGACGAGTCAACGGGAAGGTTAGCCGTGGGAATGCCAAGCTGTATGTGTTGGTTGTTAGCTACTCGGTCCTTGGGTTAGGGAACCAAGGGTTATGTCTCTGTGCGACTTTGGTCTGTGTTACACACAGCACCGTAGACCATGTGCGTTCAACGACCCCTCCCCAAAAAAAAGAAAACAAGGACAACAAAGCACTCACATCCTTGGATCCACGGCCAAAGCCAGCAATGACCTCGCCCTCCATCTTGAGTGGGTACGGCGGCTCGGGGCCGGCGTCATTGCCAACGATGCTAGGACGGGGAGCCATTGCGGGGGTAAAGTTTGTAATGGAAAGATGGAAAAGTGGGGGGAAGGGAGGGGAGAGGGGCCAAGAAGAAGCTATATCGAAGTCCCAAGCAAAGCAAAAGCTATGAAGAGAAGAGGAAAAAGAAACAGCCTAAAGGGTCAGAAAGAGGGAAACTGAGCTTTAATAGTAACGACCGAAAAAGAAAAAAAGAGATAAAACAAAGGCATGCAGCTTTCCGGTCTTTCCTTCTATGCACGATCGCAAAAGAGCCAACCACGTTTTTCTTGGGGCTGAAGCAAAAGAAAAGAAAAAACAATGGCCTTTTTCACAGCTTCTCTTGTATTCCTTCCTGAGAGCAGTGATTAGTCAGCAGGCGATTTGGGTCACGGGCAAAAAGAAGCAAAAAATCATGATCTCACCAACCGGAGTCGATCCGGTGACCTTTCGATCGCAATTCTTTCAAGTTACAGTCGAACGTGATAACCAACTACACCATGGTGAGTTACGACAGTGGTTGACCACTGCGCATGGCTTGTTGGAGATTGGCGCTGCTAATTGGTCTTATAAGGGGATAGTAAGGGTTAGACAACCCTCATCTTCCTTCACTTCTATAACCCTTGGGGTAGCGCCTTTGAGGCTAAGACGCACGACCCGCGGCATGGGAATCTTGATGCTGTGGTCCATTCATAGCAGACGACGTGATTACGTCCAACTTCTTGTCACTTGTCATATGGTAAATAGTCGCTTAGTGTATTAGAGGTTAAGTTCTACATAGAGCTGCTCTGTGATGATGATGATGATTGTCTTTTACGTCTTTAACCTTACACATTGGGAAACAGCGACGGAGATCTAGCTACATAACTAGAAAACAGGTAGCGCATCAGCTCTGACCCTGCGTCTGTTGCCTCCAGGTAGTCGCCATTCGGCAAGTTAATTCCCGGGTTCTCCCCGGTCTTCTTCCTCGTCATGTGGAGTAGCCTTGTTTTGGCCCAGTCTAGTGTCAGCTCGTTCGCTTTGCACCAGCCTTGGACTACTTGTAGGTCCTCCTCTGCTCCCTCGGTCGTTTCCTTGAGGTTCCAACCCATCTTTATCAGGCAGCCATCGTCGGCGTATCCTCTGGCCTCGTCGAGCTTTGCGTACAGCGGCGATATGAGCAGCATGAAGAGGATGGGGGATATCGGGAATCCCTGGGGCAAACTCCCGCCCAGTGGTTCATCCTGGCTGTTGAAGCCATCCAGTGACATTGTCGCTGTTCTGTCGCTTAGGAAAGAGCCGGCCCATCTGCAAGTGTGCGTTGGCCAGCCCTGCGTGATCAGGCGACCATGTGATTCAGCCTAACCGAGTCGAAGGCGCCCTTTATATCAAAGGTTACCATGGTCGCCACCCTTTCGTTCTGTAGCGCATTCTGCACTTCGTCCGTCACGCTCAGCAACAGGTCTGTCTGTCACCGCTCTCTTGGGTGTCGCACACGAGTATCTGGCAGGAATGATACCCAGTTCTACCCCTTCGTGTGCTAGCCTCCTGGCTATTATCCTCTCCAGCGCCTTGGCCAGAGTTGGTAACAGTGCAATCAGTCTGAACGACCGCGGGTGCGATTTGTCTCGGTTACCCGGCTTTGCGATCACGCAGAACTTTCCTTTTTTGAAGGCGGTGGGGTGGTATCCCGCCCTTGGGCAGCCGTTGAGGAGCTTCGTGACTGCTTCGCCTAGTACTGGCCACGCCATCTTCAGGGCCCTGTTTGGGATTCTGTCTGTTCCCGGGGCCGTGTTGGCTGGCTTCTTTATCGCTTGCCAGGCTTCCCCGATCGAGATGTCTTCCCACGTCCGCGAGTCTTCTTGGTATTCCGGGGGTGGGATGTCTCCTGGCAGCAGCTTCGGGGCGTGCGTGTCTCTCAGCAGCCTCATCTTCTGTATAAGCTCCTCAAGGCGTCATCCTTGGTTATCTACCAGAGGGGGGGGGGGGGGCTCGTGAGTGCTAATTGCTTTGAGCTCCACCTGACTGCCTGGAAGAATTGTTTGGGGTCATGGAGGTCTGCTACCAGCTCCTTGAAGTATGCCGATCTGGCCCTTCGGATCTCCGTCCTCAGTTGTCTCTGGGCGGTCGTGACTTCCCGCTTCAGTTCCTCGGCCCTGTTTCTGGCCCGGCGTAGGTGCCTTCTGGCCCTGTTGTGCTGCCTGACTGCTTCGGCGCACGCTTCGTTCCACCAGCGGTGTCCCGTTCCTTTTCCTTGGGACTGCTTCGTGGACTCCTCTAGCGCTTAGGCGATGATATCTAGTATTCGCTGCACTAGATAGTCAAGGTATTCCCAAGTTTCTGCTTCTGAGAGTCCTGATATGTCGAAGCTGAGATTAAACTCTCTTGCTTCGTTTGTGCACACCCGGAGGAAGACCTCCTTGTCCGTGGTCTCCATCTTGAAACGTCTCGGGCCCTGTCCCATTCCTTTGTTCAGCCCCTGTATTGTTGTGACTATGGCTTCGTGGTCACCGGGGGAACTGAAAGAGCCTGTGATCCGGGACTCTACCGGGGCGTCTTCTCTGTTCGGCCTGGCGATTGCTTCGCCGGGGCGGGCTTTTGTATTCTGTGCCCCAATGCTTATCCGCTGCCCTGTGGCACGACTGTTCTCACACCCTTGGCGTGCAGTTGGTTCAGCACATCCTTGAGATGCTCCAGCATCTTTATGCCTACCCATTTGGCCTGGCACTCTTGTGGCATGTCTGCCAGACTGCGGAATTGTCCATCCATACATTCAGCGAACCGCATTAACGCAGCGTCGTTTCTTTGCTGGGCGTCTTCCGCCTCCTTGCGGGCTGACTGTTCATCTGCCATCCATCTCGTCAGGAATCTCGTAATCGCTCCCTTCCTGTCCTTTTTTCGGGCGGGGCTCCTGGTTGGGCTCTCTGTCCTCAGATTCTCCGCTCCATTTATCCCCTTGGCCGTCAGCCCATCTACTGTTCTCCAGTCCTGGGCCCACTGATCTCGTGCCCTGGTCGATGTTGGCTGGCGCTTTTGTATGCGTGGCCTTGGAGGTCGCGGACGGGACTTGGCTAGCTGCGCCGCTCATTGTCGCCTGCTGTTCGTCCGCGCCTGACTTCTCCGCGTCGTTGGGGTTGTCCGCCATCTGGACTTCACCCTCGTCGTGGCTCGCTGTCCAAACACCGCGCATCGGCTCCGGTGCGTTCCACTCTGCGTCCTGGACTGTACGTTCCAGACAGGCGTCGTTCTTGAAGTCCTGCAGTCCTACTCAGTCCTCGGTGCGTGCTTTTGTCACGCGTCTTCCCCTGCTGGTGGGCTCCTCTGACTGGGGCCTCTTTCCCGGTTCTGGACGCATCGCGCTTGACGTCTCGGGTGTCGTCTTGGGGTGGTTAGGTGTTGTGATAGTCGAGTAAAACATAGGGTTGCTTAGGGTTGTCGCCTATTTCTGTAAGAGGTAAGGTTGGTCCGGGCCTTTGAAGGTAGTTTGGGGTCCCCTAATGCGGACGCGTACCCATTCCGAGTTGCTCTCGAGCAGCGCGTCGTCCATAATGTCGGCCAGTATGTCCTGCTGGCCCAGTAGTGTCTCCCTGTTGCCTTCCGGGACTAGGGCGAGGCCTGTCCTGGTTTCGTGGACGGCCTTTACGCCTTGTCCGGCGGGGAGGCGCTTGTTGATGGTCTCGGCGATCTGCTCAACCGTCTTCTCCCGTAGAAAGGAGGTGCTTGGGACTTTGTACATGAGCCTTTGGTCTTGGCTCACGGGTTTCTTGGCCTTGTTTTCGTCCTTGCTGTAGCCCTTTTTCCTCGCCGGGCTGTCCTGTTTCCTGTTGGGGCGAGGTTCCTTATTTTTCTTTTCCTTCGTTGGCTTTTATGCCTGGATCTTCTGGGCTTTGCCCTCCTGCACTTTTCCTGGCTTGTAGGTCACGCTCATGTCCTTCCTTAGTGAGTCGTCAAGGAAACCCTTGACGGTGTTCAGCAGCACTAGGCTTAGCTGCTTCGCCTCTGACTCTGCCGCCTCGTCTGCTGTCATGCGGAGGGATTTTCGAGGACCCCAGGGTGCCTCGACGTCTAACGATCCAATAGGGTCGGGCCCACGTGACCCATAGACAGACGTTAAACGTAATAATAAAAAAATAATAATAATAATAATAACGAGGATACCAACACGACAACGAGCTGCGAACCCCGAGCCCGCTTTCTCCCAATTTTTCGGAACTTTCTCGCCGCCGACTTGCCCCCTTGCCACGACACTCTCCCCACGATCTTCGGCCCCTCACCACCGCCATCTCGAAAAGCGCAAGGATGGACTTTTAGCCTACGGAGGCTCATCTGCCACAGGTTTTCATCTGCTAAACGATTCGGGGCTTTCCATGCCACACTGGCTCCTCGAGGCTTGGGGATGGTGCGCCATTCCGAACACACGGAAATTATGTGGCGTGTCGAACAGAGAACATTAAATATTTGCTTGGTAACCAATCTGACGTCCTTTGATCTTGGTGATCTAGGTAGACGTTAAATATAGTCAAGTCAGGATTCAAATTTTCAAAACGCGATATTTTCAGATTAAATGATCACATAAAGCGAATTTCAGGACCCATCTTCAGTCATTGAAGTTGACGGCAGGCAAGGGAAAGCTCGGCGCGTGTTTTGAACGCGCTTTTAGGGACGCGAAGCAGGCAACCCAAGCAATAGAGAGAATGATCGATAGCTACAAGAAAACTATCGAATTCTTTGAGAAAAACGCCAAGGAGCTGGAGAAACTCTCCAAGGAGATAGACGAACAATTCGTCCCCAAATTGGTGGAATGGGTCGTGATTTTCTGCGCCAACGGTCCTAACGCGACTAAGCCAGCAGAGCTGGACCGCAAGGCTGCGGATAAGGCTGTGCCCGGTCCAACAAAGGAGAAGGACACAAAGTCCAACGCGTCCGGAGGCACTGTCTCCCAAATGAGCTACGCCGGAGCTGCGGCCAAGGCAGTCGGGCAAAAACAGGAGACAACCCTACAGCAGAAGTAGAGAAAGACGACACAGGAGAATAAAAAGCAGGAGGCCCACCAAGACTACAGAGTTTTCCTAAGAATGGACCAGGAGCATCAACTGCGCGACCTGCACCCCATGGCAGTGCTGGGCGCGGTGAACAAGCCAGCCTCGAAGGGCAGAAAGTTCATACGGGCGAACAAAACGGCAACAGGCTTTGCTATCCTCCCGGACAAGAGAGCAGAGCCGACAACAGAGGAACTAGCCGCAGTGGCCAAGACCATGGGAACCGGTGTGAGAGCCGAAGTCGATGACCCATGGGTATGGGTCGCGCTGAGAGACCAGCAGACCTCGTGGTACGAGCTGAGCACCGCGCGACAGATGGTGCTTGTACCCATGGACGAGGCAAAGGCCAAGCACCACGTGCAGGAGGCTTTCGGCGTGGCCCCGGCTGCGTGCAGCCTCATGAGAGAGGGACTGAAGGCCACAGTGAGAGCAGCCTTTAAGGCTAGGGAGCTGAAGGGCCGCCCCAAACAGGTGAACTTTATGGGCCAAAAGACAAAGGCCTTCTACAGTGAACCCAGGCAAACATGGCTTTGCGAGAAATGTGGACGCCAACATGACAGCAAAAAATGTTGGGAAGAGACAGTGATTTGCACTAGATGCAAGAAGACCGGACACTCAGTTGCCAAATGCCCCACGGAAGCCGCACTTTGGGAAGCCAAGGTTAACCAAGGCAGGCAGTGGAAAAACTGACAGAAAGAATATCAAGCCGGAAAGCCATGATAGTAGGCGACTTCAATCTCAGACACCCAATCCGGGACGAAAACGTGCGCCTTGAAGGTAGAGAACCACATGCACAAGAACTGGCGGACCTGGTAGCCAGCCACTCGAAGCGATAGCTCAGATGAGAAACGCATGAAAACTTTCAGAGATAAAATGAACGTGATAGCCAGAGCTGCCTACAGAACAATACCGATGGACCTGGTACACCACACTGTCTGGGCCCTGTTGATAGGCTGACCATCTAGCTCCTAGTTTGGGGCCCCTCACAAGAAGCTATCGACGAAACGAGGGAAAAAATACTGAAGTGGAAAAAGGGACGCCCGGGACGAAGCTGGGTTTTACTCATCACATATGAATTGGCCTCTAGTGACGCCTCTTAGACCAGTACATCGTGGAAGCTTTTCATTAGCTAGCTATTGCGTGACGTTGGAATAAGTCTACAGTGTCTCGTAATATCAGCATGTTGGAGATCCTTGTAACATATTAGTGCTTGCATCGTCAGTCCGGACATGGTAGATATTTGTATGGTGTATATATATTTCCCGGAAATTCAATGGAAATAGGACAGAGGTTCTACTATTAAAACAAAGATTGAAATGATTGAATTGGAGCATTGACAATATGGCGTGAATTTGCAGATGCATTGACTAGCTAATACTTGTGTAACATTAGCAGCCACCGTGTAACAGACTGATGCGATGTCATGAAGGAGAAATAACGGAGATCTCCAGGACTGGTGACTGACTTCTCTAACTTAGAAGTACTGAGATATCTCTCACTATGGAAAGTGGCTAGATTTAGCAATAATTCAACAATTGGACTTTTTCCACCAATTGGGAAACAGGATTCCTCGTTATGACATGGTTCCATGCAGGTTTTATCACGTGCATGTTGGGCCCAGCTTGAATTTCACCAACCAACACGGAGCCTGACTTTTGATTACCCCTCATTATTGTTCCCATTAATCAATTCCTTGGCTAAAACTCTCTCTACTTTGAAGAATCGCCAGCTATCTTTGACTTCATTACACGTTACAATGGAGGCAATTGGCGCCGTCGCCAACGTTGTTGCAGTTATCGATTTATCAGCCAAGGTTGGACTTCTCTGCTTCCAGTACGGCAAGGATGTCAAAAATGCCGCTACTGAAATTGCTCGGCTTCGCAAAGAGGTTGTCAGCCTACAAAAGATCACTGCTCAGGTCCAAACGGTGCTAGAAAGTCCCAATGCACAAAAGCTCAAAGACTCCAAACGTCTTGACGATGTCCTGAAACAGAGCCACACCCAGCTCACAGAACTGGATCAGAGACTCAAACCCAAAACCACCAGCAAGGCAATGAGAAGACTCGGTCTTCGAGCGCTAAAATGGCCCTTGCAGCGCGGCGAGGTTGAGGGGCTCGTCGAGGGACTCCGGGGGTACAATCAGATAATCTCGCAGATTCTTCAGGTCCATCAAACGTGAGCCCTTCATCAAATCCCATACCATTCAAGTATTGGCTAACAGACTTTCATTATAGCGAAGTTATAAACGATATCAACGCCAAGGTTGACAAGACCAATCAAAAGCTGTCGAGTATTGATGAAAAGACAGTACTTGGAAAGCTTCCCATAGCAGAAGGGGCATCATTTGACTCTCATGATGAGCAGCACAATGCAACTTGTCTACCAAACACTCGAGTTGAACTTCTACAAGATATCGAAGCATGGGCGAATGACCCGTCTTCCAAGCCCTTATTCTGGCTGAATGGGATGGCAGGGACCGGAAAGTCGACCATCTCTCGCACTATATGTCAGAGGTTCGCAGAGTCTGGTCAGCTCGGCGGAAGCTTCTTTTTCAAAAGGGGCGAGGCGGATCGGGGAGACTTGTCTAGGTTTGTTACCAGTCTCGCAATACAACTCGCCCAGATGCATCCCGATACCACAAGGCACATTACGGCGGCCATTGGTCATGTTCCGGCCATTTCTGGAAAGAGTACACGCGACCAGTTCATCAGGTTAATCCAAAAACCGTTGGAAAAGACTTTTGCTGGCAGTGAAAAAATACTCCCTCTTGTATTCGTCATTGACGCCCTTGATGAATGTGATCGAAACGAAGATGTAAAACTCATCATCAGCCTCTTCTCTGATGCAAAGGGCGTGGAGTTACCGAAATTCAGGTTTAAGTGCCTCATCACTAGCCGGCCAGAATTACCGCTTCGTCTTGGGTTCAATGCTGTCAAGGGTGCATTTCAGAATTTCATCCTCCATGAAATGCCGCCTCATGCTATTGAACGCGATCTCAGCACTTTCTTTCAAAGTGAACTTGTCAGGATTAAGACCGAGTATAACGAGTCTGTATCTACTGACCGACACTTGCCTTCCGATTGGCCTGGAACAGACAAAATACAAACTCTTGCAAAAATGGCCATCCCCCTTTTTATTTTCGCCTCCACAACCTGTCGATTTCTCGAAGACCGAAGGTGTGGCGATCCAGATATGCAGTTAAAAGAGATTGTCAATTCCCAAACCACAAACCAGGCGTCACAGTTGGACGCAACCTACCTGCCCATTTTAAACAACTTAGTCAAGCGCTTATCTTCGAAACAGCAAAACGATGTGATTGAGAAGTTTCGAGCAATTGTTGGATCTATTGTCATTCTGGCGAGTCCCTTGTCAAGGTTGGCACTCGCAAAGCTTCTCTCTCTTCCTAGACAGACAATCGATCACCAGCTCGACGTGCTGCACTCGGTTCTCAATATCCCGGAATCACCCCAATTGCCCGTGAGACTTCTCCATCTTTCCTTCAGAGACTTTCTGCTTGACCCCCAAAAACAAGGCACGAGCTTGTTTTGGGTGAATGAGAAGGAAACACACAAGAAGATGGCTTCAAATTGTCTGCGTGTCATGAATGAGTGTCTACATATGGACATTTGTCATCTTTCTCAGCCAGGAGTAAAACGCTCTTCCATTAAGCCACAAATCATACAAAGCTGCATTGCGCCAGAATTGCAATATGCCAGTTGCTACTGGGTCTACCATCTTCAGGAGTCGAAGCTGAAGCTTAATGATCAAAGAGAAGTTTTCGAGATTTTACGGACGCACTTTTTACATTGGCTAGAAGTCATGAGTCTTTTGGGAAGGGCGCCAGAAAGCCTGAAGATGGTCAAGAGTTTGCTGTTAGTTATTGGTGTAAGTCTTATCTATCGGGTAAACGTGATAGTTAAGCTAACATTGCATAGCCAGAAGGAAACACCGATCTACATGACTTCTTACAGGACGCCTTGCGATTTATTCTAGCGAACCTATCCGTAAGTGATACTACACCTCTTCAGCTCTATTCTTCAGCCATTGTCTTCAGCCCAAAGCGCAGTGTGATTCGGCAAACTTTCCAGGGACAAATACCAAAGTGGATAGTTCTTCCACCAGAACCGGAAGACCACTGGGACCAATACCAACAAGTCTTGGAAGGCCACGGAGATGAAGTACGCTCGGTGGTCTTTTCACCCGACGGCAAACTCGTGGCTTCTGCTTCATCTGATTGTACGGCTAGAATTTGGAAGAGTGATGATGGCACGTGCCTCCATGAGCTTAAAGGCCACGAGACAAGAGTCAAGATGGTGGCATTTTCGCCTGATGGCACACTTGTAGCCTCAGTCTCGGGAGAATATATAGTTCAACTCTGGAAGACTGATGATGGCGCTTGCGTACGAAAGTTGGAAGGTCACACTGGACTAATATCTTCAGTGGGGTTTTCCCCGGATGGAAAATTATTGGTGTCCGCTTCATTTGATCATACACTTCGCATCTGGAAAGTCGATGATGGCAGATGTATGCATAAGCTTGAGGGCCATACGAAGGCAATCTTCTCGGCAGACTTTTCCCCTGATGGTTCTCTTGTAGCTTCGGCTTCAACCGATTCTACAGCCCGGCTTTGGAGGAGTGACAATGGTAAATGCAGCCAGGTGCTCAAAGGTCACAGCCAGCCAGTAAACTCGATAAGCTTTTCTCCCGACGGGAAGCTTGTGGCTTCAGGCTCGTATGATAATACGGCTCGCCTTTGGCGAACAAATGACGGCGTCTGTGTGCAGGAGCTCAGGGGCCATGAAGCTATGGTTATGTCACTGGCCTTTTCGCCAGACAGCACTCTGGTTGCCTCAGCTTCAGATGAATCTATAATTCGACTCTGGAAGTGCGATACTGGCGCTTGTGTGCACGAGTTGAAGGGGCACACACAAGCAGTATCCTCTGTGGTGTTTTCACCTGATGGGAAGTTTTTAGCTTCGGCTTCTTTTGATCACACAGCTCGACTCTGGCAAACTCAGGACGGCACCTGTGTTGAAGAGCTTAAAGGCCATAATGGAGGGTCAAGATCGGTGGCCTTTTCTCCAGACGGTAGACTTGTCGCATCGGCTTCAAACGACTCTACAATTCATCTTTGGAGGACTGAAAATGGCGGCTGCTTCCAGGTGCAAAAAGGCCACAAGAAGTCGGTCAGGTCGATGGCCTTTTCACCCTGTGGAAAACTCCTGGCTTCAGGATCACAGGATGGTACACTCCGGTTATGGAGAAGCGACGATGGCAGCTGTTTGCAAGAGGTGAAGGTCCATGAGAGTGAGATATCATTGGTCAAATTCTCATCTGATAGCAAACGTTTAGTCTCGATTTCGCGTGATTGTATTCGCCTATGGTACAGTGACCACGGCACTTGCTTACAGGAACTCAAAACCTTTGATGGCAAGATGGCCCCTGTCATCTTTTCGCCAGATGGCACACTTTTAGCTTCAACTTCGTATGATTATGCCATCCACCTCCGGCGCAGTGATGATGGCACCTCTACGCAGAATCTAAAGGGGCACAATGGGCCAGTAAGCTCGATAGCCTTTTCCCCAGATGGTAAGATTATAGCTTCAGGGTCAAGTGATCGTATAGTTCGGCTTTGGAGGTCTGAGGACGGCACTTGTATCCACAAGCTTAAAGGCCACAAGAGATCAGTGGGCTCACTGACCTTTTCGACCGATGGTACACTTCTGGTTTCCGCCTCGCAAGATTGTACCGTCAGGCTCTGGAAGACAAGCGATGGCACTTGTATGCACGAATTCAAAGGCCATGGGAGTTCAGTATACTTAGTTGCTGCTTCAACTGACGGCCGATTTATAGCATCGGCTGCAAGTGACCGTACAGTTCGTCTTTGGAAGACCGACGGTGGCACATGCGTTCAAGTGTTTCAAAATATCAAGACATCATACCTTCGATTTGATAACTCCGGGTCATATCTCATGACGGATAATGGCTTTGTCACTTTACATGACCTCATCCGGCCTGTGGCAAAGGCTATTCAGCCATTTCCTAAGGGGCTCAATAGTGGACTTGATGTCAGTCTAGGCATGTCCTGGATTTTGTCTCAAGGTATTCCAATTCTTTGGCTACCTCATTTGTTCCGCCCCGGTTGTTTCAAGATTCATGGATCTACTGTGGCAGTGGGCTGCGATTCTGGGCGAGTAATCATCATGAGATTGGACAGCCCTGCGTTTTCGGGTAGGGAATAGGTATATTTATGAGGTGATTGATCATGCATTCGAGGGCCTAAATCCAACATAAAAGACGGACAAAACAAAAAATGAGGATAGAGATAAACAGTGAACTAGTGACAGTTCACCAAGCCTTTCACCTGCCCCAATATGAACTGTGATGTTATTGAAGGGCCAGGTATCCATCGTGGCTTTCTCGGGTTTGAACTTCACCTTACTGCCATTTGAAAGATCACGAAAGACGGAATACTGGATACTAATGATTCCGAGGGTCTCTTATACTGCGATACAAGAATATATGGCAAATTCCTTGCCAAGTCAATCACAAACTGGGTGTTTGCGTTGGAACATGAGCAGGTTACTCTGGCCATGTATTTGGCAAATTTGTGTCTGTGTAACACAGACTTAAATTGTGTGACAACCTCAAATGAGTTGACGTGATGGGCATCAGCGGAACTTGGTAGGGTCAATGGTTTATCGAATTCAGAAACCTCGAGGTTCTCATCACCATACACAGCGATTGGTGCTTTTTGATCTTCATTGCCGCCGAGTTTTCCCACCAATTGAATTTCAGGGCTCTCTCCAGCGCCATGGTTCCATGCAGGTTTTATCACGTGCATGTTGGGCCCAGGTTGTATTGAATCAACCAACAGTGAGCCTGTCCTTTGATTACCCCTCATTTTCGTCCACACCAACCAAGCCGTTGGCCAAGCAGAACTCTACTTTGAAGAATCGCGAGCTATCTTTGACTTCATTACACGTTACAATGGAGGCAATTGGCGCCGTCGCCAACGTTGTTGCAGTTATCGATTTATCAGCCAAGGTTGGACTTCTCTGCTTCCAGTACGGCAAGGATGTCAAAAATGCCGCTACTGAAATTGCTCGGCTTCGCAAAGAGGTTGTCAGCCTACAAAAGATCACTGCTCAGGTCCAAACGGTGCTAGAAAGTCCCAATGCACAAAAGCTCAAAGACTCCAAACGTCTTGACGATGTCCTGAAACAGAGCCACACCCAGCTCACAGAACTGGATCAGAGACTCAAACCCAAAACCACCAGCAAGGCAATGAGAAGACTCGGTCTTCGAGCGCTAAAATGGCCCTTGCAGCGCGGCGAGGTTGAGGGGCTCGTCGAGGGACTCCGGGGGTACAATCAGATAATCTCGCAGATTCTTCAGGTCCATCAAACGTGAGCCCTTCATCAAATCCCATACCATTCAAGTATTGGCTAACAGACTTTCATTATAGCGAAGTTATAAACGATATCAACGCCAAGGTTGACAAGACCAATCAAAAGCTGTCGAGTATTGATGAAAAGACAGTACTTGGAAAGCTTCCCATAGCAGAAGGGGCATCATTTGACTCTCATGATGAGCAGCACAATGCAACTTGTCTACCAAACACTCGAGTTGAACTTCTACAAGATATCGAAGCATGGGCGAATGACCCGTCTTCCAAGCCCTTATTCTGGCTGAATGGGATGGCAGGGACCGGAAAGTCGACCATCTCTCGCACTATATGTCAGAGGTTCGCAGAGTCTGGTCAGCTCGGCGGAAGCTTCTTTTTCAAAAGGGGCGAGGTGGATCGCGGAGGCTTGTCGAGATTTGTCACAACTCTTGCAGTCCAGCTCGCGAAGATGTATCCGGATACCATAAATCACATCAAGGTCGCCATTGATTCCGACCCCGCCATTTCTGGCAAGGCAACACGAGAGCAATTTGAAAAGCTCATTATGCAACCGCTGAGAAAGGTCCTTCCCAACTGTAAGAACTTATCCTCACTTGTACTTGTGATCGACGCTCTTGACGAGTGCGACAAGGATGATGATGTCAAGCTCATTATCAACATTCTTTCTTCTTCTCCAAAGGACTCAAGTTTCAATACCAGAATCAAGTTTCTTATAACCAGCAGGCCAGAGCTACCAATTCGCCTCGGCTTCAATGCTGCAAAGGGTACATTTAAAGATCTTGTTCTGCACGAGGTACCTCCAAGCGTTGTGGAACACGATATTGCTGCTTTCCTTGAACACGAGCTGCTCAGAATAAAGTCAGAGTACAATGAGTCTGTGTCTACTAGCCGGCAGCTGCCTGCTGATTGGCCGGGAAAAGAGAACATGCAAACTCTTGTCGCGCGGGCTGTGCCGCTCTTCATTCTTGCAGCTACAACCTGTCGGTTCATTGACGATCGAACAGGCAGTACGCCAAAGAGGCAGCTAGAAGAGATTCTGGAGTTTCAGGCACAAAGTCAAGAATCACAACTGGATACAACATATCTGCCAGTGCTAAATAGGATGATAAAGAGTCCATCAGCTTCACGAAATAACAAAGTAATCGAGCGATTTCGAGCCATTGTTGGTCCAATCGTCATTTTGCTAAGCCCTCTATCAACAATTGCTCTTGGAGAACTCCTTGGGATTTCAAGGGAAGATATTGACGGTCAGCTTGACTCGCTGCATGCAGTCCTGAGCGTCCCAGCCTCGGGCAATTCGCCAGTGAGACTTTTGCATCTATCCTTCCGCGACTTTTTAGTCGATCCTGATAAAAAAGGCAAAAGCCCATTCTGGATTGATGCAAAAGTAACACACGAAAAGATGGCTTCAAATTGTATTCGTGTCATGGAGAAGCACTTGCGTACAGACATTTGCAGTCTCGTACGTCCAGGAACAAAACGCTGCGATGTTAACGTGGACGTTGTATCAAGCCAAATTCCCCCCGAGGTGCACTACGCGTGTCTTCATTGGGTAAAGCATTTGCAGCAAGGAGAATCGATTCTCGATGACCACTCTGTTGTTTTCAACTTTTTACGGCATCATCTACTCCATTGGTTGGAAGTTATGAGTCTTATAGGGCGTACTTCAGAAAGCCTCGAAATGATCAAGACTTTGCTAACGATCCTCAGTGTAAGGAGTTATCGAACTGTCAGGTTAAGACCATACTAACTTTTTGCAGTCAGTAGAGTGTCAGGAGCTTAAGGCCTTTTTACAAGACGCTTCACGCCTGATCCGGACCAATATACTCGCCATAGACGCCACACCACTTCAAATCTACTCCTCGGTTATTATATTCGCCCCAAGGAGCAGTCCCGTTCGACAGACTTTCCAAGAGAACATCCCCAAGTGGATAACAGCTCTACCACGGCCAGAAGATGATTGGGACCAGTGCCAACAAATTCTGGAAGGTCACAAGTCCAGCATTTCGTCGGTTAGCTTTTCGCTGGATAGCACTCGGCTGGCCTCAGCTTCGAACGATGGTACAGTCAGAGTATGGGAGGTCCAGGATGGCACATGTATACACGAACTCAAGTTCCCCAGTAAAGGTGTGAGATCGGCAGTCTTTTCTCCTGATGACAAATTGATAGCCTCCGCCTCGAATGATCACATAGTCCGACTCTGGACGAGCGATGATGGCGAATGCATACAAGAGCTTAAGGGCCACACGAAAGAGGTGTCATGGGTGGCCTTTTCGCCTAATGGTACCCTCCTTGCATCTGCTTCGTGCGATCACACAGTCCGCATATGGGATGTTGGAAGTGGCACGTGTGTCCGAGAGCTGATAGGCCACACAAGGGACGTCTTATGCGTGGTGTTTTCGCCTGATGGCTCACTTGTGGCTTCTGCTTCGCGTGATAATACGATCCGATTGTGGAAAAGTCACGACGGCTCTCATGTGCGGGAGCTAAAAGGCCATACCCATGCAGTTACCTCAGTGGTCTTCTCACCAGATGGCACATCTTTAGCCTCGGCATCGTGCAGTGGCAAGATTAGACTCTGGAAGCAAGACGATGGCTCTTGTTTGCATGAGCTGAAGGGTCACAGGGGATCAGTAGATTCAGTGGCGTTTTCGCCGAATGGGTTACTGGTCGTTTCTGGTTCACAAGACAGCGAGTTCCGCTTCTGGAGAAGTGACACCGGCGCCTGTGTGCAAACCTTTCGGGGTCACAATAGAGCAGTGTCCTCGGTGGCCTTTTCCCCCAGTGGCACATTGTTGGCCTTGGGCTCCATAGATCATAACATCCAGCTTTGGAAAGTTGAAGAGGATTATCGTGAACAAAACGTGAAATCCCATTCAACTGAAGTATTGTCGGTAACGTTCTCACCAGACAGCACACTTGTGGCTTTCGGCTCGCGAGACTCTATGGTCCGGCTATGGAAGAGTTCCGATAGCTCGTGCATACGGAAGATGGAGGGCCATGCAAGCGATGTGTCCTCAGTGGCATTTTCGCCCGATCAAACACTCGTGGCTTCCGGCTCATTCGACCACACAGTCCGGCTTTGGAAGACCGAGGATGGCAGCTGTGTGCAGGAGCTGAAGGGACACAAGTTCCAAGTGACCTTGATCTCCTTTTCGCCTGATGGTGCACTGCTTGCTTCAGCATCATATAACGATAAAGTTCGGATCTGGAAGTGTGACGATGGCACTTGTCTCCAGGAGCTATACAGTCAAGGGAGCTCCATAGTCTCAATGTCATTCTCGGGGGACGGCTCTGTCTTGGCTTCTGCTTCAACTGATTCTTTAGTGCGGCTCTGGAATCTTGACAATGGAACTTGTGCTCAGGTACTGAAGTGTCATCCAAGACGCATATTCTCAGTGGCTATTTCACCTAACGCCACACTTGTCGCTTCGTTATCGTTTGATTCTATAATCCGTGTCTGGAATCGCGACACCGGCGTCTGGATGTGGGAGTTTCAAGATAAAAGGAAATCACATGTCTGCTTCGACAAATCAGGATCAAAGCTCATCACTGATCATGGATTCTTCACACTAGACGACCTTGCCTCGCCTTCACCAAAAGGCTTTCAGAAAATGGCTGAAAGCGTTAATGACGACATAGACATAAGCTCGGACAAGTGCTGGATTTTGTCCAAGGGCGTTCCAATTCTCTGGCTCCCTGTCCCTTTTCGCCCTGGACAGTCTACGATCCGAGCATCCATGGTAGCAATTGGCACCAGGTCCAAGGGACTTATTATGATGAAATTCGGGAATCTGGACTTCCTGAAGCTATGTGGGCAGTAACGACTCTATGTTTCGCGTGGATATTGTTAGGTGGTTGGCTTTCTCGTGTCCTCATCCTTTTCTGCACTGATTGTTTGGAGAAAAACATCATGAGTCGTAGATTTTATTTTACCACAAGGAAAATGAAAAATCGGTAGTTTCATGTGATCGTGCCAGGTCCGTCCCACTTATTATAACTAAGTGGAACAAAACTCAGTTCTCACCGCCCTATGCAGAAATTTGGGCTTGGTAGTTGATGCGCACACCCAAAGTTACCAACTACTCCAGGAGTCTCACTTTAACCAAACCCCACCACCCAGACTTGCCTCGACCTGACTTTATTTTATTTTACGCTTTACCACATATTTACTCATCGGATATTTCATCCAGTTGTAGCCCTCGCAACAATGGGTAAACTTTCGCCGGAAATGGAGGCCATACTCTCTCGTGCGGTATCTTTCAAAGAAAAGAATCCCAACATCTCCATCGCACAAGTAGCACGTCAATTTGATGTCTCGAAACACGTCCTTAGGAGCCGTCTCATTGGCATTGGCCCACCAAACGGAATGAGTACAACGATTCGGCTGTTCTCTGAATCTGAAGAGGCTGCTATAGTGAAATACATTCATCAACACGACAACTTCCACGACCCCGTGTCGAGGGAAGGCATCGTGGCCTTTGCCAACACGATCTTGAAAGCGCGAAGTTCTCCAGACGACCGAAACCTCCCCGTTGTTGCGCCGCGCTGGATAGATGGATTTCTCACTCGCAAACGGTGCAAAGCTCTACCGCAAAAGGTCATTGATGCAAGGATAAAAAAAGTTGAAGAAGAAGATATCATCAACTACTGGTTCCTTTGCCTTCAAGATACTATTTCGCAGTATAAGATCTCGGAAGAAGATATTTGGAATGCTAGTGAAACGCAATTTCATTTGCGCGAGAGAAATTCTGAACCGGAGGTCGAGAAGCACCCAAGATCCGGTACAGGAACTGTTTCTGGGAGTCGAGAAACTGCTACCGTGATCGAAAGTGTGTCTGCCATTGGAAAAACTTGTCCTCTGTTTGTGGTACTCAAAAGTTCACCATATCTAAAAGAAAGCTACAACACCCCCGACATGGATCCCTCTACCGAGATTTCTACTTCTACTGACGGCCATAACACCGACCAGATCCAATTAGACTGGATTGACTTTTTCCATGATTACACCGATCAACACCGGGTTGGTAAATATCGCCTTTTGCTCCTGGATGGCTTCGGGTATTACTACACGAGAGAATTTTTAGAAAAGTGTGAAGAATACCGTAAGTTTGACTTCTTTTCTTAATGTGACATCATACCATATAAAATACTAACAACTCAGATATTCATCCGTTCCTTTTTCCTTCGTACTCCAGACGTCCTCTTCAACCGCTTGACGTTGGCATTTTTCAGCCCTTAAAGGACGAGTATTCAAGGCTTGCTCGCGTCTCGGATTGCGATGACTACACCTACAAACTGAAAAAGGCATTTCTTTCGAACCTCGAAAAAGCTAGAGATACAGTACTTCAACCTAATATCATAAAATCTGCCTTCAAAAAAGCCGGGATTGCTCCTCTAGATCGCAATATCGTTTTGCCGAAGCTCGCCGACGAGTATATGCCTGTGGAAAGACCGAGCACGCCATATTCGCAAGAATCAGATGAAGGCCTCAATTCGCCTGTCCGTACACCCCGTACCACTCGCCAATTCATGTTATTGTGCCGTGAAATCAAGTATGACATGAAGGAGATGAAGGCACCCCCGTGTTTCTTGGAAAAGCTTTCCCGACTTGAAAAGGGGATAGTTCAGAAAACCCTCTACGGCAAAGAGCCTGAAAATAATCAAGACGAGGAAGAATCAACCTAAAGGCAATGTAGTTATGGTCATTTGGCTCGTAATTATCGTCCTAGGTTCAGGGGCACATTGAATCGCGATGATGCGCGTTTTACGGCCAACAATCTCGTCCACGATGAAGCAGAGTGTGTGGCACAGGCGCATAAGAAGACGCCGAAGAAAGCGAAGAGAACACTGATTTACAGCAAAGGCAGCTGCGTTGGAAAGCTACAGAGCAAGGGAAAGATATCCAGAAAGAAGAAGATGTGCAGGTGTGTTTGTTGTAGATGGATTTTTCAAAAATGGTGTCTTGAGGTTTTTATGAGCAGTTGGTTAGTTATGTCTTTTTAAATGCGATGCTTCCGGGTAGTTATAGGATGGTTTTAGGTGTATAGTTATGAACGAGGTGCCCTACGTTTCACTACAATCAAACCAGTGAGCCTCAGTAGTGAATTCACTCTGGCCATTGATTTCTCTGTCAAGTTTGGGCTAGTTTGTTTTGAATAACTACGTGAAAGATATTGAAGCGCCGTCTCTGAAGCGAATCAACTACTCGATGATGTCACCAACTCATACACGGTCCCGAAAAGCAACTTAGTTGATTGGATATCAAAGCTTGGCAAAAAAACAAAACCCCACATATATTACATCCACTCCACACCCAAACCATATTCTCTTCTCCCTTCTACTCCTTCCACTCAGTACGGCCCAAGCGAACAATGTCTGCCTGCTCCAAGATCCATGGGTTCGCCGGAGCCTTGCCCTCAGAGGCCAGCTTAGCAGCAGCGACAGCGGCCTTGCCGATAACATCAGAGTCCTGGCCAAAGCTATCCGCTATGCCCTGGCTCAGGTATCCCAAGCCCTTGATGGCCGCGGTAATGATGCCCTGGCCAGCATGCGGCTGCTCGCGGGTGCCCATGATGGCGCCAGGTCGGACAATGATAGCGTTGTCGAAGCCGAGGCCCATGATGGCGTCCTCGACGCCAATCTTCATCTTGCCGTAGGGCAGGTTGCGGCCGGCCAGCGAGCGAATGCTAGCGCTGCTGATGAACACATACGTCTTGACGCCGGCGGCCTTGGCTGCCTGGGCCAGCTCGATGTTCAGGTCGTGGTCGATCTTCCACTGGTTGGCGATGCCACCGGCCTGCGCACGCGTGGTGCCCAGGCCGCAGATCAGCGTGGCGGGGACGGGCGTCAGGGCCTTTAGTGCGCTAGCCCACTGTGTTGTGTCCGGCTGTACGGTAGCCTGCAGCTTGGGGGAGGTCTGCTTGGGCGCACGGCGGCCGATGGTCTGGACGGTGGGAAAAGCGCTGGATGCGATCAGGGCCTTGAGAGCTTCGTTGCCGACGAGGCCTGTGGATCCGATAACAAGGGTGGTCGACATTGTTAGAAATGTGTGTGGAGTGTGTATTGGTCAAGAAAGGGTGAGCGAAGAAGGACTGAACTAGTAAAGTATGAACAAAGGGGCTAGTATGTAAAGCAAGATCATGACAAAACGGACAAGTCCTGCCGGGAAGAGATGTCGCCCAAATAACTAAGCAATCCTGCAGGCAGAGGAAACCAAGTCTGAGACCAGAGGAGAGTGATGATTTACTCTGCTATAAAGTAAACCCTGCTGGAAGCTTCCAACCCTGGGCCCAGCTGCGATAAGATACAAGCGATAAGATAAGCAGCGGGGCCTTGAGAGGCAGCTCTAAGCTTGCGCAACGTGAAGCACGTACGCGAGGGGAGCCTCTGGCCTTTGAGCCCGGCGTTTATTGCGACGAGGAAGCTGGCGTGGCTTATTTTACTTTCCATTCCAACCTGTACCTAACCCGCACATTCTCGCCATGGCTTCACAATACGAAAGTAAGTCGCCCTCTTTGCCTCTGACTTCCCTCTCTCTCTTCTCGCTAACATTCAGCTCCCCGCAGTCGAGCACGGCATCAAGCCGCAGGCCAAGCGCCCCAGCCGCCGGCCCGACATGTCCTCGTTCGACGCGCTCCTCGACCAAGTCTCGACATCTGGCACCCGCACCTCGGCACACGCCACCTTTAGCGCGCAGTCGCACCACAACCCGCACGCGACGCCGACGCCGGTAGCCCTGGCCTCGCTGTACCGGCTAGTGCAGGAACAGCTAACGACGCTCGCCAGCAATGCGCCGCCGGCCGGTGCTAGCACCACGGGCGGCGCTGGCACCGGCAGTGATCTCGGCACCGGGAGCAACAGCGCGCTGCTCGCCAGCCTGATTGCCGAGCTGGAGAGCTCCATCTCCGACCCGCCAAGCGAGGTGCGTGGTGTCTCGCAAGAGTTCCTTGACGGGCTTGACCGGGTGCCGCGCGGGCAGCTCCAGGCTGACGATTCGTGCCCAATCTGCGCCGAACCACACCTAGACGACGCGTACTGCCTCGTAGTCGAGCTGCCATGCCATGCGAGCCACCGGTTTGATCTGGAGTGTGTGGCGCCGTGGCTGCAGAGCAAGGGCAGCTGCCCAATGTGCAGAACGGACTTTACGAAGAAAAAGGCTCCGGTCAAGGTGGAGGACAGCGAAGAGGAGGATGATGATCCGGCGGGTATGTTTGCTTAGCGAGGGCAGAGAGGGGGCGAGAGGCGTTTTTTAGAGGGGCCTAGAGTGCGAATTTCTTTTTCAGTTGTTTGATCACAAGCTAGGGCGTCAGAATGGTTGAACAGGAGGTGTACATGTTTTGCGACCTGGTTATAAGAATAGTGTTGTATTTTTACATCTTTTTTTCCAGCAGATTGCCTTCTATGCAAACTGCGGGCAAAGGGGGGTCTTCTACACGTGGTGTATACACCAACAAGGTCAAGGAGCCTTTTCTGTCCTTGTCACAGCCACATGCGTATGTACATGATGCCGCCAGATTACTGGTCGTCTTCTCAGCTATAACGCCATCTACAAGCATCCCGCTCACTGAGCCTTGGTGCTGGCCTGCTTGCGCTCGCGGTCGCGCTTCGCGTAGATGCCCGCAGTAAAAGGGTTCTCGAAACGCAGGGCGACCAGATATACAAACAGAACCCAGGCCGACATCAAAATGCCAGCCGGCTTTCCCAGCACCAGCGCCGTGCCAAGGAAGCTCATGGTCGAGCCGTAGTACATGGGGGCGTCGGTGATGTTGAAGGGGAAGCCAGTGACCATGTGGTCCATGAGAATGCCAAAGTAGTCGCCCAGGAACGTGCCGGTGATGCCGAGGGCCCAGGTCGACGAAACGACTAGCAAGTTGCCGGCGGCAAAGAGCGCGTAGCCGGCAGCGCGGACTTGCGGAGCGGCCAGCGCGACGTGTGACGGCTGCGTTTCAATGGCTGCCTTGTATAAAAGGTCACGCACAATGCCTAGCGAGAAAATGGTGCCGGCTAGGAAGTAGCATGCAGTCTGGGCGTTGCCGCCAAAGAGCCGGGTAAGGAACTTGGTGCGGTATTCTGCGCAGAAGAGGTTAGGGTTTGTTTGTTTGTTTCGGAGATCAGTGGAGGGCTACGTCATGAGGCGTAGAAAGACGCACCTCTTCGGGCGACGATGCTGTGGAGGATGTTAGTGGTGGGACATCTATTTATAGAGTGAAAACATGGATGGAAATACTTACTTCCAGAAGAGCGGGTTGAACATGATGGAACCAGCCGAGACTAAACAAGACACGAAGGCAGTCAGTTTGCGAAGACGGATACAGCGGGGGAGAACCGGGCATACTATAGAGGCTGGTCTGGTCGAAGTCGACCAAATCAACAAGGCGGAGGCCATTCATGACGGAGATCGTGTGATTGGAGAGTGAGAAAAAGGGGAAGAAAAAAAAGGCTCAGCGCCAAGAGGAGAGAACACAGGCAGGTCGAGGTAAGACCGGCGGGGTTAGGGTTTATGGCAGGACGCGGACGAGAGGAGGACAAGAAGAAGCGTAGATGAAGAGGAAAAAAGATAGAGCTTGATGAGTCCATAAATAGTCAAGAGAAGAAGAAAAAAAAACGAGAGAGAAAAACGCAAGTACACCATAAACACGCGCCATACACAGAACGAGAGCAATAATAAGAGGCTATTATTACATGTGTACAAGTCACTTCACAAATATGTGTACCAAGCATCTTCACATGCCAAATTCTGGGATACATAACGCAACAACACACGCAGATTTTTGTTGAGAGCAAGAGTGCTGTGTCTAGTGCCCAAAGACGGCGACAGAAAAGGGAGAGATTGTTTGCACCACGTACAGCACCCAAGGGCACAAGTGTGAGGAGGCCGGTGTCCAGCTCGCTGAAGCTCGCCGAAGCTGAGATACGAGTGTGCACAGCTCCAGGCCAACTTCACATCACAGGAGCTCTGGCTATGATGCTCAGCGGATACTAGAAGCTCATAGCCAGTCTCTTAATAGCCACCTGTATTTATGCTTTACAGGAACAAAGTCCTGTCCTCAACTTTTGTTGGGAATCCCACGCATCTCCCCGCCATTGGGTTCCACAATCACATGCCAAAAGCCACACTCATTAAAAAAAAGAATAAAATTAAATCATACATGGAGCCACATCACACGTCTTCAGCCCTACCTACTCGGCCACCCACACGGCCGCCATTCCCATGCCCGTGCCAATGCACATGGACGTGACGCCAATCTTCTTCTGCGTGCGCTTCAGCTCATACAGCAGCGTCGAGACCTGACGCGCGCCCGTGCAGCCCAGGGGATGGCCAAAGGCAATGGCGCCGCCCTTGGGATTGATCTTTTCCTGCGGGATGCCGAGCTGCTCGGCGCACCACAGGCACTGCGAGGCAAAGGCCTCGTTGATTTCGTAAATGTCGACGTCGTCGCGGCCAATGCCCGCCAGGTCCAGCGCCTTAGGAATCGCCTTCCACGGTCCCTGGCCCATCAGCAGCGGCGCCACGCCGACAATGCTGGCCGCCACGTACTTGCCAATAATGGTCTGGCCGAGGCGCTCGGCCGTCGAGCGCTTCATGAGCAGCACGGCCGCGGCGCCATCCGAGATCTGCGACGCGTTGCCGGCATGGATCGAGCCGTCCTTGCTGAACGACGCGCGGATCTTGCCCAGGCTCTCGGCCGTCACGCCCGAGCGCACGCCGTCGTCGCGGTCGACGACAATCTCGCGCGTCTCGTCCGTCTTGGGGTCCTCGAACTTGACCTTGAGCGGGGCAATCTCGTCCTTGAACAGGCCGGCCTCCTGCGCCGCCACCGCCTTTTGGTATGACGCGGCGGCAAAGGCGTCCTGCTTGGCGCGCGTGATGCCCAGCTGCTGCGCCATATCTTCGGACAGCTTGCCCATGGGCACGCGGCAGTCGGCCGACTGCTTGTGGCCTTCGAGCAGGGGGCTGAACTCAGTGACGGCACCAGGGCCGTACTGCGAGCTCATGCTCTCGACACCGGCGCCCACGCCCACGTCAATCATGCCAGCTCGGATCTGGTTGGCCACGTCGACGCACGACTGCAGGCCCGACGAGCACTGGCGGTTCAGCGTGCGCACAGCCGTAGTGTCGGGGAAGCCGGCCACCAGCGCCGCCGCTCGCATCTCGGTGGCGCCGCCGCCAGGCGCCAGCACCGTTCCGACGCAAATGTCTTCGACCAGCGCTGGGTTGATGCCCGACCGCTTGATCAGCGACGAGAGGACGCCGGCTACAAGATCGGCGGCGGCTGTGTCCTTGAAGCCGCCCTTGCCGCCCCTGGTGAAGGCGGTCCGGCAGGCAGCTGTCACCACAATCTATGAGCGAATGATGTAGTTAGCATTGATATACCGGGAATTTAGGTTTGAATCTAGTGCAGTGGTCGTGCATACATCGTCGGGGTTCTTTTGCAGAAGCTTCTCGACACCGCCGGGTGACTGCTTGCCAACAATCTGGCCGGAAATCTGTGTTAATCTCTCAACGGCTGTGAGCGCAAAGGGATGAGTTAGCAGGCTAGGACGACAACAAAGGCGTAGACCAAAAGCCAGGACTCACCACCCATTGTGTCTGTATGTGTGTTTATGAGTGTGTGTGTGTGTGTGCGTTTTGCGGGAAATACAACAACCGATTATGAAGCTAAAAAGCTCGACTCGATGATGTAATTAGAACTCGGTAAGTTATAGTTGCAGTTAGCTAGCTAGCTATGTAGTTAATCCAATTTGAAAAAAGAAAGCGACAAAGGAAGAACGGAAGATGTGAATGGAAAGAGGATGAAAAAAAAAAAGAGACCCCCAAATTCCAGAGTATGCGCTCTTTATAACTGCTCAGGTCTTTCTTGCCTCTTCTTCTTTTGGTGATCAGCCAAACAGCAATAATAAGCAAGCTTCGCGTCGAACTGCTTTTAGCTTCCCGCGTTGCCTCGGCTTTTTTTGTGCGAGGTTGGTAACCCTTTATAACCCTAAGGACGTCGCTTTTTTAACATTGCCTGAGTCCATTGAGAGTTCTCACAGAGACCGAGGCGAAAGCCTTTACTGCAATCTTGTCATTTGACTTCCAAGTGCGCGTAAATGTTGCAACTATTCTATGCAGCAAAAGACAATAATCTACATGGTAAATTCATCGTCGTCTTCAAAAACAACCCCCGCCCTTCCGCCTCTCCCTCTAAGTAGTCTGTCCTGCTCCCCTGTTCTCTCTTCGCTCGTCAACCTCATGTCTTCACATGCTCCCACGTGCCCTTCTCCAATCCAATCCGCCACTCCAAACTCGGCAACCCCAAACACCATCCCTCCCTCTGCTACCTCGCTAGCCCGTTCGCCGCCAACCGCAGCCGCGGCCGAGTGCGCCGTTCCGTCACGTGCACTCCTTCATAGCTGAGATGTGACCGCAACGATTTGTAAAACGATGAATTTTTATGGGTAGTTGACTGGCTTTTCTCTTTCTTGCTTTCTATTCTGTAACATTAGTGTATGTGTGTATGTATGTGGTGTAATTCCTGGTTTCCTAGTCTTTTGTTTCAACTCTTCTCATCACATGCCAAAACTAAAAATGTGCTGCTTCCCTTCCCCACACTATACCGATACTCAGTAATCCATAGTAATCAAAGAACAAAAATCCATCCACACGACAATTCCTTTCTCGCATTATTCATTGAAACCCTATCCTAAATCTCCCGCTAGAAAAACAACTAATGATTTAATCTATACAGTCACCGGCTCAGTCTTGTCGGCCTTCTCGCTCTTCTCAGCTTCCGCCGAACCCTCAACCTCAACCTCAACTTCAGCCTCAGCCTGGACCGGAGCCTTGACATCTACCATCTTGGGCTCTGCCTCGACAATGTCCGCGTCCGACGGCGCCGGGGCGTCCTCGACAACCGTAGCATCAGCTTCCGTAGCCGTCTTGGCAGGGGTCTCCTCAACCGCATCTACCTCCGCAACTGACCCATCAGTCACTTCCTTTGCCACTTCTGAAGGAGCAACAACCGGGGCGACCACAGACTCAGCCGCAGCCGCAGCCGCAGCCGCAACAACCGGCTTTGCGGCCTCAGCGACAGGGTTAACCGTGCCCTCGAATTCAATCTTGCCACTGCCTCCAATACTCCAGAACAGCTGGGGCCTCGAAATCGAGAACGTGACCTGAGCCTCTTCCTCCTTGATGGCTGGTACAGCAGCCTTGGCAGGTGCACGACGCTGAGGGCCACGAGCGCGTCCCTTGCGCGCATCCGTCAGGGGAACCTTTTCAACAGCCGGGGCTTCCTCAGCAGCAATAGCAGACGGCTCCTCTTTCTTGGGCGCCTGAGGGCCAATTTGCAGACGGCGGTTCAGATCCGACATGAAGCCAGACTGGAGCGCAGCAATCTTTCCTCCAACCGGACGGGCCACGTTAGGGCGCGCCGGAATAACAGGCTTCGGCTTTTCAGAAATCGCAGGTTTAGGCTTATCCGCAACCGGCGGCTTGGGCTTTGAGCGATCAACAGCCGGGGGCTTCGAGCCATTAGGACGCGCGGGCATGACAGGGAGATCCGTCTTTGAGTCTACGACAGGAGACTCGATCTCTTCTGCCTCCTGTAGAGCTGCTTCCTGGTCGCTATCAACAGTAGTACTCATCATGTGACTATCAGGCGTATCCTCCCAGATGTCCCGGCTAGGAAACCGAGAGGTTGAAGTGGGCCGAAAATGGTCAGGCGTCATAGCTGCGAACCCGGGAGATTTGGGCTGCATACCAACGCCACGAGGCAAAAAGGTCTGGCTGTGAATAGGAGTAGACTCGCGGCTCTTGGCCTCGTCTTCGGCGAGCTTTTCCTGGAGTTTGGCAAAAGCCAGAGCAGGGTTCGGGGGTTCCTTGGATTTGACAGAGCTAGCCTCGGTCTTGACAGGCTGAGGAGGCTCTTCATATTCAACTTCATCCTCGTTCTCCTTATCGCCTTCAACCTTTTCAGTCTGGGCAAGTTCCTCGCCTTCCTTTTCTACAGGAGTATTGACCTCGGCTGTGTAATAGGCACTGCTGGGGGCATCCTCCCAAATATCCTTGCTGGGGAACTTCTGGCGATGGGCGTGGACAGAATCAGAACCAGGCGAGCTCTTCTTGACTTCTGAGGCATTATCACTGAACAGAGGTTCGTAAACCTTCTCCTCGTGAATTTCGGGAATCGAGCCAGCAGAAAAAGGAGTACTAGACGAACTTTCAAGACTAACTTGCGATTTCAATTCATCACTTCTTGAGTGATGCTCGACTTCGATGGCAGGGGTGGAATTATGGTGGCTCGTGGGTTCTTTGACGATCTGATCAGAGGCCAGAATAGGCATAGCTTCAGCCTCAGTGCTGTGGTCAAGTGTGATGCGATCAACATGAACACCATCGCTGCCGACCATGGAAATGCGGTGGTTACGAGTAGTTTCGGGAGACTGGGCGCGGGAGTGTTCGGGCGAGGCATGAGAAACAAACTCTTCATGAACTTCGTGAGCAATGTCCTCAGTGGGACCACAGCTAGGGCCTGAAATTATAAGATGGTATCATTAGCTAACAGTGTTCAAGACAAGGCAGTTCAGAACCCTTCTTGGCCCAGATCTTATGTTTGCTTACCGGCATCATCAGTACTGGTTTGGCGCACAATCTTGTTCAGATCAGCACTGGAGCGAGCATATTCACTCTGGTGAGGGTAATAAGAAGCAGCTCTTTGTTCCTTTTGCAGGATATCAGGTCGCTTCTCGTAGTACTCGGTCTCAAGCTTGTCTTTGGCAAAGACACCATGGCTGTGAAGGCCATAGCTGCCAGGGGGGAGGCCACGAGTACTTTGGGCGCGGGACTGGGCAGCTGAGCTTTCTTTGCTTTCGGGGGCCTGGACGTCACCAGCATTGGGAATCATGGGAACGCGGCGGCCAATCTCGGGAATTCCATGCTCGTCCTCCGGCAGAGGCATCCCATCATTAGACAGAGCAGAGGTACTAGCCTTCTTGCGCAGACTTCCAATGGTAGCAACATCGCTGCCAGCAGACTTGTTGAGGCCCAAAGAAGCAGCAAACTCTGAAGTGGTGCTGGTGACAGCATCAACCTTGGTAGGCAGCGACGGACGGGGGGCCTGAAGTTCAAGATCACCAACAGTCCGGGTTTCGGCAGTCGGCGAAGGCTTTTGACGCATGTGGTCCTCTTCAATCTTCTCGGCCATACCATACTCTAAGCCCTCATCGCCAATCTCGGAAGGCATGCGTGCCATGACCGGGCGAGAGGGGGCTAGAGTATCGACATCAAGAGCAGGATCATGTATAAACTCAGCGACCTCATTGTTAGGGCTAAAGCGAGTTGCCTTGGGGCTCTTGGCGAAGCCGTCGTTGAGAGGCGAGGGAGCGAAGCGATCATCGGGCGACAGGTCGCGGACCTTACTGCGGCTTGGGCGCGGAGGCACCTTGGGAGCCTCTTTCATGGGCGATCTCGACGGACGAGGAGGGACGACTGGGGCGCTCATGGTAGCGGCTGGTGGCATAACGTCGGGGATAGGACGTATGTGAAGGGAGGAACAAGCGAGGGGCGGAAAGCCTTAGCTAGACAGAAACATGAAAAAGAAGAAGAGAGAAAAAAAAAGGCGAGAACACGGCGGTTATACAAGTCCGACGGGGTGGACAACAGATAGGAGATAGCCGAGACGAGACGCAGGGCTTATAAAGATTCTTCTATTGACGCAAAATCAGTACGAAAGCACTAAAAGAGCCCTTGAAGCAGGCTAGGCCAGACAAAAGCGAGCAAGTGATGGCCGGATTGTACTAGAGCAGAAAAACGCTCGTCATAATAGTGGCGCATGTGCAAGAAGTGGCAGTGGCATAGTGATAGACAGAGTGGCCAAACAAGGCGGTGAGAACACGTCGATGGTGCAAGTCCAAGCCTCTCCAACAGTGGTGGGGATAGGCTAGTGTTAAAAATAACGATACATGTCGTATAGTGAGTAATCCGACGCTTGTCAGGTTATCAGAGCCTCTGGCAGTTTGGCAGAGGGGAGGAGAGGTGGTTGAACGAGGGGCCATACAAGCACAACAAAGCAGTAGGATGCCGAGCCAATCAGCGTGCAGGCGATAAGCAGCTCCAGAGCGAGAACAGAGGCGATGGCATGGAATGAGGATTGAGACAAAAAATTATGGGACAGAGGGGAGAGGGAGCAGGAAGAGGGGTGAGAGAAGCCAGACCAAAGAGACCGCTCGTGAGATATACGGAGCTGTGATTGGCCGGATGGTTCGTTTGGCAGCGGCTGTGGCGGAGGCTGTGGCGAATGCTGTGGCGCTTGTCGCTTGTAGCCATCAAGCAGGCCGGCCAGTCGACACGGGAGAAAGTGAAAAGCGAGCATAGCAGGTGGTGTTTACAGCACCCACTGAGCCTGATGTTTTCCAGCAAAGCCAGGGGACACAATCTACAAGCCGACGGTCTGCCGGTCTGCCGGTCTGCCGTTCTTCTGGTGTTGATGCTTCCGGGGGTGCTCGGGTTGGGGTGTACTAACTTGTAAGTGCTTGTATACATACAAGCAAAACGGGAAGATTGTTTTGACGGTGTCGAAAGAAAGCAAGTCAGAGAGATTAAAGAGAAGGTAAGAATAAGCATTGCAAAACTACTGGAAGTCGTTTCCTTTATGTATTGCATGGCCAAGGGCCCAAAGTCTGCGAGTATACCTTTATGTATGTATGTATGTATGTATGTACATTGTACATATTAGCTGTTAGCCAACATCACGGAATTTAGACGAAACCAGCTTCAAGGACAAGCCAGCTCATATTGGTCTAGCCCAGCCAGAGCAATAACGCCTTGGGAGGAAGGCAATGTATCAGGAACCAACGCAGTACTCGCAGTACCCGAAACCTCTGAGCCTTTACTTGCTCACAGACAGGTAGTCTCCAAGTACCAGGAACCACCAAGGCAGCCGCCCCGAAAGTCACACGGTGCAGGATATCCGCCACGGGGTCCACTTCTGCAAAATAGTTTCTGTAGAGGCGCCTAGAGCTTGTGCCAAGCTTGAAATAGTATGTTTGGCAGAGATCAAGACGTGAGGTGTGTGATGTTCATGTTCATGTCAAACAAACACAAGTGCAACACAGCTACTATGCGCATAGTGAGGCTCCTCAGCAGCCAATTTTCCCACAATCTCTTTACAATTCACCAGAACTTTGATCCGAGTCAGAAGTGCAAGTCAGAAGCGTCAGAGCGCCGCCATCTTGCTCGTCTCCAATTGCTGGCCTGCGACTAACCACTAATACCGGTTGATGTTATGTAAGTCTAGGCTCAAGGCCCTTGTAAGAAAAGGTCACCAATAAAGGGACAAAAGGAAATGTAAGACACAGTCAAAAAAGGGCGCAACAACAACAAATAGACCAGGAGAAAGAGCAAAAGCAACTAGATTTCCTGTCTTCCAGGTCCAGAGTGACATCGCATGATCCGAAGCCGAGGCTTTTTCAAAGTCTAAATCTTCGTCCATTTCTGCCCAACTACACGATAAGACGTACTCGTAGACCCTAGGTCATCGATAACCCTAGCCATATTTAAACCCTACCAATCGTTACGTAACCCGCCCCAGCCCTCCACAATCAACGTCAGTCAACATGGTCACCAGACTTGAACAGTCTAGCGGCAAAAGGAAAGAATCAAAAGAATCAAAAGAAAATAAGGCGCTAGCTTCTGGTGCATTTTCAGTAATAGATAGAACAAGATACAGCAATTGAGCGTGTACTTGTATATGGTATATGGATGCGTGAGCACATTGTACGTGGTGGTGCCCAAGGTAGATAGGCAGAGACGCAGAGATGGTCTCCTCTTCTTCCTCCTTCTATTTGATGCGTTCCCTACACAATCATTTGAGCAACGCCAGCACCACCAAGGGTCTTGCTGCCAACAAAGTCCTGATTCTTGACGGCGGCCAGGACGTAGCACAGAGCAGTGATGGTCAGGAAAACAGCGGCAGCAACAAGACTTCCGGCACCACCAACAATAGAAACCCACTGCAGAAGACCCATGATGCCATAGGCAGCAGCGCGCATCCAGTTAGTGGAAATCATGCGGATGTAGCTATCAAACTTGGAGGAGGTGGGGCAGATTCGGAGCAGTAAGGGGACCTCAATGAAGAGGATGACGAAGGAGGACGCGCTGTTGGAGAAGATGAAATGGTTAGCGGGGCTCTGAGTAAGAGAACGAGGAAAGGAAGCTTGTGGGGGCTCTTACATGGCAAACGCGCAGAAGATAATGATCACAGGCTTAAAGGTGAAGATGTTGGCCAGACCCACAGCAAAGCAGATGATCATGGACAAGATTCCAAACCTGAGAACGAAAGTATGGTTAGTACTGGACGAATATATAGACATGGAGTGTACAAAGACTTGATCATGTTTACGGTGGCTGGCCGGCGATAAACAAGCTACGGCGCTATTGGTACCACGGACCGGGGTGCATGACGCCGTAATTCGGCAGTTGGGCCATTGGATCCAAGGGGCAGTTCATTCTGCTGCTTACCATTGTCCGTAGATGCCTATGAAAGCGCAAACCATGTTGTTAGCAGGGAAGTCATCCTCGGAGCGCCGAGAGGGCTGTGTACAGAGACTCACTGAAATTCCGGGTCATAAGCTCGTCTTTGAGAGTCATTTTGGCAGTGATTTGCGCGGCTGAGGGGATGCTGTGAATGAGGCAAGCGGTGTTGATAGAGTTTGCGGGAGTTCGCGGTGTTTTGTTTCGTCGTCGGCGCGAGGTGCCGTCGCTGCTGGGAGTGTTTCAAAAGGACAGGTTGCCAGGGACCTTTTTGGGGTGGAGATGACGTGAGACGTGGATATTTCAGAGTGATGCTTTGCGTGGCGGATAGGCAAACAGCAGCGTCAAAGGTAGCAGAGACGAAATGAGAAAGATTGAATCGGGGCGTAGCTCGTGATGTTGATGGAAAAAAAGATTTAGTTTCTGGTGTTTTGTGTTTCGTCGCGATCGTGCGTGAAAGAGAAGGAGTTTGTTGGGTGTTGGTGAAACGGAACGTGTTTCTTTGTGTGAAGGGGAGAAAGCGTTGTCGTAGTCGTCGTGGGTTTGCGTGTCGAAAAAAGGAAGCAGGAACAAAGGAAGAAGAATCAGAAGCTGGGGAAATAGAAAAAAGAAAAATAGGTGCGTCCAGCACAGCTGTGGGATGATTTTTGCTGGGTATCTTTTTTATGGGGGGGGACAGTGATGTTGAGAATTTGGCGATCTTTTTTGGGAGCAGAGAGAAGAGCACAGGCCACGCAAGTGTGGTAGTGTCTAAATACAGAGTGCCCTTGGGGGCCCTATACAAACTGCACTGGAGGTTTAGAGGTATTCAGTGACCTGTCACTGAAACACAGTGCCCTTTATCGACATTATACAAGGCACCTTTCAGGGCTACCCTTCTATTCTGCCCTCTACCGGCTCCATTGTCGTGGTTGAACCATCCAGGGTCAGATCCTCTTAGCAAAACTGTGAACAAAAATGCCGGTATTATTTTGGTCCCCCGTTCTCGACGCGATAAAAATAGGGTTGCTAGGACGCTGTGGTGAGCATTTTGGCATTTACTTTCATCTGTGCTCACGTAGTCAACACATATACTTGCATGCACATATGTAGTTATAGCATTTGCAATAATGTTGTGAGTGTCATCGCATCGCCGATCCCACTGGCACGGAACAAGCGTCGTAGAAGCGCATTGAAAAAGCCAAGTGGTGAATCAATCCTCCACTTTACACAACAGCTGAAAAGAAGTGGACGATGCTGGCATGTGTAGACACTGCAATACATGCTCATTTTCATTTACACGTGCCGTAGGCAGATTTGATCGCGAGTATGGCGCCGCTTCAAACCTCGGGTGGCACGTATTCGACATTTAGAGAGCCGCAACCTGGCTATATTTAACGTCTGCAGCTTAGATACAAGGCCAAGTCGGGTATTCCGCTTTCAACGCGCTCCGCTGGCAATATTCCTAGCACGGACATTGGATATTAACGACTACTAACCCTAAACACTGACCTCGACGAGGATCCCCCCTGCGTGACAGTTTGTTCTGTGGATCGAAGCGAGTGTCATGAAGTTTTGGAAGAGAAAAAGAATAAGCAAAAGAAGAATGAGCATGGAAGAAGGAGAAAATAGAGATAAGTTGGAAAGACAAAGACCAGGGCAGAGTTAAGATTGCCTTTGTATGTATGTATGTACATACATATATGTGCATCCCTCCAACACACTTGCACTGAACACGTTCCACGTAAGATTGGCCATGAGTAAGCCCCCAATCTGTAAGTCCGAAAATCGCATGTAGACGGAGGGTTTTTGAGACGTGACAGAACGGTGGATAGAGACTCGGCGGGAGATAGAGAGATAGAGAGAGTATGTGTTTTAGTGGGAGAGAGTCTTAGAGATAGGAGCTCTAAGCAAAAGTTTAATGCCACTGATGCTGGCGGGCACTTCCTGGTTCCTCTTCCTCTTTTTCTTCTCCTCATCTCCCATGTGTATGCAATCTTGCGCATGTTCTTTTTTTGGTCTGTTCCTCTAGTCCGCGCCTAGTCTATGAAATTACCGGTTGTTGTGTTGTAGATACCTAAGCTTGTTCTTGGGCAAGCCAAGCAGACCCTGTCTATAATCAGCCAAATATATAGCGGCGCGGTTCCCTGTCTAGATTGCCGACCATGAACGAGGGCTCGAGTTCTCCTCGTCCTTTGGCGGAGGAAATCTTCCACTGACTCGGCTTCCTCTGTGCCGCTTATATTTGTTCTTTTCCCTTGTCCCTAGATTTTCTGTCTGATTTTTTTTCCTCTTCTTTTTCTTCCCCGTCTTTACCCTCCTATTGCCCCTCGCCGTCGTCTTAGATGTATTGTCTTGCTCCCACCCAATAACCGGCCCTCCCCTTCCCAACGCCAGACAATGATAGTGCTCACCGATGCTCAGGTCCGCGACATTCTAGAAAGCCTGACTCCCGCCGAGCTAGATGTCTTCCGCGAGGATTTTGCCAATGCTCTCTACCAATACTCGACCGATACCGGTATCGGCGAGGATGCCGTCTTCCAGACTCCGCACCGGACCTCGACATATGCGCCCAAGTCTGACGCCACCACTTTGTACATGCCGTCGAGTGGCCCACAGGGAATGGGCGTGAAGGGTGAGACGCCGTAGTCACACAGTCACGCAGCTAGTCGGTACAGACTTCCCCGCTAACACTGTCACCCCCTCCCCCACCACAGTCGTCACTCTTTCATCGCCCAGAGAAGATGCCCCCCCGCCCTCCGCCGCCCAGCGACCGTCCTCAGCACAACCAAAAACCATCCGGCCCACCGGCGCCCTCACGCTCTTCTCTTCTACCGGCGAACCCCTTGGCTTCTTGCACTGCGGCACGTTGACCGGCTTTCGCACCGCCCTGGCCTCCATGTGCCTACTTCACCGCCGCAAGAAGGTCAAGACGCTAACCGTCTTTGGCGCCGGCATCCAGGCCTACTGGCACATTCGCCTGTCGCTAATGATGCGCGGTGCTGAAATCAAGCGCATCCACCTGATCAACAAGGCCTTCTCCGACAGTGCGCGCGAGATTCTGCAGAAGCTTTCGTCCATTTCCACCGAAATCAAGGCCCGCGAGGGCTGGATCGACACAAAGATCGACCTGTTAACACCCGGTTACGGCCAATTCGACCGCGTCGTGCGAGACAATGTACGAGCAGCTGACGTCATCTACTGCTGCACCCCGTCGACCAAAGACCTGTTTGACGGCTCGGTCCTGGCGTCACATGATGGTCGCAAAAAGGGCCGCTTGATTGTGGCCGTTGGGAGTTACCAGCCGCACATGCGCGAGCTGCCTGAGGATCTGGTGCTGCAAGCTGTTAACATGGGTGGCGGCGATAAGAAGTGCGCATCGCATTACCACAAACATGCCCAAGAAGGTGGCGTCATTGTTGTCGACACCATCAAGGGTGTCAAGACTGAGGCGGGCGAGATTATTCATGCCAACATCGACCCGTCACGGCTAGTTGAGTGAGTCCTCTCAGAAACCAAAAACGGATGCCCCAGCATGGGTAGCCCGCTAACATTCGTCCTCTTTGCCCTGTAGACTTGGCGAGCTTGTGATGCTTCGCAAGCTTGAAGACTCCGAGAAACGTGCGCTCGACAAGGACGACGACGACGACGTTGTGTCCTATCACGATACCACATGCAGACTCACCCCCACCACAACCGCCACAAGCACATCGGGCAAGTTGACGCCCACCACAACCTCGACAAGCAACACAGGTAACAGTCTTTTACCATCCAGCCTCGCGCCTCCAACATCATTCTCAAGCATGTTCCGCCGCCGCAGCCGCAGCAAGTTACGCGCCGCAGCAAAGTTGGCAAAGGACGAGACTATGACCCGCTGGCTGTACAAAGGCAACGTCATTTACAAGAGTGTTGGCATGGGTACCATGGACTTGGTGGCCGGTATGCATGTGGTCAGGCTGGCCAAGGCGAAGGGCATTGGCCTAGACGTTCCGGGCTTTTAAGACAGCCTGTGGGTGCTGGGTAATGTGCCCAGTCTCGCGTGGCTGTGGCGTGTGGTGCCGTAGGATGAATGACGTAGCAGCCCAGCACATTTTTTTCTTCTCGGCTGGGTCTGTGAGGTTTGTTACTGACTTTTAGATGGTGGTGCCTGTGTTTCTATTGTTCATATCTGGGCTGTTCATTTTTTGTTGTGTTGCGAGCCGGCTGGCGTTCCGTGTGAGGGCATGTTCATTCTTTTTCTTTTTTTCTGAATATACATTGTACTTATTGATGATATCCCAATTATATGGCTCTGTTCTGCCCTCGATCCTCGTGTTCTCGGTCTACCGCCACTTGCTGTCCGTCTGTTGACCATGCCGTCTCTCAGATTGTAACGAGTCAAACTCTTTCTGGGACTGTTCGTGGCCGCTTTCTGCAGACGCACTCCACGCCCCGCTGTCTGTCGGCGTCGTCATACTGGGACCCCATGCACCTGATGCTGGAGGTGCAGAGTCTTGAGATGCCCTCTCTCTTAGTCTATCCCAGGCTGACATCTGGCCCTGTCCTTCATCCTGCTGCTGGCTAGACTGCTGCCACTCCTGCTGCTGGCGTTTCTGGTGCTCTGCCTGTTCTTGTTTGCGGATATGAGCTGGCACCGGCGACATGTCTTCATCGTCATCCTCGTCAAGTGCAAACGGGTCTTCGTCGTTCTGAGAAGAAGGCGGAACTGACCCCTTGGCACTTGGGGCCAAACCGCCGCGGCGCTGGGCCCAGACGGAGTCCGGCGAGTTCACAGGCGAATTGCGCTGGTTTTTAGTATCGATAACCCGCTGACGCCACTCATCCTCGGCCTCCTCAGCACGCCGCCGGCGCTGCTCCAGAGCTTCGCGCTGCTCAGGCTTCATGTTCTTGCTGGCCTCTTCGTAGAAGCGATTACGACGGATCTCGCGCGCACGAATTACCCACGGGTCATCCTGGCGGCGAAAATGGATGGGTTCGACATTGCGCTCTTTTTGAAGCATGAGCAGAATCTCCTGGTTTTGCGGGTCGAGGATGGTTTCGCCCAGGAAGTTGCGCAGCCGTGGGTCAACAGCCTTGTTCGTCAACGCGGCGCGCGTCGACATGAAGCCCAAGAACGAGCCCACAGTCACACTACTACCAATGTAGTACGTGGCAAAACGTGCAAAGTGCCAAGCCCGTCGCGCATTGCGGCCTCGCAGCCACGGTTGGGTGGCACTGGGAAAGGTCTGGAACATGGCCATGTCGGGCGCACGCCACAGCGGGAAGCGCATCGTCTTCCGGCCCCAGAGAGTCATACCCAGCGCGGCACCGGCGACAATAGCATGATCGTTGATCTGAGTATCTCCCTCCTGCGAGGCATACCGTGCGAGAGCGTTCAGCTCGTCGTCAGTCAGCGTACGGTCGATCAGTGCGTCCTGAGAGCGCTGCACCGAGTAGCGTACGGCATTGATCTTGCGCTCGTCGCTGAAGCCGATCAATCGCGCAAGAAGTGGCGGCGAGGCGCTATCGCCGAGGGCCTGGCGGATGCGCTCGGGCGTAACCATGGAGTTTTCCGGGGCCGGCGGAAGATCGGCCCAGTGGGTAAAGTCGGGCATGGGTGCTGGTGGGGGGGATTGTGGCGTGATGGTTAGAGGGGTAGTTTCAAATGATACTTGGACGAGTCGTGGAGTCAAAATGTAAAGCCGTATCGGGCTTTTCGATGTCGCCAATTCTTGATCTATGACAGTTTACGATGTTGTCGGGCCATTGCTGCCGTTGCTAGTTGAACCAGCTTTGTCGCCGTCTCTGGCAAAATGTGGAGTAGCTCTGTCCGGCGCCACATGCCAGCGTCATGACGCCACAGATTCTCCAAATGTGGCTCACACTGCATCCGTTGCTAGGCACTTGTGACTTGTCACTTGTACATTGTACATGCATAATGTAGCACTTAACGCTGCAAAGGCGCAATCACTGCCGCGTCGCGTTAATGCAGCACTGCCAGGATCGCGCACTGAGAGCTTTCCCATGGAGGGAATCGTCAATATTTTTGCTGAACAAATATTTTTGTTGATTTTTTTGTCTTTGACATCATGATCAAGTCCTGTTTTACCCGCCCAACAGACCCTAATGATTTGTCACCCCCGTCGCTGTATCTCTTGCCATCCTTGTCGCTCCATTGAGTGCTCCCTTTTTGTCAATCCCTTCAGTATATCCGCTGTTATTACTCTGTGAACTGCTCCCCCATTGATCATCTTGTTGATGCTGTCTCGACTCATACAAGTCCGACTGTTCTCTCGTCACAGTCAGCGACACCAAGATGCCGTCTCATATGAACCGCTCGGCATCAGATAACCTTTCTCTCCGCGTGAGTCTCTGTTGCTCTCCTGCAGACTACCTAGTTTCCGTGCTAACTTTTGCTCTAGGCGAGAGGCACCTGGCAACGCTCTCGGAGCACCCCTAACCCGCAACATGGCCCCCAGGCTTCCATCACCATCTCAGATGTCACGCGCAGTAAGCTAGACCAACTCAAGTTCAAACCACAGAAAGCTGCCGCCAGCAATGATTCCGAATCCGCCAGCACCAATCCCTTGGGTAACCGATCTGACGGCGACGACTCATCCGAGCCAACACTGCCCACGAACCAAGTCCATGAAACGCCAGCAAAATGGAGCAGCCACCGGCGCCATCTCATCGACATTGAAGAGGAGCCGTCCCCAAACGATCGCCTATCGTGGAACACCGATCTCGCCGCTATCGAGCGCAGTGCTTCCAAAGACACCCCAATGCGCAATCGGAAAAGAGCTGCCAGCTCGTCGCCTACTCAGTCTCCATATATCAGTAAGAAAGACGGTGAGTCTTCGACATTCCGCCGCCTTGCTGCCGCATCGAAGGCTCGCGCCGACCCGACACTCGAACTCTGGGACCGATATGCCCTACACACCGAAGACAGCTCCACAGATGGGACAACCATATCTGAGCCAATGGCACAACTACTCGCATCATCATCTCCTCAACCAAACAAAAATCCCTCCAACACCTCGCAATCGGGTGGGTCGTCGATATCATCTGGCCCCAACCTCGGTATAAACGCTGCTGGAAGGACTGTTGCTGGCGACCACTGCCTCCGGCGGTCTGTTGCCATGGCCACTGGGGCCAAGCGACGGCGTGTTGCGGAAAAAAATGCGCGTGCAAGCTTGTTGAAGAAGGACGGCGCCCGGGACGGCAAGGATGTCAACTCGCTGGTCGATGTATTCTTGAGTAATGCGTGTAACCCTGCTTTGTTCAAGGACTCGGTAGTGCCGGCGAAAAGGCTAGACGCTACGAATCCCTTGTCCAAACACAACCGTGATGTTTTGAGCCGTAGTGCTAGTGACAGCGCTACTGCGAACTTTTTCAAAACAGCCCCTGTAGCTGCACCACCGAAGTTGACGACAGCTACTTCTATGCCAGCGCTACAAACAGACGAGTTTGATGATCTCGATGAAGACATGTTTGACGATGACTTGGACGATGAAACCTTGCTCAGTCTTACTGAGGACACAGGGTTGACAACTGCTTGTACCTCTGTAAGCCGCACAGTTTCACAACAAGCCCCCGCAATACAACAGGAGCAGGCCTCCGAACAGAACCATCCAACAGCACAAGCGCAACAATACGAAAAGACACAACAAACGATGGAAAACACGACGGATAAACAAGAAATTGAAGCTGGGGATGAGTACGGAGCAGAAGACTTTGATGACGCCGAGCTTAACCTTTTATATGAGAGTACACAGGCGCCAGAACCAGGAAATGCACCACAGGCGCCACAACCGCCACAACCTCGTGAACTACAACCACTAGACAACAATTTTGAAGCCGAGGAAGATTTCGATGGCTTGGACGATCTGTCAGGCATCGATCTTGACGCAGAGTTTGCCACTGCTTCCCAAACAGCTGTGCCTGTTCAAGGCTTATCCCATGACACTCCACCTGTACGTACTACAAACACCTACTACAATGGCGCCAGCTATGGCCACAGTCCTGGGGTTGTGCGCGGGTATTCCGGCCATGGCCATGGTCACGTCTCCAACTCCAACCAGACCCCTAGTCATAGTCATGGCCACACCCGGGGCAATCCGGTCAGTCGTGAGAGTAGTGGCCGGAATGGCAGTGGGCCGACTGGCGGGTACCAGCGGAACAATCACCACTATCACAACTCATAGACCTCGTCTTATTTTGGTTAGAAAAGGTCATGGCTGGTCATCCCTTTCTCTTCACGTGTACAGTATATTAATGAGTTTCACGAATTTCTTTTCCTGTCTTCTGAATAGACGCCTTCCAAAACCAAACCGCGTGTTGTGCGCAGAATGAAAATTGTCCAAGTTGAAGAATCTGAGCATGATATGCAGATGCAAAAGGCATGTAACCGATATTCCCTTCCCCCGTCTTAATTTTGACTGACATTTGTTGTTGTTAGATCGTCACTCTGCAGCCCGAGGGGTCTCAAAAGCTGCTTACTGTTTTCCTGCGTGATATTTGGACCGAGCCCGAATTGACCCCTGGGCTATGGGCATATGCCACAGGCCAGTTCATTGATGGCAAATGCGTGGTGGACATGGAGCAGAACTATTTTATACTCGAGCCCGACCACCTAGTGTCCATCACCACACTGGCCGATTCCTTTACTTGCATGCGTAAGGCCGTGTTACAGGATCGCGTACGTGCCACTGGTGCGCTAGGCAAACCACTGGTTTACGGCACAATTCTGCACGAGATCTTCCAGACGGCGCTCATGAAAATGGACTTCTCGCCAGAGTTTCTCAAGGGTGTAATCGAGGAGACTGTCGGTACTCATATAGAGGAGCTGTTCGCAATCAAGATTGAACCGCATACCGCTATGGAGGAGATCCGTGGTAAGATGGCATCAATGCGCAGCTGGGCCGACAACTTCATTTCCCCAGTTCCAAAGGTGAGCCTATTTTTCGGCCATATACTAGATTGTCTTGGTTCTCTAGAAACTAACAAGTACCAATTACGCAGGCCAGTGCTAAGGTCCTCGGCATGCATGGCAACAAACCCAGCAATATGTGCATCTCCAAGTTATTGGACATTGAGGAGCACGTCTGGTCACCAATGTACGGGCTAAAGGGCAACATTGACGCCACTGTACAGGTTACGATTCACGATAACGACGGGATGCGAACCCTGACGGTGCCGTTCGAAGTCAAGACAGGCAAAAATGAGAGTATTAGCCACCGAGCCCAGACCACACTGTACACTATTCTGCTCAGTGACCGTTACGACATTGATATCGACACTGGAATCCTTTACTACAGCGAAAGCGGTAGTACCAAAGCCATCCCGGCAATTCGTAACGAGCTGGTACACATGATCATGAAGAGAAACGAACTGTCAGAGTGGCTACGCAAGCGGCCTCTGCCACCCATGACAAGCAGCACAAATAGGTGCCGCACCTGTTACGCCAAAACAGAGTGCGCTATATTCCACCGGTTGGCTGAAGACGGTACAGCCGAGAGCAGCAACTTTCCTGATGACTTTACCAGGATTGCAGGCAACCTGACACCGATACACCAGACTTTCTTCAAGAAGTGGGACGACCTCTTGACATACGAAGAGAAGCATGGCGAACATGCCAAGCGTGAAATCTGGGCCATGACGAGTGCAGAGCGTGAAGCCGTTAACCGTGGATTCTCGGATTGCATTATCCAGGACATGTATGAGTCACCCGAGCGGACATTTGCCAAGTTCAGCTACACATTCGTCAAACGCAATAGAAATAGTGGCTCATCTTTTATTGACTCCTCTTTGAATATCTACGACCCGGTAGTTGTGTCGGATGAGGAGGGCCACTTTGCTCTCGCTATTGGCTTTATTGAGGATATACGCAAGGATGCCATAAGGCTCAAGGTCGACCGACGTCTGCATAACCAGCGAGTCCGGCAGGATGGGTTTGATGCGGTGCACAACCAAGTCTTTGCTGGTATGAATGAGGTGATCCCCGAGGGCGTCCGGATTCAAGACCTTTATACACAAGCGGACACGGGAATAACCATGCAGCAGCCAGTGCGCTACCGGATCGACAAGGATGAATTTGGTAACGGCATGGGCCGTGTGAGGAACAACCTAGTGGCTATTATGGACGACATGCTCTACGGGTCCATCAAACTGCGCCAGCTGATTGTTGATCTGAAGCCGCCTATGTTTAGCCCCGAGCCAACGCAGTACCACGTCGCCAAAATGGACACGCTCAATGTTGACCAGCGCGCGGCCATTGAAAAGGTCATGAGCGCGCAGGACTATGCACTGGTGCTTGGTATGCCAGGTACGGGAAAGACGACGACCATTGCGCATATCATTCGTGCGCTTGTGGCGCAGAATAAAACCGTGCTGCTGACGTCGTACACGCACTCAGCTGTCGACAATATTCTCATGAAGTTGCGCGATGACGCCATCCCAATTCTGCGTATCGGCAGTAAGAGCAAGGTTCACCCGCAGGTAGCAGAGTTTGCTAGTCTGGCGTGCGACAAGCAGCCCGACTTTGCCTCTATAGAACGCGTGTGGCTGCACTCGCCGATTGTAGCCACCACCTGCCTCGGCATCCATCACCCGCTATTCTCGGAGCGTATCTTCGATTACTGTATTGTGGATGAGGCATCACAAATCACACTACCTGTGTGTCTTGGGCCTATTCGTATGGCCAGGACCTTTGTCTTGGTTGGTGACCACTACCAATTACCTCCCGTAGTTCAGAATGAACAGGCACGACTTGGTGGACTGGATGTTAGCATGTTCAAACTGCTATCCGAGCACCACCCAAACTCTGTGGTAAATCTCGAGCACCAGTACCGCATGTGCGAAGACATCATGACACTCAGCAACGAACTGATTTACAAAGGCCGGCTCAAGTGTGGCACCGAGGCGCTCAAGACAGTTAAATTGCATGTCGAGAACATGGATGCCCTATCGCAACATCACTACGATGCGGATGGGGGCGCCGGGGCTGTGCATGCGTACCCCTGCCCGAGCGCCTTAGATCCAGGCTGCTGGCTACGGCATGTCGTCGACCCCGAGAACCGGGCTATTTTCCTCAACACAGATGCGCTCGGCGCCGAGGCCCGCGAGACCCGTACGGGCAACCGCATTATCAACGAAGGCGAGGTACGAATTGCCGTCCAAGTAGTCGAAGCCCTCCTCTCCATTGGCGTCAGCCAAGCCGATATTGGTGTCATGACACACTACCGTTCGCAACTATCCCTCCTTGGCAAGGGCCTCGGCCACCGCCGCAACGTCGAAATGTACACGGCCGACCGGTTCCAAGGGCGCGACAAGGAAGTCGTTGTGCTTTCGCTTGTGCGCAGCAACGAGATGCACAATATCGGAGACCTTTTGCGTGACTGGCGTCGTATCAACGTTGCCATTACCCGCTCAAAGACCAAGCTCATCGTCATCGGCAGCCGCGACACCATCATCGGCGCTGGCGCTGACGAGATGATCCACCGCTTCGTGCGCCTTATGGATTCCCGCGGCTGGTCCTACACGCTGCCCGACTCGGCTCTCGCCGACCACATGTTTGATGCTGCCCCATCGCAGTTCGACGCATCCATGTTCTCGCCGCGTCGCCGCGCTGGTCCCTCCCAGGCCGCTCAGTCTCAACACGACAAGCCGAAGAAGAACACGGTGGTCCCCCAGACTCTGCAGGGCGAGCGGCAGCCGCGCGGGCCGCGCCCTGTGCAAACAACGCTGAATATGTTTGGAAAGGAGAACTGTGCACCAAAGGGGGCGGCTGGTGCGCCGAAAAAGGTCGTTGGTTTGAACGGCAAGGCGCACATGAAGAGCTGCCCAGTCACTCGAGACTTGCTGAATGAGTTCTCGAATGGAGCATTTACTAATATGTAGACATTCGAGTGTACAAAGGCGCGAACAGTGACTGGGCGAAGTTTGTTTTATTGTGTTATCATGGCGTATGCGGGACGCTAGGACTGAGGTAGTTAAGGTCATTGAATTAGACAAGGTGTGGTTATTGTGTAACCTGACCAACTACATTTGCACTTTGAGCTAGTTAGCCGAAGAGGGAAGTCACTGACAATGAAATCAACAGAAGATCGGATGAAATTCAAAGCCGCTTAATTTTGGTTTGCTTTCACCTAGTGTACCCTCATAATGATGTTTCATGTTGTGACAGTTATTGGTATCTACGACTATCACTTCACATTTGATTTGATTTGATTTTATTCTTTTACGTCTACCTACTGTTATTTCGCAGCAATACGACGGCATATTCCGGACGGAAGCAGTCGGATGATGTCATCTTCCGAACAACTCCCGGGCGGTCAGCAATTGCAGGTTCGCAAAGACTTCAAGCATCTCCTGTGTCTTTCGAGGGTCCGGCGTCTATCACTTCACATCAACAAAATCCCCGATTTTTCTTCATGATTTTTCATTTCATTTCATTTCATCTATTTTACATCAATCGGAGTGTTCGTCAAACACTCATAAGATGACCAGGCAGGTCCTGGCAACCTGGCAGCGGCATAACCGGCTGCCGGGATCCTCCGATTCAGACTGCCTTGGTGACCGTAGTCTCCCAGCTCGGAAGAAACTGTAGACGCCGACTCGGGATTTCCCTGTGGTGATAAGCACCTCCTGGCGCAGGATACATCAGGGGGGATACATGAAGACTGTGATAATGAAAAAGGAAAAGAACAGGAAAAAAAGAAAGAAAAAGAAACAAGTAATACACGAAAGAAAGCACCCAAAGACAAAACAGAAATACAAAAACAAAAACACACCACGCCAAACGCCATCGCAGCTGGTCATTCCTATCTCGCCCTCTTCAACTATTTTTCTTCATGACAAACCCTCTAACCCTAAATAACGCCACCCAAATCAACAACAACCACCGCGTAATTGGTGTAGTGGTAACATTAATCGTTGCCATCAAGCAATGATTTCGATTAGCCCTGGGTTCGATTCCCAGATTACGCAATACTTAGTTATCGTTTTTTTGATCTTTTGTTTAACATCGAGCTGCTGAGTCATCCGGCCGATATCGGGATCTGGCTTCGTTTTTTTGGTCATGGGCGGAGCCGCCGCCGCTCGCGCCGGTTTTGAGAGCCGGGCCCAGCCGTGTCTCACTCGCATTGAGCTCGAGAGACACTGCTGGGAAAATTCAAAGCCTCGAACAAATGTCTCCGGCGCCGTCTAGCCTGCGAGTCTTGTGGGCCATGCAATGACTTGAACTAGATAAGGCCCCACTTTTATTCTCTACCTGGGCCCCAATCGGTGTGAGTCGTTCCAAACCAAAACTTGATTGTGCTTTGCTTGCCAAGTCGTACGACTCCTTCTTTCTTGTCTCTTTTATTTGCTGGTGTCCGCCTGTATTCTTTTTTGAAAACTCTTGTCTCGTACTTCCTCGCCCTCCCCTCAAGATCTTCGACCAAGAGAAACATTATGCGCCGTACTGCTTCAAGTCTTGCCGCGCTGGCCCGCGCGGCCTCGACCGCTCCCCCATCCGCGGCTGCCCGTGCCGCCAGAGTCTCGCCGGGCCTGGCTTCGCAGTGGCAGCGGCTATACAGCTCAGCCCAGACTGGTGCTCCTCTGGATGTATCCAAGCTGACGATTGAAAAGACGACCAAGCCGTCGGCGCTTAAGGATCCTAAGAACCTGGTCTTTGGTCGGACCTTTACTGGTGTGTAGTTGACCTTCTTCCCTGTAGCCATTGGTGTAAAAGAAGCCCTCTGTTAGAGCCAATTCCTAACGTATGTTGCCACCCATGCTCGTAGATCACATGCTTGTTGTTGAATGGACCAAGGAGGCCGGCTGGGGCACGCCAAAGATCCAGCCCTACCAGAATCTCTCGCTCGACCCCGCCACCTGTGTCTTCCACTACGCCTTTGAGTGCTTCGAGGGCATGAAGGCCTACAAGGACGCCAATGGCACTGTCCGCCTTTTCCGCCCGGACAAGAACATGGAGCGTTTCAACAAGTCGACTGCGCGTATTGCGCTCCCCACCTTTGACCCTCAGGCTGGCATTGATCTGATTTCCAAGTTCGTCCAGGTCGAGTCGCGCTTCATCCCCGAGCAGAAGGGTTACTCGCTGTACTTGCGCCCGACCATGATTGGCACGCAAAAGACGCTGGGCGTGGGTGCGCCTGGTTCGGCTATGCTGTTCTTGATTGCCTCGCCCGTCGGCCCCTACTACCCAACTGGTTTCAAGGCCGTGTCGCTTGAAGCGACCGACTACGCCGTGCGCGCGTGGCCCGGTGGTGTCGGTGACAAGAAGCTTGGTGCCAACTACGCGCCCTGCATCGTGCCCCAGATCCAGGCTGCCAGCCGTGGCTTCCAGCAAAACCTGTGGCTATTTGGTGAGGAAGAGTATGTGACCGAGGTTGGCACCATGAACTTCTTCGCTGCCATCAAGAACAAGGAGACTGGCGTCAATGAGCTGCTGACTGCCCCGCTAGACGGCACCATTCTCGAGGGTGTCACGCGCGACTCTGTGCTGGCCCTGGCCCGCGAACGCCTGGTGCCCGAGGGCTGGAAGGTGGTTGAGCGCAAGTTCTCTATCAAGGAACTGTACGAGGCTGACAAGGAGGGCCGTCTGCTCGAGGCTTTTGGCAGCGGCACCGCGGCCATTGTCAGCCCTGTGCGCAACATCTCATGGCGTGGCAATATGATCCAGTGCGGTCTCAAGGCTGACGAAGAATCCGGCCCGATTGCGCAGCGCATGAAGGACTGGATCGAGGGCATCCAGACTGGCGAGGAGAGCCACGCTTGGTCGTATGTGTCCAAATAGATAGTCAAGGTGGCAGGTGAACCGGGAGAAGCAGGCAAGGAATAGTTTTCATGTAGAGCATCATCATCTTAGCATACATAAAGCGATGGAGACCATTATTTAGACAGGCCGAGAAAATAGAAAAAAAGTTATGATCTGAATAGCAAGTCGCAGTGGGTTTACATGCCTGAATATGGCACATGATACGTAACATACCGCCATAACGTCACTGTCACTGGGGCGGGCACTAAGCGCACAAACACAGAACACGAAGAAGAGCGGTATGGTAATATGAACATCAAACTCAGCATAGTCTGCTTTCCTTGTTGTCTTTCTTCCCCCCTCTCCCTCTTTCCGTATAGCCACACTCTGGCTCTAACTCTTCTCTCTATTCGTCTTATCCGGCTGGAGCGGACTCTCATCTCTCGTCTCCGCCTTGTCCGCGCGTTACTACCTGCGCCTTGTAACGCAGTATCGGAGATCTGAGGATATGAGAATGTAACTGTTTTGTTGACTGGTTGTTGGGTGATGTAGTGGATGCTTGCTGTTTTCGCGGCTTGCTTCGAGTGAACAGCGGCGAACACGGCGAGAGCAAACGCGTCAAGCAATGAAAATTTGAACGAAGAACAAAGAAAAAAAACAATAAAAAAACAATAAAATCAAGACAAGAAAAAGGATCCGGGATATCGACCCCGGCCAAATGGAGGTGTAACAATATGTTCATCGCGGCCGGAGCAAAAGCCCAAGGCAAAGGAGACTCTCGAACATAACACAAAGCATAGAGCATGTATACAGAGATAAGGGGGTAGCCAGGCCACTCGCAGAAGGAAAGTCTTTATCGACTGTCTCAGAGTCGGGGTCTAACCCAACTCATGCCCTCATGTCGCCTGACATCTCTTTATCTCCGCCACACACAAAGGCCAAGCTTATTTAGTTCTTCTTCTCAGGGAAGGGGTCGGGCAGGATACCCTCCTTCTCTAATCTTCTCCGGGCCTCCTCAAGCGCCCAGGTATCCAGCCTAGAGACCAGATATTAGCACACTTGGTCTACCACAAAAGAGAACCAAGTAGAGGGTGTACTTACGAAGTGTCCGGCTTGAATGCCAGCGCAATAGCGAAAATCACAAACGACGGCAGGAACACGTACATCACCGGGCCTTCCCACCCTTCCTTCTCCGCCTTCTCGCCCGGCTTGACACCCCACAGCCATCCGGTCGGCGGATCGAAATCATTGTCGTTGCCACCGCCGGCCCGGGCAGCCGAGACTGCAAAGCTACGGCGAGCTGCCGAGGCGGAGATAGAAGTGAATGCAGTCGTGGTGCTGGCGGGGCGCAGGCAGCGCTGGGCTGCACGGCTGCGGAGCAGGCTGAGCGACATGTTTGGCGGCTTTGGTTGGCAGATGGAGTATATAAGCAGATCGGACTTATTCGGGACGTCAGGCAGGAGGGCGGCGGTCTTCTCGTGGGATAAAAAAGCGGGTGTTAAGGCTGCTTCATAGATGTTAGTTCAAGTATTTCTCATATAACTCCCTCAACCCGGTAGAGATCACGGCCTCTCTAGCAGTAATCTTAGGTAGGAAATAACGCACAATTGATTTCGCGCGCTCTGTATCTTTCGTTAGATGCAGCAAGACGCAAGTGGCAATATCAAGAACTTTAATTCAGCTTCGTGATGGAACTCCCGATGGCCGTTGAGTAAAGGAATCAAGCCGTTGGCTTAGGTGATACTATTGGCTCATTGGTTAGGGCGTTCTTCGTTCTCCGCCTGTGCGGGATTGGTCACTCGGCTAAACTGCGGGTGGTTGTGAAAGAGTTAAGGGTTTAGGGAGTACACTATGACTTACATAATCAAGATGATGCTGTGTGTAACACAGGTTAACTACCTGAGTGTGAAATTATCAAGTTTGGTCCAACTACATCTTTGAACTTGTGACGTTCAAGAACCCATCTCTACCAAAGAACAACAGCAAGTCCTCCTACCAAATACTGTTGGCAATCTTCCCCTCACAATGTAACTTGCGACATAAGCAGATACTACATATCTGGCCTTGTAAACTCTGGCTTCTCAAATCTCATGACAGTGACTCTCCCAGACGGAGGGCAGATTACCACAGTAGATCCGTGGACTGATAAACGGCCACCACAAAATGAAACAAGGATCCACAAGACTGGAATATTTTCCCACAAGATCCAACACCCATCTGAACTAATACTGGACCCATTGAAGCGCTCAACAAGGGGTAGGATGGCTGTGTGGTTGATTGACGAGTCGTCAGAAACAGCTATCACACTGTTATCAGTGATAAGAAAGGCCTCAAGGGAGTCAAATTTGAGGTTGCTGTGATACCCCTTGAACACTCGAACACAAGTGCCATCGTCAGTTTGTCAGAGCCGAATGGCGTGGTTCCATGAGCCCGAGGCAACAAGCCTGCCATCTGGTGAAACTGCCACTGACTCTACTTCTTTTTTGTGACCTTTTAAAATCTGTCCACAGTGATCCCAGTCACCATTTGTTTGTGGCTTTACCAATATCCACCTTGAAATCTTATTCTCAAAGACTCGTTGAACTAGACTATTTTTCGGACTGAAGGCAAGGACCGCAGAATAAATCTGGAGAGGTGTATCAATAATTGTTGCCATATTGGCTCGTACCATCCTTAACGCGTCTTCCAAAATAGCTTGCAGATCATGGCTTTCTTCTGTCTACAGATTGTTAGTTCATTGATCATCTCTGGTCTCTGGCCAGCACACTTTAATAGTTTGCAGAGTCCTCAGCATTTTGAGGCTTTCAGGGGATCTTCCCATTAGACTCATTGCTTCTAACCAATGGAGATAACCCACTTGCTGTTGTCCTTGGCGAAAGTGGGTTTCGGAACGTCACAACTTCAAAGAGATAGAAGAATGAAAGTGTTCCATGTTCAGCTACTGTAGTTATGTGCACTGGTACCAGACATAGGCCCCTGTGGTATGTAGAGTATCCCTCATGAGTTGGTAAGCTAATAAGGCCCTCTTCATCGTCATCATTCTTATAACTCTTTTTGAGTTATAAAGTTCACCCGCAGTCTATAAAAGAAGATATCCCGCCTTAGGGAGGCTTTCCGTGATGATCACTTACACACACTGCGTAAAATCACAATATTTTATGTTACACTGGTATTAGACATGCACCCACGCCGTCTCTTTACAGAGAAATTTTCTCAAGATGACCATTACACATTTAGATCAATGGGAAATAAATAGACATTAAATATAAAACAAAGCAAAACTCAAAAGGTATTATCAAAAGCAAAAAGAAATTACAAAGTCACCCACTGGTATCGCTTCCAACCGCCATAGTTTTCTTTTTTTGTTTAGTCTTCACCAATCTACCACTGGGTGCTCTTCACCAGCACATGCGAGACTTGCATGCCTGAGCCCAGACCACCCTCAGTGGTAGACTTGGGTGTAGAAGATGCAGCCAAAGCGTTGGGAAGCGAGCCGCCAACGGCCACATTGAGCAGCAAGAAGTGGTCGTTGTGGGCGAGCGTTGTCCAGGCATCCTTATCGCCGACATCGCTGCCCAGTAGGGTGTTGACAACGGCACCGTTCATGCGCCACTTGAGACTCTCATTTTGCCAGTTGCCGTCGGCGTTGGATCGGTCGATGGTAACACTAGCAGTGATCCACTCGCCGGCCGGGGCGCCGCCGTCAATGTGCTTGGACAGGCCATTGGGCTCGTTGCACGGGCCACCCGGGTTGATGCCGCAGTGCACGGTGTGTAGGCTGGTGGTGTCGCCGTTGACAGCCTCAAAGATGTCAATCTCGCTGACAGCAGGCCAGTTTTTGTAGTTGCCGCGGAACGAGGTGCCGAGGGCCCAGAAGGCAGGCCAGATGCCCTGTTGGGCTGATTCAGCAGCGTCGCCAAGCTTAAAGCGGGCTTCCATGCGCAGCTGGCCGCCCTGCGGGCACACGAAGCTAAACGACGGACTAGTCTCGATGCGCGCCGACGTCCACGAGCCGCTGGAGCTGCTTTCGGTTGAGGCGGAGCTAGAGCTTGAGGAGCTGCCGCGTTGCGGCACAATGTTGAGAAAGCTTTGCTCGGAGCTGCCAGAACTGGTGGACTGGGCGCCGAAATCACCGCTGCTGCTGGACGAGCTGATGTATAGATTTGTAGCAGATGAAGTGTACTCTTGCACTTCACCGTTGCCCCAGTTTGCAGGACCACCGGGATACTTAGTGCCGGTGGAAATTACCCACTTGTCGGTATCAAGAGCAGAACCCGTGCCGCTGAAGTTGTCGTAGAAGAGCATGGTCCAGTTCTTAGCGTCGGTAGAAGAGGCTTCTGACGGGACGGGCACAGCTAGAGCAGAACGGGAAAGGAAGCCAAAAGAGGCCAGGAGAGCAAGAGAAGAGTACATGATGTTGAAGTGCTAAAAGGGAAGATACAGATATAAAAGAGTGAGAAGAAAGGAAAAGAAAAAGGAAAGACGCGAGAGTGTGTGAGGTCAAAGCAGTGAGCATCAAGATGAGGAGCATAACTCAACAAGAAGCTGATTTTCGGGACGAGCCATGGCCATGTTATATATCTGAGAACGCTGGTGTTCATCTAGACTTGAGATAGCAAGACCTCCCTGCATATACACACACAAAGATGCCACGGTCTGGAGCCAAGCCAGTGGACCAGCTGCCAAGAGATGCAGCAAGCAAAGGAAGACAAGGGACTCTATCCTGATTCATCCAAAGACGAGCCGCAAAAAGAAGAGCAGGCAAACTAGTCTGGATTCTTCTGGAGGTGCCCGCTACATTCCTGTGGTCACAGGCCCTGATGCGTGAGTAGGTTCGTGCTTGTGTGCGCGTGCGAGTGTCTGACGTATCCCTGGGTTGTTTCTGGCTGGCTGGCTTGTCTTTCTATTCTTTTTCCTAATTCTTTCCATGGCCCAAGACACCCAAACCAGGGAGAGACTGTGCAGAAGGAGCTGAAGCGACGGGCCCTCTCTCTCTCTGTTCGAGCCTGGCCCTGCTTATCCAGACGAGCGTATGTTTCCGTCTTGATGTACACATCGCTCAGCTCCTACAGAGAGACCTTGCTGCCCCAATCCTTTCGCAGGCACAAAGCTGGGCCGAAGTAGAGAGACCTAGTGTCGCCTGCTGGTCTAGTCTGTCTTTTTCTTTTGGGTTTTGCGTGATGCATCGCAAACGGCCTTTGCTTGCGCGGCTACCACACACACAACACAATTCTGGTGTGAGTCACGAGGCGGGGAGAAGGGAAAGGTGTTTGTTTGTTTCACGTGCTTTTCTGCGACGTGTGTACAGCCCATTGATACTTTTGCACTCTTCTGCGGCCAGGTGGTTAGAGGCTCGCCGTGCCGCGGGTGCTGTGTCTGCCGACCTGCGACATTCTTTCTGCAATGCAGGTGCCATCATGACATGGCGCAAGGGGGCCTTTAAGGGCACGAGGGGTCCCTGGACAGAGACAGAGATCAGCGACCTTGTTCTCTGTGTGCAACGTTTGTTCAAGACACAAAGGTGGCTGCACGGGACACTAGCAGCAGTCAGTGTTAGTGACAGAGTTGGCGACAATGGCAAAAAGGCCGTGGTGCCTGGCTGGACAAGCCTAGAGACTCATCCTGCTCACTATTTTTTTCCGTTTTGCAAAAGCCGTGTGCGTCCTAACTAGCCGGGCCTCTCTCAGGGCATATGAAAATTACTACCGCTTTCTCATGCATAAGCCGCAGCGGGAGGAGTGTGACGGGCAAAATCGGAGAAAACTAACAGGCCTCTATTGCTCCTGAACTGAAAGCATGTCTGCCATCAGCTTGGAGTGGCAGAGTTGAATGGGTTAGTCTGGGTCTCGGGGTTGTTTTTTTTTTTCGTTCTTTTCTCTGCTCCAGTGTCTTGCCTTTTGGTCTTAGACACCATTCCCTGACTGGACATACCAGCATTCCACACCGGCCAGACAAACCCAGGTCTTCCTCATCTTCGTCCTCATCCCCCGCCTCTCTTCTCCCCCGCTATACCCAAACCAACAACCACTAGCCCCAACTCGTCCCTCTTCTTTCTTCTTGTGATCACTCCTCCTTTTCCTCTTCGGCCCTGTGCAGCTCTTAACCCGCAAGCATCCCATCTCAACGAATCCTTCGTCTGCCCACTGCGCAAGGGAGCTGCCACAGTCCCTCTTGAAGAGGATCGCTCAGAACAGGTATAAAACACCACGCTTTGGTGCCAAGGCCGCATTCCTGGGAGTTCATGGCAAAAACCCTCTCCCGCGGGATACACATTGTATGCGGTACCTGTTTGCCTTTTTTTCCCTTTTTTTCCGCCTCTTCGCCCGCCCTTGCAACGCGACCGCGTCGTACCAGGCCCTATCTCGTCGCGGTCCCGGAACAGCCTCCTCTCCCCGTCTCCTCTGTTCCCTTTTTTTCTTTTTTGCTCGCTCAGTGTCTCTGCCACTGCGCGCCAGCCGTGTTGTTGCTGCTGTTGCCGCGCTGTGCTTGTCTTCGATTTGGTTTCCATCTGCCTTCTTTTTGTCTTGCTTTGATATCATCATGTTTCCCTTGCTTCGGCCATGCGATGCGACGCGATGCGATGCGGTGCCCACGTTGTGGACGCTGTTGGTCTCCAGCTGGTCGGGTCCTCGTGTGCGAGACTTGTAGAACATATAAATAGACTCTTCGGATAGCAGTCCCAAGTCGGGCTCCAAAAACAAATTGTATATGTGACGTCGCTTCATCCCAAGAATCATCAAGACCAAAACCCATCCCCATCATGATAGAGCCAGCTCACCCAACCCAGACATACAATCATAAACAAAACATCGTGCAACAAGATTCCGCCGTATATGGCCGCCCAAGTCCATCCTTTCACCCACAGCCACCGACAAACAGTCCAAAGAATACATAAAATGTGTGCCCCAGGGGAAGAGGAATTTCAAGTCTCGGTGCATCCATCCCAATCAAGACCACTGTTGCTATGCACCTAGACTAAGGGTTACACTAAACCCCAACGTCCTGTGTTTGCAACCTCTGAATCAGACAGGAATCCTTAGGTCACTTGACCCGGCTCCCGCTGCTTCTGCTTCTGCTTGCCTTCCTCTCATACCTCTTTGCATCTCTCACTCTTCAATCGACTCCATATGACCTGTCGCTTGATACCCATCATAGTCCATCTCGTCGTCACTGCTGTCATCCGTCATGCTGCGTGGGCTCACAGCCCCACTCGCATCTCCGTTATCCATCATATCACTCAGTCCGCCATGCTGCGCAAAGCTACTGCTTGAGACTGCTGCAAATCCTACCGGCGCTGTGAAGCTGGACGTCGGCATCTCTACAACACTCCCCGATCGGCTCATGGGCGGCTTTTCTGGCAGCTTCTTCAACAAGCCCGTCGAAATGTCCAGCATTCCCATGGCAAACTGCGTCAGGCCTTTGCCCTCGCCTGGTTTGGAACTGACTGATAGTGTCCATCGGTATTCGCCTAGTCGCCGCCGGTACCAGTCGGCCTCTTCTTGTGCGGTCGCTGTCGCCCAAAGCAACGATCCAAAAGTCCCAATGAGCGCAAAGTTTGTTTTTGATGCAAAGTACCAAAATGACCGTAGGTGTTGTGGCATAAGGCGGTTGACAAAGTCCATCGCAGAAATAAGTCTAGCTTTAGCAGCACTACGGCAGATCTGCGATACATATGGATCGGTGGCCTCGGGATTCGACGCAAAAGACCGAATAATTCGCCGGTGGAGGGTGATTTCCGTCGCAAAATATGCCAAGTGAAGATAGCCGATACTCGAAAAGCGCCCGGGCGTGGATGAGTTTGAGTAGTAAGTCGAGTCCATACGAATAGTCCGCGGAAGCGTGGCATACCATTCCTTGAGCTTAAGTTGAATCGGCTTGGCCTGCGCTAATATTGCTTGTGTTTCTTGCATTGCCATAGCTGGTGATACTTGCATGGCATGCAATGTATAGAAGGTGTCTAGGATCTGCGACAGGATCTGCGTCAGTTGCACCATGTTGGCAAAGAGTACACGACCCTGCTCTATTCGCACTCTTTCCTCCACATCTTCCTCGTCCCATTCGACGTCCGGGAAATCATGGTCGTAGAGCTGTTGAACTGCCCAATTTGATAAAAATATATGAGATGGTCGGCCATGCACCAGGGCTCCCCACTTGTCTTGCATGTAGAGCCCCCAGGCAAGGCGTTTGCGGAGACCCTTTTCCCAAGGCGGAATTTTCCAGCCTGAACAGTCTAGGTGCAAACCCAGCTCCTGAGATACAGCTACCAACTGTGCCGTTGGTGCCCACTGATCGCCTTCTGGGCGTTGGGACAGCAGCAGGCCAGCTTGGATCACTGATAGCTTGGGTCTGAACATGGCATCAGCTAGTGTCGAGCGCATGAGCTTCTCTAGGGCATTAATGTCTGGCCGTGGCACCTGGGAAAGTTTATCCGATTGGCCCCACCAGTTCATGGCAAGCAAATATACGGCCGCTAGTAGCGGCGGTGTAAATTCGCGATATGACCGCTCATAACTTTCCATAAAGACCGTTTTTTGGAGAATAGGGAATCCAGGATGCACCACATCGAAAAATAGGGCCACCAGGTCAGGCCCATATGGAGCTACTATGCGTTCAATAGCGTCGCAGTCTTCGGTTTCGTGCTCATGGCCCGGGGTCGCGCTGTCTGGAAGCATCAAGAAGGTATCCGAGTCACTGACTTTTCGGAGGGTACCACGCGCAAGAAGGCTTTCGTCGTCGGGATTAAAGGGCGAAAGATTGATGAGAGATGGTTCAAAATCGGTCGTCGGTCCAATGTACTGGCTGTAGCGGTCTTCCTGCATACCGAGCGTGCGCTTAAGCTGGGTTGGTCCCCCGATGTTGGCCATATCTTCTAGAAACGAGGAGCTTCCTGCCGTAGAAGACAAACTGATACTGTTTTTCTGGGGGTGTCTTCGCCTACTACTAGGAGAACTAACGACCGGGAAGCAACGAGGCAGAATAGTTAGCAAAGGGATCCTGAGGGTCGGACTGATCCCAAAGATGCCTGGTAAGAAGCCAAGCGAAAAAAAAAGAGAACAAGAGGAGAAAGATGGGCCGAGAGCAGCTTTTTGCGGAGAACGGGGGATATCAAGACTGCGAAGTATGATAAAGGCCCAAGGTCAAGAAAGACCATCTACTATGCTTTGCACAGGATTAAGACTGAGCCTCAAAAGTCTCTTGCCAACTCCAAAGAGAATCCACTTGCATTTTGATATCCCGCTTGTGGTAAAATGTTGTATGCAGGTTTCTTAGGAGGGCCAGAAAATAGGGCCCGATTGTGCGTTATAGAATATGGGGGATGATCGACCTCACACATCGAGTTGAAGACATATGACGGAGTCAATAGCAGCAAGAAAAGGTTGAAACAAACAAACTGTGCATATGCAATCACACAGACATCGGCAGTTGAGAAGGGGAAGGGAAGAAGGAGGGCAAGACATAAAATAATGGCGGGAGTAACTGACTAGCTTCATGGGGAATAGGTATCAAGGAAACTTCAAAACAAATGGCGGTTATAAAGAGTTGATGCGGAGTTTATGCTTACCTTCTTTTACCAGAGATGTTCCCAACAGCAGAATCCTGCGTTTTGACCATCTTTCTCTTTCGAAACTGCGGGCCTGATAAGGCTAATGAGCACTCACCCCCATTAATCTTGCAAGATACGCAGCCAGAATCTTCGTCGTCGCTCAGCAGAGTACACTGAGACCTGGACTGTCGGCAGGCTGAGCAAGGTGGTGGAGGTGGAGACAGCCTGGGCTTATCTTTGTTGGCGAGAGATGAAGATAACAAGGAAGTTGGGGCGGGTGTGTAATGGCGAGTTTCTAGAAAATGGCGACCAGGCATGCTACCCATACATAGATCAATGGTGCTAAGTCCTACTTGGCATCGGGTTCCGGGAAGTGATGAGCTGGTATTGGATGTGACGTCTAACGCTGCAGCTCCTGCAGAAGACGATGAAGATGGGGTCGCAGCGGTAGCGGTGGCGGCAGTGGTGGCGGCAGTGGTGGCGGCGTTGTTACTACTCTGGGGGTTGTAGCCTGGTGGTTTTGGGGCAATGGGGATAGGAGCCGTTCTCCAGACAGAGCCCGAGTTTGACATTATTGCTTCTGACAGGAAGAGGACCAGATCAAGGGTGAGAGGGGAGTTAACTAAACACCCCCGTGGGCGTGTATATGCGGATATGTGTATGTGACAGGTGAATATAAGCTCTAGGCTGGCTCGGACGGCCTCAAAAGTGGCCGAGTAACCTTTGGACACCAAGGAAACAGAATCGGACTTGAACTGCCAGGGCTTGTCGGTATTGATTGGCAGCAAGGCACAGCGGAATGATAGTTTCTGCAGAAGGAACAAAGAGATGGGGTACAACAACGGCCGCAGTTGCGAGTGGGTGGACAAGGTGTACAAGTGTACTAGGAGGTGCAGGCGTACACATTTGTCTGCCCAGCTATGTATGTGCGTAAAAGTGGCTTCAGAAAGTGACGTGCCACGGCGATATAGATAGACCCTGGTCCGCGTCTAGTTAAAGTGTACCAGCGCCGGCCGACGAAGTGAGCAGATCAGGCAAAATGATATGTACAAGTACAAGTATGAGAAGAAGAGAGCAAGAGAGATTGATAGGGAACAAGGTTAGAGGTCCCGCCCAGCACGTTAGCTGACCTGAGCCAAACAATGAGCACAGATCAATAAGGGAAGCCCAAGAATCAATAGACCGGGCGAGCAGAAGAAAAGAAGGACAAAAGGAGACAGCGAGGAAGAAGAGGAGAAGTCAGGGCAGGCCCCACAAGTGGAAATAGCGAAGTTGAAGGCGAAAGAGGATTAGAAGCCTAGATGAGAAACACCGCGAGGATAGGCGTAGCGAAAATAAAAGCTAGTGCCAGGGCCGGACTAAAGAACAGAGAGTACAGGCATATAGCAAAGGGTGCGTATTGCGACCGAGCCTGTCTTTACCGCGGTTTAGCAGTCAGTATGGCTAGATCTTCTCTTTTAAACACGGCCAAGAATTCACCAAAGCGTCGTGAGAGTCCCAGCTCTACAAGTAAACAAATACACAGGTACATGGTGGGGGACGAAGCTTACCAGGTCCGGAGATGTCCTAGACAAAGAAAGGACTGCCGAATACACAAGTCAAGCACAGGTCATAGGCCACGACGACGTGCAGAATTGTAGGCTGGTAATGATTCCGACGTCCGGCGAGATTCTTGGACCCCAAGCCTGTAGGATGTCGAAGCGATGGTACTGAAAGGCCGAAGATACAGACTGAAACAATCCACGGCGGCGTCTGAATGACAAGGACAAGACCACGAATGTTGCGTTTTTGCGCCCGCTCAAAAAATCGAAGAGGAAAAATGCAAAAAAATTGAGGAAAAATCGGACGCAGATGTGCCACCAGCGCGCAATATTGAGGATCCCAGCGATGGGGGGAAAGAGAAAAGAAATATTATGTACGGCGGGCAGCGGGCGCAGTGCCTAGATGGACATGTTTGGTGGTTAGCAAAGCAAAATATGAGATAAGCTGGTTGGCTCACAAGATTATCGCGCAGCTTGGTTGTTTTTCCTTATCAGTAAAACGCCGTCATGCAGGCAGGACAAGGATGCAATGCACAAGCTTGCGAGGGACAAGCAAGCAAGGGCCGTGGATTGATTAATAAATGGGAGGATGGTTAATCGACAAAAGACGGCGTTTCATTCGAGGGAACAAGACAGGTGGGTTGGTTGTGCAGGGCGAACGTGGGATTGAAGTGAGACTATAGAGATTTTGGGCTACGCTGTAGTGTTTCTCGAGTGGTCCTAGAGGCAATCTAGTAAGATTTATACCACCCGTAGTGAGACTTTAGTAGTTTCTCTCCAGATTTTATCCAATATGCCCACCAGATGACGTTTCTCGCGGTTTCCGTCACAAAGCTGAACTCGCAAGATCACATCCGGAAAGAAGAAAAAACGAAAAATACTGTGTGCGTCGATGATAATGAGCGATAAGCCGTAGGAAGAAGGTATGTACACACCACACACATATAGTTATTCTGAAATACACATGTAGATAGTTGCACGTAAAAACAAAACAATACACTCACCCACGCATATGGGCATCTCCGTCCATCCGAAGATGCATCACACTTACATCCAGTTCACTCCAATTTTCAACATTGACCCCCATCGTAGCTCACACTCCCTTGAAAGACATTTGAGTTGCTTATTCCCTCGATGCTTCGTTCCTGATCATACAAATGTGTCTGCTTACTCATCATTCACATCTGTCAACTCTGGCCCTCCTCGTGCATCACCACCCGAAGCCGTATTAACATGTCCGGATATACGACCAATTTAGAGACCCGACCTGGTCCCGCTCTTCCTGGTACTCCTACTGTTACTCGGAATTCCTACCATGATACGATGGCGCCCTGATCAAGAGAGCCTCCTTCTCCACCGACATCATGGCGTCTTGCCTGCAAGCTTTTGTCATGATCTGGTTAACTGCTCGCTTTGCACAAACATTTGGCCTCCTGGAGAGTCTATGCCCTAATCTCGGTCTCATTCATCTGACGACTTGGAATATTCCCATCCTGGCCTATCTATGTCTCCACATCAAAGCTCCCGTCTAGTTGGCTTGTTATTTACCTTCACACTTCGTCTCATGTTTGGGCCTGATGTCAATACTTCCGTTCAACATAGAAATAACCGCTGTCCGTGAGCCAGCGATTGAACAAATCACCATCTCTCAGAAAAACAAACTCTAAGCATTCCGACAAAAAGAAATGGCCCAGCACCAAGTCAGGGCGCCCTGCCCTATTCCGCCTATACCAACGTTCTTATCTATCTGACAGCTCAGTACAGATAAAATCAACTAATGGCAACTTCTTTGGTGGAACCAAGAGGTCCAACCACACGGCTGTTTGTTGCCATATCTCTGCCGATTGATCAACATATCCACTAGAACCAGGCTCCCTGTTCTTTAAGACAGTGATCCGGGCCCCACACTTGAAGCGATACTTTACCGCTACTTTCACAAGCCGCCATTTCACCCACTATTCCAGGCATGACAACGTCAGGGTGCAGGTATCCACAAAGTACTGTCCAATTATCGCCTACATGGACCTATTACTCAATGGAAACTCTGGCCTTGCTTCCCTCGGATTCTTCACGCAAGTTTTGTCCTGTAACTAACTTATTAGTTCGTTGTACATCTGGCTAAACAAATGTTACGATCCAACTGGCCTGATCTGACAAACACGTTTTTGCTTGTGTATATTTAGTCCACGAAGAACGACACATACATACATGTTGCACCAATCTTTTTGTGCTTCGGCTATGCTTCGCCCGGTTTGCTTGTCTGTCCCGCCCATAGCCCTGGGCAAGTAAAGCGGGTCCCTGTTCTGCTTGACTTATATAGCACCACTTGCAATCCCACAATTGGATCGTGACCCGTCATGTCCAGAGCCGCACCAGGGGCCCTATTGATGAGTGTAAGTCGATAGGCTGGCCAGGCTGTTCTCCAGACCAAATCGACAGGCTTTCCCCTCCTGCCGACCTGCCCAAAACGGACAATTCAAATATGGAGAACTGGTTATAGATATCGACCAGAGGAGCAAACAAACACTTTGGAACTTTGAGATAGGTTCCAGTCGAAGTAATTATGTCCAAGAGAGTTGTGGTGTAGCAACCGGTGTTTAAATGAGCAGCACCGTTTGCGTCTTTCTGTCGCCAATGTCTTGTCCCGCGCCAAGGACGAAACACCGTCTACTGCCTATGCATACTTCCACGCATTTATTTTACATACTTTGTGACCCCTCTCTAATGTCGCATTGTCTTTGCCATTTTTTTCAACCCATTTTGGAGAGAGGGGGCGCTGGACTTTGACAATTTCAGATTTTTCATGAGGGGGGAGGGAGGGGGCATGCAAGGTTGTGTTGAAGACGTGGTGGCGCAGAGCCGTGCAGTATATATGCATTTTGTACCCTGCCACGTCGAAAGTCATCCTCAAATAAAGAATGATATCCACCACGGTGGTCGTCTTTGGGCACGCACGAGCCATTCACTGCGCTTGAATCACAAGAACGCGGGGGTCTCTTTGTGTGGAGAACAGGTCCGGCCGCTCCAATGGAACACACAAACAAGCCACGGAATATTAGATCAACTGCCGCCCCATCTTCTCTTTGCCTAGACCAGCGCATTCATTCATTCATTGCGTTAACGGCCAACGGGTTTGCAGGGGGCGTTATGTCCGCACCGTACGAGTACTATTCAAGTATGTCCATGCAGGTATAGTCAAGTCTACAGAATACAGCACTTAGTACGTAGTACTTAGTACGTAGCATGTAGCTAACATCGCACGGGCATAGACGTACGTATGTATGCAGTCAACGATTGCGGCGTGACCTAGTTGCCAGCTCTTGATAAGTTTCACTTCCTCTCTGCCCGACGTCGGGCGGGTCTTTTTCTTTGGGCACGATCTTCTGAGAGTGACCCTGGAGGTCTGTACGTACATATCCTCTCAATTCCTATCATATGCTCTTGTGCAAGCATATACAAGCAACTCGCCAACATGCCTTAATATGAACTTGTCATATGAAAACACATGTCCATATTTCCAACGGTCATGTATCAGCCGCCGGCGGCATGGGATGTCCCTTGGGCCAGGTCGTAGCTTCAGGTCGTTCAACTTGTCAACGGCAAATTGTCGATTGTGCAGTGTTGTCAAGGACACTAGACTGAACTTTTGAGTACGAGCCGCCAGTCAAAGCATACCACGTCCTTGTATATTTATCCAACTATACATATGTACATGTGTTCGAGATCGTTTGTATTGCATACTCACTGCAACTCTACCCTTGCGGGATGTCAAATGTAAATCACGATAACACACGACATCTAGATGGCAAGGACCAGACGAGTATTTACGGATGAACAAAAGAAGAAAAAAAAAAAAGAAACGCCAGGGGCACTGACTAGCCTTGACCAGCAGTTGAAACGTCTAAATTTAGAACGGCAATTCCGGCTTTTTTGACAACCCGAACCCAGGTCAATTCGGTAAACGGCATTCCCCACCAGCCAAGCCGGCATTGTGTAATTAAGGGTCACGACGAGTCCACCGGCTCAATGTGTAGCCGGAATTTGAGACTCATGGTCCGAGTGGAGGCTGTTTTCGAGGTAAGCTACAAATACTAAAACGAAACTGAAGAAATAGTAACTAGTTATTATGTAGTAGTTAGTTAACTAAAAGTTGCCTAAAGCAAGTATGCAAATGATTAGATATGACGTCACTCAAAAGCCTTGGTGCAAATGCTCGTCGCCATCCACAGTGATCGCCGTCCTTACTCTCTCGCATCATGTTAACGTTTAGTGTCACGACTTATGTTTACTTGTTCAAGTAGTAAAAAACATAATGACTTTGCATTATATGTTGGGTAAATATCATACAGACAAAGAAGATACAAAGAAAAAAAGCAGCGCAAGCTATGGACGGCGCCGGGAGGGAGAAAGGTGGAAAAATAAGGAAAAAAGGTTTGGAGGCGGCCGTAGGCTGGCTAGGCAGGCGGACCAATAATGCAGGCTAACGACAGCAGAAAAATGAACAAAACGAAAAGAAAACAAAAAACACAAGCAGAACCTCTCAACGCTAATGCTGATCAGAAAATGCTTTTTAGTTTTAGTTCTTGTCCTCGTCATCGTCATCGTCAGTGTCGATGTTAATGGACAGGCCAAGGCCAGTAATGTTGAGCTTGAAGCTGGGAGAGTCGTCGAGGTCGATGTCGATGTCGACGTTGATGAGCTTGGGGATGGCCTCGAACAGCTCGGACAGGCCGAACGAAGGCAGCTCCTCGGGAACAGTGGGCTTGACGACCGAGACCTTCTCAATGTCAATCGAGTACTCGCCAATAGAGCCGTAGGGAACGGCAGAGCCATCGGGCATCTCGAACTTGATGACCATGTTCTCCTGGATGGACTTGAGCATCTCGTCGTCGCCGCCGCTCAGGCCAGCCTCCTCGATGCCCTTCTGCAGAGCAATCTCGCCGTAGACGGTACCAGTGACCGGGCGGGCCAGCATGGGGAAGGTACCAGCCAGCTTGTCCTTGATGAACAGCTGCATGGTGCAGGGTCTGGGGAACTTGTCGACGACAGCGCTGATCTCAGCGTAGAACTCGGTGGTGGCAGAGCGCTTCTGCGAGTGTCTGCGGCCCTTGCGGCTGGTAGCAATGGAGCCGACGGGGGCGTAAAGGTTGTTGACAATGACGGTGACGTCACGGGTCATGTCATCGGCGCTGCGGCTCCAAGGGAAGATGCCGTCGTAGGTGTAGCCAAAGTCCCAAACGTTTCTGACGTCAATAGAGGTCAGGAAGCTCGAGTCGGAGCCACGGAAGGGGCCGAGCTCGGTCATGTTGCCAACGACGGTGCCTTTGGCGATGGTGGCGGTACCGTAGGAGTCGTAGGTGTATCTAAACATGTCCTCACTGGGGTACATGACCTGCCACATAGCAATCAGGCGGTCGACGTTGGTGTGGTGCAGCATGAACAGGGGGTCGAAGCCGGACTCGGCAACACTCAGTAACTGCTCGCCGCAGGCAGCGTAGACGTGGATGGTGCCGTGGGGAGACTCAAAACTGGCACCGCGGCCACGCTGAGACATGGCAGACAGGAAGCTGTTGGAGCGGGTGAAGGTGTTATAGACCGACTCCTTGAGGCCGCGGCTGGACAGAAGCTCACTGCCTTTGTTGGGCTGGCTGACGCCATTGGAGTCGGGGCAGCGGCGGGTGTGGTCGCTGGAGGGGGTCCAGCCGCCAAACTCGCCGTTCATGGCCTCGGTGGGGAACTTGAAGGAGTACAGAGGGTTGGCGATGGTGGCGTTGACAAGAGAACTGCCGTTGATGTTGGGCTTGGGGATAGTCAGCTCCGGCAGAGTGGAGACGGGGGGCACGTTGAAGTCGGCAGCCCAGTCCCAGTAGGGTGAGCGCAGGCGGTCAGCGGCCTGCTGGTACTCGGAGCGCATAGACACGGGGTAGGTGTTGGCGATTTCCTGGGCAGCCTTTCCTAGGGCTTGCTATAACGGGGAGTGGCATGTTAGTGACTGGTCGGATGCGCACAGGGAAGAGAATCCGATCTCGGTGGCTGAGACAAGCCGGATATTAAAGATAGACATGGCGGGGACACCGGAGTGGCACAGCCGAGGCACGGGAGTGAAGAGCGGATCAGTTTGACTTACCTCGTAAAGAATAGTGTAGGGTCTGTGCCAGGTAGCAAAGAGCTCCTCCTGTAGCATGGGGAAGATGAGACAGTCAGCAACGAGATCTGGAATAGCAACGGAGGGCAGGGCGGGGAGAGATGCTTACACTGTGGGGGCAGTAGCCGGTGATGCCGGTAGTGGACTGGGGCTCCTCGTTCCATGGGATCGGCGGGGATCCGTGGATGCCCATTATCTGGAACCACGACTCTGGGTCGCGGGAGTCCTTGGCCTGCAGAGCAGCCATGGCCTGAACGTACAGATGGCTGTTGGTGTGGAGAGAGCAATGGTCAGCAGGTGGTTGGTGTGAGAGCATGGGCAACACAGAACTCACAATTCGGGGCCGCTCTCATAGTACAGGTCGTTGATGTTGCGGCGCATGGGCACGGCGTTGGTTGAAGGGTCGATGCCGGAGGTACGGCCGGTCACGGGGACCAGGGCGGCGTCGGCAACGGAGATCAAGCCGACAATAGCGGCGAAAAGTGATGATGAGAGCATGATGGATGTGTGTGTATGGATGTGTATGTGTGTTTGTGCGAATAGAGTTTGAGATCGGAGGTATACGGTTGGCTGTTATCAGAAGAAGGTTTCTTGGTGTATGTTGGGGGTATATGCACAGGAGTTGATTTTTTTTTGGTTATTTAAGTGACAGTAATAATGAGAACAAATGAACGAATGATGAGCACTTATGCTGATGCAAATAATGTGAATGAAAAAAGAACGAAAGAATGAATGAAAAACTATCCAACAAACTTGGATGAAGTTGAAGGGTGGTGAGGAAAAGAGAAGAGAGGGAGGTTCCCAGCAGATCATAGGGACGGCGGTCCAGAGACTTATAAAGAGAAGCGGCGTACCGCACAACCTCTTGCTAAGAATACATCATCGTCTTGATTTAGAGAGCTTGGATTCTGTGCAAGTGAGAGGTTCCTTAGCAAAATGAGCCTAGGGGAGGGGAGGGGGGAGGGGTGAGGAGGAGATGGGGCCAAGGCAAAGAAAGAGGCGGATGGGGGCGTGGTGTAAGTCAACGGGGCGTGTATGACAGGGAAGCCCAGTCGAAAGGAGGAAGCCAAAACAGAGACAGGAAGACAGAAAACGAGATCGCAGGCAAGCCGGCATGGATTTCTTTTTTGTTTGGTTTTTTTTGGGTTGTGGCTGCAATGGGCTTTGCCGTAGAACCAACCAGATTGAAGGGCGACGGGAGGACGACAAGCAGGACGGCGAAGTTGAAGGTGATCTGTTTATTGGGCAGTGGTGTTTTTTTTATGGTTTTCTTTTTTGTGCATGAGTATTTCGTGTTGTGTCTTGGTTATTCTTTGTCATTGAACCAGGATATACAGGCTAACGACTCCCTAAAAAAAAAGAGTGAAAAAAACCCCCCCATCTTCTCTGGCCTCCCTCTCCCCTCCTGCTCCTCTGGCCCCGAATATCAGGTATATGGAAGACTACACAAGGGAGTCTGATTATGATCGACCATCGTTTACTCAACTTGGCTGATAGAATACAACCGACTGCTTTACAACTCGGTAGTCGGCACAAGGTAAAGGCGTAGGTGAGGAGGAGAGAAAAAAAGAAAAACAAAAAAAAGCAAGCTCCAATTGTGTCAGCAGCCATATGCTCCTCGGACAAAGCACCATCATGAGGCCAAAGTTCAGCAGTCACAGCTTGTCACAGCTTGTCAGCTGGATGGACAGTGCTGACAGGCATGCAGTCAAGCTGTTCCTGGGCAAATTGGTGTGCAAAGCGCAGTTGTCCAGCTGAAACGAGTGGTCGAATAGAGAAAGTGAATAAAAGAATTATAGAAAAAAAAAATATTTAAAAAAAAAAAAAAAAAACCCCCCATCAAAGTCACCCACTTACACAACGCCAGTAACCCCCGTCCGTCCGCTTGGTTTTCTACTCTTCCCAACAGCCCAATAACCTTGTCTGTACGGCGCAGTTGCTACTGTATCAAGCCAGGATATATTTAGCACATCCCTATATCCCTATATCTTGGACCGCCTCGCCTCCCCTCCCCTCCCTCTCCCTCGGCCCCTATTGTCAGACCACAGCCAGCAACCTATTAAACTTTGATTGTCTTCCATCCTGCACCCTAGTGCAACCATGACTCTCTTCATTCTCTTTGCTGCCCGGCTTGCCTGTCCGTTAATTGTAACACTAACTAAAAAAAAAGTGACTGATCCCGGGAAGTAGATGTAGGCTGCGTTGTGATGATGATCTTGCCTAGCAACATCTGGGCCCATTTTGCATTAGGGTTTAACACCAAGGGCCAGATGGCCTATATTTAGGCGTTGCACTGTATTCTTATCCATCTTATCTTGCCCAGGCCTGGTCTCCCTGACTCTGAAGGTCGGTTATAAGCGTTAGAATGTATAGGCTAGCCAGAAGGCCGTCCGTCATACAGATGAATGGCTAGCTCGGAAACATGCCCTCCCCTTGACTTACCTTGCCTCCCTTCCCCGAGTCACCGCCCGACCCCCAAGCATGACTTATCCAATGGCCTGCCGGGCGGCAGTGTTCTAGGTGATCTGATGTTGTGCGGGAAAAAACGCACCAGGCCAAAGGCGTTGAAGGCTGGGCGCCGTTGTCAACGCCTTGCTGGATTATGCGGATGTCTTGGCCCAACGTGGCAAAAGTCGACCGAGCCTCGTGGTGGTTGCTTGAGATAACCCAACAACAGGTGGTGTGAAGGCCCGAAATTGCATGTGGATGGCGAGGGGCAGGACCGGTAGGGGAGGGGGAGAGGAGAAGAGCGGCGGCGGCGAAGATCCGTGGTGGGCCATGTGTGTGATATGCTGCAATCAAGGTTAATTTCCTGTCTTGCTAGACACCTTTCTACCCTTTCTCCTGCAGCCTCTCTCTCTCCACGTCAAGCCCAGGCCCGCGATCACATACAACAGGCCCGGGTGCCCTCGCACCCGGCTTCCAGCACCGCCGCACAGACCGCCTTGCCAGAAGCCTTCTGGTGTTTCAGATGTTGCAGCGGGCATGCAAGGCTTAGGTGCTGACCTTCTACTTGGGCTATGGCATGGCTCCTTCTGCTTCCTTTCCAACGTCTACCGGCCCTTTTCGTCTGTTGCCTTTTACCATTTACTACAAAGATAGCTCGCTCTGTTCGTATTTGACGAATCCCGCATGGCCATATCGGGGCACCTTTGTTCCAATATTGCATGTAATGTATGGATATATGTATGATCTGTACACATACATGTGGAACAGGCAGAATGAGAGACAACACAAGACATGTGCGTTGAGTGCGTGCGCTGGAACGTGTGGAAGACCAAAACCAACCACCAAAAAGAACATGAACAGAGCCTGGTATCAAACATCACCACTCACACTTGTCTGTTTCTACGCGTGTACCCATCTAAGAATAGAGCACGGCGCACGATGGCGGCCAACATCGGATCAGGAACCACGCAAGCAGAAACAGGGCCAAACTTTGCACTATCGTCATCACCACCCCCATCCTCGGCATTCAAGTCCTTGCATATCGACACTCGAGTCTGAGCGAGCCACGCTTTTTTTTCTTTCGTTCGCCTGTTTACGAGCATGGGAACAAAGACGACAAAAGAGCCTGTCAATTGTCATCAGGTTTCGCCCCCAAGACTGACTTGCTAGTTGTGGTGTTGTTCCGTTACAGCCTTGTTTGGGGCATCCAGAGAAAGAAGAAGAAGCGAGACGAGCCAGGGGTCGGAGACAAAGAAAAATGCATGCTTTTTTTTTTACATTTTCTTTTCTGTCAGTCTTTCACTGCACTTTTGTCTGCAGACTTGCACGCTTACTGATCCTTGTTCCAAAAATCACAGGACACACAGAAAGGAAAAGGAAAAAAAGAAACTGAGGAAACGCCTGTTGTGATCGTCCTGTCCGCCCATCCCGGTGTGCCCTCTCTGTCTCTGGCAGCCAAGTCCAAGCGCCAAGCTTTTGTCTTCTTGGTTCTTCTTCACCTCCTCCTTTTCCTCCCTCTTCATCGCTGCAAGATCTGAAATTCAGATCTGTCTTGTCTCCGACGTTGTTCTAGATCGTTTTGGCTTGCCAGCCCTCGGGGCCTTTCCCCCTGCTCAAGCTCTTGAATGTATAAAAGTATAATGAGGATGTTCTGACCGATATATTCTCCTATCTTCCACGCATGTGTGCCCACGCGCACACCCGTACACATCGCCGTCAGCCCTCTCCCTCTAGCGATCGTCGCCAAAGCGACTAGTTCTGCGCTCTATCGCCAATGGACTGGTTGGTCTTGCAGACAAACTACCACACGGGCCTCAAGGCCGTCCGACTAGTCGGCTCAGGCTTATTGCCGGGCCAATATAACATACATTGAATACCTACACATATGACTACATATCGCGTTGGCCCTGGCGGAACATGACGTCTTTTAGGCGCAGCTCTGCAGACGACGTTCCCTTTATCTCGTTCCTGGCTGCCGACAAGAAGGAACAGCCATCGCTAGAGAATTTGCCGTGAAACAAGTAGCAGAGAAAAGAAAGGCGAAAGTAATGGCGAAAAAAAAAAAGAAAAGAAAAGAGATTAATTATTCGTAATATGACATCAAAGCTCTCGCTCCCCTTGACGCTCGGGCGACCAAGAAGCAGACGGATAACTTGCGATGGGCCAGACAAAAATGAAGCATTGACTAAGGCCCCTCTCCAAAACCCGCTTCGTTGAAGAGAAATAAGGTTTGCGTTTGGACCTGTTGCAGATGATGCCGCAGCACACGCACAAAGCACAGGCAAAATCATCAGATGCATCGAGCCGGCTGCTACTCTGCCATCCAGAATCGCCAAATCACGGCGTTAAGGGCCGTGGACTTTAGAGCCAAAGCCTACTTGTGCGAAGTCCAGACGGGCTTGTTTGGGTTCATTCCCCTGGCTTTTCTCTGTCTCTGACTCTCTATCTCTCTTTTTTTTTTTGCTGCTTTACCATACGGCGCAGTCATCCAAACACATCCTGTCTCCTCTCCTGTCTTATCTTGTCCTATCCTCTCCTTTCCTCGTCCTCCTTCTTCCTTCTCCTCGTGCGTCAGCCGCGAGTTCTTGTTTCGTTCCAAGGAACCACGTCTCGCTGTTTGAGAGTCAGACAATCCCAAGAACACCAAGAGAAGCAAAAGAATGCCGTTCACCTCTTCGGCTCCTGGGCGCGTCGTCAGTCAGCACTTGGCTGTACTGGGCCTTAGTCGCTGCCAAAGGAGAGCCGGTTTGGTCTCTGTTTCTCCCCCGCTTCCTTGTTAACCGCCACCCCCATCCGCCATCGTCTCTGGCCCTCTGCTTTCTGCCTGATGGACCCTGTTCCTTCTATCTGACCAGACTGGTCAACTAGCTGTCTTGTTCGCCTAGCTTATATTTGAATCTGGGGCTAGCCACAGCAGGCAAGGCCTTGCCAGCCCGACGCGGCAAAGTCTCATGACGATCATCATATGCATCTGCGCTTGCACTACAAAAGCCCCAACCTCGCTGTATCCAGAGCGTCTATCTGTACTTTTACTTTGACATGTATCTGTGTACATACATATGTACATATGTACATGCTTGTCAGGCACAAGTAGAGCAACCATTCAACTCATGAAGAAAAAACCACCGCCAGGAGGGACTTTTGCTGCTTTGTGTTCATTCCCAATCACCAGGGTCCAGAAACAACCCACAGGTTGTACTTGATCGTTCATACAACGCAATCACGAGCATCAAAGTACTCGTAATTGTAAAGGGGCCAGAGTCCAGTAGGACTTGTGGTACTTTTCCGACAACCACTTGGTGTTCCTTTCTGATTTTTCTTTTGCTCATTGGAGGCTAAGCTGCTTACCTCTCTCCTCATAAACAAAAAGAAAAAAAAACCCGCAGGTCCAAAACAAAAAGTCTCGCGGCACTTGGGAACACCGAGAAAACAACCAACAGCCCAAAATCCTGACCGACTAAAAGCCGCAAAACCCTAACAGCGCTGGCCTAGTCCATGCAACCCTACCACCCGGTAACCCTACGTCACTATCCTGTTTCTCGTATTAATCATGTTCCTCACAATTTCTGACAACATCTCACGTCCTCTAAATATTACTTTGCCCAATCTCGGACTATGCCAACGGCCCCCAAGCCCAACCAGTCAAATACGGGCCCCTAGCCCACAAATACAGGTATTTATATAATGTGTGTATGTGTAATTGCAGCTGTCTAAGCACGCCGCATAAGAACAGAGGCAAAAGAACAGGCCTGAAAGATACCTTGTTCGTATTCACAGACAAGCCTGACGTTTAAAAAAAAAAAAACATGCAACACAGTCTAACAAGAAACGCAGCAGCATGCAGTGCCTGGGACTTGGCGCTGCTGCATGATCAACAAGATAATCTGGTTGTTTTGCCTGCCTACGCTTTGTGCTTAGCCATGGCCCCCTCCTCCATGTGTCTTTCTCTTGTGTCTTTTTTCTTTTACTCTTTTCCTAGCCCTCGGGATTTTGATTGTCTCCTTATTCTTTAGTGTCCGTTATGTCATCGAGTTGTTCTGTCTTGGTTGGCATGGCGAAGCGTTTGTTCTCCTGTTCCTGTTCCTTTTCTTTTCTTTTCTTTTTTTTTTTTTTTATCCTTTTCGGATGGGGGGGGGGGGGGGAGGAGGAGCTCTTGTCATTCTCTTTTAGGGCACAAGAAGACAACATGATGGTGACACAAAAGCTGCGGGCTATTGTCTTCTGCTTCTTGCTTCCTCGCTGCTATATATTAATACTCGTGGGGAGTGAATAATCGAGAACAAAGCAAAAATGTATAGGCTTATACTAGAAGAAAAGCAAGAGAGAAAGGAATGCCACTTGTGAAATAAGAAAAAAGAAGCAAAAAGAAAACTCGCCCGTGAAACAGTCAGTCTTACGTGTCTGGGGTGGATTATTGGCTAGAATCTTGCATGTTTTGGCCTTCCGTGAGCCTCCCAGCACAAAGAAAAGGAAAAGAAAGTTTGCTGTCTTGGTCACTAGTGCAAGACACTCTCTTTGTCCGCTCGACCCAAGGAACCCGGGCTCGAGGTTGTGTAGCCCGATACTTGCGGACAGCGCTATCAGTTGATATCCAGCTGTGTGAATGTCTAGCCATGTCTGTACAAGTACTTGTAGCCATACAGCTCATCGGTCAGCTCACCGGCCCGAACCAGCTGTTCGGCTTCTCTTCAACTCTCCAACTCTTCAGCTCCACGATCAGCCGACCGGACGCCACCACCGCCATCACCGCACTATAGCCTGCATCGCTATCATAGCTGCCACAGCTGCCAAGACCTCCCCCAGCTTCGCCGCACAGCAGCGACGTCTGTCAGCGCTAAGCCGCCGCCCTCGACACGCATGTGGGCAGGTGCTTGTGCATATGCATACGGCCCACGGCCACTCCCCCGACATCACCTGCGCCCCTCCCCAACACAAGCAGTGGCTGTACGCTGTTTTTCCCTTTCTTTCTGTCAATCCCTTCCCCCATTGCACATGCTTACTCTCCTGAGTCTTTTCCATTTGTTTTGCCGGGCAGTTGCATCTGGGCTGATAGCTGCAGACATGCGGGACTACGAGATCGCCAGGGGAGAACAGCGAGAGACTCATGCAGACAGCCATAGCCAGATAGGGAAACGACTCAGCTTGAAGTCGTAGCCCATCCATGTTTCTGGGCTCTCCTATGTTTCTAGCCGTTAAATTGCTACCCCAGAGGATACTACCGACAGTTATGGTACATGGCAGGAGGCAGAAACGGGGCAGCCAGCTGGCAGCTATGTGGAAATGTCAGTTGGGAGAACATAACGCACCAAGAAGGCAATGCAAAGGAAGAGAAAAAAAAGGAGAGATGGCGGCTGATTACACGGGTCTGAACAGCTGATGGATCGCGGAGCATGAGCGTGACACAGTGTCCCGTGACGACAGGAGAGCTAAAGAGAACCAGAAACGGTTGTATGCGCCAAACGTGGCCTCAGCTTGTACACGTCTGTGGCAGGCTTTACTCGTTTCCGCACTGAGACCGCAAGATGCGAACATTGCATAGGGCAAGCGATAAACCTACGCCTGGGGCCAGGTTCTGCGATTCGGGCCTCCCTACAGCCATAACCACCAATTTCAATCTGAGTGGGCGATGCTCATGTGGCGGGCTGCGTGTTGGTAGCCCTTTCCGGATTTTGCCCATAGGCTGTGGCAGCTGAGGGCGTACACGAGTTGCACACTTGCCTCTGCCAGCCCGTCTCAAGCCGCAATATCTCAACATCGCAATATATTGGCTCGACGGAGTGTGATAGCACATGTATACAGTGGTGGCGCTGATAGAGGATAGGGGAGAGTGGGGGAGGTGAAAGGGGGCAAACGACGTGGACATGGACAACCACAGCGCAGAACACACAATGTGGATCGCATGATCGCGTGATTGTAGCTCGAAGATGTCAGGCGCGAGCGACACGAGATCCAAGATTGTTCTTTTGCTTCTTTTTTTCCTTAGTCACACACTCTCTCTTCCTCCGGAGACAAAGCAGAAAAGGCAAAAATAAGTGTGTGAACAACAGAAACAGCACAGCCGCTGCAGCTTGGAGTCGTACGGATACGCTTAGTTACTCTTCTATTTCCTTTCTACGAATGGTTCGTGACCAAGGCCTTCGGATGGGGGCTTTCGGTACTGAGTCCGGCCTGGCCGAGATAAAGGCGTTGTGCGAGCGTAGATCACGACAATAACTGGTATTTGACCGGAATTTCCTTTATTGGTACACACACTTGTTCCTGGAGCCCTCCTTTGTTTACCCTTGTTCTTGTCGCTTTCGATAGGTACTCCTACTCGTTGTGACGCGATTGTCTGTCTGAGATCAGCCGGAGGGTTGATATCTTGTGCTTCTGTGTAACAACAACCAGACCCTTAACGAGATGGTGCATATAACCCTAGTGAATCAAAATTCTACAAAAGGCAACTACTCCCATGCCGTCAGGTCTCGAGTCCTCGAAGGAGGTCGAGTACACATGACTCGAGGTTCAGAGCGAGAGTACCGATGCAAGGCCACGGGTTCGGCTGCATTTGCTGTTGCCCAGCTTGGCAAAAGAAAACAGGAACCAAGCCTTAGGCGCTTTGCCCCGCACATCTACTCCGAAATGCCATGTGTCGTTTTTTTTGGACCAGGACGGGATCCGTCCAGGCACTGTCACTGATACCGAGACGGGGTGCCTGTCTTGGGTGCCTTTTTTTTTTTTTTTTTTCTCTCCCTCTCTCTCTTTGACTTTGACTTTGCTCCTCTTCCTTTCAAGTGTGCGCTTTGACTGTCTTTTTCGCATTTCTGTTGATCAGACGATCGTGGGTTGTCTTCCATGGCCAGGCCGGAATGCCAGGGCGCCAACATGGAGATGCAAGGTGAAGTTGGTGGGCAAGTTGGGATAGCTATTATATACTTGTACCCAAGTACTCGTTCCATATAGAGGTATGTAGACGGATGTGTGCACACGCAGACTGAGGCATAGACGTATATGCATGTTCGTCTGCATACATTGGTGGTTATGCGGATTATCTTATTTGGGTGTCTGTATGGCGAAGATACCAAGTATGTATGTACCTGCTAGTTAACTACTGGTTGGTCTCGAGGTTCTGTTGGCTTCTTTTTTTGGCTTCAAGTTTTATACCTGATGTGGCCTTGCATGCACTGTGAGTTGGCGACAGGGCATTCATGCAGCTAGAAAAGAGCGACGGGGCGGGTTTGCACAGGATTCCTGTGGTTCTGACAAAGCGGGCGGGAGAGGCGAACTATGGGTTGTGTTTCTTTTCTTTTTCTGCGACTGGGTGGCTCTTTGAACAAAAGACCGAACCATTACTATGATTTGGAGAGTAGAAGAAAACAACCCAATCACGGTCTTTTCTAGACCAAAGAATACGTCGTAAAATACGCCACAAAACTTTCATAGACGTCATGTCATCGTCGGTACCACATTCCCTAACACAACGGACAAGCAAGTGCTTGCATTGCATGGCAGCCAAACACGCATCAGAGCCCAATTAAAAGTACTTGGACTATTACAGGTTGTCCTTCTTTTCTTACTGGATGTGTTGTGCGTGTGTGTCAAGGGTGTTCGTTCAACAAGGGGGCATTTGGGCGCTTAAGAGCAAGCACTTGCTTATTCGTGTAGTAATCAACCAGCACATGTATCTGACATGTGGACAAAGACAAAGGCCCATTGTCGGCTTCCCTTGATTGTTGGTGCAGGACGAAGGACGAGAGGCTATTCATTGTTTGCGTAGTTCCACTTCCAGGACTGAGAGATCCGATAATGGGGAGTACCTAGACTAGGGTTAAAGCCAGGACCCATACAGCCTCTCCCAAGCCCTGCAAATGTGCCTGGTTCCCTTCTCTCCGCGTCCCCCGTTTAGCTAGCCAAAATTGGCGATCACTTGGGCACAATTGCCAGCAGAAAAGTACAAAGGACGGCGCAGATTGGCTGGGCGGCGCTGCCAGCACATTGACGGGCTGGCGGGATGTGCTGTCGGAACATGCATAGAGAGATGCACATGCAGCAGAGGTACAGACAACTAGGCACAAGTATAGGTACCCATCTTCTGGTACGTCGTATCTGTGTGTGGATGTAGTTGTACTTGTTCTTGCTGCACTGGCGAGTCAACCAAATATCAGCAGGGAGGCTCTCATCAGGCTGTGTGTGTCCTCGGGGCAGCTGAAGCACCCGCATGCTTTACAATGGGACGACGGGCTTCAGGCTGCACATTGCGTTAGGTTCGATGGCGGGCTGTCTCGGCACATGGTGGGCAGCGCTGACCGCTAAATGGGAAGCGTGGCCGGGGCCACTGGTAATTAAGACAATTGAAGAGAGGCCAGTAAAAGAGAAGGGCTGAAGACCAGAGCAAGCATGACAAGGAAACAAAACGGGGGAAAAGGGAAGCAGAACAAGGGACAGAACGAGAGCAATAACGGCGCATCCTTGTGCACAAACCACAGAGCCAGGGCCTAGCCAGCCTCAAGGATGATGGAGATGAGGATGAGGGCACAGGTCAGGTCAGGACGAGGACAAGCGAAGGCGAGAAGGGGGATGGATAGTAGACAGCAGAGGCATGTGTCAGCCAAGCCGACAGCAAGAAAAGCAGTCAACAAAAACGGGAATCTGGAGACGAGCGAGTGTGCGGGTGAGGTTGGGTTGGAGAGAGAAGCGGCCAGTAAAAAGAAAAAAAACTCCTGCCCAATGCTTCCAACCTTCCTCTGCCATAATGGCCTTGCCTCCCCCCAGACAAAAAAGACCTGCCCTGCCTGGGGTGGACAAGGTCGGCCTGCATGGCCCATGGCCCGCTGCTTCACACGTACATGTAAAAAAAGCAAAAAGAAAAAAAAAACAGTGCTGCTTGTTCATATATAAAGAACCTTCAGCCGACGCGCCGACCACACAGTACGCCTGCGCTTCTCTTCCTCTTTGCTTCGTCTGCTTTGCTTTGATCAACGGCCCTCATCGTCGTGATATATCTTTTGAGAGACTATTAATTCCTGTATTTCTTTTTCCCTCTTCTCTTTGTTGTTTCTTTTTCGTGTTCAGGAACGTCCGAGCTTGACCGCCTCTTAAAAGAATTTGGCTTGATTTATTATTTTTTTTCTGACCGCGTTTTTGCGACAAACTGGCCTTGGTTTTTTTCTTTCTTCCGAAGCTTCTTCTCAGCTTCTTCCCGAGCTTCGCGAGTTGGCTCCCTTTTTTATTGTTATAAAAAACGCCCCGATTCGGTCGAGTGCCTGTTTTGAGACCGTTCGCCCGCTGCCCGGAACTCGCCGAGCTTCTCTCTCCGGTCTTCTGTCACCGCCACATACCATCGATGGCCTCGCCCACACAGCCCACCCTTTCCTGGCCCTCCGCCTACAGTCCGGCCATGATTCGGTCAGAACACGCGCTGGAAATAGCCGCCAACGTCGCGTTGGCTCGCCAGATCTACGACATCCCTGAAGCCCCCATCATCCACGATCCCATTGAAGAAAGCTCCTGCCGCCTGCCGCCGGCGGAGTGGTACCATCTGCCGCCCCAAAAGGAAGTCGAGCTGGCCCATGCGCTGGCCGTGGCGTCCAAGCTCAAGGACGAGTCGCACTACACGACGGCCGTGACTGTGACCGAGGACCCGAAGAGCCGCCGGCTGGTTGTGCTCCTGGCCGTGAACCGTGCGTCGCCAGAAGATGGCCTTGAAGAGCATGAGCAGTCGCACAATGCCCTGGCGCAGGTGCTGTCCATCATGTCCGAAGTGCGAAGCTGTAAGTGTCTCCTGTGCTGTAATGTCCCTGCTTCGCCATACTAACAAGCCTCTCCCGAGCAACAGATAACAATGATGGACTTGAGGATCGCATCCTCGAAGCCGTGGTGGAAGCTTGCAAGGCCAAAATCCTCGCGCGAATGGGCCTGGCGCCGTGCCGCCACAACAAGACGCGCATGCCGCTCGACACCAAGCTCTCGAAGGTTGTTGGTTACTACCAGAGCAAACATGAGCACATAGGGGTCGGGTCGCCGGACGAGATCAAATTCGTCCATTACGGCCACGCCGTGCTCGCCCAGATGGCCCACTGTCGCAACAACCCCAACGACATGCGGCTCTTGGCGGGCATGGTGCGCGGCCTACACGCACTGAACGAGAATGTGCCGGCATTGGGCTTCCTGATGGACAACATGAGGGAAAACGGGAAGATCATTGTGCAAAGCGCTGTCAATAGCATTCTCCCCGTGGTGTCCAAGACGGCCTACTACGTGCGTATTGCCCGCACGCTCTACCGCACCGCCAAAAAGTACCCCATTGCGCGCCGCGCCCGCATCGTGCCCGTGATCCTGCCGCCCGCGGCCTTTGCGCAGACTCCGCTGCCGATGCCCGGCTCGCCGGCCTCATCCGTGCTCTTGCGCGATCCCAGGATTCGGAGGCTGTCCCCTAGCGCCTCACCAGCCTCGATTCATACCATTTTGAGCATCCTGAACAATAGCAGCAAGGCCCGGCGTGCCGGCGAGGGCTTTCAAGAGGTCATGCACACGTCGCTGACCGGCCGCATCCACGCCGAGATGCAAATCATCTACTTCCTCAACATGCCCGAGAATAGCTACCTGCTGCCGCCGCGTGCTGTGTGTGCTAGCAAGGCTTCGTGCTTCCTGTGCAACGCCTATGCGACTGTCTATCGCTCCGTCTACATGCCCTACTCGCACGGCCGCATGTACACCAACTGGCGTCTTCCGCACATGGATGGCTTGGAGATACCCGAGGTTGCTTTTATCGGCCGCCTCGAGCTCCACATAGGCTGTGGTCTGAGTGTACTGGTTTCCTGCGGCCGCACGCCGGAGCGCAAGGAGCCAGCCCAGAGTGTGATGATGTCTCTGAACCGCAGTACCAGCAGTGTCGGTGATTTGCGAGAGTATGATGCTGAGCAAGAAGATGCCGATGCGTTCTGGACCGAGGATGACGAGCTGGAGAACTACGTCGATGAGATTACCGAGGTGGATGAGGAAGAGCTCGACGATGAAGAGGACATGGAGACCGAGCCGCACTTGCTGCTTGAGCACCCTGATCATGAGCCAAACAACCTGCTCGACGACGATGAAGACGAGGATGAGGAGGTCCAGGATGCCGGGCCCTACCAGAATGGCGTCTCGGTCAACGGCACCAACCCCTATGGCTCAAACCCGCTGGGCACCAATCCGATGGGTACCAATCCCTTTGGCTCCAATCCCATGGGGACTAACCCAATGGGCACCAACCCCAATGGCAGTGTCGCCGCCGCCCCGGCCATGGTCGAGTCTCACCGCGAGCTCGCCAACGAAAGCGCCGAAGTCGAGACCGCGCCGACTACACCCGAGCCCGAGCCCGAGCTACAGCACTCTGAGGCCGATGCCACCACTAAGCGTGATGTTGCATCTGAGCCGTTCACTCTGCCCGAGCGCCCAAAGCAGCACTTTATCCGCGCCCAGTCGGCACCCGTGGCCAGCTCCAGTGCTGCGCCGCTTGTGCCAGATGTGCCAGCCAGCGTCACCGAGGAGTCTGTTGCCCCCACCCCTATGCCTGCGCCTGTGTCGGCTGAGGAGCCCGTTCGTCAGCAGCCTGCTGAAGAAACCGTCGAGGCTTCCTCTGTACCCGCTGCTCCTGCGCCGCTGCCCGAGACCCCGGCCGATATGCACCGCATGCCCGTGCCGACGCCTCCCACCCATGCTGCCGTTCCGTTCGCGGTCACCCAACACGAGCTTCAGACCGCCCAGTCGTACTCGTATGCTGTGAGCTACGAGTCGGCTGCCGTCTCGGACGACCTTGACGATGAGCCCGAGGTGCGCGAGCGGCCAAAGATGGCTCCCCGGGGCTCAGAGGCTACACGGCCCGTAGTTGTTAACTCGTCGCCTGAGATGACCCAGTCGGCTAGTGTTCTGCCTGAGACAAAAGCGTCGCTGCCCTACAGCGAGCCGGCTGTACAGGTCGTTGAAGTGGCCAAGACAGTCAAGGCGGTTGTGCCAGAAGTTAAGCCCAAGGTCGCTCCTGTCGAGCTGGATATTGAGCCGGCTGCCATCAAATCTGTTGGCTCTGAAACACAAGTAGCTGCCGAGACCGAGGTCAAGCTGGCCGCTGAGCCCATAGCCGAAGCCGCCATTGTCCCCGACTCTGCCCCTGCTTCTCCCCAGGTCGAGATCCCTGAGATCCCTGTCAAAGCTGCAGCCCGCGAGCCCAAGGAGGACCAAGCCAGCGTCGAATCTACTCCCAGTCCTGCCCTTGTCGATCTTTCCAAGCCTGTTGTTGACGCAACCCCGGAGCAGGTCATCGAGAAGCCGGAAGAGGTCGTTGTCGATGTACAGCCTATGCCGAAGGCTGTGGCTGCCCCTGTCGAAGCATCCGCTGCCGAAGTCGCATCTGAACTTGCTCCTGCGGAAGCCCCTGTCGCCGTCAAGACTAGCGTTGCTGCGGATGACTCGGTTGCTACTGTCGACTTTGCCGTTCCTGCTGCTGTTGCAGCTCCTTCTACCACTGTTTCTGCTGCTGAGCCCATCACCCCGGTTGCCGCCTCTGTTGAGGCTGCTGGCTCTGCTTCAGCTCCTACTCCAACCCCGGCTGCTGTCCCTGCCCTGGCCACTGTAGCTGTTCCAGCTGTTGGCCTCACTCCTCCCAAGGCCTCGACTCCTGCCTCTGCTCCCGCCGCCTCGGTCCCCTCGGTCACCCTTCCCGCTGCCAAAACCACTGGCACCAAGTCCATCCCTGTAAGTCTACCCGGTTCTCGCGCTGCGCACCTTTCAGCCACCTGTCTAACAACCGTTTCTCAGGCTCCCGCCTCTATTGCTTCTGGCCGTGGATCGGAAGCTCCCAAGAAGAAGAGCCTCCGGTACTGGCTCAAGTCGCTTTCTAAGAGGGGCAAAAAAACGACTAAATGAGCTTCTCTAAGCTTGATGCGCTGCCTCTGACACATCAAAGACTCGAAAAAAAGAAAAAAAAAAAAGGAAAAATTCTGGGCTGATGTTGAACCACCAGAACAGACCACCAGCGACTACACCCCTATTTTTTCTCATCCCCTGCATTATATTCCCCATGGCCCACGTAGTATCTACCCCTCTCCCGATGTCCCCTCCGTCCCCGATAGACTCAGCGTGTTAGAGTTTGCTTTTCCCCTTTGTTTTTTTGTTGTTTTGTTTCTAGTTTACCTCTCCCCTTTTGTTGTTCGTGTCTTGATCTGCTTCTTTTTTTTTTGCTTTTTCATTTTTTATACTCCCGCCCATCTCGCACCAATCTTGCTTTTATCTGCCTGGTCTCAAGTTGTCATCTTATTTTCTTGCTGTGTTTCGAGTTTATGAATATACGACTAATGTATTGACAATGCTCGTGGTGTGTGAGACTGGCGGCATCGGCCTGCATCATGCTATGTGGATTGCTTGGAAGTTAACCTTATTAGTTTGACTTACAAAGGTAACATCACATTAGAACATTTATGGCTGGATTCTCAGATCTGTATATAGACTATGTGTATAATTAATTGAGTGTTTGTTTATATAAGGCAGGTGACAACGCCGGCATTGCCTATATAACTGTCAAGCTCATGTTCGCATGGCCCCCTCGACTGGTCCAAAGGACTTGACCTTTGGGCTTAGCTGTAAGGAATACTTTCTTCTCAGCTGTACGTAGACCTGGACTGGAAGGGCCATCCATCATCGTTCTTTTTTCTAGGCAACTAAGTGAACCTGTACATTCAACCATCTCTTTGAACTTGCGACGTTTGGGAATCTACTTTCGTCAAATGACAACAGCAATTCCTCCTATCAAATACCGACAGGTTCTTTCATGTGTTTAAATTTGGCGCGGTTGATGGGGACTCTGCCTGCCACAAAGCATTGGCGCGGCCAGAGACAATCGAGTACATATAACTATGCTTGTACGCGACTGGATATACCGCCTACAAAGCCTTTGCCACGCCGTCCTTGGCTTCAGCGTAGAATTTTTTCCGATCCTGCCCTGCTTCTAGAAGACAGGAACGGGGTCATGGCACTATAAATCTTGTCATGGCCAATCAGCATTTGGAGACGGCGTTTTACCATCATGTCTAATCGAAATTAACAGCGCGTCAAGCCCCTGACCTTGTGTAACTTTGGGTGGGCCATTGTGCCAAGGGCATGTACCGATGTACCAATGTACCAATGTACTACAACTGCACCCAAAAGAACTTCCAGGGCAGCGATTTTGGCCACACATGGTTACATAAATAGCAACCTTTGTAGTTTATTCTGGCTCACCTTACAAGGCATTGGTGCTGGTCTCCATATGGCCTGCGGCTCTTGCAAGTGTCTACACGTGTGCTGCGTGTAGGTGAAAAGCTCCTACTTACACCATAGCTCCAGCATCTCTGTGTGTGCGTGCAAGCTCCAAGCACGCGACGTGGCCCGGCTTGGGCTCCTAGTCCAATACAGCTTCTGAAACATCCGTCTTGGCATCTTTTCGAGCAGAATATATGCTAGTGTGTGTACTCGATCAATTGCGAGCTGCGCCTATATGTTATGCTTTAAGCCGGTGGAATTGGTCAAACGTCAACACCATTGCAGATCCAACAGCGTTTTTGGATGCACGTAATGCTATTAATACTTTCAACCTTACTTGGCGGCACCGATTCCTGGTTAAAATAATCCTAGGTGCCAGAGCCAAGATGTAGGATGGAAAGAAAATATTGTTTTGCTGTGCCGCTCATCACCATCAGCCATTTTATTTCGAATTCGTATTGTAAGTTGACGTTAGAACAAATAACGTCCAGGAAACCAATTGTCAAAATCCACATATACCGCACCATGTCACCCTACTTCCGGGAAAAATAGGTTCTTCTTGGATCATCACCCACCTTCAGTGATCTCCTCTTCCCTTGTTCTTTCTCTTCTCCTGACTCTCTTTTTCTTGACTTTCTTTTCTTTCTATTTTCTCTCTTGTATTCATCTCATCATGCATCTAACTCTTCTCACGACTGCCGCCTCGGCAGCTATCAGCCACATTGAGTGCCTGAGAGACGTCTGCTCTGGCTTCAGTTTCGATCTTGACCAAGCCCACAACCCCAGCTGGATGTCTGATATCCCTGACAACGTTGAAGTGTCGTCTCTTTCTATCCCCGGCACCCACAACTCTATGACTGATGTCATCAGAAACCATGTTGTGCTTCAGTGCCAAAACACCAAGCTAGCAACTCAACTTGAGGCTGGTGTCAGATACATTGACGTTACTGCCCATCTGGAACAAAACCGCATTGATATCTTCCACGCCAAGAGCAACACTACCTACGGTCTGGATATGGTCCTTTCTACTGCCTATGATTTCCTTGACAGCTACCCTACCGAAGGTTTGATGTTGCGCATTGAAAAGGATCCCTGGGCTGACGTCGATGACTGGGTCTTTGAGGACGCTATTTCTCAATATCTGGACTCCGACACCGAGCTTGGTAAACGGTCCCGCTCTCATCTTTACGTTCCTCCCAGTGCTGATTCCTTGGCTCCCAAAATGTGCGATATTCGCGGCAAGGTGATGATTCTGCAAGGTTTTAAAACCAGAAATCCTGCTCGCTTTGGTATGCCCTGGAAGTCTCCTGCCATGGAGGTGACGGAGTGGAAGATTGCCAACAGTGACTACATCGGAATGGGCGCCAAATGGATTGTCCTCAAGACTTCCCTCGACTCAGTCAAGAAAGAACAAGAAAACAAGCTTCATATCATTGACGCCAGTATCAGCATCGGCAACACCCCATCCGGTGCTGCTGATGGCACCTTTGTTCACAAGAAGGGCGTCAACGATCGTCTCGGCAACTATCTAAACGAGACAATGAATGCTCGCACCGGAGTTCTGGCCATGGACTTCCCTGGCAAGCAGCTTGTCAACCTAATCATTGCACGCAACACCCAGCTTCGGCAATCGTCCTAAGCACTTGCGCGCTTCTGCTGTACATTGTTGGTTTTGATGATAGAGTTCCTTGTTTAGATTTTTTTGGTGTAGATAACTACTTGTATTAATATTGATGATTGCATTAAAACCTGAAACAAGTCCTGATAATTATAGTTGATCATGTGTGTTCAAATGTGAATGCTTGTAATTGTGCATCAAGATATTCCTCAAATTATGCCCCATTCTCAAAGGGGTCAGGGTTCATGTCAGGGGTGTGGTTTTTTTTCATTAGCGTTCAATGTTTTCTGTCAAACTATCGCTGTTAGGATCACTACAAAGAGGCCAAGTTACCCAGTTAGCGTACAGCACAGTGATCATGAGAGCCCAGCGTACATAATGGAAGATAGAAGCCCTACTAAGTAAGCAAGTCCAATTGAGCGTTCGTCTTTTTGGCGCAGTGGTAGTTTGCACGCTTTGACATTTTCCATATCTTCATCTTAGCTCACTCAGGATTGAATGGAATGAACTTGCTGTGGGCATCCCCGCGCCCTAAGGAACGAATATTCTGAGACCTGCGACTGACGACATAAAACTGATAAACAAGAAACAAACCCGAAAGCGGAGCACAAGAGAGTCCAGCCTGATCATCACGACAGCCGACGTAGGGCTGTTAGGGTTAATGATCTCCTGATGACACTTTTTTGTTTCTCTGACAAGCCTACAGCTTCCCGTAGCGTGCAGACAGGTTGATGCAGCCCTGTCGTATGTCGAGAATACCTCGCAAGTAGACAGGCAAAATAAAGACAATTAAATCAGAATCAATCAGTCAATCAACAGGTCAATGCCAGTAGGTAGATGTTGAGGAAACAATAGTTGTAATATTCCTTACTTTGCCTCAATATCATTTTCTGTCACTAGACTTGAATGGTATTGTGCAGTTAGTTACTTTGTACCTTGTGCCACAAATACATAATCAACTAGTTGTGTAACTTCTGCTTGAAGCTAGCGTGGACAAACAGAACAAACCCCTTCTTGAATAATGGAGATATTGAAAAATCCGTCATTATCCTACTCCATCTGGGCTATTTCAGAAACTAGCATTTCTACCAATCAGACGCAGAGCCTCGCCTTTCGCCATGATTGTATGCGAGGCCAATCACATGGCTGTTGGGCAGCATGCACTTCGCCCGAATAGAGTGAGATGAGCCTGATTCTCGATAGCTGTTCTTGATGACGCTCTCGAAATCCCTCTCGATTCAGGTTTTATTTCCCCTCCAGAAAGAATCAACGAAATCTTGATTTTTGGTAACACCTTACCTTCATCATTTCATTTCCGTGAAGCACATCCTCAACCTGCCATTGTCACCCCCAACGAGAAACCGATACCCCCTTCTCCCCTACCATTTCTATAATGGAGGTGCTTGGTGCTGCTGCCTCTGTCATCACAGTTGTTGAGTTGACTGCCAAACTTGGCTCGCTTTGCTTAGATTACGGCAAAGCTGTCAAAAACTCCGCCACCGAAATCAATGAACTGAAGGAGCAAGTCGCTGGCTTAGAAAAAGTCGCCAACCAAGTTTGAGTCTTGTTAGATCAACCAGAGGGACAAGAGCTCAAACTGTCCAAGAGTTTGGATGATGTTCTCAAACAGAGTCACACAAAGCTTAAGGAACTAGAGCAAAAGCTTAAGCCCGAGCAACCAGACGAAAATCCTGATCCCAAGCATACGGCCAAACGGAGAAAACTAGATCCTCGGGCATTGAAATGGCCATTTCGGCGTGAAGAGGTCCATGGACTTGTCTAAAACATTCGAGGATATAACGGCACCATCTCTGATATTCTTCAAGTCCATCAGACGTAAGGCTCCCCTTCCGCTTTTCCCAGGCCTACTCTAACAAGTCTTTGGTTCAGTAATCTCCTTCACCAACTTCACCTCGAAATGATTCTGAAGACCCTCGCCACCGCAAACGGAGCATCGTTCGACTCCCACGACGAAAGACATAATGCCGTCTGCCTGCTAGGAACCCGAGTAGAGCTTCTGAACGAGATCAAAACATGGGCCAGTGACCCTTCTTCTAAGTCTCTCTATTGGTTGAATGGCATGGCCGGCACGGGAAAATCTACCATCTCGCGTACTATCTGCCGGCAATTTTCTGAGTCTCACCAGCTTGGTGCAAGCTTCTTCTTCAAAAGAGGCGAGGGAGACCGCGGAAATTCGTCGAGATTCGTCATGACCCTTGCAACCCAGCTCACCGAGAAGTACCCGGACTTCGCACAAAGCATTCACACGGCGATTGATAATGACAAGGGTATTGTGAGAAAGGGACCGAGAGAGCAGTTCGAAAAGCTCATCAAAGAGCCACTGGCCAATACTTCGCCTGGATCCGATAAGGAGGCTTTTCTTGTGTTTGTAATTGACGCTCTCGACGAGTGTGACAATGATGATGATATGAGGGTCATTATTAACCTTTTCTCCTCCTGCGCTAAGATTACGAACACAAACATGAAGTTTAAGTGGCTCATCACCAGTCGACCTGAGATACCCATTCGTCTTGGCTTCAGTGCTGTAAAAGGGACATTTGTGGATTTTATTCTCCATGAGATACCCCCCACGATCATTGAGCGTGATATTGGCGCTTTCTTGGAGCATGAGCTTCACAGATTCAAAACAGAATACAACGGTTCTATGCCCTCCGACAGACAATTATCTTCCAACTGGCCTGGAAAAGACAAAATTCAGACTCTTGTGGGTATGGCCATCCCGCTTTTTATCTTTGCAGCCACAACTTGTCGGCTCCTCAGCGAACGGAAATGCGGCGACCCGGGGAGACGTCTTGATGAAATCTTGCGCCTGAATACGGAGAGCCAAATGTCGCGGCTAGACACGACTTACTTGCCAATCTTGAACAGTCTTACTGAGGGTCTGTCAGATAGAGAACAGAAGGCAGTGACTGAAAGATTTCGCCAGATCGTTGGTGCTATTGTTGTAGCTGCAAGCCCACTCTCAACTAATGCACTGGCACAGCTCCTCGCAATCTCGAAAGACGTAATCAATAGCCAACTCGATTTATTGTATTCAGTGCTTAGTGTTCCATCCTCAGATCAAATACCAGTGAGACTGCTCCATCTATCCTTCCGCGACTTTCTTGTCAGTCCATACAAGCGTGGGAAAAGCTCATTTTGGGTGGATGAAAAGGAAATCCACAGGAGTTTGGCTGAAAGCTGTTTGCGTATTATGAACGAGCGTTTGACTCAAGACATTTGTCAACTCATACTGCCAGGGACGGAGTGCGCCGGCATTGAGAGCGACACCATACAACAACATCTCCCCTCTGAACTACAATATGCCTGTCTTTACTGGGTAAGCCATATGGAAAATAGTGGAATCCCTCTTGACAAGAACGCCTATTTTGTTCGCTTCTTCCAGGAGGATTTCCTTCATTGGCTGGAAGCAATGAGTCTAATGGGAAGAGCCCCAGAAAGCCTTAAAATGCTAAGGACTCTGCAAACGATTCTTAAAGTGAGTGCTGATTAGAGACCAGAGATGATTAATAAACTAACAATCTATAGGCAGAAGAAAGCCATGGTCTGCAAGCCCTTTTGAAAGACGCGTTAAGGATGGTACGAGCCAATATGGCAATAATTATCGACACATCTCTGCAGATTTATTCTTCGGTCCTTGCCTTCAGTCCGCACAATAGTCTGGTTCGAAGAATCTTTGAGAACAAGATCCCAAAGTGGATATTGTTGAAACCAGAAACAAACGGTGACTGGGACCACTGTGAACAGATTTTAGAAGGCCACACTGGATCAGTAAATTCACTGGTCGTTTCACCTGATGGCAGGCTCGTGGCCTCGGGCTCACATGGTAACGCGATCCGGCTCTGGCGAACTGATAATGACAGCTGTGTCCAAGAGCTGTCAGGGCATACAGGCTCAGTAACCGCAGTCGTCTTTTCACCTGATGGCAGGCTGATGGCGTCGAGCTCACATGACCACACGATCCGGCTCTGGCGAATTGATGATGGCGCTTGTGTTCAAAAGTTGAAAGGACATATAAGCCCAGTAAACTCAGTGGCCTTTTCACCTGATGGCAGGCTCGCGGCGTCGAGCTCGCATGATAATGCGATCCAGCTCTGGCGAACTGATGATGGCAACTGTGTCCAAGAGCTGAACTACTTCACTGGTTCTCCTAAAATTGACTCTTCCGGGGCGTTTCTTATCCCTGATTGTAAATATATCGATGTTTCCAACTGGTCGTCAATCAACGAAACAACTTCTCAGCCTCTTTTTGAGCGCTTCATTGGCTTCAGCATCAGTTCAGACAGTTGCTGGATGTTGTGGACAAACATTCCAATTTTATGGATCCCTCTTTTATTCCGCGGTCGTTTATTTACCGATGGATATACTGTGGTACTTGCCGGTAAATCTGGGAGACTCACCATCATGAGATTTGGGAATCTCGAGTTTATGAGATCCGCTATGCACTATAAACGTCTACAGCAAGATAAATAGCCAACGGCAGGCTGTTCTTCCTTTCGGGAGACTCATATCCACATATTTTACTAGTGAACAAATGCTTACCAAGAGTTGAAGGTTTCTCGGGGTTTGTGTAACTAACCAGTTGGTTACTTCTCGATAACTATCATTCCCCTCACGCACTGAATTCCACTTCAAGCTATCCTGCGAACCCCGTAAACCTCTTCTACATTTCTATATTTACACGCTCACCAATACCCGAATCTGCAGTCATACTGTCTCAGGTTTCTTTTATCTAAACTTGGTTCTAGAGATAAAACCCTGCCGAGTATCCCTCGCCACCAGACACACTGAAGGAGAGTGTCACCACCATCAATCGTTGTCGACAAGTGATGATTTCGATTGGCACTGGGCTCTTTTCCTTGATTACGCAGTACATTTTAGAGTCACTGTCCATTAGCTACCGTCTTTTTGTCTTTCTGTGAGCTTTCTTTTGAATGTCTAAATTTCAAATCTACATGTCTTCTAAAGTCCCGTGCTGTTATCCCTAAGTGCAGACCCTAACTCATGCATATGATTCCCTCTACAATGACCGTTCCAACATCACCAACTCCTCAAACCCGCTCTTAATCTCCGCCACCTGCGCGTCGAGAGGCCGCGGCAATGGACTACGTGCAAACCCACCGTAGCCAGACCATGCCTGGAGGCCAGTCTTGACGCCGACGACGCCTGTCTTGATGGCCGTCCAGTCGCCTCTGGCCACGACGGCCTGCATAGCGCACGCGCCAGCGTAGTCTCCGGCATCGTACAATTGCTGTGTGCGAATACACGCCTTGGGCGAGATGTTGGCCAGGCCGCCGAGGATCCCGTGGGCACCTACGGCGAGTGATTGCACGGTGAAGTCGGCAGAGCCGGCGAGCACAAGGAAGTCAGGTGTGGCGGAGGAAGACGGAGAGGCAGCAGCTAAGAGTGGCGCCAAAGACTCGGCGTCATCCTTTGCTCTGTCGGTTTTCTTCAATGTCTGTGTCGCCGCCACGATGCGTGCCATCTTGCCCGTGTTGCCGCACGTCAGCTTGACGCCCACAATATTGGGGTGTTGGGCCAGGTCGATGATAGCATCGCTGTCGAGGTCCACACCGCCCGCACCAGCCGGGTAGTTGTAGATGATGAGTGGCAACGGCGAGGCGTCGGCCACTGCAACAAAGTAGTCGCGCAGCGTAGAAGCGGCGTGCAGGCCGCGGTAGTACGCGGGGGGCAAGACCAGGGCGTAATCGGCGCCCGCCGAGGCGGCGTCACGGCACAGCTTGATGGTCTCGCGGGTGCTCTGGGTGCCGCAGCCGGCAATCACGGGCATGGTTGGGAATCCAGCTCCAGCTAGGGCGGACCGCACGGCGCGGGTAACTTGACGGCGCTCGGAAGCGGTCAGGTGCACTGCTTCGCCGTTGGAGCCCTGCACGGCGATGCCGGCCACACCGGCTTTAGCGAGATAGGTAACATGCTGAGCAAGCGTGGCTAGGTCTAGGTCCTCAGTGACGGGGTCGAAGAAGCATACGGTTGGCACGTAGATGCCCTTGGTGAGAGGGCGGGGAGAAGAGGCAGTCTGGTCGACGGTGCTGGGACTGGTGCTGATGCTCGACGCGGTGTCGGAAAAGTCAAAGGAAGGATCTTCAGTGGCAGAGCTAGAGTTGTGGGGGGAGGCAGCAGAGAGATGGAATGCGGAGGCCATGATGTAATGTGAGTGTGGATGTGGGTGGATGTGTGTGTGTTTGCTAGTGCAGGCAAGAACTGGTAGAGAATCGTCGGACGACTCGAGGGGCCCTAGCCATTTATGTACTTTTTAAGTATCCTGCGCTCTTAAATAGACAGCTCTCAGGACCACACATACACCAGGCACCCAGCACCCACGAACTCCGATAGCATACGAGCCTGGAGCTCTCTGGCAGAAGATCTTCTTCTTTGTTCCTTGGTCCCAAGGTCTCGTGACGCCCCGGTTCTCATGCACGGACCTTCCCCATGCGGTGTCTGGTCAAGACAGTACGGTGGTAAAAAGGGATAATAAAATGACAAGACACTGTTACATCACCCCAGACCCACGAGTCACGGGACGTTTGCCGAGTCTTGGAGACAACGGGGCTCCCAAGAAAGCTATGCAGCAGCCAGCTGCCCACATGCAGACCCGGAAGCGTGGAGATGGAGACAACTGGATCGTTCGGACTGGCTGGCTAGCTGGGTCCTGGCGTGGCAAGCTTCACCGCCTGCATAACAGAGCAAGTCTGCTGAAAGTTGGAGAAGCTCAAGGGCTGTTTACCGAGACGTGTCTCACGAGCCGGATCAAAGAGGCAACGGAAATGCACAAGGAGGGAGGGGGAGAGAACAACAGGGAGGCAATAAACCCCGGATTGTTGCAAAGAGAAGACGTGCAACGCGGGGAAGGGGGGGACAAGAGCGTGGGGGTTGCGTGGGGTGGACAGGGAAGCGAAGGGTAGCCAAGTGGGGAGGCCACAGAGAGACAACATGGGGGGGGGGGCATAGAGGGACAGCATAGGGAACGAGGAGACAGCACAATGCAACATGCAACTCGTAGATTCTTGTACGTGATGGTGTTCATCAGGCGCATTCTGTGTGGCAGTTCTCTTATTATGACAGCGTACAGACAATCACTTGCACAACCCAAGACAACCCAACGAACCCCAACCGGGCCAATCCCGAACTCCGGCAGGACTCAGACACGCCCGGCTCGGGATGAAGCGGCCCGCTAGCCCAGAACAGCCCACATTCAAGACAAATGACAACGCCGCTGGCGTCATGTGATCCAACACGTGGCGTCCGTTGTGCTCGTATGCTTGTCATTGCAGGCTTCGGCTGTTACACCGAACGTACCCTACCGCCCTTTTCTCTCTGCATGGCCTCGCCTCGGAATGCCGCGGCACGGGAAGCCTGGAGAAATGTGACATCTGGGTAAAGCGACCGGATAAAGAAACGCGTGGCGCTACATGGCACAGGGGGAGTTTCAGCAGCTGTCTTCCAGCTTCTGACAGGTGGTGGCATGGCGGTAGTCAGTCCATGTATACTTGAAGCATGGACCAGGAGAGGGTGTAGTATTATCCAACATCGCTAGACGAGACAAGATGCCGAATATGGCTGCACTGACATGGCAATCTTAGCCGTGAGCGTGAGGGTAGCCGGCCATTGCTGATCCACGGCCTGTAAACCTCTCCATCCCACCTCTTGACAAGATGAACGCACATTAAAATATACCATGAAACAATATGTACAACCAGCGCGAAACCAAAAGAAGAAGAAGACAAAAGGGGAACCAACAAAAGAAACACAATAATAAATAAACCCAAGATATATCCACCGGCTGCAGAAGCCTCCTGCGTCGTCCCATCCTGTCTCTTCACGTGCCCCCTCCCTGGGCCGCTACCGCCGCTATCGCCGGCACATCAGCCTCGGGCTTCTCTTCACGCACCGGCAACGACCGCGCTGCCTTGAAGCGGTGGCAATGCGACTCGTCTGGGTCTACATGTACCGTGATCTGCTGATCGTCGGGGATCATCTCATGCGAAAAGTCCCACTCCATGCGGCGCACCAGCTCGGCCACCACCACATCGCAGTCGCCGAGTAGCAGAATGTCAAAGTTAACGTGGCTGATAGGATCGCGGTTAATGTAGATTTGCGGAACGTCGGGCGGCAGCACGGCACTAATTTCCGACACGGGCCGCACCTTGAGCGACGTGCCAATGACAATCAGCAAGTCGACTTTGTCGCGATCGTTTTGCGTCAACCGATCGTGGAAGGCATCGGGCAGCGCCTCGCCAAAAAATGTGATGTCGGGCTTCATGATGGCGAGATTTGGGCCGCTTTCATCGTCGCTTTCGTCGTCGTCGTCACACGACTTTGACGACCGGCCGCTGCCTGTGCGCCGCTTATTCTGTCCATTGCCGCCCTTTGCGCTGCCGTTTGCTGCACGCTTGCGCTTGTTGCCTGCGTCAATCTCGGCGCAGCGTGGACACGCGGGGATGTCGCCCGCCTTGATTTCTGGAAACACTTCTTCGCCCGGCACGCGGTAGCCGCAGGTGAAGCAGGTGGCCGTCTTGAACGAGCCGTGGCACTGGACCAGGCGCCCAGCCGAGATGCCCGCAGCCGATTCAATGTTGTCAATGTTTTGGGTGTAGTTGGTCAGCAGCTTTCCGCGACGGTCCAGGTCGGCAATGAAGGCATGTGTGGGTGTGAAGCGCTTCGTTGAGGGCAGAATGTCCTTGGCGACAGAATAGAAGAGCGACGGGTCTTCGCGAAACACGTCAATGTCGAACACGTCGGTTGGGTCCCAGTAGCCGCGGGCCTGCAGCTGCGAGTAGAGACCGGTGTCCTTGGAGCGGAAGTCGGGGATGCCGAGCGACGTGGAGATGCCGGCGCCAGTGACCACAATAATGTTGCGCGACTTGGCAATCAGGTCAGCAGCATCGTCCACGGTGTTGTGCTCGTCGAGCTTGACACGACGTGACAGCTCGCGGTTCATGGCGGCGCCAAGGAGATGCGTAATGGCGCTGATGTATGCATCGCCCTGGAATTCCGACAGAAAGTACGGCAGTTTGACGCCCAATGCCTCGATAATGAATTCTGGGTCGCGGAGGCCGCTGGTGACCATGTGCTTGATGAAGCGCTCGGAGCCGAGCTGGTGCAGCAGGCGGCGGATGGCCTGGCTCTCGTCGGCGGTGGGCGCGGGGGACTTGCTGTTGGAAGCTTATGGCAGATGGTTAGTCCTGGCGGTCCGCAGTCCACACACGCATGCATGCATTCCAACCCACGCTATGGGGCGGATTAATGCAACCTACAGTCTTTATTCTCGTCGCCGTCCTCGTCATCGTCATCATCGTCATCGTCATCGCCAAGCTCCTGCTGGCGAATAAAGTCGTCCAGCACCTCTTCCATAGGGAACACATCGCCGTCGCCGTCCACGTCGCCGCTGACGTCGCTGCTATCATCGTCGTCGCTGCTGTCGCTGCTCTCCGCGTCGTCGGCCTGGTCGTCCTGGCCCGGTGCCGCGGGCCGCTGGACATCGTCGCCGCGACGCTCGCTCAGACCGCTTCTGGAGACCTTTTCGGGCAGGTCGGGGAAGCCCTCAAACTCCTCATTCTCGATCGCGCGGTGGGCCATGATGCAGAGATGGCGGGCAGCACACAGAATCGGACGTGTGCGCGCAGACGAGCGGGCGTGGTTCGCTTTGGCGTGGGCGTTGGGCACTCATTGAAGCCCTCGTGGGTACTGTGAATTGCGACATGTTCTGGTTGGCTGGCAGGCGTTGGGTGTAATCTACAGCTGGCAGGATTTGGATGCCAGCTGTCGGTGTGCAACACCAAGATTGTCACAACATCTGTGAATAGTTAGCCAACTATGCGGTTGTAACTAACTTGCCACATTGTCACTACGAAGATAATCGTTAAGCAAGGCCAAGAAACTTTATGAATTTGTCAGCTCCACTTACCTTGACCACATATACTCAACATAATCATCTTTAGTTGACGAAAATTCGACAAACAAGGATTACAAAGGCCTTGATTCTCATCTTCGCCAAAACTGAAAACTAAAATACATTTGAATCAACTATTGTTATCCCTATACTCGACTGGCTCTCGGGCAGACCGAACTCCCCTAACTAGCAATAACAAGGCTCTATCCAACGAGAAAAAAAGTTTGATCCCATGAACTTCGACGACAGCATCATGCCCAATATCATCAACCAACATCGAGTCTTGCTTTGGGGTTTTACTTCTGGCAATCGTCAGCGCCGCCAGAAGTCTCCTCCCGGGCGGCATTACTCTTAAGAATTAGGCGGTTTCCTAGCTTAACAACCCATGATTCCTTTCGCAGCTCAGCTTGTTGGACATGGCGCCATGCCTTGGCCACAGTGCGGAAGGCCTGCTTATCAGAGCCAAGCTGGCGGCGCCATTTGTCATCCGCCCAGATCCGGTGCATGGTCTGGGTGGCCCAGCGATCCTGACCACGGACAGCCTCCTCGGGGCGCGAGACAGGGTTGCTGTAGCGGTCAAGTAGCTGTTGCTTGGGGCTCTCTGCGGCTTTGTGACGCGCAGCGGCACGCGCAGCTACACGGGGGCTTCTGCGTAAAGCTTTGGGGAAATCACGACTAGCTGCAAGAGGGGCAGGAGGAGCTCTTCCACGATCGGCTACAATGACAGTAACAGGTGTAACAGCAACTTGAGTGGCAGCATCAGAAGTTTGAGTGGCGGCATCAGATGTTTGAGTGGCAGCATCAGATGTTTGAGTGGCAGTATCAGAAGTGGCTGGCTGCTCGGTAATATCAACGTTTTCCGGAGCAAGGGTGAAATCTTCACTGGCAGCATCAAGCTCCCAGAAAGAATCGGGAGTCCGCTCACGTCTAACCATGTTTCTACAGGAGACACAAAGTTAATAACCGCGGAAACAAGATGGCATTCAAGAACAGTTGGCTGACTTACGCGGGAGTGTCTGAGTGTAAACTTAAAATAGGATAGGGAAGAAGCGCTCTTCTCTTTCTTGCGAAAGCAAAGTGTAATGGAAAGGTGAACAGCCTATATTGTTCAGCATTAGTTAACAGTCCCAGCAGTCTGGCGACACCGATTGTAACTCACTGCAAGGGTATACCTACCAAGTAGGTGAAATAGCGATAACGATGATGTTTGTGTAGGATAATTAAGGAAGAAAGATTCTTCGCCAATACGGCGCGGAAGTCTATGCCTTATACATCTCACCAACAAACTACCGCCGCCCAAGCCAGATTCGGTTCCGGAGCAGGAAGTTTAGATACGCCAGTGTGGGTACCGGCTTGTGGCGTATCGGGATATGTGCGTAGTGGTAGAGGGCAAGCGCTGGAGGAGAAGAAGAAGAAGAAACGACGATAACGTCATAATAGGATGACGCTAGACGCTATAAAAACACAAAATAAATCAAAATGTGAGAGATGAGTAGGTTTCTTTGTTTTGCTACCGCGAGTGCTTATCCCAGTCGCGGTGCTTGTTGACGCTTCCGTCCTGTGTACCGCGTCCTCGCCAGTTGCTTGGGACGGCGCTACGGGTAGTCCCGTAGCCTGCCATGTGAAAAGTGACGACTACATGAACGTTTAGATGAATGATCCGGCTCTGGCCAACGGCGGCAGAACTGTTGCTGCCGCCGCACTGTGCGTTCTTGGACCCTCTTCATGCATGACTGCCGCGGCAATCTCACCCAGCTCTCGGGTTCTTGTTCTAGCCCATCCACAGCAGTCTAATAGCCGATTATGTCGGTTCCAAGGGGGTTTTTTTTTTCATCTTGCTGACATCCAGACTATCCCGTTTATGTCAACGGCACTTGTGTCTTGTGTGGGGTCTGTTTAATTCGTCTGCCTTGCCTGATGACCTAATCCGAGCTCAGAAGCTGTTCTAGTCCCTGAAGCTCTTCCGTCACTTTATCTCCCTCTTCTTCGTCGGCCATGCCCTCAATACTACCCTAATTCTCGCCCTCGAGATTTCCCCAAGCCGCCCCCTCAAACCCTCGCCGTTCGTCTCGGAGCACAACACAACTGAAGTCCAAAGTGGGGCTTTTGTGTCTCCGGTTTTGTGCTTTTCGGCCAAGCCGTCCGTCCACTCTTCCCCCTGAAACAGCGGATATAGTGACAGCCAATCTGTCGTAGTATGTAGGGCAGAGAGTGGAGACAAACAAGGGGAAACAAAAGAATGCTACGACTCCAAGGAAATAGTGTACAGCACCGGAGAAAAACAGGACACCAAAGCCGCTATAGAGGCTCAAGACACAGTAGTGGCCGCCCGAAAAAAAAAAACAAAAAAAACCCTTCCATCGCTCAACCTCGCTAACTACAAACACAATATCCGCCACTAGTCATCTACTAGCCGCCGCCACGTTTATGAGTCTAGCACATTCGCGTCAAGCGCGTGTAATTCTGATGCTAGCGTGCACTTGGACTAATACTCAGAGTGGCAAAGTACCACCAGTTCTGTAGGCCCATCTCCCTCACCACCATTTTCCGCTTCGTTTCGTCCTTTTGTTCTCTCGGTTTCTTCAACTGGCTGTGAAAAAAAAAGAGCACTCCCCTTCCGTTCTCGTCATACATGTATACTGGCATATCTTGATTCGCGTTGATCACAAATACCAAAAAAGGACCGTCCACATTTACCTCTTTTGGTAGAATCGGCATCTGATACAACCGAAGAAAACCAACTGCCACTCCTTTCAAGCAAAAAAAATGGCCTAGAACTCACTAATACGCACACAAAGAGAGCGAAAGTTCACCAATATTCGGAAAAAAAAAGAATAAGCTTCGGAAATAGTTTCACCAATAATAATCTATAAATCAGCCTCGCCACACCACGCAAAAGAAAACCGCAGGTTCGCACATATTGCTTGATGTTGACGACAGCAAACTGAGCGCCTAAGAATACCTCATTACCAATTCCAGGGCAAAAGAAGAAAACAGAAAGCGAATAGAGAGGAATAAATACCGTCGAAATAAAAAAGAAAAACCAGGAAATGAAGCAGGGGAAACAGAAAAAAAGGGACAAGAAAATGCACGAGAGCGCCGCCACATCCAGATAGTGTTTAGATAAAACGGTGTTTGTTTAACTGTTCAGGGTATAGTAAAAGAAAGCGATCGACGTAATGGGTGGTTACCAGGAGAAGAAAAAGAACCCGGCAAGAGATATGCGAGGACAACAGCGTCCTCCAAGAAAAAGAAAGCATGAAAAGGCAAAAAATAAAAGAGGAAAAAAGCATGACCAGATCAACAAAAACAAAGCTATAGCTCAAGCGATGAAATACAAGCACAAGACTACAGAAAGGAATCATCAGCATCACTGAGGTCCCTCATTCTCGTCTGCACCATCTCCTGCTTTCCGATCTCCTGCATTCCATGACGTTGCTACACCCGCCGCAACAATACCGGCCATGACACTGGGCGCGCCGAGAGTCGAGTTAGTTCTAGCCCGCATGCGACTACGCGTGTCAGGCGTAGACGGAGTGGTATCGGGCAGCGGTTCGTCCTTGCCGCCTGTGATCTGCGGAGTAGCCACTTTTTGCTGAGATGTCGTCGCTGTAGACATGCGGGAGCGCGAAGAGTTGCGTGATTGTGCGAAACGTTGGCGGGGATGGGCAATAGCGAACTTGAGGTTCGTCAAACGGCCTCCCTTGACCTTCTTGATAAACTCGAGTTCATCGCGCACATCCTGATACTCGGGCGGGAACTGCTGGAACGTTTCCTCGTCAGAAACCATGAGGCCAGGGGCACGAGAAGCCCGGTTCTTGATAAACTCAGGGATCAGAGCGGCGAACCACGCATCAGGAATCATGCGAATAAGCATGCCGAAGGGGATCGACAGGAACCCGAGACCGATGGCAATACCCCAAAGAGCACCACCCTGGGGATCCTTGCCGTTCCCAGGACGAGCATCACTAATCTGAAAGACAGGACCAGCGACAAACACGATGAGTACCTGAAGACCACACATAGTCAGGTTGATAACAAGGAAAAGAGGGTTCTTAGTGACACCTTCCAGAATGTTGAAGCCATTATCGAGACGACGATTGCTATAGAGATGATGGTTAGTTATTGAACAATCAAGAGAATTGGGTGTTTACAATGTACTTACTTCCATTGGTTGAAAATCTGCATCCAGACGAATGTGTTGAAGACAAGAGTAGAAACCTCATCGTGGGTGTACTTGGGAGTGATCGAAGGCAAAACGTCATTGCGGGCAAAGTAGAGAACCAGGGTAACAGTGAGCTGGTATACCGCCTGACCGATGATCATCTTCCACATAGTAAGTGAGATGATGAAAGCATCACGAGGCTCCGGCTTGCGATCAAGAATCGAGTCATGAGGAGGATCAGTGGCAAGAGCCAAGGCAGCAAGAGTATCCATGATCAGGTTCACCCAGAGCAGCTGCACAGCGGTAAGAACTGAGGCTTCTTCATCACTGGCCACAGCAGAAATGAAGGTCAGGAGAACAGCAGTAACGTTGACCGTGAGCTGGAACTGCAGGAAACGTTTGACAGCATCGTTGACAGCTCTTCCCCACTTTAGCGCATTGATGATCGAGGTGAAGTTGTCGTCCATCAGAATAATGGCAGACGCCTCCTTGGCAACCTCAGTACCGGCGATACCCATGGAGAAACCAACATCTGCAGTCTTCAGAGCAGGGGCATCGTTGGTGCCGTCGCCAGTAACAGCGACGATCTCACCCTTCTCCTTGAGACGCTTGACTAGGATACGCTTATCCTCGGGACTAGAACGAGCCAGGACACATAGACTGGGAATAATCTGGTATTGCTTTTCCTTTGACATGTTGCGGAATTCAGGTCCCTCTAGAACAAGACCACCTTCATGAAGGATACCACATTCCCGGGCGATAGCGGCAGCAGTGATCTTGTTGTCACCAGTCACCATGCGAACGGTAACACCGGCCTTTTGGCACAGAGCGACAGCCTCAGGAACACCGGGGCGAAGGGGGTCCTGGATACCGACAACAGCAAGGAAGGTCATCTGTTGGAAGAGTTCCTCAAAGCGGACTTCGTTGTCATCATCATTGCGGCGAAGGCCCTCGGCAGGCCAGGTAGGGAAGTCACGGTAAGCGATACCGATAGTGCGAAGGGAGCGATTGGCGTACGAATCGATGAGGCCGAGAATTTCTCCATTGATAGCGGGGGTGAGGGCCTTAACAGACATGTCGGATGACGGGTTGGCGAGAACCTCAGTGCACTGGCCCAGAACAATTTCAGAAGCACCCTTGATGAGAAGACGGGCGCCACCGGAGGGTGTCTGAAGAACAACACCCATACATTTGCGGCCAGAGTCAAAGGGAATGATCTGAAGGACCTTGACATTATCGCGTTCCTGGGCCACAGAGCCCATACCCAAGAAATCACGGCCAAGGATCAGCAGTGCAGTTTCAGTCTTGGAACCAATAAAACCGGGCTTTCCCTCAACCTCACCCTCAAAGGCAGTCGAGTTGATGGCGATGGAGTCGACCAGAAGCTTCTTTACCGGGGCACTGAGATTGGCAGCAAAATCTTGAGGCAAAATCTCAGACTCACCATCCTTGCCAAAACGACTGGTAGTGCCGACAGAGGCGGAGACAACCTGCATCTTGTTTTGCGTGAGAGTACCAGTCTTGTCAGAGCAAATGGCGGTGGCATTGCCCATGACTTCACAAGCCTTGAGGTGACGAACAAGGTTGTTGTCCTTCAACATGCGAGTGGTTGCAAAAGCTAGTGCCAAAGTAACAGCCAGAGGAAGACCTTCAGGGACAGCAACGACGATGATGGTAACGACGACGATAAAAATGTCTAGAAACTGTTCGCCCTTTTCCGAGGGAGTCTTGTCAGAGTTGGGGAGATTGGCCAGAAACTTAATGAAGAGGGTAGTGAACAGGAGGAGACCAGCGGCACCACCAATCTTGGCGATATAAGTTGCGATGACGTTAAGCTTGCTCTGAAGGGGCGTCATTTCAATGTCTTCATCAAGCGACATGAGGGTACGGCCGTAGGATGAGTGAATACCGGTAGACGTGCAAAGGAAAGTGCCAACACCTTCCATGATCCGAGCACCTGACTGGATGAAAGGGTCCATCTTCTTGAGGCTGGAGTTGTTCTCAATAGCCTCAAAAACTTGGTAGCCAGACGTTTTCTTGATGATATCGGATTCACCAGTAGCTTGAGACTCGTCGCACTTGACATTGAAGCCTTCGATGAGAATACCGTCGACAGGCACCATGTCACCAGGCTCCAAGTGAACAACGTCACCAACCAAAACATCATAAACCGAGATTTCTTGCATGCGACCACCACGGACAACCTTGACCAACCGGTCACTCTTCTTGCGGTTGAGCTTAGCAAACTGGCGTTCCTTCTGATAATCGTTGAGAGATCCGACGATAACAACAATAGCAATAGCGGCGATAATGGCAACACCCTCGACCCATTCGATTCCAGGCTCCCCTGGCTCGTGATCTTGACCAAAGGTCTCGTAAAGACCAATGGCCAGTGAAACAATGGCGGCGGCGGTGAGCAGAATTAGGATTTTGTCGTTGTAAGTGATCCACATGATTTGAAGCAAGCTCTTGCCCTTCTTCTCAGGTAGATGGTTGTCTCCAAAGACACCTTTACGGTCGACAAAAGTGCCGTCGTGGTTTGTAGCAAAGACTCTCTCTTCAGCCTCATCGGGCACTTGGACAGCGGCTCTCTGGCTAGGAACAAGTTTGTGTGCAGTGGCATCCTCGAACGAAACGCTGCCATCCAAGTGAACTTCGTCGGGGTTAAGACCAGACTTGGGATCGACACGGAGACCTTTGGCAATGCCAGAAAGACCCCCGAGGGCGTAAAAAGCAGGCAATGACTTTGGGTCGAACATCTTGTTTAGTTCGCCAGGAGGAAAAGCAAACTTGTTGTCTTCAACACGGAAGTCAACTTCCTTGCCAGCATCTGGTTTCAGCGCATCCTGGTCGTTCATAATAGCATCATTGGATAGAGCACCGGGCGATTGTTTGGTGTTTAAAGAGAACGACGCGCCGGAGGGGGCTAGCGTGGCACCTCCATGTGAAGAGGCGTCGCCAGAGTCAATTGACCCCTGGCGCGATCTGAGGTTGTTGGGCACGGCAAGGAACGAGCGTGCGGTGTTGGGACTTGCGGGATTGTTAGGACTGGTAGGTGGGCTCCCTCTACCCTCGTGGGTCTCTTCGGGACGTGTGTCGGTAGGTTGGGTGGTAGGGCTTGTTGTAGCATCTTGGCCGTGTTCGGCCACGGGGGCGGCTGTATTGACGGCGGTGTCAATTGTGATGGTTGGACTGCGCAACGACATTGTTAGAAGACTGAAGAAGGTAGCAATCGGTAGTGTGAAGCAGTCCAGAACATGAAGCGAAGATGTAATGAGGGCCGTTCGCTATTTAAGTCGCGCCATCAGGCAGCCGACGTAGACTGTCTAACCGATGGATTGCTGGAGGCCGCAGGAGGCAAATCGGAGCGAGGCTTTGACTCCAGCTGCGGATGTCAAGAGGCAACATGCAAAGGACCATTTGTGAAAAAAAAAAAAAAAAAACCAGAAAAAGGAGAGGGTTCGTCATCTTGACAACCACTCCATGACAATTGAACTCGTGTAAGGGCAAGTGGTGGAAGAACAATGGTGGATTAAACTTACGCTCTGTCCCGTGCAGACGAAGCCTCTGGCTCCGACGCGGTATTGGGATTTTGGTTGCTCATTGTGGTTATAGCTCTCACTCAGAGGCCGCAAGGTGGCACGTGAACTGGTGATCTATAGAAGACGTGGTGGCGAGCAAGAATAGCAGGACCTGGCGAGAAGGGGAGACGAGAAGTGATGAGAACGAGAGCATGCAGGAATAAAAGAGACCATGGCCCTTGTGGGACAAACGGGGGAGAAAAAAGAACAAAAAAGCAGGAAAAGAAAAAAAAGTCGGGAAAAGGAAAACAAATCGATAAAAGAAAATTAAGCTCCTAGAATTGGAAAGGAAGGCTAACTATATAGTGCAGGTAATACTATGTTAGTATAACTAGTTATTTGCAATCCGCAACACCACAGGGGGTGTCCAAGTAATCAGTGGCCAACTGCTTGGAACTGTAATCATAAAGACATTCAATCTCAATGCCAGCAAATAGCACAGTCCAACAGAGTTGTGTCAAGGGATCAGAACATGAAGATCCCAGGGAGAAGGCACTGGCTGGCTGGACTTGTAGGTTTGGCGATGACACTTTGGCAGCAAGCAAAGCTTATGGCACGACACACAAGCGAGGGCATGGCAGCATAGTGACTTTCATGCATGTGTAGATGAATGTGTGTATGAAAATACATGCATACAGACACCAGGCGCGTCCTGAGGGCTATTGAGAGGGACACAGATGCGAGACTTACGTGAGCGCAGTACTCTGTGCCAAAAACGCAGACACGAGTGATGTGATGATACTGTGGGTGGGTGTATTGCTTGTTGTTGACGAGATTTGACTGACTTGGCTTCTTGGCCTGAGAAATGACGCGACAAGGAACGGGTCTATGGCGTCGAGAGGTTGATTCTGGCACAGGCGCTGGTCTAGGCGGTCTCCCTTTCTGTAAGCGAAGGGCGCTATGATGTGATTCCTCCCTAGACGTGTAAGTCGCAGTATCCTTAGAGCTGAGGGCCAGTACTCACTGGCGGTGTTGGTGCTGTCGAGGATCTGCTCGCAGGCGCCTCCTGGAGCTGGGTTGTAGGCAATGCCAGCTAGTGACTTGTGCATGGCAAGACTCGAGCAGACAGCGGAGCCTTCAGCCTTTAGCCTTCAACGTGCGTGGGAGGCGACCTGGTGTGAGGTGATCCCGGGCTAAGGGCACGGACAAAATTGTAGGAGAGAAAGCCTGCGGCGTGTGGGAAATGGAAGACGGATGACTATTGTAAGTATACGTAGAATGAAATGCTGCAGAACAGCCAGAGTTGGTGATGGTGAGGGCCATGACAATTTTTCCGCGAATGCCGTCTTTATTTACGACTACGCAGGTGAGTTGCCAGGCAGATATTGGGCCGCCTCATTGTGTTCCCACACCACGAGGAAACTGCCCCGGCAGCAGCAGCAGGCTCTACGATCATGGAAGGAAGTCCAAGTATCTACAACATGCGAGCAACTGCCAGTAGTTACTGGTGTAGTTACCAAGTTATATCCGCACCAGGCTGGTCCTTCTGTTTTACGTGCCGGACTTTATGTGCTTCTCGATGCACCAACCAGCGAAGAGAGCGCCTCGACAGACAGACATGATACAAGCACTCTCTGGGCGGGTGTCCGAAAGCCTGAACGTCCATCTAGCTTGACGTTTGTGCCTTTGCATTCGCGTTTCTGCAGGGTGGCTGTGCAGCTCCTCTGGCGCTTTCGGCTGCTCTTGGCGCACTCTTCAATTGCACTCAGGACGTATTACATACCTTGCTGCATGCATACATAGCAGCGTGACGAGTATTGTCCGTAGCCCGTTCTTGTCAACGTGCTGAAGCATCTCAAGCATGCATTGACTCCTGTCATTGTGGCCTGGCATGATGGGGCTCCATGTCTTTTGAAATGTATCTGTACACTACATCCAGCACAGAGTCTGGCTCTGGACCCGATGGGTGGATGGGTTGGGATGGATATCCATACATAGGGATGTAGATTCAGGGCCTATAGGGTCGTAGCGCTTAGAATACAGCGCCCCTCTTTCCCACGAGCTTACGACCCTGGCCACCCTGGCCTTGCCTTCTCCTAGGCCGTTGTTTCACCTTTAGTCTCTTGTGGCTCCTCGAGGCCGTCAAGGCTTTCCAAACCTTTCTTCTAGATCAGTCCAAGGTTGCCTCACTGTTCATTCTAACGCCCAAGCACATCCGTCTCTGGATACTGGTGTGTTGCCGTTGAGCCTGAGCCTGCTCCTCCTAGACTGCACACTAGTTAGTCTTTGTATGTAACAAATTAACTAGACTACTTGGGTTGTCCATAGCCTAGGGCAGATACACAAAGAGGCCTCTCCGAGTCTGCGCCTCGAGCCCGCAAACGTCCATTGTTGTCTGGTGTTCTCTCCAATCTACAACAAAAGGCCAGGGCGAACTTTCAACCGAAGCATGTGACCGGCCGTCTGCGGAAGCCACCGACCGTCGTCATCATCAATCGTGTCTAGCAGGCTGAAGCCCCACGTTCTGCGGATCGAGTTGCGTGACAGTTGCGTGCCCCATGTGTGTCATCCCGCTCGTCAAGGACATGTGTGTGTAGTTGGTAGTAATAAGGGTTACATTGTGCATGTAGGGTTAAGAGCTGCAACGTTGGATTCGCCTCTTGCCACGTTGTGGGAAATGTTTATTTCCACTTTCGCTTTTAAACATGCAGTTGATCTTTCTCCGGATCGCTGCAACTATCACAGGCGCCAGAGCAGGTGCTTAGGCCGTGGTTTTAAGTCAGTGCTGGCTGGTTTCTCCTGCAACATGCGTATGGCGATGGCGGCATCGGCACAGTTGCATGTGTGCTACCTCCAGGTGTATACACTTGGCCAGAGCTCCCAACTTTGTGGCCCCCTTCCCGTCCCCCTTTCACTGGACTTTTGCTGGCTCTTGCGCTATGCTTGTTCTTCCTCCCAAGACACGTGGGAACTTGCTGGCCGGAGGAGAGAACAAGAAAGATGTCTGTCGCGAGGAATTTGACATGCTGTGAGTGGGAGGGCCTGCTGTTATGCGAGGGACGCGATATTGCACCTCACACATTGCTCGCCTTGTTCTGAATTTGCCTTGGGCGGCAGGTGTCGCTCCCCCAGACGACAGCATTCAGCTGTGAATGGATCTGGGCGCTCAAGTGCCTTAATATCGGACTGTGTAGTTGTTCCTACCAACAAGGGCCTTGTCGGTTGATGCAATGTTTTGTTGTTCGGACCTGCCACCCTGCCACTCGCTCTCATCCACAAGAGAGCGAGAGCAGCAGTCCCCTGTCTTCACATCCTGCCATCTCCTTTTCCTTTTCCACCCACCAGCCGTTCATCTCCCAAAGCCAAGCTTGTCATCTGTATTGTATCATCTCGTGCAACAGCGTGTCCTAGCAACGCTGTACACACGGCGGGAGAAACACCATAGCCCCCCCTGGCCACACAAAACCCGGCAGCCACACGGCCATTTCATATCATTGCACACCAGGCTGCCACCAGCAAAGTGTATGCTCGTAAATACTGCCGTACTGCCGGCGAGCCTGCTTTTTCATGATGGTGGCCCGCCAAAATCCGCTGGCGACTGTGGCGGCTGCTGAGACGGCTCGGCGGTCTTGAGCCTGTAAGCGCCAAGACGACAATAAACCCCGGTAAAATGGACTAGGGCAATTTCCCTTTTCGGGTGGTCCTTTCCCATCTCAGGCATCTTTCCCGATCTTTGAGCGAGCCGCTTGATTGGCCGGAGCACCGATAAGATCCGGATAGCGTGAAGATAGAAGGTCCCACATCTGCACAGCCTCAGAGGGACAAGGTGCTGGGCCCAAAATGTGTGCAAGAAATTATGTATGTACATATGTACCTCCTGTCCATCTCATCTGTAACTAACCACCACGGAAGCGACAAGGAATGCTTTTGCCGTTGGCTCCCAGATCGAGATTCATGGGGAAAAAAGCTCACCACAAGCGGCAGTAGTGTGTTTACCCAAGCCGACAAAACAATGCCTGCATCATTCATCGCCTTCGACTTCGCCCTCAAGTAAGATGGCCACTCCGCCTTGCCTCCCTCCTTGGCTACTGCGGGTTTGGCGCTGGAACTGGTCTGATTCACCCTCATCACACAAACACAGAGACAAGCCGTGGCTCTTGGCCCGGGGCTCCTTTAATCTTGGACACCTACCATCTTGAAGTGCTCTTCTCGTGCGGCTGCCATCGGCCTTTGGCCATTTCCATTTTGCCTGTTGCAGCTCGTTGATCCCTCCCGCTCCCGCAACATGCATGTATCCACCGACCCAAAGCCAAGGATGAGGATACACGTCGACGTCCATGTCCACGTCCATCCATGTATGTTCTGTCCGTCCCAAGACACATGCATACAAATTAGCTTTAGACTTCATGTCAGTGCCGCAATATCGCCTCGCTTCATGCTCGAAGCTTTTCTTTCTGACGCAGGCAAAAGAAAAACACCTTGACCACACCAATCCCTAGCAAATTAGCCTCGTACGCATAACAAGGCCATGGTAAGTCTCCTCGTCCACTTGTATACCAAGCCGTTACTTGCCTTACCCGTCCTCGCATTAGTCAGACCAAGAGGGCCAGCCCAACGGCCCAACCACTTGACCCTACTGAATGAGGCTGTGCTGTCCCATCCCATCTCAGGCTAAAACTAACCAATATGTCTTGGTACAAGAATGCATTGCGATGATTCCTCCGCCATTTGGGGGATTGGCAAGGCGGAGATGGTGTATATAATGGGCAAGATATAAAAGTTCGATGTGCAATTCCTTGCCGCTTTAACGCTTGCTTGTGGTGCATGGCGTCGCATATGCTTCCTATTGTGGGAAAGTCTGTTGTACTGTACAGACAGTACATATGTATACACATAGATGTAACTATGTATATGCCTCTAACTACAAAGCAACCCAGCATCTGACCGACAACACCACATCCCACGCCTAGCAATTATGCACATGGCAAACAACTCCAACAACCATCTGACCCGCATTCACACATAGACACATATTACCTATCGCTCTGAGCTGTCTTTCCCCTCTTTCAATTGACGCCTCTGATGCTTGCTTGTCTCTTCCCGCCTATGCTTCCCGCCCGGTATTTTTCTCTATCCCTCCCGCCACTGGGGCTGTGCACACGTACATGAAGTGAAGTGTACAGGCATAGGCTTATACAACTAAGTATGCACAGCATGTGACTCTCGACTCATGCTGCATATGTATTACTCGCAGCCAGAGTGTCTCCTTTTCTAGCCCCTTTGCGGAGCTTAGCCCGCAATTTAGGACGAGGTAACTATGTAACTACACATGTGTTTGGTCGGCATTTTGTGTTACATACAAGCCATCGCGGAAGTCGGCTGCATCCGCCAAGATCGTATTTAGGGTTATCAACCCTACTACAACGGAACTTGGTTAGTTAACTCATAAATAACTAACTACATGACTAGTTATCGTGAGTGCCAACAACTAGAACGTATATCAAGCTGTGTTATGTAGCAATACAAGCTTGCATCATTGTGGCTGAGCTTCCCTCAACTATCGGGCCAAGTCTGTGTCAGAGGCTACGCTGTCACCGTTTAAGCAGCAAAAGACCCAATGAAGACAAAGAGATACCGAGCTTGTAGTTAGTTTGGATGATCATGTAAAATATAAACTCTGTGATATAGCCGACGGACATGAGGAAAAACCTGAAAGTTGTGTCTGCCAAGCACGACGTTGGATTAAGAACTTTTGCCGCTAAGCTAAACATCAACATGCTTAGGCCTTTTTGACGACGTTGGCGCCCGTCAAGAGCGCAGTTGACGCGGTTTCTGTAGCCTCTCTTACGTGGATTCAGGAGAAGGCGACGCTACGCTCTGATCGCCCCCTCACCGTCCTTCTTCCTCCTTCCTACACTGCCACACCTGCGTTGTCCAGAACTCGTGTCTCCAATCGCTGCTCCCACCCCATCTACAGCCCTAGCTCAACCTTGCGAACCAGCTGCAGCTGCGGCCTGTCGTCGGCGCCCTCGACCGCCCGCAGCCCAAAGAACCCGCCGACGGCTGTACGCAGAGTCTCGGTCCAGAAGCCCTCGACAACCGCACTCAGCCCGTCACCCGTCTGGCGAAAGTCGGGGAACGAGTTGACCTCGAGCAGGAACGGCGTGCCGTCGGCGCCGATCAAAAAGTCGACGCCAAACACCTCGAACGCGTTGACGAGCGGCGAAAAGTGCATGCCCATGGCGCGTGCGGCGCCCTCAAACACGTCGCCGATAATCTCGCCAATCTGGGCCCGCAGCGCCGCGTAGCTCGTCGTGCCTGGCGGGAAGGCAAGGGCGCTGAGCCGCTGGACGACGGGCGTCGCGCCGGCGGGCAGCGAGTCCTGTCGGCATGTGTTGGTCAGGTGCGCGTCGAGGTTGGCGTCGGCCCACGGCGCGGCATAGGCTTGGCCGGCGGATAGTGCGAGCATGTCGTCGTAGACGTAGACCGACATGCGGCCGGTGCACATGACATATGTGCGGATGTGGAATTTGCGGTTGTCGCCGGCTGGAAGCAGCGGTGGGTGAATGTACTGTTGCGCGACAAAGTGGCGGAGGTGTGAGGTAGTGATGTAGTCTCCGGCGACGGTGGAGCGGTCTTCTGTGTCTTTCTGGGCAAGGGTGGTGTTGCCGTCGGAGCTGTGGACATCGCCCTCTTCACCTTCGTCATCGGAGTCGGGGCGCTCGGCCTCCCACTCGTCAAAGATGTCTTGGAGCTCTTGCATCGTACTGAACAGGCGTATGCCCTGGCCGCGATCGCTCATTCCGGGCTTGAGGATCCACCACTCCCGGTCCTGGGGCTCCTTTTCTTCGTTATCATCCATGCTCTGGCGCAAGTCAAAGGCCTCGATGAGAGAGTCATCTAGGAACTCGGCGTAGTCAACTTCGAAGGCGTCGCTGGGCTTGACAGCCTTCTTGAGTATGGATTCTGGGTGCTTGGCGACCCAGTGTTGCACAGCCAACGAGAGGTAGTGTTTGCGGATAAGAGCTTTGCGAATCATGTAGCTGTTGATCAATGCTGCGCCAGGGTTCTGTGCAGCATGTTCAAAGTCGAGAGCCTCATATGCCATGATCTGCAGGACCTTGGATGAGTCCTCGGGGATGTAAGAAGCTAGAGAGATGGCGTTGTCGTCCTTGACTTCCGGCGAGAGCATCGTGAAAGTACCCGGGAAGAGTTTTTCCAAGGCAGATACAATGATGGGCTGTACATACGGGTCGTCGTACTTGACAGCAGCGAAGAGTCCAGATTCAGACGTGCTTGGTGAATTGGTGGACACGCAAGTGGTAGAGGGACCGCTAGAAGTAAGAAAGTAGACTGTAAGTGAGTATAGGGTCCAAAAATAAACTGATGCCGACGTGAGAATGACGGCATACAAAGCGATAAAAAAATCCAAAGACAAATACATCATGGAAACAACTCGTTGTTAAATAAATATATCATAGCATCATGTACAGGCATAGGTCACATGCCCTGGAATACCCCCCAAGTATCTTTCCCATAGCTATTAAAAGAAAGTTTGCAGTATCGTCTCCCAGAGTCCATACATCACCAACTTCCCCAGATGACCTGGCTCGAAAGCGGGGGATTCCAGAGGCGCGAATTGAAGACGGGGGCAGCAGAGACCCTTCAGAACAAAGACACGAAGGGAAAAACAGTAAAGAAAAAAACAACAATGGATGCATGCTACTGCTGGAGTCGGGAACTTACACCTTCAGCTCCGTGCCGTGAAGATGGTGAGCGGCCTGGAAAAAGTTGGCCTTGAGAGGCGTAACACTGATAGAAGGAGGTTAGCAGATTGATACCTTGCGTGTAATATTGTGGTCTGCAAAGCGCTAGGTGGGTGGATAAGCAGACTTACCTGGTCTTCTTCTCCTGCACAGCCCAGCCGTCGTTGCCAGGCGCCGACTTCTCAACGCTCTTGTACACACCGCCAAACTTGGGCGCCCACTTGAAGTGCTTGTGGTTGTGCCCGCGGACGGCACCCTCGGACTCAGCCTGAGTCGAGCCCTGACGGATCTCCTCCTCCTGGATATCGGCATCGTTGTCCTCAGCGCCCCCATCAACCTCTTCAAAGCAGCTGCCGTCGCTCCAGTAGTTCTGTAACATATCCGTCCACAGCGTCTGGTTGCCCTCAACCTCGGCCACCAGCGGCACATTTATGCTGTATAGATCTACCGACTTGTCGGTGGGCCACTGTTTGCAAACCGCCTCGACGACGCGCAGCGAGTGGCGGGTTGCAGCCTCGATGATTTCCGGGTCGTGGTTGCGCGTAAAAAAGGCGTAGCTGAGCGCAATCGCTTTGAACCCACAGACGGCCGCCTCTAGCGCGGCGCCCATGGTGCCGCTGCTCAGAGCGAACACGGCGGTGCTATTACGGCCAAAGTTGGGCCCGCTAAGGACCAGGTCGATGGGAGCCTTGTGCTTGAACATGTGGTGCACGCCAATCTGCACGCACGATGCCGGCGTGCCGTCGACCAGCACCCACTCCTCCTCGACCGGCGCCGCCTGCGGCAGCTTGTGCACTGAGCCCTGCGCATCGGGCCCGTTGCCGTGCGAGGCGCTGCCCGGCCGGTAGTACATGGGTTTGACGGTCTGGCCGATGATGTGGGCTTTGCCGATCCACGAGCGCTGGGCGTGCGGCAGAATCACGGAGACGGTGTGCCCGGCGGCTTTGAGCTGGCGCACCAGCGTGTGCACATAGGGCGAAGAGTGAGGCGATGGCGGGCCATCATCGTTGGTCACAAGGATATGCATGGCTGGTTGGGCGAGGGTAAAGTTGGATGCGACGGCGAAGTGGTCGAGGAGCCGATGGTGCCAAGGGAGGCTAGAGACGCAAAGAACTGGATTAGCCGGGTGTGATTTTCAATTAGCCGATGAGTCAGAAGAAGTGAAAAGAATCGTAGGCAATGCGATGCTTGAAAAGGTAGTTGTGTGGTCAAATGCAACTGGAAGTAAAAGGAAAAGAAGCCGCGCAAATGGCAGTTGCCCAAGGTTGAGCACGACAAACGCAAGGAGGGGCAGAAATTGCAACGAATAAGGCTCAAGCTCTTTTTGGAGGGGCAGTGGTCTAGACTGGATGGATTAATATGGACTTTGGCTCCGACGATTGCCTATTCGAGTAAGCAGAGACCACGATGAGCGGACATTTGGCAACTACGCAGGAAGGCGCCTCTGCGTCAAATTCACTGGGCAGTCCAGTTCATGGAAAATCACGTGAGTGTACAACAATTCGTTCAGCCAGAAGTTTATTCATTGTCAAGAAGAGCCTCAGTCGCCCAAGTCACTTCAGCAAACCCGCCAAAACAAGGAGACCAAAAAAAGAACGACACAAAAAGCAGCGCAGGCGCAAATATAAAACCAGCTCCTAGTCCGAATATTTCGTCCGTGTACTCCTTCGCCCAAGACATAAAAAGAAGATGTAACTAAAAGGGATACAAAAAAGCATGTACATATCGAAGAGGGGAATACAAAGAGATAACATGAAAGCCAAAGGTCAAGACAAGAAACGCCAAAAGGAAAACAGCCGTCTGAAAATGAAAGAAAATGAACTCAGTGGGATATCGTTTTTGTCGTCGTCTGCGCTAGCGAGCCCGTGTTGAACGGCACTTGGGTAAGTGTCTCGCGGGCTGAAGTAAGCGAGTTTGTTGTAAAAGAAATAACCAACAGAAGAGCAAAACTGTGAAAAGCAAGAGTGAGGATAGCTATCGCCATGTGATATTCAATAATACCGGGAAACGATGATATTCCAAGCAAGGTAAAATGACTCGGACTTCCAAAGCAACATTGCCATTCCATTGGGCGTAAAAAAGCAGGAGATTGAAAGGGCTGAGCATGGCGAGCAACATCCACCAATGGTCTCCCCTATGGCAGGCCAAACACCATTTCTGAAGGGTATGTTTTTGTGACCCATCCACCATTCTACCGTGATGAGCGTCATGAAGTGAAGTTGAAATAAATGAAGAAAGAAAAAAAAAATAGAAAGAGAAGAGAATGGAAAAGGTGAAAAAAAAGAATGTAAGTAACTTTAAGAAAAGAAAAAGTAACCAGATTGTGATGAAAGAGGTTCAAGAAGAATAGTAAAGAAAAGAAAACGAAAGTGTTGTGTGAGAAAAAGATTCACGGGTACGGGGATACACTGAATTTGGCATTCCTCTTCCGCACCCATTTGAAGGAAAAAAAAATAACTGTGAAAGATTGAAGAAGTTGAATGTAGAAAGAAAAGTGGAAGAAAATAGGCCGAGTCGCTGAAGAACTGGCAACAAAAGTAAGTTTGGTGAAAAGAGTGTGATGTAAAGAGAAAAAAAAGAGAAAAAAAGAACGTGTAAAGTGAACAAGGACGAAGTCACAAGTCACAAAGTGAAGAAGAAATATGGAATGACGATCAGAACCAAGGTATCGCTACAATGGAAGGATAAAAAACACAAATTCATGAAAAAGTGGAATCAAGTGGCACTGGTGTTTAAGCTCTAGCACGCTTCATCGCCGGCTCTGAATCAGAGTCGTCGGCCCGGCGCCGCTTGGCACCTTTGGTACGCCACTCTTGGAAGACGGCGCTAGATTGCTTTATGGGCATAGCATCAAAGAATCTGCCCGACGAACGAGTTATGCGATCAGACTCTGGTGGCGTCATGAGGTTGAATCCAGCACTCTTTGGAGTCTTGGCACCGCCCGCCGCAATGGGCTTGGTTGGCGTAGCCGGGACTTGGAGCGCTGAGATAGACACATGCTCTTCTTCGTCTTCGGCAATGATGATCTCGTTCTTGATGTGGTCCTCGACATCTGTATCAGCTTCCTCATCCTCGATGGTTTGAGGAGGCGCGGACTGAGACTTTTTGGGAGGGAATAAGAGCCGTGGCTTCAAGCCGGTACGAGTGCGGATGCCATCTTTTCCGTCGGTCTCGGGGGCAAGCTTGCGCAGAAACTTCTTACCACGGAAGGTAAAGATGATTCCGTCGCCCCGCTTGATAGCGTCATCAACGGTGATTTTTCCCTCTCCAGCGACTAGCACATTCTTTCTCTGGCTGCGACGCCTGGGTTCGGGCGGAGCCATGGCGTGAGGCGCTTTGCGAAGAAACGGGTCTTCCTCGGTGTTGTTGACAACGAAAGGACGATCCTGAATATCGGTGAAGATGTCAATGGCAGGCTCTTCTTCCGGCTCATCAGCAATGATCTTGTCAAGGGAACTGCCAGTGTACTTTTTCACTCTACGACGGCGTGGTGTCAACTCCGGCGATCCCAAGCCAGCAGTCGTAGTAGTAGATGTAGAGAACAGGTTGCGGGAAACAGAATCCACATTGTGAGACCGGGGAGCTATCCTGCGAGGTGTCTTCGCAGGCGTAGGCATACCAGCAGAGCCGAAGTGCGCAGAGGTGGAACTTGACGAAGCTTGCTTAGATTTGGACGAAGATGAGAAACAGGCAGGATCCAAGGTGAGACTCGCACCAGAAGAAGTCTTGCGGGGTGTTCGCTGTCCATGTGATATTCTCTTTCTCGGGGAGGCCAGAGAGGGAAAGGGAATAGGAGCGATCTTGGATGACGAGTGCTTGTGGGAAGAGAGGTCTGCCTTGGAACGGGTGAAAGGCGGTGGCGATGGCGTTCTGTGGACCTTTCTTTCAGCAATACGAGCAGACTTGCGTGGGGAATACGGCTCCCACCGATCTTCGTAGCCCCCAAATCGCGGCGTAGGAGGTGTGCGAACAACCATTTCGGACTGAGAGAAGGACGGAGTAGTGGCACGGGCGCCATTGACGGGGGGTCTGGACGCCATGATGAAAGACTGATGGTGGACAGAGAGTTTGTGCGGTGGTTTGTGTTGTCAAGACAGCAGAGGCTTGGGTGTTCAAGCTGGTGGTAGCGAGCGGACGAGATACACTAGCCTCGGAACTAGACGTTTGCGTCAAGAGGCTGCCGGTGATGAACTAGAAACAGACAAACAGTAGGATGCTTCGCCGTTCTCAGCAGCGATGTGAAAGTGATCTAGAGAAAGAAGAGAGCCAAGTGAAGCGGAGTGACAGGCAGAGGCAGCAAGCGCAGTCACGGCAATCTTATTGCAAGCAAGCAGGTTGTCTCTGGCAGCAAAGAACACAACACAAAGTCGCTATGGGCCGGGCTCGCAGTCACAGAAGAACGAGGGAGGGAGGCAGACAAAGACGATATCTGTAGTAACCAGGATTCCAGGCGGCATGCAGGGAGGCGGAAGCGGTTGGCGATGGTGATACTGCGATGCGTGGTGGAGATGGGTGACGGAGACAGGAGGCAAACCCGCGATGGTGATTAGGGTAGGAAAAAGGGAGAAACAACGGGGGCACTGGTCGGTGGGTGCACGTCCTGGTTATGTGAGAAATGCAAAGGGTTAAAGAGCAGGCCAGAGCGAGGATGTGCCAGCTTGGAGAGCCTCAAAGAGCCGGAGAGCGATGAAAGGAATAACGGCCGCTGGTGACGCTAGCCAATCAGCACCGCCTCTCAGGCCCCTCTTGTTTACTGTATCTCAGGCATGCATAAATATTGGGGAGGTTGGCACTCAATTCCAAAGGCCCCTGTCGCGGTGGTGCCCCACTCTTCACGCGTTAAGAGGGCCTGGGCCAATGAAAGAGCGCGGGGGTAAAAGACGGGTGAACAGCGCCCCACACCTGCGTTGCCATGCGACGCGCTGGCCAATCACGCAGCGGCCTGACAGAGCTACCTGCGTTATAGTGCTTGAGGTCGCTTGGCCAGAAGTATCTGCAATCTAGCTCCAAACCGTCCATCATGCCTGAACCCTGGCACCTTATCGCTGAGCTTCTTTGTGCGATCGTGCATGAGCAAGGCTGAGAGCGAGAGTCCTGTAAGACATCACCGAGCAGAGCCTTGTCAAGCGGACCTGTCTTTGAGCCAGTCTGCGAGCCCCTCAATTGACTGCTGCGCCCAAAAGAACCCCACGCCGTCTGTGCTACCCTTGGCCCCTGCAGTTGGATCACTAAAGCTGGCCTGTCTTCGGCTCTTGCCACGCTTCCCTTGAGAACCCTTGCGTCGCTCTTTGTTCTCTGCGAGTTCTACGTCCAGCGGCTCACTCTCGTCACACTGTTGCTATTTCTGCTGCGAATAAGTCTGGCCGTCCGAAATCCCCGAGCCATCTCGCTTCGCCTGCGCCCAAAAGACCACCTCGAAAGGCCGTTGCATCCTCTTGCTTTACACCCTGCGCACATCGTTTCGGCCCCGACATGTCAGATCCAATTGACGGTTCGCGGGACCACATCTGGACGTCACCAGCGGCAGTGCCCGAGAGGCCCAAGACCCCCAGAACCCCCAAAACGCCCAAGACGCCAGCGACCGGCCAGCATGGCAACCAGAATCCCGGCTACGACCGTGACGCTGCTCTGCGATCAGAGCTCGAGGGCATAAAACAAATAAATTCCGTCATTGAGAGCACCATTGCGACGCTAGAAAAAGTGCGGAGCAACATGAATGTAAGTTGTCTTTGTCTTTGACTGCATTCCAACGCGCTAGCCGGCCGCTAATCCCTTGTTTTTCCGCTGTCTTTAGGTTGTGGGCGGGACAGTGAACAACTCGTCAACCCTACTCGATACCTGGACTCGCATCCTGTCACAAACAGAGCATAATCAGCGTCTGATTCTCGACCCGTCATGGAAGGGCGCAACCCAAGATCTTGCCGATATTGAAGCAGAGGCGATTCTCAAACAACAAGCCGAGCAGCGTCGCATCATGGAAGAAGAGCGCAGACGAGAAGCCTTGCGCCAAAAGGCCGAAGACGAGGAGCGTTCGCGCGCCGCAACCTCCAGCGCACCCCGAGGCTCTGTCCGTGGGACTAGGAGTCGTATAGGCGCCCGGGGAGGCACTGTGCGGGGGACTACGACACGCGGTGTAACAAGAGGGACCACCAGAGCCACGGCGAGAGGGACCACGAGAGGAGCGAGCTCTAGCGCTGCCTCTTCATCTTCTGGCTTCGGATACCAGACTCGAGGATCAGCCATTGGCGCAAGAGGACAGTCGGGAATCGGCAGAGGAATACCCAGAGGAACATCTAGCTCTAGAGCACGCGGCAGCGGGAGTTCCCGGTAAAAAACTGGCATTCCAAATGAATGGATTCAATTAACGAGTAATGAACAAAACAAACAAGACAACGCCGAATGACATCCAAGGTGTATATGCTGGTCTACCGCGTAAATGTACAAGCACACATTATGCCCCTACCAAAAAATCAAGCAATAAAGACACATGATTAATTCGTAACCCCATGTCCAACGCCGACACCGTGGAAAAGCACACAAAGAGACATTCACGCCATGATTAGGCCTTCTTGAAAAAGTGGCTGAGCTTTTTCATGCCCGTTGTGTTGACCTTTTGCAGATCGCGCACTCCTCTGCTGACTAGTTTCTTCTTCTTGGCCTCTTCTTCTGTCTTGCGCTTCTTCTCTAATAGGCGGTCTTCGGCATCGTCCAGAGGATGCTTTCGCGACATGTCGCTCGACCGCGAAGCAACAGCGTCGGCGCGTGATTTGGTAAGTGACTTCAGATACTCCTCTAGCGGTTTGAAGTCTACCTTCTCGTTAAGAAGTTTCTTAAGCGACGCCTCAATGGATGCGGGAATGTAGTTGGCGCATATGAATTTGAATGCGACAGACAACCGCTGGAGCTCAAGCATGTCTTGTGGAATTTTGCTCTCAACGAACACACCACCCGAAAAACTGTCTGTTGAAGGAGAAGCAGGTTTCGCCTCAGCGGATTCCTTGGAATCCACAACTTCAGAGCCTAGATCCGAGCTGACAGCGGTCTCATCGCCGTCAGTGCCAAGAACAGCGCCGGGAGGGGCCGCCTTGAAGACCATGGGCGCCTCGAGAATCTTTGTAACAAACTTGTCCTCCATGCTGGCGGGAAGGCCATTCTTGGCAAGCCGTTTAGCCTTACTCAGCACTAAATCAAAGAGCTTGGCGTCATCCAGACAGTACATCCGCTCACCGACAAGGTCTGCAGTTTCGCAAATGGCAGCGAGGCGCTCCTCGAATATCTTGCGCATGCCTGGCCATTTCAAGATGTTCCAGAGGTGGGAGGAGTCGCTGGGAATCTCGTCTAGTTGGTCGTCAGCCGAGAGGTATCGGCGCTTCTCGTCTTTGGACGTCTGTTTGTAGAGAGCAGAGATGAGGTGGAAGACAGGGTCAATAGTAGTAGCAACAAACAGATCGGCATCGCTGATAGTTGTGAGCTGGCCTGAAGGAGCGGCTTCAGGCTCTTTGTTCTCCTCCGCGACAAGTGACGCTGGGGTTTCGGCTAGCCAGCTGCGAGGGTCTGGAGAAGAAACTTGTGTGAACTCGTATAAACCAGTTTCTGGGCAGGCATAATAACGGGTGGGGCTCCCCGAGCGCGGGTTCCGGAGGGTTACTATGCGGGCGTCAGGCGTTGCTTTGCGCGGGAGAATAAAGATGCGGCGTGGGTTCTCAGCAGGCGGGAGAGTATAGACTTTGGAGGAGGCTTTGGCACCGGTTCCGTCAGATTTGGCAGCGGCGGCCGCTGAAGTCTTTGTTGAGCGCGTTGTCCGTGCCATTGAGACTATGTATAGGGTTTCCAGAGGCTCTGACTTGGTGTGGAAAAAAGACGCTGTCAAAGTAGGAGTCATTTGCTTTCATACAGAAACCGGCGTTGATGATGCCTTGGAACAGATGGGCTTACAAGCAAATAAAAGTGGAACTACTTCTGACGCGCTTTGCATCGCGTCGCAACGCGTTCCAGCCAATCAACGCAAGCCGGTGCCAAGCGAGGCAGTCACCCACTTTATCCCTTTTTGTGCATCGCGACTGGAGTGGCAATAGCAACGGCGCCAGCAACGGCAACTGCTATCTGTATCTGGAACCAAAACACCGGGAGGCAAGGGGTCTTAATGAGAGACAGCGCAAGTACACAAAACGCAGGAACATGCATATTGCGGGCAACTGCCAAAACTAGCGACCAAGCGCAAAACGTTGCGCCTCTTCCACAGCTGGAAAAAAAACTCAAAAGACTTCAATTCAACAAGTCATCCTTCCTTTACGCCCATCACGACACTTTGGCTGCCGTATTTTGGCTTTGTCGAGGTTTCTTTCAGCCACTTGCGCCTTGAAAACAGCTTCTTTGTGGCTTCTCGACACAAAAGTCACACTCCCCCCAGAGCGAGTCGTTAGTGTGCAGTGACACACAATCCAAGCACATCCTCGGAAGTTTGCCTTCTGCCCAACGGCGTCTCTGTCTCCATGGACCCGACCAACAAGATGATTCCCTGTAAGTGTCCTCTCTCCAACATCACAGTAGTCGTCCAGAAAACTGACTGTTCATGTTATGCACATGTAGCCCAGAGGGACGAGCCTCAGTGGCCTCCACGATCGCCGCGAGATGCGCTTCTGCTGACGCCCCGCGGACGAGAGAAATATAAGGCCATGACCGCCGAGCAGCAGCGCCAGCTCCAGATGTCGCCATCGTCACCTTCGCCGTTAAGGAGAGCCCAGGCTATGCGCACACCAGAGCCGTTTGAACAGGCTATTGGGGCGGCAGACGATGACGACAACGAAGAAGACGAAGAGACACTACAACTCAAGCTTCAGGCCATAGAGGCCAGACTGAAGCTCAAGAAGTTGCAAAAGGAAAAGGACAAAAAGTTGCATGCTTCACAATCTCGACCGTCCTCACAAGCCTCGCCGGCATCAACAGCAGGCGCCAAGTCAAAAGGCCTCCTCGACTCACCGACCATGTTCGCCAACTTGCCAAAGTCTCCTGCTAGTATCGGAAAGTCACCCGCAAGACTTGCCTATGCGCGGCAATCACCGAGTCGGGTGCCCAATCCGATCAGCTTCAAACCTTCTATCCGCCCACCCGCAGCCTGCATAGTCGAGAGTGCACCTGTCGAACGAGAAATCGAAGTCCCACTGTCGCCAGTCCAGCGTGTTCACAAACTCGTCGAGGCTACATCACCTCTTAGAAAGATTTTGTCCAAGGGTCTCCGTGGAGAGGACGTCAGGCTGGACAAACCAGGCAAACCCAAACCGAACGACTCATTTTCCAGTACTGGAACGGGTGCCTCTAACAGTTCCTATCTACGGACTGCGCGGAACTCCGTGCAACAGAAGAAGCAGCCAGGCTTACCTCCTGTCGAAGATCGCCCTCTTAGCTTCAATGAGCGATTAGCACTCGCCAAAGCCGAAGAGACTGAAAAGCGTGAGCGGCAAGAGCGCATTCAGAAAGTGCGGTCTGGTACATTTGGAATGACACAGCAAGAGATGCAAAAGTTCAAAGCCAACGCCGTCGAGCTGCCCAAGGAGCCCGAGGGCCCTCGTCAATACACTCGAGAAGAGATTCTCGGCATCACCAAGCCCAAGGAGGAAACAAAGTCAGAAGCCTCGTTCGAGTCATACTCGTCGTTCCATCTGACCAAACGTATATTGCCGCATCAAGTAGTCGCCCGCCATTTACAAGACTCCAAGGTTTTTTCTATCACGGACTTGACCAAGGTTGTCCGGGGGCCCAATTTTGAGCTGCCGGACATTGAACAGAACATTGTGGTATTTGCTATATTGGCGCGCAAGTCGGATCCACGAAGCCACAAGCCGAATACAGCGCAACCAAACAAGAAACAGGAGAGCAAGTACATGGTCATGACGCTGGTGGATCTTAACCATGATGTTGAACTGTTCTTGTTCGGTGGTGGCTTCGAGCGTTTCTGGAAGCTTACCGAGGGCACTGTTGTAGCCATCCTCAACCCCAACATCATGCCGCCACCGCCCGGCAAACAGGACACAGGTCGCTGGAGTCTGGTCATCAACTCGGATGCCGATACGATCTTGGAAATTGGTACAGCACGCGACTTGGGCTACTGCAAATCGGTCAAGAAAGACGGCCATCCCTGTGGCGCTTGGGTCAACTCGAAGCGCACTGAATACTGTGAGTACCACAGCAACCAGGCTCTACAAAAGGTCAAGCAAGGCCGTGTCGAGATGACGGGATCTGGATTTGGCCGCAGTGGTAACGACTGGAACGGCATGGGAGCCGTCGCTAAAAAGAAATATGGCTCCGGCGGCTCCGGCTGGGGCAAGCGCTCGGGCGCACCAAACGAGCTGAATCGCGGCAGAGGCCATTCCGACCATGAATCGCAGTCCAAGTTTTTCATGAGCCGCTCCTGCACTACCGCCGACATGATGGACGGCAAGCACCTCAGCATGGCCGAGAAGCAGGAGAAAGAAGACAACCTGCGCCGCGCTCTCATCGCTAAAGAAAAAGAGCGCGATTTGGCGCGTAAGCTTGCTGGCCGGAGTAGCGGCGGCGTTGCCCACGAGTACATGGCCAAACTCGCGGGCAAAGTGCCTGGCACGCGGGGCAAGGGCGCCCCGAGCTCCGACAGCCGGTCTGGCTCATCCACCCCCGCGTCAGGCTCAACATCTGCATCCACGCCGACATCCACGGCTTCCCTGACGATCGCTGACATCAGCAAGGGCCGGCGCGCTGAAGACATTGTCCTCTCGAGCGCCAAGCGCAAGCGTGCAGAGAGCATCATGTCGGGCGCCAAGTCGACGCCCAACAGCGGCGCTTCGTATGGCTGGGGCAGCGGCCTGCGCACCAAGCTGGACCGGATGAAGGGCGGCGAAAAGCTGTGTAACGAACGGCCCACAAAGGCTGCTGCGGATGAGCCGATGCGCAAGAAGACGCGCGTCGGCGCGCTGGGCTCTGCTGCTGGCTCAGAGAAGAAAGCCGGAGGTGCGTGTGCGTTGGCGCCGGCGCCGGCTCCGGGTCTGGGGATGTCGATGGACTTGGGGGATGTGGATTTCGTGCTGGAGATTGAGGGTGCGCCGCCGGGATTCAATTTAGAATAGCGTGGGCTTAGAGCATGATATTTTTTTTTCTTTTTGTTTTTTTGGAGGACATGGCGTTCAGGCATGGAGGTTGTTTGGTTTCTTGGGACGGCCCTGGTGTAGTTACGGGCATGTGATAATACGATACGCTCTATGGTACGCGAATAAACTCTATGATGCAGATTGCTGTACAAAAAGAAGCAGAAACAACACACAAAAAGAAAAATAAAACAAAAAAAGATGCAGACAACACGCCCGCCAACCAGAAAGGGGCCACTAACCAGCGTGGATATAACGAAAAAGATGCAACAAAAAATACTCCCTCCCCCGCCTCAACATCCGGCGGCCGCTATAGTAGACTTTGGTATTTATCCAAGCTCCCAGCGGGCTTCTGTTGCTGTTGTTGAGCCATGCCCCCGCCCATGCCACCCCACGGGTTCTGCGCCGGCGCAGCAGCGCCAAAGCCCCCAGACGACGACACAGGTGGCGGCGGCAGACTGAACGCCGACGGCGACTTTGCAGGCGTCATGGAGAACGCGCTAGAGCTCTGTACGGGTGCAGCAGCCGGCCATGCAGGCGTGTTGTTCCGCTGCTGCTGGCCGAGCGACGCGAGCGAATTCATTGACGCGCCGCCGAACCCGCTCGGCTGGATGCTTGGCGTGCCCCACGCAGATGTAGACGACGCGGGTGCAGGCGCAGGCTTCGCTGCGGCAGACCAGTCGATGCCAGACGGCGAGGGCGCCGATGACCCACCAAAGGAGGATGAACCGCCCATGCCAACGCCGCTGCCCGTGCCGGCTGGCTGCAGCGGCTGCGAGAACTGAGTGGTGGATGGCGACAGGGCGCCGAAGCGCGAGAGGTCTGCCGTCTGCGTGGGTGGTTTGGCGGCAGGTTGGGATGGCGGCGGAGTGGACCATGAGAAAGTCGGTGGCGGCGTGGCTTGCGATGCGCTGGTAGCAGTGATAGTAGGTGTCTGTGTATGTAAAGGCGGGCGCATGGGAAGTGATGGGCTGTCGTCCCAGCCGGAGGCGGTAGCGGAAGCCGTCGCGGAGCCAGCGTTGCCGCCCTTGACGAGGCGCTCGAAGTCGTCTTCTGTGCTGGGCGAAGCGTCGAACTGCGTGCCAGTAACGCCGCCAAAGGACATGAAGTCGTCACCGGGCTTGGCGGTAGCTGAATCAATAGTGCCAGAAAGTTCCTGGAGCTTGCGGATTTGCTCGTCTTCGACGCGGCGAGAGAGGAGTTTGATCAAGTCCATAAAGGCCTGGAACTGCTTAAGGTTGAGTAGTGGGCCGAGACTCATGGACCACAGGATGGGCAGAATCTCCATGGCTACGAACTCGCCGTCGGCTACCTCGCCAATAACCTGCAGCAGCTTGAGTGAAGCAACCATGACGGCCGGCTCCTTTGTTTTGATAGCCTTGACGAGGGGGATAATTTTCTCCTGCATGGTATATTTATCCAGAGCCGAAGAGCTAGCCGACTTCTTCTTTACGTTGAAGCCATCGAGCCCATCGTCCGAGTGGCTGGATAGGTCGTTCGAGCCGCCGCAAAGCACGACAAAGGCCTGTAAGCCGCGAACTTTGATGGCGAGACTGCTGGTACGGCTGAACATGGTTGCGACGACGGGGAAGAGCTCATTCTTGATGGTGCTGAAGTCGAGGACGGGCAGAATGGCACCGAGAGTACGCAGAGACATATCGATGAGTGTGGGCGTGGGCGACTCGATAGCAAGCATATAGACGGGGAGGATATCTGGTGATGGTGTTAGTAAGTGTTTAACTAGATATAAGTAGAAGAAAATGGAAGACTCACCATCCTTGAACTCTTTGCCGTTGCAGTTGGCTGAGATGACCGGCATGTGTTCCAGTACCATCATCAGCCCAGCATCACGCAACGGGTCTTTTTCGCCGCCCGGCTTTGTCCCAGCCAAAAACACTTGTTTCAGCGCGGGCCGCACCCGGTCGGCAAAGACACGGCGCGCAATGCCAGCCGGCAAAAGCCCAACAATTTTGAAAACATTGTGTAGGATGAGCGACAGTAGCTCGCGGTCCTTGGTCTCGTCCAACAGCGCGGGCAGGATCTTGCGCTCCATAACGGACTTGGGGAACGAAGGCAAGACCTTGTTGAGGCCACGCATAAATGAGGCCTTCTCCGGTGGCGTTTTGGCGGGGAAAGAGTCGAGGAAGCGGATGGTCGAGACTAGCACGTTGTCAAAGTATTCGCTTGCCTGGAACTCGCGTGCTGTCATGCGCTGCGCCGGGCGGCGTGTAATCAGCCGCGGCAGCACCATTGACGCCAGTTCCTTGGGCACGGGCTTGGACGAGAGGAAGTTATTGGATACCGTCGGGATAGAGCTCGACGAGGCGAACAGTCGCTTGTACGACGAGAGACTTCCGTGGGCCTCAAGCGGCGATGCATGTGGCGAGTTGTAGAGCGTGACGCAGAGAATGCCCAGAGAGAACATGTCAGCGGCGGCAGTGACGTTGTTGTCCATGACAAAGTCGGGAGATGTGTAGTCCAGGTCGAGCTGTACGACGCGGGGGAGGCGCGGGTCGAGGTTAAGTACTTCGGAGAGGCTGATTGACTGGAAGGATGTTGGCTTCGAGGAGTTTTCGGCGGGCGAGCAGAAAGCTAGGCCACTAATCTTCCAATCGGACTGTGAAAGGGGAGGAAGTTAGCAGGAATCGGGAGTGTAGATATGGGAGCCGTGGAGCAGCCTACCTTGGCGTTCACCACTACCGCGTCCGGCGTCAGGTTTCCGTGCACCAAGCCGGCATTCTCATGCAAGAATTCTAGCGCCTTACTGATCTGCAGCAGTCCCTTTTGAATTTCTAGGTCGTCCAGTTCAAGCTCCTTGCGCTTCTTGCCGCCGTCCGTGTCCTCGGTTGTATAGCGGCTTGTCCGCGCTGCCGTTGAGCCGCGCCGCTCCAGCTCATCCTTTTCCTGCAGCAGACTCGAAAGCGACGCTACCACCGGCTCCGTCACGAACTGCAGGCCGCCTCCACGTGTGTCCTCGACTGGCTCAACCAGCTCCAGGATGTTGGGGTGCCGCAGGCGCGCTAAACTAGACGCCTCCTTGCGCAACCGTTCCACCACCTCATCGGCTGCACGCTTGAAAGCTGCCGAGCCCGAGCCGCCGGACCGGCCACCGCCGCCAAGCCCGCTGCTGGCCGCCGCATCCAGACTCTTGCGATCAAAGACAAAGACGCTGTAGGGCTTGCCCGTCGACTTCTTCTTGCAGTCGTAAATCTTCCATGCGCCGGCGGCCGAGCTGGGCGTCGATGCAATGCTGTAGTTGCCGGTGATATTGGTGGCCGAAATTGATTTGAGCGCGTTGGCGAACATGGTGGTGTCTCATGAGCCGGGGTCACGGAAGAGGACGTAGGGGAGGGGTCGGGGGAGGCCGAGATATTGCGACCAAGCCGGATTCAACAGCTCAACAAAGCTGGGCAGACAGGTCGAATGCTTCTATGGGCACAGCCTCACTCGTCTATAGAGCGTCTTTCGAGCGTCTATCGCGCGTCTCACAATCTGACGTTTTGACTAGTTCGCCTCAAGAGAAAGCCGCTCGTTGTCTGCTTTCAGGCAGGTAGGATAAAGGCCCAAGCCACAGACCCACTTTAACTGGCCCGCGACGCCACAGAGAACGGCCGGGGTGTGGCGTTCTCTCCCGGCTCATGCTATCTACATGTACAGATACGGTCTTGAATACCAGTTGACCACAATTCTTATTTACTATAATTCCCTTCAGATACTCTAAATCTTCAACACGGACTGCACTGCCTTCAGCACAACGCTGTGCACCGGTGTCGGCGCTGCAACAACGCCCTTGTTGCCCTCCAGCGTGCGGCCCCAACCAAAGTCCAGCTGCTTTCCGTAGATGTCGGTGACAGTACCACCGGCCTCACGCACAATCAAGTCACCTGCCGCATGATCCCAGATCTTTTCTCTGTACGACTGGCTAACCGGCAGCCGCAGATAAATGTCGCCGGCACCGCGTGCAATGGAGCCGTACTTAGCCTGCGAGTCCATGCGCACCGACGGGTTCGTGATGCCGAGCAGCTGCGCAATCTGCGCCTGGTCGCCGTGCGACGAATGGCCAGCCTCGACTGACTCGCAAAAGGTTGCTTTGGCCATAGACTCCAGCGGCCGCATAGTGATAGACTTGCCGACAGAGCTCAGCGTGCCGGCAGTCAGCGGCCTTGACGTAGCGCCCTCGCCCCGGATCGCCGAGAACAGCACGCCATGCGCCGTCGAATCGGTCTGCTGCGAGCTCATGTCGGCCGTCAGCGGCGCCGCGTCATCCATTGGCAGGTTGGGGCATCCTAGCACGCCGACCGTCACCTGGCCGTTAACAAGAAGGCCTAGGCAGACGGCGTATTGGCCGCCACGTAGGAAGCCCTTAGTGCCGTCAATTGGATCAATGGTCCAGATGCGACCCGACGCCCCGCCCTTGCTGCGACCACCGTCGATCAGCTCCAGCATAGCGTCCTCCGAAGGCACGGCTCCGCCCAGCAGCTGCTCGCTGGCCGCATCCTCCAACGTTGTGCTCTTAACTAGCTCCCAAATCTGGTTGCGCAGCTCAGGCTTCTCGCGCAGCATAGCGGACTCCTCCTCGGCAACAATCTCGTCAGTAGGGAAGTGGTGCTTCAGCGCCGCAATAATCAGTGCCTGGGCGCCAAAGTCACCAATAGTAACGGGCGACTTGTCGTTCTTGTCGACGGAGCCCTTGGCCTTCTCATGGAAGACACGCTTGGTGAGAATGGAAGCCCGTTGCACAGCCAACTGGGCAATCTGAAGTTCTTTTTCGTAGGCCATTGTAGCGGCAAAAGACTGTCTAGAAAGATATGACGAAGAGTGGAATTGTAGTCGTACTGAGAGAAAAGATGGAATTAGAGCGTGTGACACGGCGAATGGCGAGACGGGAGATATAGCAAAAGCTCGGGAAGCAATAACAATGGAGATCGCCAACACGGAAATCGCAGCTAAGAACGACACAAGGAAGCTGTGTTGCTTGCGAGGAGATTGTGACTTTCGAGAAGACAAGGCAGAAGTAGGAACAGAAGCAGAGGAGTTATTTAAATGCATCCCAACGGAGATGCGTAGGAGTCACAGAAACCAGCCGCCTCATGGACCAAGCTTTGGGGATGTGCGAATTGAGGGGAAGGGCCGCCGGCGGTCGTAGAAACAGCAAACAACATGTGTAGAACGAGGAGGGGCAGTACGCAGTACAAGATACCTACTTGTGAGACTCGCGGATGTGTACGCTCGAGGCAGCTTCCAGCTGAAAATTCCAGATGAATGTTTTACGCTGACCAACATCTCCACAAGGCTTTCATTTCTTCACGGCCCGTTGTAGGTAGAGCGTGGATTTCGCCATCCCTAAGCTCCGGTTGCGGGGTCCACACCTAGAGGCTGGAGCCGTCTTTAGGGTTAATAGACACACCCTAGGGTTATCTTCCGTGATAGATGTTCAGAGTGGATCGGCCCACAGAAAGGTGCCGCCAAGGCCAAAGCTCTAGATGGAAGGAAGCTGGATTCGGGAAGCGATGCCTTCCCCTTTTGTTTCAGGTTCCACGTAGACTATAGACCAAGCAAAGAGCACCGAGCAGCTTCCACATTGCCAATAAACTCTGCCTCTTGTTCTTGCCGTATCCCAAGCAAGTTCGTCCAAACTTTTCCATCTGCTTGTGGTAGTTGCATTATTCATCTGGCTCGCCGAACGTGAGTTGCTGTTTTGACGCCCTCATTGTTCTTCTGCGTCTTCATATTTGCACTTTTGCTACGTCACTACGCGCTGGGCGTGTAATCTACATTCTTTCTGCAACTGTTTGTGCATCATTTCGTTTTATACTTAGCATTCACTTTGTAACCTGTTTCTCTCTCTTCTCGCACTGTTATCTCCCTCTCACCTCTTTTCGATCCCTTCCCACTTCCGCCATGGCCAAGCCGCGGAACACGTCAGCTCCGGCGTCTCAGACCAGCGATGCTATGACACCTGCTCGCTTCGAAAAAGAACTGCGTGACCTCAAGCACAAGGCTGAATCCCACTCGCCCCTGCAGGACATGCTGGCCCGCATTGCACCCACCGTCAAGTCGGCCTTTCTACTATTCATGCTGGGTGTGTCATCCACCGTGTCTCAGTTGGCGCTCTCGCCCACCTTTGGTGGTATCCCCGCCGCCGTCCACCATTCCAAGCTGACGGCCACCGGTTGCTTCATCGGCTGGGCTAGCAGCTTGTTCTTAGTGCGCATCGCACGAACGGACCTTGACAAGTTGCTGCCCGTGATTGCCATCTGGATTCCGGCGCTGCAGTTTGTCCTAGGCAACATGAGCGACTTAATGACGGTCGAATGGGGTCCTACAGTCGTGGAAGCCGCAACATTACTCCCGCTGATTGTTGTTTCAGCGGCTGAAGTAGCATCGACTCTTGAGGGCGCAACCGTACGCTTCCTTCCGGGTTGGATTGGAGACTCTCTGCCCGGCCTGGCTAGCCTGTTGTTCTTCAAGACGGTTGAGAGCGTGTCTTCCGCGAAAATTCCCATGATGCTTGGCTCTTCGGTTCTAGCTTCACGAGTTGGTATACAGCTAGCCATTGCTGCTATCTACGCGCTCTATGCACCCTCGAAGCTGCTCCTGCTTGGTCTTCCTGCTGTGGCCCATGCTGCTATTCTTAACACCCATCTGCCAACCGCTGCTGCCACAGTGCTGTTGCAAGCGTCTTTGGAAAAAGACGCCTGGAAGCTTATTGCTCGTAAAGAATCGGTCACGGGATATGTCTCGGTGCTGGAAAGTATGGAGCGCGGTTTCCGGGTCATGCGCTGCGATCACAGTCTCTTGGGTGGCTTGTGGGTCAAGTTTAAGAGTGGAAAGGTGGCTGAGCCAGTTTACTCAGTCTTTGTGATGCTTGAGGCTGTTCGTTTGGTCCTCACAAAAAAGCCCATCGTAGATATTTCTGCAAAGGCACTCGTTATGTAAGTTCAACTGTCTGATATTCATGATGGATTCTTCTAGTACTAACCATGGCCCCCTTCCTCAGTGGACTTGGTATTGGCACCACCCCCGGTGCCTTCATTGCACACGGTATCAATACCACTATCGTCGAGATTGACCCGGCTGTCCACGAGTTTGCTGTCGAGCACTTTGGCCTCGATACCAACCATGTGCCGGTCATTGATGACGCCGTCAGCTACACCGCAGCCCTAGCCAAGAGTGATCCCGAGAGCTTCGAGTACATTGTCCACGATGTCTTCACTGGTGGCGCCGAGCCTGTCCCCTTGTTCACCCTCGAGTTTCTGCAAGGCCTTAAAGACCTACTCAAGCCTGACGGTGTGATTGCTATTGTAAGTTGAGACCTCAAAGCCCACACGTTCCAACCTACTAATAAAACGGCTAACCCTCATTATAGAACTACGCCGGCGACTTCCTTCTGCCTCCATCCAAAGCTGTCGTCAGCACCATTCACTCCATCTTCCCTTCGTGTCGCATCTTCCGCGAAATCGAGCGTTTGACTGAGGAACAGATCAAAGAGATGAACCAGGACTTCTCTAACATGGTCATTTTCTGTCGCAAGTCGGCGGAGCCGATCGAGTTCCGGGCAGCCACCGATGCTGACTTCCTCGGTACAAGCACCCGGAAGCTGACACTGCAGCCGCGCTTCGAAGTCCACGATGACGACTTTAAAGCTGTAGGTGAGACGGGCTTGGTTACACGCAATGATACAAGTCAACTCGAGCAGTACCGTGATTCTAGTGCGCGCGGTCACTGGATAATCATGCGCACAGTCCTACCATCGTTTGTGTGGGAGCGCTGGTAAACATAACTCATTGCTTTAGTAGTTAGAGTATACTTGGAATGCATAGTAGAGAGTTGATGATACACTTGTATGAGTATCCTTGTCCTCGTGTACCTCGCGCTGTATGCTTGATGCTGTGTAGTATACAGTTCACAGTGTTTTGAGAAAGTTCAAACGCCGTGAGTTTGTGGCTACAACCCTAAAGATATTTTTCTCTAGTTAGCCCAGACACAAAAACATCATGAAACAGCTGATATTCAGACCGCAACGGGTGTTTATGTGTACAAAATTTATGTTTTAGCGTAGAGTTTGATAGGCACTGTGATCTAGCCACAAAAGGAACAAGATTCACATCTATCATGTGTTCTCGAGCAGATGGCCCATGAAGGGAAAATGAGAGCAAGACTGGCTTACGGACTTAAGCTTGACAGTTGTCGGAGGCCGAGGTGGGCTAATCAATAAGAACTGTATGGAGTCTGCACGGGCTATATTTAAATTGGATATACAAACTTAGTAGAGATCTGCTATACACGGCCAAAGCTTGAAGCTTAACGCCATGGTCTCTAGGGCTGGAACTAGTGAAAAACACAGAAAATCGAGAGCATGGTTGGGCGAGAAGAGCTGGTTCATGTGCAAGGAAAATGGGGGGCAGCGTGTACTGGTGTTAGTGTGCAACAAGTAGCGTTGCAGCGCCGTTTTATTTCTGGAAATCGCAAGATAGATCGGCCAACAGAATGAAGCATTGAAACGGACAGGATAACGCTTGCCCGTGTAAACGCCACGTTGACGACGCCACATTCCAAGAGCTGTTCTAGAAGTGTGGCTTGATATTGTGCTTTTTTCCCTGTTTAGGTGTTCCTGCATTCACAAGGGTGACTAAGTGGGGGGCTTCCTTCCGTTCCTGGATTTGTCTTTCTTTTTTTCTATCGAAGTCACGCCTCCCTTGCAGAGAAAGACAGGTCAAGATGGGCATAAAATAGTTTTAAGCCAGTAGAAACTGAGGTGCTCCAAGTCAGATGCATTGGAAATAGCGAGCCTTGTTTACAGCTTGGCAAGCAGCTTGATGAGTTTAAGCTTCAAGGCGACTGCTGGTGTATTAGTTTCGGGGCGAAATTCAGCTCCGTCTTAGTCGGCTCCGGCGTGTGCTATTGATCCTTCCATTGTGCACAAAGTTATGCTACTTGTAAAGGGTATTAACTAGGCGCTTTCTAAACTGCGCTGGTTGTGGGACTCTCCTATGTTACCTAGGATGTCTACGCTCAACCCCTTGACCTTCATCTGATTAAGCTGTGACGTCTGCGGTTTCAGATACAGAATCCTACGAGAAATATTGGCTGGGCCGAACCAAGATTCCATGTATTATGAAGGAAAAAAGACAGAGACGGATATGCGCCTTGAGAGTTGTGAGACGCTAAGTGTCTAGTGATGATGGAGATTAAGATGTGCTTTGAGTTGCGGATATAGAAGGGCGGTATGTTGATGCCGAGAGACTGAAGGTCGGACTTGAAGGGACGGAGATTTGCTTTTTACTGGCGGGTTGAAAGAGCGGCGCGGTGAGTGTGATGAGCAAGTAAATAAGTGGTAGAGGCGAGAGTGGTAGCCGGTAGTTTGGCATGCGGCAAGGGTATGAGATCTGCCTCCCAGAAGAAAACACTTAGTATGTAGTTATAGTTAGTTAACAAGAGATTGTATGACTACAGAACCAGCGGCACAACGGCCGGTCGGCTCCCGACACCGAGTCAGATGGCGTTAAGCATACGCACGCAAACTGGGACAAGACGATATAGAGGTGTAGACATTGAAACAGAGAGAAGCGGCAGGTACGCGTGGTTATTCGGCGGCAGAATGTCACAGTCAGGATAAGAAGCAATTGCCCAACGTAGATACAATACAATATACATACGGGTGGACTCTCGCAAAATTCTCCGGCACCTTCCTATTCTTCTGTACGTTGTTTCGTGCATATACCCATTTTTGACTTGCTCTAAGGACTTTGATTGGCTGGCCACGGTCTGTGACACTGAGCTTCCCGTTTGTTCTTTCCCCAATACACTTTTTCATGGGTTAAACTTCTGACTCGCACTCTCGATCTTCTTTTCTTTGCTTCATTTGTTTCTCATTTTTTTCTTTATACTGCTTTTTGTTCATTTTGCGCCGCCAAAAAAGTTCGGGGCTTTATTTTAATTTCTGGTTGCTTTTTTATACTTGACATCTGTTCGTTTCTTCTCTTTCCGCCGTTCTTACGCCCACGCTCGCATTTTCCCGCCGCATCATCATGTATCGTCTCTGGTAGCCTTCATGCGCTTATCATTTTCATGTTTTCAACCCAAAACTCTTCATCAACGACTTTTCTTCGCTTCTTACGACTTCCTACCATCACGTATTCATTTTAATTCTTTACTTGGGCTCTCTGCGGCAAGACTCTCCGATCCGATTTGACATCTCCACATACGTCTACGCACACATCACCACCTTGAAATTGGCGTCAACGGCAGAGAGACCCATCCGCGAATAAAGGGCAGCTTGTCGACTCTGTCCTTTGTATATATACACCGACACAACACAAAATACCTGTACATTAGTCACTACCGGCCTGGGGCCGCTTAAAAGTCTTCAACATGTCCGATCCCGCTGCCATCGCAGCAGCAACACAGGCCGCGGCCCAAGCTGCAGCCCAAGCCGCAGGCGAAGCCGTGGGAGCAGCCATCCCGGCTGCTTTTTCTCTGTTTGTCTCCCCGCGCCTCCTTTGACCGACCAAATGCTAACCAAATCGACCCGTTCCTTAGTGGCATTCTCCTGCAGTCTGCCATTGGCCTTGTGCCAATTTTCACCAAAAACCACACCACTCGCATTTGGAACGATGGCCCGAGGCTGGCCCTCACGACCATGACCATTGCTGGAGGAGCATGGTCCCAAATTCAGTTCATGGCGTTCTTGGCGCCAAATAAATTTTGTCAACCAGTCATCACATTCGAGAATATCATCGATCAAATAGCACGAGTAGCCGCCATCCAATTTATGCTCTGGACAGTGACCAATGTCCCTAATCCCACCGCTCAGGAATCATCCATGATGGGATCTGTCATGCGTCAATTGTTTTTACTCCTACGCATTGGACTGGGCCTTGTGCTTGCTGGATTCGTCAGACCCGACTTGATTCCTCAGTGCACAGCCGAGTCTACGGTTCCTGGTCCTCTCCCCCTGGTCCTGGTTGGAATTGATGCCGTGATTGCTATATATGCTCTTGTTCGCTTCATCATGTCTTCTGCCCGCAAGAATCCCGACAAGAAGAGCAACGAGAGAAGAAGCCGAAAGAGCTTTATTGCCTTTGCTATTGGTTTCTTTATTTGGACTGGCACTAGTGTAGCACTCCTTTCTGGTAGAAAGGGAACTTCACTTTTTCTGCGCGTGGCGCTTCCTGCGACAGGTCTTACCGTACTACTAGCTATTGTCGCCAACTTCGGCCTTGCCTTATTGCCAAACTCCTTTGTCATGGAGAAAGAGTCCAAGTACCCCGAGGCCCCCTCTCCCCGCGGCCCTCCTACTACCGGACATCGTACTCTTGCTTCTCAGGGTAGTGTAGGCTCTTCTGCTACGAGCACATACCCCCCATCGCATTATGAAGATCTCAAGGGTCGCCAGAATGGCACATCATTTGAAATGCAAAATCTTGGCGCTTCAAACTCTGCCCAGTACCAATATCGCATTGAAGGGGCATCCGGAAGCTACTATAGTGGCCAGACCAACGTGGCAACACCCATGAGCGTCCCCAAAAGAGCTGCTCTGAGTCGAAACATATCCAAAGGAAAAATTGTCATTTCTGAGCCTGTCATGCAACTCAATGACTTTGGCGAGAATCCTCTTGACAAGATTGCTACCATTGACTTGAAGGCGGCTGCTCAGGCTGAGGCACTGCGGCGTCAAAAACGTGGAGTCACTGGCAATTCTAGTTCTAGTGGCGATGCTTCAGGACTTCAACGCTCCAGACCCTCACTAGACGACCGCGCCCGAGCTTTGCCAGTGTTAAGAGAGGACTTGGAGCCCGCCCCGAGTCCACGTCGCCTCGGCGATAGTCAGAACGTTCACAGCACTGGATCGCAACTTTCTCCTGCCAGCAATGATGTGATGAGACGTCGATCTCCCCGCACAGATAGTAACATGCAGTCGCAAATGAACGCCCAGATGCCCGCAACTACGAAAAATCCTCCACCGAGACCTCCCAGAGCGGACAATTCCGAATCTTTGATGACCGGCGTGCCATCTGGACTACCTAGTCACCCTTCCAAGGGCCACCAGAGCCGGCCTACTGTCACTCAACAGGCACGGAACATAGAAGTTCCTATAGATCAGCCCACTGTGATGCTAGTCCAAGATTTCCAGTATGATAACCCAGCTGTTGTAGAAAACATCATGCTGGACGCATCGAATAAGCTCATGAAGCGTCTGCCACCAGTGAATTATAGTATGGACGAAGTCTTGTTAGAAAGTCAGGCCCCTTCAGGCCAAGGCAATTTACAAGTCGGAGGAGTAGCTGCCCAGGAGGTGCCAATCGTTCACCGTCCTCGCCCTATCCCAAGGAACGGCGGTGAGGATCGCCCTATTTTCCCTGCCGAACTTCCTCTCGATATGTCACGCCTGCGTTCGCCAGACTCTACAAGACGATCACAGCTTCTTCACCAGATTCCCGCCAGCCCCTCTCAACTACCGCCTCTTCCACAGGTCCCTCCCGGTCTTGTTATCTCAAACTCCAAGAGAAACATACCTGGTGACAAGAATCGGCCTCTACCGAACAACACGCGCAGTATGAATTTCAAAGAAAAGATGGATCTCTTTTACACATCAGAATCAAAAACTCGCAGTAGCAACGGAAGCAATCGCGCTCCGACGGCTCCTACTTCAATGATGCCTTCTCTTTCTCCCACTGATTCCATCATTTCAGCAAGCACCGCCGGCATGTTTTGCCCGATCAAAGATATGGCCATTCCTCCCGTACCGGCTATGGAATTCAACGATGATAGATTCACTCGCTCATCCACTTCTCGCAACACAATTGAAGATGCCCGTCGGCGTTCATCTCCGGTTCTCCCCGCTTTGAACGTAGTGCATCGTATGTCTGAGCTTAATGATCACCGTGATGACGATAGCACTGTTTATGGAGACTCTGCCGTTACTCCCGATCAGTCGAACAGCCTCCGCGATGATTGGTTCACTGTAACTCTCGCTGATAATGGTTCACCACAGCAAGAAGGGCAAAACGTCCCGGTAATGCTAGAAGAAGAGGTTCCTGTGATTCTTGAAACTCGCTTCCATCAACAACTTGGAAAGGACTGCCCGACTTTTACGCATCGCAAGAGCAACAGCCTTTCTCGTAAAAAGGTACCGCCTGCTCCGATTCTAGTGGGCGCAGATGTTCTTAAACAAAACACTATTCTACGCGCTGCCGAGCCATCACCTCTTGAGTCGCCTGACCACGCTCTGAAGGAAATCCAAGCTCAGCTGCTTCGCATTGAACAAGGCGACACTAACCCAGTCGACAATGTGGACCGACGTGCACTCCTGAATGATTTAGAAAAGGAAATCGGAGCACAGGAAAGCCATTGGCTTCAACTTCATAACGGAGTGCGAGACTCTAGCTCGACCTTGCGCACATCCCCTGCTCGTAACCATGCCAGCATGATTGAGATGGAAAACGCCATCAAGGCTCTCTCTCCCGCACAGCTTTCTGCCGCACGCAACTCCCGCTTTCTCCGCCACCAAAATGCCATCCATCCTGAGCTTCAAATGGATAGCCGTGGGTTCATCAATATCTCCATGTCGCAGCTGGGTAGCCCCACTCCTCCCGATAGTGATGACGAGGCGACGGAGTCTGAGATGTTGGTCATCCAGGCTCCCTCTGTCCACCATGACTCCAAGTTCTTGAATATTCCCCGCCCGGTCACTCGCTCCATTGTTCCCTCTCCTCGCTTGATGATGCAGTTTGTTTGCCGTCTTTGGACTGCCTCCGCTGCTCGCCCATTGTCCCCTGATGGATGGAGCAACCTGTGGCAACCTACCCACGCCCCCATTGTGCGCGGTGACATTTTTGACGGTCTCGTTGCCAATGATGTTCGTCCCAAGCCCCGCGTATTATCCGACCCGTTGCCTATCATCGAAAGCACTCAGCTCTGGAGTCCTGCTGCTCAAGTCAGCCCTGGTCCCTCTTTCTTGTGGACCCCCCAGGTTGAAGCTTCCGACGAAGCTCTTTACCAAACGGAGAAGAAAGACAGACCTCTGACTCTCCGTCCTCCACGCCGCAGCCGTCGCATTACTGTTCTCCCTGATATTCTAGAAGAGCCCAAGCCTTTGCCTAACAAGCGTGAGACTCTTGGTATCTTCCAGTTCCCTTGGGGTGAGACCTCTGACTCGGCTAATGTCCAAATTACCGCCAACAACATGTTCATGACTATGCCTGGCGCTATGGGTGCTGGAGACTACGGCGCCTTCCTCGCAGGTGCTGTGCCCAACATGGATGGCAACGGTGGCTACTTCAGCGGCTCGTACTTTGACGATTACGAGAATGAAGAATCTGATGATGGGACTGACTCTGTGTATGATGACAGCGATGCGGAATATGAGGATGAAGATTACGAACACCCCGGCAATGAGACTGAAACCACTGGCGAAAACTTTGACGAATCTATGCTCCAAGAAATTGCCACTATGCTCAAGTCTAACCAGAGCCAGCTCCCTAGACACAGCAGTCTATTGCCCACCATGCCCTTAAACGAGCCCTTATTCTTTGAGCAGACACTGCCCCAGTCAGAGAACGACCGTGGTATTTTCATAGGCGATGGTGGTTTTGTGTTTGAAACACCCAGTGATGATGACTCTCATTACGGCGACTCAGACGAGGAGATCGAAGTATATGCACAGGGATATGCCGAGTTTGAAGATGAAAGACCCGAGTTTGTTCTGCAAGACCGAGACTCGTTTGCCATTGCCCTAGAGCAGGCTAACTTCCCCGACGTGCCCAAGCCAGCCTTGCCCTCAGTGCCGGCGAAGCCTTCTCTAGCTGGCCCAGAGACCACTAGCTTGCTATGGGAGAGTATGGCAGACGACCAAAAGGTAGCCGTTGGCCTTGCCCAAACTCCTACCGTTTGGGACATGTACAAAGCTGACGTCGAGGATTTGGAAATATCGCCAAAGCCCCGCGTTATGAAGACCGACGACCAGGAGCTGCAAATTAACAGCGTGGACTTGTGGCAGCAAGCCCCGATTCCTTCAGAGCTGAAGTCTCTGTTGTGGACTCCGGCTCAGGCTCTGACACCGCGTCATATGCTGTGGTCATCTTCCAATTCGACTCCCGCGAGGAAAGCTTTCGGTCTGAAGCAGAATTCCGGCTCGTGGAACAAACATATAACTTCTACTGCCGAGATTCCCGGTACCGTCCGCGCGAGCATCCCAAAGCAACTTGACGAAGAAATGCAGATTAAGTCTTCCACTCTGTGGGCTCCTAAGAAAAGCTCTGTTGAGCGCCAGCTTTTGTGGTCTCCCCCTACTGTCACGGTTCTCAAATCGTTTGGTCTTAAGCAGGTTTCCAGCAAGTGGGCCAAGCATTTGACTGCCGTTTCCGAAATCCCCCAAGCTTCCCGTGTTGCTACCGCCAGACAGCCTAACGCTGAGATGCAAATTCAGTCATCTACTCTGTGGGCTCCCAAAGATGCTGCTCCCAAGGCCCATTTGATGTGGTCACTGCCTTTTATTTCCACCCCGAAATCATTTGGTCTCAAGCAGCTGTCCAACTCATGGGATAAACATGTCTCTGCTATTACCTCAATTCCTATTGCACCCCGTGCCCAAATTTTAAGACCTCTTGAAGATGCGATGCGCATTGAGTCGTCGTCTCTATGGGTCCCTCAACAGGCTACTCCCAAGGTCACCCTCCTATGGTCACTCAGAGCTCCTGTATCCCCCAAGAAGTTTGGACTCAAGCAGATTCCTGCTACCTGGAAGGCCCATGTAGCCGCGACTACTCTGATCTCTCCTCTTGCCCGCGTTCAAATCCCTAGACTAGGCGAAGAACTAACTATCACGTCTTCCGCCCTTTGGGCTCTCCCCAAAGCCGCCGCCCCCGCTCACATGATGTGGTCTCCTCCTTCCACCAAGGCCCCGAAGACCTTTGGACTCAAGCAGGCCGCCGAGTCTTGGGAAAAGAGCATTGCCACCATCTCCCAACAACCCCCGGCCCCTCGAGCAAAGGTTCCCAAGCCCGTCGACAACGAGATGCGTCTTACCTCGACCTCCCTCTGGTCCCCGAAGAAGCACACCATCGCCAACGGCCCGCGGCTCTGGACCAACACTGGCTCTCCCCCGGCCCCAACCTACGGCCTCGCCCAACCGCCCGAGTGGTCCGCGTCTCTCGACATCCAAACCCCTGCTCCCATGCGCATCTCCAAGCCCGCGCCCACCACGTCCCTACCCCGTATCCAGAACACAGCCATGTGGTCCTCAGTCCCTCAGGCACAGACCTCCACAGTGAACTGGCTTTCCGCCGCCACCCCAACCAGTGCTCCAGACACCCGCTGTGTCCGCGTCAACGCAACCCCGGCTGAATGGCGCGCAGCCCTAGACGAGGCACTCTCGCTCTCCCGCGCAAACCGCCGTCTAGTCCGCGCTGCACATCCGGTCGATTGGGACGCTGCGCTAGGCGAGGCACTTTTCCTGTCCCTCGCTAACCGCCATCTCGTCCGCGACGCGCAGGCAGTCGACTGGGCCGCCGCGCTAGCTGCTGCTTGCGAAGTCAGCCAGTAAAGCTCCTTTTCTTTCCATCTCTGTCTCTCTCTCTTTTCCTTCCGTCCCCTCGTCAGCCTTTCTCATTGACGTCATTCACGTTCTTTTCTTTTGTTCTTTTCCCTTTCGTATTCCCCTCCCCTTCTTATTTATCTAGCCTTGCCTGTATGTTGTTTGTTCATGGATATCCCAACGGCGTTTTGTTTCCAAAGTACACCAAAATGATAGAGAAGCACTTGCGCTGGATGCGTGTGTTTCTTTTTCTTTCCTCTTCTTGCTTGTTGGTGTTTTGCCTCTGATTCCCCATCTCTGTCACTCATTTTTCTTTTTGTTCGGGAGGGGGGGGGGGGGTTGAACGGCTGCATTTACACACGCTGCCATGCCTGATAACACAGTTGAGATGATCTACAGTCAATTTTCCTTTTGTTTCTTGTCTTTACATCGGCTTCTTGAATCTCAATCTACGAAGAAAAAATATATATCAATCCTGAAAAAAATAAACAGCCCCGACACACAGTGAGACACGTAGAGATTTAATTTAGAACAGAAGAAACAGGTTACCGACGTCTCACAGAAGTCGTTTTTGGTTCTTTTTTTTGAATGTGAAAAGAAAACCACCCCCATGAGAGTTGCGCCGGGTGTATGTATTGCATGTACGTACATATGTATGGGGGAAGAGAAAAAGGCAAAAGAGACAGAGAGACGCAGTAAGATAAACAGAGCACACGTGCCGGCAGACAAGCAGAGAACCACGAGAAAGAATAAAAAAAAGTAATGGGAGGAGGAAATAAATAACGATGAATAGAGCCGACTCCATTCCGCGCAGAGAGAGAAAAAAAAGTACATACGTATTTTGGGGGGGGGCGGGGGCGGGAGGGAGAAGGAGTGAGAGAAATGATAAAAAGAAAAACACTGACAAAGACAACATGCGCGCAAACAACATACACAGATCCGAGAGGGTAGAACAGAGAGCCGGGGGTGGAAGGCCGGATAGCAATCCAACAGATGGCATAGACGCAAGAAATACAGCACAAAAGACCAACGGCAATCAGAGACAAGATGAACAAAGAGCAAGAAGAATAATGGATGGGCTTGTGGAAGATGGACTAGTCTATATGGCACAGAAAAGAAAAAAGAGAACGAAGAGAAATCAAGAACAAGAACAGAAACAGGGGGCCAGAGAAGGATGCACCGTTAGATATCGGACGTGGCCCGCGCGCATATGAAAACCAGAAACAACAAATAACAGAGACCAAGATGGCGCAGAATCGTAACCATCGTTTACGCGTGACAGCCATAAAACTGCTACTGGAGCGACATCAATTGCATGCGCCGCCCCATCGCCCGTACGACTGGCGACGGCGGGGTAGGGTCCGGGGGCACGGTAGACGTGATGCTCAGTGTCGACGGGGCGCGCGGGCGGTTGTGCAGTCGGCTGGGGCTAGTAGCCGGATCGTTGAAGACCTGTGTGAAAGCAGGGCTTGCGCGGACAGCAGGCTTGCGCACGGGACTCTGGGCAAAGGGGTCATGCTGGTGCAGAACATTGGCCAGTCTATCGCGCAGGTCGCCCGCTTGCTTGACCAGCGTCTTAAGGCTAGTGGTGTCAAAATGGAACTTGCCATCGTTGCCACGGCCATTGTTGGACAGGGTGCTGTGGTGCACTGCTGCTGCCACCGACCGGACAGCTCCGTTGATGTGTTTTGGTGGTGGGCGCGGTTGGGTCGAGGTAGGAGTTTGCGGAAATTCTGATATAACAGTTTCATCGCCACAAAGTGGCCAGTCAGACGATATAGACACAACTCGAGGTGAAGATGAAGAAACACTAGAGCTTCTACCAAAGATATCATCGTCTGGTGACAAGACCGATGGACGCCGGGCAAAGGAATGAGCCGCCAGAACGTTCTCGCGAGAAGCACCGTCGAAACAATCGAGATCTTGAAGATGAGAGATTTCACGTTCATCGAGGCTATCATCAAAAAATCGATTGCTAAGCTCAGATGCGGAGTCCGATGGCAACTGTGATGCCTCAACCCCGCTCTCTAGCTCGTCCTCATCAGGCGATGCCAGGGCTATAATGCCCTCGGCTTCCTCCCATAACTCATGATGGGTCCCTGTGGTCAAGTTGAGTTCTTTGCCATGCCGGCATAATCTCTTGAGGTCGTTAACAAGTAGTGAAAGCTCTCGAATTTGTCCAGAGTGGGCGCGGAGGCTAGGTTGGCTGGCTTGGATCGAGGGTGGCACCAGCATCAAAAAACTGCTGCGGAGTTCAGAGTCTCCCGTGTTGGCATCGATCGCAGTAGGTTCGTCGCCAAACTCAAAGTCCTCTCCCCAATCTTCACTCGCAGTTTTGCTTCCAAGTCCCCAGGTACCGAACTTAGGGTTGGCTGCATGCTCAGCATTGTCCCCGCACTCATTAACCACCGGCACGCTTTGGCTCCGTATGTGGGCTGGCAGAGGGGCTCGTCTGTTAGAAGGTCGCCCGCCTCTGGAGTCCATGTCCTGTTTGCCGTGGACTGTCCTTGGACGAGAATCATCAACGTCCCCGTCAATATGGATAGAGGATTCAGTCCAATCGAACAAGTTACTGAGTGGTCGTTCCGGTATTCTATCAATCTGTTCATCCATGGTCCTTTCCAAAGTGTTCATGTTTCTGCCGAGACCTGCAAGAGCCTGTCGCATGCTAGGTGGAAGGCTGTTCATGTTCATGGATCCTTGCACAGATGGCGGAGACAGACCATGGGCCAAAGAAGTATCAAAGTCGCCCCAGTCATCATCAAAGTCGTCCGTCATCGATAATCTTGGATTATATTCGTCAGTTACAACTTCAAGTCGTGGCTTGATACCAACAGGTGTCGGAAGATTTTCCTCGTCTTTGTTACGCAAAAAGCTCGGTGCGTCCCAAGCAGGATCCGGTAATATCGAAGGGCGTTTTTGTCTGAAGCCAAGAGTAGTGCCGGGCGGTGAATCATTAAAAACGGACTCGAGGGGTGTCTCAACAGTGCGGTTCGGCATAGAGCTCTGCGTTCGAAGGGAATCGAAAGCAACATCACTGCGAAAATCAGTGTCGTCGGCGCGGGATGCGGAGTCGCCGCCGTCCATGTCGGAACTCCCAATAGTTGAAGACCGAGCACGTCCCGATGAAGTGTCCTGCGACTGCCCACTCGACGCACGAGAGGCCGTGAGACGGCTTCCTGGTGGTTGTGATGTTTCTGCGACGGAGGGATTTGGTGACTGTGAAATATTCCCCAGTTTTGCGTGTTCCTCTATAGATGCTACGGCCGCTGTGGATGGAAGGGGCAATGAGATATTGCGTTGACGTCCGGAAAGACGTGTACTACATGAAAATGTAGAGCCATGCATAGTAGAGTCTTGTTCGTTTGTCCTGTCGCTTGTAATATTTTCTTGGTAGTGCAGTACCATGTCGTCCTCCGGGGGCGCGGCTTGATCGTGTTCTACAACTGTGTTGTCGTACAGAACAGAAGCCTCAATAGTGTCCAGTGGGGTATTGACAGCCGCATAATGAGAATTTCTTTGGCCAATAAATCCCTCGGAATCGATTGCATCCCCATCAACAGAGTCAGCTGGTATCACATCGTGGCTGCGCTTAAAACGACGCAAGCTGCCAGTCTTTGAAATCCAATTGCCAGTTGAAGACAAAGTCATGGAAAGTGATCTGCGCGGAACTTTGGAGCTGGTTGATGGCCGGGGAGGTGTTTGTACTTGCTCCGGGTGTTCACGCTTGTCTTCGGGCTCTAGTCGTTCAAGTGTAGTAATAGAAACCTCGGGATTCGGAAAGGAAAATGGAGAAGCCTCCATAGATCGAGAATCCAGTTGATCAGACTTCAAGAGACAGGCCGGTGAATTCGCTGCACTCTCACCAACATACATTCTACGGGTCACGGCGGTCAAACGACGACCGGGGATGCTCTTGCTCTCGGCAAATCGGTTGGACCCGCTTCTCAGATTGACCATGACGATGTGTGCGTGGAAAAAAGAGGACCACCGCTTTTGCACCCGAGGGCGAAACCTAGAGAGCGGGGGAAGGGCCGTCGCCTTGGTTGCGTGACTCTGGTCCAATACAAACGTAGGATTTTCTGCAAGAACTGGACTAGTGAGGCTCTGCAGCGTAGCCGATCTTTGGTGACTAGTAGCAGGACGCCGAAAGGTTGACAGCTGGGAAAGAGCCCGTCGACGTGAACTAGGGGCTTCCGAGTCCTTGGTGATAGAGGGTGATCGTTTCACAAGTTTGTTCCGTGATCGAGGCGAACCAGTCGGTGTAATTGTTGTAGACGCAGATTGGCGGGTTGAACCGCATTTAGCGCTCGGCGTTGGGCTCTGGGTCACACTGCTAGTGTAACTGGTATCGAGGGCTGAACTCGATCTGGGGCTGCCGTGTTGAGAGACAGGTCTACGAGACAGTCTGCGGATCCACGACCCGTGTGAAGAAACGGAGGTAGAGCAATCTTCGTCGATACCAGGGGTGTGGGAACGAGAAGTTGGCAGTGGTTTTTCCTGTTGTTCTTGGGGCGGCTGATGCTGCAAGTTTCGACGGAAGGACAATTGTTTGCTGAGTGTATAGCGCCGAGAAACGGGTCGAGTTGTTTTGGGAGTAGACGTTGCAATGGTGGCTGAGGATATGGTCGAGGACTGGTGTTGGATCTGACGGGTGGACGACGAGTGCTTCAGACTTTGAGATGAGGCGCGGTGGTGGCTCAAGTTCCCTGGAATGGGCGACGTGCTTCCTGGACGATAATGTTCTTGGACGAAAGGTCGTGACGTAGAAAACGATTGTGGGTCTTCTTCGGGTACGAATAGGCGAGAAAATCTCGAATGGGCCGGCTCGCAGTCCTGGGAAAAGGGCCTGGTGGGGCGCAAGCCTGGCGTTGATGATCGAGGCCAGCCTATTACTGAGGCAGGACGATTGATGTACGATGTGTGGGCGCGATCCTGTTCGGGGATGGCTTGACCAAATACCAGGCCTGAGCTGGCCGCAGCGACAGCACAACTAGTGCCGACAAGCTGGAGTGTGAGAAAAAGACGTCAGTTGAACGAAATAATCGGAGAAGATGCCTGTGCTATGGTTGTAAAATCAGGCAAAACAGACTGGTGAAAAGCGGTCTAGCAAGATTTGATATGCAGTGTACAGAGAAAAGTCCCAACGTGAGCAAGTTCAAGATTCAGACAGCAAAATCTTGGACAACCGTCGGGATTAAGACTTGTGAGGATATTTCACGGGAGCCCGCTTGTGGGATGGGACTGTGCTTTTTCTTCGCTTTTTTCTTGGTCTGTTCGTGGTAACTAGACATAAACAAAGTTGAATGTCTCGAGTTTGAACTAGAGACACTCGTTCCCATGCTATTTTTTCTCTGGCACCACACCCTAGTCGGTCCCTCATTTGTCCCTGTGTCGTCATGTCACAGGTACAGTGATTTTCTAGCCAGGAACAACAAGAAGAACAGTAGAGCACGCCAGCGAAATTAGAGCACTTTGCAACAGACTAAAGGGAGGGGCAGACAGGGAACAGAGCCCGGCTCAGGCTAGAGGGTGGGCATTTTGAGAGGTAGACGTGCTTTGGCTCGGACGTAGGACTTGGGCTGGCAGTGGAAAGCGGGATTGTTTTGGAGACTTACGCTTGGAATGGCTTGCATTGTGTGGAGAGCTTCGTCCGTCGATTAGCTATGGGATTTCGAGTGGTGTGTGTACACTACTGAGTGCGTGTTGACGGCGCCCAAGGGATGACGGCTCTGAGAACAGCGGGTTGTCACGTAGGCAAGTGCAAGCTGTGCCAGCAGCAGCTGCAGAGATCTGGACGATCTCTGTCTCTGACGAGCGGGCAAGGGCAAGACACGATAGCCGATCAACTCAGAAGACTGCGTGGTGTGTTTCTAGACCAGGAAATGGAATTGGCGAGATGACAGCACGTCAGGGCAAGATGGAAAAAAAAAAAAAGATTCGTAGTTGAAGTGTGGATCTCTTGTTATCGCATTGGACACTACAAGGCCTTCGTTTCGGGGCGGTTGTTGTTTACTTTTTGGTGGTTGTTGTTTTGCCGGGATAATGCAATGTTTTTTTCTCGCTCGGCAAGCTTCACGTTAAGCTGAGACCCCAACCAGCAAAAACGGCGTCAACCAACAATGCCAGACACCCAGAAATGGAAATGTTGGCATCCAGCGGGCAACGAGCGGCGAACGGCGAGCAACAGGGAAGCTGAAACCCTAAAGTTGGAGAGGATGGCGGTTGTGCGGATTCTCGGCGGCTCGTTGATGTGGCGATGGAAAAAATGAGGAATCGATGATGCTTGTTTTGGCCGCCGCGGGAAAACAAAACAATACGGCGATAAAAAAAAATGAGGAAAAAGATGAATTGCAGCCCAGGAAAAACACAACGAGACAAGAATCAGGAAAAAAAAAGTTTTCACGTCTAAAGAGGAGAAAAGCAACCGACTGGCGAAGAAACCGGGAAAGAACCGAAACAGGAAAGATCGCGAAAGAAGTCTAAAGCGTGCCGTTATTCGTAAACGTGGAAGGAGCAAGACGCCGGCTCGGTCGAGGGCATTATCGTCGAAGCTGCGAACGCGATCGACGATGGGAAAAAGACGGCGGCGAATTGGGCAGAATTCAAGCAGTACGAGAGACAGACACTTGATACCATGCCTACACTAAAAAAATAAATCGGTCGGCAGAGCTAACAAGCCGTGCAGTCCAGCTACGCAGGTGCTGAAAAGGAAGGTGCGTCCTATGGTAACTGCGCTGGTTGCAGTATCCGACACCAAACAGGAAATGGCAGCTGTCTTCCTTGGTCGCGAATGACTAAGCAGACCAGCTAACCACACTCACGTCTCGCGGTGCTAGTCGTCCTGGAGCCGCGAGGAAAATGCCCAAGATGTCGCTTCCTCTGATATTCTGGTCGATGCTCTCGGTCGTTCTTTTACTGTCGTGGTTCCTTCTGAACTGACAAGCCAGTAAGAGCGCGTTGCTGGATCGAGAACCCCGAAGTGGGAATGGGGATGGCAGAGACAAGAGAAGAGAAGAGGAAAAGATTAGAACAGCAGCTCCACGACACAAGCAGCGCAGCCTGTCAACATATACCAATGCTTGCTCTTCTCCTATCTGGGTCGACGGGATACAAGTGCAAGTATACGTACAGGTACAGTCAGGCCTACAGGCACACATACACATGCATTGTGTGCAGAGAGATCACCCCCCGGCACCAGCCAAGCAAACAACTACCTAGGAGCCCACAAGCTCTGTTGTTGTTTGTTATTGTGGTACCTGTCCGGCCTTGTCCTCCCCGTTACATGATAGCCCTGTCCTCCCCCATATTTCATTGCTCCCGGCTGTAACAGCCATGTCCACTTTCACTTTCGCTTTTTCTCGATAACAAGAGAATAGCCTGGCTTTTCTGCGCCCCCCTAACCCTCTTCGTGCCCCATGGCCCTGCCAGCAGGCTCCTCAAGTCCAAAGGAGTAAAACGCCTGGGCCCTCTGCCCCGGTTGAGATTGCAATATGGTACGGTCCAAAGAGCACAAGCCCACAGGGGAGAACGAGGGAAGCAACAACAGATGAAGCAGGGCATATGGGACGGACGACCTTGTGAACACGACAGGCAGAGCCACCATACACCACGGGCATGGAGACAGGCCACAGAGCACTGGGAAAAAATTACACGCTATTAAGAAGAACGCAAATAAAACACCCACGCAAGGTACCCGCACCGGTAATTATGCTGCAAGGTTCGATGTGCGTTGCAGGTTGCATTTGCAGCAAAACAACGGCGGTACAAAATATGAATGCATCAGAAACACGAGACTCTTTTCAAGAACGAGCCTTGTTGTCTGGGCTGAGTTAGAACAACGTCCAAACCAACGCACAAGCTTAGTACAGCCAGCGTTAAGTCCCTCGAGCCATGCTTGCACAAATGTAGAGGTACATGTGTATGTATGTATGTACATACATAACTAGATGTGTACATACATCGCTGACGCTACCCTCGACCCATACAATTTGACGGCGTGGAATACGTCCCGTTGTAATATCCGGCCAGCTGCTTGTATTCTAACAAGTATCAAGTATTTGATATGTCTCCGTGATCCTCACAATCGTACCAGTCCGAGAATGAATTTCGTACATGCGAACCATCGGCACGTGACCTCTGCTCGCCACAATGGCAGCAACTCTTTTGGATGCGTCTCATCCAATGCGTTTATTCGCTCTTTCCTTTGGTCTTCTTCGCGCTTGTGTCAGTCTTTCTGTTGTGTCCGTACCTGTACTTGTGCTACATGCAGTTTTTTTATCCCTTTCCTACATCAACTTTAGCCGCATAAGCATTTGTGTTTGACATTGGGTGCCAACAACTACAGCTTCCAATTGGCCAGTCAGGTTTGTTTTTCCTGTTTTATCTCGTATTTTTCTTGTGCTTCTGTTCCTGATTCCCTGTTCCACTTTTATATTCTTTCCTTAACTTTGGAAGCCGTACCTGCATAACCGCCCTCGATGGCAATTGCTTAAATGACGAAACTTGATTATGATTGGCTGAGCGAGGTGTTGCTTTTTATAGAAAAAAGGTTTTTTGTTTTGGACTTTATTTGACTTCTATTTCGCGCCTGGCTTCATCTAACATACGCGTTCAATTTATGTTTGCCACTCATGAACTCTCCTCTTGATACCCGACAAAAAATCTCGGGACGGCAAGAATCAAACTGAGGAGCTCTAGAAGCCCCTCCAGAACGTTCGCTTTGAGGAGCCCCCAAGCTGAAATTTATATTCACCAAGAAAACTCTCGGCTTCGGTCTTTTTTCCCCATCCAGATGACGACAGCCTGCGCCCTCCTTTCTCCTGAGCTTCTTCAAAGTTCCTAGCCTTGTTGCCGCGATAGCCCTAGTAAAACCTTGCGATTCATTATGGCCCTTAGCCCTGTAACATCCAAGTGTCCTTGATCCAGCCTCGTCGTTGCCTTGTCACAGCTATGTCGTGCACGCCGACAGCAAAGGTGACAGGGACGTCGTGATCTTCTTGTCCAATATATGATTTGGCAATCATTTCGCAGATTTTGTCTTTAGTGTGGCTTCCCCCTTCCCTAATTGAAAGCCTTACTCCTAGTTGTCTGTGTAACTAACGACATGCCCCTCAAGCCAAAGGCCTCGTCTCGCCTAGTCCGCAACGGCCTGTCAGACGGCAGCTTTGCCTTAGACTGATTTGCTCATCTCTCCTGTCTGAAGTGCTCTCCTGCCTTGTGAGCTGCCACAGTAACAACCAGGCCAGGCCTTGGCTTGTTGTGGATGTGCGGCTGTGAATCTGATATCTCGAGATTAGACGGCTTTGCTTTGACGTTGTAGACGTCTTGTATGCAGGCATTTTCCAAGTTTTCGGGTCTCGAGTCCTAGCACTCACTCACCTGTTGTTATTCTCCGTGGTCATCGCGCCTTTTTTGCCTCTGTTGTCTCTATTGCAGATTATACATCTCGAGGTCGTAAATCTGTCGTGATGTGTAAGTTGAGTTGACGGCTGGGCTCTCTCGCACTGTATTTCACGGTCTGGTTATGTGGTGACAGTGCTAATAGCATTGTGTGATGAGGAGCTGTCCTGTGCGTAAAGATCGTCAGCAACACAGACCTTCATCTTACTTGCACTTTCGCCTTATCTTTTGTGTGCCTGTTCGTTCCTTTGTGTCTCTTGTCTGTCATTGTGCACTTGTAGCTAGACCTGGCTCATATTCCTGCACAAATATTCTCATGGTCCATCGGGTTGACAAAACAATAAGAGACTCCACAGCGATGGGACATGTCTGCCCCTTATATCAGCTTCATTATTATAAGCTTATCGGCCGTCCGTATAGATAGCTAACTATACATGATAATAGGTCATTAGTTATACAATACATTGTTACATCCCATCAAACATCACCACTGCTATCACCGATGAAGAAATCCGACTGGGTGGTTGCTCCTGAGTGTACAATCAGCCCTAAGGCTCACCGCTTACACAAACAAGGACATGCGATTGTGCATAGTTAACCAACTGGTAGTTGGTTGATGTACATACATACATTTGCATATGCTTGCAGTTAACTACATACCCGAGAACCTATTGTTCACATATGCGTTGTACTAGGAGGATGTGTTCGCAAACCACGGCTGCATACTTTATTGACGTCGCCACATGCAACCTGTCTGCCTCCCAGTCAATCGGCTCCCCGTTGCGTTGCTATGGAAGAGCTTTGGCCCTGATACCAGAATCTTGACAGCTTGGTTGCCCCATCTGTCCCCAGCAACAAGCCAGGTTTCAAGCTCCATATTCAAGGCTGGGTAGAACAATATCCACGATCTTCCTGTAAGCACTTCGCCTCATGTCGCTCGGTTGCTTAACCCCGTCCTAGTCCATTCTCCTTTCAAACCATCCCATCTCACCCTCGACGCGACCTGCACGCTCTTTAAATCGTAAACTCCCTCCTATCCACTTCAAGACCCTGAGCCAGTCTTTACGGGCTTGACTAGATGCTAGCACCCAAGTAAGAGATCGCCAGCGCCACCACGGCTCCGCCGTTTGAAAAATGTCCCCATTGTTGTTTCCAAAAGGACATCTTGTATACTGTCGTAGCCAGCTGAAGACACTAGTAGTGCCACTCAACTTTAGGTTTGTTTGAGCCTCCCCCCTCCCCCTTCCCAAGTCTTCTGGAAGTTGCCAAGGAGAACAAGAGAACAACAAGGTGACATCTCCGTTGCCGGAGCGATTCTATTCTACAAGGACAAGACCAAACACAGGCATATGTAGCTATGTATCCACACAGATCTATGTATCGTGGCGTATAGGTGTAGGAGCTGTGCAGGAGGACAATGTCTTGGTTAAGACTGTCACCAATCATGTGTAGCACACAAGCCAACAGTGCCATTCTACCTTGATGTGCACTAACAATGTGGGTAATATGCACAAGAACTCAACGATTACGCCAGCACGGCAGGCAAATACAAACACTACACATGGCGTTTGTACATACATATTTGCTCCTCAGACTAATGCTCGGGTCTAGGGAAGCGTTCTTGCAAGGCCATCCTTGTACCAGGCCTAAAGAGGGAGTCGTCGGCCATACACATCAGCTGAAGCTCTGATTTAATGTTCTTAGTTTGTTTACATAACCATGACTCGCCATCCATGTACATATATATGTACAAATGTACTTATTTACCCAGCAAAACCGGACAACCCCCGCTTCAGCTTGCCAGAGTCTCCGGGCTCTTGGCCTCGACCTCGATTCTAGCGGTGTAAGCCCTGTACGTTTTAGCGGGTTTTCGCTGTGATTAAAGGGTCTTGTTGTGGGGCTCTAGCAATACTAACCCTTATTTGGCCCCTACATATCACCTTGGTCGAGTTGGCTTTCCTTTTGTCGAGAAAATCAACGTCTACGCATGTTAGTTTTGGCGTTGAAGTGTACCTGTGGGTAGCCTTTTCCTGCATCTGAATGTTTCATGCATCCCGCATATATGTGCCTCAAAACACACACCTGAAGTTGCGGAACCGTTTTTCTGGTGATGAGACCTTGTTGGCAACAAGCCCTACTCAAGACTTTTTAGGGTTCTAAGCCCAATGCTTTTGGTTACTCAGAGACCGCCTTCGCTTGTTGGTTTAGTTTCTGGTTCTTGTTGTTCCAGAAGCAGATAATGTCTTTCTCTAGTTAGGAGTCGATGTGTTTCTCTCGATGTTTGTTCTCCTTTTTTTGGGCCTCGAATTTGAAGAAGCAATTATGATATGGACGTACTACGTATAGCCCAGCGTCACTGCCAGCATGTGCTTTGGTCTTTTGTGTACCAAGGCAGCATGGAAGAGAACCATCTTGAGATTGCCCAATGTCTCCTTGCAGCCCCGAGTTTTGCTTGATACGAGATAGCCAGGTCCACAACAAGGCTTCTGCTGTTTGATGCTCCTTTTCAGGCTTTCATCATGTCTTTCTGTCTGTGTTGCCCTGGTGCTTAACCCATGCTTTGGGCGGGGAATGGGATTATAGGTCTCACGTGTCGTTTCTTTTTCAGATTTTGTAAATTTTATATGCTGCAGGTCCACCCAATGCCTTGACGCTGGTTAGGAGAAACATGTCATTGTAGCCGACTGCCAGACTTCTCATACGAACAGACTGCTGAGCCTATTGTTGGGACTTGGATGTTAAGCTATGCACGACTCGATGGAAGCCTTGTTTGTTTACTCGCTTGTTTGCTCTTTTGTCAAATTAGAAAAAAAAACAACAGGCCCCAAGCTCTGAACTAGCCTTTAGACCCTTACTAAGACCGTCTTTGGTTCCCCCTAGCTGAAGTTGACACCTTATGCAGGGCACCACCATACACATCACAAAGCGGCACTCTGTATTTTTATTGTGACGCATATTCACAATAGCTCTAGGACACGTGTTAGAGTGCGCCTTTTCTCTCGGGACAAGGAGTACTGCATATTGTGGATGCTGTTGGCCTATGCCATCCACGCCAATATGCGCAAATGTACCATGTGCAACCGAATCCGTCCCCAGAAAATGCTGATGTCGTACAAGGCATGGCATAGAACCCCTGAAAACAACCCTAACTTCAAGAATACTAGGGTTCCGTGTGTACCCCTCTCATGTGACCCCACCAGGTAAGATTCTTCTACTTGCATCATGTCGACATCAAGTCTCCACTGCAGCATAGCTCAGGATATAATTGACGAGCCATCCAGAAAAAAAGCATTGGAAGACCTGCGGATTAAAGGAAGAAAGAAACTTGTATGCTTGACTAAGCTGAACTGTAAGCTAAAATAAGCGCCACCATTGTACAATGCTCGATCTAACTGGCTGTATAGAACAACTTCCTCACAACGGCAAAGCTTGATCACACTGGTCCTTTGTATATCACATCATTCTTGGCTTTCTTACCATTAGCCTAAGATGGACGCCGAAATCAGAAGCATCATCCCCAATATTGACCCGGTTCTCTCCGAGTACTCGGCCGGCTACCTGACCCATGCCTCCACGTCGGTCGCCGATGAAGAGAACAATGCCGTGGCGCCCATTGATGAAGCTGCCGAGACTATCACAGAACTGCTGCTCTCGGCTGCCGGAACACCCAACAAGGCCCAGGAAGAGAAGATCCGTGCCCTGGTGAGCAAGTGGGTGGGTAAGTACAACGAAATCTATGGCTCCGAAGATCGTGGTTCGTCGGCAGCTGTCAAGCGTCTGGACCAGGCCTTCCAGGTCGGCGCACAGCGCAACATGTCGTCGACGCTGGCTGTGTCCACGGGTGCAGTTGACCTGGAGTCTGCCAATGCCCGCAAGGTTGAGTCCAAGGTCGACAAGAAGAAGCTGGAGAAGGCCGAACGCAAGATTGCCGCCAAGCAGCAGAAGAAGGAGTTCAAGACGGTTGAGTACGAGGCCTCGCGTCTACTGAACCAGACCGAATCGGCCCAGTCGTACGAAGAGTTCTACATGGCTGTCAACCCGCTGCAGATTGGTGGCACGGGCGGCAACAAGACCAAGGACATCAAGATTGACAGCATTGACGTGTCTATTGGTGGCCAGCGTATTCTTACCGACACCAACTTTACTCTGGCTTATGGCCACCGTTATGGTCTGGTTGGTAACAACGGTGTGGGTAAATCCACGCTGCTGAGAGCACTGTCTCGCCGTGAACTGCCCATTCCTACACACATTTCGATTCTTCACGTCGAGCAAGAGCTCACTGGAGATGACACACCGGCCATCCAAGCTGTGCTAGATGCCGATGTTTGGCGCAAGATGCTGCTTAAGGAGCAGAGTGTAAGTAAACCCGAACCTGTGTTTGGGGTTTCATCATTATATTATTTCAAAGTGCTAACATCTGCCTCTACTTATAGGAACTCACTGAAAAACTGACTGACCTCGAATCCAAGCGTGCCGGAATGGCCGATACTTCTGCTGACGCCGCTAAGCTCGACCATGAGCGCGAAGTTCTTGATACCCGCCTGGGAGATGTGCAAGGAAAGCTTGCCGAAATGGAATCAGACAAGGCCGAGTCCCGTGCAGCCAGCATCTTGGCTGGTCTCGGTTTCTCTGCCGAGAGACAACAGTTCGCGACAAAGACATTCTCTGGTGGTTGGCGTATGCGTCTGGCTCTTGCTAGAGCGCTTTTCTGCGAGCCTGATCTGCTACTTCTTGACGAGCCGTCGAACATGTTGGATGTGCCATCCATCACCTTCTTATCAAATTACCTCCAGGGCTATCCCAGTACGCTTCTGGTCGTGTCTCACGACAGAGCCTTCCTCAACGAAGTGGCTACCGACATTATCCACCAGCACTCGGAGAGACTTGACTACTACCGGAGCGCCAACTTTGAAAGCTTCTATGCAACCCGCGAGGAGCGCAAGAAGCAGGCCAAGAAGGAATACGAGAAGCAAATGGGTGAGCGGGCCCATCTCCAAGCCTTCATTGACAAGTTCCGGTACAACGCAGCCAAGTCCTCGGAGGCGCAGTCGCGTATCAAGAAATTGGAGAGAATGCCGGTCCTGGAGCCACCGGAGGCCGAGTATAGTGTCAAGTTCAAATTCCCCGAGGTAGAAAAGATGACGCCTCCAATCATCCAGATGACCGATGTTACGTTTGGCTACTCACCCGATAAGATGCTGCTTCGCAACGTCGATCTGGACGTACAGCTGGATTCTCGAATTGGTATTGTCGGACCCAACGGTGCGGGTAAGACAACAGTGCTTAAGCTGCTTATTGGCAAGCTGACGCCTACCAGCGGTCTTATTTCACAAAACCCGCGGTTGCGCGTGGGCTACTTTGCGCAGCACCACGTGGATGCGCTAGACTTGAACATGAGCGCCGTCTCCTTCATGGCCAAGATGTACCACGGCCGTACAGATGAGGAATACCGGCGCCAACTAGGCGCGTTTGGTATCACGGGCACCACGGGCCTGCAGAAGATGGAGGTGCTATCTGGTGGTCAAAAGTCGCGTGTAGCATTTGCTTGTCTGGCGCTGACAAACCCGCACATTCTGGTACTTGACGAGCCGTCCAATCACCTGGATATCGAGGCGATGGATGCGCTGTCAGAAGCGCTGCAGAACTTTGAGGGTGGTGTGCTTATGGTGTCTCACGATGTTACGATGCTCCAGACAGTATGCACTTCGCTGTGGGTGTGTGACCATGGCACGGTGGAGAAGTTTGATGGCGATGTGCAAATGTACAAGAAGCGTATTACGTCGCAGGCCGATTCGGCTGGTGTGGTACAGGCCCATTGATATTGATGTGGGGGTGGACTAACTAGCTGGAGATGCAAAACATGGCCAACCCTAATTTTGGGCACCAATTGATCCCTTGAACTTGTATAGAAAGGTAGTTAGTTATGTGTCTCTTGACTTGTGAATATGCCATTGTTAGAAACGGCCAGTATCTGTGTCTGGTGCTCAAGCCTCCCCCTTATACAAGTAGCAAGCTCCCTCGGTTCGGCTAGAGGTTCGTTGGGGTGAGGGAGCTGCAACCTCCTTTTTGACGACAGTGTGTAATTTGGATTTTGGACAAGCTAAGCAGGTTAAGCGCAAGCTAGGCCCAGCTTGAACAAGCTAGAGGGTCATGAAGATCACTATAACCCTAGACCCTATCGAGAAACCATGGTGTTGCATTTCATCCCAAGTCGTCGTGATGTGTTTAGCCGAGCAATAGCCGATCAAAGCCCTGGTTAGTGCCAGTGTCTGTGTTTTGTTTTATTTTCTCCTTTTCGTGTCGCGGCTTACAGTTGCCCAGTGAGAGGGAGAGGCACTGGTAAAATAAACAAACCGGTCTGACCTGATGGCCCAACATCAATTGATGGTTCAGGGAAAGAACCTCCCTTGATGGCCTGGGGATGATTCTCAGTCACGTTATCATGACTGGACACGTAAAAAAGAATTCAGGTGGATATTTTGGAATATTGCGTGGGGACAGGGTCCTGTGACCGAGAATAACACATGGACCATTACCGTACGATTGATAACCCTGATACCGAGCAACAGTGTAGAGCAGCAGTGTAGCCGTTATGGCAGATGAAATGAATGGGCTTGCGGCCCTTGGAAATCGGGCACTTGTGACGGGCTTTTCTGATAGGACGGAGGCGAGGGAGAGGGCTCCACAACAACGACCTACCTAGCAGTTGAGATGGTCAGGATATGATCTGCCAATTACAGCTCCAGTCGACGGTTCAGTGGGTACCAATGCTGCGGTGGGCTGGTGGCTGGGTGGCTAATGGGAAGCTTTCTTTCTGGCATTGTTGTGGAGGGACGGCGCTATAATACGAATACAATGTATTATGCTGGCGATGCCAAGTACATGCACACGTACAACAGCAAAAACCAAAGCATAGCAGCAAAGCCAGAGACAACGACAACAGCGCGGATGTGGAAATATGTGATGTGCCGGGTGTGATTTGCTCCCCTTTTTCACGGGGTTGAGTTGTGTGAAAATCAAAAGTGGAGCCAGTGTGCTGGCCACGTTGACAGGAAAAAAGGGCCTGGGGAGGGGACAGGAGGGCGCAGATACAGGGGAGGGGCCGCTGAAATGGAGGGGAATGGGGCAGTCAAAGGGGCCTGGGGGGTTGCTACGCGGGGCCAGCTGACGCTAGCTTCAGAGCAGAGCATGTTGGAGCTACAGAGCTCCAGTGCTGAAGGGGCAGAAACATGTGGTACAACGTCTACTGGCGGTGAAGCGCTGGGAGTGACCGCTGGTTTGAGCTGGCTTGGGCTGGGACCGGCGGTGATTGGCTGGGCGGGCCGTTTCTCTGTGCTGGAAATGAATGCAGCACCAAGGCGGCCGCTACTGGATTTTCGCAGCAGTAGAAGTAGGCGATAACTAACTATGCCTGTAACTCTTGCACAATTGTAATTGTGTACTGGGCAATTTCTCACAGTGCCCATCCCCTGGCCGGACCTGGCCTGTCTTGTGTTTTTAATTGATTAATTCTTTTTTTACCCCTTCCCTTCCCTTCCCCTTGGCCTTCCTCTTCCTTTTGGCTGGTTGTCCTTCTTCGCTCTTGAAAGCTCTCCACGCCCTTTTTCTCCTTTCCTTTCTCTTCATCTCCTCCGGGTCTCTTTTTATTTTCCCTGACTTGCCTGTTGCTTCTTCTGCTTCTGCTCTCTAGGCCCAACTCCCACACTAAGTCAGCTAATCAGTCCACCATGCGCGAGATCGTAAGTCTGCTTTGAACCCAAGGCCACCATCACCATCACCATCACCACCGCCCCGACCGACCCTGTTTTTTCTGCCGCCACCCTTCATCGCCCCCTTTCCGCCGTGCCGCAGTCTCGGGGCCTCGTTGACAAGGCCAATTGGCCGCCGGGCTCTTGTCCCGATTTCGACGTGGGCCAGCGAGCCGCGGCTTTGGCCTGTGTGGCCGGCCGAGACCCCAGAGCTATCCTCGAGCGTCGATACCCCGCGACCGTCTCTGCTGCTGCCATTGGCGGCCCAATGCACTACATCCATCTCCGCCACCGAGGCTATCACCAACACCGCCGCCATCGCCACCCTCAATGCCGCTGATTTGCGTCTTGTGATAACTAACTTTGTTTTTTTCTTTTTGCTGCCAACAGGTCCACCTTCAGACCGGCCAGTGCGTAAGTAGCCTTCCTGTCCTTCACCAGCATGACGCCACGTCGCTGTCGTGATGGTTTTTGTGCTGCCCTGCGGGGGCCAGCTTAGCCTGAATCCAGCTAACGCTCTTCTTTCACGATAACAGGGTAACCAGATTGGTGCCGCCTTTTGGTGCGTGGCCTCTGTCTAGCCGTTGTCTGAGTCTTCTGCCTGGCTGACTCAATTGAGCCCAGCAAAGACGACCACAACAATGGCTGGTTCAAAGCCTTCGACTCCCGCAGAACGCTAATGCCCCGTGAATAGGCAAACCATCTCCGGCGAGCACGGCCTTGACAGCAATGGAGTGTACGTATTTAATCTTTCTCCCCCCTTGGCCGGGCTGGCTCAATCGCCCAAAGCAGAGCGACCTGGCATTGCTGCCCAGCTCACCTTGCTACCCCTGAACATCATTGGCCACCCCATCTGATCTACCCTGTACTGACTCTATTTTCTTGACAGGTACAACGGTACCTCTGACCTCCAGCTGGAGCGCATGAACGTCTACTTCAACGAGGTACGCTACTCCAACTCTCGACTGCTGCTGTCGTGCGAATGTGCGGCTTTGCTCGACTATCAGTACACACTAGAACAAGCCTTGCGCGCGTTAAATCGCCTGCATCTTGCTAACTCCACCATTTATTTAGGCCTCCGGTAACAAGTATGTTCCCCGTGCTGTCCTTGTTGATCTGGAGCCCGGTACCATGGACGCTGTTCGTGCTGGCCCCTTCGGCGAGCTGTTCCGCCCCGACAACTTCATCTTCGGCCAGTCTGGTGCCGGAAACAACTGGGCCAAGGGTCACTACACCGAGGGTGCTGAGCTGGTTGACCAGGTTCTTGATGTCGTCCGCCGCGAGGCCGAGGGCTGCGACAGCCTTCAGGGTTTCCAGATCACCCACTCCCTGGGTGGTGGTACTGGTGCTGGTATGGGTACTCTGCTGATTTCCAAGATCCGCGAGGAGTTCCCTGACCGCATGATGGCCACCTTCTCCGTTGTCCCTTCCCCCAAGGTCTCCGATACCGTTGTCGAGCCTTACAACGCCACCCTGTCCGTCCACCAGCTCGTCGAGAACTCTGACGAGACTTTCTGCATTGACAACGAAGCTCTGTACGACATCTGCATGCGCACCCTGAAGCTGTCCAACCCCTCGTACGGTGACCTGAACCACCTAGTCTCCGCCGTCATGTCGGGTGTCACCACCTGCCTGCGTTTCCCCGGTCAGCTGAACTCTGACCTGCGTAAGCTGGCTGTCAACATGGTTCCCTTCCCCCGTCTGCACTTCTTCATGGTCGGCTTCGCTCCCCTGACCAGCCGCGGTGCTCACTCCTTCCGCGCTGTCAGTGTTCCTGAGCTCACCCAGCAGATGTTCGACCCCAAGAACATGATGGCTGCCTCTGATTTCCGCAACGGCCGCTACCTGACTTGCTCTGCCATCTTGTACGTACTGCCCTACCAATCCGCTTATCCCGAACACACATTGCTAACCCGTCTCTTTTCTACACAACAGCCGTGGCAAGGTTGCCATGAAGGAGGTTGAGGACCAGATGCGCAACGTTCAGAACAAGAACTCGTCGTACTTCGTCGAGTGGATCCCCAACAACGTCCAGACCGCCCTGTGCTCAATTCCTCCCCGTGGCCTCAAGATGTCGTCGACCTTTGTCGGTAACTCGACCGCCATCCAGGAGCTGTTCAAGCGCATTGGCGAGCAGTTCACTGCCATGTTCCGTCGCAAGGCTTTCTTGCATTGGTACACTGGTGAGGGTATGGACGAGATGGAGTTCACTGAGGCTGAGTCCAACATGAACGATCTCGTCTCCGAGTACCAGCAGTACCAGGATGCTGGTATTGACGAAGAGGAGGAGGAGTACGAGGAGGAGGCCCCCCTTGACGAGGAGGTTTAAATTAACTGCGCTGCCCACATTGTTACTACCGAGTGTCGAGTTGCCTTTTCCTTTTCTAGTCTTTGGATGACCTACTTCTTTTCCTGCTTCTACTTGCTACCCCTCTACTACTGCTCTCCTGTCACTTGTCTTTTGCTCATACCATAATCCTTTTTTTTTTCTCCTTTCCATCTCTTGTCCTTTTCTTCCACGTGTTGCGACATTTGCGTTCTCCGGTGTTTTCTCAGTCTCTACCTCGGGGTTGTAAATGACGAAAAAAAGGAGGGCGTTCCCGGTATATGTATACGTCCTTGTGCTTGATATGTAGTGTGTGTCTCGCGTTATTGGACTTGGCCATGCTTTCTATGTGATTGGCCTGCTTTATTGTTCTTCTTTCCTTATTCGTCGAGAAGACCCTGCTTGTTGTAGATGTTGCTGCTCGTCTTACATACCCTCTTTCATGATCATTCTTCTTTTAATAATTGATACAGAGCTGGGCTTGTACTAGGGGCTCATTACCACCGCACGACATGGAATCTAGAGCTTGAAACGTGTGTGGACTGAGCAGTGAGAAGCGATAAACTTGCAAGATCACGGGGGGTCTTTGGGACATAACTTCGTTGGTGTCCAAGTTTGTTGTCCTGAAAAGGTGAAGGCTCTGATATGAGTGTCCAAATGGGAAATTTATTTCCTGGATAAAGGAAGCATGCTACCAGTGAGGAAAGTGGGAAGAGATAGGAACAGCTTGATTTCTTTTTTTCCATGTAGCTACGCAGTCATCATCATCACAGACTTTCTCCCAGATGCTTGACTCTGGTGTCTGGGAGGCAACTTGCACGGTACTGGTATCTGTGGGCGGTCAAAGGAAACCTCGGTTGAGATTCATCTTCCAACATGCCATGGCTGAATGATGTAGATGAATAACTGCTGCTGAAGCAGTTGGTTAGTTACTCTGACATGTTTATTGGTGCACCATCATGGCTAAGATGGTTCGTGGAAACGGATCGTTGGGTGACGGGCATAGAGACCAAAGGAGCAAGTAGACTGACTCCTTTGAATTATGGAGTAATTAGGCGAGGAAGATATGCATTGTCGGCATGAGAGCAGTAGTTGGTATGTTATTGCTGTCAGGTTTCTCTACAAAGGTGTTGCTGGTGGTTTTGGTAGTGGACTAGTCCTGTGTTACCTTCCGTGCTTAGTCATACGTTTGTTGGTGCCCGTGAGACTCTGAGCTTCACGGCTTCCCGTGAATGTATGGGGCCCCACTGGAGCCTCAAGGCTGGAACTTTTTCCTTCGATGGGTTTTTAGCGGGGCCAAATTTGCGTGTAGTGGTGAGGAAAAGCAAAAGCTACGAAGCTCTCTTTGCAATTTCGAGATAATCCAGGCGTCTGGACCAATGACGACGGATTAATTAGAAGGCCTCCTTTTCCTTTCTTTTTTTTTTACAGTTTCCCCCCTCTTCCTTTGGGTGTGATTGTTTCTCTGGCCTTTTCTAGATTTTTTTTTTTCGTTCCGCAGGGGGGGTACAGAGCGTCGCCAACCCCAAGTTTCTGCGGGCAAAGCGAAGACACCCGGAGCCGACCGACGACAAGCGAGACGCCGGCCGACTTACTCCCTAGACCGACCTGGACGACGACGACGACGATACCGAAAACACAGCATAGATCATGCTCTCTCCGCTACGCATGCGGGCAGCCGCGCCGGCGCTCTTTGCCGGCCGCGCCGCTGCGCCCTTCTCGACGACCGCAGCAGCCCAGTCCAAGCTGGGCCGCACGGCGCTGACGATCCCGCCGGGCGTGGAGATCATGGTCGGCGAGGCGGTGGCGAGCAAGATCCCGACGTCGTACAAGCCGCTGGTGCGCCGCACCGTCACAGTCACCGGGCCGTTAGGCTCGCTGGACATGCAGATCCCGAGCTTCCTACATATTGCACAGGACCCCGAGAGGAGGCAGGCGATGGTCAGCGTGGCGGATGATAAGGAGCGGAAGCAGCGGGAGATGTGGGGTGAGTCTTTCCTTGCTTGCTGGTGAACTGTTGGCTCTACAGGGGACGGCATGGGAGAAGCCCGAGGGCTTTCTGCCTTTGCGTTTTTTATATATGAGCTTTTACTGACCTGTACATAGGCACCACTTGGTCCTATCTCCAGCGCAACATCATGGGCGTCTCCGAAGGCCACACGGCCGTCCTGCGACTGACGGGTATCGGATACCGAGCCGTCGTCGAGCACCGGCCGCACAAGGCCGAGTTTCCGGGGCAGAAGTTTCTTTGCATGAAGCTGGGATACACGCATCCAATTGAAATGGGCATTCCTCAGGGCGTGACGGTGACGACGCCGTCGCTGACGCGCGTGCTGATTGAGGGCATCGACCGCGAGCTCATCATGTCGTTTGCCGGCAAGATCCGCAAGTGGCGCCCGCCGGAGCCGTACAAGGGAAAGGGTGTCTACATCAACGACCAGACCATCAAGCTCAAGCAGAAGAAGATCAAATAGACTGTTGCCTGGCGGGTCTTTGTGTGGCCTCTGTGTGCAACATGGTGTTCTGCTCGGCGGGCGCTTGGTGCTTTGCGTGGCGGCGAGCTGGCCCAGGACAGAGTTGTATTATTACTGTTGGTTGTGTACTATTATTGTCCTTTATATCAAACCTGTGGTGCGAGTCGGGGCATCTGCAAAACATACGTGAAGCCAAGACGTGAATGTGTGTCGTTGGTAGTCAGGAGTGTTGTCGAAAGAAGAGGTTGCCATGTAGACGGTCAGGGCTGCATTTTAGCGAACCCAGACCCTATTTTTGTGCCCCGCCAAATCCGCAAGAAAACCACAGCCTTGCAAGACGATTTCACATAGCAAGGAGTAGAGCTTCATAGCTGTGCAGTTGGCCAATCAGTCAACCACACCACAGTCCCTTCATTTTTCTTTACTCGACCGGCTGCCCAGGGCCGCTGTCAAACTTTTCTTTGCAATTACGCATTGAGACTCCGCATCTGACACATCGAAAACTACGCCGGAGCTAATCGACATCACAGCTTCTGCCGAGACTTAGACTCACGACAACCTCGCCAACACGCACACAGCCCTCCCCCGCTAGGCTCTTAGCCACCAAACACCTCGGCAATGATTTCTGCCGCCCGTACTCGTGCTATCTACCGCTCGCTTCTGCGCGAGCTCCCGCCGCGGCCGCTGCTCTCGTCGCCGCGCACGCCGGTCCACGAGCTGATCCGCTCGCGCCTCGCCAGCGCCTCACCCAGCAGCCCGGCCACGGCCGCCACAGAGGCCCAGGCCAGCCAACTCATCTCGTATCTGCGTGCCCAGCGCGAGTACGTCACGCTGATTGAGCGGTACAACCCTGGTATGATGATGGACACCGAGGAGCGCGTGCGTCTGACGGCGCGCAAGGTCGGAATGGATCTGCCCAAGGAGTTTAAGTGAGAACGTCGGGCGAGAGGAGGAGGAGAAGGAGCAACGGGAGGCAGAGGCCGTGTCCTGCAGGGCTGGCGTTGGCTGGCGTGTATAACTACATATACTCTGTACATTATTTTTTCTTTTTCTTTTCGGGTTACACACAATACATCTCACCATAGATGAATACATTACCGCTGATGCTTTTTTTTTTTTTTACTTGCGTAAATAATGTCTTATATTGCCAAAGAAAATAAAGGAACCAAACTACAAGGACAAAGACATCACGTTTTTCCAGTCCAGCTTATAAGACACCCACCGCTAGGCCTCCTTCTTCCAGCTGCTCATCCCACCCGCCAGTCCGCAGCAGATACTCGCCGACTCTCTCTTTGACGCCCTCGACAACCTCGCCAAAGCCGCTCTTCCACTGGTCCTGCACCGTGCGAACCTTTTCCTTCAAGTCCATGCTCAGGGCGTTGGTCTCGCGCTTCAGCAGCTCCTGCGCCCTGCGCGCGCGCTCATCGGCAGAGGGCTTGCCGCCGCCGTCTGGGATTTCCGTCTCGATGACCTTGGCTTGCGCGTGGGCACTGGCTTCTTTGATCTCGTGCAGCAAACAGAGCATGTTGGTCTGCGACTCGATAAACTGGTACGTGCTCTTCTCTGCGTGCAACAACAGGCTGAACAGATACTGCAGTGGGTGGTCGTAGTACGCTGGGTTCTCGTCATACTCTGCCCCGGGAATCTGTATGCGGAAGCCCTCCAGCGATGACGGCACCTTGTCTAATACACCGCTCAGTGGCGGTGCGATGTCCCAAAAGGCGTTCAGTTGGACTTGGCAGCCACGCATGACGGTCTGCTCGACAACGTTCTGGAACTCTAGAGTGCGGTTGCGTATCTCGACTGCAAAGACACTCTTGCGTTTGGTAGCATCATCGCCAAAATATGCCTTGGTGTGGCGAATCTTGTCTTCATTACCAGACAGTTGATGCGGGATCAGGGCAACGGCCAGGTACCTGTCATTACGGGCGGACAGGAGATCGAAGATGGCCTTGTACAGGCTCTCCCTGGTTTCAAAAATCCACTTCAACAATGATAACTTCTCAAGCAGCTCTGGCTGATCATCGCCTTCTTCCTGTGGGAGATCTGCGGCGTTGTCTGAGTGGTTAAACAATCCGATCGCCAAGCTATTGAGTAGCTCCGTAGCTTTGGTAATGCGGGCCGTGAGCATTTCGTTCAAGGGTAACACTACCTCCCTCTGGAACCCCTCAAAGCTTTTCTCATCCAGCTCTTTGATTTTTGCTCTCTTCTGCTGCTCTTGGTTATCTTTCTCTATGGTACTGGCGTCCATGTATGAAAGCTCGCCCGAGTCAACCATAGCCTGCAGATTCTGAACAAGTTTCCGTCGTGCTGTGACTTGCTCCTGCACTAGGGTGGCTTTGAGTTTGGTGTTTTTCTTTTCAAACTCCTCCTTGATGCTTGAAATTTCCGCCATGTTGCTAAGCACTCTCACCTCGTTTCGGATGTCGGTCAAGTCGGGGTGGTTATTATTAACTGCAGGGTGGTGACGAGGATACGGCGGAGGCATGGTGACGAGGCGAGACACATCGACTAGCGCAGCGTTGGGAGTGTTGGGCTGGGACGAAGTTGGCTGTGATCCAATTGAAAACCGGTTGCTATGCGGCGTCAAGTTGTCATCCTTCTTTCCCGGAAGCTGTACATCATGGGTCTCAGAGCTGCTTGGCTGGTGCCAGTCACTGCTCTGGGGCTCATCTTCCCACTGAAGAGCCTCGCGGGCTTCCTTGGGCACACCCATGTATTTGGATTCCCTTTTGGATCGCAGAAGCCCCCCTTCCACTCGCCCCTCAGAGCCAGCTTCCCACCATCTGCTCACAGGACGGCCACGAGAATCACAATCATCTGCAATGCTGAGACTAAGAATAGGAGACAATGAAGGCATGAAACCATGTGCTGACCATTGCAAGTTGTTACCCATGGGTCCGGGCGAAGGGGGCAGAGAGGATGTCATGGACGCAGAGTTGGGTGCTGAGCTTGAAAGGTCAGCGCCATCTCCAAAGTTTGTATTGGCTGTCGTTGCAGACGGTAGCAAAGAAACAGAGGATTGTGGAGTCCAATCACTCTGGGATACGCTGGATGACCTCCGGCTGGCCATAGGACGAAACAGATCACGGGTGAGGTCGAAAATCTCCGATCCCATGATGCTGATGGCATTGGAATAACGCTCTCGGCGGATCCTGGACTCGGCAACAATGAAATCTGCAAAGAGCCGTACCCGTTCTGCGTCTGACGCAACGGCCGCTTCTCTAGTAGCAAAAGCCTTGTATCTCTCAATAGTATCATGGCTGAACTGGTCGGCTGTTTGGGTGATTGCCTTTTGTTTCGCGGCCAATAATGCAGACTGAGATGCTTCTCCTGAACTGCCGGCATTTCGTATTGCACTCGAAGCTCTAGATCTGCTAGGCGGAGTCTGAGCCACTAAGCTGTCAGTCTGGTTTTTTGACGCCCCAGAGTGAGGCGTGGAGGTATTGACCCTCAACGACTTGCTACTTTCAGGAAACTCCCCAGTGCGAGACGTTGGCGTTTCGTTAAATTTCCCGCTGCGTGGAGTTATTCGAGTAGCGCCAGATCTTGAGAGAGTCGTTGTTGAAGGGATGGTGATTTCGGCGGGCTGTCCATTATACTCAAGAGAAGACTGGTTTGAGCGTACGCGGCTTTCACTACGTCTTTGTGCAATAGTTTTGTCGCCTTGGGCTGACTGGCTCTGTGAGATATTGTAAGCTTGAGACTCTTCTACCTGTTCACTGTTTGTAATAGTCGAACTAGAGTTGGTCTGCGACTGGCTACATGATGAAAGTGACTCCGTGTCTTGTGTCTGTGTGATCTGCCGAGGCACTGGCGGTGGTGGTGATGAGCTTGAAACCGGTGTCTCATCTGTCCAGTTTGCGGGCGTTGGAGGTACCGGTCCTAGGGCAGAAACACCTGAGGGGGGAGGCCTTCGAGTTGGCGGAGACATGATCGGACGGTCTCTTCCATATGATTGCGCACTCTGTGATCTAGCTTGTGACGGGGGAGGTCCAGGAGGCGGTGGGGGGATGGGAATGTCGACCCTCCATTGCCCCTCTTGTGGTAAGCCCGATGCTCGATCGGTCCACCCCGGCGTTTCTATGGCGCTGGCAGAAGCGGCTCGTCTAGATGATGGAGGTCCGGGGGAGGGAAGAAGGCCAAAAGATTCATTTGACGGTACATAAACTGAAAGACCTCTAACATTGGCTGCGTTTTCCATGGAGCCTCCAGGCGTTATTTGAATTCGCCCCTGTGCCTGTTCTGTATCGCGGCGCCGGGTAAAACTTGAAAGGCCAAACCGGCGTTCCCGGGAAGATCTCCGGCTTTCCGCAGCCGGCGGCGGAGGAAAGCTCTGCGGGCCATCGGTAGAGCCGAGTCGCGAGAGTGGTACGCGCGTTGCAGAGGTATTTGCTGTTGACGGCTCAAAACTCATGCTGATTGGACGTGGCTGGGAGACATACGACGGACTATAAGGAGGAGGAGGAGGGGCAGTGCCTGGAGGACCAGGTTTCTGTTAGCTCATACAAAGATAAGGGATCGCCCGTGGAGAAATCCATATGCTTACCATCTGGGCTTCGGGCGTGGCCCAGTCCTGAAGGTAGCCGTTCAGCAGCCCGCACGGCCGGTGCTCCCCATTCTTGTGGATTATACGGCTGGATAGCACTAGCTGGGGACTGAGTGTAGCCGCTGGGGGTTATTGTAGCCGCCGAGAGAGGAATAGACTGCAAGTGCAAAGCAGCAGAAGCAGGCGCCGCGGTTTGAAGAGGATCTAACATCAGCCTCAGGCGAGAAGATTCGTGCATATCCATGGCTTGAGCTTGAAAACACACGATGCGCTGAGAATAAGAATGACGTCGGCTCCTGTTTGACGATGCTCTGGAGACGAAGAGAACAGCGACCAGGCGAGAAGCAATGTGATGTAACCCAAAAGTGAGGGGAAGAATGACAAGAGAACGAGCAAAATTTCTTGCGACAGAGGAAATCAGCCACGGCGCAAAACCAAGCAATGGGCGAAGTTGATATTCCCAATTGAGAGAACTGCAAGAAGCGTGTGGTCTGTCTGTCTTCGATTCCGAGCTGCTTCTCTGGGACTGTGGTAAGCGAGCTTGGATCTCACACACAGCTGGAGTTGATGGACAGAAGACGCTCAACAGCTTATCTCTAACCTCTGAGAAAGGTTATAGCAAGAAGAGAAGAAAAAAAACAAGAGGGCAGGGCGACACCGAGAAAGAAACAAGCACAGTAAATCTTGGCGTAGTGCGAAGACTATGATGTGGCTTACTACAACTATCCTATGCAAAAAAGAGCATGGGGGAAGGAATGCAAAGAACGCTTCCTCGCTACCTCTTTGAGATTTGCTCAGGCCCTCTCCCTTCCCCCTTCTCGCGCCTCGGAAGCTCATCCAGAAGTACTACCCAACGTTTAGGGGGCCATTGAGAAATCGGCTTCAGCAGGAGTACTAGCGGGGTTATCAACATTCTCTTGGCATCACAGAGTGCCGGGAACATGTACGGGAGAAAACTACCACATGCAAATGGTATACTCGGCTTGTAGGCACGTCTTCCTGGTCTCCAGCCCCCCGCCCCCAGAACTGGTGTACATGGTAGCTTGCACACATGAGAGTATATACAAGGGAAAGCTGGTCGTGTCTGTGTAGCACCCTAGGAAAGCTACAACCCCCGCTGTCCATTGAGACCAAGACTGGATTCTCTATCTGGTGACAACACCCGCCGTGATGCCATGCGGTCTCATGATGGGCTTTCCGCCAGAGTCAAAGTGCGCCGTTCTATTTTTAGAGCACCGTGAATTAGTCCCTCGCTGCTATTGGCTGGGCTGGCTCAGCATTGTGGACCGTCAGGGGTATTGGGCGCTTAGAGAGGACAGGGCTGTTTTTCCCTGATACTTGGTACAAGACCAGAAGCCAGAAGGGCCCGACTGGCGTGCTGCATGCGAGGCCACGGTCTGGGTGTGATAGTGCTCCGCGGTATTTACATAACTCATAACCATCGAATATGCGTTTTGGGCCTGTATGCACCAAACCGAGACCTCCATATCGTCATGTACCTTCCAACCCTCGGCTGTTGTTATAACCCTAGGGTTTGGCCCATTGTTCTCGGTTGGTCTAGGTACACCTGGGATATAAGTAACTACCAAAAGTACGGACTTACAACACTAACACTAGCAACATTGGTGTAACAAAAAAGCGACTACACAACCAGCTATGTCTTCAGCTCTAATTACCTAAGTAGCCATGTTGGAAGTATGTGGATTTTCATGACCAGTTGCTGTCAGTGTTCGAGCTATTCCACTGCTGGGGTCGACTGTCAGAAGAATACAGAGTAATACTGTAGCTCTGCACCATGGTTACATGCAAGGCTCCTGGCGTGGCGGTTGGGTCAGGCCAAGTCGAATTTCACCAACCAACAGTCAGACAGATTGTCGTTCACCCCTCATTTTGAGATGCGGCCTCTGAGAATTTGCTCGACACATGCTTTTTCACGACAAACTACAACCAATCCTATTTGGCCACGATGGAACTAATCGGTGCTGCTGCCAATGTTGTTTCAGTTGTCGAATTATCCGCCCAAGTCGGAGTTCTTTGCTTTCAGTATGGCAAGGACGTCAAAAACGCACCCTTCAAGATTAGGCAGCTCCGGCAGGAAGTTGCAAATCTCCAGGGAGTCACCGAGAAGGTCTTGGAATTTCTGGAGAAGCCAAATGGAGAAAATCTGAAGAAATCCAAGAGTCTAGATGATGTCCTGGAAGGCAGTCGGTCTTTGCTCTTGGAGCTGAGTGAGAAACTCGAGCCAAACATCACCCGCAAGACAATGAAAAGACTGGGCCTTCGTGCACTCAAGTGGCCTTTCCAACGCGGCGAAGTAGAGGCGCTCATCGATCAACTTCAACGTCACAACGAGTCAATCTCTCATATCCTTCAAGTACATCAGACGTAAGACCCCCGCTCTACCTCTCTTCGACAAGATCTAACAGTGGTTTCTACTAGTGAAATTCTCCACGAAGTCCATCAGGATGTGAAGGGAGTCCAGCGAACAACTGAACATACCAATCAAGCGATCGACCAACTAGATCAAACCATTCAACAAGCCGGCAAAGAAGTTGAGCGAATCGATCGAACAACGGCACAGACGAAGCTAGATGTTGCACAGGTGGATCAGAGTGTCACACACCTTGGCGAAGAAGTTGGTCAAGCCAAGAAGAATCTAATTGTTCTTGATCATAAAAACGTTCTAAGTACCCTCCCTATGGCAACTGGGGCATCGTTCAACTCTTATGAGGAACAACATAATCCAACCTGTCTGCCAGACACTCGTGTCGAACTTCTTCAAGAGATCCAGAACTGGGCAAGTGATTCATCTACCAAATCCCTTTTTTGGCTAAATGGCATGGCCGGCACAGGAAAGTCTACCATATCTCGTACTATTTGCCAACGCCTCTTGAAATCTGATCAGCTTGGCGCAAGCTTCTTTTTCAAAAGAGGAGAGGCCGATCGTGGAGGGCTATCCAGATTCGTTACAACACTTGCTGCTCAGCTTGTGCATATGCATCCTAGTGTTTCAGAGCACATCAAGACCGCAATCGATGATGACCCAGGTATTCACGGAAAATCTACGATAGAGCAATTTGACAAGTTGATAAAACAACCGCTGAGTAAGATCCCCTTTGACTCTCAGAAAGTATTCTCACTTGTCTTTGTCATTGACGCTCTTGACGAGTGTGACAAAGATAATGATGTGAGGGCCATCATCAACCTCTTTTCTTCTTGTGCCAAGGACCCGAACTTCAAACTGAGATTGAAGTGTCTTATCACAAGCCGGCCCGAGCTGCCTATTCGCCTTGGATTTAGTACCGTAAAGGGTACTTTCCAGGATTTGATTCTCCAAGACATAGCGCCTCATGTCATAGAGCATGATATTGCCGCCTTTTTAGATCACGAGATCTCCAAAATCCGGATGGATTACAACGAAACCGTAGCTACCAGTCGACAACTACCTCCCAGCTGGCCTGGAACAGAGAATCTCCAAACGCTTGTTAAAATGGCTGTTCCTCTCTTCATCTTTGCCGCTACAACGTGTCGGTTCATTGGGGATCGAAACTGCGGCAATCCAAATACACTACTCAAAGAGATTCTCAAGTTCCAAACAGGTGCCGAAACATCTCAGCTAGATGCAACTTACCTGCCCGTCTTGAATAGGCTAATTAACGGCTTGTCTACTCAACGTCGGAACAAGATGATTAAGAGATTTCAAAATATTGCTGGTCCTATTGTTATTCTTGCAACTCCGCTTTCCAAGCTTGCTTTAGGAGAACTTATCGACGTTCCCACAGAAACAATCGAGGAGCAGCTAGACCTGTTGCACTCAGTTCTCAGTGTCCCACAATCCATCCATTCGCCAGTTAGACTTCTCCATCTTTCATTTCGTGACTTCTTGCTCGATCCCCAGAAGCAAGACAAAAGCCCCTTTTGGATCGACGAGAAAGAAACTCATAAGAAGATGACTTCGAACTGCCTGCGCATCATGAATAACCACCTACGTACAGATATTTGCCAACTCGTGCATCCGGTTTATGATCGTGCCAAAGTTGAGGCCCAGGTCATACAGGATAATATTCCTGCAGAGTTACAGTATTCCTGTCTCTACTGGGTAAATCATGTACAGCAAGGAGAAGTGGTAGTCGATGACAGCAGCAAGATTTTCGGATTCTTGAAAGCCCACTTTCTTCACTGGCTAGAAGTCTTGAGTCTTTTGGGGAGAAGTTCAGAAAGCGTGAAGATTATCAGGGGCTTGCTACTAATGCTCACTGTAAGTTCTAATCAAAGCGTGAAATCGAGGCCGATGAACTAACATTTCACAGCCAGAAGGAAGCCGAGATCTGCGTGACTTTTTAAGAGATGCTTTGCGGCTCACACTATCCAATCTACAAATGATAGACATCGCACCACTTCAAATCTACTCTTCCATACTTGCTCTTACTCCTAAAAATAGCCCAGTCCGGCGGGCTTTCCAAGGACATATTCCAAAATGGATAACCCTTCCACCAGAACTAGAAGATGAATGGGACCAATGCCAACAAATCCTCGAGGGTCCTGGTGGACCATTGACCTTTGTAGTTTTCTCTCCCAATGGGGAACTTATTGCGTCACTGTCCGATGACAACAGTATCCAACTTTGGAGAAGTGATGATGGAACTTATGTGAGCGAGGTAATGTGTCACCAGGACCGCGTGCAATCAATCGTCTTTTCCCCCGATAGCACACTTTTGGCTTCCGCATCAGACGACCAAACAATCATTCTCTGGGGGACCGACGACGGCAGTTGTCTCAATGAGCTCAAAGGCCACGAGGGTGGTGTGAACTCGGTTGACTTTTCCCCTGATGGTATGCTTATCGTCTCAGGATCAGGTGATCATACAGTCCGACTCTGGAAAAGTCACGACGGATCTTTTCTTCGACAGCTTAGTGGCCATGACAGCGTGGTTTACTCAGTTGTCTTTTCACCCGATGGAACGCTCGTGGCATCTTGCTCAATGGATCATGTAATCCGCCTTTGGAAAACTGAAACCGGAACTTGTTTACGGCAGCTCGTAGACCATGAGCTGTTGCTAACGTCGGCGGTATTTTCACCTGATGGCTTACATATAGCATCTACGTCACTGGATCATACAGTTTATGTCTGGAGTGTCGAGGATGCTACCTGCGTATATCATCTGAAAGGACACCAAGACAAGGTGAGTTCGGCAGTCTTTTCACCAGACGGAAGTCTTGTGGCCTCTGTATCACAGGATCGTACAATTCGACTCTGGAGAATGGAGGATGGGATATGTGCGCACGAGCTCAGGGGCCATAAGAAACGAGTGAACTCGGTGGCTTTTTCGCCTGATGGTACGCTTGTGGCTTCGGCCTCACTAGACAGAACTGTATGCCTTTGGAACAGTGGCAACGGTGCCTGTGTACAAGAGCTTAAAGGCCATGAATTTCCGGCGGTCTCGGTGGCCTTTTCACCCGACGGAACATGCGTAGCCTCCGCCTCAATTGATTCAACAGTCCGGGTCTGGTCCAGTGATGTTAGCGCCTTTGTTCAAGGGTTGAAAGGTCATCAGGATCAGGTGAGCTCTGTTGTCCTTTCACCTAATGGCACACTTATCGCATCTGCCTCATATGATGGTACGGCTCGTCTCTGGAAGAGTGACGATGGCACTTGTCTCCACGAACTCAGAGGCCATGAAAATAGGATAAACTGTGTGACCTTCTCACCTGACAGTACTCTTATTGCCTCAGGCTCAAATGATGGCACAGCTCGGCTATGGAAAACCGAAGACGGCACTTGTGTAGTCAAGGTCAAGGGTCATAACGGCGGTGTGAAGTCAGTTACTTTTTCATCTGATGGCACATTGATAGCCTCGATATCAACTGAACCAACAGTCCGACTATGGAAGACTGATAACGGAATGTGTGTCCAGGAGCTCAAAGGACATGCAAAAACTGCGAACGCAGCCGCGTTTTCACCTGATGGAAACCTTGTGGCCTCGGCCTCATACGATAATACGGTTAGGCTCTGGAGAAGCAAAGATGGCTTCTGCATAAGCGAACTCAAAGGACATGAGGGCAGTGTGAACTCAGTGGCCTTTTCACCCGATGGGACACTCGTGGCTTCGGTTTCAGATGATCATACGGTCCGACTCTGGAGAGTGAGTGACGGAGTCTGTATGCATGAACTCAAGGGCCACAACAGTGCCGTTAGCGCGGTAGCCTTTTCACCTGACGGTTCACTCTTGGCATCAGGTTCAAGCGATCGTTCGGTCCGACTTTGGAGAACCTATGACGGTAGTTCTCTACGAGAACTTTATTATACATGGATGTCACGCCTTGAGTTTGACACCTCGGAGCCATACCTACGAACTGACTACGCGTCCATCGCTATTCATGACCTCATCCCCTATAATGGAAAAGCCGCCTCGGACTCGTCCAAAAGGTTTGATCATGGTATTGAGATTCACATAGGCAACTGTTGGATTCTATGGCAGGGCGCTCGTATCTTTTTTTTGCCTATTCCATTTCGCCCCCGATATTCAATGGTTTGTGGATCTACCGTGGCAATAGGCTGTAAATCTGGCCGAGTGATTATCATGAGATTTGAGAATATGGGATTTATGAGCCAGTTTTAACATGAGACATGCTAGTTGAGTCAAATGGCTTGGATCTGCTTGAAGTTGAGCGTTAGTGTAGCATTGATTCCTACGATGTTACACAAACTATGTGTTTGTCAGCAATGCCGCTCCATTTAGCGATAAGATAACAGCAGCAACATTTGGGAACCGGGCTTTACTGGCCGGTCTGGAAAGGATCTTTTTCTTTGGACAAGGGAAAGCTAGGTGTGGCGTAGACCCACAAACTACATGTCGCGACCCCTGTCAGCAAAGTCCCAAACATCAAAGTTCACAGTTGCACTAGTTACTGTAGAAGCCATTCTGTGCAAAGGTTTTCTCTCTCGTCTCGATTTAGAAAAAGCTTTTTTAAGTGGCCATTCCCCAAAGACCCATGATTTCAGCGTACTTTCAGCCCCTTCTTTTCTGCCACGTTTTGACATGCCGGTGTTGCAACGAACGAGAGTATAACTTTGTATTTTGTGGGTCCTCGCCACAATTGTGAGTCCCGCCACATCTCCTCGACTTCACTCACTTCAACACAGGAAAACACACTAATAAGGACTCTTTGTTTCTAGAGCATTCTGTCTCCCCACATTAAGATTGAGACTCCCCACATATAAATTTGCAGACCTCGTTGTTTCCCAAGTCTTGTTTCTTCTTTCTCATCAACCTTTTTTTTGCATTGAGATTCTTGAAGAGATTGCAACGAAACTTGCATCTTAACTGTGTGTGAAGCTAACAATAAGCATTCCAGCTTGCCTCATCTCACGGCATTCATATCTTTGGTAAGTCTCCAATGCGTCTCTTTCTTTGTCCCTGTTCATGATGAACCACCAGCTGGCACCAGTCATAGAGTGATTTGTACTCCCTTCATTGATGACTACCATTGCTGCGGTCTAGTACCGATTCTGATTACGAACTTATCCCTTTTCTCTTGATACTCAATACTTGCGTTAATGGTGCCCCGAGCTAACAAGTCAAAAGACCACGTAGATCAACCCAAGACTCGAGCTCAACTTCGAATCAAACATCCAAGGAAAAAAGCCAGGCTGGCTTCAAGATGGCGAACTATAATCCCGGCAACTATCACTATGTCTTCTCAAATGTGACTAAAGAATGGGTCACGGGATGGCTCAAGGAGAACATCGAGACAGTGAAAGCGACCGAAGGAGAATTGTCGGCTCGCGTCACACATCTCGTAGACGCAACTGGAGACTTCAGCGTCTATAATCGGAAGGGACAAGTTTATGCTACTGTCGAATTGGATCTTACGGTGGAATACTCCGGTATGCTAGCCTTGCTCCCGTCGCGCTTGTTTTCAGTTTTTCCTTTGTACTTGCTTTGGCGTCAGCCACAGTCTACCACTATCTACTATTTCTATCTTCATCACCATGACCATTCCCTACATCACCTTCAATTTCGATGCCTCTACCGTAATTTTTGTTGTTCTAAATTTGTAAAGTACCATGTGAATACTAACCCATTCAACTCTCTTGCCCAGGTTCTACCCCCGATGACGAGGAAGTGACTGGTACCCTAACCATTTCCCAGTTCGACAACGCCAATGACGATTCACATGTATATGAGGTGAGCATCAAATGACTTTCATCGCCCCGTAGTTGTACTTTGTGCTGAGATTCCTGTTTTTCATAACCAGATCAAGGTCGAGCTTCAAAATGAAGACAAGGCTAAACTGCCCGTCAAGAACTTTGTTCGGTCCAAGCTGGCACCCCAGCTCATCCAACTCTGCAAAAACATGTCCACACCGATGATCGAACGCCACCGTGGAGTTGTCCAACATGCTGCTGGCGCTGATCCTTCCAAGGGCTTCACTCCCGCCAAGGTCTACGTTAACCCCAGTGCCACCAAGCCTTCTACTTCTTCCGCTGCTGCCAACTCTGAGCCAACAAAGAAGAATGCTCCCGTCAACACCACGACGGTGACTGACACAGAAGAGTTCCGTACCACTGCCGAGGAGCTATACAAGACCTTCACTGATGTCGCCAGAATCAGTGCCTTCACGCGCGGCCATCCCAAGGTCTTTGAGGGCGCCAAGCAGGGTGGAAAGTTCGAGATCTTTGATGGCAACGTTTCTGGCCAGTACCTTGAGCTTGAAGAGCCCAAGAGAATTGTGCAAACCTGGCGTTTAAAGCAGTGGCCCGCCGACCACTTTTCGCGCCTCGAGATTTCCTTCGATCAGAACAATGTCGATCACGTCACTGTCATGAACGTCAAGTGGACCGGCGTTCCTACCGGCGAGGAAGACGTTACCAAGCGCAACTGGCGGGACTACTACGTGCGCAGCATTAAGCAGACTTTTGGGTAAGTTTCAGAGACTCCTCAACCAGCTACCAAGTATTGTTTTACTCACGCGTCCCTTTCTTCTCCAAGCTTCGGCACTATTCTGTAAACCACCAAAGAGAACAATCCTTGAACGAGAAATGTAATGAAAAATGACTGCCCCGATTACGACAGTCATTAATATCAACCGAGGGACAACACTATATGATAGTCTTATCCAAGTCTTGTTCGACCAACAAAGCGCACTCCTAAAGTCATGATATCAACTCAATGTGGCACACTCCTCGCAATACAGATATTACTGAGGCCGAATAATGTGCTTATAATCGATGATACGACACGGAAATAACTACGATTTATGAATCAAAGCATACATACATACACACATCAATATTCACGTAAAACTCTCGGCATCCTACCTGAAAATAGCTTGAGTTATGAATCGCCCTTGATATTCATATGCCGCTTCAGTACAAAGAAAAAGAAATGTTGAAAAAATATTGTCTAGTTAAAAATAGTACCAACGAAGAGAAGAAGAAATACACAAGCTGAGCGCTGAGCTGACGAACCCACACTCTCTCTCATTGCGGAGGCCCTCGACAGGCATAGAGCAGGTCACGACGCGTTCACACTCAATTTGTCACCAAATCCTCCAGGTTCTGGGACGGTAAGCAATAAAAATATAAAACAGGCACTCAATCAAGAGCCCAGAACCATGAAGATGGCTACGCACTCAGGCGCATTTACCACGAGCGGCGGTCCCAGTGACGGCGAGGCAGGTTCTCGACGTAGGACAGGTCGCGCTCGTACTCAACAGGGCACTCCTCCTCCTCGGTGGAGCCGGGAGAAGAAACAGAGGTGGACGAGCCGGTGGCGGCCGAGCCAGAGGTAGAGGCAGGCGAGGCGGGAGTGGTGGGAGTGGCAGTGGTAGAGTCATCGGTGTCGACGGGGCACTCCTCATCGCCGTTCTCGTACTCGGAGTCGGTGCCGGTGGTCAGAGGAGAAGAACCGGAGGTGGTCTTACTGCCGGCAGGGAGGGTGCTGTTGGTACCAGCCAGGGGAATGGTGGGCGAAGAAGCGGTGGTCTCATCGTCCTCCTCGGCGGGGCACTCGTCGTCCTCCTCATCGGTGGCAGAGGCGGAGCTGGTCTCCTCCTCCTCAGCGGGGCACTCGTCGTCCTCGGTAGTAGTGGGCTCCTCCTCCTCATCGGCGGGGCACTCATCCTCGTCGTCGTCGGTGGTGGTGGTGGGGGTGGTAGAGGAGTTGGACTCGGGGGAAGCGGCGGAGGTGGAGCTGCCGTTGGGGGTAGAGGGTGTGGTGGCAGAGCCGGAACCAGAGCCGTAGGAGTCAGAGCCGGTGTTACTGCTAGAGGTGGAGGTGGAGCCCGAGCCAGAGCCAGAGCCGGAACCAGAGCCAGAGCCGTAGGAGTCAGAGCCAGAACCAGTGCTAGAGGCAGAGGTAGAGTCAGAACCAGTGGTCTCAGTGTCCGAGGAGGAGTAAGAGCCCGAGCCAGAGCCGGAACCAGAGCCGGAACCAGAGCCAGAGCCGGAACCAGAGCTGGAGGTAGTGCCAGTGGAAGAGCTGCCACTCGAGCCAGAGGAAGAGGTAGCGGCAGAGCCGGTGGTGGGCGAAGAGCCGGTGGTCTCGTCGTCCTCATCAGCAGGGCACTCATCGTCACCGTCCTCGTACTCAGACTCAGCGCCAGAGGTAGAGGCAGGAGAAGAGGCAGAGGTGGTAGCATCAGGAGTGTCGTCCTCCTCAGCGGGGCACTCATCATCACCGTCCTCGTACTCGGAGTCAGTGCCAGTGGTCAGGGGGGAAGAGCCAGAGGTGGTCTTGCTGCCAGCAGGGTTGGTGCTGTTGGTTCCGGCAACGGGGATGACAGAAGAGCTGGGAGTGGTGGGAACAGTGTCGTTCTCAACGGGGCAGTCCTCCTCGCTACTCTCGGGGCCGGAGGTGGTCACAGGGGAAGAGCTAGAGGTGGCAGTACCAACAGCGGGGGCAGTGGTGTTGCCAGCGCCGTAGACGACAGAGTTGACATCCTCAGCGCCGTAGCTGCCGCCGGGAGCGGGGGTAGCATCAGTGGGGGTCGAGGTAGAAGCGGAGGCGGCAGTCTGGGGGCTAGAGCCGGTAGGGACAACAGAGCCGTTGGCACCGACGCTGCCAGTGCCGGCAGGAGCACCAGAGGGGGGCAGGATACCAGAGGGGACACCACCGGTGGGAGCAGCGCTCGAGGGAGTAGCGTCAGTAGGAGCACCGTAGCTGGGACCAGTGCCAACAGCGTCAGCGCTGGAGACAGCGCCAGAGGACTCGGGGCCGCTGGAGGGGCCGGCAGCGGGGGCGCTGCTGCTGCCGCCAGACGAGCCGCCGCAGGTGAAGACCGAGGGGCCGGGAACAGTGTAGCTCGAGGCAGAAGACTTGCTGGTGTCGAACTTGATGCCAGCGTCGCTGCTCTTGTAGGCACCGGGGAAAGCAACCAGGTCAGTGGGCACGGTGGTGCCGGAGCTGCTGACCTCCAGCTGGTGGCAGCCAACGTAGAACTGGGTGTTGGCAGAGCCGCCCAGGGAAATCACCTCGTGGCGGACCAGGTAGTAACCGGAGGCCAGGCACTCGGGAATGGTGTAGGTGTCCGCGGAACCGGAGGTACCCAGAGAGGTCTGTTCAAGGGTCTATTAGCGGCCTACTTGGTAATACCATGGCTGATGTCGTCTACTTACAGAAGGCCACTGGCCAGAGGAGGTAGGGCCAGCTTCCTGGACCTTGAACCAAACGGCGTTAGTGCCAGGGCTGTAGTTCTGGCAGCCGCTCTCGGGGCACTTGGCCATGTAGGTCACAGTGGGACCCTTGCTAAGGTTGGACCACTTGGACCAGTGCATCTCGACGGACTCGCCGGCCTTGACCTTGGCGTTCTCGGGAGCGCCCTTGGCAGCCTTGCCGTTGGAAGCACCGCACTGCATGTCGATGCTGGTCACATCCTTGACACCGGCGCTGCCAGTTGTGTAACGCGAGATGCGCTCATTGGTGTTGGAGTAGGAGCTATCGGCGGAGATGTTGCTGAACTTGAAGTTCTGGTTGCCAATGGAGCAGCCGGTGATGTAGCCCTGGGCGGCAACTAGGGATGCCGAAGCGACAATGGTGGTGAAGCCCTTCATGGTGAAGATCTTGGAAGAAGCGACAGTGGTGATTACTAGACAGCAAGATGGATGGGGGGATGCGCGTGAGGGTGGTGAGGATGTAAGTTGCTGAGGTGGGGGGAAATAAGGGGAGTGAATGCACGCAGTGCTAAACGAAAGAAAGCTCCAGGCTAACGAGAAAACAGCAAATCAGCAAATAAAAAGGAGGGATACAAAAGAATGACTAGCACATCAATCGTGCTTTGAGAGTGGGTGAGCAAAAGACTAAGTCTCAAGAAGACGAGGAGAGGGAGAAATTACGACGTAGCGTCCAACGGCGGACGCAACTTGGTCTTAAATACACCATCCACCCACAGCTCGCTCGCCTCAGCAAGCAAGGGTGACCACGGACTTCGTCTTATTACGGCCGTCCGCAAGCTAGTGGGAGTGGGAGTGAAAGTGAGCGGAGGGGCAAACGACCCTTGCGTTGTGCCCTCTCCTCCACCCGCTTTCGAAACGAGCCTGCCTACCACGCCCCTGGTTAGTCGGCCATCGTTGGTGGGAGCTGATGCTTGTCGTTGCGGACTTAAAATGGTAGGCTCTTTTACATGGCTCTCTATTATACTCAGCATCTCAGCCCTCAACACGCTCAGAGGGATCTCGTGAAACTAGTGCTGCTAGTCCAACGCAGTAGTTGCTCCTTCCATCCAATGTCAGTGAGTCCAGACCCACCGCAACCACACGCAATAGGCAGGACCTTTGCTTCGCTCTCCTTCTCGAACCCCTGTTTTTTTCAGCAGTTGCCGGTCGTTCCTCGCTGCAGGGGCCTTGCAGCAAGGTTGTTGCCATGTTCTTCTTTAGACTCAAGTCAGATTCAGGTGCAGCTTACTTGCAGTCTGGCTCCTGGGCACCTTCTAAATGCATGCCCCAGAGTCCTGCGCTTTCTTGGTCGCATGTGGAGCAGCTGTGGCCGTTCTCTTGGCTTAGGCCTTTGACAGTGGCTTTGGCTTGGGCTTCGATGGCTTGGACTCTCTTTTTGGACTCTGGCTTGGCTTGGCTTAAGCCCCTTCACCGGTTCCGAAACCTGGCCAAATTACAGGCCAGGGCGGGTAATTGCCAAATGAATAAGACACGAAGTAAGGTAGTTTCCCGGCAGCCAGAGCTAACATGAGATGATATCAGGTGGTTCTTTCCCTGATTTATTACACGTTAATTTTTGGGTTCCAACCCTCCATTCTCGAGAGATGCAAAGTGTGGTGTTGAGAGGACTGGCACTCCATCAGAAACAAAATTGGCGTCTTGGTCACATTGAGCAGAAGAGAAGAGGTGGGCAATGGCCTCACTATAAGGGACAACAAAGAACGCCCGTCACCCTGCAAAAAGCATAAATTCGATAAATCCAACCATCGCTTGCACCATCAAACATTCTGACACAATGTGAACGTGCCTGTAGTTCAACCCTAAACCTTAAAAAGCCAAGGACCCCTTCGTAACAAGACAACACAACTAACAGCTCGTTCTAGCCCAAGCCAAGCACAGTCGTGTAAAGCGAGCCATGCAGACCCAGAGTACAGATGAACGCGCTGGTTTCCCTACAGCTAAAACGCATTACGTCGAGAGATCTTGCTTGTAGTTCAGAACAGCCAGTCAGACAGCGACAGATTCCAGACTTTGACAAGCCAGTTTCCAGAGACGATCGGCTCCTCAGAAAGGCTTGTTGTGTTTTGTTTTTTTCAAGGTTTTGTTCAATAAGCCCTGTGACGTCCTCCCTGATCACTCGTGACAGCTGGTTGATCTGCTTGTCTGGCCTTCGACAGGTTTTCCATTTACCTTGCTTGCTTTTTTCTTCACATGCTTCGATCGGCATACATGTGGAGGACTCTTCCTGGCGCCCATCTTTTCCACATTGCTCACCAACTGCGCCTGGCTCCCCTCCCCCCTCATTTCCTCTTTCTTGTCTATGTTCTTCTAGCATTCTTCTTTGCCTTTTCTATTCCATCCCCAATGTTCACTCACGTCCAGCCTCTCGCTGTGCCAGTCCCCTATGCCTGTGCCCCCCACCCTTGGCGCTAATATATGAAACCAGGTTTGCCCCCCTTCTTGATATTACCTCCGACTAAACGAGGAATTGCTCACTTGAATTATATGTGCACCATAAAATATATGTATTCCATGCCGCTCAGACCACCCGGTCGGTTGTTTATTTTTCTCAGGGGCCACAAACCCAACGACATGGCTTTGACATTCCTTGTTTATTGAGTTTCATCAATCATTACCTAATTTAACGTTGATCCAAAAATGAGATCAAAGCTGGGAAATATACAACGGTTCCTTAGGGTCCAGTCACTTACTTGAAGCCTAGAAAGGGTTACCCAGGGTCTTCATACGGACCTCCACTCCCGACCCGCCGTCCGCTCCTCGCTTTGCTTCAGAATCGAGCGCTTATCTGCGCGACAACCTTCTTGTAATCCCATTTTCCCATTTCCGCAGTTTTGGCGGGCCAAAAGGGGCAACAGTTCTGCTCTCATTGTCTTGGGAACATTGGACGAAAAGTTGGAGTTGTTTCGCGATTCTGATACCTCACTAACAAATTTCTCCTGCAAAGGGTCCTTTTCTTTTTGTCTGTTGTTAAAGTATCCTTGATCGAGATGGAATTCCTTAGTGTGCTCCCGCACTAAAAAGAAGGTCACAGTATGGCGCGCGCGTTCTTTCAGCGCCTTTGAGCCGGTGCGGTTGGTCCGGGCTTCTGTTCACTGAAAAGAGGTCGAGCTTTCATCCAAACTTTATCGCTGTGACACAATCTTTCTGTAACTTGACGACTACTACTCTTGAAGGTGCGACAAGGACTCAGAAACATGCATAAAGAGACAAACAAGCTAGACGTCCGCGTGTTAGCTGTGACGGGGAGCATGCCTGCGCCTGTACTTGCACCACATGTCCAGCCATTGGCGTGTGCCCAGTTTGATCGAGGCTGGTCGGTTACATGTAACTATCCTGTTATATTCGCCCCATTTCTATCTTGTAGTTATGCACATTTTGTTACACATGTCCCTGAGAGATGCATCTAGGCCCCCACTTCGGTCTCTTCCTTCAATCACATACTTACTCCTTAGCCGCCGAGCTTTTGCCCGGCATCAAGCGGTTTCTCAAATTCACAGTGCTGCTGCTTTGGCTCGCCTCTTCTGCCTGTGGCTTTGGTTGTTGTTGTTGAAGGGGGGCAACCCATTTTTTCTCTCTCGCAACTCACGTTCCCGGTCCATGTCGCGAAACTGATAATTGTGAAAAAAGACGTCTCGCAGGTTGTCGGCAAATCCTAGGTCGTATAAGTTGTCGACTTCCCGAAGACTGTGCACCCGTTCCCACTCTCCCGTACCCGGGTATTGCGAGCCAGGCAGGGTGCCGTCTGCCGTGCGTACTAGAATCTGTTCCGTATCTGTGGGCCACCGTGTGATGGCTGGCTCAACAGAGAGGTATTTTTCTCTTGTCAGAGACATAGACCGCCGGAAAGCAAAGCCGTCTTTGATTTCTGCTCGCCAGTCACCCCACTTCAGGGACTCGTTGGTTGTACTTCCACAGTAAATCAAGAACATGGTATAGAACAGAAATGCCCAAACCATGGGTGAGCAGAGAAGCGCCAAAAGTGAAACCGCACCCACGCGTGTGTTGCGTTCAAGTCCCCAACTCCAAACCAAAAAGTAATCTCTCCATGACATGCCCGCCGGCTTCCAGGGCGACCAAAGGGGATACCTGAGCAAGATCTTGTCTTTGAGTATTGAGAAGCCAAGCATGCCACCATAGCTGGCGAGTAAGCCTGTAGTGAACAACAGCATCACAAAGTAACGATGGTTCTTCTGGCCGACGCACTTGTTGATGAATATGCAATGATGATCCATCTTGGCCACACACTTTTTGCACACATTGCAGTGTTTTGACCGCGCCGGTTTTAACAAACGACATGTAGGGCAGAACTTCCCTGGATGAAAAGCAGAGTAATCATATGGGTACTGCCCCATATGGTAGACGTGGTTCTCGGCGGTGATATAGCCGGGATCTGTAAAGGCAGCCAAGTACAGAAAGATATACGGCAGTATAGAAGCCATAGGCCCAAGAAAACGGTTCGTCATACCCATATCAGCCCATGCTGCTGGCAAATACATGTACTCTGACACGAGTAACAGTATGGAAAAGAATATCTATATAGCGTTAGCCGCAAGCAGCGCAAACCAAAGCATAAATATAGACGTATGAACTATGTGTTCTCACCAAGATAGTCGGATGTCTGTCATTCACGAGATAGTTCCCAAACCGAGCGAGTCCTGTACTCAGGCGGCCACCAGTCACGGCATTGTCTAGTTTAAGGATTGCCCGAGGTATCCTAACCACGAGCAGCCGGTTTAAGGAGCCTATTGGCGTGTTTCTAAAAAGTATCACGGTCAGTACCAAACTTGAAATTCAGAGCGCTTGTTGCACACACCTCAAGGCAGGTAGTCGCCCAAAAAATATGATAAAAACCCCGGCGGATATCACCAGGATAGCAATCAGTAAGCTCTTGAGAACATGCATCGCAAGGAGCGGAATATAGGATTTTGCTTGCTGACAAGGTCAGAAGCTGATGAAGATGGAGAGCGTCAGTGCCAAAGGGAATGGAAGCAAAAGAAGGGGAAAACGGAGCTTATAAGATCAGGGCTGTGTCTCTTCTGCAACAAAAATATTGCGTCATTGCTGCGCATGTCGTCCTCGAGTTCGATAGATCTTGGTGGAGAAACACCCAGAAGGCTGCGTAATAAACTGTGGCTTAGAGAAGGGTTGAGTAGGGTTACCCAAAAGCCCCCACATGCACGCTTAGAAGTCATCACGTGACAGCGCGAGCCAAGGCCTCACATTTCAGCGCGTAGAGCAAGAGCCCAAACCAAAGGGGGCCAAATGGAAAAACAGTGGGGTCTAGCTCGCCAGTGCGTCCACAAACAAGACCTCCTTCCTCACATCTGACGATCTTCTGCCGCAGACCTCATTGTCCCCGCTCTTTTCTATCGGCAGCTGCCGTGACACGCTTGCTGGGCCACTTTTCTCTTGTCGAATGTCGCCCACGACAGAAAGAATATAAAAACCTTCCGGACTCCCTTTTCCCGCCGTGTATTCCGTGTTACTTTTGCTTCAAAGCCACGTCAAACTCAGTCGACCTTCTACGCGCAATCACCCACCTGGAAGACACCGGATCTTAGGCTACTTTTCGCGTGTATACGCGGTGCTGGTTGGCTAAACTACTTGTGCTTGCGCTTGTTCCGGAACAGCGTGAATCTCGTCCTCATCACCACAACCGACGCTTTTGCGCTCACCAGGAAACCTTGCGCCGCCATGGCCTCCTTTTCGGAACACCCAAATGGTATTTTCAGTGGCCATACGTTCTACGTCACCCAAAGAGTGCCAAACCGTAAAAATATTCTTAAAACAATAGAGGTACAATATCTTGGAATCCTTGATAGCATGCTGAATCAACTCACTGACCGCCACTTATCAGGGCAATGCAGGCATAATAGTCAAAGTGGAGGGCTCTCCAGCCATGACTATAGTTGATGACGCGCGACCAGACGTTCCCTGGCGAGCGCACTCCTACAAATATATCCTTGATAGTGTGAGTTCTGGCGCCTTGCAACATGAAGAAAAGTACATGATTCAAAATATGCGCCCGCCTAAGCCTATAGCCCCAAAGAAAAAAGGCCGTATCCCTTTCACCGATGAAGACGACAAAATTCTGCTGGACCGACTGAGAGGGCGTCAAAACATCTCTGGAAGCCAAATCTACATGGAGATTGAAAAAGAGGTACTTACAGTTGCTCATATACAAAATCGGTGTTGGATATTTTCACTGACTCTTTAGTTTCCACACCATCCTTGGTCTGCTTGGCGTGAACGCTTTCGAAAGAAGCTCAAGCCAATATTGGAACGAGAGGGAAATGTGTCGCGGAAATATCCACGGTCACAATTTCATCAATCACCACAGAAAGTTGCATCAAACCCAGAGAAAAAGACAATTCTTACAACATCACCACATGTTGCTAGTGGTTCTGCGACTAATACCTCTAGAATCGTACCGCCTCGCCCCCAATCAACGGCCCCAGTTTCAACCACGACAAACCTAGCACAACATGGCCAAACACAGGCTTCTAAGAAGCCGGTAGTCACATCTATACCCCAAGCTCCAGCCTCAATACATCGTGAACCTTCAAAATCCCTAGAGTATCATGCGCCGGGACTGGCCTCTCCACGGCCTCTTTCAAAAAAGAAGTTTACATCTTTGCCAGAGGCCGAGGACTCAATAAGTCAGCCTTCTGTGTATACACCCGAGGTACAAAGAGCCACACAGCTTTCGAAGCTAGTAGAGGATGGTGAAGGCATTCCTAATATACACAGCAACGAGTCACCATCAATACTTGCACAAAAAGTTCGAACCTTGTCTAGCCAATCCAAGAGCAAGCTTTGGACTATTAGAGAGGAGGCAAGACTAGAAGAGGCGGTCATGGAGCATGTCAAGAATGGCGGACACTGGCAAGATATTGAAGCTTACAAAAAGCACGCAGAAAAGGTACGTCTCTCATGTCTAACCTCCTGATCTTCAGCCTTCATAAATTAACACTTTTTTGCAGTCAAAGTCAAAAAGACATTCATGGGAATCTTCCAAAAGACACTTCGCAGAGCTTGTTCGCCAGAAGAAGGTCGATATGGAAGAGTGGTTTCTAGATTCACAGAGCGCAACGGAATCACAACCTCCTTCTCCCTCACCACGGCCCCCATTGGTCCCGGAAGTCGGTCCTACTGTTGATAATTCTTCCTCTGCCCCTGAGATACATGAAAGTGACAATGATGTTGAAGATGAACGCCAGTCTTCTAGGGAAAACAGCAGATCACCAGACCCACAAAAGTATATTGGTGATTCCCAATGGACTGCGCCCAAGTCAATGTCTGAGATCGATACTGAAGCTCAGTTGCTTGATTCCCACATGAAGACTGACCCATCTTGCCCCATTGCACTTGACTACAAAATTGATGGACAGGAAGTTAATTTCCCGGATGTCTTCAGGGCTGTCATGAAGCAACGATTGCCTCCTAGAGAGGTTGACTGGCTCACTGTTGCCGAGCATTTGGCTATCGATTGGGTCGATGGCGATGCCGAGGATATAGTGACTCAGCTCAAATCGTACTGGAACTCGAGTATGCCCCATTGCATTCGGTATCTACTACAATCGGAAGAAGCATCTACAGAAGATCAAGATGACGTTGAAGAAAAAGAGAACAAAGAAGACAGCAAGGATGGAGTATATATTGACGAGGGCGAAGAGTATGACGAAGAGGATGAGAATTACGAAGAGGAACCTGACGAGGACGAGGAAAGAGACGAAATGAAGGAAGAAGCTCAACATGAAGATGCCCTTCCAGAGCTACCCAAAGACTCTGGAGCCAAAGAAAATACCAATTCACAACAGGATACCAAAACGGGCAAGAATCCAACTGAGCCGACTGTAGCCAACATTTCGACTTCTGGCCTATTCTGCCGATCTGGAACCATACCCAGCTCTCCCAAAGCTCGACCAGTCTCGCGACAACACAAGCGACCAAGACCCACCAATCAACGGAGTTCTTCTCCTGACATGGCAGTGTTCGAATCAGACAGCAGGAATGTTGTACCTGTTGCAAAAAAGCACAAGACTATCGCCGAGCCAGAGACCCAGGACTTTAATATCGACGTATCGCCGCACGACCAGATTTTCTCAGAATTTGATTTCCACTCACCAATCGTTGGTAGGTCTGAGCCGGCAGAGGCTACAACACTCCCGGCAAATCAAAACACCGCACCAATGACGGCTCGCCCTCCAGCCAGTGTATTCACGGTACCACAACAAGAACCAATTCCACGAGCACCACTTGAGCGAGCACGAGCAATACAGACACCTGCTGCAAAGATCCAAGCTATACAGACACAATATGTTCAGCAATCTTCTGCTTTACCACCAAGACAACCCCGGAGAATTCTACCGGCCACTTTTTCCTCTCAAGGACCTACTAGCTCGGCACCCCAACGACCGGCTTTGCCTGATAGGTCATTAAATGAACGCCAGAAGCCGGCACGACGGAACAGATATCGGCATAAACATGGCCAGACCTTGCATCATCCAAGCAGTTCAGTGCCGAGAAGGCCAGTGGCTTCTGTCTTTCAACCTACTCCTAGCTCGGCTGTCCCAACGCCGTCCCGGCCGCCTCCGGGACAACAAGAGGAATATAATCCTCTCCAGGGATTCTATGAACTCTATACCAAACAAGGATATGATGGTTCCTCTGTCAAAGAAGCCCTCTTCGTTACAACCTTGAATACTGGATTGATCACACTGACTGTCCTGGAGAGCATACAGGCGGGCAAAGGCATCCCGTCTGATAAACCAGGGATATGGACACATGCCGACGACAATGACCTCAGGCTGTACATGCGCCTTAGTAAGCCCAACCTTGACGGTGATCTCCTGGGACTACATGATTTCGAGGAGGGTTACAAGAAATACAACAGGCTCATAAAAAAGCACGGCCAGAAGCAGGTGGATCTGCGGCTTGACTTTCTCTACAATGCCGATTCATTGGGGGACTTGAACAAACAAGTTAGTCTATAGTTCATTATGGCGGTACCATCGGGAGTACTGGAGTACCAGCAGCTTGACAGGCGTCGCTGGGATAATGGTGTCAGCAAGGTTTTTGTAGTTGTCTCTTTCGGTTGTTGCCTGGAGCCGTTTTTGTCTCTTTTTGGCTCAGGCTTTTGTTTTCTTTGTTAGCTATTCTCATGATATCACTTTGCGAAGCATTTTTGTTTTTTATTTATTTCTGTAATAACTATTTGATCAAGTTTCAAGAAATCCATAGCCAAGATGAAGCCATAGTCTCAAATGGCAAGAACTTTGGTTTGTCGGCTGGTCTAGCCACCGCCACGCCGAGGAAAGGGCGAATGTAAAAGGTTTTCGCGCCTTCCTGTGATACCGAGCTACCCCTCTTTGAGAATTATTTGGTAGCCAGGACTTGCTATTTCTGCAGCCACTTGGGAGTTTTACCGTAGTTAGAATCCTCACCAACTGGCTACACTAACCGACCTTTCTTCTTTTTGTGCCAGCTTGTGCGTGTGTAGCTTCATCGTTTGCGCGCATCATCATGAGAAGCTTCCGCCATCACCAATCATGCTGCCTGTTGCTTGTGCTGGCAACACTGCAGCTTGCCGGTGCCAAACCGTGGACATGGGGGGCTGAGGGCCAGCGCCAGCTCAACCTTGACAGTGAGAAATGGGCACCGCTACACGTGCCACCACCAGCTAACCGAGCCACAGACCGACACAACCCGTTTCAACACGATGCAGTAGATGCGACACCCCAAGTACTCAATGCCGCCCTGGCAGAGCTCGCCATGTTGGAGTCCCAGCCATTGTGTCACCGCACAGCTGCCCTCTTTCTCATAGAAGATTGCCATATTCTCGGCGGAAAGGACGAGGCCACGGTGCTGACTGATACAGGCCCACAGATCCGGGACTTTGTCGACTCTTATGCGGCCAGTCTGGCCATATGCGACCTCGAGCGTGGCAGCTTCGTTATTCCAGAGTCTTGCGCTCGCTTCCGAGAGAAGGAGCTGGCCAAGGCATCAGAAGCTGCGAAGGCGACTGGTGCCAACACCAAGGGTGTACCAAAGATGGTTTTGACAAGCGAGGAAATTGGGGCGTGTTTGAGCGGACTTTCCACGTCAGACTCGGCCTGGAATACGTGGGTGAGCTACCGCCACAAGGCTCTGCGGTTTTGTGAAGCAGCAAGAGCAGAGAAGGAAAAAGGTATGTGGTGGTAATTAGGTTGGTGTCATTGAGACCTGACTGCTGACCAAGTTTAGTGCATGGCTTGGCTGTACATAAGCGCCTAGTTCGTGTGTTGTCCGACCTCACGTCTGGCCTTGAAAGCACAGTGGCGGGCCGTGTGCGCATGCTAGACGTAAGACTCGAAGAAATGGAGAAGATGGAGTCGCAATTCAACCGACTTTGGGAGCAGCTCCAAAATATTGAAACAGCTGTTAGCACTCGGATATCAGAGAGCATCAAGGTAGCACAACATATCGATACCAACATTATCCTACCTCAGGTAATGAATATGAGCTGACATTGCCAATGCAGGCGTCTTCTGACATGCTAGCCGGCACTTTGAGTAAGGCCGCGGTTCTCGACCGGCTCATTAACTCATTGAGCGAGAAAGCTCGCTTGCAAACCAAGGAACTTGCGGAGCAGGGCCAGGCGGCGGTTTCCCTCATGTCTTCGCGGGTTGACGAGAAGCTGGAAAATCTGCAGGTAGCTCTAGCCTCATCTGTGCATTCTACCCAACAGCTCGCACACCAAATTGTATGTGACATGCTTGAGTATTGGCTAGCTTTGAGAACGACTTTGTTTTCAAACTAAACAAAGGGCTAATTATTTGTGATAGGAAATTTCGGGCCAACGCATGGAACAAATTGAACGGCGACAGGAATCCTTACAGCAGGTAAGCTTATGTCTTGCATACAATGCAGGTTTTCAGTGTTTCAATGACGGATGGCTAGTGTTGACAGAGCGCCGTCTGCATGGGAATCAGTCTATACGAGAATCTTTGAACAACCCCAGATTAACCGGCGGCGTGAGCGAAGCTGGTGAAACAGAAACGTCTAACGGTTTGCATAGGGAATAGAACATCTTGTCGGGATTACAGCATTTCTAGCACGAGAACACTACGAACACGCGCAACGACTTGGCAACGTTACCCAGAAAACATCAGAAATTCTTCAATCTTTAGAGACGGCGGCGCTTTCAGTCTCCACGCTGCACAAGTCGGCCATATCACGTAACTCCAACTACATTCTTTCTTTATGGCCGTTTGCCGTGTGCCCCGTCACTACGCTGGCTCTCGGCTCCTACGGGCTACAACCATCGGCGGTGCGCAATCTGGCACTTGTTGCATTGGGCGAGGGCGTTGGTGCGGGGATTTGGATGCTGGAGAATATGGTCGGAGATATCTCGATGTTCAAGAGTGCGCTGTGGCTATGGAGCCCACCATCCAGCAGTCTTGGGCGAGTAGCCGAGGGTGGGAAGGGGGAAAAGAAGGATGGGATGCAAGTAGGTGGCCATAGTGTTGCTGACGGAGCGCTACAAAGAAAAGCATGTACAGTGACAAAGATTGGAGCAAGCGAGATGGAGACGGTGATGGAAGAGGCGTGGTGATGCTTTTTCTGTTTTATCTTCTTGTTCTTTTTTGGATTGGGAGCGGTGATAGCCAAGACTTTTTTTTGTTTTCATTTTGGCCCGTCCGTTTATTGGCCCTTTTGTAGTCTTGCTTTGTTGTCCAGTTGCGGCAGTATCGAGTCAGTTAGTTGCTTACTTGCATATGAAAAGAGGCTCTGGTATGTCGGTGCACATGTGAAGAAGACAGAAAGGTGGGAGCAAAGATCGACAAGATGCCAGGCCGGGCAATGGTGTAACCTTTGGCAGGAATGGCTGGGCAGGCAGGATTTAGTTTGGTAGTTGGGGGTGGATTTGATAACACAGAACTATGTATGGATGCAGGTAGTTAACTATAGTTAGGTAACCAGTTATGGATTGGTCGAGGAAGATGTAAGCCAAGACAGGCTTATCACGGTGATGGTTGATTATGGAAGAATCAAGACTAAATAGGAAAACGGTACAAGGGAACACAAAAAAAGGAGGTTACAGTTGGAGTGAGGGCATCATATGGGGAGATGGGGCCTTGAGACAATGCAAAGCAAATGCAGGTGGTGGGGAAGGAAACTCGAGGGATGTCGTGGGGAGGAGGGCAGAGCTAAAACGGCAGAAGCCCAGAAGAGCGGAAGGAACAATGGATGGAAGAATGGAAGAATGAAAGAACAGAAGGAAACATCAGCTTGGCAAAAGGAAAAAAAAAAAAAGAAAAAAGAGGCACGCAAAGCATGTGGGGGCACAGGGGTCAAGCGAGGCTGAAGAGCAGAGCGTGCCGACCAATCATGGCAGAGCAGCGGAAGGCGGAAGCAGGTTTGTGGTTGAGAGCAAAGTCTGTACTATTCAGCCTTGCACATCATACGATTTCTAGCGTGGACTTTTTCTCTTCCCCTGTTTCTTTTACCCTTTCTGGCACCCGGTCTGGGGGTCTAGAAGGGAAGACAGGGTTTGAGGGGGTTTGGGGTTCCAAGCCAAGCAAAGTGCAGCAAGCAACAGGACGACGAAAATCAGGCCATTTTGTGGCTCTAGGGCCCCCGGTGCCACGGGTATGCACGAGCGGCGGGCGTGTGAAGAGGACGAAGAGGACAAGGAGGACGAAGCCCAGGAAGACAAGAGACAGAGGCAGATGCGGCAGAAGGGTGGCATAAAGGTGAGAAAGAGAGAGTGTATGTATGACACAAGGGCCCCGTCTCTGCTTGGGGCGGGATTGTTTGACACGAGCCAAAGAGCAGTCAAGAACAAAGATCAAACAGATACCCTGACTCGCTCCAGCGTCCCTGCGCCGCCGTAAAAACGCAGCGGCGGCTTTCCTTCGTCCAGTGAGCGCAGCGCTGTCAGACTCACGACTCAGGTGGCCTTGTGATGGTGGTGGTGTAGGGGTGGGTCTGGCTGCGCTTACCTGCGAATGCACGTATGCGGTATTGGCTGTCGTTGTAGCAGCAGTTGGTGGTGTGCAAGTAGCCGGTCTTGCCTGCGAGTGGAGGCAAGGGCACAGAGCAGGAGCAGTCACGCTCTGTTAACTGCATATCCATGAATGCATGCATGCATGCGGGCCGATGGGGGCCTCGGTAGGCGCATCTTGTCGCTGCACTTGTATTGTACATGCTTGTAACTAGTTTGTTGCATGGCTTAAAGATTGGAGATTGGAGAAGCCCAGCTGAGCAGCAGGTGAGCTTCACGCACCAGTGCAGCACGTCCGTCTGTGTACATCATGTGCATTACATAGTCGTACATGTATGTATGAATGTGTGTGTGGTTATGTGTGATTTATCTCTATCTTCACGCTCACTGAACTTGCTGGCTGGCTGTTAGCTTTCTTTAGACCCGTCAGCTTGGTCCTCGCGCGCTGTTGTACCACCACGACCGCAAATCCTGTTTCTGCATAGCCAAGAAAAGGCGACGAGCGAGGTCCATGAAACGGCGGCATTGCCCGTCGTCTGCTCCCCCATAGTTGCATGCTGCCAACTTTTTTTCCCCTTCCTTTTTGTTTCGGGGCCCCAGAGGGCCAAGCCCAAGCACCCCCCCCAGCGCTGTTCAGAAACGGCAGCTGCCAGCTAGTTCTGTGGCTGAACTCGCTAGTTAGCTAGCTGGTCCAGCAAGGTGCAACTGCAATAACTAGTTGTGAGGACAAACGCAATGGCAACTGCAACTGGAACTGGAACTGCGACTGCAACTGCGACCATTACCAGTTCTTGTTGCTCCCTTTGCCGTTTCCTAGTTGGGTCTTTTTTGCCTTTTTAGCAACTTCGTAAGGAAGTTGCCCTCTTTTTCCCCATCCTCAATTTTCTTCCTTCTTTTTATTGCAGCTTATTTTTCTCTTCTATATTTGGTTTTCCTCTTCTCTCAATTTTCTTCCTCTCCTTTTTTTGTTCTTTGTTCGTCCATCTTTATCGGCTGCCACGATTCATTGTGTCGCGCTAGCTTTTGCACCTCGTTTTTTTTTCTTTCCTGTCCTTCTTTCTTGGCGGCATGAATTTCAACGCTTTCTTCGGCGTCAATGAGAATGGTGAGTCATCCTCAGCCGCCACCGCCCGACACGCACATGAAGTGGCACTCTGGCAGGCCGCGGCCACAGGCTTTGGCGGCGATAGCCAGCCGCAGGCATTGTTCACGCAACTGGCTCAGCACCAATCGCAGCCGTTGCAATCTCCGCAGCAGCCGGGCCTCTCTCCCGCAGAAGCCGCCGCCTCGGCTGCTGCCATGCAGATGCCCTTTGGCCCGGCCGGCTTTGCCTCAGGGCCTCAGTCCACTCTTGCCGAGCGCCCGTCACAAGCTCAAGCTCAAGCCCACCAGTCACAAGTGCCCCAACAACAACAACTACCACAACAGTCACAGCAGCAAATGCCGCCTCCGCGCCGGCGCGACCACCACGGCCATGACAGAAAACGCCCGAAAACCACTCCCAAAGAACCCGCTCTAGACTCACTCGACTACTGGATTCACTACGATGACGACGACGAGATCAACAAGGTTGATGAGAGCTTCGAGATCAACTTTGCGCGTAGGAATATGCCCGCCCAGTTTCAGCCGTACGTATCATTCCCGTTGCTTGCCCTTGGTCCTTATATTCTTTGTTCTTCCCCTCTGAGTCTACTCTCCTCCGATCCCACCCATGCCGCTAACACTCTAAATCCTCCAGGAGACCCATCCCTCCTTTCAACCCACTCGCAACCACTACCCCCGGCCTTGGCGCCGGCTTGTACACTAATCCCGTCAACACCATACTCAAGCCGGACGACTTCATCATCGATGAAGCCGCCCTGGAGAACAACACCCTATCCGAGGATGATGACATCCTAGACTCCATGAATCTTGGCGAACAGCTCTCTAAAATAGACACCATGCCACCCAGCTCCACACTGCTTCCTCCCCGCGAAAACCTCTATTCCACGCCTCTCAGTTGGGAGAAGCCGACTTTGGGTAACCCTCCCATCAGAATGGAGCCCTCCCCGCTGGATGCGGGCCTCAACCCGCCACCAATTCCCACCAATATGGACTTGGCCAATCCCATGATCAATGAGGCCGAACAGCGGCGACTACTGGGCATTGCTCTCAACAGCAATCGCAACGTCCCATACAATGCATTTCCCTTTGGAAACTATAGCACCTCGCTTTTTGCCGGTGGTATGGGGGCTACCATGCTAAATCCCGAAACCGCATCGCTCTTTGAACAAGCCTTCAACACGTCCAGTTTTTCGAGCCTAACCCAGACCCCCAATCTGGATGCTACCATGTCACGAGACCACCATCAGCAACAACAACCACAAGAAAAACAGCAGGCCAAGCAGCAGGCTTCCCAACAAAATGCCCAACGACAGTACCAACAGCGACAACAAAAACCACAACCCCTCCAGGTACAGAACTTGCCGCCAGCTGAGCCGCAAATACTTGCAGAGTCAAGTCCCCAGACCCAGACTCAATCAGACTCAGGCCTACAACAGTCCACTCCCAAGACCGAACCAAAAGAAAGCCCGGCAACTGCCAGTGTATCCATGGCCAATGCTTCCTACACCACCACTGCCACAACTGTCACCACTAAAACCACTTCTTCGGTTGCGCCCTCAGCCGAGGCCAAGGCCCCTCCTGTTGCTGCTGCCGCTGCCGATGCCCCTCTACCTACCACATCAGTCGATCACTCCTGCGACCTGCCAAAAACAAACGATAGAACAGCCCACAATGATATTGAGCGCAAGTACCGCACAAATCTCAAGGATAAGATTGCTGAGCTCCGCGATGCCATCCCGGCCCTGCGTGGGCTTGCCGACGAGGAAGAAGACGATGGGGCTCCACGCCCACAGAAAGTCAGCAAGGTAAGTCGTGCCACTGCCTGCAGCCCAAGAAGAACAAAGATAACTAACCTCTTCCCCTTCCCGCCCCTTTCAACAGGGCACCGTTCTCACAAAGGCCACCGACTACATCCACAACCTCGAGCGCCGCAACAAGGCCATCATGAAGGAGCACCAAGACCTCTCGCGCCGTCTACAGGCCTTTGAGCAGCTTCTCAACGCCACGGCCCGCCAGCCCTTCTTGATGCCCAACTACAGTCGCGCGCTATTCGATCCACGCGGCTTCTGCTAAGCGGGTGGTTTGGTTTCAAGGCTGTATAGCCGAGGGCGCTGGTTGACGCAGCAAAAAAAAAAAAAGAGAGAGATAGCATTGCGGTTCCATCAGTCGGGAATAGACTGTCACGGTCATTATTATGCGGCTTGTGGAAGAAGATGGGAAGAACTGTGGAACAGCAAAGCTAGAGAGAAGGGAGGAGCGGGCGGAGTGGATGTATGAGCTCCAAGGTACTCTACCCACTCTACCAAACGGTCTTTTTTCTTTTTTTCGTTCTTTCAACTCCATTATACATCTCCGGATGGTGTTTTTTTTTTGGGAAAGGGGTGGGACGGGGAGTTATTACATGTTGTTGACGTCTTGCTTCTTTTTCTTCATTCTCACATTTAATGACTCTCTCTCTCTTTCTCCCTCTGTCTCGCACATTCTCCTTTTCTTCTTCTTCTTCATCTGCTTGCTTTTTTCTTTCTTTTAGCCCTCCGCTCCTATCATGTTGTTTTTTGTTCCTTTCACTTCTGTGCTTATTTCCTTCTTCGCCTTTTTCCTTTTTTTCTTTTCACGTTGATATCCAGTCTTTTTTTTTCTTTTTCTTCAACCTCTCATGATGCTTTCCCCCCCTCTTTTCTTTTCAATGACCAATGGCATACTCACTGTCTTACTACCGGCTTGCTGTTTTTATCAGATGTAACTACATTGTCCTGGCCATACCTGTATTTGTAACACTCACCCGGCACATGTCATGAATTGCCATGACTCACTCACTTATAGCATCGTTACAACTCTTTTTTTTTATCTTTTCATATAGATACAAACATGTCTAAACATACATACATTGAAACTTGGAGCCAATGGCACCCCAAGTGTCTGATCATTTCATGCTTCTGGTTGCTTACTTGGAAGTACGCAGAGCCTCAATTTCGTCCACCTGCTTGACGGCAGAGGAAGTCAACACATAAGGCTCCGTCTTGCCCACGGCAATGCTGTCCTCGATCCGAACGCCCAGACCCCGGAACGATTCTGGCCATTTACGCTCATCAGGAACATAAATTCCAGGCTCCATAGTCACGCAGAATCCCTCCTTAAGCTTGACGCCGCGTGAATATCCAGGGCAGTCGTGAACATCCAGACCAATGTAATGACTAACATGGTGTGGGAGCAAAGTCTTCATATCTTCGTCTGACGTGCTGAATCCCAGCGGTGCCAACTCCTCTTTGAGACTCTCAACAGCAATGCCATGAATTTCGTCCAACGAAAGAGAAGCAGATTCGCGACAGAAGCTAATGCATTGTTCTTGCACCTTGAGCACGGCCCCGTACAATTGGTATTCAGGCTTAGTGAAAATACCTGCGTTGGGCCATGTCCGGGTAATATCAGTAATGTAGGTGCCGTATTCGCCTCCAGCATCCACAACCACAAGGTCTCGGTTGTCCATGAGCTGGTTGTTTTGAACGTAGTGAATAATGCTGCCCCTCTCACCACCAGCAACCACGGGAATATAAGCAGGTCCATCCAGGCCAGACATGATGAAAGTATAATCAAGATAGGCGTGGAGCTCCCGCTCGCTTCTCCAAAAGGTTGACATGGCCTGATTAAGCACTTTGCCAGAAAGATTTCCAGCCTTTGCCATGTTTGCTATCTCAGCAGGACTCTTTGTGATGCGCAACTGGTTAACAAGGTGGCGAAGAGGGCGTGTGTTAAGGCGGTGCTTGGAGGTCGGTCCCTTTACAGCATCATAGATTCTTCTGTATGATACGCTCGGGGAAATACGATGTTCCATGTCTGTATACACCGTGTTGGCTGAGTCCACGATTGACTGCACAATAGAGCCGGAAATTTGAACATCATAGGCCTCGTGAGCCTGGAAGACATCAATTGCTCCCTGGACACCAGTACGTGGGCCCATCCATTGTTCTTCGCCACGGTTCTTTGAGAGCACAAAGAGTTTGTACGAGTAATCATCTAATCCCGGACCAGTCTTTTCTAGTATACACAAAGAGTCTGGCTCTGAAAATCCCGTCAAGTACAGAAAGTTTGACTCTTGGCGAAAGGCATGGAAGACAGCACCCGAACGATACTTAACGTCGGAAGCGGCCAAAATCACGACAGAACCAATGGGCAGTTGCTTCATCAAAGTGGCCCGACGGTTCTTGTACTCGGCAGCGGAAATTCCAGGCGTTACTACAGCAAGGGTTAGATGGGATCAAGAGCCACAATTGGGAATTAGATTGACTCACACTCGCCGGAGCTCACCATGTGCGAATGTGTCTTGGACACAGGCTGGCCGTAAAGACCCCCAGCCGGCCATTCCTGGCTAATCGGACGCACACCAGCAGAGGTGCCGGTAGCAAGATTTCTCTTCTGCACAGATTTCAGGGACTGGGGGCAAACAACAAGCGATCCTCTCAGGGCCCTGAGGCTGGTGGAGAAGCGACGGGCCGGCAGGAGCCGGGCCGAACGGGATACCAGAGACATTTCTGGCGGTTGGTAACAGGGCGATGCAGCACCAAGATGAGGAAGAATCTGGAGGCCAGTGGCTGATGACGGCACCGGCACTGGCACGAAGAGCCAGGGACGACAGTGAGAGTTTGCGAAGGAAAAAAAAATAAGAAGGGAAAAGAAAGGCAGGGCAAGCCACGAAAAAGGGCAAAAGAAGAGGGGTCCCCGCTGAGTTTCCCGGTAACTACTGCAGTCAGACGATCAAGGTCTTTTCAGTGGTGTGGGTAAAAAGAACAGCAGGCACTCACGTATGTGCCTGTCTAAGCCTGTGCCATCCGTTTGTCGTGATTCTGGCCCATAGGGCAATAGTTAACTACCCAAAATAGCCAGCCTTGCGCCTTCTATAAGCGGAAGGGCGTCATCCGTATGTGTGTGACTGGGCTGGCGTGTTTTTTTGGGGTCAAGGCCTCCCTTCTGAGTTAAATACAACACATGCATACAGGGGAGCTGTTAAGTACGTGCATAACTATTCAAGTACACGAAAATGCCAGCCAGCCAGACGAAACAGCAACAGAGACATATCAGGGGTTCGACAGACACAAGAGAACACGCGGGAGAATGCAGGGCAAGATAGCGAACAGAGACAAGAATTTAGAGTTAGAGTTGCGAGTAGGCCTGCGGGCTGGGGTTGGGCTGTTGGATATAACCCTAGCCCAACCCTTGGAGTCAGGACCATGAGAGCACCATTGTTGGGAACAAGAGAAAAGGACGCCGGCAGCAACAAACGCATAGTATTTCTCCTCTGAAGAAAGATGCAGGCAAAGACAGGACATGTGTTAAAAAAGGCAGAAACCAGGCCAACGTTACCTGGCTGCCAACGGGTGTCAAGTATCAGTGTGGCATGTGCTCATGTGCTTTTGTACGGACATGGTCAATGTTTATGTGGTTACTGGGACCTCTACATGGAGATCTTGTGGTATTGTATCAGAGACTCACTCATGGAGACTGTTGTCGCTTCAACCAGCTGGCTGCTGCATAGCGACGACAACAGAGGTTCACAACAACGCGTTGTTCAACCACAACAAAGAAAGCATGCCTGGGCTTGCCCTGAGAGGGTGCCCTGTGCCCCAAGGGGTGGGCTGGCTGGACCCTAGGGCCCTTGGGCCCTTGGGGCTGTTATTATGGCGATGTAGCATTGTGCGTGGTCTGTGTCTGCTTTATTGTTGTTGACATCTCGCATGTGTTGTTTTTGTAGCAGTCCGTCGTCACAACACCAGCGGCCTGGAGTGCTCCTTTGATATTATAGAATCTCGTTTGCCTATCCCGTATGCACTATAAATGTTATAAATGCAGCCCTTCTACAGCGCCATCCTTGCCTGTGCTGCCACTGGAAATTATGCTGTGGGCTTTTTGGTCCACTGGCAGGTGGGTACATTGTGAAAGTATACTTGTACCATTGCTTTTTTGCTTGTGCAAGCAGGAGCCCTGAACAGTGCGTATGCATCGAGGCACTGTAAACTTGGCGTAGCCGAGGCGAGGACGCGTCCATCCGTCCCCGCCCTAGCAGACAATCACAGTGTGGAGACAGTGTGGCCAGTTCAGGCTTATGCGTGTTTTTCTCTGTTTTTTTTTGAATCACTATGGCCCTGGCAGTTGTGATTGGCCGACTCAGGCGCGCCTCCTTCTAAACACAGACACACCAGCAAGCAAGGTAGTTGCTCAAGCCAAAACCCACTCGGCCTGCCGCTTCTTGGCCAGCTTTTTCTCCCGCCGAGACTCTTGCCTGCTTTCTTTTTCTCTTCCACATCTTTCTTGTGCTGTGTTGCCTCTCTCAGCTTTTGGAGTGCCTGCGCCTGGAAGAATCACCACGCCAACACCAGACCCGAAGCCAAAGCCATTGCCGACTGCCTTGCTTTGCCCGCGCCGCCGCTGACATCTTGGTCCATGTTTGCGTCTGGATAAGCCTGCCTGTGTCTTTAGCCAGTGATCGAGTGCCCGTCTGTCCGCCACCACAGAAGCGCTCTCACGTGCACATCTCCTCGACCTTTGCCCTTGACAGCATCACCGTCTGATTCTGCTTCTTGTGTGCGCTTTTTTATTTTTACCCCTTCTTTTACCTTTTTTTCTTGTACATTTTGTCCTTCTTTCCTTCGTTACGATTGCCCATGGTCATGTCCTCATAGAAATCGTTTGCTCTTTGTCTCCACGTCCTGGCGCGTCCCACGTTGCCCTTTGTTACTCCATCAGTCTCATCACGCCCACCATATTAGATAAGCACCGAAAAGACCGAAAGGAGACCGTCCGTTTTTCGACCTTCGATATACACCAAAACACGTTCCTCTCTGTGTTTGGCATAGCAACCACAAACCACGAGCATCCGATACACAAAATCGCCGATAACAAACAAAAAGCAACAGTCTTACCTCGAGAGATCACGGGCTTGCTGCTGTCTTGTATATGGGCCTCTTCACCCAGCTCCCTTTCAGCATGGCCTCTCGACGAACTCCCCTCATCGATAATCCCAATGCGGCTAATTCCCCTCTGCGTAGCCTGACCATGATGAAACAAAAACGCTCCCTCGCCAATGGCCAGCGGGAAGATGTCTACGGCCAACAACCGCCGTCAAAGAAACAGATCCTCGATGCACCTTCACAACGAGTTGTTCGCAACCCCAGAGCCTCCACCCAGGTAGCTCCAAGTAGGCGAGAAAAGCCGTCTCACGAAGCACAGCCTGTCCAGCAACGGTACAGCGAAAAGGAAAAAGAAACAATTCTGATATGGCAGCGTCAGAACCGTGCTCGGTTCCCTAAGATGGTGTTTTTCTTCGAAAGTGTTCCTAGTGATCTCAAAGAACGACTTGTACGAGGTATTGTGAAACTTGGTGCTGTAAGTGAATTTCTCAAACCACTGCCTGTACACGTGCTCCCATGCCTTACTAACACCTGCGTCCGTCCTGTAGCGCGAGGTCAAGTTCTTCTCCAACGATGTTACCCACGTTGTAACAAGCCGCATTATCCCAGCATATGTCTCACCCACACAAGAAACCACTGAAACGGACGAACAGCCACAGACCATCAACCCATCTCTACTCGAACGCCAACAACAGGATGTGCGCCGCCGCTTATTTGCCGACCTGCCATCGAAGCACTCAAAGCCTGCCCGTTCCACCGATGTACTCATACGTGCTCAGGAAATGGGAAAGAAAGTTTATAATGTGGAAAAACTGCACCGTATCTTGATAAACTTGCTCGATGTTGATGTAAACGGTAGTGCTGGAGGTGCCCGGCAAAGTACACATGGTGGTACTACTATCGATCAAATGATTGAATCAGAGCGTATGGCCCGTGCCTATGACATGGAAAAGGGTAGCAACGAGATGCATATCTTGAGAGGCCCCTTTATCTATGTCCACGATATGCAGGAGCGCTGCAAACCCATTATGGCCCGTGAATATCCCTCAGTGATAGACAAGCGTGATGGTGAATGGCCGCAGTTCCGCAGTGTTGCCAATGGCCGCTGTCCCTTTGTCGAGGATGTTGAGGCACACCGCGAGGCTCGGGCCACCCGTGCCAAAGAAAAGGAGAGAGAGGCCCGCGCTCAAAGGGCAGCGGCTGTTGCTGCCAATGCTACGTCTGCTCCTAGACTTCGTCCCGCCCGAGACCAGTCCCCTCAAACGGTAACTGGAAAGCGTAATCGCGACGAGGCCGCTGATAGTCTAGGAAACCCCGAGCAGTTTAGCCGTGTGACGTCCATGTCACGTCAAGGATCCTGGGACAAGCTCTCTGTTGCCGGGAAGCTGGTTGAGAACCCCTTTACGGGCAAAGCCCCAGGCGGGAAACTTGTTGCTGGCGAGCCAGTAGCCTCGGGTATCCAAAATGCCACAGTGACGTCAGCAATTAGATCTCAACTTATTTCCTCAACCTCGGGCACCCTTGGTGCTAAAGCTGGTACCAGCAGAGAAATGCTTGGGCTTCAGAGAAAAGTCCTTAAAATCTCGGGGCCTTCTACGTCTCACACGGAAGGCAGTTCACGCCGCGTGCACACAGAACCTAGCCATGAGGCAACCTCGGGACGTTCTGCCAGTCGTGGGGTGACGGAAGCCGTTACCGAAGAAGCTGGCTCAAAAGAGCGCAAGTCTGGCCTTCAAAAAGTCCAAGTCCCTGAGCGAGAGAAACGCGAGCTGAAGCCCGGCTTCTGCGAGAACTGTCAAAGCAAGTTTCGTGACTTTGATGAACACATCTTGTCGGAGAAGCACCGCAACTTTGCCGAGGATTCGAGAAACTGGGCTGAACTTGATAAGCTTCTGGGTAATCTGGGCCGCAAACTCCAGTCTGAAGTGGCAGTGCCGCAGGATCCGAGCAATGTCTTTTAGAACAAAGATAGGCTCCAACCTGTCAGGCGCAATGTTTCATTTTTAAATCGTGTGCAAACATATAATGGCCAAACTGAGTCAGCGCGAGTACTACGTCATTTTATCCCTCCTGTCCGCCGAAGAACAGCGCCAGATCGGCTTACTGGCTACACGAAATCAAATGCAACTGACGAGAAGCAAAAATCTCGAGTTTCATTCCAAAATTCTGTAAAAGAGAAATGTTGTCCAAAGCCAACACTATGTGCGAATCTCTTTTCTGCCTTTCACCCATCTCTTGAGATGAAACAACCGACTACTGCCCTGCAGCTGTTGAAGCAGCCTGTAATACAAGCTTCGAATCCTGTAGCTTCTCCAAGCCCCCAAGATGTTTCTGCAATTACACACAGATCGTTTGGCTTTCTACCCTCACAGCGGTCGGCCAGACTCGAACGATATCGGTCGCTACTGCCTCTCAAGGAGCCTCCTCGCGATGTGTCACGATAATAAAGATGAGCGATTTGCTAAGCTGTACCATTCGCCAATGACCAAGCGCTCTTTATGACAAGATGCTGTCTACAGCAATTACAAAATCATTGCAGACGACCTGGCTTCCTTGACTGGTCTATTATTTGTCACTAATCGTGACCGAATCTTGTGTTTTGGCGACGTCATGGCAAGGAATTTTGTTCTTTTCCTTTTTCTTTCCTGTTCCTCATTTGATGTGTCCAATCATGTCCCTATTTGTTATCTTGCATCGTCGGAGGCGTCCATGGCATCTTATTCATTGTGTATCACTCTTATTTTCTTTGTTTTTATTGGCGTGCCTTGGGCTGGGAGATTTTCTTTATTCCTCTTCTACGTCAGCCTTGTTGCGCGCTGCAAAAGTAGAGCGGCAACTCCAAAACTCTCTCATTTGTTTTCCTCTCCCTATAGCTACGTCTTTTTTACACCAAAAAATTGCCCCCTGTAATGAGAGTCGCTGGATTCTCCTTGAATTTTAATTTGCATAAACTTTCTTGTCTTTCTCTTTGCAAACAATGACATGACGTGATGGCTTTGACAGCTCATGATGTCATGTGGTAATTGCTTGTGGTGACAATCCTTGTGTAACGGTGTACGGAGACTTTGCTCACACTGTTGGCTTTGGGCTGGATTTTGTGAAAAAAGGCACAGTGATTTTTAACGGTGTGTAAAGAATGTTTCGCACTGTGTCTTTCACTGAGCTCAAGTACATGAAATACAGCCTTGTGTTCTCAGTGTTTGTTCATCTCGTCGACCTTGATCTTACACCACGACCCTTCTAGCTCATAATCTGCCCTTCTCTTGAACCCCACGGCGATCCCGACTCTATCCACCAAACGACAACGCCCAAACAAAGCGGGGCAGGGCAAACATGGCGCCCAGCAATCATTCCTCGGGCTCAACAGCCGCCGGCACAGCGATAGCGGCGGCCACATCGCCTCCGGCATCGGTCTCTGCGTCGACATCAGACGATGATGCAGGGGAAGGCATTCCGCTGTCAATGACGACATCGACGCTGTTGACTCAGCTGCCGCCCGACGCCACAGAGGCGCTGCAGGCCGCCGGGCGCTTTCCACAGGATAAGGTGGTGGTGCGGTTCAAGCCGGTCGGGGCAGCACCAGCGCCGCGGCACGAAGTGTGCAAGATTAGCGCGACGCAGAACTTTGAGGCGGTGGTGATGTTTCTGCGGCGGATGCTCAAGGGTGAGTGAATGGGCGCGAGAAGGCGTTGGGGGCAGAAAGCGGAAACGCAAGACTGACGTGTCAATCCTCGGTTGATAGTGAAACAGAGCGACAGTCTGTTTCTCTATATTAATAGCGCATTTGCGCCGTCGCTTGACGAGATTGTCGGAAACCTTCACAGGGTAAGTCTAGCCATATCCGTTGCGGGCTGAATCTGCGAGAGAGTTCGTGGTGTGCTAAAGACTCGTAGTGTTTTAAAAACGGCCAAGACCAGCTGGTTGTGACGTACTCAGTGACGCCTGCCTTTGGCTAATAGTCGTGATGCTTGTGCTAAAACACAAAGAGCATGACAACATTGGCGGCACCATTTACGGATCTATGTTAGGTCAACTACTGCTACACGTGCTACATCACTTGAGCTCGTATACAAAACTAGTATCGAGAAAAAGGGAAATCCAAAAAAAAAACAGACGCTTCACTCCGACTATGCTGCGACTATATACAATAACAAACAAAGAGAGGCATTGAAAGCCTTGTCGTTGAGGTTCTCATCTCAGCTCTTTCCGTGGTTTCCGCCTTCCGCTGATGTTGTCGCCTCAAAGGCTTCGAGAACTTCCTTGGAAATGGGATATGTATGCTCTGCCGCGGGATATGCGCGACTCTTGACCTCGGTCTTGTATGTCTCAATAGCCTTGAGACTTTCGGCCCAAACATTACCATACTGTTTGACAAACTTGGGCAAGAATCGGCCTGGTGGGAAATGGCCTGTCATGTCGACCTGGACAAGCACCTGGCCAGAGCAGCCATTGCCTGCGCCAATGCCAATGGTTGGCACACTGAGCTTCTGCGTGATGAGAGCCGCAACCTCGGCGGGCACAGCCTCGACGACCATGCCAAAGGCGCCGGCCTCCTGTACGGCAAGCGCATCTTGGAGCACGTGCTGGGCGCCCGCAACGGTCTTGCCCTGCACGCGAAAGCCGCCCAGTGCGTTTTGGCGCTGCGGCGTCAGGCCAATGTGGCCGAGCACGGGGATGCCGGCGCGCGTGATTTTGGAAATGGTCGGTGCCATCTCGGCGCCACCTTCAAGCTTAACTGCCTGCACGTGGCCTTCTTTTACAAGGCGGATGGCAGAGGCCAGGGCTTGCTCTGGCGATATTTCGTAACTGCCCATGGGTAGGTCGCCCACCTAAGAAAGATATGGGACGGTTAGTTGTCAGTCGAGGCCATTGGGTTAGTGCAATGTGGAGAGGATTTGACTCACGATAAACGCCGCCGATGTGGCACGCGCAACCGACTTGCAGTGCAGAATCATGTCGTCAAGCGTAATTTCGCTCGTGTCAGGCATGCCCAGGGCCACCATAGCCAGGCTGTCGCCGACGAGAATGATGTCCATGCCTGCTGCATCAGCGACGTGAGCGCTGGGGAAGTCATGTGCGGTCAGCACGGCGATGGGCTCGCCCTTGCGGTACATGCTTGCGAGGGTGGTGAGTGTGACTTTTTTGCGCGTCATGAGCGACGGGTCGCCCATGGGCGAGTGAGAGCTGTGGCGCACCTGCATCTGTGCATTGTGGCGGGGGAGAGCGATTGGGTTGGCCAAAGAAGAAGAGGCGGACTGGTGGCCGGAGGGGGTAGAGAGACGGCGGGGAGAGGTGGGGGATAAAGAAGAGAGAAACCGCCTGGACTGGCCCGTACACAGACGGGTTAGCATGGACGGCCTCGAGGCCATGGGAGCTAGGGCAGGCATGACTTATATATAAGTACAAGATACAAGAACAAGGGAGAAGAAAGAAATGTGAGGCAAGGTAACACAACACGGAGGAGCGTTGCTGGTCTGCCGGGGTGGATAGTTCCGCCGGGGCTGTGCTGTGATGTGCAAGTAGCGTGCCTCGTTCTGCGCAGGGACGAGGACCACTGCCCAAAGTAGAGACTTATACAATAAACGAGCACAGAAAGATGCAAAGAGGGTGCAAGGTGGTAAGCCAAGAGCTTAACGAGGAAAAAAAGCGAATAAAAACCCGGAATAAAATCAAGAAAAAGAAAAAAAAAGACTGAAAAGTCTTGTACAATCTCAGACCGAGCACTACTCAAGCGATCCAGGAAAGAAAGAAAAAGAAAAAACCAAGGGCAGGTTTTGCCCAGCACGCCGTCTGGATGACTCCTGTGTTTATATGTATCCTTGGATCATGATGGGATTTACCCCGTACTTTTGAGACTGACATGTTTTTTCTTCCCTCCTTTTCGGCGGTGTTCTGTGCTCAATTCTACTGTGCCTCGGGCGCTGGAGTTGGAGACTCTAGGGTTGGGGTCAGGACGGGGGGAGGAAGAGGATCCTCGGTCCGATGCTAGGCCAGTGCGAATCTCGACGCATGGTATGAGTTGCCAGAGCTGGCGGGAGGGCGGGAGAGCATGACTAAGGTGGGGCAGTGGGGGGGAAACGTCATTGCAATGCAAGGGTTTGGACAGGTTAGGGTTGTCTGTGACGCAGTTCCGTTTCCATTTCTATTAGTAGCGGGTGTGTTCTCTTCCAAAGATTCTCACCACTCTCTTTCAGGCTGCTGTACGCATTCAGAACAGCGTTTTTTTTTTCTTTAGCTCGTTGCCGATTATTTATCTTTGACGCTACCTCTAGGAGATTCTTTCTTTTTCTGCCAATCCTTTAGTTTCTCTTTTTTATCTTTTTTTATTTCCTGAGTCCGCATCACCTTCTTCGCGCCCAAACCATCGCCAACCTGCCCCACACACGCAACATCGTCAGTTTGTCCATCCTCGCCCGCCGCTACAATGAGCAGCCCTCGCCGCAGAATCGAAACCGATGTGAGTCTTTCTGCACGTGCTTATTTTGTCTGGTGCTGGTGCCCTGGTGCTAACATGTCATTTCGTCGCAGGTCATGAAGTAAATCGAGCCCATCTCCTCCGCTTCTTTGTGCCTATCTGCAGACTTGGGCCTTTGCTAACATCAGTCGATAGGCTGTACGAATATCTCCATCCCCCGATATCTGCATGCGATGTGCAGCGATGACTGACTACCGTACTCACACGTATCAAATACAGCATGATGAGCGACTATGAAGTGACGCTGGTGAACGATAGCAGTACGTCATAGCCACTGGGGGAGCACGTGAATTGGGGTATCTTACTAATAGCTTCTAGTGTGAGGACTAACACGATGCCCGCTGACCGCCGGCCTCTGAAGCTAATATCAGCGCACAGGAGCGAGTTCTATGTCCGCTTCAAGGGCCCCGCCGAGAGTGAGTGCCCCCTCCGACTGCCCCGCTGGCTTTCCCGCCCCCGCTAACCGCACGCACCCCCGCCGCCACAGCCCCGTTCGAAGGCGGCCTCTGGAAGATCCACGTCGAATTGCCCGAGAACTACCCTTACAAGTCGCCTAGCATTGGCTTTGTGAACCGTATATTCCACCCCAACATTGACGAGATCTCCGGCTCCGTATGCCTTGACGTCATCAACCAGACCTGGTCACCCATGTTCGACATGGTCAACATCTTCGAGAGCTTCCTGCCGCAGCTGCTGCGCTATCCCAACCCGACCGATCCGCTCAATGGCGAGGCTGCTGCGCTGCTGCTGCGTGAGCCCAAGGCGTACGATGAAAAAGTCAAAGGTACGAAATGTTTGCTGGTCCTCGATCCTGCTACACCCGCTAATGTGCTTGTCCTCTGCAGAATACGTTGCCAAGTTTGCGACCAAGGAGGCGGCTGACGAGACTGGCGACGCCTCTGACGACGATTCCGATCTCTCGTCTGTGGTGTCGTTCAACGACGATGACGATGACGAAGAGCCCGCTGCCGCAGGCCAGATGGACCTGTAAAGCCCGGTCAAAGTGCCAGGCCAGACCGGGCCGGTCCCGTTGTTATGATCATCTCTATTCTGTTACGATTCCCAGGCATGAGCGCCTAATGTAGCCCTTGTAATGCATATTTGATTTCCGAGCCATTTCCCACCCTTTTCCTACTCGGTTGCTTCATCGCGTTCGTTTCTCATAAAGCGTAAAATGTGTACTGTAGCTGTGAATCCTATACTTCTTCACCGCTACCCCTAGCAGTCTTCATTCTGACCCTGAAGAGTCGTAGTTTACCAGGACTGCCTTGGTTGTCTTTGGCCTTGCTGCCTGCTGCGACTCTGGCGCTTCGTCTGCTCTTGCGGGCTTGGGAGATTCGCCATGTGGATCTGGCGCACGTTTTCGCTTGATCCCAGCAAGAAGCCCGGGACCCCTCCCCTCTTCCGACCGCTCTGCTAAAAACGGATCCTGCGCAATCCGCGTATTCCCCAGCACCTCCGATGCAAACGCGCTCTTCTGCGCTGCCGCCAGCTTCTCCGATTTCAGGACCCCACGCCTCCGCGTTTGCGCTTGGGCCGGCTCCTCGGGCCTTGCACGGAACAGCGGCTTGGCCAACGCGCAGCGCTCAGCGCTGCGCTGCAGCACCGCCGCGTCGCTGCCAAACTGCACCAGGCTCGCGCGTAGCCCGTCCTCGCGCGCTTCAGCCAGCAGCTCGACGCCGTCGGCTAGGCCGAGTCGGTCCTTGAGGTCCTGTGCTGCCGCTGCCTCGCGCTCGTGCTCCTTGCGCTGCGCGCGAAACGTGCTGCGCAGCTGCTGGTTGCGCGTGTACGGGTCTTGCCATGCGTGGGCTGCTGCGTCTTGCAGCGCGTCGATGCGCTCGGTCGTGCGCGCCATCTCCGCGCGGTCCATAATCGTCTTCTCCAGCCGGCCAAAGGCCGTCTGCCGCATTTTCTCACGGTCGGCGGGCGACAATGTGGCAGTGGTGGCGTCGGCGCCGGCGTCGGCGCTGTCGTCAGGCTCATGCACGAAGCCCAGCGGGTCGCGTGGGCCCGGGCCGTCAGCGAGATCACCGCGGTCCTGCCGGCGGCCCCCCGCGCTAACAACGTAGGCGGTGTTTTGCGGGTCTGTGCGGATCTCAAGTGCACCACCACAGGTAGTATGGCGCATGCGAAACGCCCAGATGGGCGTGCTGTAGTAGGCACCGACCTGGCGCTTCTCGGCGTTGAATCGCACGCCCTGGCCGATTAATGTTTCCTGCGGGCAGCTGGCGCACCACACGTTGAAGGGCATCTCGAAGCGCACGATGATGGCGCCGGCGGCGGCTTTGCGGCCGCGTGCGCCGAGAGGATGCTTGCCGTGGAGCCGGTTGCCGGTGGAGATGCCCTCGGCGTCTGGGGGGATGTACCGCCCCATGTTGAAGCCCTGCATGGTGGTGGGTTTGTTCGGGGAAACAGAGTAGAGAGTCGGCGTGGGTTGTGTCCAAGCTGGTAATAAATGAAGTTCTGAATAGAGAGACGTTGTCGTTGCTCTAAATGTCACACAAAAGCATGTGCTGCGGCGAAAAGCCTAGATGACGGCACTGGAGGCGAGTCGACGCTGATTGGCTGGGGCACACAGGGACCCAGTTTTACTGGAAGCGGGAGCATCGGAAAGGTGGGTCTGGTTGGTGTTACTCTGAAAGTGGTGATGTAGCACAAACTCAACTCAAACTTAACAGATAGAGGGGCGGCGGCCACAAGAAAAGTATGTGGGAGCTGAACCTCTAAGGAGTTACAGTGCTTATTCTTTGAATATTCTAGCCTTTTGGCAGTTTTCTTGTCTTCTGGAAAAAAGCTACAAGGATAATTTGGGGTGATGACTTCAGTGAGTCTAAATGCTAGACATTAACTGCAGAGTTGCTAGTTATATGTATAATTAACAACCTATTTCAAAAACTTGAGATCTCCAAATCTCATAATGACCACTCGTCCAGAGCTACAACCAAGAGCAACACTAAGATCACAGATCTTGGAGCAGTTACCGCGGAACGGTGCAGGTAGCCAAAGGATTGGCATGCCCTTCCACCAAAGCCAGCAACCGTCCTCACTGATTCCTACACCATCGAGGTTTTTAGAATATGGCTGTATGCCCTTTTGCTCAGAGCTGACGAAATCCTGAATGGCAATAGACCCACGATCAGTGAGAAGGAAAGATCCAGTAGAGTCAAGCTTGATTTCTGATGTCGATATGTCTTGAAATTGTTGTATACAGGCACCGTCACCAGTGCGCCAGAGCCATATTCCAGAAGTGATGGAGACTGTAGCCAAAAGTGCACCATCAAGGGAAAACACCATTGAACCTACCGAGCCAATCTGACCCTTGAGCTCCTGCACACAGCTACCGTCGGCACATTTCCACAGCCTGGCTGTATTATCCCTTGAGCCTGAAGCCATGAGTGTGCCATCAGGCGAGAATACCACCGACATTACCTCGTTAGTATGGCCTTCAAGCACATTCAGACATGTGCCGTCTCCAGTATTCCACAGCCTGGCTGTTTTGTCATTCGACACAGAGGCTAAAAACATGCCGTCAGGTGAGAAGACTATTGAATTGATGAAGCCTTCATGGCCCTTGAGCTCATGGATACAAGTACCGTCTTCGATCTTCCAGAGTTGGACTACATGATCCCCAGAAACAGTAGCCAAAAGTGTGCTATTCGGTGAAAAGTCCATAGATCCTACCCAGTTGTTATTGCCCCGCAACTGCGGTAAACAGGCGCCATCGTCACTTTTCCATATCATGACATAGCCCTCGTCTGAGGAAAAGGCAACAAGTTTACCATCGGGTGAAAATACCAATGATCCAAGCCAGCTCTCACAGCCCTGAAGCTTTCTCACGCATGTGCCATCATTGGTTTTCCAGAGCATGACAGTACCCTCAGTTGAAGCCGAAGCCAAGAGCGTACCGTCGGGTGAAAATGTTACATGATCAACTTCATCTCGATGGCCTTTCGTCTCTTGCACTTGGGCATTTCGGTCAGTCTTCCATATTCGGACTGTGTCATCATTGGAGCTTGACGCCAAAATAGTGTCATCGGGGGAAAACACCACTGACGTCACTGGGGCTTTATGGCCCTTGAGCTCCTGCAAACAAGCCCCATCATCACTGCGCCAGAGCCGGACTGTTCCGTCATTTGAACATGATGCTAAAATGGTGCCATCGTGAGAGAACACCACTGACCTTGCCATACTCTCATGGCCCTTAAGCTTATGAAGGCAAGTGCCATCGCCAGTCCTCCAGATCCAGACAGAGCCATCATTCAAGCCCGATGCCACGAGTTTGCCATCGGGTGAAAAGCACACTGGAGACATGGACTTCCCAATGGTCTTGAGCTCTTGTACGCAGATGCCATCCTCGATCTTCCAAAGTCGAATTACTTCATCGGTCGAGGATGAACCTAAAAGTGTTCCATCAGGTGAAAACGCCACCGACTTTACAACTCCTTTGTGACCCTTCAGCTCATGCATGCAGGAGCCATCTTTGACCTTCCAGATCCGAACAGTTTTATCGTTAGACGAGGTAGCCGCGAGAGTTCCATCGGGTGAAAAGATTATCGACAAGATTGGACTTTTGTGCCCCTTGAGCTCGTGTACACAAGTCCCATCGTCAGTATTCCAGAGTCGGGCAGTATGATCGTGCGAAGCCGTAGCTACTAGCGTGCCATCGGGCGAGAAGATCGCCGCGACTACCCACTTTCCATGGCCCCTGAGCTCCTGCACACAGGATCCATCTTGAACGCTCCATAACTGTGCAGTATTGTCCTGCGAGGCCGAGACCACAAGTAAGCCATCAGGAGAAAAGGAAACCGAGTCTACGGCAGCCCTATGACCTCTCAGCTCCTGCACGCAAGTTCCGTCATCAAACTTCCAAATTCGAATTGTTTTGTCATCTGAAGAGGTAGCCGCCAGTGCACCCTCCAGGGAGAGGGCAAGCGATTTAATCTTGCTTCTATGGCCTTCCAAAATCTGCTGACACTGGTCCCAGTTGTCTTCTGGCTCTGGTAGTAGAGTTATCCATTTTGGAATACCCGCTTGAAACGCCTGCCGAACTGGACTATTCTTTGGGGTGAAAACAATGACTGAAGTGTAGATCTGAAGTGGTACGTCGTCTATCGTGGCTAGATTTGCTTGCACTAGTCGTAGGGCGTCTTGTACAAAGTCGCTCAATTCTCGACGTCCTGTCGTCTGGGAGTTGTTAGATTGTTGATCCCTCGTACTCTCTAGTGAGGACTTACCCTGACAGTTCCCTCTAAAGACTTTATGATCTTGAGGCTTTCCGAACTTCTTCCCACGAGACTCAAAGCTTCGAGCCAGTTGAGTAAATGCTTTCGCAGAAATCCGAGAATCTTCCCGTTATCATTATTGATCACTTTTCCCTCCTGCACATGGTAGACCCAATAAAGACAGGCATATTGCACCTCGGGAGGAATATGGTGTTGTATGACTTGTGGATCAATCGACAAGCGTTTCACCCCAGGCTGAACGAGGTTACAAATATCCGTACGCAAACATCTCCCCATGACACGCAGGCAGTTGGCAGCCATTCTCCCGTGTGTTTCCTTCTCGTTCACCCAAAAAGGGCTGTTCCCGTCTTTTTCAGGATCGACTAGAAAGTCGCGGAATGAAAGATGAAGAAGTCTCACTGGGATTTCGGTCGACTCTGAGATGCTTAGAACGGAATGCAATGTGTCAAGTTGGTAGTTAATTATCTGTGTGGGAAGGTCGAGGAGCTTTGCAAGTGCTGCCTTTGACAGTGGGCTCGCCAGGATGACAATAGACCCAACAATCGCCTGGAATTTCGCGATGACGTCTTTCTGTCGCCTTGCAGGTAGGTCCTTGGTCAGCTTGTTTAAAATGGGCAGATAGGTTGCGTCCAGTTGCGATGCCTGGCTTTCGGTTTGGAAATCTAGTATTTCTTTCAGCTGCATATCGGGATCGCCACACCGCCGGTCGTCGAGAAATCGACAAGTCGTAGATGCGAAGATGAAGAGCGGGATAGCCATCTTCACAAGGGCTTGAATATTCGCGTTGCCAGGCCAGTCGGAAGGCAACCGGCGGACGGCGGGTACAGACGTGTTGTATTCAGTCTTAATCCTGTCAAGCTCATGTCGAAGGAAAGTGGCAATATCGCGCTCAATAATGCTGGGTGGCATTTCATGGAGAATCAAGTCCTGGAATTTACCCTTCACAGCGTTGAAACCCAGGCGAATAGGCAAGTCGGGCCTGCTGGTCATGAGACACTTGAGCTTTAACTTTGACAAGGCCATGTCGTTGGTATCAGAAAATAAATCAATCACAAGCTTGATGTCTTCATCTCGGTCGCACTCATCAAGAGCGTCAACCACGAACACAAGAGGGCATGTTCTCTGAGAAGTAGCACATGTCTTCATAAGTGGCTCCTTGATAAGCTTGTCAAACTGCTCTCGCGTCGCCTTTTCGGAAATGTGTGGATTGCCAACAAGAGCAGTTTTGATGTGTTCCGTGACATCGGGTTGCCTGTCTGCGAGTTGGGCCGCGAGGGTTGTCACGAATCTTGACAAGCCTCCACGGTCGACCTCTCCCCTCTTGAAGAAGAAGCTTGCGCCAAGCTGATGGGACTCGGAAAATTGCCCACAGATGGTACGTGAGATGGTAGATTTTCCAGTGCCAGCCATGCCGTTAAGCCAAAAGAGGGCCTTGGAGGAAGGATCGCTCGCCCACTCTTTAATCTCTTGCAAGAGATCAACTCGGGTATTAGGCAGGCAGGTTGCGTTGTGTTGCTCATCATGGGAGTTGTAGGACGCCCCAGCAGCTGTGGGAAGCGTACTGAGCACTGCTGTTTCATGCATGTTGAGTAAGTGCTGATTAGTTTGCTTTACGGTCTCGCTAACATCGTGTAGAACTTCACTAGAATATCAAGAGTCTGTTAATATGTGCGCAACACGGGGCTCAAGGATTTCTTACGTCTGATGCACTTGGAGAATCTGTGTGATTATCTCGTTGTATCGACGAAGCCCCTCAACCAGTCCCTTAACTTCGTCACGCTGCAGCGGCCATTTGAGTGCACGAAGGCCAAACTTTCTCATTGCTTTGCGGACTCCTTTAGGGTCAAGTCTCTGGCTCAGCTCCTTGAGTTGGGCGCAACTCTTTTGCAGGACATCATCTAGACTCTTGGACTGCGTGAGCTTCTCTGCGTTCGGCTTTTTCAGCAGCGCCTGAACTTGTTCAGCGACCGTCTGTAGATTGGTGACTTCTTCGCGTAGCTGATTGATATCAGTGGCAGAATTCTTGACGTCCTTGCCATACTGGAAGCAAAGCAGTCCAACCTTGACGGACAAATCGACGACGGCAATCACGTTGGCAGCGGCGCCGATTGCCTCCATTGTAGCAAAATAGGGTAGATATTTCTCTCTTTCGAACTGGCGATGTTGTGTTTATCGAGATATTGTCGGTAATATGAGTGAATATTTGGAGTTGACAAGAGGCACACTGTTCGTTGGTGACATTTAATCTGGCAAATGGGCGCCAATTCGCACCTAATGGAAGCCGCATACAACCTTGTCACAACTGACAGGTCTGAATCTCATTGGTAGGAGACCCCAGCAGTAAATGTCACAAGTAGCCGCCATGAACGGCAGCTGAATTTGAATTCTTGAGAGAAGTGTTCAAGCCCAGTCCCACTATGCATGTAACAATACTTGGGTTTTTTTTCTTTTGAAGCAATTATACTAGCAGCACTCGTATTGCAAAGGTTGCCACACCTAGATACTTGCACGAGACCTGAAGAGGAGGTATTGGCATAGTTATTTGAATTGCGCAACTTAATCTTTATTTCAACTAGTCCCAAGACGATACTTTGACACGTGAAAAACTCGCGTCGTGTTGTCATGAGCCATAAGACAGTCTCATGGAGGGGGTTTGGAAGAGTAGAGAGGCTTTGATATTAATTATTTCCCTCACGAGTAAATCAAAGACATATTTCTGCTGCTGCTATGCCTTTCATTTCAACATGGCGGTGGGTTATAAAGTCCCGGCTCGGTTTCCTCTCCTTTGGAGAAACTTCCTGGTCCTATTTCACTTCAACTTGCGTGACAGTGAAAATCATCAAAAATTGCTTTGTGTGATAGCAATATCCTATGTGCTTCTTACCCATTTCCAGTAGGTAGATGCTGAGGAACCAATGGTCTCAATATTTCCTACTCGGCTTTGATACCATTTTCTGTCGCTAGACTTGAATGTCAGTTGCTGGATTGCGCACTTGCCTTTTCTTTCTTGTACTATAAATATTTGTTGTGTAACTTGTATTTGAAACTCACATGGACAACAACAAGAAAAATCTCACACGAGTGTTGAACATCGTGGAAAAAAACATTATCAATCTTTGTTTCTTTTGTTGGTATTTTCACCAATGAGATAAATACAGGGCTTCGCTCTCCGTCATGGTTGTATGCAAGGCAAATCACGTAGCTGTTAGGCAGCATGCACTTCGCCCGCATACAATGAGATGGGCCTGATTTTGATGACTGCTCTCGAAATCCCTCTCAATTCAGCTTTTATTTCCCATGCAAGGAAAACCAATGAAAACTTGATTTTTGACAGAAGCCCGCCTTCATCGTTGCATTCCCGCGAAACACATCATTAACCTACTATTACTACCTTCAACAAGAAACCGATATCCCCCCCCCCCCTGTCATTTCCATTATGAAAGTTCTTAGTGCTGCTATTACTGTCTTTTCAGTCGTGGAGTTAACTACCAAACTTGGCTCGCTTTGCTTAGATTACGGCAAAGCTGTCAAAAACTCCAGCACTGAAATTAATGAACTAAAGGAGGAAGTCGCAGGCTTAGAAAAAGTCGCCAACCAAGTTCGAGTCTTGTTAGACAAGCCAGAGGGACAAGAGCTCAAACTGTCCAAGAGTTTGGATGATGTTCTCAAACAGAGTCACACAAAGCTTAAGGAACTAGAGCAAAAGCTTAAGCCCAAGCAACCAGACGAAAATCCTGATCCCAAGCATACGGCCAAACGGAGAAAACTAGATCCTCGGGCATTGAAATGGCCATTTCGGCGTGAAGAGGTCCATGGACTTGTCCAAAACATTCGAGGATATAACGGCACCATCTCTGATATTCTTCAAGTCCATCAGACGTAAGGCTCCCCTTCCGCTTTTCTCAGGCCGACCCTAACAAATCTTTGGTTCAGTAATCTCCTTCACAAACTCCACCTTGAAATGATTCTGAAGACCCTCACTATCGCAAACGGAGCATCGTTCGACTCCCACGACGAAAGAAATAATGCAGTCTGCCTGCCAGGAACCCGAGTAGAGCTTCTGAACGACATCAAAACATGGGCCAGTGACCCTTCTTCCAAGTCTCTCTATTGGTTGAATGGCATGGCCGGCACGGGAAAATCTACCATCTCGCGTACTATCTGTCAGCAATTTTTTGAGTCTCGCCAGCTTGGTGCAAGCTTCTTCTTCAAGAGGGGAGAGGCTGATCGTGGGGGCTTATCGAGATTCGTCACGACGCTCGCCACTCAAGTCAGCGAGAAGTTCCCGGACTTTGCAGAGAGCATTCGCATGGTGATCGATGGCGACAAGGGTATTGTGAGAGAGGCGCCAAAAGATCAGTTCGAGAAACTGATCAAAGAACCACTAGCCAAAGTTTCTCCTGGGTCTCATAAAGAGAAATTCCTTGTGTTTGTCATTGATGCTCTTGACGAGTGTGACAACGATCAAGACATAGAGCTCATCATTAACCTTTTCTCATCCTGCGCGAAAATTACCAATCCAAACATGAAGTTTAAATGGTTCATCACCAGTCGACCTGAGCTACCCATCCGCCTCAGCTTCAACACTGTCAAAGGAACATTTCAGGATTTCATTCTCCATGATATAGCAGCCAGCGTTATTAAGCGCGATATTACTGCCTTCTTGAAATACAAGCTTCAGATAATCAAAGACCGGTACAACGGTTCCGTGGCCTTCGACAGACAATTGCCTTCTCACTCAATTGCCTTCTCACTGGCCTGGCGAAGACAACATTAAGGCTCTTGTGGAAATGGCCATCCCACTTTTTATTTTTGCAGCTACAACCTGCCGGTTCCTCGAAGATCGAAGATGCGACGATCCGAGGAAACGACTTGATGAAATATTGCGTCTAAATACAGAGAGTCAAGTGTCACGGCTAAACACGACTTACTTGCCTGTCTTGAACAGTCTTACTGAGGGTCTGTCAGATAGAGAACAGAAGGCAGTGACTGAAAGATTTCGCCAGATAGTTAGTGTTATTGTTGTAGCTGCAAGTCCCCTCTCAACTGATGCATTGGCACGGCTTCTTGGCATATCAAAAAACGCAATTAAAACCCAGCTTGATTTATTATACTCAGTACTCGGTGTTCCATCCTCGGATCAACTACCAGTGAGACTGCTCCATCTATCCTTCCGCGACTTTCTAGTCGATCCAGACAAGCGTGGGAAAAGCCCATTTTGGGTGGATGAAAAAGAAACACACAGAATCTTGGGTCAAAATTGTCTTCGTATCATGAAGGAGAATTTGACACAAGACATTTGTCAACTCATAATGCCAGGGACGAAGCGCGCCGACATTGAGAGCGACACCATACAAAATCATCTTCCTTCCGAACTACAATATGCCTGTCTTTACTGGGTCGGCCACATGCAAAACGGTGAAATACTTCTAGATAATATCAGCGATGTTCTTCAGTTTTTCCGGGAGCATTTTCTCCATTGGCTGGAAGCAATGAGTCTAATGGGAAGAGCCTCAGAAACCCTCAAAATGCTAAGGACTCTGCAAGCAATTCTCAAAGTGAGTGCTGATCAAAGACCGGAGAAAACTAATAAACTAACAATCTATAGGCACAAGAAAGCCACGATCTGCGAGCCTTTTTACAAGACGCGTTACGTCTAGTACGAGCCAATATGGCAACAATTACCGATACGCCTCTCCAGATATATTCTTCGGTCCTTGCCTTCAGTCCAAAAAAAAGTCTAGTTCGTCGAATCTTTGAACAGAAGATTGCCAGGTGGATATCGGTAAAGCCACAAACAAATAATGACTGGGATCAATGTGAACAGATCTTAGAAGGCCATACTGGATCAGTACATTCAGTCGTCTTCTCACCTGATGGCAGCCTCGTCGCCTCAGGCTCGTGGGATACAATGGTCCGGCTATGGCGAACCGACGACGGCACCTGTGTGCAACAGTTACAGGGCCATACTAAAAGAGTAAACTCAGTGGCCTTTTCACCGGACGGTAGACTCGTTGCCTCAGGCTCGTGGGATACAACGATCCGGCTTTGGCGAATCGATGATGACACATGTTTTCAGGAACTGAAAGGACACGCAAGCTCAGTAAATTCAGTGGCCTTTTCACCTGATGGTACACTTGTCGCCTCGGGTTCAGGTGATTACACGGCCCGCTTCTGGAAAACCAGTGATGGCACCTGTGCTCACGAGCTGAAATGACACACAAGCTCAGTAGAAACAGTGGTATTTTCACCTGATGGCAGCCTCGTTGCCTCGAGCTCATATGATACAATGGTCCGGCTTTGGCGAACCGATGATGGCACATGTGTTCAGCAGTTTCAGGGCCACACCGAATCAGTAAAACCAGTTGTCTTTTCCCCGGACGGTAGACTCGTTGCCTCGGGCTCACATGATAGAACGATCCGGCTCTGGCGAACCGATGATGGGACTCGTGTTCAAGAGCCGCATGGCCATACTGGAAGAGTATATTCAGTTACCTTTTCATCTGATGGGAAACTCGTCGCCTCAGGCTCACATGATAGAACGATCCGGCTCTGGCGAACTGATGATGGCACCTGTGTTCAAGAGTTGCAGGGTCACACTGAATCAATTTACATAGTGGTCTTTTCACCTGATGACAGCCTCGTCGCCTCCGGCTCACATGATAACACGATCCGACTCTGGCGCACCAATGACGGCACTTGTATTCAAGAGCTGAAATGTCACACTGAAACTCTCAAGTTCGACTCTTCTGGGACCTTCCTCATTACTGATCGCGACTCTATCGCGGTTTCTAGCCGATCGTCAACCAACAAAACAATTCCTCGGCCCCTTGTTGAGCTGTTCAATGGCCTGAGCATCAGTTCAGACAGGTGCTGGATCTTGTGGGACAACATTCCAATTTTATGGATCCCTGCTTCATTTCGTGGTGACTGCATATCAGTCCATGGATTTACTGTGGTAGTTGGCACTCGGACTGGGAGGGTCACCATCATGAGATTTGGGAATTTCGAGTTTATGAGACCAGTTATGCAGCGTGCGCTCCTACAGCAAGATACATAGCCAGGAGCAGATGGTCCTTTCTTTCCAAGAGACTCAAGTTCGCACATTTTACCGGTAGACGAGTGATTTTCAGTTGAAGATTCGAAGGGCCTAGTGTACTCCTCACTTCCTGTAATTAGTTACAACAAAATAGTTGAACTTCCACAAGATATTCCATAACACCCGCCAACCTTCAACGCCTGTTTTATACATGCAAAAGACGCTCAAGACCATGAGATGCTTCCCGTCTTTCCTATCCTAGCTGCACATGTGCACAAGTACCTGTAAACTGGGTTCTTTTTTACGGGGAGAGTGAAATCGGGAACTTGTGTAACATTCATTCCAAAACTATCCTTTGAAGGTGTGGTTATGTACCTCCAGCTGTAGTTACTAGATAGTCCTTGATTTTTGAAAGTATCAACTTGACGATGAATAAAAGGCCGATGACAATACAATAAAAATAAAACTCAAAAGTGATAGTTATCTTGTTGCATACAAAGAGGTATATTGAGTAGCTAAGTCCATTCTACTGACTCTCTACGATGTACTTCACCTACTCACCATTCAGAGCAGCTATGTACTACACCATAGTCATCATAACCAACAAATCTCACCAAATACACACATCCATGAGAGCACAAAGAGCCGCTGGGATACAAATAGGTGCAAGAGAAAAGAAATCAACTATTACGAGGATATCGGAAAAAAGAAATAAAACGAATATATGGCAGTCCGTCCATGACATGAAATGAAAAAAAGAGAAGGGGGGAAAACAAAATAGCAACCACTCTGTGCGCCGGCATATGTACGTGTGTTTATGTTTATCGGGGCATGATCAACATTCACTAGGATGTCTCTGCTTCCACGGACGCGTATTTACAGAGAAATAGCCATGAACAGAGCCACACCAGCGGCAAAGAGCGAGGTGGAGCCCAGCATCTTGGACGCAGAGCCAGTAACGGTGGTAGAGGTGGAAGAGGCAGAGGCAGAAGACGAAGAGTTCGAGCTGCCAGAGCTGCCAGTGGTCGAGGCGGAGCCGTTGCGGGAGCCGGAGCCGGTGCTGGATCCGGTGCTAGAGCCGGTGCCGACGGCTCTGGAGGCAGAGGTGGTGCCAGTGGCGGAGGTGCTGAAGGTGGTGGCGGAGCCGCTGGCGGTCTTGGTTTTGGTGGAGCTGGCGGTGGACGAGGACGAGGAGTCGACCTTGTCCTCAGACACCTCAATCGACTGCCAGGCGCCGGTCTTGTCGGTGTAGATGTAAGAGCCGGCAGTCTTGTTGCCGCCCATGTAGTCCTGGATGACAATCTTCTGGTAGTAGGCCTTGTACGAGTTGTCGTTGCTGAAGTCCGACTTGCCGCCGGCCCACTCAACGGTGCCCTCGCTAGCAGTGGAGGAACCGCCGACCCAGGTGCCGAGCTTGATTTGCATGGGAGTCTGGGGGTAGCCCTTGGTGGAGTCGGACTCGGCGTATGTCAGGGTGCGGATGGTCTCGCCGTCAAGGATCCACTCGACACGCTCGGCGGTCCAGTCGATGGTGTAGGTGTGGAAGGTGCCGACGGCATCGGTCATGGGAGTGATGCCACCACGATCGTAGGTGGAGGTGTTACTTGATGGCTGTTAGCAGTGTTCTACGCGGCCGGCAGTTCAAACGGCAGTTTCACTTACCCCTTGGAGAAGAAGTTGGTCTGGACTTCGTCGGGCTTGCCACCCAGCCACTCCCAGTCGATCTCATCGAGGTCGTCAGACTGAAGCACGGCAGAGGTGACAATACCAGTGCCAGGGGCCACGCGCATGGTGACCTCGACACGGCCGAAGAAAATGTAACCCTTGGAGGAGATGGTAGGGGCCTGAGTCTCGGAGGTGATGTCGAAGATAGCACCAAGCTTGTCGTCGTAGGTCACGTCGGTGCCATCGGCAATGTGGAACAGGTCATCGACCTTGTCCTTGGTGAAATCGATGGTGTGGGTGCCGGCGATGGCGGGGTCGGCAGGGCAGGCTGTAGAGAGCTAGGTTAGCGGGTGCTAGGAAGACGGACCGCCGAGGGGCGGAAGTGCGGACGTTCGGAAGCATACTCTTCTTGGTGGGGTCGCAAAGAGTCGAGGTCTGAGCAAACACGGTGGAGGCCATCAGGGCCAGAGAGGTGAACTTGGAAAGCATTGTGGTGGTTTGGGAAAAGAGAAAAGGGGGTGAGAAGAAGAAAAACGAGTGTCTTGTGAAGAAAAGAAACGTGATGAAGAAGATGCAGACAAGAAAAGAAAGCGAATTGAGAAACCAGTAGCGATTGACAAGAGGTCTAGAGAGAAAAGGCAAGAGAAGAACAGCCGGGTCAGAAACAGCGAAGGACGGCAAGTTTATATCCAGGACAGAGGTTGAACTGCGGCCGAGGGGGTGCAAGTGTCAAGCACCGTTCGAAAATAGAGGACGAGCAAAAACAAGACCCCCCCCCTTCCCTCTCCGTATAGGGACCATTGCACATACAATACACGTCCACTTTGACTTCAAACCAGGAAAAGACCCAGAGGGAATACGGATGCAGTAGTGCCCTTGGCCCAAGATGGCCAGAACAACGGACTCCAAGGGGGTGCACAAAGGGGCGTGTGATCTAGGTACGACCACCAGGCACTAAATAGCATGGTACCTGCTTCACCCTGTACAGAAGGAAAACTCGTTAGCAAGAAAGCATCCAAAAAGAAGCTAATAGGACCCCGCCTGGGACAGGAAGGATTGCTGGTATACCAGGGGCTCCCCTTCCGTACGGTAAAAAGAAATAAAAGAGAAGAAACAGAGGCAACAGGGGTTGCGACCAAGACGAGGAGGAGTATCCCTAGAACGCGAGCAGCCAAAGATGCTGGCTGGCATGAGCAAGTGCCTTGTGTGTGTCCCTGAGGCATGGCCGTCCAAAGCAGAAACAGGCGGAGGCTTGCAAGCCACAGAACAGAGGCTCTGGGCTTTCGGCTTTGGGGGCGCTCTCAGAGGCTTCTATTCTTTGCAGCACCCAAAAACAGGCAGGTACGACTCGCCGAGTATCAGACGGCAAAGTCCACACCTGCCGTTTTCGTGCATGCTTTCCCACATGGCTGTTTGCACTCTTCCCTTTTTTTTTTCCCTGTAGACTCGATAGTCGGACGGCGTAACTGCGATGCGATACTTTGCAGCTACCCTTTTCCGCAAGCTTTAAGGCGAGAAATAAAAAAGGAAAGAGAAAAGAAAAAAATGGCAGGCGCTGTTTGTACCACGCTCTCTCTCCCCATTGGGTAACTGCTTTTTGATGATATCAACCTCACTTCTATTAGTATTCATCACCTCGCTTCATGAGCTTGTACCACAAGACAACAAGAATCCATATCAGTTAGTTAGTACATCTCACCGAGTAATAGACAATGCCCAATCCTCAGTCTGTCCTAGCTAGACTCCTCAAAAGAACGCAGATGCTGCTTATCCAAAAACACGAATAAACCCTAGTCGTTCGTAGCAAGGGGCATGGCCCTACCCCTAGTCTCTATTCGGCAACGCTAATTTCCCTTCCTTCAACAACTTCCTAGAAGAGGGACCAATTTACGAGGGCTACCATAGCAAGCCATAAAGTAGTGGCAAGGAAGCCAGCAACTAGTCACTATCATGCAATTAATGGTCTTGCCCATGTTTCCCTCTCATGCACTCTTGTGTGTGTCTTGGTCTCCTATCAATCCGCCCTAGCAGGACCCTAGCGATAGCCACCTGCCAATATCTCGGCTACAACACGGGAGATGTGGTACTCCACAAGTTGACGGACGGCGATAGTGGGCAGATAATATGAGGATGGCAGGCATGCACGGCGGCCAAACCTGCCATGTTGACCAGACTACTGCCACTAGCAAGGGACCGGGCTTGTTTCCACAAAGTATTTTATCACCGTCTTGGCTTCGCTCTGGGCGTAAACATGGCACGCGCAATGCCATGAACAGGTGACCAGAGCTACACAAAAACAACATCGGAGGCACGAAAAAGACTAGTAGTTGATGAAGTCTAAGCACAGCATGCCGGCCAGTCATTGTACGGCAGCCCGAGTACGCAGCAGCACTACCAACATAGCACACAACTATCAGGCACAGCCTATGACAAAATAGAAGAAGATGTTACTAAAAAAGGGCCAAGCCATCGTGTTGGTGGGGGCCTCTGAGAAGGAAGAAGGACAAACGCTCTAAGCGAGAGAAAACTATGGGGGGCGGAATTTCAAAGACAGAGAATGAGAGAGAACTCAGGATGGGGGAGGATGGAGCACGGAGGACGGGATTTGCCCGAAAGCACGAGGCGACCGAGGAGTAAAAAAGAGAGAGAGAGAGAGAGAGAAAAAAAAAAAAAAAGCAAGAGGACACTAATCAGTGACGTACTTGGGTTGCGAGGAAAACGCGCATCAAGGACACGCACAAAGACGACACCAATGCAGATGCCACGCGCAACAACAAGACGGCGGGAATTCTCGCGGACAAGAATGCCCCTTCCGGCGACCATCGGGAAAGAAGAGAAGAAGAAGAAGAAACGCAAAAGGAAAAAAAAAAAAAAAAAAAAAAAAAAGAAAGGCAAACACTGGGAATACGGCGTGTGTCTAACATGTCATTTTGCGACGTGATGATCTACCTGTCTATCTTATGGTCTTTTGTCTCCCATCTTCACCTGTTTCTCTTGGCTCGGCTCTGCCAAGGGTTACAGATTTTTTGAGCGTGGCAAAAAGAAACCTTCCCCTGGCAGGTCCTTTTTTTTTTTTTCTTTCTAATACTATGCATGCAAGTGTGGAGGGTTGTGGATGTGCCGCAAAACAAACACACATACACTCAGAGATGCATTAGCTGCTCTTTTTTTGTTGTTCTGTGTTTCGAAGCTGCAAATATATTTGACGAGGTTAGACGGCGAGGTTGGCTTTGCTGCAAGGTCGAGCGAGAAGGGAAAGAAAAAAAAATGTGAGTGCCAGTGAAACACTGCTGCTAGGAGGCAAAAGAAAGTTCATACATGTCACTAGTTAACACATGGTCAACTACTCGTCTGGAAATACATACAGAACCTCCTGGAACGCAAAGTCTAAATACAAGCGATGCGAAACCCAGACCAGCCTTTACAAGCAGATCGTCTCATCTGCCCTGGAAACCCCATCTCCATCTGGGACTCTGGGACTGGTGACTTGGGATAGGCCCAAGAAGTATGCTTTTTTGGGCCTGTCAACCTTGCCCTACAACACCGCTACTGTTTGGACCAGCTCGGACATTCTCTTTTTTTTTTTTCTCTTTCTTTCTCCCACACAAGTCAAGCAACCCACCATCCAGACTCGTAGGACTTATACTCTTGCCCACCATTAACGCACAGCCTTTGGTTGCATGGCATCCATCGCGGTTCCCTGCCCAACGACCCTCCGCCTCGTTCGTGTCTTTATTTAGAGAAGGTCAAGTCTCGTAAACCAAGTCCACTCACTTGTCACCTATTTATCAGGATCCTTCCCCCCCAAGCTACAGGGGGAGGGGAAGCGATATCAGGTATAAAAAAAAGAAGAAAAAAAAAAAAGAAACACACACATACAAAATGTAGGACTCTGACTAGTGGCCGCCCTAGTTAGTCAAACCCGTCAGTCCAGTCCCGGAAGCAGAACGGCCCATCAAACAAAAAAAAAATCCCATAGACAAGCTGCCCCCTCCATCACATCCTTCTCTCAAACTCTTCACTTTTTCAAATACGAACGTGACATGTAACCCGGAAGCCAAGCAAGCATCCAAGGCCTATTCTGCCAACATAAAAGAAATCCCCCAGTAACCAAGAACAGAGCCAATGCAGGGACAACAACACAAGAAGAGAAGGAAGAAAAAAAATAAAACAAAAGCGCCCCCGCAGGTCTTTGCATATAAAGGAGAGTCGCAGGAAACCTAAAGGGGGGCCTTAGTAGAGAGGGGCCAGATCCTGTTCTTGTTTGGCTGCTAGCCAGGGACAACAAAGCAAATTGCACGGCACCCAATGACGCTGGCTTGGCTTGGCTAGACTTGGCTGACTGGCTGGCCGTGGTGGTGGTCTGGTTGGTCAGCACCAGTTCTGCTTGCTTGGGGCTCTTGTATGCCGGCCAAGATATCCCGTAAGCGACACAATATAAGGGCATTATGGGGGCATGTAACAGAGGCGCGCGCCCCTTTCGTCCTGCATCACATCACATGCATCGTCGTACTTGTGCCTGCAAGTATACCAGAGTCAACCTCTTGGCCAGGCTTTCTTTCGGCCCCCCCCAAATCCTGTTTCACCGATCATCACGACCACAGCAAAGAAAGTCTAGCTCCGACACCAGGCTTCCAGCTGTAGCCACGCAAGCGCTGCCCGGTGATTGCTTTTTGCTTGCTGCACCTCACCAACAGCGGCCTCCACCAATCCCATCGCGGCTAGGCCCAGAGTCGGAGTCAGCACCCGGCAATATTAGCATTACACCCGCGGCTCTCGACACCACTGCGACTCTACAGGTCGTGCTAACCGGTACTGACCTAGCCGGCAGTTTTGGCAAATTGAGTTCTTACCGCCAGCCAACCCTAACACGGCGCAGGGTCTCGTCTTATCAAAGTGTCGAGATTCGTTCTTCTCTCCCCCTGGCCCAGTCCATGGAGAAGACAGACACTCACTTTTGTCGTCAAGCCCTGGCCCAGACACAACAGCCAGACCTGGAGCCTGATTTGCCCCGAGAATACAACAAAAAAAAGCACAATAGGAAACAAAATCTGACAAGATGTCAGAATGTTCCTGATAATCTTAGCGGTGCTGCCAATCCATCCAACCCGTGCTATCCCCGCGATGGTTGGTGGCTCTCGTCTTTGGGCGGAGCGCGCTTGGCTTCTGGCCCACTGCAGCCAGGCGTTTCTTTCGGGCCTGCGTCCTGGCGGTCCTGTTACACCTCGTCTTCCCTGTCGGAGGCATTTTTTCTTCCTGTTTATCGGGCTTGTTGTCACGAAAGGTCGCCCATAGTATAAGCGTAATGAGGCGAGATAGCCGACTGTTGCACTCCTCTTTGCTGCTTGGGAAATCCACGCCCAGGCCGGTTGTCTCATACTTGTAAGTCCGGAAAATCCAGGCAGTACCAAGACCAAGGGCCCGTTGTTGGCGAGGTGGTGAGAGTGTGTGCCGAGAAACAATCAAAGGGGGGAGGGGGAGGGGGAGGGTTTCCTGTCTCTGTGTGTGTGGTCCCTCCCCATACAGACCCAGCGTGCGTGTATTGCACCCAGAAAATTACCACACCTAGAGCACCAAACACATATGCACATCTCATGGCCACAGCCAGACCGCCTCGAGTCTTGGACTCGGAAACCGGCGATGGATGTTGCCCGCCACCAAGGCGCCGGATGCAGCAGCAAAGAAGCGCATGGCTTCTGGGCAATAGTTAATAAAAGGCGCAGATAATGTGCCGACCGAGCCAAGAATCCGTAAAAGCCCACATGGAAGTGTGTCAGATTGTGAGGCGCATCATGGCCCAAGTTGATAACAGAAGCTCAGGCCTCTTCCTGTCCGATTAAACTCACAAGGAACAGGGAACCCTTCTCCTGTCGCTGGGCCCTGGGGGAGGGCTTCTCCTTCAAGACAGAACAGCGAGACGGAGAGAAAGAGAGCGTGTGCTCCTCCATCTTTTTGCCCTTTGTCATTGTTGCTATCGCTTGACGGAGCTGAAAAAAGAAGCTGGCTGGCAGTCCAAAAAAAGAGGTCTGCGCCTCAGTGATATCATGGCTATACTTGTTTTTTTTCCTTCCCTTAACTAGTTGACGATTCCTTCTCGATACTTAGTCTTGCGGAAGGAGTTAGCAGCGAGGCTGGACCAGGGTGGCTTTGCTGTTAATTTACACGGCTGTTTTTTTTCTTGTTTTTTTTTTCGTTTTTTTCTCGTGGCGTCTAGGAAGAACATGAGAAGAAGTAGAAGCAGAAGAAGAAGGAAAAATTAGAGTGAATGAAACATCGGATACAGCAATGCTTGGAATGGAACTCGCTCGAATAGCTTCCTCCTCTGCCTTCTCCCCTTGTGCTTCTCATTCCTTTATGCGTCGAAACATTTGTCTTGGGAATGGTGGAACATCGGCGGCGCATCTTGGCTGCCGTGCTTTGGTTCTCTGGGAACCGACAAGATCCTCGTTGCACAACTGACTGGAACAATGACCGCTGGCACAGGCCTGGACAGACCTGTATAAAAAAGCATGCTCCAGGCTATCCAGCAAGCAAGCCACCAGGAGGCGTCGCGCCCGCGTCATGAGATGGAGACAAGAGGAGAAAAGGCTTTACAAACAACATGTGAGACACGGCCAATCAACCCCCGCGGGTCTGTAGATGACACGCAGATGGGCCCCAAGTTCCCATGACCGCCAGAAACAGCGCCTTTTCTTTTTGGCCGTGTGTTGCATAAAAGGTGGCTGCATATTTATGCCGAGCAGCGAGGTGGGTGGCAGGCCCCAAGTCTTGCTTTCCTGTGTGTCCTCGGCATATGCAACCCCTCCCCTCTCCCCCGTGAGTAAGACAGGCGCGTTTGATAAGGGTAAAACAGCGTTGCATGTTCTTTTTTTGGCCGGGCCAGAGAGGCTGTGACATCATGGGCAGAGAGAGAGCCTGCGCAGCGTATAAACGCAACTGCTAGCCGGCACATGTATGCCGACGTGGGGGCTCATGCTCCGCCTCTTAAGCCGACAGAAGACTGCAGCTATAGGCACGTGCAACGGAGTTCACGGATGAATTGTCCGTTGAAGGCAGCAGAGGGCTGGCGCTGGGCTTTGCGAGACTCGACCTCGGAAGCCTGAAAGCACGTCCTTTTACACACAGAAAGAGACTGGACGATACAAACCCTATTTTTGATTTTCTTTTTTCCCCTTCCGGGTGTCTAAGAACCATGGAGGCGTTGGTGATACCACTGTGCCACACAGAAGAATCTACAAGTACTGATAATGTAATGCATGTACGCAAGTACTTGTATACATGAGACCTGCACTACATGTGTAGATGTTGTGTTCTCTGGTGGCGCTTGTGATATCTGCACATCTGGCGGGCGCCACTGAGCGCAAACATCTGTGCTACACGTGAAAAAAAAGGATGAATATAACATAGCGCCACCGTGTCATCGGCCTGGGAAAGAGACGCAAAGGCGTGATGGGTACCAATGCACAGGTTGGCCAGGCATGGATTGCCTGGAGGGACAAGCTGTGATACGTGCCTGTCTCTAGCTGATCTGCTGCCATGTGACGCTGCTTTGATTTCACATGTGCACAGGGACTGTGAGGATCCAAGCTAAAAAGGAGCAGTTAGTTTGGCAATGAAGCCGTCTTCACTAGCAGCTTGCGGGATGGCGGGCAGTCAGCTAGAGCCGGAGGGATAGAACACTGATACTGGGCTGCGCCTGTGGACGGCCGATACCCGACGGCTCCGCGCAGACTCCTGGTGTCTCCTTGTCCTAGACTCGAAGAATGCCTGCTTTGCTGTCGGATGTTCTTTTGTTGTGCGTGGTCGTCTGGCTTCGTTGTACGACGTGCGTGAAACTCAAAGGACTCAACTCGAGGTGTACCGGCCCTGTTTCTCTTTACACAACTATCCTTGCGATAGATGAGACTCATCTTGAGGACTGCCACTGTCACATGATGCACTTGTTACACTGGTTTCTGCATCTGGAGAGTAGAGAGCCGGGAGTGTGTCTCATCTAGACCAAGATTGAGGCTTGTTGAGATTCAGGTAAGTGTTACTCACTCACCAGATGACATGTGTCTCTTGAAAGAAGCCAAGGCCATGACGTACATGATTCGGTATTACACATCATCTATTGGTATTTATCCAACTAGTGAAATACTCAGCATCGAGACAAATAGTGTTCAATCAAGTTGTCGTTGATGCAATCCAGGGTTATAAGGGTTACATCAGCCAAAGAGTGCACACTGTGCATCTGTGCCAAATTCACAGCATATAAACAGTGCGAATATTAGCGCAAACGGAGCGCCCATGGACCTCCCCAAATTCCACATAACGTCACTGAATTTCAGCTTCTTGTTACATCTCCAAGCGCACGACTCTCAGCAGCAAAACCACCCACAAGCGACTTGCCGAAATCATGGACGACGATTTCGACGATCTTCCGGATGACCTGCTGATGCAGGCTCTCGAGACGGTCGAGAGCCAGACACCCAAGCCGAAGCCCGCTCCAGCACCGGGCCCGAAGCCCACAGCGGCCGCCAAAGTCCGGGCACAGCCGGGGCCAGAGAGAATCCAGCAGCTAGCAGGCGCGGCAAAGATCCAACAGCCCGTGCCTCAGCGACTCGCTGGCAAGCCTGCCACGCCGGAGACGCGGACACCCTCTGCGTCCGGGGGGGCAGCGGCGGGCACAGACACGGCGGTGGCGGTGGCGGCGGCGGCGCCCGGCAGGATTGTGCAGCCAAAGCCACAGGCGCTGGCCAAGCCCAGCTCGGGCTCGGCGATTGTCGTGTCGATGCGGCAAAAGGGTAACCCGGTGCTGACGCACTTCAAAAAGTGCGCGTGGGAGTATGGCGACATTGTGGCCGACTACGTGCTGGGCGTGACGACGTGCGCGCTGTTTCTCAGGTTCGTGGGCTAGAGATGGCGAGGTGTGCGGGATCGTGCTAACGCTAACTCTTCTCCCGCGCGTAGCCTCAAGTACCACCGGCTGCACCCCGAGTACATCTACAGGCGCATGCAGGACCTGCAGGGCAAATACGAGCTGCGCGTGGTGCTCACGCTCGTCGACATATCGGACCACCACGACGCGCTGCGCGAGCTCTCCAAGACGTCCATGGTCAACAACGTCACGCTCATCTGCTGCTGGTCGGTGCAGGAGGCCGCGCACTACCTCGAGACGTACAAGCAGATGGAGCACAGCAACTTTGCCGCCATCCGCGGCCAGCAGGGCGGCAACTACATTGAGCGCGTGCTCGGCTTCGTCACCGCCGTGCCCGGGCTCAACCGCACCGAGGCCCTGTCGCTCATCACCAATTTTGGCAGCCTGCGCGGCGGCGTCAACGCCGCCCCCGAGAACCTCAGCATGATCAGCGGATGGGGTGATGTCAAGGTCAAGCGCTGGATCGACGCCGTCAACGAGCCCTTTCATCCGCGCAAAGCTTCAAAGTTGGACCTGCTCAGCGTCCCGGGCCGCAGTGGCCCGGCTGGCCAGAGTGCCTCGGGCGCCGGAGCAGAGTCCGCAGCGCCTGCGGCAAGGACGGCGGTGCTGGACAAGGCGGTCCCGGTTGCATCAGTGGCAGCAGCGGCGAAACCTGCACCTTCTAGCGCCGGAGAAGAGTCGCAGCAAAGCACCAACCAGCCCAAGGACCTGGATCCGGCGCTCTCGAATGGAGTCACAGCGGCATTGGCCCGGTTGCGGCAGGGATAATGATAGAGACGGCAGCACATGTACTGTTTACATTTTTTACATACATCACGAGTCTGTTTGTATAGAGCGTCGGTCATTGTATTCATTATTCACAGCCAAGCCAACCTAGAAAAGACCCCCCTGTAGCCCTCCCCCCTCTCTGCTCTCAAGGCAGCATGTACATACACTCAAGCGCCGCCGTCGCGCTTCGCATATTCCTCCTCCATCAGCTCGTCGTAGCGAGCATCAGCCTCCAGCTCCTCTTGCGTTTTAGGCCGCGTGACGCCAGCGCCGGTATCTGCGCCGGCACCGTAGCCACGGACATGCGGCTGAGTCGACGACGACGACGAAGCGGCAGCGGAGCCGGAAGCGGCAGAGGCCGTGGACGCAGCGTCCGAGGGCCGAGCGGCGTTCTTGTCGGTGTCCAGGGCGGCGGAGGCGAGAGGACGGCCCATTTTCCTTCTTCTTTTTTTTTTGCAGCAAATTTGTGACAGATTATGTGAGAGCTCAAAGAGGAGCAAAGCGAGGCAGAAAAAAAAAAGTGCGTGTGTTCAAAGGTAAAAAGAGAATCGCAGGTTGAGGTGGTCCACCGAGAGAAGAAAACGCGCGTCAGCGGGAAATGTTTCCCAGTGGCAAAATCAAGTGATACCGACTCTATTTTCTTGGTGCCTTGGATTTCAGGACACAAGGGAATAAAACAAAAAAGGACAAAGAAAAGCAGGTGAGATAATGGCAAAGCAAAATCATGGACGTCGTTAGGAGCAAGATGCAAATGGAGGGCGAGAGAATTCATGGGGCAGAAAATAAATGGGAGAGAAACAAGGAATGGAGAAGAAGAAGAAGAAGAAGAAGGGGAGAGAGTAAAAGAGGAAAAGTAAAAGAAAAAAAAAACCCCCCGTTCACATCTGGTCGCCCTCGAGCATCTCGTCGCTGCCAAGTTCCTTCTCCAGCTCGTCAGCCACAAAGCCCTCGTAGTCATCGAGGTTCTTCTGCACGTGGATCTTGAACTTGATGACGTCGTTGAGCATGCGGTCGATCTCGGTGTGGAGTTCCTCGCGCAGCGCGTTGGCCCTAACAACGAGCTGCTCGTATCTAGAAGCGTAGTTAGCACATGTCCCAGAGGAAAACAAAAAGGGGGGCCTCCCCCCCGGTGGGCCAACCTACTCAATGTTCGTGTTCATGTCGCGCTGCTCCATCAGCTGCACCGACTCGGACAGGCCGGCGCGCATCTTGGCCAGCTCCTTTTCCATCTTCTCAATCTGCGCGTCGGAGCCCATCTTCTGGGCGGTCGTGACCTCGCGCGTCTTCTCGTACTCCTCCTCAGCAGCGCGCACGCGGTGCTCGAGCGCCTCGACCTCGTTGCGCTTGTCCTCAATGGCCTCCTTGATGCCGTCGAGCAGCTCGTGGTCCTTCATCATGGCGTCCATGGCTGTCGACCGGCGGTCCGAGATGTTCTTGCGCAGCTGGGCAAAGTTGTTCTTGACCTTGCCGCGCAGGTCCAGGTTGAGGATGTGCGCCGGCTGGTAGCCCGTGGTGGCGTCGGCGAGCAGCCGGTCGCTGGCCGAGCTGGCCGAGCCCTTCATCAGCAGGTTGGTCGACGTGAAGTCGGCGTCGTTGACAACCACCTGCAGCTCGTAGTTGTGGCCCTCGGCGTTGATGGCCGACGACGGGATCAGCCCAATCTGGTAGGCCAGCGTGTTGTACTTGTCGACCATGCGCTCGAGCTCGTCGAGCCGCCGGCTGGCATCGGCTTCCTTGTCGGCCACCTTTTTCTTGACCTCATCAAGCCGCACCGACGAGGACTCGATGCCCTTTTGCAGCCGCTCGCGCTCGGCCGTCATGCGGTCAATGTCTTGCATGCTGATGCCCTGGTCGTCGACGACGCGCTGGAGCCCGCGGCGCTCGTCTTCGGCGTCCTTGAGCTCCTGCACAACCGTGTCCAGCTCCTCCTGCAGGATGCCTATGCGGGCTTCGTACTTTTCCGTGCGCTGCATGGCCATGGCGTTGTACTCTTCAAACTTGGCCTTGTCCTCCTCCATGATTTTGAAGTTGTTGTCGAGCATAGCGGGGTCTGGTGTCTTCTTCTCCAAGTCCTCAATCTCGTTTTGCAGACGCGCATTCTCTGCCTCGAGCGCCTCGAGCTCCGACGTATACTGCGAGTTGGACGCCTTGAAGGCCAGCGCCATGTTCTCGACGTGGGGAGCTAGTAACCGCTCGGCATCGTCGTCACCAACGTCCTCGTCCATGGCCAGCCAGTCGCGGTAGGCCTGACTCAAAAAATTGAAGATGACATGGTCACCACTGACGTCAATGCCGGCCTCGAGGCAGGCGTCGTCGTAGCGATGGCTGCTGTAGCCGTCCAGCATCTGCGCCAGCTGCATCATCCAATGCAGCAGGCCCAGGAACGTGCTCCAGTTCTGGCCGCCGACGGCAGCAATTTGGCTCTTGGTGATGGACTTTTCGTAGGGGTAGCGCAGCTGCTTGAGAATGGGCGGCACTTCCTGGTCGATATTCTTCTGGAACTTGTGGCTAGGGTCTATGCGATGATAGAGCCACTGGAACATGTAGTTGAAGTCTTTTTGCGTGGGCGATTTCATAATGTTCTGCGAGAGCACATGCTTCATCTCCTGTTCAAAGTTGTACTGCACCATGTAGTCGATGAGTTCCTGGCCGATGCGGCCCTGATACGAGCGGTCCTTTAGCGGGCGCGGATCGCGCGGCACGCCCGCGACCTGCGGCGCAGCTTGGAAGAAGCTCTGGTGTGGCGCATGGCCGGGGGCCGAGGAGCGTGAGCGGTAGATGCTGCTGCGGCGGTCGGCCTCAGACATGGCGGCACTGGGCGTGGAGCCGAGCGCGGTGCCCATGGACGGCGTCGCAAACGGCTTGTTCTGGAAGGTCGAGGTCCGCTTGACCGAGGACAAGCCGGCGTCGGCGGCGTGGCTGCCGGGGCCCATGGACGGGCGCGAGAACATGCCGCCGCCTTGGCCCGGCCGCGACATGGCCAGCGACTGGCGCGAGCCGCCCGAGCCCGAGCCCGAGCGGCCGTGGCTGCCAAAGCTCATGCCGGGCGCCATGCTGCTGCGCTTGAGGCCGGCCGTCGCGGGCTGCGGGAGGTTCGAGTTGTGGTTGGCGCTGCCGAGCGTCTAGGAGGACGGCGAGAAGGCGGTTAGCATGAGGCGGCGCAGGCGGAGGCGGGACGGCTAGAGGACAAAGAAACTCACTTCGCGCGGGCGCCGGACGCTCCAGAGCCCGGTGTCCTGAGACATGGCGGGGACGGAGGGGTCAAGGACGGAGTCAAAGAGGAGAGTCGGAGGCGGCAGCGGAGAAGGTGCGGGCTGCAAATGATGCGCCTCACACGAACGGAAGTGTGGCGCGCGGGGGGGGGAGGCTTTGGCAAAAAACGGGGCCGAGGGCGGCAAAAAAAAAAAGACAAAAAACGGGAGGGGTATCAAAAAATGTGCTAAGGCAAGGGAATCAGAACAGCGGTTGAGGCAGAGAAAAGAAAAAAAAAATCGTCAGTGAGGTGGCCGTGTTTGGGATGCGCAAGGGGCACTGAAGCTCAATTAAGTGGCACCGGGGTATGTAAACAAACATGCGCGATGGGAGAACCCTTGTAGCTGGGGTGGTAGAGCAGTAGGGTTACGCACGTGGGTGGAAAGAGAGATGTGCAGCTGACGGCAGCTGAGAGGAGTGTTGCGCCACCTGCCAGGCTCGTCGCGCAGCGAATGTGATGCGACGCCAGCTCAAAAGTTGCCTCGGTCTCGGCTACCCGCCGGGCGTGAAGGACCTGGCCACAGCTCTTTGTCTCTGCCCTGGCGATTTGCAATTTCTCCACGCCGCTCTCGACATTTGCAGTGCGCTCGATCCTGTCTTCCATTCTCCTTCTCTCCACCCAGCCTTCCCTTCTAGCCTCGCCCCCTGAATCTGACCACTCTGCCAATGGCTATCCGAGAAGACTTGGTGGCTTCAGCCGTAAGTTGAGATCCGGCCCTTTCCCTCTCCAGTCCCCGTTCGCGTCTAACCACGGCACGCCGATGCTGCAGGCCCAATTCCTCCAAGAGCCCAGCGTCGCCCAGTCGTCCATCGAGAGCCGGACGGCCTTTCTGCGCCAAAAGAACCTCACCCAAGAAGAGATTGACGCCGCGCTCGCACGAGCCAGCGCCGTCGCCGCCTATCCCGCCTCAAGTCCGCCGTCTGCTGCTCCAGCACCGGCACCCACGCCACAAGCATACGCCGCTCCGCCGCGCCACAGCCAGTATGCACCGTACCAGAGCTACCCGCCGCAACAACAGCCGCCGCCGCCGGCCGTGCCCGCCCGAGACTGGCGGGACTGGTTCGTCATGGCCACCGTGATGGGCGGCGTCAGCTACGGGCTGTACGCGCTGGGCAAGGTACGTCGAGCCGTGGCGACCGCGCCGAACAAGACATTTCTCCCTCCGGGCTAACAAGTGCATCTTCTTTTCCGTAGCGCTATGTGTACCCGCTCATAGCACCGCCGACGCCGTCGCAGCTCGAAGACGACAAGGCGCACATCGACTCGCAGTTTGACCGGGCCTTTGCGCTGGTCGAGCAGCTGGCGGCCGACACGGACAAGCTCAAGGCGGCTGAGCAGGAGCGCACCGAGAAGCTGGACGCGGCGCTGGCCGAGCTGGACTCGGTGATTACCGAGATGAAGACGTCGTCGCGCGACCGCCACGACAAGATGCGCGATCTGCGCGAGGAGGTGCGCGTGCTGACTAACAAGATCCCGAACCTCGTCGACGAGCAGAAGACGGCCACGGACGCGCGCCTGCGCGAAATCAATGCCGAGCTGCTCAGCCTCAAGACGCTCATCACCCGCGTGACGGCTGCGCCGGCGCCCGTGACTGCGGCACCTGCTGCTGCTCCCGCGCCGGGCTCCACTGCCTCGGCGCCGTCATCGCCGCCTGTGGCTGCTGTCGCGGCGCCTGAGACGGGTGCGGCACCGGCGGCGGCGGCCCGGCCGTCGCCCTTTGGCAACGCTGCGAGCGGCGGCAAGGCCAAGATCCCCGCGTGGCAATTGGCTGCCGAGGGCGCGTAGGAGCAGCTTGGTGATGGCTGGACTTGAATTTCGCGGCGAGGGGTGTCCAAGTAGATGGGGCTTCCTGTCCGTCTTTATGCTATAATATTTTTTGGCAGTCTTTTTTACTTTTCATAAGCGATTGTTGTTTTTTCTCTTGCTCTGCTACTACTGTTTCCACGTGTCTCTATATCTCTTGTCTAATATACACTGAATTATTCCCGTCGTCTTCCGTGTCCATCTTCGAAATATCTGCACCGCTGATATCGCCGGCTTCAGCGTCTGTGTTTCAGCGCTGCTCTAAGCTTAGCTCCAGGGGTCCACAGTGCGTTACATGGGACTCCATACTCCCTGGCTGACAACCTCGGGCCAAACAAGCTTATTTACTCAAGCCGTCTCACGGACGAGTCTCGGTTGCTCCTCCATCCAGTGTGGCTAATACTCCCACACCCCTCTCCCCACGCAATGTCCTTCACCTCGCTGCAAGCCTTCTACAACACGGCTAAGGAGGCGCTGCCGTTTCTGCCAGGCGCGCTGCGCACGACCATCCTGCACTTCACGGGGATGGACGAGCTGTCGGCGTACCACGAGTACACGAACCTGTTGATCCTGACTGCGCTGCGCACCTTTGCCAACCCCAGCCCGGCCAAGTCCATCAGCGAGTCGCAGGCGCTGGACATGGCCGTGGGGCCTATCCGCGGCCGCATCTGGATCAGCACGTACACGGCGCCGGTGCCGCCTGAGCCGAGCGCGCGCGACGTGCTGCTCGCGCTTGTGCGCGAGCTCAGCCCGGACGCCGCCGGCTTCGACGCCATGCTGCGCCGCGCGACGCGCGACGGCCGGCTCCCGCTGGAGCTCGCGGCCGTCGAGGGCGAGTGGACGGGCTACAGGGCCGGCGTCGACGACACGGAGCCACCGCCGGATGTCTCGGACAGGGAAATGTTTGACGCCATGCAGGAGGACTGCTCGCGCCCTGCGACCGTCCTGTATTTCCACGGCGGCGCGTACTATCTCATGGACCCCGCCACGCACCGCGACACGTGCAAGAAGATTGCCAAGGACACCGGCGGCCGCGTCTACTCGGTGCGCTACCGCCTGGCGCCCCAGAACCCATTCCCGTCGGCGCTGCTAGACGCCCTGGTCTCGTATCTCACACTACTATACCCACCCCCAGGCGCATTCCACGAGGCCGTGAAACCAGAGCACATAGTGTTTGCCGGCGACAGGTAAGGCCGTCCTACCCCACAAGGCCCTCCATCCGCTGCACAGCCTATCTAACACCACGGGCTCGCGCCGTCCCTAGTGCCGGCGGCAACCTTGCTCTCGTGCTCATGCGCACGCTTCTCGAGCTGCACAGGCGCCAGACGCCCATCACATGGCACGGCCGCGCGCGGGCCGTCCCGCTGCCGGCCGCCGTGGCCGTCAACTCGCCGTGGTGCGACATTGGGCTCAGCCTGCCCGATGTCGGGCGCTTCGCCGACTTTGACTACCTGCCGAGCACGTTTGCAGCGTGGCACAGCGCGCCGCCCTGCACCGCGTGGAACAACGGCGCGACCGCCGGCCGCAGCCACGTCTACTGCCTCGACGGCCTGCTGGACCACCCGCTGACCAGCCCCGTGGTGGCCGACGGCTGGGCTGGCGCGCCGCCCGTCTACATTTGCGCGGGCTGGGAGGTGCTGGCCAGCGGCATCAAGCACACGGCGCAGAAGCTGCACCGCCAGGGCGTCTGCGTCGTCTACGACGAGTTCGAGGGCATGCCGCACTGCTTCGCCATGGTGCTGCCGGGCCGCGGCGCGCGCCGCTGCTTCGATGCCTGGACCGGCTTTATCCGCGATGCCGTCGAGCAGCCCGCCGCGCTCCAGTCGCGCGCTACGGCAATCAAGGCCAAGACGCTGGAGGAGGCACCGCTGGAGTTTGAGGCGTTGAGCCCCTTTGACGACGCCGATGTGCGCGCGTGGGCTGCGCGAGTGTCCCGTTCCGGCCAGCGCGACAAGGATGCGGATGCGGAGGTGGCAGACGAGGCCGTGGATGGAAATGGAAACCCTGGCCCTGTAGCCGCGCATCTTTAGACGCTTCGGGTTCATCGGCTTACTCTGGCATCGTGAAATGTCGAATATATTACAGCAATAATTAACTAGTCAGCTACTCATAATCCATGAACTTCTGTCGAATCTTAATTTTTTTTGTGTAATGTTCCCTTTTCTGCAACTGCCTGCAGGCCGTCTGCGTTCGCAGTAGTTTCCGCAGTTCGCTGCCACCGACCCCACGTCGGTCTGGACCCAGAAATTTTCTGCCGCCTGCCAACTTTCCAGAGGCCCAAAAAGGCCCTCACCGCATTTCCGCCGACGCCACCAGCCAACAACCCACGGCCTGGGCTCGAAAAGAAAGAAAAAAAACAGCACCACCACCACCACCACCAAAAAAAGACACGCTCGTCCGTCGCGCGCGGCCCAAATGGAACGCCACAAGAAAGTCGTCGGCAGCATCGCCGCCACGGTGCGGCAGCTGTTTGACACCAAAGAGCCGTACCGCATCTTCCACGGCTCGACCAACAGCACGCGGCCGGCGCGCAAGGCGGGCCAGCGCAGCGTGGACATTAGCGCGCTGGACCGCGTGCTCAGCGTCAACCGCGCGGCGCGCACGGCGCTCGTCGAGCCCAACGTGCCGATGGACCGGCTGGTCGAGGCCACGCTGCAGCACGGGCTGGTGCCGCCCGTGGTCATGGAGTTCCCGGGCATCACGGCGGGCGGCGGGTACGCGGGCACGGCGGGCGAGAGCTCGTCGTTCAAGCACGGCTACTTTGACGAGACGGTCGACCAGGTCGAGATGGTCCTGGCCAACGGCGAGGTCGTCGAGGCGTCGCGCGCCCAGCACGCCGACCTGTTCCGCGGCGCCGCTGGCGCCGTCGGCTCGCTCGGCATCACCACCCTCATCACCCTGCAGCTCATCGAGGCCAAGCGCTACGTCAAGACGACGTACCACCGCGCCAGCTCCGTCGCCGAGGCCATTGCGCTCGTGCGCGCGCAGACGGCCAACAAGGCCAACGACTACGTCGACGGCATCCTGTTTTCCAAGGACCACGGCGTCGTCATCACCGGCGAGCTGACGGACACGAAGCCGGCCGAGCAGCCGGTGCAGACGTTTAGCCACGCGCGCGACCCGTGGTTCTACCTGCACGTGGCGGACCGCACGCGCAGCAGCAGCAGCACCGCCCCGACAGCCGTCGACTACATCCCGCTCGCCGAATACCTCTTCCGCTACGACCGCGGCGGCTTCTGGGTCGGCGCCGCCGCCTTTGACTACTTCAAAGTCGTCCCGTTCAACCGCTTAACGCGCTGGTTCCTCGACGACTTTATGCACACGCGCATGTTGTACCGCGCGCTGCACGGCAGCGGCGAGTCGGCCCGCTTCGTCGTGCAGGACATGGGCCTGCCGTACGCCCGCGCCGCCGACTTCATCGACTACACCGCCGCCACCTTTGACATCTGGCCGCTGTGGCTGTGCCCGCTGCGCCGCGCGCCCCCGCCCACCTTCCACCCGCACGCCGCCGCCGACGACGCCGCCAACGAACTGCTCAACATCGGCTTGTGGGGCTGGGGCCCGTCGGACCGCGCGGAATTTGTCGCCAAGAACCGCGAGCTCGAGCGCCGCCTGCGCCAGGACGGCGGACACAAGTGGTTCTATGCGCACACGTACTACGACGAGCGCGAGTTTTGGGACATTTACGGCCGCGAGTGGTACGACGAGCTGCGGAACAAGTACCATGCTACGCATCTGCCGTCTGTCTACGACAAGGTCAAGGTCAATGTGCCGGCTGGCGACGAGGCTAGCGCGGCTCGTGGACGCTCGCTCATGTCGCAGCGGCCGATTGGCGGGCTGGTTGGACTGGTCAAGAGCATCAAGAGCAAGGACTATCTGATCCACCGCAACTCGGAGTGGAAGTACAAGCCCGAGAGTTCGTGAGCGTGGGGCGGGTCTGCTGGGCGTGCAATGTGTCAAGTATCCATCCGTTTGGTCCGTTCTGTTTCCATTAACCCGGATTTTTTCTCTTCTTGCTCTGACGTCAACTTGTCTTGCCTCGACGCATGCAACTTGCATCATGGTCTCAGACACCGCATTTCACAACCAAGTCACACGCACATAGACATACTTGTATGCAGTAGTAGTCAGTCCAGTTCCACACTTCCATCACTAGACACTAGGAGAACATGAGCAACGCCAAGTCAAATTAAAAAAAAAAATTATAAAAAAAAGAGTCAATGTGAAAAAAATAGAGAATAAAAGACGTAGCATCATGATATGACATGGGTATGCATCATAAAACCAGCATGAAATGGGGAGTAGAAGATGGAGAAAAGTTAGTAGGCATATAAATAGCAAGAGGCTCGTCTTGTCGATGCAAGAAAGGGAAGCAAGTTTCTTCATCCTCAAGCATTCGCGCCCTAGTCTAATAAAGCAAGTGTGTTGCTAAAAGAGAACAGAAAAGATTGTTGAGTTTGTTCTTTTTTTTTTTTCTTGGTGGAACCCAGGGTTTTAAGCCTTGACCTTGTAGGAGCGCTTGAACATGTCGTCGACGTGCTCAAGGTAGTAGGTGCCAGGGACAATGGTCGACTCGTCTCCTGCGGGGGTGAAGTTTTTCTGGAGGTGGGCCTTGTGGCGCAGCTCGCACATCTGAATTTTTCCTTTTGGTTAGATTGGTATTCTTACAGTAGAGACTTGGATAATAACTTACAGCCTCAAAGGTCTCGGGCGAGACAGCACGGCGGCTAGCCAGGCGGTTGGGGAGGTCCAGAGTCTTGGCCAGGGGAGCAACGTCACCGACAATGCGGAAAGACATGAACGAAGCAGCCAGACCAGAGCCGTAGCTGAAAAGAGCAACGCGCTTACCGGCGAGATTGGCAGGCTCGACGTGGGAGATAAGACTGGCCAGACCACCCCAAACGGAGCCGCAGTACATGTTGCCGCACAGAGTGGCGACCTGGATGGCGGGGTTGACCTTTTCCTGGAAAGCCTTCTTGGTCAGAGCCATGAAGGTCTTTTCGATGGCCTTGTCGGTAAGAGACTTGGTGTAGTCCATCTCGCGCAGCTCAGGGGCGACGTCGGCAAAGACGGGGCTCTCAGGATCAGCCAAGTATTCGTGGTAGAGCAGACGGGCGTACGACTTTTGCACCAGCTTGCAGGTGGGGGCGTGGAAGGACATGTAGTCGAAGCGGTCCAGCTTGGGCTTCACGGCAGCGGCGGCAGCGGTGGCCTGCTTGGCCTCACGCTTGCAGTAGGAGCGGTACGCAGCGTCCAGAGCCTTGGTGTAGCAGGTCAGAGAGAAGTGGCCGTCGACGTAGGGGTACTCGCTGGTCAGGTCGGGCTTGTAGAAGTCGTAGGCGTGCTCCATGTGGGTGCCACGCAGACCGGGCTCGGCGACAATGGGGGCGTTGGGGCCAACAAGCATGGCAACAATGCCAGCACCACCAGTAGGACGGGCGTTGCCCTTGGCGTACAGGGCAATGTCGCCAGCAACGACAATGGCATCACGGCCGTCCCAGGCAGACGACTCAACCCAGTTGAGGGAGTTGAAGAAGGCGTTGGTGCCACCGTAGCAGGCATTGACCGTGTCGACACCCTCAATGTCCGAGTTCTCGCCAAACAGCTGCATCAGGATGGTCTTGACGGACTTGGACTTGTCCAGGAGGGTCTCGGTTCCGACCTCCATGCGGCCAATGGTGTTGACATCGATGTTGTTCTTCTTGATCAGGCTGGAGACGACGGTCAAGGCCATGGAGTAGATATCTAGAGAGAGCACTGGGGGTTAGCGTTTTGACACAGGCAGGCATGGGACCGACAGGGGAGGGCCAGGTTTTTTTTTGTTTCATAGGAATAGCCGCCGTGTTCTTGAGGGGGGGGGTTCTTGGAATGGCGGGGCACATGTAATTCAAGGGAAATATTTTCGTGGCCAACGTACCCTCGCGATCGTCGCAAAAGCTCATGCTCTTCTGGCCAAGGCCAATGGTGTACTTTCCGGCGCTGACATTGTCGAACTTTTCCAGCTCGCTCTGCTCGACGTACTGAGGAGAAAGAGAGAGTTAGTCAAGGGAGGAAGGAGAGAGTGTCTCGGTCGTGTTTCTCTTGCTTACCTGGCTGGGGAAGTAGATCTCGATGGCCTTGATGCCAATGTTCTGGGGACGAGCAGCCATTTTTGTGGTGGGGGTATTAAAAGAAAAGAAAGGAGGGGGTATAAGAAGAGGAAGAAGGAAAAAAAAATGAAGACGGAAAAAGGACGACGTCGACACGAAGACTGAAGCTGGGAGAGCTGAAGGGAAGAAGAAGAAGAAAAGGAGAGAAGAAAAAAAAGAAGACAAATGCTGGATGGGCGTGGAAGAAAAGAGAAGAGAAAAAAGAAGGCAGGAGGCAGAGAAAGGAAAGAAAAGCGAGCGACAGGAGCACGACTAATGAAGTAGGTACCGAGAAGGGAAGGACAAGAGAAGGAGAAGAGAAGGCGGAAAGGGGTCTTTCCTGTTGGGTGCGAACCCTGGCCTGGAGGGTTCTTGCTCTTGTGTGTGAGCCGGCAGTGGCCTGTTGTACCTGTACATACATATGTACATAGGTGCCTGTGCCTGTACCTGATAAGCCCAGCAACGGCTACTTAGCGGGCGTGCTGCGCTGTAACCATTATCAATGGAAGTGCCAGCTAGTTGGTGAGTTAGCTATTGTGCAGCTGCATAACGTCCATGCTAGTCTCCTCCCCTCCCCAAAAGGGAAAAGTGGATAGCATCGATCAGGGGATGGATTTCCACGGGCCATGATCCGTTATCCTTGATGTGAATGTGGACAACATTGGAGCGGTGATTCTCAGCCACCGAGTCTGGCCCTGGGCGCCGTTGAAAAACCGACGGCCGGTTTGCACCCAGTGACGAGATTATGGCTGTACTTGTACAAAGCGGCCAGGAGAGAAAGAAGCAGTTGCATTACACATGCAAACGGGATGTCTAGAGTGTTTGCACTGGCGGGCGGTGTGAAGCGGTAAAGCGGGTAACTGTAGTCACTTGTCGTCTCGTGGCACACCAACAATAGTCAACTACGGCAAGTTTCTTGTCTCCTTTTTTTTCTTTGACAGGAAGGTGAGACGGCGTGCCTGCCTGGTGGGAAAGAAAGAAAGTACACACAGCCCTGGGCACTTGTACCGGTACATACATCCAATAGGATACATACGACACAGCTGAACAACTAACTACACATATTGTTTATCAGGATCTAGGGATTGCCCAAGCCATACCCAAAGCACAATAGACAACTCCAGCGTTACCACAGAAGAGCAGGGCTGTCTGCGTTGGAAGTGTGACGTGAGCAACAGCAACAAACATCCATTGTGCCTGTGCCTGTGCCTCTGCCTCGGCCTGGCTGGTCACTCGTGTGACTCTCTCGGCTGCGATTGTTGTCTGCGAGTTGTGCTTGGTCTCTTCTCAAGTGTGAGTGAGTGTGGCACCTGCGGACATTGACACAGACTGGCAAGTGGTACACGTCATATAAGCAACGACAACCAACTACAAGCATCCAGAGGGTCCACGGGTACAGCTACAAGCCCAACAGCAACGACAAGGACACCTGCGCAAACTCATCCACTTCCCCAATCTACACGTAAGAATAATCCACTCCACGGCCACTCGGCCACCCAGCCTGCCGAAACCATCCCGCCGAAATCCTGCTGGCTTATCAGATCAGAGCACCAAGGTCGGACGCTGGTCGCTTCAAGCTTAGTCTCCTACGACAAGTCGCAGACACAGGCCCCACAGAGGCACAGAGGCACAGGGGCACAGAAAGGAAGCCTTCTCTTCCAGGGTCGGCGGCGATTTCGGCGGATTGCGCAATCTAGCGGACACAAGGTGCCGTGGTGGAACCGAGGCGCGGGAGGGGGGAGAAGAAAACAGCAGCGTGTGGTGATCTGGTGCTGAGGTTGCATGCAACCATTGTGACAGATGCGCTGCTGTACGTATGTGCACACATTTTATGCACAGCGGGCCTTTTCTCTCTCCTTTAAATGAGACATCGCAGCGTCGCAGTTCAATGTGGTAAACGGCTGGCGGCTGGCGACAGGCGTAGTTCTGTGCCTGTCCGGGGAGCCAGGCTGGGCCGGCTTTGGCACTGTTAGAAATTTGAAGATTTGACATGATACGGCTAGGGTTACACAGTGAGAGTAGAACTAGGGTTAATTACACAGCACGGATAGGGTTCCATAGAGAGTAGTACCAGGGTTAATTACATGTTGAAATTTTATATCATTATGAACCGCCAGTTAGATAGTCCAACTAGATACTAGCGATGCGTTATTCATCATCATTCATCACCAGGGGATTGAGTCAAAGCCAATCGACCGAGGAAAAAAAGAGCAAAAGAAGAGCAAAAAAAAAAGAAAGATTCCATCAACAGAGTCAATCTTGGAGGACCGTTTCATTCAAGTGCAACAGACTTGAAGGGAGACTGGTGAAAAAAGGGGGAAAAAAAGAAAAAAGGTGTGTATGTTGGCTGTAGTTGTGATCCAGCGCGGCCGTTTGCTGAGGGACAAAGAAAAAAAACAAAGGTAGCTGGCAAAGACAAAGAGGAAGAAAAGAAGCTATAGAGGGAGATAGCAAAAAAAGAAGAGAAGAAGCAATAGAGGTAGCTAGTTAGTTGGTAAAAGAACAAAAAAAAAAGGATTGGTGATTGGTCAGAACCATGTCCCATTGTCCTGATCCATTTCAGCAACAAACAATGCAAAAAAGAATAAAACAAAAAAAAAGAAAAAGAAAAGAGAAAACATGGAGGGGGGACATGAAGCCAGCAGCCAGTCGGCTACAAGGAAAAAAAAACACACACACATACACAGACATAGACAAACTGTTTCACCCTGTCGTCACGGACGTGGTGGTGGTTGTTGGTGTTTTTGTTGTAACCAAATCAAGCATTGCTCGCCGGAGTGCCGGGACGCCACACGCGGGGCACAAACGGCGCGTAGCGGTTGACCTTGGGGTCCTGGGCCTTGGCCTTGACCTGAGCCGCGGCCTGGGCCTTTGCCTGGGCCTGGGTCTGCTTGAGGAGAGTGGCCGGAGAGGGCGGGCGGGGCGGGCCCTCGGCCGGCTTATCGCCGTCCTTTCCGGGCGCAGCGGAGGGCGGACCGCCGGGGCCGCCAGCGGGGCCAGCGCCGGGCTGGGGAGGGCCGGCGGGCTCCATGTTGTCGTCCGAGTCGGATTCGTCCGAGCTGTCGTAGTACTGGGAGCTGGAGCGAGAATGGCTGTGCTGGCTGGAGCTGTAGTCGTCGTCCGAGCCATGGTGGGAGTGGCCGTGGTGGTTCCGGCCGTCCATGCCGCCGAGAACGGTCCGGGTGCGGGCGGTCAGACCGTTGCGCATGGGCGGCAGAATGGGATCGATTCCGGAAAAGATGCGGAGCAGACGGATGCTGGTCCGCTGGCTCTGGATGGGACGCAGGTTCAGCCGGGGCTCGTAGGAGGACGTAGACGACGAGGTGCTGCGGGACGAGGTGGAGCTGGTAGAATAAGAAATGATGGAAGGAGCAGGGCGGGGGATCCCGGCGGTAGGGTAGGAGTAGGAGTTGTAGTCCATGGTGGAGGGAGGAGAGAGAGAGAGTGAGAGATAGAGTGAGGGATAGAGTGAGAGACGGCGGTGAGCGTTGATTGCTGGTGGTAATGAGCAAGACAGAGAGCGAAAGAGAGAGAGAGAGCGAGAGAGAGGACGAGGCAGGTATTTATCGTACGGTGGACGGCGATGATGTCAGTCGAAAGCAGAAGCGAGAGAAGCCAGAGAGAGAGAGAGAGAGAGAGAGAGAGAAAACACAAGGCGATGATGTCAGTACAACGACAGGCCCAGTGATGATGTCAAAGCCGGGCCAAGATGGAGACTGATGGAAGCTGAGGGCGAGCGAGAGGGCGTGGAAATAAGAGACGGAGACAAGATACATGAACGAGAGCCTGGTGGTTCCAAGCGCTTTATATAAACATGGAGTTGTGCAATTAGTTATGGCAATGGAGACAAGAAGAAGGAAAAGGCAAATCAAAACGAAAAGAAACGAAACGAATGCAATGCAAGCAACGGGTTGAAGTGAATGGCCAGACAGACCAGAACTAACAGGCCAACGGGCCAATCAGGGGCGGGGGAGAGAGGAGGAGCCCAGCGGTATTTCTGTGGGTGCATCGCTAACTGAAGCCTGTAACTCAGTGGAGACCCAGTATAACCCCGGTACAACCCAAGCATAACCCAGAGTATGGCACACATTTCCATTTTGACGCACTCCAGGCCCGAAGAAAAATTGATTCTGGCCAATTGTCAAAGTTGCGGGCGGCTAGCCTAAACTGGGCTGAGAAGAGAAAAAAAAAAACAAAAAAAAAACACAAGCCGTCAGCGATATGACGCACTGCCCGCTGCCCGCGGCCCGCTGAGCCATAGTTCCATTGGTCTTTGGTCTCTCTTTCCTCTGTTCCCCTGTGGCCGTGCCCAGGAAGGGGGGGGTGAACATGTGAGCATGTGGACATGTGAATATCCAGGTTGTGAATGTCCGTTGTGAATCGTTGTCAACATCTGCTGTCCTCGCTCCCGTCGCCCCTGCCCTCGTCGGCTCTGTTTACCGCTAGTGTGTAAGCCGCGAATTCTAGCCAATGAGAGCCCGCCTTTGCCAACGACACACGACGACACCCGCACCGGAATAGGCGACAGAGCCTGGATGGATGTTGGTGGGCGACAGCCAGCAGCACACAGCACTGCTCTGCTCTGCTCTGCCTCCTCTGCACTCGTCCTCGTCCCACTGGCTGCGATCTGCATTGCCGCATCTGTCTCAAAAAAAAAAACCCTGCTTTGCGCCCCACGCCTCTGGCCTCGTCCGCCGCCGCGTGCCTCGCTCCTCTCTTCCTGCATGTCCAAACCTGTGGTCTACGCGAGCCGGTCTGAAAAAACAACCCCCCGACGCATGGCTTCCAGCTTCCGCTCCAGCCTTGGATGCAGCCTCGTTTTGCCGGCGTGAGTCCACCGGTCTTATCAGGACCCCCCTCCCCCTCTACCCCCGGTCGCCCCTGGGACGAGCACCGCCAGCTCATCAGGGCCACCACCAGAGGTACAGATACAGGTACAGGTATGTGCATACATACATACACACATACGTCTGTGGCCAGATCTTCCCTGTCTCCCGCCTCGACTCTGCTCTACACTTCAGCTTCGCGAGAGATGAGAACCACGGATCAGTACAGACAGTGCAGATAGTGCAGATAGTACACACAGTACACACTACAGACAGCTGGTCGGTATGTACATACATACATATGTATATACACATGTCCACGCCTGGTGATTGGCCCATAAACACAAACCACAAGACTGTCATGTAGTTCTGCAGGTTCCGGTGCACACTTGACCTGTCCACTCGTCTGCTCTGTTCCTCGCTGCACGCCCTGTACTCGGCTCGCTCTAGAATCTGTGCATTCACCGATCTACAGCGCTGCCCAGTCCTGGTACTACCACCAACTTGCTTGTCAAACTCCATCAGCCCTGGGGCCCAGATCGCCCGCGCCCTCGTCTCGTCTGCCTCGCCACTGGCCGGGCCAGCGAGCCTTGTCTGAAAGTAAGCCGAGACCAGCGTCCAGACACCGGGCCAGACTGGCCTCACTTGAAGTTTTTTTTTTCTTTTTTTTTTCCGTCTGCTGGAATCCAGTCCCTCCACCTCCACCTGCAGCTCCCGCCCAGACCGACGCTTGGATATTTTTGGCATCTTGTGCTTGCTTGGCCCAAGCCTCAACGCCCTCTTGCTACCCAACCGAACCTGAAAGAAAAAAAACAAATGCCCACACGAGACCGAGAAAATGTCATCTGTCCCAATGACTGCAGACCGAGCCGAGCCAGCCACCCGTCCAGGAGAAAACAACTTTAAAAAAAACACTCTTTTCTTTTTACACCGAAGAGGGGAGTCCTTTGCTTTCGTCTCTTCTCCCTGCCCTGCCAAAAGAAGCACCTCCATCCCTCTGCCAATCTCAACTGACTCGCTGCCCTGCTGAAGGCTGGATGACGACTTGCTTGCTACTCCAATATCACAACGTCGTGTCTTATCCACAATCCCTCCCTCCGGCTATCTTGGCACATTGAAACCCAATTTCAACCTCCTTTTCTTTTTTCTTTTCTCTCTCTTCCTCCGCATAGCTGGGTATCAATCAGGAAGGTCCAAGTAAACTATGTAGCCTGTCCATCCACCTATACCACGTACCGGGTAAATATACTCGCTAGCCAACTCTAGTTCCTCCATGACTTTGGATACTTGTCTCTGGTTTTTTTTATTAAAAAAAAACCCCCCGGCCCTCCAACAAACTACCCTACTTGATTTGATTTTGATTTGATTTTATTCTTTTACGTCTACCTACTGTTATTTCGCAGCAATACGACGGCATATTCCGGACGGAAGCAGTCGGATGATGTCATCTTCCAAACTACTCCCGGGCGGTCAGCGATTGCAGGTGCGCATAGACTTCAAGCATCTCCTGTGACTTTTTAGGGTCGGGCATTGTAGCCAGGAGGACTCTCTGTCCAGCGCAGCCCGGGGGCGAGCCTGCGGGGTTCCAGGGTTGGTTACCTGGTGTTTTTGGTTTGCAAAACTACCCTTGACTTGACTATATTTAACGTCTACCTGCAAAACTACCCTACTTAAAGTCTGTTTAGCAAGATCCTCCACCCGAGCAAGGCCGACCTACTTCGGCCCCGAATGTCACAGCTGGCTTGGCCGAGTGGTTAAGGCGATGGTTTTAAGTGTACACACGCTTAGATCACCATTATCTCTACGATGCGCAGGTTCGAACCCTGCAGCCAGCACTTGCATTACTTTTTTTTCTGTCTCTTTTTCATTCACTTTTTCATTCTTTTTTTTTTTTTGTTGTCCCGTCTGCCCCTCCGGCCTGCCGTCGCCGCCGCACCTTGATCGCGAGTAGACAAAAAAAAAGGAAAAAAAAAAAACACATTCACACTCACTCCCTTGCCTTGTCTGTGGTAACTTCATCCTTGTTAACCCTTCTTTCTACCCAATGACATCTTAAAAAATTCCATCCCCGCCCTGTCTTTCCTCCTTTTTTCTCTCGGCCCTTTCTTTCTCTCCCCCTTCCCATCTACTTGCACACATCTGGCACATGGCCCTCCACTTCGCTGACAACCGCCATGTTCACATCTCCAATCGTAGCCAGGTCCGCCCCGTGCTTGCCGGCCGTTGACAGCAGGGCCGCGCAGTCAATCACGTCTTCGGGCTCGAGCAGATGCCAGCCCGCCAGCGTCATCTTGGAGCTGGCGCCGACCGTGACGGTGAACACGTGGTTGCTGGGCATCTCGCGGTCCGAGCAGGCGTTGAGCGACCGGAACATGTCCTCGTCGGTAAAGTCATCGCCCACACACAGCGCAAATTCGAGCTTGCCGCTGGCGTCCGAGCCCGTGTACGACTTGACGAGGCGCTTGACAATCTCGCCCTTGTTGATAAATGTCGGCCGCACCTCCAGGTTGGCCTTGCCAGGCATCACCTCTACGTCCCAGCTCTGCCCGACTTCCTGCTCAAGCTCCTTCTGGCACTCGCGAGACATGGCAAGCGCCTTCTCTTGGTCGTGCGCCTGGCGGTAGTGCCAGGTCAAGGCACAGCGCTTACGCTCAATATGGCAACCTGGAGCAACAAGAGTTAGTGAAGGTAATTTGGAAGTGATGGGACACAGCAAGTCAAAAAGTCAAAAAGTCAAAAAACTTACCAGGCAGCATATCCGTGTACTTCTGAAAAATCACATCAACCTCCTTTTGCCAGCCCATGTCATACTTCTCGGCCAGATTCTCCCACTCCTCGTTACCGGGGTGGCGCATGAAACTGCCGTGCTCAGCACTGAAGCCCAGCTGGGTAATGTGGCCAAGATGCTGCTGAAGGAACTCCTGGTCACGACCCGAGATGATCCAAACCAAGTTGTTGGGGTCCTCAGAAAGCAGCTGCAGCGCCTTGATAATGCGGTCTGACGGCACGGCCATGCTGGGCTCACGCACAATGGGGGTAAGAGTACCATCGTAGTCAAACATGAACAGGCGTTTCTCAGCAGAAGAGTACTGGCGGAGCAAAGACACACGATCCAGCAGCGGGGTAGACACTGTGGTCTTGGAAGTGGCCAGGACATGCACCAGTCTCCGTAGCAGCGCGTCGCTCCAGCTCTGGACATTGCGGGTGGCAACGTGGTTGTACAGGCTCTGCTGCATAGACTTGCGCTTCTCTTCAGACATGGTCAGGGCGTTGTTGATTTCCACAGCGACGCCCGTCAGATCCCAAGGGTTAATGTGAACTGCATCGCGCAGACTGCCAGCGGTTCCACTGAACTCTGAGATGATCAGCGGGCCGCAGCCATCACGCTGGCAAACGACATACTCCAGACTGGTGGTGTTCATGCCATCTCTGACCGAGGTAATCAGACCAATGTCAGCAGCGCGCAGTAGCGCAAAGTACTCTGCAGGGTTGAGGTATTGCGGGTAGTGCTGCACGGGGGAATAACTCAGGTTGCCGTAGGTGCCGTTGATTTTCATAACCAGCTCATTGACACGAGTGGCAGTGCGGTTTTCGGGATCATCGCTTTCTATGCTGGTGGGCGATGTCACCTGGATCAGAACAACCCGCTCATGCCATTCAGGATAAAGCTCAAGGAAGCGCTCAAAGGCCTGCAGCTTCTGAGCCACACCACGCACGGTATCCAAGCGATCACGACCGACAATCAGCTTCTTGCCAGCATACAAAGTCTTGAGGGCCGTGTAGCGCTGCTCAACCTCGTCGTTCCAGGCATAGTTTTCGACCTTGGCCACGTCAATGCCGATGGGGAACACGCCAACTTGAACACAGGTGCCAAAGGCCTCAATGGTGTCATTCTTGCTGGGGTAGTGCAAAATACGGGTGCAGCTGCTAGTAAAGTGGCGGCAGAAACTGTAGGCCTGCATGCCGACAAGGTTGGCACCGAGCACGCCTTCAAGGATTTCCTTGCGACGAGGAAGGCAGCGCATAAACTCGCTGCTGGGGAATGGGCAGTGGAGGTAAAAGGAAATGTACATGCTGGGCATGCGCTGACGCAGAATGCTAGGGAGCAGCATGAGGTAGTAGTCGTGGATAATGACGACATCGCCAGGCTTGTAAATTTCCAGAATCTTGGTGGCAAAGCGCTGATTCATGTGGCAGTAGTCGATCCAGTGAAGGCGCTCCCGGTGGCCATTAGTGGGCTCATGTTGCTTGTAGTGGAACAGAGTGTAGAGCTCGTCCTGAGCATAGCGCCTCCAACGCGACTGGTCCTTGAGGCGGATTCCTGCATCGTTCTCATCTTCCTCGTCGACAAGCCACACAGGAACGGTCTTAATAGTGCGGCTATGCGAGAGCTTGTACTCAAGGCGCTCTTGAGCAGCTTTGGAGATGAAGAGACCGTCTGAAGCGGGTGTATCATTTGGCCTAGAGTCAACATCCACTGGGATGGGGGCTGAGAGGGCACTGTAAGGCGCAGTAGTCTGGGCCCCGGAAGAGCCTTGGTCGTTGGCTTCGACAGGCTCGATTTCACCGGTCCAAGCGACAACGTTGTGGTTCCAGGGAGTGTGCTCTGAGGAAAGATAGGAGAGAGAGTCGAACAGCGCAGATTGGCCGTTACGCGGGGCTAGCTCCTACAGGATAAAGATATAGAGTTAGCTTAATGTTCTGGTATTGGGGCACGGCAGGCCACATGGTTGATGAACAAGAGGAAGGGGAAGCCTACCCAGTCACCGTCACCCTTGCTGTGGTACTTGAGGGAGTGGGGGATATTGAAAGTGGCAGAGATGATGTTTCCGCTAAGCGAAAGTGACGGGTTCGCGGCTCTAATGGTCGATAGCGATTCTCGCCGGCGGCGATTTCTCTGGGTTTGGGAAAGCGGGTGGCTTTCAGAGTCAATCACGCCATTCTGGGCAGCACCCGTGTTTTCGGGGTCGTTGACAGTCTGGCTGTGGTTGACAAAGCCGTCGTTGCGGGTGAAGTAGGAGTCCTGTGCCTCCAACGACGGACTGATGGGGTTGTTGTAGGTGGCAGAGTCGATTCCGGGTGTGGCAGCATCGTTTTCGGTGGCCTGGTGGTCGAGCTCAGTGGCAGCGGCCAGGTCCAGCGGAGGAGGGATTCTGGTAGAGTCGGAGTCGATCATGGCAGCAGATTAAGGAGCTGGAGGAAAAGGGAGTAGAGGGACGTGTGATGTATTTTTTTTTTTTGGAGTTGAATGGAAGAGCAGTAAGAAGACGAGAATAAAAAGAAAAGAGAGCCTGTAGATGGAAGCAGCTGGAAGCAGATATGAACAACTAGAACACCACGGCAAATCGGCCTGATTCACAGCAACAGAGACCAAGGATACGATAGCAGCGCTGGCCCAGTGAGATATAGAACAAGTGTCGGTCGAGCTGTGCCAGAGCCAAAATCTGGGGGTGGATCAAGAGATGGTCTAGGTTAAAGAAGGCCCGGTCAAGTGGGGAGCAAAGCCAAGCCAGCAGAACAAAGGAGGATGAGGAAGAGGAAGGCTAAATTTTGAGGCCAAAGTCTGCACTGCACGCAGCAACGACGATAAAACGGACACCAATTAAACAGCAGACAGCAGAATAGGCGTGGAAACCCGGCGGAAGATCAGCACAGCAGAGCGCGAGATCGTGGGCCGAATGAGGATTCGCGGATTGGCTGTAGCGGTGCAGTGGCGAAAATTTGATGCGAGGAACAAGAGACGACGGGGGCACGACAAGCGCAGGCTTATGACGATGTAGTAAGCCCAAGCAAGGAGGGTAGTGTGGTTGCTAGCTGGTTAGTTATGTGGATTGCAGATATACATGTGCATACATACATATATGTGTGTATGTATGTACGTATCGGTATAGCAGGGCCTATGCAGAGTGTAGCCTATGGCCCATGGCCCACGGATGAATAATTATGTATGTCTGCAAGTGAAGTGCCTATGTTTGGTGGGCTTGTATGTACTTGTGGGCTTGACTAAAACAACCCAACAGCCACAGCCAAAAAAAAAAAATGTCACGATAATAACTGGTGCTTGGAGGTCGCTGTTGGCCATGGGGATTCCCCAGACCGCCAATCACGTCAGCCTGGCTCGGTAAAGCGGGGAAACACACACAAGAGCAGATAATGATAAACGCCACACGCACCGCACATTTGAATTGGCAAAATTCAGCCGCTCTGCCGGTCAGGCCGCTCTTTCCTGTCAGCTCCCCCGATACCGTCATAAACTACATGCTTGCTAACTGCCTGCTGCTCACTATTACCTCGCTCAGCTGCTACTACCTTGCACTGGTACTCGAGCTCGCGCGCCTGTGATTTCGCGGGGAGCCGCTCTAAATAGCGGGGTCGCCTATGCGGGCCTACCCATTCGGGCCATAAGCTATACCCCAGCTCACATAAGGGTTATCGCCCTCAATAAGGCAAGGGTCTGGACTTCTGCCAGTGGGCTGCATGGCTCTCACGGACCCACATCTGCCTCGCAGAAAGAGCAGACAGAATGGGCACCGGCGCTGCGCACCTGCCACTCTTCCACGTTGTCCTGCTGTGTGTCCTGCTGTGCACTCTGCTGCAAGCACCCTTCAACCGGCAATTGCGGCTACAGTCATGTTGCTCCTTCCATGGCCTGGCAGCCACAGCCACAGCCACCACACCACCAAACAAAACAGTCCGGACATGTCATCCGTCAGGGCCGACTGCAGACTGCTGTCTGTCCGGGAAAGACCGGCCAGAGGCATAGGGCAAGTCTTACGCCGGCTAAATGCATGAGGCTCTTTCGTGGAGATCTAGACCCTAGAATCCTGGAAATCTCCTTTGCTTCGCTTTTGTTTCCCCGGTGAATTCTTGCTTGCATGGTCTTTGTTCTCGGCACACACAACGGCCCTCGAAATCAGACAAAACACCACTACGATAAGACAACAAAGCCGAAGCCGCTAGAACGGCCCGAAATCCTAAACAATAGCGCCTTGTTTCCAGCCCCCCTCCCTCTGGCTTTTTATCTCTCCCCGCTTCAATGCTTGTCTCTTCTTTTCTCTTCTCTTCTCTTGTTTTCTACAATTAATTACACCACTCACTGAGTTGTGAAGCAGCTTGATGGATGGACTCAGCCCATGAAACTCACCTTGTTTCTTTTTACCAGGAAAAAAAAAGGCCCGTTTCTTTGTGAGGCTCGGGCCGCCAGGCGCGGCGAGCACTGCACCATCGAGCGAGTAGTACCGCAGCTAACAAGGCTTTGTGTGTGAATCAATGCATTGCAAGTATGTGTGTATGTGTCTATGTTGCTGCTTACCGCCAGCGAGCAGCAGCCCTCATGTTCTCCGCCATGTACCAAGCTGGCTTTGTTAGCATGTACACGCCTGTACCGCCTGTTGAGAAGCTGGATGTTACCATACTTTGACATGGTAACCAGTAGAGATTGCCACCCATGTCGGAGCAGCCATATAAGATTTTGCGAGAGAAAAAAAAGAAAGGCCGACGATGCTTGATTCTGGCCCAACGGGGAGCTCCGTCTTCCAATGACCTTGCTCAAATTTGACATGCAGACAGACATACGACTCTGCTATTTATTACTTGCTGCTGAGCTTCTGACGACATCGTGTCCAAGCAGTGCAACGGCCAGATTGGCTGGTGCTTATCACCTAACTCACCGAGTCGAACGCAGAATTTGAAATATGAAATGTGATTAGTTAACTATTCTACAGCAATTAACATCATGGCAAAGATATGCCAAGAGCTCAGTCCCGGAAAGCCCAACAAACGCAATCTTGCTCTGACTCCCCTTCTTTCGTCTCCTACACTTTCCTTCTTCTCAAATCAATAGTTCCCGCCGAATCCATCATGGCTTAGGAATTGCACTCTGTATTGGCGCAGCTCGCCCCATGTGCGCAGCTCCGACTCTTCATCCTCGCTAATGGTGTTTTCTACCCGCATGAGCACTTGGACAAGCTGATGCAGTGACTCGCGGTCAGTCGCAGACTCGGCATTCTGCGCCAGTGTCGCTGCCACCTGGCGAATTTTGTTCATCAGCGAGCCGCCGTTAGGCTCCAGGTGAAGCTGGTGAATGGACGCCAGCAAGTTTTTCAAATCTATGACAATTTGCCGTCGCTCTTGCACCATGGCCGCCAAGACTTCATTTTCCTCGACTTTTTCTTCACTCTCCTCTATGACCTTGACCTCACCAATGTGAATCTGGCGCCGGGTAAAGTACATTTCCACAAAATATGATCGTGTAGCTAGCTCCGATACGTAGATATGGGCTTTCTGGATCTCAAACTGTAGCTGGCGACGGCGCGCCGGGTTTGTCTTCAGAATCTGTATGGCCTCGCCGTGTGTGGTTTCTGACCCTGTTGCGGAAAGAAACTGCATCAGCGGATCGCCGGACGGGATCTCGGCACCCTGAATAGTATGTCCAACCTGGAGCTCAAGAGGCAAGCGAAGAACAATGTCCTTGACTGCAGACAGCGCACTCTTAATCATTTCTTTTTGAGCAGCCCAGCCCAGGGTGGCCATGCCGTAGCAGTGCTCGACAGCCACTATCGGATTCATGGTCATGTAAATGTCCGTGGCAATACGGAAACCCGTCATCATGGTGACAGGCTCCATTTCTTGATCAATCGAGTCGGCCAGAATGCTTTTGTCTTCTGTGTTTTCAGGAAGATCGGGATAAGGGTTGTTGGGCGTTGGTGGCGGAATATCTGATATTTTAAGCGACATTCCGATTTGGCGCATGGATCTGCAACAAACTGTTAGTGGACCGAAAGAACAATGAAAGGGAGGAGAGATGAGCGCTTACCTGACTCCCAAGAACGCACACCAGAATAGACGCTTGCCGATCTGGTCGTTAATATGGTTGAACGACATACCATCCGGCGCGCAGGCATCTGTGCCGTATTGAGGCGCGCCATTCGGCGTCTTGTAGTCGCTGAGACCCTCGAGAATCGACAGACTCTCAACTAGTAGTTCCTTGTGCATAGCCAGTCTAAACGTGTACGCCGAGGCTATGCTCAAGAAGTAACTAGTGGCCGCATCGTAGGTGGTCTTGGGCAACTTGCTGTGCCACATGGGCCCGCGCGCCATGAGCGCTAAACTGATGCATTTCTCGATAAAGGTTGTGGCACGAGTCACGTCCTGCTGGCCCTTGAGCTGCGCCCGGGCATTGCGCGGGAACGACGCTACTAGGACTGCAATCATGCTGGCGAGTAGGGCCAGAAACTCGGGATTCGAGCGCTCTTCGTGGTTCGCTAGCAACGCATGGAAGCTCGGCTCGTGGGGGAACGGGCACAGCGGATGCACATATGTGAAGAAGTCATCAACCAGAGCCTTGAGCGTGTCCATAGGCGCAATCATCTCGATATCGAGCTTCGGCGCCCCGGGCACCAGTCCGTTGTTGATGTGCTGCTGCTGTTGCAGCAGCATGTTTGGCTGTGCGCCTAAACTGAGTAGCGACAGCGACGGTGCAGCCATGGCGGACTCCTGCGCTTGCGCCTGCGCACGCGCTATTATGCGCTGTACGCTCTTGTTGGGCGGGCCGCGGCGCTTGCGCTCGCGCGAGTTGGTGCACTCCAGTCCAATCTCCAGACACGGGCGGCACGGGCGCTGCTGCTCGCACTTGACTTTGCGCTCAGAACAGTGATCGCAGGCACGCGACAGTCGCGTCAGCTTGGGGTTGATTCCGGGCTCTCGTAGCACGCGGCCGTTGACACTCTGTGAGACGACCATCTGCGGCGTCGGGGGCGACGAGGTGGCCGGCACTGCCGTGCCCACTCCTGATGACATCTGCATCACCGGTACGGGTGCGGGCGTCGATGCTGCCATTGACGAGTTGGTCGCAGCGGCGGCGGCGGACGCGACCTGGTATGCAGCGGCGATCGAGGCAGGAGACAGACCCTGGTCGCTTGGCAGATCGGCTTGCATATTTCCAAGAGAGGCCTGATACGCAGTAGCTCCGTCGCCTGGCTGCTTGACAAGCGGACTAGGGAACTGCGCCGTGGCATCGTTTTGCTGGTGCTGGTGCTGAGTAGCTTGTTGTTGCACGTGCGACTGCTGTTGTGGTTGGGAATGCGCCTGTTGTGCCTGCTGCTGAGCCTGCTGCTGAGCCTGCTGCTGCTGTTGGGCCTCGTGCTCGGCCTGTAGCAGCTGTGCCTGTGCGTCCGTGGCGGCCTGGAGCACCTGCAGGCCATTTGTAGCGTAGACGTGGGCAGCAGCAGCCACGGCATCCTGCTCATGTTGTTCGCTCATGTGACTGATTTGCTGTGCTGCCGGCCCTAGCTGATCAGCCTTGAGGGCAGCCATCTCAGGCGACGCAACACCGCTGGCGGCAGCAGCGGCAGCCACAGCAGCAGCTACGGCATGGGCCTGCTGTGCCTGTGCTTGCGCTTGTGCTTGCGCCTGCGCCTGGGCGACAGCATCGGCGACGGTCGTCGGCGTGACGGACATGGGGACGGGCTCATCAGCCATGGCCGCGAAGCACAAAGATGTGGAAGGAGTAAAAAGGGAAAGGGGGAGGGGGAGGGGGGAGAGAGTCGAAGGACGGACGTCAACAACACCAACAACAAAACAGAAAAAAAGACCAGAAACAACACAAGCGCAACGATGCCGGGACGCAAGCCCAATGTCCAAATGTCCGGGCCGTGTAAGTGGGTTTGGACCGGGACAATGTGTATAAGTCGCGTCTTCTCTGGCTGATATTCGGGAAAGCGCGCGGTGTTTTGTCGGTTATTGTGTGGCAGAAAGTGAAGCTGGGGGTGGGAAAATTTTTGACACGCGAGGACAAAGTAGGAGTGGAAACAAAAAAAAAAGAAGAGGCGGGTCTCGAGCTGATGGCCCCACTTGAACTAATCACGTGCCGGTCAGCCAAGTGTAACCCGACCCAAATATTGGGTTTAGGGGTTTATGTCTTAACTAGGGCATCATGTATGTTGGTTGCGCAGAATCTCGTGGTAACATTATGGTGTGTACATGAAAAAAAGCGGCAGACAATGAAAACAAAATCGTACAAGACCAAAGCAAACAGGCTATGAAAAAAAAAAAAACAAGTTCCCCAGAAACACCTATGCCCCGTCTAAAAGAAGTCACGTCATCTTCATGTGCGATCAATGAGAAATGTACTGGAAGCACGCCGACACATCGTTCTCATCACTCTCCTGCCGCAGCAGCAGATCCTGTATCTTGGACAGCCCGTCTTTGATGAAATGATTCCACGTGCTCGTGTCACCGTAGAGCATTGCAGGCGCCTTGACAAACTGGCGGCCGTCGGGCTTGCAGCGCTTGCACTTGAACGTGTCGTGGGTGTCGGAGCGCGTGCCAGGGCGGTACTGGAACAGCTCGCGCAGACTGTCGAGCGAAAAGTGGCGCTCGACGTCTTCGGCGCTGTCGACGACGCACGACGACAAACTCTGCTTGTGGCTCTGGCGCTGGAAGATTTTCTCCTCGATGGTGCCGGTGGCGATGAAGCGGTACACGAAGCAGTCCTTTTTCTGCCCGTCACGCCACACACGCGCGAGGGCTTGCTGGTCGGACGCTGGGTTCCAGTCGGGATCGAAGAGGACGAGGCGGTTGGCGCCGATAAGATTGATACCGCAGCCTCCAGCCTTGGAACTCAGGAGGAAGACAAACTCGGGGCCCTCTGGATCGTTGAAGCGGTCGACTAGTTTCTGACGCTTGCTAATGTTCATTGTTCCATCCAGACGCAGACAGCCGTATTGGCGATTACGGCAAAGGCGCTCGAACAAGTCCAGTGTTTGCGTGTAATTGCTGATGAGCACAATCTTGTCGTTGGTATCCGCGCGGATGCGTGCCAGCATGCGGTCCAAGACTTGCATTTTTCCAGAGTACCATGGTTTGACTTCACGGTCTCTTCCACGTGCATCCTTGGGCACGTAATCATCCGGCCATGTACTCTCGGAGCCGGGAAGATCCTCGCTGATGTTGAGTAGGTCAGGATGATTGCAAAGCTTTTTCAAAATGTTGATAGCTTTGAGGGGCTGAGAGCCTTTACCACGTAGAAGTGCTTGAATGTCAGGACTGGTGATGAAGTAGTTGTACAAGTCAAGTTGAAAGGGTGCCAGGTTGCAGAATACAACATGTTCGTACTTGACGGGAAGGTATTTGGATAGAATATCGTTGGTACGGCGAATGATGAACTTGTTGACGATGCCAAGAAGCTCGGCCAAGCACTCGTCGCCCTTTTGGCGCTCTAGCTCCGTTGCATCTGCATCACGGCCCCGCAGAATGGAAAGTTCAAAACGTCTGCGAAACTCTATGCGCGTGCCTAGTAAGTCGGGGTTGGCGAAGCTGATAAGCGAAAAGTACTCGGAGAGATCGTTCTGAATAGGCGTTCCCGACAGGATGACACGCCGGGTCACATTCAGGCTGTTGAGGGCACTGAACGTTTGACTATCGCCATTTTTCAAACGATGACCCTCGTCACAGAGCATCAGTCCAATTTTGGTGTGCTTCAACTCCTCGACGTTCAAACGCAGCGTCTCGTACGATACAATAATAACCGGTCGAGTCACGGCTCTTCCAGAGGATATGGCCCATTGCCTTAGTTGACGAGTAAGTTCTTCTTTGGAGGCCTTTCCATCGATGGCAAAGGGCGTGATGGCATCTGCACCCAGCCATTTGACCAATTCATTGGCCCAATTGCGCACTAAACTGGAAGGGCAGGCAACAATGGCTTTTTGGATAGTGGGCTTTCCAGCGTCGGGGGACTGCTTTAGAAGTGTCCACAGAAGGGTGATGCACTGGAGGGTTTTTCCCAAACCCATTTCATCAGCCATAATACAGCCATTGGCCTTTTCATCAATCATGCCAGTGACACAACGGTACATGAACTTGACACCCTCCACCTGATGAGGACGTAAAACTTTGGAGAGACGAGGATCGATGACAACCGGGACACGAGGGTGGTCGCCCTCGACCTTTTTCTTGATGCCCAAAATCTCCGCGAGGCTTTTGTGTACCAGTGGTGCATCCAATTCCTCAGTGGGAGTCTCTTCTTGAGTACCAGGTGTCTTTTCTGCTGCTTTGGCTTCCTCTATATCCTTGGGCTTCTGGTCGATAGTAGGGTCATAGAGGACAATGGCAAATTCGCCACTGGGGTCATGAAGCGGCTTCGCAATAAAATTGGCGCCTTGCCGAAGGCCCAGTGTGGGGGGTGGACGATTAGAGGTAAAGTTGACCGAGTCTTTGTTGATAAGAGGGACATTGAAGCGTTTTCTAAACACTTGGTCTTTGTCCTTGGCCTTGAAGACGCCGTACTTGTTGGCTTCACGGGTTGCTAGTCCCAGACGATCGGAGTTGGACCAAGCCACGCTGCCATCCTCGGCAGTATCTGTACCACTGTAGTCAACCTTGCGCTTTTTGCGGGAGGGCCGGTCTGTCGCGGGCGACGGTGATGCTGTTCCAGGACATCTGAAAGGCCTGAAGAGCTTATCGCGGGCGCCCTGGGCAGGCTGCCAGCGACCAGGCCGAGGAGTTGATTTAGAGACGGCAGTCGGAGTACCGCTGCCGGCAATCGGCGTGCCAGGGGCGGAGGCGGTCCTGGAGGCGGGTCAGTGTGGATGCCCGTGTCAAGCTGGATAAGAGGGTACTTACATAATCGTCAAAAAGGAGACGGAGCGTCGCGCCAAAAGGGAAAATTGAGCAAAGTTCGGCGAGTGGAAAAGGAAGAGGAAAAGAATCAGAGTTGTGTAAGAGATGCCCAGCAGGCACAGAAATTTCTTCGGTCGCTTGTTTGCTCTGGCGGCGGCTCTTTCTCTATTTGGAAACGGGTTGGCTGCCTATTCGCGCCTGCCGAGCCTCCCGCGACCGTCTAGACCGCGCTGACAAACATTGCGAGCAGAGATGGTCAAGTCGCGAGGGCGACGCGGAGTCACGTGGTGCTGAGAACCCGCTTAGTCATGCAGGTACCAGCACGACCAGGCTCGCATTTCCGCCTGTTCCATTTGGCAGTTGGCGGCCTCCCGGGAGTGGGTCCGACAGGGGACTTGACGTCTCGACAGATGCGTGTGGTTGGCTGGCGGGCGCTTGGGTGTTCTGTGCCTTCCGCCTTCTGTGCTTGCTCGTGCTGCGCTGCACCGTGGTTGGCTGGTCGTTCCTTCGCTTCTGACGATTCCAGCGCTGCAGCTTCCTTGTTGAGATCGCCTGCCTGTTTCTACAGTCTTGCGCTACTAATTTTTTCCCTCTTATGCTGGAAAATCACTTCTTTTGTCATCTTCTTGTTTATGCAACTATCACCACACGGTGCATTCTGCCCGGAACTCGCCAATCTCAGCGTCTTGGTCGCAACCCGCGCAAAAACAAGCTTCAGAGCTTCCCGTCCATCCACCCAATCAAGCGTCCCTCGATCTCAATTGGCCCTTCCCTTACTTTCCCTCCGTTATCCACCCAGACCAGCCTTTAATACTGCCCTGCTGTCGTATTTACCGCGAGGCACCAACCCGCTGCCATCGCATCCTCTCCCCACTAGGCCCGTCGCTCCACCCTGTGTACAGCTCCCCCGCGACCAATGACCTCCAATCCAGGGTTGGCGGACAACGCGACTTCGACGTCAGACCCAACCAATCGTGATGTCGCCATGGTAGACGCCAAAAAAACACCCGATGCGCCGTCGCAAGCGCTATCTCAGAACGAGCGCAGGCCGGATACGAGTGCGGACAATCGCGGTGACAATCGAGACGGCGATGCTGATGCTGATGGCGAGGCTGATGCGATGGACCTTGATGCCGCGCAAAGTCAAAAGCTTGCGCAGCGCAACCTGCTGGACGTCATCCATGACACTTCGACCTTTCTCTGCGAATACAAGGAAGAGTGAGTGGCCCCATGCGATCACCCTGCTTGTGTTTTCTCCTTCTTGTACCTTGATTTCTGACACTGCGTGAACAGAGGCGAAGACGAAGAGCTGGCCATTGGCTTCCAGCGCATTCCCAACAAGCGCCTGCTACCCTCGTACTTTGAGGTTATATCCACCCCCGTTGCTTTTAGCACAATTAGAGTATGTGACATGCAATCAATTAATCCGCCATGCGCTAGGCCCTGTGTACCAGTCCCATGCATACTAACAGTACTGCTTCTCCCAGAGCAAAATACTTCGAAAACAATACACTGCATTTTCCGAATTTGTCCGTGACGTTGCTCAGATTTGCCACAACGCGCAAGTCTTCAACCGCCCATCTGCCGGCATTTTCGGCGCCGCAGTGCGTCTTCGTGAGCTCTTTGTATCCGAACTAAACAACATGGCCGAACGTAGAATCATCAGTGGTGAAGACGCCAAGCTGCCAGATTTGGGTGATCTTCCCTCGGCCGATGAGTCTAGCGGCGGCGAGGAAGAGGAAGAAGAAGACGAGGAGGAAGAAGAGGAAGAGTCGACCGATGAAGCGCGCGTCAAGCGGCGCAAACCAAATGGCGAGACTGGGAGACGTCGCGGTCGCCCTCCGAGAGTCCTCACGCCTACTGAAGCACGCATTAATGCGATAATCAAGGGCATCCGCAACACCGAGGACAGTGATGGGGAGCTTCTCATTGAACCATTTGAAAAGCTTCCAGACAGAGCCGCCAACGCACACTATTACCAGGTCACCACCCAACCAATCTGCCTAGAGCAGATCAAGCGCAAGGCCAAGCGCAAGAAGTACCGCGCTGTACAGGATGTCTTGCGCGATCTGACAACAATGTTCACCAATGCCATCAACTACAACCAGCAAGACAGCGAAATTTACCAGGCTGCGATCAAGCTGCTCTCTAGGGTGTCGGAACTTGCCAACGAACAAACATCAAAGCCCGACAACTCATTCCGCGACGACTCTGGCCGCCTACCTCTGACCGAGGCCATCCACAATGCCGCAACATGGAGGATTGGTGACTGGGTGCATATTCACAATCCAAACGATTCGACCAAGCCCATTGTGGCGCAAATCTTTCGAATGTGGATGGACAACGCCAAACAAACATGGGTCAATGTCTGCTGGTACTACCGACCCGAACAGACAGTACACCGCTACGACAAGATGTTTTACCCGCGGGAGGTGGTCAAGACAGGCCAGTTTCGTGTCCATCGCATCGAGGAGATCACTGACTCATGTTTTGTCATGTTTATTGGCCGCTATAACAAGGGCCGCCCACGCGGTCTCGGAGCCGACAAGATGATTTACGTCTGCGAGAGCCGCTACAACGAGGAAAAGTGCAGCTTCAAGAAAATCAAAACGTGGGCTTCATGTCTCCCCGATGAAGTCCGTGACAAGGACTACGAAATGGACCTGTATCCGGCGCCCAAGGCGCCCATGGTCAAGATCATCAGCCCCATCACACACCTTCTGCGCTCAGATGCCCAGGAGAGCGATCCTCTACCCAAGCCCAACTGGGGCAATCCGCAGGCGCCACCAATTGTAGGCGGCGTACACAAACGGCCGCGGGCCTCAAATGTAAGTTACTTTCACCATGTCTACCCATCACAGCGGTCTGGCCGTTCCTCTAGCGAACCCTAACCCACACAACCCTAAACACACCAACCCCCTTGTCACTTTTTTCTCGCGTGCCTGCCCTTCCTGGCACCTTTCTTTTCAAGCCGACACCCTCAATTTCGCGCTTTGTTTTTTTTCTGGCTTGCGCGTCATAGTGCCTTGCCCTTCTCCCTTTAGCCATTCATTGTGATTTCCCGCCATTTTACGCCCATCCACGAGCCTGATTAACATTTTTGCGTATTTTTTTGTCTCTAGGACTCGCCTCCTCCGCCATTAGAAGCCTCGATATCGGCCCCTCTGCAACAGCCCAGCCCTCAGCGCATTCCTCCTGCCCAGCACGCGCAGCCGCCGATCCCACCCCACGGCTACCATTCCAGTCCCGCACCAGTGCCAGTACAAATGGCTGCGTCCAATTCTGCTCCCCCTAGCCAGCCACCCTTCATGGTTGCTCCCGGTCAGCCGCCAATGCAGTATCACGGTCACCCACATCCCCTTGCGCAACCTCACCCACACCCCATGGCCGTACAACGGCCGCCGCATCAGCAACCCCCGCCGTTGATGCAGCCCCATTCGCATTTCCAGGCTCCCGTTCAGCACCAGATGCCTCCGCAGATGTCCACCATGTCGCGTCCGGTTCCTGTGCCTGTTCCCATGTCCATGCCTCCAGCCGCATATCAAGGAGCGCCGAGCGGCCAGCATCCCAGCCGGCCCATTATGCCCCCACACGCGAACCCCGGGTACCAGGCGCAGTTTGTGCCGCAGCAATTTCCCCCGCGAATGGCTCCTCAGGCACAGCCACAACCACCACAGCAGCTCCCCATGCAGCCCCGCCCGGCTCCGATGTCCATGGCGCCCGCTCCCGTAGTCGCACACCCGCCGCCTATGCCACCACAAAACCACATGCCAGCCTCGCGCTTCGAAGTGTACACGCTGACGGACGAATCCAACGAAAAAATACCAAAGTCGCTCTCAGAAAACTTCCACACCGACGAAAAGGGCCACATCCTGTTTTTTGCTGCACCGCCGCTAGCACGGCCACACGCCGGAAAGTCCCGCCAGGCCGTTGCACTCGGCCATTCAGCGCGCTATCTAGCTGGGCGTGAGGAATGGCTTGCTGAGCGCGAGCGGAAGCGCAAATGCCGCGACAATGCGTTGAAAGAGAAGGAAGAGCAGGAGCGCGCCTCTCGCGAGGCAGAAATCCAAGAACAAACTGATCAGGCCGTCAATCTGACAGCCAGCATCATCGGAAAGTGGTGTCAAGTCAATCTGCAGGAAGCACAAAAGCTAGGGGCCTCTGCTCCCGCGCAGGCATAAACAACATGCATGGTGAGTCTGTTGATGGAAAAGCAGTTGGGGGTGGGGGCGAGGGAAAGTTGGGAGTCTTGCGTGTGAGAATTAGCATGCAGTTATCTTTCTTCCGTGATATTGTGCTGCCAGGATATTGGCACAAGGCGTTTTGATTTTCTTTTTTCAATTGATCCGATTTGATGGTTTGAGTACTAGCTGCTGGCATTGAATGATGGTCTCCATCTAACCCTATCTATCAACCCTACTGTTACAGACCATTGCTGGTAGTTAGTTATTAGTTGGACCCCTGCTCAATGAACGTGTCCACAATTCTCATTCGCCGCTTTTAGAAGCTCTAGCAGACGGAAGCTTTGGCTCTGGGTTCGCTTCCGATGCTGGAGGAAGCTCCATTTCTTCTCGAGCCATCAATCCTGATAGCATCTACATGTGATGGATGAGCAAAGAGCGATTTGATATCGTTGAGCTTTTATTACGTCCGCAGAGTAATCAGAGTCTCTTCTCTCACGCTGCTCGCCTTGGCGCATGTCTTCATCCCTCTCTCTCCGCATAACTATCGCTATAGGAAACCGACAAGCCTCGAGAGACCCTGCCGCCGCACAAAGCCTTGACCGTCTCGACCGAGAGCAAACATGTGGCAGCTTGGCGTGGTTGCCGCACTCATAGCGGCAGTGCCCGCTTCTGCAGTGCCGGCCGTTGACATCTCCATGCAAGCAGCCTTTCCATCGCCGCCGTATCTTCTAGAACTGATGTAAGCTTTGTCTGCCGGGCTTGACCTCTAAACAAATCATACTGACCCAACCGTGCCTCTGCCGTGTAGTGAGACTGCCGCGGGAGAAAACGCCACCGCGTATTATCCAATCCTCGACAAAGTCGCAAACGGCTACTTCGACGGCCTGTCATCCGACAAGGCGCTGTACGACGCCTTCTTGAGGCTTTTGACCGACGACGGCCACATCACCAGGGCTGATGTGCTTTCAACTTTCAAGTTTGCTCTGTCTATGCGCACGGCTGCTCCGCGCGTGGAGGCTCACTACCAATACTATGCCACCGGCGTTGAGCCTCGGCTTGGCACACATGCATCCGACGAGGCCTGCGACGCCTGGGCTCTGGTTGACGGCCAGCGATACTGTTCTGCCGACGATATCCAAGCTAAGGACAGGGGAGCTGTGATGGGCGGTTTGCAGGCTGCAACGCTACCATTCGACCGAGTCATCGGTGCCGGTCCTCCGGCTGTACTATATGCTGATGTTACGGAGCCATCGTTCCGCCCCCTCCACAAGGCCATGATGGCTGCTGCCCGGAAGGGCGATATCTCCTATCGCCTGCGCCATCGTCGGACTACTAAAGAAGACGCTCTGGAGCCGTTGCCAGTCAATGGATATGGAGTCGAGCTTTCACTGAAGCGCACAGATTACATCGTCATTGACGACCGCGAAACAAGCGATGACTCAGCAACCAAGGAAGCCGACGATTCTCGGGTCATTCTCGACACCGAAGAAGAAGTAGCTGATCTCAAGCCGCTCAGCAAAGCCGAGGTGCTCAACCTTGGCCTTAGCACTGCCTCGTACATTATGCAGAGCCCGAACCCGTTTGATACGCTGGTCAAGGTCTCGCAAGACTTCCCCAAATACTCCACCAAGTTAGCTGGTCATGAAGTTTCCAAGGAGCTGTTTTCCAAGAGCCGGATGAGGGACAAAAACACACCTGCTGGTCGCAACATGATGTGGGTTAACGGCGTGCAGCAGATTGAGCGTCAAATCGAGCCGTTCAATCTATTGGAGACGCTGAGACGCGAGCGCAAGCTGATCCAGGGCGTGAGAAGCTTGGGGTTGAATGCTAAACAAGCTAACGCTTTGCTGGGCCACAACGCCATCACCAGCTCCAAGATTAGCGAAGATGGTGTCAGATATGACTGGAGAGATGATTTGGAAGACAACAAGGTCATTATCTGGATGAACGATCTAGAAAATGACGAGCTGTACGAGCAATATGACCGGAGTGTTAAGGCATTGTTGAAGCAGAACTTTGGCCAGATTCCTCCTATTGCTAGAAATGTCTTCAACCTGATCGTCCCCATTGACTTTACCAACCCTGACGATGTCTCGCTTGCTGGACAGCTCTGGGGCTTTTCCCAGCGCGGACTGCCCATCAGATTTGGCATCGTTCCTTTATTGCCATCAGATACTGCCACTGATATCAGCAAGATTCTTTACCATCTGTACCGCAAGTATGGGTTTGGCATCATGATGGAGTACGTTGGCGAGGCTGGTTTGCCAGGAACCCAGGGTATTCAAGCCGGAGTCTTTGCTACAGTTGTGGCAAAGGCAACCGGTGATGATGAAGACGAAGCTGCCACTACTGCTGCGGAAATTATTGCCGGCCCCCTTTCAGCCAGCCAGATCACGAAGACGCGCAGCTGGATCAAACGCATGGAGGCATCTTCAACAGTTCCCCCTTTCTTGATCAATGGTGTCATGCTACCTCGTACCGATAAATGGATGCAGTCCATGAGCCAACGCATTCAGATGGATCTGCACATGATTCAGAAGGCTGTACATGAAAAGGAGTTGACTGACGACGATGTTCCCCTGGAGTTCTTTTTGAAGGGCGCTCCCACCCGACGTAACAAGTACATCAACCCCTCTGGCGAAAAGGACCCTCGTATCCTAGACGTGAGTAAGCTGTACTCTGAGCACACGGACCTATTCGGCAAGATTGCTGCTATCGAGCCGGTGGCGGGGGGTACCAAGGAAAACTGGGCTGCCATGTCCCTCGTGGCTGACTTGACAAGCGATGCTGGCCTTGAACTGCTTTTGAGTGCATTCGCATTTGCCGAGGCCAACGAGGGTGTTCGCCTCGATATTATTCACAACCCCGTACAGACCTTTGGTGCTTCTCTAGTCAACGAGGCCCTGATCACCAACGACCCTGACGCGGATAATATCAGTGAGCTAAGAAGTCACCTCCAGACGGACGGACAGACTCCCGACGAGGCCTTTGATATTGCTCTTGATTCCTTCCTATCGGCAACCAACATCCAGGCTGGAACCAATGTAATCATTCTCAATGGTCGTGTCATTGGTCCCATTGCACCCGAAGACGCATTTACCCGGGAAGACTTTGAGCAATTCCTTCTCAACGAACGCCGCGTCCGAATTCTCCCCGTATACGCAGCTATGGATGACCTTGAGTTGGGCGATATTGTCAGCCAGCCTCTCGAGGTGGCGAAACTAACCTCTTTGACGGCACTATCTACAATCAGCGATCTTCCGCAAGGCGTTTTTGAATCCGCTTCTACGATTCGTACCAGCTTGTGGAGCGATTGGGACAAGAGCTACGCATCCTTTGAGGTTGGAGATGCTACCGAGTCCAACGTGCATATTGTTGTTCTCCTGAACCCGGTCAGTGAGCAGGGACAACGCTGGGCTGGTATCCTCAAGGTTCTTTCAGAGCTGGATGGAGTGTACATCAAGGTTTTCCTGAACCCCCAAGACAAAATGACCGAGCTTCCGTTGAAGCGTTTCTGGCGTCATGTTTTGGGCTCACAGCCAACGTTTGATGCCGAGACTGGCAAGGTTGAGAAGCTTCATGGCCTGTTCAAGGGGCTCCCCTCGGAAGCACTGCTCAATGCTAAGCTGGATGTGCCTCCCCTCTGGCTTGTCGCACCCAAAGCCTCGGTCCACGATCCCGACAACATCAAGCTCAGCAACGCAAAGGGCAATGTTGAAGCGGTCTACGAGCTTCAAAGCATTTTGATTGAAGGCCATTCACGTGACGGCGCTACGACACCTCCGCGCGGCGCACAATTAGTGCTAGCTACGGAAAAGAATCCCCATCAGGAGGACACCATTATCATGGCCAACATTGGCTACTTCCAGTTCAAGGCAAACCCGGGTTTCTACAACATCCAGCTTCTCCCAGGCCGCAGCTCGGAGATTTTCAAGATTGAGAGCGTCGGGGCTAAAGGCTTCCGGCCTGCTGCAGGCGACGAGGGCACTGAAGTCTGCGTCATGAGCTTCCAGGGCAAGACGCTGTTTCCCCGGCTTGTTCGTAAGCCTGGCATGGAATCAGTCGATGTTTTGGAAGGGGGAGATGAAGACAGCTCTCTTTTTACTAAAGGCAAGAAGCTAGCATCAGGCCTGGGCCTCTTTGGCAACAAGAAGAAGGACGCGTTGGCTCAGCAGCAGGAAAAACAGGCTGAAATCAACATCTTTTCCGTTGCTAGCGGGCATTTGTACGAGCGGATGCTCAACATTATGATGGTCAGTGTGATGAAGAACACTAACCACACGGTCAAATTTTGGTTCATTGAGCAGTTCCTGTCGCCGTCGTTTAAGGATTTCATCCCGTCGCTGGCGGCTGAGTACGGATTCAAGTACGAAATGGTGGCGTACAAGTGGCCGCACTGGCTGCGCGGGCAAAAGGAAAAGCAGCGCGAGATTTGGGGCTACAAGATTCTCTTTTTGGATGTGTTGTTCCCGCTGTCGCTGGACAAGGTCATCTTTGTCGACGCGGACCAGGTGGTTCGCACCGACATGATTGACTTGGTCAACGTCGACCTTGAGGGCGCGCCGTACGGCTTCACGCCCATGTGCGACTCGCGCGTAGAAATGGAGGGCTTCCGGTTCTGGAAGCAGGGCTACTGGGCCAACTACCTGCGCGGGCGGCCGTACCACATCTCAGCGCTCTACGTGGTCGACCTGAAGCAGTTTCGGCGCCTGGCAGCCGGCGACCGGCTGCGACAGACGTACCACTCGCTCAGCGCCGACCCCAACTCGCTGTCGAACCTCGACCAGGACCTGCCCAACCACATGCAGTTCCAGCTGCCCATCCACAGCCTGTCGCAGGAGTGGCTCTGGTGCGAGACGTGGTGCAGTGACGAGAGTCTCAAGGATGCACGCACCATTGATCTGTGCAATAACCCGCAGACAAAGGAGCCAAAGCTCGAGCGTGCGCGCAGACAGGTGCCCGAGTGGACGCAGTACGACGATGAGATTGCGGCGGTGGACCGGAAGAGACGCGGAGTGGTGGTGGAGGGGGATGTGGGTGCAGAGAAGGCGGAAGAGGCGGGACAGAAGAACACCAAGAGCAGGACGTGGGAGGAAGATCCTGCAGCAGCGACAGGGAAGGACGAGCTGTGAGGCAGGGAGGAGAGGTGTATTGATATCATGAAGTGTACATAACTACATTGTACTACTTGGTTGTAGGTAGTTAACTAGCTTAAGAAGAGGTTGTATCACCAGACCCTAACCCTGTACGGCTAGTTATCGGGGTCTTCCGCGGCCACCTTGTCCACTATTTAAGTGGGGCAGACTCCAAGCTGCAGGGCAGCTTCAGAGCCCCACTTGGAAGGTGTACAGACCAAAAGGGACACGCATCAGTTTGTTGCGACTTGGCCTCAGAGAGAGAGAGGGAGAGACACAGAGAGAGAGGATTTGGGGTTGGGGCTTGAGCTCTCGGTGGGTGGAGCTTGGGTAGAGAGAGTGGAATAGAGAGTGGAATAGAGAGTGGAATAGAGAGATTGTAAGAGAGAGAGTTTCTATTGTATGTGTCTGCTAGTGCTCCTGTTTCCATCAAAGCTTGCCCTGTAGCTTTCCTCAACGTGGCAGCTCGCCCCTACACGCCCACCCTATCGAGCTCCATTTTTTGCTGCTCCAGGCGGTCAGCCTCTCTGTGGCGGCCCTAAATCCCAACCCGGCTAGCAGGCAACCCCCCTGAAGCTCTCGTCCAACTGTCCATCTCATCATCACCACAACTCGCTGTTCTCTTCTCCGGCCCCATTCCCTCCCTCCCATCTCCCCATCGCCGGCCAGCCATTGAGTGCAATTGAATTGACGACCCGACCAGCACCGGCACAGCTTTAATTCTTGTTTCTTTTGCGCTTTTACTTGCCCCTCCTCTGGCGTCTGCTCTCTCGGACGTGTGCGGCCTCGTTTGTTCGTCTCCTTTTTTTCTTTTTCTACAGCCACCACACATCTCGAGCGGCGCTGGCGCTTTCATCATGTCCACCACCTCGTCCATGTTGACAAAGGTACGCGAGCCTTGCCCTGTCTGGCCCTCGATGGGCTTTATCCTCCCCCTCCCTCTGCCCGCCCCGGCCCGAACGCTCGCCCGCTCGCTCCGTCTCGCCGGGCCGCCGGCCCTGCGTCGCATCTCCGAAGCCCCAATGCTAACACGTCCTTGGTGCTCTGCAGTTCGAGTCAAAGTCCTCGCGGGCTAAGGGCATCGCCTTCCATCCCAAGCGGTGAGCTCTGCCCCTTGCCTGATATTTCTCTGTGACCCTCCGAGCTGCTGGCCCCCGCCCGCCCGCCTGCCTTGCTGTCCTTGCCGGGCAGCTCGCAGCCTGCCAGACATCTGACGGCCACGTCCCCCGAACCACCATCTCGCATACTAACACTGACCCCCCTGCTCCCACAGGCCATGGATCCTCGTGTCTCTCCACTCCTCCACCATCCAGCTCTGGGACTACCGCATGGGCACATTGATTGACCGCTTCGAAGAGCACGATGGCCCCGTCCGAGCTGTCGACTTCCATCCTACACAGCCGCTGTTCGTCAGCGGTGGCGATGACTACAAGATCAAGGTCTGGTCGTACCAGTCCCGGCGGTGTTTGTTCACCCTCAACGGCCATCTCGACTACATCCGCACCGTCTTCTTCCACCGCGAGCTGCCGTGGATTGTGTCATGCTCCGATGACCAGACCATCCGCATATGGAACTGGCAAAACCGGTCTTTGAGTGAGTTCGCCAGCTCTTCCCGGAGCTGTCCCTGCTTGAGGTCCCTGGCCAGCTGCTAACACTGTCTCTCTCTCCCCTCCAGTCTGCACCATGACCGGCCACAACCACTACGTCATGTGCGCCCAGTTCCACCCCAAAGAAGACCTTGTTGTCTCTGCCTCCCTCGACCAGTCTGTCCGTGTGTGGGACATTTCCGGCCTGCGCAAGAAGCACTCGGCCCCGACATCCTCGCTCTCATTTGAAGACCAAATGGCTCGACGCAACCAGGAACAGGCTGACATGTTCGGCAATACCGATGCCGTCGTCAAGTTTGTGCTCGAGGGCCACGACCGTGGTGTCAACTGGGTCGCTTTCCACCCCACCATGCCTCTAATTGTCTCTGCTGGTGACGACCGCCTTGTCAAGCTGTGGCGCATGAGCGAGACCAAGGCCTGGGAGGTCGACACCTGCCGCGGCCATTTCCAGAATGCCTCGGCCTGCCTGTTCCATCCCCACCAAGATCTGATCCTGTCGGTTGGCGAGGACAAGACCATTCGTGTCTGGGATCTCAACAAGCGCACTGCCGTGCAATCCTTCAAGCGAGAGAACGAGCGCATGTGGGTTATTGCCGCCCACCCCGAAATCAACCTGTTTGCAGTTGGCCACGACAACGGTGTCATGGTCTTCAAGCTGGAGCGTGAGCGCCCCGCCAGTGCCATCCACCAGAACTCGCTATTCTACATTACCAAGGACAAGCACGTCAAGTCGTATGATTTCAAGAAGAATATCGAGGGTCCTACGCTCACCGTCCTCAAAAAGCTCGGCTCCGCCTGGATTCCTCCTCGCACCATGTCATACAATCCTGCTGAGCGCTCCATCTTGGTCACCTCCCCTGCCGATGGCAACTCATACGAGCTTATCAACCTGCCCCGCGAAGGCTCCGGCGCCCTTGAATCGCCCGACTCCAAGCGTGGCTCGGGTAACTCGGCCATCTTTGTTGCCCGCAACCGCTTTGCCGTGCTTGACACTGCTGCCCAGACCATCGATATCAAGGACTTGAGCAACAACGTAACTCGTTCCTTCAAGCCTCCTGCAGGCACCACCGACATCTACTTTGGCGGCACCGGAAACCTGCTCATCATCGCCCCGACTGCCGTCTACATGTACGACATTCAGCAGAAAAAGGTTACTGCTGAACATGCCGTCAACGGTGTCAAGTACGTGGTCTGGTCCAACGACAATCGCTACGTTGCTCTGCTGAGCAAGCACAACATCACCATCCTTTCCAAGTCGCTAGAGCACCTTAGTGGCCTTCATGAGACCATCCGCATCAAGAGTGCCTGCTGGGATGACACCGGCGTCCTGCTGTACTCAACCCTCAACCACGTCAAGTACACTCTTCTGAACGGCGATAACGGAATTGTCCGCACCCTGGACCAGACTGTCTACCTGGTACGCGTCCAGGGCCGCAACCTGTACTGTCTTGACCGCAGCGCCAAGCCGCGCCTGCTCCCCATTGACCCCACCGAGTACCGTTTCAAGCTCGCCCTGGTCAAGCGGAATTACGAGGAAATGCTTCACATCATCCAGAACTCTTCTCTTGTTGGCCAGTCCATCATTGCCTACTTGCAGAAGAAGGGCTACCCCGAGATTGCCCTGCAGTTTGTACAGGATCCTGCCACTCGCTTTGAGCTAGCCATTGAGTGTGGCAACCTGGATGTTGGCTTGGAGATGGCTCGTGAGCTGGACAAGCCTCAGCTGTGGCAGAGACTAGGTGCCGAGGCTCTATCCCACGGTAACCACCAAATCGTCGAAATGTGCTACCAGAAGCAGAAGAGCTTCGACAAGCTATCGTTCCTGTACTTATCCACCGGCGACCACAACAAGCTTGCTCGCATGGCCAAGATTGCCGAGCACCGTGGCGACTTTACCTCGCGCTTCCAAAACGCCATGTACCTGGGCGATGTAGAGGACCGCATCCAGATGTTCAAGGAGATTGACTTGTATCCCCTTGCCTACATCACCGCCAAGGCACATGGCCTCGAGGAGGAGTGCCAGGCTATCTTGGAGGCTACTGGCCTGACTGAGGAGGAAATCAACGTGCCTACTCTTGGAGGCCCCTTGTCTGTTCCCAAGGCCATCGTCCCTACCCATGCTGCCAACTGGCCTACCAAGGCATCGTCGCAGTCTGTGTTTGAGAAGGCGCTACTAGGCCAGGTTGAGGGCCTGTCGCTTGAGGATAACCAGGCTTCCGAAGACTTGATGGATGTGGATGATGAGGATGCAGCAGCCAACAAGGCTGCCGCCGGTGCTTCCGCTGCCCTTGAAGACGACGACGATGCTGCAGGCTGGGACATGGGTGACGATTCTGTTCCTGAGATTGAGGGCGATTTTGTCAACATTGAGAGCGCCGATGCTGGTGGCTCTGGCCTGAGCGAGGCCGAGCTGTGGGCTCGGAATTCGCCCCTGGCGGTGGATCATGTTGCTGGCGGCTCCTTTGAGACGGCCATGCAGCTGCTGAACCGCCAGGTTGGAGCCGTCAACTTTGCACCCATCAAGCCCCGCTTCCTGGAAGTGTTTTCTGCCTCCAAGACCTACCTGCCTGCGTCAACTGGTCTCCCCCCTCTGCCCAACTATGTCCGCAGAACGCTGGATGAGACCGACTCGCGGTCTGTCCTGCCCATTGTGCCGCGCGATCTTGAGCACCTTGCTACCCACGATTTGCAATCCGGATACGACGCCATGAAGGCCAACAAGCTGGAAGACGGCATCACCGTTTTCAAGGGCATCCTCCATGCCATCCTGATCAACGCTGTGTCAAGTGAAGCCGAAGTTGCCGAGGCCAAGAAGCTTGTGACGTCTGCTAGCGAATACGCCGTCGCCATGAGCATTGAGCTGGCTCGCCGTGCCCTGGGTACTCCTGCTGCTATTGCCGAGAACCCTGCGCTGCTGAAGCGCAGTCTAGAGCTGTCGGCCTACTTCACTATCCCCAAGATCGAGGTACCGCACAGACAACTTGTGCTGGGTGCGGCGATGCAGCAGGCGGTCAGAGCGAAGAACTACAACTCAGCACTGAGTTTTGCCAGCCGCATTATTGCTAACGGCGGATCCGGCAAGATTGTTGACAACGTAAGTGTATATATCGTGTCTTGCCTATCCTAACAACATGCTAACTAATAACCCTTCCAAACAGGCCAAGAAGACTAAGGCGCAGTGCGAGCGTAACCCCAACGACGCTGTCGAAATCGACTTTGACCAGTTTGCCGAGTTTGAGATCTGCGCGGCCTCCCACACGCCCATCTACAGTGGCTCAGCATTCGAGGAGTGCGCTTTCGACGGCTCCAAGTACCAGCCCAAGTTCAAGGGCCAGGTGTGCCGGGTATGCGAAGTGTGCGAGATTGGAAAGCACGGCAGTGGCCTGAAGCTGTTTGCGTAAAGGCCATGGAGCGAGTTTGTGTGTCTGTGGTAGCGGGGAGTTGGCCTGTGCTTGTTGTATTGGTTTTGAGAGGGATGGAGAGCGGAAAGTAACTGGGCTGTATTCCCATGTGATACTAGCACGCGCACACGCATCCAGGCTTTTATCGTTTGTCCTGTTGTTCATGTTTGCCATTGTCACCCCCCCTTTTTTTATATCTGGATGCCATTCGTTTTTGTCTGTTTGTATTTGCGGTTTATGTCTTTGTTCGTTTTGTTTCTTTTTGCTAGAGGCATTGAAAAGAAAATGGATATTGGTACGAAAATGAATTCTCGAGGATAGTCCTCGTTTTGTGTAGGGGAGTGTATGTTTGTCTATAACTAGTTATTCGCTTTTGAACTAGGCCGTTTAATCCCGCTCGCCCGTGTCTCAAGCCTCGGCGTCAAACGTCTTCACGCCGCCGGAATACGTCTTCATCACCTTTGCCTGCAGCAGTTTCTCCGCATTCCACTGCATATCAATCACCACGATATCTGCCCGCATACCCTTGCGCAGCGCGCCCACCTCGTTCTCATCAAACACACTGTACGCCGTGCCCGCCGTCGCCGCCGTGACAGCCTGCGCCAGCTCCAGCGCAAAGTGCGGGTTCACCGTCTCGGCGCACTCGGGCTCGCGGGCGGACCTACGCGTGGTGGCCGTGAACAAGTTGGGCAGCGGCTCCAGGGGGGCCGACGGCGCATCGCTGCCAATAGCCAGGACCGCGCCAGCGTCGGCAAACTCAGCGTACGCAAACGCGCGCGCGCAGCGCTCAGCGCCTAGCAGCCGCGGCCACTGGCGTAGAATGGCCGGGTCGGCGTGCACCGGGTGGATGCTGGCCGTGATGCCGAGCGCAGCGAGCCGCGCGACGTCGGCCGGCGCCGTCAGCTCCAGGTGCTCGATGCGCGGGCGCAGGCGCGCCGGCGCGTGCGCCGCAATCGCCTCCACCGCCACGTGCACCGTCTGGTCGCCGATGGCGTGCAGCGCGACCTGCAGGCCGAGGCGCGTGGCGTGCGCGACGGCCGGGCGCAGCATGGCTGCAGACCAGATGGGCTCGCCGGCCGGCGCGCCCGAGGCGTACGGCTGCTGCAGCGCGGCGGTGCAGGCGTCGATGACGCCGTCGCAGATGAACTTGATGCCGACGACGCGGCAGTCGGTGGCGCCGGTGGCGGTGCACTCAGCGCGCAGCGCGGCCGCGCGGTCAATCTCCGCCAGCGTGCTGGCCTCAGTCGGCTGCGGCATCAGGCACCAGTATGCGGCGAGGCGGACGGGCAGGGGGCCGGCGCGGCGGCGGCGCAGCTCGAGCACGGCGGCCCAGCCGCCTTCGTCCATGGCCATCTCGACCATGCCGGTGTAGCCGGCGGCGCAGTAGGCGTCGAGCGCGGCGGCCAGCGCGGTGACCTTGGCGTCCATGGAGGCAACGCGCGCCAGGTGCGGCCAGACAATGGTCATGACGGCGTTCTCGCTCATCAGGCCGGCAGGCGCGCCGGCGGCGTCGCGCGCGATGCGCCCGCCCGTCGGGTCCGGCATGTCGGCGACGCCCATCTCGGCCAGCGCCGCGGCATTGCACCACTGAAAGTGCAGGTCCTTGGACTCGATGAAGATGGGCCGCGGGTCAACGTCGGCGAGCGCCGCGGCCGTCGCCTGGTCGCCCGTCATGTGGTGCATCCAGTGGCCCGCGAGGATGCGCGGTACCTCCGGGTGCGCCGCCGCGTACGTCTTGAGCGTCGCCACAATGTCCGCCAGGTTCTCGCACTTGGCCAGCGACAGCTTCGTCATGCTCTGCCCCAGCGTCAGCAGGTGCATGTGCCCGTCGATGAAGCCCGGCAGCACCACTCTCCCCTGCAGGTCGACGGCCTCGGCAAAGCCGCTCTTGTCCGGGCCGCCGAGGGCGAGCATCTCCGGGTCCGATTCGGCGCCGACATGCAGAATGCGGCCGGACACCGAGTCAAACGCAATGGCGCTCTCAAAGTGGTGGTCGGGCTTGACCAGGCCCGAAGACTGGAACACACGAGCGTTGTAGAACAGAGTGGCCATGGGGGGCGGGAGATTCATAAATACACAAGAAAAAAAAGCGCCTAATAAAGAAAAAAAAAGAATTCCAGAAGGAAAGAGCAGCACAGTGCGGTCACATTTCTCCTCCCCGAGTCCTCTTCCACGGCGAGGCAACTGCCTATTTATAACAAGTCGTGGGCTTGCGGCCGACAAATGGCCTTGGAACCGCAGCGGCCCAAAGAGGAAAGAGCGAGGGAATCGTCCCACCCAACGGATCCCTCGCATTATCTCACGTCGTTGCGTAAACGGCAAGTGCCAGGAACAATGCTGGCAAACAGGGAAAGTAATGCCGAGCAGCAGCTTCAGACTGAGGCGTTTACACTGCTAGTGTGGCGTTGGGAAAAGATAAGATGTGGCGTCGTCTTTGGCCCCACTCTGTGACACGGTGTCAAGCTTCACCGGCCGCGGGGGTCATGACGCAAGCCCGAATATGTCTGTTTGGATGGTTCTCGGGGCGTCCTCTCAACCCTAATTCGCAGTCTCTGTTCTGTAACGCAGTTGTCTTGAGGGAAAAATAGAAACAAAGCTGATCATGTTGCTAGCAAACTCGTAACTTGTATCTCGACGCTGCCGTCTGCACTGCTTCCGCGGCTCCTGAGCCGACGATACTGCCCCCCCCCTCCTTCTCCTCCAGCTCCTCCCACCGACTTTACACAATGCTCTCCAGCCCCCGCCCGTAGCCTTGCATATTGGCAATCAGCTCTCTGCCCACAAAGGCATGCGGCAGGACCTCGTCGGCCGTCTCGCCGTCGCTATCGGAGTCGGCCGCGGCGGTGTCAGCCGCAACAGCAGCATCAGCAGCGTCGCTAAGCTTGGGAAAGACAATAAGGCCGTCGCGGATGGCCCAGTTGCGCCGGCGTGCAAACTGGATCACGGCGCCTTCGGACTCCATGAACAGCAGCGACTTGGCGGACAGAATCGACATGCTGGTGTAGGCGGACTCGCTGGAAGTGGCAATCTCGGAGCGGATGAGCTCCGATAGAATCTGCAGGGAAGAGAGAGAGGGGCTGTTAGAACCACGCAGGCCCATGGGGGGGGGGGGGGGGGGGGGGGGCAGGTCTAGTCATGTGACGGCCACACTTACCTCGGTGAACACGGCGTATTCCTCGCCGGGCACGTGCTTGCTTTGCAGTGCCTTCCACATCATATCATAGCGGCCCTCGGTCAGCCATCTTTCCAGCTGGATGGGATAGCCCAGGAACGGGTCATCGCTGAGCAGCTGGGCCAGCTGGGCGCTCGTAATAGTCTCGACCTCGCGGCCATCAACCAGCTTCTTAGGCACGGGCGCATTGAGCAGCGGCTCCATCTCGCAGCTAAACGTAGCATAGTCTGAGTTGCTCAGCAGCAGCAGCAGGTACAGGCCAATGATGCGGCGTTGCTGGGTAGCCTCGTCGGCCAGGATCCAGCGCGGCAGGGCCTCGTAGCACATTTTGGCCTGGAACACGTAAATGGCAAACTCCTTGATGTTCTTGCCGCGGATGGCCACCAGCGCGCCCAGCTCGTAGATCTCGCGGATGGCGCCCGTCACGGCCGCGCGGGCCGCATAGTCGGCCTCGCTCTCGCCCGAGGACCCGTCAGCCCGGCGGCTGAGCACGGCGCTCGGCGGCGTCAGTAGCTTGTGCTTGTGCAGCGCGAGCTTGGCCAGCGACACGGCCTTGTTGGCCTGGGCGAGCGACGAGGCCGCCTTGATCTTGTCGATGGCGGCGACGATCTCGGGGTCGACGGCCGGCGGTGAAGGCATGCTGGGCGGGTGTGCAGGTTTCGGTGCGGGGCGGGCCGGATCGGACTGTGTGCGTATACACGAAGGAATGGCCGGCGGCGGCAGTGGTTGTGGAGGCTGGTTCGGGTGCCGATTTTGGTGGTGGACGTGGGCAATTGAGAAGCGGCAAGGCAATTCGCGCGGTTGAGGAGCGGAAATCTAGAAAGAAGAAAAGAGAAGAAGAAAAAATAAACAAGCGTGAGAATCAAGATGAGAAGCAACACAAACAAAAGGCTGAAGATGAAGGCATCGGCGGCACGTCTCTTCCAGCAAGAACGGCAAGGCTGATGCAGCTTGCGTCAGGTCACAGCTGGCTAGTCCAGTCTAAGCCGGCCGTGATTGGTCCGTGCGGGTGTGGCGCCATAGCTTGCGCCACAGTCGACAAAGTGCGGCGCTTTGTACGACGTGCACAGACCCTTGTACTACGTGAAGCAACTCTCGATGTCCCTGGCTGCAAGTTGTCAAAAGGACGCATTTTCTGCATCAACTTATTTTCATGCAAATCAACTACTTTTTTTTTTCTTTTCTGATGCTCCATCGCACACTTCATCACGTTCAAAGTCATACATCTTCATGTTGTAGTAGAAAAAAAGTGGTCAAGTCAAATTTATAAACAGCAGAGAATGTTAATAGTAGCGATCGTAATGTGCTCAGAGCAAAACTACCAAATGCCACAATGATGCCAATATGTACGCAGCTTCGTTTCCAATCATATATACCCAAGAACCCGTGGTTTGCCCGGTGTTTACATAGTAATGCCCTGGATCTCGTACGTCTGCACACTGTTCTTCTCCAGACTGCTGGTGAATGCGCCGCCCTTGACAGTCATGAGGTTGTTGAAGGCGTATCTAGTGCCAGTTTCAGTCAGGATAGTCTCCCACATGCCGACGGCAGTTCCATCGGCAGGGACCTCCTTGAACGCCGACAGGTCAAAGGCAAAGTCAGTCTTGTCGCCAAAGTTGGCCACGACAATGGCCAGCTTCTTGTTCGTGCCGTCGTAGGCCGCGACAACGCTGTCGCTGCCCGTCTCGAGCATGGTCATGCCGGGGCGGATGTGGCGCGAGAACTGGGCCAGGCCGTAGTACTTGCCAATGGCGGACTTGATGGTCTTGGCCTCGTTGTCAGCGTCAATCAGGCCCCAGCCACCGCCGTCGAGCACCTGCCAGTAGACCCAGCCCTTGGGGTGCATCATGCGCAAGTCGCGCAGGATGCTCGAGACCATCTTGGCGCCAGTGCCGTCGTTTTCGCCGTGCTCCGACGTCCACAAGTCCTTTTTAGCGTCCGAGGCAATCTTGTAGAGCTCCCTGCGCGCGTCGTCCTGGTCGGGCTGGTAGCCGTGCGCGTTGATGCGCGTCACCTGGCCCTGGGCCGTCGCGCCAAGCGCCTTCCACGTGTCGACCGTCTCCTGGAAGTGGTTCTCGTCCGACGCCGCGATAAAGGTGTTGGTCAGGCCGCGCTTCTTCATGTTCTCCGTCAGGTGGCCGAGAATGGTCGCCTGCGAGGCCCGGTCAATGTGGCAGCCCTCCTGGGTGCCCGTCGGGCCCTTCCACCAGTTGGCCATGGGCTCGTTGAAGGGCTCGATGGCGGTAAAGACGACCTTCCAGTCACGCGCGGCCTTTTGTGCCACGGCGGCCAGGTAGTCGGAGTGCTTGTCAAAGTACTCGGCGGCCAGGTTGCTGCCGCCGTCGTTGCCGCCAGCGGGGTTGAGGTTCTCCAGCATCCACCACATGGGCGAGTTGCTGAAGAGCTCGGTCTTGGTGACGCCGCGCTCAATGGCCTTGGTCAGCATGAGACGCTGGTTCTTGTCGGCCTCCCAGTCCCAGCTGGCAGAGTCAATGTCGCTCGACTCGTCGTTGAGCCAGAAGCCCTCCATGGCACGGCTGGGGATCATGGACGAGGTGATGTTGATGCCCTGGTTGTTGACCTTGTTCTTGGTGCAGGCACCAGCGTTGTACCGCGCAATGTTGAAGCCAAGACCGGGCAGGGTCTGGTCGTTGAGCTTAGTGTCCTTCAGGGTGAAGAAGATGTCAGCCAGGTCATCGCGGTCGCCAAAGACGGCAGCCCACCAGGCCAGAGACGTGCCCCAGCCCTCCCAAGAGCCGTAGTTGGTAGCAGGATCAACCTTGATGTTGGTTTGGGCAGAGGCCAGCTGCACGCTGCTGGCAGCGAGAAGAGCGGAAAGAAGGATGGCAGACATAGTGCTATGAATATCAAGTAAGACGGTGTCTGGTCAAGTGAGTGGAGAATGGCGAGTGTGTGTTAGAGTGAGAGAGTGTGTGTATGGATGAATACTGGATGCTGAGAAACGATGGAGCGCTGACAATCAATGTCTGCAAGGAAATGAGCCTGGGAATGCTAAAGATGGATGAAGAATAAACAAGAACCAGAGAAAAGAATGAATCAGACAAGCGTCTGCTATGAGGCAAGAAAAAGACTGTGTGAGTGGTTGGTAGTGACGAAGAGAACAAGCCAGAAGATCCCCAAGAGCGGCCGTACCTGTTCTCTTTATATGCCCCGGCCACGGTGAAGTCCAGTGTCCCGATATTCCGCTCCCGCTCCTCTGCCACATGCAAATTAAACCCGCGCCGGATCTCAAGGTGCACTGCCGACGAGGCCCTAGCTAAAAATAACCTCATCTGAATCGTCTCGTGGTCGCGTATCACAAAGTCGCCCCATATCATATGCCTCCTTTTTTTGTTTTCGATTCCCCGGACCCCTGCCATTAGGCCGCGGGGCTTTCGGCAAGGACTCAGTCTAGGCGATCAATGCACGATCTGCTTCCAACATGATACCAGGTCAATGCTCAGAGCGACCTTGAGATACTAGTCTTCACATCCTGTCTGCCGTGCTGCCCACACAAACAGGTTTTTGGAGGAAAAAAAAAAAAGTTCAGTAGAATACCGGCGGCCCCCTAAGCCCGTGTTCATGATATTGATTCTTGGCCCCCCCTCCCCCCTCCCTGCATAAACCACTTTGTTTCACTGCCTCTGATATCTTCCACGTGCAAATAAGGAGCTTCATCAGTCACCGGATCCCAATAACCCCAGCCATGCTCCTCTCCATCGTTTAATCTCACCCACGCAGTCTTCCAGTCGTATTTTAAGCATACAGAAAACCAAGTTCGCCTTCCTCCCGAACAGAGAACAGCCCCCCCCCCCCCCCCCCCCCGATCCCACTCTGCTTGTATCAAATCTGCTACTTTGTTCTTCCGCGATTCAGACCGGCGACCTCGCGAGTGTCTCGTCATCCCCCAATACTCGGATGTTATTTATAGCAACACAAGCCAGAGCAAGAAATAATAAAAAACAAACCCACCAGCCTGGTCTATGCGTGATATTTGCACTCCATGAATGTCAACTGCAAATCAAGAAGCCCCAAAAACAATGCGTCTGATGAAGTTTAATTGCCTTCAGGCGGAGTTTTTCATGCACAATTCCAAAGAAGTGCTCACCCAACCCCATGATCCTGGGCTGTCTAACCCTATGGACACTGTGAACCCTAATACAACCATCACGACAACTATCACTCTTCATAAAGAAAAAAAAAAAAAAAAAGAAAACGAACAAGGTTAATCAGTCAGTTACACAAAACAAGCAAACAAATACAAATAACTAACTGCTCTGGAATACCAAAGCTTCACGTCAGGGAGCCAACCGCATTTCTAGGCGTCTAGCTGTCTTTTTTTTCGTTTACGTTCTTTGATCCCGCCTAGTGTGTCTTGGCTAGGTTGGCATCACATCCCAACACCAAAAAAGAAAACGAAGAAAAAAAAAAATTAAGACCAAACACTCCAAGAAAAGCTGCGCCCTAAATCCCCGAGTCCTCCTCTGCTTCTTACACACCAACCACTCCCGCAGCCGCAATGTTGATGTTGCACACGGCTACACAGACAGATACATTACCACCCAATCGGTCGCGACTTATGTAAGCAATACACATCCACATCCGCCTCCCCATGCAGACTCCCAAGCCTCAACGTCTGTGAACAACGACTTATAGATGGTCGTTTTTTTTTTTTTTTTTTTTTTTCGTTTGCACCACAGAAACTAATCCATGAGCCAAATTCGCAGACTCAGACTACACTCCAAAAAAAAAAATCAGACCGCTGCCAGTTAGTTCCATGTTGCCCCAGCAAAGCCCAAACAATTAAAAAAAAAAAGGAAAAAGAAATTATCTCTATCGTTAACCCTCTGACTAACTGAGGAAAAAAAAACCCTTGTCAAATTTCCTTCCTTTTTTTTTCTTCCTCTTTTGTAGACGTGTGTGTGTGTGTGTGTGTATTGTCTGGCTTTACGCGAAGGCTTCTTTCGACCTATCGACAAAGTGTTTGTTTCCAAACAACACACCCAGTCTGTAAACAACTTGGGCTTCCAGATGTTTCTCACCGCTTCTAACATGCTCTTATAGTGTGAGCTCTTTCAGACTGCTATCCCATCAAACTGTCTCTCCCTCTCCCCCTCCCCTCCCCCTTTTCTTTAATTCGTTTTTTCACAAGGCCACCCACCACCACCAACATGACAGTCTATTGCACATGTGGTAAAAAGTTTGCTCACTTCGACCACATGGAGACCCATCTGCAGACAGCCAGGATTCACCAGATGATTGTGTGCTCCTGTGGCAAAGAGTTTGCCCACGTCGACCACATGGAGGCTCATCTAAAATCAGCCAAGATTCACCAAATGGTTGAGTGCTCCTGTGGTAAAGAGTTTGCCCACGTTGACCATATGGAGGCTCACCGAAGGGCGGCTAGAATCCACTGGACTGTCGAGTGTTCCTGTGGTGAAATGTTCCCCACGGTTGACGATATGGATGACCACATTGAAACATCTAGCATCCATCAGGCCGTCACATGCACTTGTGGCAAAGAATTTGCGCACGTCGACCACATGGAGGCTCATCTAAAATCAGCCAAGATTCACCAAATGGTTGTGTGCTCCTGTGGTGAAGAGTTTGCCCATGTTGACCATATGGAGGCTCACCAACGGACAGCTAGAATCCATTGGACTGTCAAGTGTTCTTGTGGTGAGATGTTCCCCACGGTTGATGACATGGATGACCATATCGAGACGTCCAGCATCCATCAGGCCGTCACATGCACCTGTGGCAAAGAATTTGCACACGTCGACCACATGGAGGCTCATTTAAAATCAGCCAAGATTCACCAGCCCGTCAGATGCTCCTGTGGCAAGGTTTTCAAGGCGGTCGCACATATGCAGGAGCACCTGGAGTACGCCAAGGTGCATAATATAAACAGAGCTTCGGGGGTCGACTGTACATGCGGACGAACATTTGCTTCGAAGGGGGCGCATAATAAACACCTCCAGCTAGCAAAGGTACACACGTCACCTTCGGACCGCAGTCGACTGCTTTGCTGCGGCAAAAAGTTCCAGACACCGGGTGGGTGGGATACTCACCGACTCGCGGCAGATGTACACCAGGGAGTCTCGTGCTGTGGTGTGATATCCAGAACAGTAACCAACTTCGCGGCCCACATTGCCACGTCTATCATGCATAACAAGTCTACTGCCGTAGGAAAAATGCTGGAGTGCACATGTGGAAAACCCTTTGCAAATGAGACTCAGATCAGCAATCACTTGCAGAATGACAACACGCACCTGAATATTAATGGTGAGCAGGCCCCCGAGATACACACCCCTCTGCCATGGCCTTGACTAACGTTGTTTTTCTTCCTGATAGTATGCCCCTGTGGGCGGGTTTTCGCCGCAGGGCAGAACCTGGCACTGCATCGCCGCTTCACTTGTGCTCTCAGCCGCACGGAAATGAAGCCAGGCCCACAGGTCCCAAGTATCAGCCTGAACGTGACCACCCAGCCTCCCAGAAAGAAGAAGCGTGGAAAAAAGAAGCGAGGCATTGCTCAAGCCACCGGGACCATCACCGTCAAACCTGTCAAAACGTCGCTCCCGTCTTTCATCCAGGTCAGTGAACGCCAACTTCCTTGCAGGCCGCGACACAGAAACTTACTGACAACTCTCTCCGAACTAGGGCTTCGATGACTCGGACGACTCAGACGAGTCGGACTACTTCAGCGACACGGAATCCGACAGCAGCGGCTACGACATGGAGTATATTCCGTCTAAGCGCCCGGCTGGCGGACTGGACTGGAGTCTGTGCAGCGAGGACTGCAGCTGGTGTGGTCGGTGTGTCGTGTCTGATGGCGACGATTGAACGGTTGGTGGCGGCGGGAATCGGATGGGAATGTGGTGGCCGGTCGAAGCATGACGAAGAAGAAACGCGCCCGAAAAAGAATCGCGGCCGCCGCCTCTTGTCTACCGCTTAATGACTCATTGAATACAGAGCTAGCCCTTCCGGTAGTTGCCCGCCGCCCGCTATGGCCGTTGGGCGTCTTACAAGGCAATAACCAAAAGCATTCTTGTGACCACGAAGCCTGTATTTCCTGCGGGGGGAGCCTCTTTTGCTGCTCTTCTCCTGGTTCTTCTCCTGTGCTTCTACTCTAGACTCTATCCTCCATCCATCCTTATTCTGCTCTACCGGCCCTCCTCTCTGTCCTTCGTCTCCATTTTATCTCTACACAGCCCCTCTGTCTGTATCGTTAAATCTTTGTCCTGCCACTTGGACCACCTAAACCACTAGTATCTATTATCCGTTCGCACCCCTCATCACAATGATCTCTTCCTCCTGTTCCGCTGTGCCTACAGCCTGCGAGATCACATCCGTCATTCTCTCCCTAGGATATCTGCAGTGCTCCGTCTGCCACGACTCCGTCTACGACTATTTTGACATGGTCGAGCATTTGTGCTACTCCCCCGTCGATGGCGAGAACCACTTCGACACGACCTTTCCCTGCGACGCGTGTGGCCTTCACTTCAACAATCGGCAAGGCCTGCTGGAACATGTCTTTGACCCGGTCCACGCTCATGAGTTTGCCCGCCAATTCTCAAACACCATGAAATGCTGCAGTGGTCTCCAGTACCCATACGGCGAAACCATCCATGATCTCGCTGCCCTCTTCGCGCACATCCAAGCCGCGCTTAAGTCTAGCCGACTGGATGGCTGGTCTTCGCTAGCAGAGCAACAAGCCAGGACATGTCGCTGCAACGAGACTTTTGACGCGCTCCCCAACTACATCTGTCACTTGTTTAGCACCCAAAGGACACTCAAACCGCCTACTATCACCACCATCAAAGTCCGCCCTGATCCCAACGACCCTGCCACAGCTCGCCAAATTGACTACCGCCACCCGGTCTGGCACCGCATTTTAGCCAAGCAAGGCATGTGGCCTCTGGCTCCTGAATTCCGCAGATGCTTTGATGGCTGGTATCCCGAATCTTCCACTCAGCCTTCTGCAACGCTCGACGATGCCTCCACCACGAGCACAAGCTCGCTAGACTCGTCCCCCAATTCAATTGCAGCTATACCACGCACGCCGACCCTCACAAGAGCCGAGCCAGACAATTCTCCTGAAATCGTAAACCTGTCGCCGAAAGTCGAGGATAATCAGATGACAGACACCTGCGAGCTTCTTTCCCCTATTCCGCCTTGTTAAGCGCATCCATGCGAGCCCCCATCCCCCCCTCTCAGCGGCCCCTCGCCACAAGCTTGAGGTTTATCTCGAGTGCTCCAGTAATGCTAGTCGCAATTCGCTTGAATATACTCATGTCTCCACATGTGTTTTTTTTTTCCTGTGTGTTTGTACATAGCAGTAGTTAGTTATATCAGATATGACGTCGTTCTGTAGTAGCGATGGAATCGGATCACATGCTTGTGTCATGGGTCTATTGCCATCCGACTCGGTCGAGAAGAGGAAAAGCGGCCGGTGTAACTATAACTACAACATGTATAACAATGAATAGTGGCTGAGATATTCCTTGCCTCTTGTCTCTATCTCTCTCTTTCTCTCTCCTTTTCTGCACCTAGAAAGGGCGATTGAGAAAACAAGGGCTCATACCCTCTAGGCAATGAAAAGGTACCACTACAGATACATCAACACCCTGTTCTACGGGCTACAGTGACACAAACACGAACCGATGAAAATGACGATTGACAAATATATATTGAGAGGTTGACTACCAATAACTCCCATCCCATCCCATCCCGTCTTCTCCCCCTCCCCCCTAAGAAGGGGAAACCTTGATATATAACCAAGAGGCTAAGAAAGAAGAGGCTCAAGACCACACCGAAGGGCAGGTGGAAAAAGAAAAAAGAGAAAAAAAAAACGGAAAGACCACCATTGTATAAAGCTAAGAAAGGAAGGGAAGAAGAAGAAAAACATAACTACCCCCTCTCCCTTGCTCAGATTCACAGACAAGGAAAAGGAAATCCTGTCTATAGACAGGACTTGAAAAGAAGGGGTGGCCGTGGCATAGAAGCAACAAGCCGCACAACGAAATAAACCAGAAAAACAAGGAAGAATAGACAGAGAAACAACAAAAAGAACCAGCGTGGAAATATAACATGAAAGCAGGCTCTGTTGGACATGTGGTAGAAACAGCCAAAAAAAAGAGGGGAAAAGAACAAAACAACGACCACTAAGAAAGGCAAAAAGAACATGAGCGGTAATTTCCAACAGGAATACATGGCAAGGGAAGCACGAAAGCTACCTCCAGCAAGGAAAAACAAGAAGAAACCCCCAAAAGAGAGAAAACAAAAAGTAAAGAACGGGGAAACATTCAGCAAAAGCGAGCCTCCAGATTCTATCATTGATTTGAATGAAACGCCCCCCCCCCCCCCCCCCCCCCCCCAACAGTGAGAACGAACAGTAGAGTAGAGTTGGACAAGACAAGTAAGAGTGATTGAATAGGAGTGAGAGGTGTAAATAAAGTAGATTGATGGAAATCATGGGTGGTTTCGTGATCATAGTTCTCATAAAATCGTCGCAGAAGCAAAAAAAAAACAAAATAAAGACAAATGTTTGAATCGAAAAAGGGGAGGGCGGAGAGGGCATGTTCCAGCTGTGGGAGCATGAGAACCGGCGTATCACCAGCTTCAAGTTCCAAAGCCAGTTCAGTCAATTCAGCTCTAGGAAGCCTTGCTTTTTGTTCTGCAAAGCCAAAGAGAAAATAAAAAACAAAAAAAAACAGAACCAATAAAAGACTGTCCCAAGAAAAGAAGAACAAAAAAGGAAAGGAAGAAAACACCAACAACCCCTCAAACGCCATAGACACCACCATCAGATTAACTGTGAGCTCCGCGACAAATGCTCACATACGGACATCGGGCTCCACGGGGTTGACAAGCGGGTTTCGACGCACTTCGCGCTCGTCGTACATGAGCCGGGGAAGCGTGATAGGGCCCTCGTCCCTCTCCGGCACCACCGCATTCCATGACTGTGAGCGCGAATGGCCACCGCCGCCGCCACGAGCAAACGGAGCAAGCGAGCCTAGGAAAGGTGCGGGTGGGCCGGTCCGCGGTGGGAAGGTTCCGTGTGGCGCAGAGCCTTGACCAGGTCGCTCCCGAGGGTGAAGGCTAGAGCCAAAGTCAAAGCTCGAAACGCTGGCTCTGTCTCGTGCGTAGTTGCGGTGAGGGGAGAATGTCGGCGAGGCGACAGGTGAGTGCGCCTGGTGGTAGTAGTCCTCGGTAGGAGTGACTGGTGACTGAGAGTTTGTGCCGTTGTTTGCGACATTAGTGTTGGCGTTGTTTCCCGTGACGCCGCCGGCATTGTTGGCAATGCGAACACGGGCCAGTTCTTCCTGCAGATTGAACTGCGGCTGGTTCGCAAGACGCCACTCCCGTGCGGAGGTAAGCGAACGGGCTGGCAGGCCTGTGTTGCTCAGAGCCGAGCCAGGACCAGGGGCCAAAGAAAGAGCACCGTGCGATTGGCCACGGGCATGGCCACGATGACGAGGTACAGGGGGGGCAAAGGACGGCGGGGGTGCCTGGCTCTGAGTGATTGTCGGGGGAGGTGCCAGGTTCGGGGCCTGCGATGGCCGGCGCAAACGGTCCAAGTTGTCGCGCATGTGAGACGGGCCGGGACGTGAGATCTCGGCAGGGGTCATCAAACTTCTGGAACGGTTATGGCCATGGCTGTGACCATTACCCTGCAACATGGGGGCCAGGATGCGCTCTTGGTGCTGGGGGTGGTGCTGTCCTGAAGGGATACCGTAGCCATGCGACGGATGCGGATGCGGCTGAGGTTGCTGCGGTGGTTGCTGTTGTTGCCTTTGGTGTAGCTGTACGGGATGCTGTGCCTGAGATGGATGATGCGGGGGCTGAGATTGGGGCTGAGAGCCCCACGGGCTAGTCATCGGCTGCCCATGAGGCCCGTTTGGCGGACGCTGTTGATATAGCTCAGCGGGTGCAGCAAGAACAGAACCAACAGGTCCGGAACTAGGAGCCGTGTTGAAAGTGTTTGTGTATTGAGGGTGTCCATAGTCGACAGGGGTTGACATGGACCTCGAATGTGCCGAGGCCATCCCAGCGGGAACGGCATGAACGGGATGTTGTGAAATGGAGACACGCTTCCTCGCCATAGATTGTCGGTGTCCACGTCCACCCTGTGCGGCCAGTGAGTCCGCCGGAATAGGTTCATTGGCATGGACGGTTTGCGCATGTTGACGGAGGTTGTCTAGGCGAGTGAAGGACCGGTTGCAATGGCAAGTGAAGGGACGTTCTCCAGTGTGGCGTCTATTCGAGAGGAGGTAAGATTAGCAATCAAGCTTCGGAAGAAGACAGCAGATGGTAGGAGGTGGTGGCGTACCTTATGTGGCGGGACAAATGCTCGCTCCGGGTGAAGGATAGAGTGCAAGGCGGGTAGTCGGTGCAATAGAACTTGTGTGGGCGCTTCTTGCTTCTCTTGCGCTTAGGGCCTTCATCTTCGTGATCCGATGAACTCGTGCCCCCGGGAGACTTGGCGTCATTTTCCTGCGACTTGGGTGTTGAAGTGGGAGCGGACCCAGAAGCCTTGACTGGGCTCTCTTTGCCGGAGTTCTGGGGCAAGCCTCGGCTGCCGCTGTTAATCATGCTCAGGGTCGTAGCGGCTTCGGAAGTCATGGGAGTGAGTGGTCTCATGGGCAGGTTCTGGCTGGAAGTCTGAGGATTGTGTTGTTGTTGGTGGTTGTGGTTGAAAGGCTGCTGTTGGGAGTCCGCATACATGGCGGGGATTTTATTATTGTGGGACATGGCTAGCGACATCTGATTGACCAAATGAGGGCCTCTCAAGACGATACGATTTGGGCGATGTTTGAAATGTGCGGGCGGGTGGGGTTATCGAGATCAAATTGAAGACCAAGACGCAGGAACAAGTGGAGAACTTGGACAAAACTAATCAGGGACGAGAAGAGTTGTGCCGAGTTTGTTTCTTCTAGATCTTGAAGAAAATACAAGTAAAAGTAAATACTTGTACGTCGAGCCGGGCTATTAAGTGTCCCAGTGGGTGGCGAAGCAGTGTTTCGTTGTCTCTGTTGACCAAGTAAGGCTTTGTAAAGGAGAATGGAAATAAAGCAAACTGGTGCGGTAGAATTGGATCCACGTAATAATGGGTGGGTTGGATCAAGACACGCGGGGTGTGCGAAAGTTTTGGAGCAAGAGCTAAGCTTACACAAGATAAAAAATGATAAAAGAAAGGTGATGAGGAAGAAGAAAAAAAAGCAACCTAATGACGATAATCAGAACAGGCCAAATTATTTGTTTGCGCTTGGTTTCCTATATTATTTGTCTCGGTTTAGCGTGTTGGGCGAGAAGAAATGAGGAAGAGAGAAAGAAAGAGGGAAAAAAAAATAGGCAATCGTACACAAATGATTGTTTCGTGTGTCGTCGAGGCGCAGGGCACAAGTCGAGGTTGCTAGCAGAAGCAGGTGTAAAGCAAGGTCCAGGTGCAAGAGCAGCAGATGCAGGGTTCCAGTGCAGTATAGTCTGTTCTGTGTCTGTGTGTTGTGTCTCAAAGTCAAGGCACAACTACAAGTACTTGTACAGAGCAAACCATAGAGGGTTAGCCTGACTGTTTATCTGTCTCTAGAATTCAGGGCTGAGTAACCAAAAGCGAGCGAGGCAAATAGCAGTCTGGAATAGAAGCATGTGTAGTTGGAATAGCAAAAAAAGAATTCAGAATCGAGGCGAGAATAAGAGTCCCGGGACGGAGATCCGCGGTGAAAAGAATCAGAAACGGCAAAGAAAGTTGGTTTGAGAACGGCGGAGGTTTGTTTCGGTGTGATTTCTGCGTCTTCAGCAATGACGGCGATTAAGGATGGCTGGTTGGTGTGAGCGTAGATTTAGGTGCAGGTGTAGGCGTACAAGTAGGCGTACAAGTAGTATATAGTTATAGTTTGATAGGCTCCTGACTAACGTGGTGGAATGGCGTTGTTGCTGAGGTTTTTCGGCTAAGGCCTCTTTGTTGCGTAGGCTGTCACAAAAGGTAGTCTGTGTCGTTCGTTTGTGCGGGGGGGTGTCCTCGCAGGAGAAGTTGACAATAAAGAATAACGACCGAAATAAGAATCCAGATGGGTGTTGGCACAAGTTTGTGGATTCTGCGGCGACGTGCAGAGCATCCAAGTAGTTATATAACTAGATAACTAGTTCTTAGAGGCAAGTGAATACTACTTGCACGGAAGAATTCGAATACAGGGTCAGTGAAAACGAAAGCTGGGGTTGAAGGGGTGCTAGAAGGGAAGAAAAACGGGAGAATGGGAAAAGAAGAGAAAAGAAATGGAAGAAGGAGCAAGCTGGCTCGTTGATAGAGGGAGAAGAACAAAAGATCTGTTGAAGGAAATGGTGGTCAGTGCGAGTTCAACTGGAAGAAGTCAAGAGGCTCCCAATGAGCATGAGAACCAGGACAGAGAACACGTCAAAACGACGTCTCAGGAAATAGTGAGCGGCCGACAACTAGGAAGAGTGGTGGGAGAGGTAGGAAAGGCAAGTCCAAGGGAGAAACAAAAATCGGTGAGCAGATGGGATATTTTTTAAGAAATAAAAAGGAAGCAAAGGATGGAGGAATTCTAGACCGAGAGACATCCAGAAGAAAGCCAGACAGGAAGAATAAGAAAGCCAGGCTAAGAATGAAAAAGAAGAAAAAAAGAAGAAAACTAAGGCGTGGTCTGGTCGAATGCGGAATCAGGCAATGAGCAAAGTCAAACTATGTTGTCACGACGACATGTGCAGTGTAGATGCGGCAAAAAAACAAGCAGTTTGGGAGGAGAGAAGCCGAAGCCACAGGAATAGGACGGACGTGAAAACAAGAACGCAAATGAGGGCAGGGTTCAGGATAGTTGCGAAGCGCTCGGACTTTCAGATGGCGAGACGGGCTTTTTTTTTGAGGCGGAGGAGGGGCGAGTGAGTGGACCGACATACACACAGAGCACAGAAAACGCTGAAGCTCAACACCATGGAGTCAAGACCTAAGAGCACCTGGATACCTTCACCAGCAGACAGGCGAAGCCGTATAAATGAAGGGGGGAAATGGTGGCTCAAGACAGGTTCATAGACGAGCTTTATGGCGTTTCGAGGGAGACAGGCATGTCATGTGCGTGCAGGCGTACGTGCTTTGCTGGTGCAAGTTCACATCCAAAGACTGTAGATGTAGGAGCAAAGACGCGGCAGCGGAAAAGGACAGAACTAACGTGCTTAGAAGATTCAAGCTCGAGTCCAGGCGGTGGGTGAGCAGCTTCTTTTTTTCTGGTGGGTAGCCGAAGCGATGTCACTGGTAGACCGACACACACATCTCACGCTGACAAAGTCTGGCGGGAAAACAGAGATAACAGGGTCAGGAGATCAACTGCAACGATCAATTCAGGCCCCAACTCGGTTGCCTTGCGACAGATAAACTCGGTCAATGAGGCGGCGGAACAAGAGCTGGAGGAATGGATGGAGGCAGGGGCCAGATAGGATATACAATCAGGGCACAATCTGCTTGCAGGGTGTAGATCCTTTAGGGATTGGGCCTACTCGGAGTTGTACCTGTGTCTGTCCGTCTGTCTGTTTGTCTGTCTGTCTGTCTGGTCTGTCTATGTGTGAAGGAAGTAAAACAGCTATATCACGCAGCGAGCGCCCATCCATCTCCATGCTGAAGATGGTGTATGCAGGGGATCAGGAAGAGGGGGAAACAGAGGGAAGAAGTACTTGGATGGGTCTTGGTAGGACAGCAAGCGGGCAATAAAGGGCGCACCAAACAGCGCAGCGCAGCACCTTTCACATCTCCACCCAGCCATAGACGTAAAAATTACGGTGCATCTGGCCATTCACAGAACAAGATTCAGCTGAGCGAGCGACCATTTCCTGCATGCCCCATCCACCCACACTGACTGCACACTTGCACACAGACGGGGACGGCGCAGAGGCAGAAGAAACTGGCTGCGCATACCAGGGCAAGGCGATGCTGTGTTTTTTTGTTCTACCGTTTGGCTTGGCCGTCCTAGTCTCGGTGGTATAGGCGATATCAAGGCCCCAAGTCAACTATGCCCACATGGCCTGGAGCAAAATACAAGCAAGCGAGGAGCCGTCATTTCTCGTATGGGTGTGACTTTTTGATCCGCGCAGTCTGGGATTAGGGGTCATTGGCATTGGCAAGGCAGTTGAACAGGGACAGGACCGCCAGGCCCGGGTCCAGGACCAGAGGCAACGTACAGAGAGATGATCATCGAGACTGTAGCACTAAACTATACAGCCGCAGCCGCAGCCTCTGTTCTCACGTTCACCTAAATGTCAAGGTCTTAAGCCGCAGATCAGGGTTTGTATGTCCTCAACGCCCAAGCAGCGGTTGATTGGCGGAACAGGGTTTGACGCAGAGAGGAGCAGCAACAAAGACGAAGGACGAAGAGGATTTCGGGGGGGGGGGGGGGGGGGGGTCGAGCCAACAAACAGGGTGAACTTGAGGTGGACAATCAAGCAAGCAAGCAAGCAGCGGGCAAGCAGCGAGGGCACTGAGGGAGGGAATCGACAATCAAGGGCGGGCCTGTGGGTTTTGACTTACCAGGATTCAGAAGGATGGATAGTTGGTAGTATTGTAACCACAGAAGTACAGGGACGAGTTTGCAAGTTTGGGGCAGGGGCCGCAGTCTTGTCTGGTTTCCCGGCGGGGAGTTGAAAAAAAAATTATCGAAAAAGGCGACGAGGCGTCGGAACGGTAGCGAATGTTGGCGATGGGATCTTCTAGAGACGAAGGAGAAAAGCTTTTCTCAGAGGACATGGCTAGTTATATATTATTTGGCCAGAGGCTCTGTATTTTTTTTGGCATTTGGATTTTTGTGCGGACCTTGAACGGCAGTAACTCGTTTTGATATCAAGCTAGTGGGCTAGTCAGTTTGCCCACGAAGTAGTTGCTGGTGCCCGTGTCTATATGTACTTGTGCCTGTTTGTACCTGTACTTGTACCTGTACCTATACGTCATAAGCCAACAAGGTGTCTCTGCACAGACAGAGAAAAGGTACCCAAGGTACCAAAGGTACAACCACGCAAGGGAACAGCAGCCAAGCTGTAAACCGTGGGTCTTTTTACATGTACATTTGTACCTGTGTACATCGCACAAGCTCCAAACCAAGGCCGGTACGAGGGTACACACGCCTGGATACATGTGCACTCAGGTACTCAGGTACATGCATCCACGGCCCCTTGCTGGCCTCTGAAAACAGGCTACATGCCCGCTGTTAACCCTAACAAAGGCAGCATGACCACGGCAGCAAAAGAAACCAAGGGTTTTTGACTCATGTACCAGTACATGTCTGTGTATTTGCTAGTTTGCTCTACTTTAGTGTTGCCGAAGTGTGAGAGCTTGCATTCGCTTGGTAGAACAGAAACATCAGATTCTTCTTTTGTGCTTCCATGTCTTGGAGGCGGGAATGAAGCGTGTAGTGTGTTTTTTTCTGCCAAGCGGGACTTGGACTCGAGTTCAACGTCATGTACGTATTTGTACTTGTACTTTTATACGTACATGGTCGTCGACATCACATCACCTCGCCTTCACATGTGCGTCCATGTACATATGTATGTATACGTGCATGATACTACATGCAGGGCAGCAAGCTTAAGTCCAACACGCCGGTATATTGCGGTATTGCATTGCTGCGTGCTTGTACTTGCGCGCCTCTACTACGCCCATTGCGGGTGGCTAGAACCTAATACGTCAAGCCCAAGAGCGATGGCCTGTAGATCCGGCTTAACCCCAATACCGAAGACCGGTGAACAGTCCAGACGCAGAGCGATGCATAAGGTCGCAGGCGCTTGCTGCAAAAGGAGAAAATGGGCCACCAAAGTCCGACGGATGGATGTGCTGCACTATTGCCAGGCTCCTCTTTTGCCTCTGTTTCTATCCCCGCTTCATTGACGTCTGGCGCTGCGTCCGGCTCTGGCCACGCTCCATGGGGCATGGGGCTCTGGTCTTGGGGCGGTTGGCCTGGGGGGGTGGGGGGCTTTTCCGTTATAGATGCACCAGCCACGTCAAGAGCCGGAAGCAACAGACGGCGAAAATTCTAGCGCCCCCCCAAGGCCATATGCAAGCGGGGGTCTGCAAGATACAGCCTCCGCGGTACTTTTATGTTCCCATGCCATGTCAACCAATCAACGTGCTTGTCACATCCACCCGCGCGATAATCTGGCTTGTCCGAGAGATATCAGAGCCCTGGCAGTCCGCTCGCTTTTTATATCTTTCCGCGCCTTTTCATCTCTGGCTTTTCTGCTGTCTTGATTATCCTGTCGTGTCTCGCTTCCTTGGTTGGTATTTCTGCCAGGAACCAGGCACAACTCACCCCCAAGGCCAGTGTCCTCTTTTGCCCCTCTCCCCCCAGAAAACAGAACAAGCCCCCTCCCCTCTCCTCTCCCCAGGCTCTTAGCTCTTGGCTCGTCCACCTTTTTTCTTACTGCGTGTCAAAAGTCGATTGTTGCCACCATGTGTACGTCTAGTCTCCCATGAGGTGAGATTTCAGCCGTATTAGGGTTAGCCGCATCCACATGTCCGTCTTTCTATCCGTCCAGAACAGGCAGGTGTCGTTGGTCTCGGTGTGGGTGTCACTTCATCAACTGGCAACTACTAGTTATTATGTTGCACACACAAGTATGTATGTACATAGGTACTTGGGCTGATTTTCCTCACAAAGAAGCAAGGGCTTGGCTGCAGGCTGAGGAAGGTGGGCAAGCTCCCATGCAAAACGGAAGGAACGAGCGGAGAAGAGGGGGGCTGGGCATAGGCCTTGGCCTGGACCAGAGACCAGAGACCAAGCTCTTTTTTTTTTTTTTTTTTTTCCTACAGTATATAAGGGAAAGCAGGGCAAAGCAATGGAGATGAGGGGGGAGGGGAACAGGTACAGCAAAAAGACGAGGAAGCGCACCACATTTTTTTTTCTCTTTTTTGTCGTTGTGAGAATTTCCTCCTGGCAAGCCTCCCCTCTTCCTTCCTCTGTCCCCGATGACGACATTTCGATGTTGCGTGGGCAACTACATGTATGTATGTACATAGTTAACTACATTTATTTGTAGTTACCAAAAGTACAAGAGTACAATACAAACCCTGTCCCGTAATCCTGCCCTCTTCCTGCCCCTTCCTGCCTTGCCGAGCGCACCAGGGAGGAAGGGACATATGGAAGTGACGGCCACCAACAGAGGCAACTGCTTCACAAGACCGCGCCTGATCAACGGCATCTGACCTCCCTCGCACAACCCTTGCTAACCCTGGCCGCCGTAATATTGACAGCTTGCTGAGACTTGTAGATGTGCCCTGGACAGGTCGAGAGAGAAGCGAGTCATCCGGTAATATTATAGAGCGTATGACGGGCCAGCAGAGAAAGAAAGCGAGACATGAGGAAAAAAATGACGAGAACCAGGGGCCTCAGGCACAGGTTGGACGGTCCCAAGCACCTAGACGCACGGGGGAGTAGAAGCACGGCACTTTGCCACCCGCTCTCAGCAAAAGGCCAGAACAGCCGCGGGCGTTGGCCGCCGATCGGCGGTGTTCTTGTGGAGTAGCGGGCGGGCGGCAGCTTCTCTGACATGCAGGCTCTCGGTGGAAACGGGCGGCCCATGACGGGAAGAAGAGCCCGCCCGGCGTAGCATGCATTTCGGGCGTGTGCTGCTGGCCGGACCGTCCAACACGTGACTGCCACCAAAGCAGGACAAGAGAAACAAAGAAGCGCCGCTCGGCCCGCGGCTTGGCCTCGGCGCCCAAACACGAACAAAGGGAGCTTGGATATCGGGTCGGGTCTGCTGGTGGGTGGTGTCTTCTTTTTCTGCTCAGTGTTTGGGCTTCTGCCCCCTCTCTCCTCCTCGCCCTTTGTGATCTGTAAGTAGCACTATGGAAGAACACTCTTAACGACGTGCACACTCGTAATGTCGCTGTCGTTGTACCTGTGGCACCTTTAGCCCTGGCCCCGGTCTTCTCGTTCGCTGCACAACATGCCTTGAATGACACAAACAAGGTCCCCTCCCCTTCTCTCTACATCTCCCTCTGCCCCCCCCCCCTCTCCTCCCCTTGACAAAGGGCTCAGAAGAGATCGCCACAACCCTGCTGAAAAATACCGACAAGGGCACACCCCTCCCAAAAAAAACCCCTTCCTCAGGTTTGATCTTCGCCCAAAGACGAGACTAAACATGTTGTGTAAAGAGTAAAAAAAGGCTTCATCGCGTAGACGTACTGGGTGGCAGAGACCATGGCAAACTAGGAAGAAACAGGCCACCGACGAGAGATGAAACAAAACGAAGGCCAGGACCAGGGAGGATGCACCAAGATGAAGCTCGGAATGTGGTACAAGCAGGGAGTGAAGTGCTGCTGTACAAGGCCCCCGTAGCACAAGAATACACAGACATAGCTACATCTAGGATTGGAGGGACACACACTTAGTACACATGGATGGTTACCTGTAACTATACATACATATGTACGTATGCTAAATATATAGCTTAGACATGACGGCAAAGGATATTAAAGTCAAACAACGAAGAAAAGCACAGAGCCGCCTCTACAACAGCGGAATCACATCCTCCGTCCCCCCCTCCTCCGTGTCACTCCCCGAGTCCTCTTCGACAATCTCAGGTGTCAGATACCTCTGGCGTAGGCCCGTCTTCCAGTGCTCTAGGCCCTCGACACGCCCATCCGCCAGCATAATCTCGCCGCGCCGCAGCTTCATCGTCATGGCCGGCACAAGGAACCACTCGTGGCTCGACCGGCAGGCAATCACACGCGCTGCCTGCAGGCTCATCTGGCCATTGGCGTGGGCGTGGCCAATATCGCCGCCCGTCAGCTCCAGCCGCAGCTTCTTGGATCCGCGGCCCATGACCTTGTCCAGCGCGCGCAGGCGATTGCTGGGCTTGATGATGTTCTCGAGACAGTCGATGCAGTACATGTCGAGGCAGTGTGTGCACACGGCCAGGTCAGGCTCCCGGCCAATCGTGTTGAGGCACTGGGCACACACACGTGGAGTGAGACGCGAGTACGAAAGCAGCGGCTGCACAAGAGAGTCGGTGCTGACCGAGTTTGTAGATCTCGTAACAACCGTCGACATTGCCGTATTGATAACTGTAGCTGCACTAGTGGCTGTGGCCATGCTCATGCTATTCATGCTGTCGGTGACAATGGTCATCTGTAGACTCTCACTGACAGGCTTCCGCATGCTCTGGTACAGCGCCTGTGCATTCTCCGTGTCGCCAATTGCCACCAGAGCCCTAGCAATGTTGTCTAACGCATATGGATCGTTTGCCGGCTCATCGTCTTCCAGAATAGCAAGGCTCTCGTCAATAATCCCGGAAATCAACCGCTTAGCCTCGGCTGTTTGACCTGCAAGTCGGTACAGCAGCCCTCGATATAGCATGGCGTCATTGACATCGAGTCCCACCAGACGCTGCGGCATGTCTTTGTGTTGGTGCCGCCGTAGATGAATCTGCAGCTCATCCAGCTCGTGTGTCCATTTACCCGCCTGGAGGCTTTCAGGTCTAGTTGACCCAGACACGGCCATTTGCTTGTACACCAAGGCCAGGCTGCGCAGCGACATGAGATGCATTCTGCGGACCAGGAGACTGCCACGTAAATGGCTGCCAATGCTTAGAATGTCAATATGGATGCTGATGGCCTTTTCGTACTCGCGGGAGTAGTAGCGCAACATACCGAGGGCCAGTCTCAAGTAAAGCTCCTTGGCTGGGTCCTGCTGCTTAATAGCCAGCCGCACGGCTTTGTGCAAAGCGTCTACCATGAACGACACATCACCCGAGATACAAGCAGCACGCGGAATTGTCCATTCGGCAAACGTCCCCAGGGCTGCCTGCGCCACCAAAAAGTCCTGGAGCCGTGACCACGTCGCAATCTTGTCCAGTCCCGGGTGTCGGTTCATCCACTTTATCAGAGCCATGATATCGGCATGCTTGTTGTTTTTGCTGAGCGCAGCTAGATATGCAGCCTCGGGCTCAAAGCGGCTCCGGTCGTACGAGTTGTTGATGGCCTTTTTGTAGTATTTGAGGGCCTCGTCGATGCGATTGAGATGACGGTAGCAATCGGCGATCTGTAGTTGGTTCGAGTATCGCCGCCATGCTCGGTAGTCTGTATCTTGGGAACGGATTGTAGAAGAGATCTTGCTGTTCAAGTCGTCTTCCAGCGCCTCGCATGCTAAACTGCGCCGGAGCGCCTTGTCATACTCCTTGTCTACAAAGTGGCAGTATGCTATTCGGCCGAAAGTCTCTACCATGTTGCCATCAATGGCTAGGGACTTTTCGTAGAGAGGCAGCGCTAGACTTGTCAGCTTAAAGTTCAAGTATGTACTGCCTACTCGCCGATACCAGTGACCCGTCTGTTCAATGTTCTTGGCCCAGTTTAGAGCCTTTTGGACACGGTCTTGGGGTGGGATATGGGACCAGTTGATGTCCGAGTTTGTCCATGACTGACCCTCTTGAATGTATGACACGCTGTGTACAATTTTTAGACACAAGATTGTCGGGACGTACTTGTCAAAGGTCTGGTCCAGCCAGGCTGAGGCATACAGCCGTCCAATTTTTTCCACCAGACCACCTGGCTTTTGAAGAGCCTGTTGGGTCCACTCTCGAGCCTCGGGAGTGAAGCCGCTCGTGACATCGGGATCCGACATCCATTCAGACAGACACACCATGTTGGCATCTGTGAATAGTTTGAGACTTTCCTCCTCCTGTGTCCAGCCCAGGACAAATCGCCGCTGAGTGAGTAACTTGATGAGACAACGACCAATTTCTTGCTTGTCAAGCGCGCTGATCTGACTCTTGTCGACTGCCACAAGATGTTCTTGCCAGTACCACGAAGCATAGCGCCAAAGGTTACCCCCAAGAATCATTTGCTTCTGCTTCCCAGACACTGCTACGGTTCTGGGGGCCGTGAGAACCTGCAAGCAGGTCTTTAGGATATGGAGACTGGCTTGGGACGAGTTAAAGCCAATACCAGGCTTTCCGTCAGTGGTAGGTGCAGGCACGCATCCAGTGCGGAAGAACTCGGTGATGGAGGCATGGAAGAAGGTCACGTCTGTTTTTCGGATATTGGAGTCGAACTGAAAGTTCGGTTGCGCAATATAGTCGAAACTACGAGAGGTATTCTTGTCGTCAGTAGCAGATTCTTCGGCGTCTGGAAGAGAAGGGGAGAACTTGGTCGGGTTAGTCCCTTCGAGTTGCTTGACAAGTTCTGCTGTAGTCAGACCATCCTCGCGTATTAGTGCAAAAAAGCACGAGTATGGGCCGCGTAGCGTTTCCTCCAAGTTAAGGGGCGGTGCCCCAAAGCGCAACTCAAAAGTAGCCATGATTTCACTGAGCTTCAGGGTCTCCTGTGCAGACGTGACCCAGATCAGAATTTCATTGAGGTCGTGAATTTGCTCGGCATTTAAAGAGGCCTGAAGCCGCGCGATTGTCTGCCGGAGCATATCCTCGGCCCTTGGCGGATATTGTTGCACGCTTTCGAAAATTGAGGACATGTGTGTGCTGTTGTTGATGTCAGACAGCATGAACTGTGCAAGGATGAACAATCCGCCAACTTTGTCACTCAAAAGGCTGATGATCTTTTGCTTTGTGGTTTCATCAGTGCGTTTAAGGATGCGCAAGCGTTTAACCTCTTCTGCGATGAAGATTTTGACGTCTTTGCTAGCCCGCTCAGTGGTGATGATAATCTGACTGAGGCTAATGTTGTTCATCTCTTTCAGCGACATTACCCTATCTTGCAGGGTAGGGCGGCCAGTTATCAAGACTTGCAACGAGACCGACTGACTGACGGAACCTTGGTGGATGGATCCAATGTCTCGAAGCACTTCAAACAAGAGCTTCAACTCTGAAGACTCTGCTTCGTCAATACCATCAAGAATGAGATATACGGTGCGTCTTCTGGTATCGGTGGAAATTGGTGCTCGCAACAGCTGATTGAAAGCACTCGGGATAGTTTTTATTTCGTCTTCACTCTGCAGGTTGTGGAGCAGTGTCTTTGAGTAAAGATCGTCGTCTTCGGCGAGCTGATGCGCAAGATCACGGATGGCCTGGTGGACAGATCGAGTTTCCGGCCTGTTGTCGCGGAAGAAAAAGTACGCAAACGAGTCTAGTGACGCTTGCTCTGACTTGGAGATTTGCTCGCTGATCCAGGAGATAACTCGAACTGCGAGATACGATTTTCCGGTGCCTATAATTGGATATGGTTGATATTTGAAGATCGCAGAGACATGTGACGGAAGGATTTCTGTTGTCAGATGCGGTGATCAAGAGGGTATGGCTTACCTGGATTGCCCGAGAGCCATAGAAACTGATTCTCGCCATTGAACCATGACTGGAACGACGAGTCCTGGACCAGCCAGTCACCAGTGCCGGGGGTTCGGGATTTGTCGAGGTAGCGGAAGCGGTCTTCCGAGTAGACAGAGGGATGCAGAATATCTTTGACTTTGACGCGATTGCTTAGCATAGATCGTTCTCGGGAGTCGTTGTTAAGCTTCTTCAACTCCATTTCGATTTGGTGCTGCACGGCAATGGTTCTCTTGATTTCTGCCAGGGTTTCGGCCATGACCAGACCAGCCTCATCTTCCACGACAGTATCAAGTCTATCAATGATGGCCTGTACTGGACTGTCCTTTCCTGCCAGGCGGCGAAAGTACGAGTTAACACGGCCGCGTTTTATCTCTGTCAATGCCGCAAGCATGACTTCGAACAACACAGCCATGATCTCGACACACTTTGTGCGCAGTTGAGGGGACATTATCTCCCGGGCGTAAAAGTGCAGGCGGGTAGTGAAGCTCTGCAGGCGCTGGAACATGTCAACAATGGCATCGTAGGTTTGGGAAACACCCTCAGCAGCACCCATAATAAGCCGAGTAGCTGTGAAGATGGCCAGTGATGGCGCAAACGCCTGCTCGGCGAGCCCACCAAAGACCTGTCCAAGCTGGTCGACGGGCTGCAAAATAGTGGTCAGCACATCGACGATGCCGCGCTTCTGCTCGCGGAAGCTCTGAAACTTGTTGTTTTGCTGGTCGATAGCCACCACAAGATCATCAATGGACCGGACCGAGGTGTCTAGGAACGACATGGGCTTGCCCTTTTCCGCCGTCTGGATGTACTTGGTGTGTGCATCTTGGACAAGGCTCTGGAAGAGCTTTTCCATGTCCTCGCGGACATCTGGCTCTAGAGGGGGGGACGGGATTGGCTTCATGGTGTAGTAATGTTGGATAAGAAAGTGGTAGGGAGTGAGAATGAGAACGGGCCGGCGTATCCAGAGGGGGCGTTTATATATATATACATGTACATATACAGGTGAGGAGATGCAGGATGTCCTAGGTCTAGTCTAAGCAGACTCGGTGTGCCACTTGGAGCGGCAGGCCTTTCCAGAACTATCCCCAGCAATGTATTAGTTAGCCGCGAAGCAAGACAAGAGCACTTGAATGTGGGCATGTGATGTCAACGTCAAGGCAAGGCAATTTTGAGCGGCGCCATTTAAGCCTACCATGTACTGACTGTCTTAACTGTCTTAATTAAGCCCTGGACCAAGGCAGGTCTCGACAACCAAACTGAGTAGACAAAGACACCAAAGCATATGCCTCGCACAACCTTTGCCCGGCTGATGAGAGAGAAAAAGGGGGATGCAAGCTGCACACAAAACGGCCCACTCGAGCGCAGCCACACAATTCGTGGCCTCGCGGATCGGTCAGTCGGCTCCAGTTCCAGCTGGAGACAGGCAGATAAGGCGTGTGGGCTGTGGGCTGTGGGCTGTGGGCTGGGGACTGTCAGTCTTGGACCCGCGAGGGAAACGAGGAGAAATAACAAGTCAGCCGGATACAGACGGCGGCGGGCAGGTAGGGCGAGTCAGGGAAACGTGGAAGTGTGTCTCGCCGCAGCGCTGTAACCTTGGGCTTCCGGGATGTGCTCAGGTATGGCTACAAGAACAACAACAAGGCGGCTTGGCTTGTGGGGGAGATGACTGGCTGGGCTGGGCTGGTGCAAGAAGACAACAGCCGCAGAGACGAAAAGTGTACATCACATCCGTGTCCTGGCTCCCTGCTCCCTGCTTCTTGTGGTGGTACTGACCGGGCTTTCCTCTAGGGGCCCAGCCCCAGTCTGTATGCATGCTGCAGATTCTCCAAGACCTTCAATGGAAGGCGCACGAACCGCACCGTGAATGCGGGGAAAGGACAGCAAGGCCTAAAGAGGCCTGGAGAACCTTCAAGGGCCCTGGCAGAATGCTGCCGGAGGCTCCAGGGCCCCGGCTCCAGGGCTTCTCAGGGCCCTCGCAGGCCTGGGCCCCGTGCCATGGGCTCTGGCTGCCAGTGGCCTCCCGCTGTAATACAGACACGCACACATGGACTTGTGCAAGCATCATCTGGAGCCTCGCATCGTCACCACCACCACCACCACAGCAGCAATCACAGCTTCCCAAACGTCCATTTTAACTTAACCTTTTGGCTGTGGGGCTGCTTGCTGGGATTGGCCGTGTTCCTTAGCTATCCTTAGCCTGTGTCTTATGTCTTAGTTACTGAGCTGAGTCTAAGCCCTCCTTGGAAGACAATGCGCAAAGCACAGCACAGCACAGGTCCCAAAACCCCACGTCTGCCCAGTCGCGTGCCAGACTGACGGGCCTCTATATCGCTACTATTACACCTTCCAGGGCCGTGTCTTTCGTCTCTTCCACCACCACGCTACCGGCCTACGGCTCCCTGCAGCGCTGGAATGTGCGTCTTATGACATGCGACCACCTGAATAACTCTATATTTGGCCTGTACACCCAGCCCACCCACCACACTGTCCCTGACGTCACCAATGTTTCTCATCTGCTAGTTGCACCCCGCCGCCCTTTCGCACCACCCACAAGGCTTTTACTTGAGCATTCACATGCTCGTCTTTGCGCGGAAAAAGCTGCCCAGGGCGCCCATGAGTTCCGGCAGGCCCTTCTCGTGGCTCTCGGCCACCATGCCTCCGCGGATCCAGCCCGGAAGCTTATCTTGGATGCGCGGCGTGCTATAACGTCTATCAGCTAGGATGATTGCTGCGTAATCATTCCGGTGGCGAATGGCACGCCCAATGCTCTGGTTGACTGCCCGCATACACGCATTTTCATAAAACTCACGTGCCTCTTTCTTGCCCATGGCCACCGCTTGTTCGTGTGCCATCGGTGCTGCTGTTGCACCTACCGACTCGCCCTCCCCGTTGGCCCGAGTCAGTCGCTCAACCGCAGTCGTCTCAATGTATTCCATCTTGGCCTTCCAGTCTGGCGAGTTGATGTTTGGAAACGGCAGCCCGACAACCACGACACACCGGCCCAGCTGGTCCGAAAAGTTGATGCCTTCGCTCATTTTGCCGCCTACAACGCCAAGCAGCATAGCCCCTCTGCCGCCCTTCGCCTTGTTGGGCCCCATAATCGCCTCGGTGTACGTCTGCAGTATTTCGTCACTCGAGGCTTCTTTGGACTCGCAGAATATCGCTTTGCGGCTTTCAAGACGCGCCCAAATGCTGTCGCCATCCTTGCCATTTCCTCTCCACACCCTAGCCACATCGTCAAGATAGCCATAACTAGGGAAAAACACAACCACACCATCAGGTACTACGTTGCACATGTTCACCAGAGACATCCCAAGCTGCGTAATCATCTCCTTGTCGCTGCGCCGCTGGAAGCTGAACTCGAAGGGCCCATTCCGTCCCTTTCCCAATGTCCAGACACAGAGGTTTGATGGAGGGATCACGTGTCCACAACTCAACGTAGTAATCTTGTTGGCCGCCAGCTGGGGGAAAAGATGAGAAACATAGTCATTAAACGGTGACATGGTTCCTCCCGCAAGAATTATAGCCCGTGCGCTGGAGGCGATGCTTGAAAAAGACTGTGTTGGCGACAGCAAAAGGTATGATAGTTGCATATCCCGGCCTTCTGTTTTAGGCTCAAGCTTCTGCGAGAAAATGCGCCCCTCAAAACTGAGATTTGTCAACGCAAGCAAAAACGACACAAGGGTCTGCAAAACAGGTTTGCTCGAGATCGACGACGGTGGTTTTCCCTGTTGCTTGGCTTGCTCGGCTTCCACGTGGGAGAGATAGCCTTCGATTTTGTACGCCAACTTGGACTCTTGCACATACTCAACCAACTTGAACAAGTTGATTTGGTCTGCACCCTTTCGACTCAGAAGCTCGGTGGCACTGACAATGGCATGTTCGGCCTAGAACTGCAGAGTCAGCATGTATCGGGCCGTGTTTCGCATAATTGACAAGTACCTTTTCATTCTGTGCCTGGATAAGCCACGATATAAGACATTCCATGACTCGTCCAACCCGTCCAACCTGCACTCGGTTTTCTGGCTTGAGCCGCTTGCCGAATTTCTTGACATAGACGCCGAGCATCTGGCGGCATCTTTGGAGTTCGCTGAGCTTGATCGAGGCTGTATGCACGCTGGAAATGGCATCCATAATGTTGTGTGCCTCGTCGATGATAACCACATTTCCCTCGAGTTTTATGCCCAAGGTTTCCCGAGCGCTCTTTTGCAAGAGAAGCGGATAAGGCAGGGTTATAATCTCGGCACCCGCAATCGCAGCTCGGGATGCATAGTAGGGACACACCGAAAGCGATTTCCCGAGTCGATGCAGGTCCTCGATGTCAGGAAGTGTTGCCAGTGCAGTGTCGCGGAATTGGTGCGTCTGAGAAAGAAGCTCTGCTCCGGGCATATACCCGCATTTACCACCAGACTTTCCCTGCTGCAGTTCGGCACAGCGGTCGTTGATAGCTTGTACCGAGGACAAGCGAGATACTGTCGGATTAATGCAGAGGTTCTTGCGGGATGATAGAGGAATAGCTTTCACCGGCTCTCCTGGTGTCTTTTTGTCCTGTTTTCTCGATTGCAAAGAAGATGGTAGACTCGACGGAAACTCGGGTCGCCGGAGTTCGGCGATAAACTGGCTCAGTTGAGAGTGGGTTCTTGACGCATAATAAATCTGCCTTGGTTAGCATGTAGATTGTGTAGCGATGATAAGCTCACTACAGGTCCTTTCCTACCTTCAAGGGCTCTTCGATCACATCATCTTCGTCTTCCTTCTTACTCGGGCCACCGAGCCCCAGACTTGATAGCAAGTTTCGGGTGTCTTTACTGAGGCCAGAAAGCATATCATCGTCATCTCGGCCACCATCGTTGACACTGTCAAGCATGAATCGGTCCTCGGTGTCATCTGTCTCGTCCCCCATAGATCGAGCTTCCTCCATTCGCCGGCGTTTATTCGTCCGTTGTTCCATGGCTTTTTCCTTTTGTCGAATCTTCTCAAGCATATCTTCCCGTTCCTCCCACTTGTGCGCGAGCTCCCTTCGCTTCTGCGACAACATTTGGTCAATCACCCACTCAGGCTCGTCCAGATATTGCTCCTTCACGTCGTTGATGGATCGGTCAAACTGTGATGACTTGTGATTTCTCAGCCATGTCATGGCCGAACATATGAGAGACAGCGACTTTCCTGTGCCGGTAGGGCTTTCTATGATGCCAATTTGTCCATCTCCTTTCTCGAGAACGCCATAAACGGCCTTCATGAAATCGAGTTGAACATCATAAGGCGTGTATGGGTGGTGGTACTTGGCGGACTTTTCCGCCTGGACCGACGTTTCTTCGGGAAGAGACATTATACTGGCAAAACAGAAGCCCGATTTCAGTGGCACCAATCTAGATAAGTGGGATGGATAAGGTAACTAGTCGTAAATCGTAAATCTTGAAGCGTTCCTAGCTACGCGACTGGTAATATTTAGCAACCAAAATAGGCAAGTGAGGACAAGCCACAAACGCGGGGTCACGTGCATGGATATCAGTGGCTTCAATTTTCCCTTTTGTGGCGTTTTTGAATTTTGGCTTTTTTCGAAGAGGCTCATGTGGGCACCGGAATTTACGAATTTAGGGCTCACTAAAAATCTCGTGGGAGCCCCACAAAAAGTTCGGCACTCCACTCTGTGCTTTCTAGCCAAGCCAGCAAAAATCACTTCTTAGTTGGACGAAACTGAAATCTCTCTGCTCTCAATTTCCCTTGCAAGCATCTCCAGTTGTTCAACCAGGGACGACCTTATCACCATGCCTACCAGATTTACCAAGACACGGAAGCAGTACGTTTTTTTTCTGGCTCCCGATCACCTCCTACACTCCCATCGAAACCGATAATATCTCAACGACGACGACGCAATAAGCCGCTCTTTTCGACATGTTCGCGCAGCATAGAAAGGAGGGGCGCTATTGTTTTCGATTTCGTCAGATACTTAAATCATTATCGACGACACACCCAGTCTGCACAACCAGACACATTACGTTATGAGCAATCGAACAGTAAAACTGACTTTCTTACTACAGCCGTGGTCACGTTTCGGCCGGTAACGGTCGTGTCGGCAAGCACCGCGTATGAGCAACCCTCTAAATCCCCCCCAAACCTCGGATACATCGATCGAACAACCAATCTCGAAGCCCATTACTCGAAGGAACGAAAGCGACTTGGACGAAATCGATGAACCGAGATATACGCCAGTTTCATCAATACTAACTGCATGAAATAGAAACATCCCGGTGGTCGTGGTCTGGCTGGTGGTCAGCACCAGTAAGTTGCTTCGAGCTATACTCTTATTGAAAAACATGACAACATACTGACTTCAATAACAGCCACCGTACCAACATGGATAAGTACCATCCCGGTTACTTCGGTAAGGTTGGTATGCGCTACTTCCACAAGCAGCAGAACCACTTCTGGAAGCCCGTGATCAACATTGACAAGGTACATCTTCTCCCCTCCGACGGTATCGACCACACGATACTCCCCGGGCGCACTGCCCCTCCGTCTGTTCTTCAAAAGGCCGTTTCCATAATGGCTACAATCTAGTGAACTATGAAGCTGACTCATCTCTTAGCTGTGGTCGCTGGTTCCCACCGAGACCCGTGAGGCTTACGTCTCCGGCGCCAAGAAGGACACCGCTCCCGTGCTGGACCTGCTCCCCCTGGGCTACTCCAAGGTTCTGGGCAAGGGCCGCATCCCCGAGATCCCCCTGGTTGTGCGGGCGAGATGGGTGAGCAAGCTGGCTGAGCAGAAGATCACTGCCGCCGGCGGTGTTGTTGAGCTTGTTGCGTAAATACCCTACGTTTGACGGCATATTGTTCTTTTCTCCTTTCTACACAACAATAACAACAACCCACCCAAAATAACAAAAAACTGAACACAACTAAAAAGAAAAAGAAAACACTCCCAAAAAGTCTCCAGTTTCACAAAGGGAAATCATGGCAAGGGAAAACGGAGGGAAAGAAAGGATATCTTGGTGCTTTTTTTTTGGGGGGGGGGGGGGGCCAGGGAAGAGATCATGAATGAATTGTACATGAAAACATATTGCCGGACAGTGAATGAGCCACGACAACTACATCCAGGCCGCTTCAAAAAAGAAGAAAAAAAGGCATGATGAGGAGGTTCGGTAGAAAACAGCGGCCATACGTCACAGGACGTGTTTTTCTTTTGTTTTGCTTGTGTAGAAGCGTATCGTATACATGCGTAGATGGGCTGACATGTGAATTCCCACATCCGATGAGACGATTCTAGGAGCTTGAACCGCCGTACTATCGACAGTCAACTATGAGGATAGAAGGGGAAAAAAAAGAAATAAAACAAGGTCTACTAGAACATAGAGACAGAATCGTCGTTGAAAGGTGGCTGTGGTTTCTGTATTTCGGGGTTTCTTTGTGTAACCTTGGTGACATGTAGGTGTGACAACCTATGAGCTAATGACGTGTGGAAGTAACCCTAACTACTGCAACCTCATCAACGCTTCACGGTACCTTTATATCCTTTTTCTTTTGTACGTGTGTACAGAGACACATGAGGACACAAGAAGAAAATCTCACAATTGTTCTACAAGATTTCTACATTATTATTGTTCAGATATGCTGTGAGTATACCGAGACTAGTAGGGTACTATAGTGAGATATAATATGCTTTTGTCCGCCGATTCAACCCATGTACACAGATTATTCCAAGCCAAAAAAAAAAAAAATTACTAGCCATCAAATGGATCATTCTCAGACGGTGGCTGAGCGATGTTCAGTTCCTCATCAGGCTCTGTTCGCGGCAGACCCAAGCACAAAAACTCGTGCTGCAGGGCCTCTTTGGCCGAGATTCTTTTTGCGGGATCCAGCGTCATACACCGCTTGAGAAAGTCAACGGCAAGAAGTTCTTCTTCGTTTAGAGGCTCGCCCTTGCCATCAGCGCCGCCCTCTGTGCGGCAGGTAGACCACAAAATGATTTTCTCCAGAGTGAACCCATTAGTGCCAATCGTGGGGAGTGTGGTTTCCAGTACGCAGCCGTGGAGAAGACCGGCTTTCTTCATCTCACGGGTGCCAAAGATGGTGGATATTTCAATCAGGGCGTCCACGTCATCAGAGCTGTTGAAGAATGGGAAGCGCTTGCTCATAATTGTTAAAAGGATGACTCCGGCAGACCAAATGTCGAGCTTTGTGGTTTGCTCAGTGCACTTGAACAGCACTTCAGGCGCACGAAAACCACGAGTGCCAGCACGGTTTGCTCGGCGCGATGGCCGCGTGTCGTGTTCTGGGTAGCCGAGCTGGGTGCGTCCGGAGTTTGCAGCTAGGCTGGACTCAATCCGCTCACGGCGTCGCTCGGGTCGTTCATGGCATATGCATGGCTTGCCATCAACACCTTCGCGCTCGGCAAGACCAAAGTCGACCAGAACACCATGTTGAGTATGGGGGTTGTAGAGGAAGTTTGTGGGTTTGATGTCGCGGTGGAGAATATGATGCTCGTGAACGTTTTCGAGGGCTACGAAAAGTAGGCGCAAGTAGATGGAGGTTTCTTTCATGGTCATACGGCGAAAGTATTCGCGGAAGTCGGTGTGGCGGAAGTATGGAAGTACAGCCAAGACTTGGTCTGTGTATCGAAAGGCCGTGATGAGAGGACAAACTGCCTCGCACCCTCTCAGATCGTGGAGGAGCTCAAGTTCGTTTAGAATACGTTGGGGGCTGCTCGTGACGTAGATCTTTTTGATGGCTACGAACTTTGGGCGGCGTTTAACTTGAGAGCGAGTGCTTCGGGCGCCTTTTACCGGTAGTGCGTCCCATTTCTGGTCGTCTCGCTCCAGGTCCCAGGAGTTGTCATAGTTTTCGTACAAGAGGTCTTCGGCTTTGTAAACAGTAGAGAATGTACCTTTGCAGCAAGATTGGGTTAGTACTTGGTCACTTTAGATCTCCGATGGACCAATGGCAAGGACTGGTACATACCTTCGCCAATGCGCTTGATCAAGCGGTAATGGTCCTTGAAGCCTGGTATCTGCTTTTGTAGTTGTTCCATGTCTTTGGCAATGGCAGGATCGACAGGCTCTTCCTCTTCCTCCTCCTCGCCTGAACTCAACTGTTCTTCATCTTCGGGTTCTGGGTCTTCTACGGCGGAATTTCGAGGTTGTGCGTAGTTGTGCGGCGCTGCCCGTTCTTGTTGGTGTTGTTCTTGTGCATATACAGAAGGATCTACCATGGAAAAGGCCTGGGCTTGTTGAGAAGTATGAGTGTCATTGGCATAAGAGGTCTGTGAGTTTTCCATGCTGGACAGTTGGAGAGGACTTTGGATATTCGGGGTGTCAGCAGCCACGTGCGAAGAAGCAAATCGAAGAATCAATGGGCGATAGATGAAAGGACGGTGGTGCCAAGATCGGAAGTAAGTGATGCGATGATTGGTGCAGACGGCTTCGGTTGCGACAAGGATTCAGGCAATACGGCAGCAAGATTGAGTTTGCTAGCTGGTATGCAGATGATGGTGCAAATGGAGACAGGAATGTAGAAAGGCGGAGGTTTATATGTGGAAGAATGAAATTAATGCAAAAGGCCAAAAAACATACGGTGTGTTGTTATTGTTGTTGTGTTGATCCCTCTTTTGACAATGTGACAGCTTCACTTGGTTAATTTGCTGCTGCATGAATCTTTCAGCGCGTTCCGTTCAGCTTGGAACAACAGAACGGCACCAGAGTGAGAGATGATTTGAGTGGCAAGCAGAAAAACAAAGCCGTGGGCAGGTGTCAGCCGACCCCCAGGCAGCTGGCGGCCCCACCTCAAAGAAAACAAATGCTGCTGTCCAAATAAACAACAAACTACTATTCTGGGCATGGCCACAACTAGTGCCTCACAACCTGCCGCTTTCTTTGTCCCTTTTGTTGACTTTCGCAAGTATCGCGACTTTGGCCTGAACCGCCTGAAAAACAAGGCCAACCCCGCCCCGAAAACCGCAACTGCCGCGCTAGACTCTGCACTTGGCCATCCGCAGACTCTGCGCTCCTGCCGCCACAGACAGCCCTGCTCCTGCCCTCCGCGCACCGAAAGAGAGGGCCCCAGCCAGAACTACCCCGCCTTGATTCCCTCATCCACGCTTCTCGGCCGCCGCTGACTATCCGTTGCCACCATGGAGTCGGCCAACTTCGATATCAATGATGCGCTTAAGTATTACATGAGCGATCCGTTTTCTGTGCCGACGAACGAGGCCGACGGCCAGCTTCTGGACTGCGAAAACGACCCCGACTCGATTACCGACGACCATGTGACCGCCGTGCTGGACCAGATCGTGGACGCTGTGGCCGAGAGTCCCGATGCCCTGGCCAGGACGCTATACTTTGACTCGCTGCAGTTTATGCTCAAGTACGTGCGCTGCGGAAACCCCAATGTAGCTATCCGTGCTAACCACGAATGTCACCGTGTAACAGATGCTCTGGCTCCCTTACAGCCAACACCCTCGGCAGAATATTCGATGTCGTCATGTCTGGCCTATCAGCCCAGGCTGATGCGATCCACGTTGATATCGAGAGCCAAGAAGAGCAGGACATCATGCAACATTACAAAGCGATGCTGGAAATGTACGGTTTCCTATTGCAATGGGCCATTGCCGCGGTCGAGACCAAGGCGGCAGAAAAGTCCTCCTCGGCTCCCGTACGGCTGGGCCGCGGCAAGGGCAAGAAGACTGCTGCTTCAAAGGAAAAAGATGGCAGCTGGAACTCGGAAACACAACTACAGTCCGCCCTGGAAATCATGTGCAAGGTCCTTAGGCTGAAGCTGTCCAAGATCTTCCTGACTACACCCGAGCGTGATACTTTTATTGGATTGATGACACGCCCTGTTTCGACTATTCTCGAAAGCGAGCAAAGAGTGAAACACACTACGATCAAAATGCACGCATTCAAGGTGCTATGCATCGCAGTGAAGCATCATGGCCATGCGTACGGTGAGCTGCAAACAAAACAACTGCATGCGCCTTCTTGGTCAAGTCTCTAACCTGATTCTTCTTAGCCGCGCAAATCTCCATCGTTCAGAACCTTACATACTTCGAGCATCTATCTGAACCCATGGCCGAGTTCCTACATATCCTTGCCGAGACCTACGACTATCCCCAACTAGCCGAAGAGATCCTGCGAGAACTCAGCAATAAAGAGTTCAACACCAACGACACACGCGGGCCCAAGTCCGTTTCAACCTTTATTGTTCGCCTCTCAGAACTCACTCCTAGAATCGTCATCAAGCAGGTCACCATGCTAGCCAAGCAGCTTGACAGCGAGTCCTACACACTCCGTTGCGCGCTTATTGAGGTCTGTGGTAACATGATTGCTTATCTCAGTCGTCTGGAGGAAAGAGGCGAGAACTACAAAACTCAACTCAATGCCTTCTTTGATGTTTTGGAAGAGCGATTCCTCGATATCAACCCTTACTGTCGTTGCCGTGCAATTCAAGTGTACACTCGATTGTGCGATCTAGAGCAAAAGTTTCCCAAGAGACGACAGAGGGTCGCTGAGCTGGCGTGCCGTAGTCTTGAAGACAAGAGCAGCCACGTGCGTCGCAATGCCATCAAGCTGATGGGAACTCTCATAAAAACCCATCCCTTCACAGTCATGCATGGTGCACGCCTGTCCCGGAAAGAGTGGCAGGAACGCCTAGACAAGGTCAATGAAGAACTTGACTCCCTACAAGCTCCCGACGATGTGCCGGAGATGGAAGGCAACTCGCAACTCATGGATGGCGATACACCCAAGGATTTTAATGAAATGTCTGACGAGCAAAAGGTTGCCGCTGTTAGAAAATCACAAACTGCCGCTGCCACATCTGAAGCTATTGAAAAGTTGACTCTTACCAAACGATACTATTCCGAAGCTCTCAAGTTCATTGATGTTCTCCACGAGTCTACCGAGAGAGTCTGCCAGCTTCTAGGCTCTCGCAACAAGAGTGAAGTTATCGAAGCTATGGATTACTTTGAAATTGGCGATGCCTACGACATTGAACAGAACAAGGTCGGTATCCGTCGCATGCTGCGCCTCATCTGGACCAAAGGCAACAGCGATGAGGGTAAGGGTGTGCAAACCCATCTCATTGAGTGCTATCGGCGACTTTTCTTCGAGGCGCCCGACTCTTTCAGTCCCAATGACGCTGCAAATTATGTTGCGCGCAACATGATCAGCTTAACATTTGGTGCCACTCCTGCAGAGCTGACCTCACTTGAGCAGCTGTTGAGTACCATGATGAAGGGCGGTCTAATTCCCGAGGCTGTCATCACGAAGTTGTGGCAAGTCTACGGTGTACAGAAGAGGGAAATTTCTCGCGCCCACAGACGCGGCTCTATCATCGTACTCGGTATGATGGCTACTGCGGCCCCTGAGATTGCCGTAGGTGAAATGGAAACGATGCTGCGTACTGGTCTTGGTACTCATGGCCGCTCAGACATGCTTCTTTCCAAGTATACCTGCATTGCTCTCCGCCACATCAACCCAACTGGTCGCAGCAAAGAAGGTCCGGGTGGTAAGCCTGTAACCTTTTCTCGTCTTATGAACGACCACGCTGTCCTGGCTCGCCTAGCAGCTATTACAGAGATTGCGACCGATAGCAAGGAGTGGTATGGTGTTGCTGAGCAGGCCATTAACGCCATATACGCCCTGGCTAGACATCCGGACACTCTGTGCTCGGCCATCATTCGGCGAAAGACCAAAGCAGTATTCAGCAGTCCCAATTCAAGGCCAACATCCAGTAACGATACCCAGACCCAAATGATGGATGTGGACAGTACCCAGACTCAAAGACAAAGCCAGGGCCAACCTTTGAGCCAGTTTAAAAGCCGAGATGCCGCCGTTGGTCTATCGCAGCTTCTATTCATTGTGGGGCACGTGGCTATCAAACAAATCGTACATCTTGAGCTTTGTGAGCAGGACTTTAAACGACGCAAGCAGGAAAGGGAGAAGCAGTCTGCCGAAAAGGCTGCATCAGCCGTCGTAAAAGATAAAGACACGCCTGCTGATGAACTCGACCTCATTGGAGGCACTACAGAAGATGACTTTACGGAGGCTATGGCCCATATCAGAGAACGCGAGTTGTTGTATGGCCCCCAAAGCTTGTTGGCTCTCTTTGGCCCGATGGTCTCTGAAATTTGCGCAGCATCGACCAAGTACACCGACAAGGGTCTCCAGGAAGCAGCCACACTGTGTCTGGCTAAGCTGATGTGTGTCAGTTCAGAATATTGCGAGGCCAATCTCCCTCTTCTAATCACCATCATGGAGCGGTCTTCCAATGCCACCGTCCGGTCCAACGCGGTCATCGCGCTGGGCGACATGGCAGTGTGCTTCAACCACCTGATTGATGAGAACACCGACTTCCTGTACCGCCGTCTCGCCGACAACGACGACAGTGTCAAGCGCACGTGCCTGATGACTCTGACGTTTCTTATTCTGGCCGGCCAAGTCAAGGTTAAGGGTCAGCTGGGCGAAATGGCCAAGTGCCTTGAAGACGAAGACCGGCGCATTGCCGACCTGGCGCGCATGTTCTTCACCGAGCTCAGCACCAAGGACAACGCCGTGTACAACCATTTTGTCGACATGTTTTCGCTGCTCAGCGCCGAGCCGAACCTGGCCGAGGAGAGCTTCCGCCGCATCATCCGCTTCCTCCTCGGCTTTGTCGAAAAGGACAAGCACTCGAAACAGCTGTCGGAGAAGCTGGCGGCCCGCCTCGCGCGCTGCGAAACGGAAAGGCAGTGGAATGACGTCGCATTTGCCCTGGGACTGTTGCAACATAAGAACGAGGATATTACAAAGCTAGTGGCCGAGGGCTTCAAGATTGTGCAGGCCATACCAGTGTAGCGGGTACGAGGTTATGTGTGAGGATGTTTATATCAAAGAGACGCATGACATTGACGAGGTTTGCGTTTGTTTCTATGTAGTTAGTTATACCATCTGTCCAGTATATTTATTCATGTTAATGAGATGATGGTTCCAGTGATAGTAAATCGTTGTTTCTGTTTATTGATTGCTTCTGCTAAGCAGTGTCTGTTCTTTATAGTGGATGGGAGTACCATTGCGGCTGTCGTTGTGGTGAGCAGAGCGAACAAGGAGACAGAGAACCATGATCCTTTTTTTTTGGGGGGGGGGCTTTTTTCTCTAACACTCTGGACCTCCCTACCCACCACCACCACCCACCGTCTGTGTCCATAGGCATAACCAAGCAAATGCCATGTATTATAAGGTTCGACCCTGGGCCTTTCTTGTCGTCATTCGTCTCTACAGGGCGCGGGGATCCAGCGCGCGCGACGGCGTCAGAGCAATGTTGGGCCGCACGAAGCGGTCGGTGTTGTAGGGCTTAGTCGTGGTGCCGAGCAGCGCCTGTTCGCGCGCCTGGTCGGCGTACCAGCGGCGGACGAGGTCGCGGTCTTCCTCGGCCTGCAGCGCGGGCATGATGTACATGCGCGCCCACATTTTCTCGCGGGCGAGTTCGCTGGGGTTCAGTGTTAGCGGGCAAATGTGTGTGTGTGTGTGTGTACTAAGGGAAGGGAGGTGGGCGGGAGCACAAGGCACAAGGTGTGTTGTACTGTGGAGGCGGGAGGGGTTCCGGGTCCGGAGATTGGTGGTTTGATGCTACGACGTACTTGGCTTCGCGGATGCCGTGGATCAGTCTGTACCACCCGTACGCCACGATGGCGGTGGTGCCGAGCAGCAAAACGCCGGGGCGGAATCCGCGCGCGGGGAGGTTTCGCTAAAGCGCCAATCGCCGACGATGTTAGCACCGGATTGCAACCATTGCGCATGTTCTTATTCTTCCTTATTTTGCTCAACCGCCCTTGACAGTACGACAACGGACGCAGTCGTTCCCACCAAGGGGGGGGGGGCAGCCCATCAATGGCCCCACGTACCTTATACTGCACGGCGGAGTAGCCGCCGACGGGCGGCATGTCTTGGCCAGCCATTGTTCTCGGTGGTATTCGAAAGGGCGTAAGCTGATGTGGGCAATCGGGGCAATGAGCCGCGGGTTGTTCGGCTGCGGATAGGAGGACCGCGGCGTGGGTGGTTTTTTTTTTTTTGTGGGGACTACCCAGGTTCAGAGCACGGCGGTCGGAGGGGGCGCGCGGAGATTGATTCGGGGCGGAGCAAACAGGGCGGTGTCTTCTCCGGTCCGGTCTAGTTTGCAAGGCGGGAGGGATTGAGCTCCGGAAGTGTTGGTCTGGCTGTAGGTTGGAAATTGTGGGGCGGCAGGAGACGAAGGCGACCAATCATGGAGAGGAAATTTGTTTTTCGTGCATTACTAGGGTCTGTTGGGTTTGGGGACGAGGGTTTGGGAGGGCTCTACTTAGGGTCTCAACCCTTTTCATTGTGTTCACCACGTCTGGTAACAAAACTCGAGGCATGGATGTCCTAGGATACCATGTGCTGGGGAACGTAGCGACGGGATAGGATGATGGGCATGTTGGTAAACACACCGGTGGGGAGACAAAATTGCCAGGCTGCAACAATGACAGGCTTCCCACCCAATCTTACACGTAACAATAGAAGTGACCCTCCTTGGTGAAAAACATGAGATACACATGCTCCTTCATACCTGGGCCAACATGGATGGCGATCAACTACTCTACACCGATCATGAAAACAAGCTCAAGGGGGGAAGGGGGCTCCTAGTCCAGAGACAAAGGTTAATCTTAAGCTAATTTCATGCTTCTTTTGCATGCCGGAGGAACAACCTGTTCTTGGGTAAACAGCGGGCCAGCATCAGTAGCTTGCGTCATCATAGCAAGTTGGTTTATACAGCTGACTGGTAGAGTGGAATTACCGCCAAAAAAAGAAGGAAAATAAAAAGCACGCATAAAGTTTGCACGGCTTGGGGAATAAAACCCTCCGATATTTTCAATGGCTGAGCCGTTATCTGCTTGTAATGCTCCAATGCCGCCAGCAAGTAGGAAGTGGACTGGCAAAACATTCTCTACGAGAAAGGGGAGACGCTCTTGAGAACATGGCAATGCCTTTGCAGTGATCCATGGGTGGCAATTAGCGAGTAGGCAGCCAAGGTGGGCAGATGGCTTGGGGGGAGGGAAGAGCCCGGCAGCATTAACAGACTAGCGGTGGCTGCGAGGGAACAGTCAAGGCAGTGGTTACAACAGCCATCACAGGCTTCGGTGGCCGGTCGGACAAGAAGAGAGTTTGGCGACCCGTCGAGGCAATGCGACTCGGAATACGACAGAGCTATGCCGGAACTTTTGGACCACGTCGACTGAGAGCCACTAGAAGATACCTATCCACAGCTGCACATGTGCGCTTGTTTATGAATAGAACATGATCGATGTGAGCCATCGGCAATCAAGATCTCGCCTAGTCAGTTAAACGCTCTACGAATCTTACCATGTTGGGCAAGGCACTGCAAGATTAGAAATCAAGAATGTGACACCAAGCAATTGCATCAGGCGTAGGGTTAGCCCAGGACTTGTGCTTTCTAGCTGGAGCTTTCTTTTTTTCCCAGTCTTTTTTTTAAGCGCCGCTTGTGGTGGTGGACTTCAGGTGCTTTGACAATGAAAGAAAGTAAATAAGTGGGCGTTTCGGGTGCATGGGGCTCCGTGGGGTCTTTGATGAGGATGAGCTCGATGAAAGCCGAGTTGTGCATTTTTTTCTTTGGGGGGAGTGGGGACTGGGGGCTTTTCCTCTTTTGCACGGGCCACAATGGCGCTGGCAGATAATTATTTTACAGATAGTTATCGTGGGAAGAAGTGTAAAGTGTAAAGTGAGAAGTGAGATGATGTGTGGTGGGTGTATCCAACATATGCACATCAACGCAACCCTACGCAGATACATGTGCACATGGTACTTTTTTTTTTCTCTTTCTTTTTGCTACGGCTACCGACATGCAGGGGAGTTGGTTGCATCCTGCATGTATCTTGCATTTGTTGTAGCATCCGCAGATGAACGCTTATGGTCCTGCGGCAGATTCAGATTGTAGGAGGCAGAGGTGCGGATTTGGGGCGTGTGGGTTGTGGACCATGCGCCCTGTTCGCTGATTTTGACTAGTGCCGAGCTTTCCAGGACAGGAGCCGGAGCCCGAGTCTATGAATGTGCGTACCTGGCAAATACATTAGTAGGTTACTATACGCATATGCTTGTGCACAGGTGCATACATACAGGCGTAGTTATGTGTTATTGGCGACTACTTGTACGACAAATAAGCAGGCGTGCATGAAAGCGCGGTAAACCGCCCATTGTTCCTGGGTTGCGGCTAAGGCCAAATTTCAAGAGAACAAGATCTAGTCGAGGACGCGTGCATTGTGAGAACAAAAAAAAGAAGACTGGACTCGAGAAATGCGAGTGTAAATCAGGAGACGGGGAGATGGATGAGGGGCAGGGGAAGGGGGAGGGGGAGGCGTGTCGAGTGGTTACATCATGCCCAGATGCGCATACAAACTATCCAGACAACCCGGCTAATACCGTGAGGCATGTATGTGAGCCCACACCACATCAGGATGCTGCCTTCTTCTTTCTCAGCCAAGAATCACCATGGAGCTGTTGAGTGGAACTCCACCCACTGGGGGCAATCCCGCCTTTAAATCCGGGTACCACTGCCTCTAAAACAAAAAGTCCCTTTGGTAAGACACCTGGCACCATGGAACTACGCTAGAATTCCAGTGGCCAATCTTCAGATGCGATAGGATTCAGATCGTTGATACAGGGGTTTTTTGTTATTTCTTTTTTGCCCTAGGCCGCAAGAAGCGTTGCGGAGGACACGCGCAAAGGGGTGGCATAGAGAAAGCCGATCATAATCAGCTCATGGGCCCAACAGGGCTGCTTGCGCGCCACCCTGTGGACCAGATGTCGTTGAAAGGGCCTGGAGCCTGGGAGGAAAGAGCGCCCTCGTTGTTGGGATGAAAAAAGAATGTTGTGGAAGGCGCGAGGGGCTAGCGTGAAGAAAAAGAAGGGCAAGAGCCCAGTTCTGGGAGGCATGCGAGGAAGGTACGATGTACAGGGTACATGCTGCCATGGTGAGATATTGATGTGCAATATGTGACTGGGAATACTGCAATACTGGAACTCGAGAAGAGCTGCTGCAATAATGGAGTATAGACACCGACGCCCCCAGGGCATCGCGCTTTGGGCCAAAGAAACACACAGGCACGCATGGCAATGACAAGCGTCAAGCGTCACAAGTCAAGAAGCTGGCAGGCACTGTCAATGCCAACGAGAGCATAGCCCCCCATTTACCTGGAGGGTAGAGGGTCAAAGTTGTTTGAGGTCAAAGCTCCGGTGGGCCAAGGGGAACCAAGCTGGCTTCCGATTTAACTATAGACAATGTGGACTGTGGACGAGCCTGGAAAGCCCGGGAGGTCCAAGTGAGGAGCCAGCAGACTGAGAACGCTGTCGAGAGTTTAATTTGGTTAATGAATTGGATTTATTCTCCTGGGGGGAGGGCAGGGTATGAAGGACGCATAGGAAAGTAGATCCTTGGCACTCCAGCATCTGACCACACAAGTGAGGGCGGTTTTGGCGAAGCATCCTCGGGACTTGGTATTCCGTGCCCCAGCTTTTTGTTTGGGCACGTTGGACCAAAGGGGGAATAATCCGTCGACTTGTTGCCTTTTAGTCGGATTTCGACTGAGTGCCGAGAGCAGGAGTCGGCAGAGTCTGGGTTTCATGGCTTTTGTGTAGACGGATGGGAGGCTCTCCATCTGCATATAAGACGACCGAGTTTCGCTTCTGGATCGTCTGCCCTTCTTCTCTTTCCTCCTCATCCTCAGTGCTCCTCTCACACTTGGACAGTCATTCATTCACATTAGATAGTTTTGCTGTGCATTTACCACTCGTCTTTTGTGCTGGTACATCATTGTTCACTACTTCTAATACTTCTCACCACTCTTCATTCCCTACCTTTTGTCACTCTTTACATTCAAGATGGTTCGCATTTCCGCTGTCGCTTCGGCGCTGGCCATTTGGGTCTCTGCCTCCATGGCCGCCCCTCCCTGCACTACCCGCTCGACTGAGTCTACCACTGGTACCGAGCCCACCGTTGCCGACCCCATTCGTGCCGCGGCCCGCTATATCCTGTACTTTGACCAGTAAGTTGCAACTGCCGAGCCACGTTCTAGAAGATTGTCGTGCTAACCACCTGCTCCTCCAGGTACCACACCACTGTCCTGCCTAACAAGACCATGACTGCTGGCATCACCCACGTCATCACCGCCTTTGCCAATTCTTCCCTGTTTACCAGCGAACCTGTTGGCGAGTACACCCCCTTCATGGAGCTGAGCAAGGTCCGCGAGCTCTTCGACGAGGGCACCAAGGTCAGCATGGCCATCGGTGGCTGGGGTGACAACGCCGGCTTCCGCATCGGTGCCAAGTCTGCCGAGTCGCGTGCCCTGTACGCCAAGAACATTGCCGCCGAGGTCGAGAGACTGGGCTACGACGGTGTCGACATGGACTGGGAGTACCCCGTCGGCAACGGTGCCGACTACAAGCAGGTCCCCAACGACGATTCTGAGATCGACTCCTACCCTCTGCTGCTGGCTGAGGTCAAGAAGGCCATTGGAAACAAGGAGCTCTCCATCGCTGTGCCCGGCTTGGAGCGCGACATGTTGGCCTACACTCCCGAGAAGGTCCCTGAAATCAACGAGATTGTCGACTACGTCAACGTCATGACCTACGATCTGATCAACCGCCGTGACACCGCCTCCAAGCACCACACCGACATCAAGGGCTCTCTGGCTGCCATTGACGCCTACCTTGAGCGCGGTTTCAGTGCCCCCAAGTTGAACCTGGGTATCGCCTTCTACGCCAAGTACTTCACCCTGGAGGATGCTGCCGCCTGCACCTCGCCCATTGGCTGCCCTCTGGTCAAGGCCGAGAACGACGACGGCACCGACGCCAACAACTCTGGTGCCATGACCTTTGAGGCTTCTTCCTTCCCTGTTGTCGTCGACACCTCCAACCTGGTCACCTCCCCTGACGCCAGCTGCGGTGGTTCCACCGGCTTCACCTGCGCCGGCCACGCCACCGACAAGTGCTGCTCCAAGTGGGGTTTCTGCGGTAGCACCGCTGACCACTGCGGCACTGACTGCCAGAGCGCTTTCGGAGAGTGCGACACCAGCACCGCCGCCCCTACCAAGACCCTGGGCCAGTCCTTCGAGGAGGCCATCAAGAACGGCAAAGAGGACACCGAGAACGGTGGCCAGTGGTACGTTGACACCGAGACCAGCCGCTTCTGGACCTGGGACACCCCCGCTCTCGTCGCCCGCAAGTTCGACGAGATCATCAAGGCCAAGGGTCTGAGTGGTGTCATGGCCTGGTCGCTGGCTGAGGACAGCAACGACTGGGGCCTTCTGAATGCTATGCAGCAGGGTGTCAAGAAGCTGAACAGCCAGTAAGTTGTCGGCTAGCTTGTGGCCTGGCTGAATCCGAGATTCTCAGGACCAGTAGGTGGATTCGGTGTTGCGCTTTCTCTTCGTTAGAACAACCATCCTAGTGTGCGTTGCTTCATACCCCTTTTTCTCGTTCTATCTTTATTTGTTTCTGCTTATAGCGTTGCATTCTTTCGTTCTGAATTTTCAGGCTGTGTTTACTCTTTGGACGCATTCTAGAGGCCTTAGTCTTAGATACAATACCTAATTGCCGCGCTGATTTCCTGACCCAACCTTGTGAAGTGTGATTTGCATGTTTACCGTTTCCACAATGCCCAGTGATTTCTCAGGGGCTGCTGAAGGCCCACGTTGTCTTGAAACGACTACTGTATCAAGTGTTTATTTTTAGATTTCGTGTGAAACAGTATTGACGCCCGTGCTATGCTACAGCCAGGTACCACGGTTCACATGCGATCCGGCTAGGGCGGCAGTGATGTGCATCGAAGACTTGAGAGAAGGTGCTATTAAAGTATAAGGTTTTTTTCTTTGCACATCCTCCTGTTTGATGTTCAATTAGTAGAAGGGGCATCTCAGTTTCAAAGTACGAAACTTGGTTCCTTGGGCTTTACCAGAATCTACGAGGCACTGGCTCTCCATGACTTGTTCCTTGGCGGAATAACGACCCATTGTTTACATCAAGATTGACGTCACCGTGGTAGCACTTCAAACTCCACCATGAAACACCGCTTGTGTATTCTGTCTTTGTAGCATGGGATGAAGTATCGGAGCAGCTGGGAGATCAGTTTCAAGTGATTGACAGCTTTGAAGAAAAACGACACCGCCACAATGCGGAGTTGAAGCATGACAGGTGGTATCTGATGCAGAAATATCTATTTGCGGAGAGGCTAAGCTGTGTATCAAGTGTCGGAGACACGTTTTCTTGACAACGCCTTGTCTCACCAAGTGCATAGAAGAACAACTTTTGTTCTAGAAAGTCCGATGTCATCCCACATGGTGAGATTGTGTACCATTGTACAGCCTTGCCAGAAAGGGAAGTGTGGTGTTTGAGTAATGATACTCCCGGGGCTTTGTCACTCATGATACAATGGTGTGTTGGACTGCGGAGGTGGTGTACCGCCAAAAGTTGTTCTATCATGCCATGTGATGTAAGAAGTGAAAGGGGACTCACTTTTATTACAAGGATATTACTGACGCAATACCGGCGACCGGACTTGAACGGCACGACTATTAGTGTCTCAAAGAAGTAGGCGAACTGCATGCACTCCAGATACTCATGAAACTACCCGTCAATGCCGCCTCAGCAAAACTCAAACTACCGAAAATCTACAATTCACTTTTCTGTATCATGGCAAGTACCAAATATCAAGCATTGAATCTCTAGCACACCCTTCCCCCGTATCTCCATCCAGACCTGAAGCAACCTTCACAAGACCGATTCTCCATACTTGCACGCCACGTCACTGTCTCTTTTAATATCCGAGGCCATTATTCGTTAGTGAGAAGCCCAAACAAGCAATATATTTAACGATGCATGATATTTACAGACTTGTCTGGCGAGTTGGCAAGTCGGCTCCTGCCGGCTACGAACCAGCAAGATATTCCCTATTCAGGACAGTGTTAACAACGAATCAGGCTTTATTTTTCCTCAAGTTGAGCTAATGAGAAGTGTATGTATATATGGGACACTTATGATCAACAAGCTAACTTTGGCAACCAAACTGAAACGGAGCGACGATGTACTTTGACTGACTTCATCCCAGCTTCAGACGCAAGATCAAGTGGGACAAACTTGGGTTACACAAACAGACAAAGACCACACCTTATTGTCTCCTTGATAGCGTTGAAGCCAAAGCGAATCGGTAGCTCGGGTCGACTGCTGATGAGGCACTTCACCTTTATGTTTGGGCCTGTGCTCCCTACGCAGGAGGAGAAAAGATCAATGATTAGCCTCATATCCTTATTATTTCCACACACACCAAGAGCATCAATGACGAGCACAAAGAAATGCTCTTTCTCAAATCCCGGAGAAATACTGGCTAGTGGCTTCTTGATCAGGGTTAGAAGTTATATTAGGTGACTTGATAAGTAAGAACGAGAATCTTCTATGAAGAGCTAAGACCAATTCTGGACAGCAGTGTGAGGCTATCGGGGCTATTTATGTGACGAGTGTTCTCCGAAGTTACCAGTATTTATGTACCTGCGGTGGCGGTGTACCTCGGTATGGTAATCTGGTGGCGTACGGGGTAATAAGCACCTGTAACGGTCGGACAAGCGGTCGTCTTCTTCGTTCGCGGGTTTGACACTAGGAATTCGCGACAGGACGTCTGGAAGGGTTGCTTTGTGGCTAGGTTGGTATATGATCTTGAGATTGTATTCCGCCAGTTCGGTGTGCCATCTGGCTTGTCGGTCGTTAGGTTGTTTCGTTGTCCGGAAGTATTCGAGGTCAAGGCGATGTTGATGTCTTCTTGGGATACTTTGTTTACAGTGATGGAGGCGGGTGTTGCGGTGTGGTCGGTGACGGTGGTGCGTTCGGGGTTGGAGGCTTGTTTGAGCGCGGTCTCTTCTTCTGGCGTGAATCGTTGTGCCAGTATACGGAGTTTTCCCAGCGAGGTTACACAAACTTCGGCGCTTTGCATTTCTGCAAGTGTGTGGAACCCCGCGGACGACGTGAGGGCTACATCCGTCTTGTCGATTGGATTGAGTGAGTTCCATTCGCCGCGCTCGTGGTGTTGGGCGGGTATCTTTATCGAGAGCGTGGGCCAGTCGACGATGGGATCTGCTTGGCGGAACCAAGGCAGGCTGAGGATGATGGGATGTAATTCTGATAACGTGTGCAGAAAAAAACGTTAACGTGTCGGAGTAATCGCCGATGGCGATCTTGGTCGTGGTGTAGTATTCTACGGTTGAAGCAGTGACCCTGTCGGCGTAGACTAGAGGTCAGGGTCGGTGGAGGCGTTTTATGTCTAACCCCCAGGCGTGTGCTTTCATTATGTCCATCATTGCTAATGCGTCACAGCCGCTGCCACTCCAGGCTATTGTTTCTCTACGGGACGGTAGTACGGAGAGTTTGACAGTGAGAGCAGATTTATTACAGTTATTAATGGAATAAATAACCAAAGAGTGTCGAGCCCCACTGCTCGACTTCGCAGCGGAGCTTTTAGTTTTCTGAGTCGGATGGGACGGGTTCCTGCCCGTACGTTCTGGGTCGCGGCGGGGGGAGCTTGCCTGCCTAGCGCGAAGCATGGCTGGGAGAACTGGTCGCACAGAACTCCATGGCGTCTCCGGGCGGCAACTATTCGCCTTGCAGGTCCGTGGTCGGGGGCTGACGGTAGAAGTGGTTTCGGGGGGACGTGTTGCAGGGCTGCTAGCCGCGGGGCTGTGGGTCGGGTGTCGAGCTGGCCAGCTTTTGGATTTCCTGGTCGTGAAAGTTGTTTGCGATGTCCGACCATGCTTTGGACCACACCCGGTAGTCGTCGACGTCGGGTCGGGGCGTGATACTCGTGGACGCGTCGAGTATGCGGTTGCTGAGCTTGGCGCGCAACTTCATCACCTTGGTCTCGTTGTCCCAGCTTAGGGCTTCGGCAAGAGTCTCGAATTTCGCCACACACTGGTGGAAGTCTGGCGTGGTAGCCATGGACAGGGCGGCTATTTCTCTTGCGGCCCTGATCAGGTCGTTGCCGCGGTCGTAGACGTCATCTAGGTACTAGATGAGGGCGTCTAGTGTGGTGTGGACCCATGATTTTCGGTCTGACGGGTGCTTGATCATGGCCTCGCGGGCTCGGACCGTTAGGATGGCGGCGTCTTCGCCCAGGACACGCATGGCAAAGCGGAGTTTTTTTTGGACTCCGAGTTGCAGATAGACGTCTCATTTTGAAACTTGAGCTGGAGTTGGTCTCTCTAGATCCGATACTTCGTCTGCACGTCCTCATTGTTCTTGGCTTTCCCGCTGAAGACTCCAGGGCCACTGGCATCGTGATTGTTCAACTGTGCCTGTAACTGGTCCATGCCTGTTCCCAGACGTCGGGTGGCTTCCTGTTCCTGGATTTTTGTTTCTTGACGTCACTTGTTCACGATGACCTGGTATACGTCGACCGAGAATTCAGACATTACTTGGTAGTCCAACACCTTCTGGGCGTCGGTGTAGCCTCCCTGCGGGTTCAGCGTGCGGCGCACGGCGGCTGTCACGTGTGGAGGTGATTTGCATTTTGTTTCGGTCAGATGCGTGACCACTTCCGACGGGAACTGAGCGAGTTCCTCGGCCGTGATGCCGGGAATTGACGGTTCGTCTGTTTTAGTGTGGATGGAGGCCATGGTGCGGGTTGATGAGGCGGTAAACGGTGGGGTAAAAACGAAAGATAAATATAACAGTATTGGGCTTGTAGCCGGGGCGGGGCGTAGGTTCCTTGATAAAGACGGGACGGGATGGTGACGGGATGGTGATGGGATGGTGTAAGTGGTAAAAGAAGATGATAGAAGATTGTGTTAGGGTTAGAAGTTATAACTAATTGAAGCAAAGAAGAACCACTTTTTAAGAACTATTAGAGACATCGAGAAAATAGCAGTAGTGGCAACTTATTATTGGTCTGATGAAATCCTGAGTAAAGGCTTATGAGAGACGGGGGAAGAAGATGATGGTGACATTCTTTTTTCGCTTGCCTACTCAATATTTGGTTCCTTCGAAAAGTTGGCTGATTGTCTTTTTGTATTATAAGTAGTTAGACTGTTCTTTGTATCTTGAGTTAGTTTTGTTCTTGCTCTTCAATTCGAGATCTTTGTACATTGCATCCCATCCTGCGAAGATCCAGTACTTGTGATTCATCCTTAACAATGGGGTCTGTTGGCACAACCTTCATTCGACCACCAGGTGCGAAACTCGGTGGTGACGCGGGCGCGGAAATGGCTGCGGGCCCAGGAAAGGGACATTCCTACGGGCGTGTAGGCCCTCTCGGCGCCCATCTGACAAAGAAGAAAACTTTTTTCCTGTCTCGTTCTCCCGAAAAAAAAAGATTGATTGATTGATTGATTCTTTATTTACCTGTCTACTCGCGAGGTATTCTCGGCATACGACAGGGGACTACAAGTAGTACCAGAAATTACATACAGAAACAGAAACCTAAAATCCAAACCATGCATACAGAAACCCCCCGCACAAAGTGTAATGACTAAAGTGTGTCCACCCGCCCAGCCCAGAGGCTGTCCTTTGCTTGTGTGGCCCCAAACCTGGCCCAGAGTCCTGGCCTCGCCGCTGATGCAGACCAAACATAAAAACAAAAACAAAGGAAACAACAAAGGGAAGTACAAATAAAGAGAGAAACAAGTAGGAAAAAGGAGGTGATGGCAGCGCAAACGCGCTAAGGGGGAGACCCCGAGGGTACGCCGTCTCCAGGTGGCAGAGGGAGTGCGGGAGGGGCCGCGTCTTGCGCCCGCGTGTCCGGCCTCATGCGGCGGTGAGCCAACAGGGCCGTGGGGGCTTTGGCTGCTTTGGCGGCCAGCCAGCAGGCTCCGCGCTTGGTACCGATCAACTTCTGAAAGAAGCTGCTGGACACCCGCTGTGGGTTGTGGTGGCAAACCCAGATGTGCTCCGGGCTCGTGTCGGCTCCGCAGAGGGGACAGGAGGGCACGGCGTCCTCGTGCTCGAAACGGCGGTGATAGGCCGCAAAGTCGCCGTGTCCTGACAAAGCTGTCAGCACCGCGCGGGCGAGGTTGCGATCGGTCTCGTCAAGGAGACTTGTCCAAGCCTTCTTCGGGGCCTGCACCGGGCGGCGCAGGTGAGGTCTGGAGTTGCGACCCTCTGCCTCCCACCAGGCGCGAAATGCGGTAGTGACCCGGGCGCGGAATTCACTGCGTGCCCAGGAGAGTGACATGCCAGTCCTTGTGGTGATTATGTCTGCACCCCACCTGGCTTGTCTGTCGGCGAGCTCGTTGCCCACGACATCGGAGTGGCCTGGAACCCAGATCGCTTCCACCGAAAAAAAAAGAACACACGTTGCACATGCACTCTGCAAAAAAAAACCCGAAAAAAAGGTTGATTGATTGATTGATTCTTTATTTACCTGTCTACTCACCCGAAAAAAAGGATCAAGCTGCCTTACCCGCACCTCAACTGCGGAAAGGTCAAAAAAAAAGTATCGTCACGAGTAGGGTTCGAACCTACGCGGCCGAAGCCATGAGATGGCTTGAACGAAGTATTCAAGTCTCACCCATTAACCACTCTGGCATCGTGACTTATTTGATGGTTGGCTGACAGAAAAAATGATATAAGTATGATGAAACCCGCGGAACTTTTCCGCCACACATGCCCCCCTACAACCCTTGCGCGGGCACCCCCGCTCGAGCCTTTGCTGAGGTCTCACGAGAACAGCAACACGATCCCAATGTTGCTGCCATTCTCGTCCCTTCAATAGGAGAACGAGCTGCGGAGCCCGAGCCTGCTTTCTCCCACCTTTGGGGTTTTCCTCGCCGGGGACTCGCCCCCTTCTCACGACACCCTCCCCGCGAGCGTCGGCCCCTCATCGCCGCCACACACATCAACGATGCGGCGTGTCAAACGGAGGACGTTAAATTTCCATCCGGTAACCAACCCGGCGTCGTTTGATCTTGGTGATTACGGTAGACGTTAAACATAGTCAAGTCAAGTCAAGTCAATCTTTTGCTTCACCCGGGCAAGGGACTCAGAGGTTGGAACTGGCACTGAGAGCTGCCCTTAGAGCTGCCCTGCCGGTCTATTGCACGACGCCCATCAAGCTACTGCACATCTTTTCCGCGGTGCCGACCATGGAGATGCTGCTCAGAGACTATGAGAGGGCTGCTGCCATCCGCGCGTCTACGGTAGACAACTACCACCCTCTGTACATCACAGAGCTAGGTGGTCACATAGACGAGTACAAGAAGATGCTTCCGAACCCTATACACGAGTCCGAGAAACTTCTTCCAGAAGAGAAGGGCCCACCGGAGCCCCTGCCCCCGCAGCTGGACAAAGAGGAGGCTGCTGAGCAGCACCAAAGAGAAGTCGCCGAGTCGGGCCCAAACACTGTATGGGCCTACTCAGATGGCTCGCGCAACGAGAACGGCAGAATAGGAGCAGGCTGGGCGATCTTCTGCGGAGGCACCAAGCTTTGCGAAGGGTTTGGGTCCTGTGGTACCCTGCGAGAAGTTGCGGATGCCGAGGCTGTCGCTGCCGTCAACGCGGTCCGAGCAGCTGTCGAAAATGCTCCTCCGGAGGCGGGTAGCCTGTACCTGTGCCTCGATAACCTGGGCGTAGCGCAACGCATCGCCTGCAGATCCAAAAAGAATGGCACATCCCAAGGAGAGGTTGATGAGATCCGCCGTTTGCTTCACGACTGGAAGGGAGGCACCGAGCACTTGTCACTGGATGCAGCTGTTGGCGCTGTTAGATGGGTCCCGGGCCACACCAACGTCCCCGGAAACGAGCTCGTCGACGGGCTGGCAAAGAGAGGATGTGAGAGCGAGATCCTGCTTGTCAGGCCTGGCGGCATGTCCCTTGCGTCAGCACGCAGATGGAAAAAGTTGCAGCTGAACGCCGAGTTCAAGGCGTGGACCGAGAGTTGCGAGCCTAGAAGCCACATTGGGGCTCGCTTCGAGTCGACAAACGCCTACAAGGTTGACTGGCTTAAGGGCCAACTCAGATCCACCATCGCTCGCATCCTGACTGCCCGAGCGGGCCATGGCGACTTCGCGGAGTACCATGGCCGGTTCGACCACACAGAGGCCGAGAAGAACTGCCCGCTTTGCCAGCAGCCCAAGGAACCCTTCCACCCTTGGCCCTGTGTAAGCAACAAGCGACAACTGCGGAAGAACTTCGTCAAAAAGCTACTCCGCAAAAACAGCTCATGCAAGTATCTTGCAAAGAGATTGGAGGTGAAATGGCGCCATTACAGAGCGCACGCACCGAGAGAGGCGATCCCATCAACGGGCGCAACAATTTCAGAGGATGAACGAGCGAGGGGGAGCGGGGAGCGGGGGGAGGTGATGAGAGTGGTTTTGTTTTTTTCTGTGTTTCGTGTTCTTTTATTTTCTTTGCTATTCCTTTTTTTTTCTTTTTTTTTTCTTTTTTTTTACTTGTTTTCTTTTGCTCATAGCGGAGTGTGGACCACTGGTTCTTCGGGGCTTGGAGATGGCGCGCCATCCCGAACACACAGAAACGATGGGCGTGTCGAGCGGAGGACTTTAAACTTCCGTCCGGTAACCTATCCGTCGTCGTTTGATCTTAGTGAATTTGGTAGACATTACATATAGTCAAGTCAAGTCAGGAAATTTCTGTACAGAACGGTATAACTAGCATTTTTGCGCAGATTTCGAACTAGGGGCTACGGTTTCTTCCGGGTTTAGAGACTACGGTCACCAAGGTAGCCTGAGACGGAGGATCCCCCCAGCCGGCCCTGCTGCCGCTGCCGCTGCCAGGCTGCCAGAGCTCGCCTGGTCATCTCATGAGTGCCCCGATCAAGCTGAGAGGGACAGTTCTTGTATCCAAAAGTGCAATGGCCGGCCTACAAGAGAGATACAACAGCTCATGGGTAGAGTGTCTCTTGAAAATGGTACGAGAGACAAGGATGTTGGCTAATGGAGCCGACGAAGTAGACCCGAGGGGCTCGGGGAGACGACACCCCATCAACCGGATATGATCCGACAGTAGATAGCTTCAAGATAGACAACAACAAGAACCTATTTTCTGCTAGTTAGTAAAAGGGTACCGAGTCTTTCATTACGAGTATTCGCTTTAGAGCATGATTCTTGTGTTGTACAACTATTTGTATTTTGCATATGTGCTTGGGATGATATTCTGAAGGAGCCATATGAGCTTCATGGCTTTGTGTTACCCTGACCTCCGGGTGTAGAAATCGTCCAATAACAGGCGCATAGCCTGCGCACCATGGACCATCGGCCCCGCGACACCGGGCTTGATTTTGATTTGATTTGATTGTCTTTATTTTACCTGTCTACTCGCAAGGTATTCTCGACATACGACAAGGGACTAAAACTAGTACCAAAAAATACATACAGAAACGAAAGAACCAAAAACCCAGAATCATGCATACAGAAAATCCCCACTGCTCGAAGTATAATGGCGGAGGGTCCCCCGACCGCCCAGCGCAATGGCTGTCCTTCGCTTGTAAGGCCCCAAACAAGACCCCAAGCCTCGGCCTTTACCCTGTAGACGACCAAACCCAAAAGAAAGATAGAACATGACAAAAGAAAAGTAACAAAGGAAAGACAGGAAGTAGAGAGAGAAAGGGAGAACGAGCAAACAGACGAGAGTGGCAGCGCGCGCGCTAAGCCGAGAGGCCCGGGGGAGCCCCCGCACTGGGAGGTGGAGGGGCGGGCGGTGGTAGGCTCGACGGGGAGGGTGGGCCGTCGGGCTAGGGCCTTGGTCGCGGCCGCTCTGGTTGCGGTCGGATCCAACTTGCGCAGATCATCTGCGCACGCCTCAGACCGCGACCCCGAGCGAAAGCAGGCCGGGTGGCGGACGTGGAAGAAAGAAAAAAAAGAAAACCCAGATCGTGAAACAAGATGTTCACGCATGGGAGAGTTGATTCGACCAAGCAGGGACTCGAACCCTGAGCCTTTGCCAAGCTGGAGAATCAACCGGAAGACAACGCGCTACCATTGCGCCACTCAGCCAATGTTTCTTGATGTTGGAGCTGGACTTGAGAGTATTTATCTTTTATCCATAACCCTAGAGCAACCCTAAGGACATAATCCTTCACGTCTCACAACACTGTCGAAACTTGCAGTAACGTGAACCATATTCACAACCTTCTTACACTTACCATGCCTACACCTACCTTCTCCCAATTCCTCTCCCTCGACGCTGAGATAGCTGAAGCTGTCAAAGTGCGAGCGGAGACAGCTACCCAAGTGGCTCGTTTTTTTGTTGACGCCCATGCCTTCATGCAGTCAGCCCTCCCGTCCATCACGGACCATGCCGCCCGCAACTCGCTTGTTCGACAGCTTCTCGACGCGCACCGCGCCATCACCGATGGCACTTTTGACAACAAGTTCGACCCCAAAGGAGGTCGAGCCGCTCAGAATCGCTCCCCCCCGAAGGACCAGCCTGAGAAGCGCGGGCCCCAGCCTCGATCCTTCAGTGACGCCCTGAAAACGGGCCTCCCCCTCCCTCCCAAAATCCCGAACGGCGGCCGCCCCGCTGCCTACACCGCCAGTGCCCCAGCCGGCAACTCCCCCGCTCAACGACGCCCCCTCCAGGACACCCATGTATATGTCCCCCGCAACACTCCCACCAACACCCGCATTCGCCTTTACCCTAGTGAAGGCTCCCCGCTCAACCATGCCGCCCCGACTGACGTCACCCGGGTGCTCAACAACATTCCCTCGATCAAGGACACAGTCCTGAGGGTCCACCCCATGAAAGTGGGTTTCGCCATCGACCCCGTCGTGGCGGCTGACAACGGACCCCTGATCAAGCTTGCGAAGAACAGGGACGCCATCATGAGCGCTCTGTCCGCGGAACTCCGCGTCGTTCCGCCCTCCCACGGATACATCGTATCCAGAATCCCCAAAGAGGTGTTTTGCCCTGAGACGGGCTGCATCACCGCCACTACCGAAACGGCTGTCGCCCGCATTGCCAAGGACGAAACCGGCGTCCAGCCCACCCAAGTGCTGTGGTCTAAGCACTACGACCCCGAGGTGGACTCCACCATTACCGCCGTGATCTCGTTCCCGGAAGCGGTTCGCTGCTTCCACATCCTCAACTCCGCCCCGAGCCGTGCGCAGCAGCTTCGCTGCAGCGTCAACAGGTGCGACATCTGCCACGACTACGCCCACCCGACCAGGTACTGCAGACGCGTGCCGATGTGCAACTCGTGCGGCCTTCACGCCCACGCGGGAGATTGTGTATCTCCCACCCGCTGTGTTAACTGTTTGTCTCTGGAACACTCAACTGACTACGAGAAATGCCCCCTGCGCCCCGTCATCGTTCGCGGCGGTGTCTTTTCCCCGTCTGCGGAGGAACGCCGACGTGTCCGACGGGCTAACCGCAGGTCCAACAAGAAATCCGCCTCCAACGAGAAGCAGGACGAGCTTGCAGCCGTCATCGCCAACGCCTCGGCCCCCATCCCCGGTTTTATTCCGGCCCCCTCTCCCTCTGAGCCTTCCTCGAGCGTAGCTGCCGGGGAAACCAGAGGCTTCGCCCAAAGACCCAGCGGCTCTTCCGCGGACCGCACGACCGACTGCGTCATCGTCGGCAGCAGTCTGGACGATTGCGACATGGGAGGCACTGCGCCTTCCAGGCGCTTGTGAAAGTCCCCCACGGGAGCCCTCCGCCCTCGCGGCGCCCCAGAGAATACCAACGCGGCCGTAACCGGCCGCCCCAGCTAAAAATCTTCCAGGCCAATGTGCAGAAATCAGGCCCATGCCATGACACAATCCTTCACTTCGCGGCCGAGCATGGAGCAGACATTGTCCTCGTTCAAGAACCATGGTCCAACACCCGAGGCCACCGACGCCTGTCCAAGAGCTGCCAAGGGTACGACCTCTTCGCTCCCATCTCCCCCATTTCCTCAATATTCCGCCCAAGGTGCCTCACCTACGTGCGAAAGGCGTCTGGCCTCAATGCGGAACAGCTAAACACCACAGCCACCACCGACATGATATGTCTTCGTCTCAACACAAACCCCCAAATCCATATCACCAATGTGTACAGACAGCCAGGCCAGGGCATCCACGCCAGTCTAGATCCCCTCTTGACCATGGAGATCCGCCACAACTCCATAATCGCAGGCGACTTCAACCTAGTCTCACAAAGATGGAATCAACGATGCCCACCGTCATCCGGCATCGGCACCTTTGAGGAATGGGTGGACGACAACGCGCTCAACCTGTGCATGCCCGCGAATTCGCCCACTCAAAGGCGGGGCAACATGATCGACCTGGTCTGGTCCGACATGCCGGGCGTCTATTCCCACGTAGAACACGACCTTCACTCTGGATCCGATCACTCAACGGTAGTCACCACTGTCAACCTTGCTGAGCGGCTCGAGCCACCCAGGAGCCGTTTCATCCCAGACATGGCCCCACACATGGCCATCGACTTTGTCAAGAGACTCAACCGCATCCCTCCACCCCCGCTTTCCGCTTCGCCCGGGCAACTGGACACCGCGGTGCGAACGGGAATTGCGACACTACATGATACCTTGGTCGAGATTTGCCCCCCAAAACGCGTGTCCCCCGGCGCCCCGCGTAAGCCATACTGGAATCAGGAGTGCGCCACAGCCAGAAGCGAGCGCAACAATGAGAGACGACGGTCCGGCATTTGGAGCCCGGAATACCTAGCCCTGGCAAAGGCCCTCAGGAGCGCAACCTCCCGCGCGGCGAGAGCATTCAGGCGGAGACATATGGACGAGGTCAAAACCCCGGAAGCCGCCCACAAAGTCATGGGCTACTACAAAAAGAACTCCCGGTTTGCCCCGCCTCCCCTTGTACACGAAGGACACGCCTACTGCACGCCTGCCGAACGAGCCGACATCTTCCTACGCACTAAACTTTTACGACCAGCCTCCACTGGCGACCTCCACTTCGATGACTATAGCTCCGTCTCCCTACGCATAATTGATTTCCCGCCTGCCGCGTCTGAGCGGGAAGTTCACAAATGCCTCATAGACGTCCACAACTCTGCGCCTGGCGCAGATGGTTTAAATGCGGTGACGCTCCGCTCCGTCTGGCAGGCGCCTGAATGGCGCGCTTGGCTGATGAAACTTTTTGACCTCTGCCTCGCTACAGGCTACCACCCCACCCCATTCCGTGAAGCGCAAGTGGTCCCCATCCCAAAACCACACAAAGAAGATCTCACCTCGCCTGCGAACTGGAGACCCATCTCCCTACTCCCGACCATTGGTAAAGGTATTGAGCGCCTCGTCGCCCGACGTCTCTCTAACTCGGCTCTCATCCATCGCCTGACCTCCTCCCAGCTCTGTGGAGGTCTCCCGGGGCGCTCCGCCACGGACCTTGTGGAAAGCCTGGTGCACCGCATCGAACACGGCCTCCAAAACGGGGAGGTGTCCTCCCTGGTTACCCTTGACATCGAAGCCGCGTACGACAGCGTGCTCCCAGGACGTCTGGCCTGCCGGCTCCTCGACTACGGCTTCCCTGTTTGGGTCTGTCGATGGGCACGATCCTTCGCGTCAAATAGATCAGCTCACGTGCGCGTGGATTCCTTCATTGCCCCTACCACACAGCTAGAGCACGGCCTTCCACAGGGATCGCCTGTATCTCCCATTCTTTTCCTTCTATTCATTGCTCCCATGCATGACAGTAAGATGCTCTTCGGTTATGTAGACGACGCCGCCATGCTAGGGCGCGCTCCCACCCTCGCTGAAGCTGCTGCACAAGCCGCCCAGCTGGCTAACCAGGCCATTGCATGGGGAGCCCAGAACGGCCTCAGCTTCTCTCAAGGCAAAACTGAACTACAACACTTCCATCGGTCCTCGGGACGGGGGCCGACAGTAGTTATCGACGGAACCACTATTCAGCCCAACAAGGAAACCCGATGGCTAGGTATCCACCTGGATACCAAACTCGGTTTCCACGCCCATGTCAAGCATATGACAGCGAAAGCCACACGGGCTGCGGCCCATGCCCGATCGCTGGCCAACATCATCCGCGGCGTCCCGGCTAACCTGCTGCGCCTGGTGGCGTGCGCTGCTATTTTCCCCGTCTTGCTATATGGTGCCTCCGTCTGGTTCCATGGCCCCCAGAAGTTTCTGGCCAAAGGTAGAGTGGGCCCCGCCCGCCAACAGCAACTCGTCGACATGGTCACGAAGGCCGTCGCACGCACAGCCAGAGCCATTATCCCTGCGTACTGCACCACTCCTCACGCGGCCCTGTTCAGAGAAGCAGGCATCCTCCCCGCACGCGTCATGTTGGACCGCTGCCGCCGTCAGGCCGCCGTGCGCATTGCAAGCCTCGACGAACTCCACCCTCTGGCGCGATTAGCTAGAGCACGCACATCCACGCGCCTGACGCTACGACACAGAGAACTGCCCCGAGCGCCCCCCGCCACACGCATCTTGCCGCTGGCCTACCCACCACCAAAACCGCCAGAACCCAAGGATGCCCGGCGCATCCGTGCCGCCAAGTCGCGCATCGCCCGAATCCCTTACTGCGACCTGCAGGTTTTCTCAGACGGGTCCAAGCTACAAGATGGTTCCACAGGAGCCGCTGCGGCCCTCTACATCGCAGGCTTGGAACTCCCAACGGTCTCCACCCATCTGGGTAAAATGATGGAGGTCTACGACGCCGAATTGATCGGGGCACTCGCAGGCCTCAAAGCTGCACTCCAATCCCCTGCCGCCACCTTCACCGAAAACGTCATCGTCATGCTCGACAACCAGGAAGCTGCTTACCGGCTCTTGGTCGGCCAACCCACTCTGACGTCGCAAGACATCATCCTCGATTTCCGCGCCACCGCCGACCGGTGGCCACTACGCACCCGCAACTCCATGTCACCTGGCCCCGGGAAGGTCATGGTACAGTGGATCCCCGGACACACCGACATCCCCGGCAACGAAGCTGCAGATCGGGCGGCCAAAGCAGCCGCATCCACCCCTCCTCCCGAGCATCATGAATCTGTGTCCAGCCTGGCGGCCCTCGCATCGTGGGCCCGGTCACAACACCTGAAGAGCGTCACCGCCTACTGGCACGGCAACATCCCAGGAACATACCTGGAACTGCAGATCCCATGGTACGTAAAAGCCCCACCTGAACTCCATCTACCCCGATTCTACCTGAGCTACCTCCTGCAATGCCGGACAGCCCACGGGGACTTCGCCTACTACCATGAAAAGCTCGGGCATCCTCCGGAAGGGAGGACATGCGCCTGTGGCTCTGCCAAATCTCCCACGCACTTCCTGCTGTGCAGACCCGCCCGGAGGCAGGCGGAAATCGCCGAGCCCAAACTCCGCCTTGGCAGTATCCACGTCCTCCTGGGCACCCCCAAAGGCGCCATACTCTTTGCTCGCTTCTTAGGGGCATCAAATTTCCTGACGCGGTACGCCGTACCCGTCCACTTTCACCCCAATGAATCTCTGCCTGTGACAGGCCTGGCCGAAAGGCCCCAGTCACCATCTCCCTAAAGTAGTAGCCTCCACTCTCTCGTGTAGCTATATCATTGCACCCTGCGCATCGCGGGTGTAGGCCTTAGTTTTCATAGAAGTCCGCATGTCCCCACCAGGATGAGGTTGTGACTCACGAGCACCTTCCCCGGGCCTTGCCCCTAGGGTTGCCATGCACGTGATAGCTCCCTGCGCGACTATAAAAAGTAATAAATAAATAAAATAAAAAATGAACCATATTCATACTTCCCCGACTATCTAGCCAAGTAGATGCTTCAACCAAAGAAACGGCACCTGGAACCAATACCGCCAGGGTCAGCAGCAAGCCCGGAATTTGTCACAAACAGACCACGCCTATCCTCAACTATATTATGCACGCTAGCAGCAGAATTACGCGCGCTTGACGCGAATGTGTTAGACTCATGAACGTGGCGGCGGCTAGTTGATGACTAGTGGCGGATGTTGTGTTGGTAGGTAGCGAGGTTGAACGATAAAAGGGTTTTTTGTTTTTCGGGCGGCCACGCCTGTGTCTTGAGCCCCTATAGTGACTTTGGTGTCCTGTTTTTCTCCGGTGCTGTACACTATTTCCTTGGAGTCGTAGCATTCTTTTGTTTCCCCTTGTTTGTCTCCACTCTCTGCCCTACATACTACGACAGATTGGCTGTCACTATATCCGCTGTTTCAGGGGGAAGAGTGGACGGACGGCTTGGCCGAAAAGCACAAAACCGGAGACACAAAAGCCCCACTTTGGACTTCAGTTGTGTTGTGCTCCGAGACGAACGGCGAGGGTTTGAGGGGGCGGCTTGGGGAAATCTCGAGGGCGAGAATTAGGGTAGTATTGAGGGCATGGCCGACGAAGAAGAGGGAGATAAAGTGACGGAAGAGCTTCAGGGACTAGAACAGCTTCTGAGCTCGGATTAGGTCATCAGGCAAGGCAGACGAATTAAACAGACCCCACACAAGACACAAGTGCCGTTGACATAAACGGGATAGTCTGGATGTCAGCAAGATGAAAAAAAAACCCCCCTTGGAACCGACATAATCGGCTATTAGACTGCTGTGGATGGGCTAGAACAAGAACCCGAGAGCTGGGTGAGATTGCCGCGGCAGTCATGCATGAAGAGGGTCCAAGAACTCACAGTGCGGCGGCAGCAACAGTTCTGCCGCCGTTGGCCAGAGCCGGATCATTCATCTAAACGTTCATGTAGTCGTCACTTTTCACATGGCAGGCTACGGAACTACCCGTAGCGCCGTCCCAAGCAACTGGCGAGGACGCGGTACACAGGACGGAAGCGTCAACAAGCACCGCGACTGGGATAAGCACTCGCGGTAGCAAAACAAAGGAACCTACCCATCTCTCACCTTTTGATTTATTTTGTGTTTTTATAGCGTCTAGCGTCATCCTATTATGACGTTATCGTCGTTTCTTCTTCTTCTTCTCCTCCAGCGCTTGCCCTCTACCACTACGCACATATCCCGATACGCCACCAGCCGGTACTCACACTGGCGTATCTAAACTTCCTGCTCCGTAACCGAATCTGGCTTGGGCGGCGGTCGTCTGTTGGTGAGATGTATAAGGCATAGACTTCTGCGCCGTATTGGCCAAGAATCTTTCTTCCTTAATTATTCTACACAAACATCATCGTTATCGCTATTTCACCTACTTGGTAGGTATACCCTTGCAGTGAGTTACAATCGGCGTCGCCAGACTGCTGGGACCGTAAATAATGCTCAACGATATAGGCTGTTCACTTTTCAATTACACTTTGCTTTCGCAAGAAAGAGAAGAGCGCTTCTTCCCTATCCTATTTTAAGTTTACACACAGACACTTCCGCGTAAGTCAGCTAACTGTTCTTGAATGCCATCTTGTTTCCGCGGCTATTAACTTTGCGTCTCCTGTAGAAACATGGTTAGACGCGAGTGGACTCCCGATTCTTTCTGGGAGATTGCTGCTGCCAGCGAAGATTTCCTCTTTGTTCCGGAAAACGTTGATATTACCGAGCAGCCGGCCACTTCTGATGCTGCCACTCAAACCTCTGATGCTGCCACTCAGGTTGCTGTTACACCTGTTACTGTCATTATAGCCGATCGTGGAAGAGCTGCTCCTGCCCCTCCTGCACCCAGTCGTGATTTCCCCAAAGCTTTACGCAGAAGCCCCCGTGTAGCTGCGCGTGTCGCTGCGTGTCACAAAGCCGCAGAGCGCCCCAAGCAACAGCTACTTGACCGCTACAGCAACCCTGTCTCGCGCCCCGAGGAGGCTGTCCGTGGCCATGATCGCTGGGCCATCCAGACCATGTGCCGGATCTGGGCGGATGACAAATGGCGCCACCAGCTTGGTTCTGATAAGCAGGCTTTCCGCACTGTGGCCAAGGCATGGCGTCATGTCCAACACGCTGAGCTGCGAAAGGAATCATGGGCTGTTAAGCTAGGAAACCGCCTAATTCTTAAGAGCAATGCCGCCTGGAAGGAGACTTCCAGCAACCGTCAGCGTTGCCAGAAGTAGAACCCTGAAGGAAGACTCGATGGTGGTTGAAATAAAGATATGCCAGTACATGTATGACAAGAATGGAATGGGGGTGTTTTTTCACAGCCAGTTGAAGAAAGCTCGAGAAAAGAAGAGCTACTGAAAGTGGAAAATGATGAGGAGGAAGATGATTTATAGCAATGATTGGGTTGATTACTCTTTTATTCATAAACTACCTAAAAAACGAGAAATCTGCCAGATTACCTTTTACACCTGGAACAGCCCTGGTGTAGTCCATAGATGTAATCTGGTCTGTTGTTGGCCTGCCCATGTAGTCTGGCTAAACTATTACTGGAGCTCATGTTGTAGAACTGGTAAAGTTATCGATAATCTATTAGGTTCTATCTTTTTCTTTCTTTCCTCTTCCTTCTTTCTTCCATTCAATATCTCCCTACCTCGGCGGCGATGCATGCCGCTGAGGACCCATAATAACCATGACGGAAAGCAAGTTCTGTCTATCTCATTGACGAAAGTATCAACTTAAGAACCAAAATAAACCAAGTGGGAGACTAATGATGGATTTTTTCCACGATGTTCAACACTGGTGGAAGACTTTTTTCTCCATGTTGCTCATGTGAGTTTCAAACACAAGTTACACAACAAATAGCTAGTTAGTCAACTAGTTATTTGTAACACAAAAAAAGAAGGCAAGTGCCCTGAAAGTGTTCATGTCCAGTTGAAAAACGGCAAAGGGGTTCTTTCCTTCTAGCCTTTGCCCACGTCCTCGCGACGCTAGCAACGCAATCCCCAGCAAAAGGGTTAATAAACCCAGTTCCTAAAGTCACGTGTCAGTGACGTCACACGGCTTCTCCATCTCAATTACCCCCAAATACCAAAGGGAAGAAAAACAACTGGACGTGGCAAATGGCCTCCCTTCGATTCATGCACAACAGAGTTGCACAATCCCCCAGCCAGCTTCACCAGAAACAGAGCTGCTTTGTTCTACGCGCAATTGAGCAAAGCCTTTGAAATGCACAGACCAGATTCTCCATCTCCGACACTGTGGTTTTGAGAGTCTGCAGCTATAGGCTATATCAACATTGGTACTATAGAAAAGACTTGCCGCGAGGGGCGCAATATCGCCCACGTGAATCGCCTCACCGCCTGATTTCCCTGTACAGCTGCGTGTCTTCCGCGTCTTTCCCAGTTTTCTTCTCCGGACCATCCATCCGCCCCCGCGCAACATGGCAGCCGCAAATCCCTCGCAGGCCTCGGAGCTCGAATCTCTGCTCGCTCCCGTGATCCGGCGGGAGTCGTGCTTCAAGAGAAGCGCCGTCGCGGCGTCGTATCCCTTTCGCGGCATCGGATACTTTGTCACACATCGCGAGCTATGGCCGATTGCCCTCAGTCGCTTGCTACCGCTAACGCTCTTGTCGTTTGCGGTTTATTTTGTCTTGTTCGCTTTTGCATTCTTGCCGCAGGTGGCCTTCTTGGCCATTTTCCAGGGCTGGGCTGCGTGGGCTGGCGCAACGTTTCTGGTTCTAGGCGAAGGACTGGTGATAATCCAGGTAAGGCGCGACTTGGCGACGGTATTTGGAGTACATGGAAGATTCATGCTAACGACTTCTTTAGGCTCTCTTTGAAGGGTTCTTCGTTGACGAATGCCTTGTTGATGTCTGGGATGTGAGTACTACTACTTCTAACCGTGCCTGTTTTCCCCAATCCTGTGCTAACAACCCAAACCAGGCTATTTTCATCGAAAGCTCACTCCAGGATATGATTGCTCCCCACCGTGAGCTCAACCTCGAAGCCCCGGATGCCTTCAAGATGCTGGGGAAGCCGACGACACGAGCGATATTCTCACCATTCAGCTTCAAGCAAATCTTCGAACTCATATTTTTCCTCCCGCTCAATTTAATTCCGGTCGTTGGCGTCCCGATGTTTATCATCATCACAGGATCACGTCTGGGCAAGCTATCCCACTACCGCTGGTTCAAGCTGCGGGGCGTGAATAATAAACAGAAAAAGATGGAGCTGCGGAGACGGCTGTGGGAGTACACGGGTTTTGGGACTATGGCCATGATTCTGCAGCTGATTCCTGTCTTGTCCTTTTTCTTTCTCATTACCAGTGCTGCTGGTGCGTCCCTGTGGGCTGCCAGGCTCGAAAAGGAGAGGAGAGAAATTGAGCAGAGTCGCCGGTCCCGACAAGGTCGAACTCGGATTGTGGCTGTACGCCAGTGAGTTCCGCGATATATGAGGAGAACCAGGACTATGGCCCAAGGTTACGCAGCTTAGATATTCGTACATGACTATCAGTGTAGCATGAAGACATCATCGGATTTCTTTTCCCATGGATTAACCATGTGGCTCAAGGGTGGTCATTAAAGGGCCTTTAGTATTCATTTTTTTTCAAACATCCCGGAGAATTCTCTCGTACCGGGAGGCCGTTCACTTGCACATACTTTGACAGTTGGGATTCTCTAAGATGTGTAATATAGCACTATAATAAGCCGAGCCATTAAATGTTGAGTACATGAGAGGAAGATCAAGCTTCCCTAGTTCAACCCACCTTCAGGTACAAAAATATACAGCCGCTCTGTTCAATGCGGAAAGGGATTGAGACTCTGACAATATGCATAGATGTTGGCTTCGGTGGACCTCGAGAACAAAGCTCTTTCATCCTCTGGCAGCGCACCAGTCAGTGGGCTTCTTGGTTGCGGTTTGAAATGGTGTGGCGCTGGGCTAGAGTCAGAATGGTTGACGTTTACACACCAGGATAAAGGAGGATCGTGTTGGAAAATGGGTTCCCCAATCATGACTCTTTGTCCTGTCCCTTGAATCACCAAAGTATGACTCTAATGATTGATGCCACACCACGACGAGCCATGGTTTACGCTAGGGTGAGTTGCACTTGTTCCATGTTCTCGAGGCTAGCGGGATGTCCGTCCATGGGCAGGCAACCCTAATGGCTTAGCTTAATAACGGCGCCATAGAAGATCGGTATGTGTATGCGTATGTGTATTCGTTCGCCGCCCTTGTTCCTTCGTGATGCCCGCTAAGCTTCTGACTGGGTTCCGCGATCACGCCTTCCCAGGCGTGTGATCTTTGCCCATGGTTCGGGATGTGGGCTGGGGCGTGCGAGGTCATACCCAAGCAAGCTGCCGGACATGGCGGAAGCATTCCAATAGACGCCATCCCATCTCCAACACCACACAGCACGTCTTGTTTGACTCATACGGAGTTTATCCGCCCATCCGCTCGGCTGATTAAGCGCTAGACTCCACTGTCCAGGAGCGCCCGACCGCGAACACTTAAGTGGCGGCAGATGCATAGCAGTCGTGGTATGGGCGGAAGGCCAGGTCATTGCTCTGTTTTGTCCACAGAGCTAGCGGTGCAGAAAAAGTAGAGTGTGCGCAACTAGTTGACCAGCTATAAAATTGATTGACTCAATACCCGTAAGCAGGCCAGCTTCCCGCGCAGACCCTGCGAAGCCAGGATGCTGCGGTATCGGGGTTGGAGGTACTAGCTAGCATGGGCAGACATATGCACGGTTTATCTACGAGTAACGTGGTTATCACGGGCCACTTGACCCAGAAACGCGAAAAAAGAAAAAAAAAAGTTGTTTGCCGCGGCGGAAAAGACGACTGGATGGCTCCCTTGCAGGAGGGGGAGAGGTGAGGGATAAGCACAGATATCAAGTAACTATGTAGCTAACTACTGGTTAGTCAACTCTTGTAGTTATGCCACTGTATGTTTCTTTCTGTTCCCCTTGACGTTCAGCCAGATCCGCTTTCCCTTTTTCTAGAACAACGCCGACAGGCCAAAACAAGTTGTTCTTTGCTGTTCTTGTGCTGGGATTTACACGAGTGACTTTGACACTTTTGACAGGGGGTTTTTGCGCTTGCATATGTACACATGACAAGCGGGTTGGTACTGCCAGAGTGAATGCATACATGTGTAGACAACAACATCTTCCCCCATGACGAATCCAAGACGGGAGAGACGCTGACTGCCAGCTGCACGCTGCAACCTGCAAACTGCATCCCGGCCAGGCCAAGCCCAGCCCGCACACCACCGAGACCAGCCGGGCCTCTGCTGCCACACACAAGCCCAAGTCCAAGCCCGAGCTCAGGCCCAGGCCCAAGCCTAGTACCATGTATGTACAAGCACGCCCTTCTCCCACGACCAATGCCTTGGCGCTTGTTAGTCATACAGCATGTGTCATGCTGGCCCGAGGCCGGCTAGCGCCGGTCTCGCGGATATAAGCCGGACATTCTATGCCCACAATCAAGCAAAGGGCGTCGATCGAACCCATGCCCGCCCCAGTCGATGTGATAATGATAGTGCCTGCGTGCATGCTGCGCAACATCAGCGTTGAGGCCATCTCGTCGGCAGAACGCCCCCTCCGTCCCGGCCAATTATCTGGCCGTCTGGTCTGGAGTCGAGGCCAACTTGCACATCCCGATCCCGGCTAAAAGGACCCCCTCAAAAAAAGAAGAAAAAAGGGTCTTCCTGGTATCACAGGCAGAGTGGGAAGCACCAGGGCGAGCTCAAACTCGGGCTTTAATTTGTCACACGCCTGGCCCGACGCGGAAGTGCCAGTGCAGTGGTCACTCCAAGCCCGCCGCCCTATAAAGCACGAACTCTGCGCACTAGCACTAACTCATACCCAAACGCAGCCCGGCTTTTTCTTTACTTGATCAAGACTAGTGCTTCTCATTCTTTTTCTTCCTTGCCCGTTCCTTTTCAAGTTTTGCAGCCGGCCTTCTCTTGTCAGTGCTACGGGAGGCTCTGCTTTTCATTTAAATATCGGTTGCCGCGCCGACTTACACTCCCGCTGACAACAACTGGGTGCTGATATCTCTCTACCCAACTCGTCCAAGAGACTTGAATTGAATCTTCCCATGGCTTACGAGCCTACCCAACCACCAATGACACATCACTACGACATCAACTCACGGCCCACCACGGGACAGCACGCTGACATCGAATCTAGCTGCGACGATGTTGAAAAGACTGCTGCCACTCGCTCGCACCACGACAAGGAGATCTATGAGGACGGGACCGACGGCCTCGTCTCGACTAGCTGCAAGTACACCGGCGCACAGACTCCCGCTGACGGCGGAGGCACCGTCATAGAACGGGTGCTGAGCCGCGTTGTTTCACAAAAGACCATTGTGGATCCCGGCCCACCCCCGGACGGCGGTCTGCGGGCATGGCTTGTTGGTGAGTTTGTCGTGCTTATATTTACATCCCACTCCAGATGCTAACACGCGGCAGTCCTCGGCGCACATCTCATCGTCATGAACACCTGGTGAGTTTAACTCTGTCCGGCCGGTACATTAAGCTACATGCTAACCTGCTACTCCAGGGGTGTTATTGTGTCTTTTGGCATCTTCCAAACATACTACACCGCCAGCCTTGGTAAATCCCGATTCGTCATCTCATGGATTGGATCTCTGCAAATCTTTCTTCTCTTCTTCATAGGTACCTTTGCTGGCCGGGCTGCCGATGCCGGGTACACCCGCATCCTGATGGTTCTTGGGCTGGTTCTTCAAATGATAGCCATCTTCACGGCTTCTGTTTCCACGCAATACTGGCAAATCTTTCTCTCGCAGGGCATCTGCTTCGGCCTCGGCAACGGCTGCCTCTTTTGCCCGACCGTGACTACAGTGAGTACTTACTTTAGTTCTCATCGCGTGCTGGCCATCGGCATCGCGGCCTGTGGAACAGCCACCGGCGGCCTCATCTTCCCCGGCATTGCGCGCGCTATGCTACCCGAACACGGCATGGCCTGGACCCTACGGACCATGGGATTCGTTCAGTTTGTCTCGCTTATCTTTGCCTTTTGCTTAGTGAAGCCTCGCATCCCGCCCCGTAGGTCCGGCCAGATTATTGAGTGGGCTGCCTTTAAGGAACTAGAGTACACGTACTATGCCGTGGGAAACTTTTTTGTAAGTGTTGTCAGGACCGTCAGCGGGTCCCATCTGACCGTTGTTCTTTTACTAACTTGCAAGTAGTGCTTCCTCGGCCTGTACTTTGCCTTTTACTACCTGTCCTCGTTCAGTCGCTCTAACATCACCCCTCCGCTTTCGTATGAAAGCTCGCTGGATCTGCTGATGGTCATGAACGGTGTTGGTATCCTCGGCCGTATCATCCCCAATTACACCACCGAGTCTGTGGGACTCCTTAATCTCTACATCCCCTTTGCCTTTATCTCGGGGCTCTTGATGGTCCTCTGGATGGCGGTGTCAACCACCACTAGCCTCTACGTCTGGTCCATCTTCTATGGTATATTCGCTGCCGGCGTGCAAAGCCTATTCCCCGCAGGCTTGAGTACTTTGACCACAGACCTGTCCAAGCAGGGCACTCGTATCGGCATGACATTCACCATTGTGAGTTTTGCCGTGCTGGCCGGTCCGCCTATTGAAGGCTTACTGATCCAGGCCATGGACGGTAAGTATCATGGAGCCCAAGCCTTTGCCGGCGGGTGTACCATTATCGGGAGCATGTTTGTGCTTGCGGCCAGAACAGTCAAGGCGAAAAAGCTAAGACAACCCGGCCAGAGCATCTGGAAAATGAAGGTCTGAAGCAAGAACATGAAAAACGGAGGTAGTAAAGAGTCTGGTGGTTTTGAGCGGGTAGTAGTTATGGGCATAGTTTTGTGAGATTTCGGCATGGCATTTGCATATCTTGGCATATAATCTCATACATAATTAATTGTTAACTTGTTAGTCTTGAAACGAAGTGTCAAATGACTGACTCCAAATAGTTAGGTTTCTTTGTGGCGTTGTGGGTAGATCAAGAACCTCTGTACCACCCTCTCACCTCGATATAGCGATAGTGGCTTGATCACGAATTACTCGACTGTATATCACTATGACACATTCTGTGAGAATTCATTGGACCTCGGGGAACCACTCCCTGTAGACGACTCAGCTGGAGTGTATTCTACATCGAACTACGAAAAATCACCAAAACCACATGACATTGGACCAGTTCATTACCAGAGTTGCAGATGCCCATTTAGAATGATACGGCGCCCCTTGACTTGACTTGACTATATTTAATGTCTACCAAATTCACTAAGATTAAACGACGACGGATAGGTTACCGGACGGAAGTTTAAAGTCCTCCGCTCGACACGCCCATCGTTTCTGTGTGTTCGGGATGGCGCGCCATCTCCAAGCCCCGAAGAACCAGTGGTCCACACTCCGCTATGAGCAAAAGAAAACAAGTAAAAAAAAAGAAAAAAAAAAGAAAAAAAAAGGAATAGCAAAGAAAATAAAAGAACACGAAACACAGAAAAAAACAAAACCACTCTCATCACCTCCCCCCGCTCCCCGCTCCCCCTCGCTCGTTCATCCTCTGAAATTGTTACGCCCGTTGATGGGATCGCCTCTCTCGGTGCGTGCGCTCTGTAATGGCGCCATTTCACCCCCAATCTCTTTGCAAGATACTTGCATGAGCTGTTTTTGCGGAGTAGCTTTTTGACGAAGTTCTTCCGCAGTTGTCGCTTGTTGCTTACACAGGGCCAAGGGTGGAAGGGTTCCTTGGGCTGCTGGCAAAGCGGGCAGTTCTTCTCGGCCTCTGTGTGGTCGAACCGGCCATGGTACTCCGCGAAGTCGCCATGGCCCGCTCGGGCAGTCAGGATGCGAGCGATGGTGGATCTGAGTTGGCCCTTAAGCCAGTCAACCTTGTAGGCGTTTGTCGACTCGAAGCGAGCCCCAATGTGGCTTCTAGGCTCGCAACTCTCGGTCCACGCCTTGAACTCGGCGTTCAGCTGCAACTTTTTCCATCTGCGTGCTGACGCAAGGGACATGCCGCCAGGCCTGACAAGCAGGATCTCGCTCTCACATCCTCTCTTTGCCAGCCCGTCGACGAGCTCGTTTCCGGGGACGTTGGTGTGGCCCGGGACCCATCTAACAGCGCCAACAACTGCATCCAGTGACAAGTGCTCGGTGCCTCCCTTCCAGTCGTGAAGCAAACGGCGGATCTCATCAACCTCTCCTTGGGATGTGCCATTCTTTTTGGATCTGCAGGCGATGCGTTGCGCTACGCCCAGGTTATCGAGGCACAGGTACAGGCTACCCGCCTCCGGAGGAGCATTTTCGTCAGCTGCTCGGACCGCGTTGACGGCAGCGACAGCCTCGGCATCCGCAACTTCTCGCAGGGTACCACAGGACCCAAACCCTTCGCAAAGCTTGGTGCCTCCGCAGAAGATCGCCCAGCCTGCTCCTATTCTGCCGTTCTCGTTGCGCGAGCCATCCGAGTAGGCCCATACAGTGTTTAGGCCCAACTCGGCGACTTCTCTTTGGTGCTGCTCAGCAGCCTCCTCTTTGTCCAGCTGCGGGGGCAGGGGCTCCGGTGGGCCCTTCTCTTCTGGAAGAAGTCTCTCGGACTCGTGTATAGGGTTCGGAAGCATCTTCTTGTAATCGTCTATGTGACCACCTAGCTCTGTGATGTACAAAGGGTGGTAGTTGTCTACCGTAGACGCGCGGATGGCAGCAGCCCTCTCATAGTCTCTGAGCAGCATCTCCATGGTCGGCACCGCGGAAAAGATGTGCAGTAGCTTGATGGGCGTCGTGCAATAGACCGGCAGGGCAGCTCTAAGGGCAGCTCTCAGTGCCAGTTCCAATCTCTGAGTCCCTCTGGTTTTATGCATGAAGGGAGACCACGTGGATGACGCATATGTCAGTTGCGGGAGCACACAGCTCTTCACCACATGTAGCAGGCTCTTCACCGGGGTGCCATGGTACACTCCAGCAAGTGCGCGGAGGGCGTTGGTAGTTCTCTTGGCCTTGGCCGTGACCTGTTTGGCGTGCTCCGCGAAGTTGAAAGCAGAGTCCCACCACACGCCAAGTCATCTCAAGGACTTTGACGGCTTCAGGATGTTGCCATTCGGAAGCTCGACGGTGTTCTTGGCTGAGCAGCCACCAGGCCGGCAGTGTAGCAGTCCCGTCTTGTCCCAGTCTAGCTCGAGTTCGTTTTCTCTGCACCACCTATCGACCTTGGACAGAAGTTCGGTGATGGAGAGATTGTTTGTCTTTGACTTTCTTGACGATACCACGAGCAGGCCGTCATCTGCGTATCCAAGTCCCATACACGTGCTGTGCAAGTCCGCCATATATAGCATGTAGAGGATGGGGGACACCGGGGAGCCTTGAGGCAGACTGCCTCCTACTTTCCTAGTGACCGCTTCCCTTCCTTCTATGGACAGGGAGACCTCTCGCCCGGTCAGGAAAGATTCGACCCACCTGATCAGCTTCGTTGGCCAACCTTGCTGCCTGAGCCAGCGGACCATTTGTCTTCGCTTCACGGCGTCAAACGCACCCTTGATGTCGTATGTGGCGAAAGTGGTTGTCTCTTTGTACCTTGACCTCCCTTTTATCTTGTCCGCCAGAGCTAGTGTCAGGTCCGCAGCCGCGCGCCGTGGCACTGCGCTAGCGTAGGTGCGGGGGATGATCTTGAGTTCAACTGCTTGGACCGCCAGGCGACGTGCCACCAGTCTTTCCAGACCCTTTCCCAACGTCGAGAGGAGTGAGATGAGTCTGTAGCTTCTTGGGAGCGATTTGTCTCGCCCTGGTTTCGGGATGACTACCAGACAGGCTGTCTTGAAGGACTTCGGATGCCAACCAACCTCCAGACAGTCTCGGAACAGTGCCGTTGAGTGTGGACCCAGAACTTTCCATGCGGTCTTCCAGGCGTTGTTAGGGATGCCGTCTGTACCTGGCGCTGTGTTGCCCGGTCGGAAGAGCGCGGTGCGGACTTCCTCTTCGGTCACTTCACCAAGTTCTCGTGCCGCCCCATCCCGTCGGTCGCCCAAGTTCCCGGTTGCCCCCTCTTCTAACTCTTCGGCTTGTGTATGAGTGTCTAGGAGGAGCAGCGCCTTTTCGGTTGTCGTGAACGCCGTTCCGCTCCCTGCAGCCAGAGGAAGCATGCTGTACGTGGCCGCAGCCCGCGTCCATCTCAGTGCCTTGAAGACGTCACCCGGTTCCTGGATGGTCTCGATGTTCCGCTTCCACATTTCCTTCTTGGCCTTGCGCACTTCTGCGTGGAAAATCTTATGCTTGGCCTTGTACGGCTCGAACACATCGTTTCCCCGGTGTGCCAGCCACGCAACTTTCGCTCGGTGTAACTCTCGGACTGCAGAGTCACAGTCACTGTTCCACCATCGTTTTCCAGTCCCCTTGCCAACAGTCTTGGGGGTGGACCTGTCCAGAGCCCGGGTCATAGCTTCTCCGATCCTCCTGGCTCCTAGGTCGATCTCCTCTGGAGTTGTCATTTGATGTATTGAGAGGCCAGCGGCTTCTTCTGCGCACAGCTTCAGAAACCTTTCTTTATCCATCTAGTCATCTTATACCTCGCCGTGCGGCCAGATCTTTAAGCGGGGGCTCCAGTAACCGTCGTGATCAACACCTCATAGTCGCTCCCGCAGTCGAGATCACTACGTACTTCCGTAGTGCAGAGGTGTCCTGTGTTAGGCTCCACCGTGGCGAATGACAAGTCTATCACCGAGGGGGATGCTGGGTTGGCATGACAGGTTGCGATGTCCGGGACGTTCAAGAGGACGACCCCCGACTCCTCAACCCAATCTACCAGTTTGTCACTGTCGGAGGACTCGTTGGATTCACTATCCCACATGGGTGAGTGTGTGTTCCAGTCTCCGCACAGTATTGCTTTCTGCCCCTGCACGATTTCCTGTGTTTTAGCGGCGGCTATCCAGCGTTGATCGTCTCCCAGGTTTGGGTTGTATATGTTGGCAATCATGGTCCCTTGGCTCAGGCGCACAATCACCATGTCACGATGTCCCATGTTGTCGGCTGTCGTGACTTGCTCTGAGACTAGGTCCTTTCGGACGTACGTCATCGTTCTTGGACGCTCTACCCACTTCGCGCATGGTGCATAGGTGCGGTAGTATCCAACGTAAACCGTCTTCGCTTCTGCTAAATCTCTCCCAATGTATGGTTCTTGGACGCAAACTATGTCCGCTTTTACTGCTATTGCCGTCTGAATGGCGGCAATGTGGTTGTTGTAACCACGATGAGCATTGAACTGAAATATTTTCAGCCCGTTGATTCCTTGTGTGTTTGTACTATACATTAGTTATCACTGGGCTTGGGTCGATTGGCGGTCCGCTTGCTAGTGCGGATTGGCTTGGGGGCACTGCTGGGCTCTCTTGAGGCGCGCGTTCTGGGCGTGTCCTGCTCCGAACCCTGTGTCTCCACGTCTGGGGCCTCCGGGGCTGGGAGGTGGGGCTGGGCGGCCGAAGGCTCCTGGGAAGTCAAGTCCTCTACCGCCACACTAGTCTCCTGTCTCGCGGCTGGTGGGTCTCTTAAGGTTTCTGGCTCTGTGATTCCCTGAGATCTGGGGATTTTCCCGCACTTTTCATTGCGGACTCCCACGTACTTCTCCTGCTGCGCTGTGCGGGTTTCTCGCTTCTCCTGCGCGCTAAGGTTTCTGTTTCGGAGAGGGCATTCCGGGTCGTCTGCCGGGTGTGGGCCTCGGCAAATTATGCACTTAGACACGCATTTGTGTGGCACGGTGCAGCAGGTGGGGTGTTCATCGCTTGCGTGTTCGCTAGAGCTGCAGTGTCTGCACCGCTGGGCTCTCGCGCAGAGCTTCTCATTGTGCCAAGCAAAGCACTTAGTGCACTGCTTCTGCGCCTTAGGCCTCTCGAGCAGAAGGCGGGTGAGAATAAGTCTGGATCCCATCCTAATTTGTCTGGGGACCTTTGTACCCTCGGCTGGGATTTTGACCACGAAGGTCGCTTCGTTGCCCTTGTAACTCGGGCTGACGTGTTCGGGGGTGGCTTTGGTGGCCGCCTCGAAGCACTCCGCAATCATGTCGGGTGTGACTTCAGCGCTACCAGCACTGCCCAGGCTGATGTATCTGTTTACAGGCCCAACTATGTAGGCGTCACACACGGACGCCTTGTCGATAGTAGTGCCGGGACCGAACCATTCCTTGATGGCTTCTGACTGCTCCAGGAGTGCAGTGCGGCCCTCCGCGTTGCGCGGCTTTAGGGCAAAGCCAGTCCTAATGTGATAGGCGCCAAGTAGCGCCCCTTTGATGCTGTCACTCAGTGCGCGCAGCTAGTTCGTCACAATGAAGCTATCTGCTTCACGTTTGTCGGATCCGCTAACCAAGCGGACGAAGATTCGGTCATCCTAGCGCGCTTCCGGCTTAGTGATGCGTTTCTCAGGACTAGGGGTTTCGGAGCTTTTAGCGGCAGCTCTCTTTCTCTTCTTCTGTCTCTTACTAGAGACGGCCTTCCACTCACCCGACTGCTTGGGCTCGTTGGAGGGTTGGCCACCTTGCTGGGCAGCCTTTGTAGTAGCGGGTTGGGCTACTGCGTTGCCGGCAACTCCTACATACGTTGCCTTCGGTTCGGGCGCCTCTTAGCGCGTCGGGGGGGCCAGCTGGTCGGTCGGCTTCGTCTTCTGAGCCTGGGTAGATCCGGCCTTCGTCTTGTTGGTGTCATTTGTCGTCTCAGTCCGGGTGGTGGTGGCGTCAGCGGGGGGCGAACCGTTGAGAAGGGTGACCATGAGTGTGGCGGTCATGGTCTCGATGGTGTTCAGTGTTGTGTCAATCGCGGACGCGTTCAGTTCGTCCTTGTACTCCGCGCATTTGGCTTCGAATGCCTCTAGCAGCGGGAGTATAAGATCCTCGACGACTTTTCGTCGACTTTCAAGCATACGGCTTTGCTTCTCGAAAGCCTGCCTCTGTTGGCTAGACATCTTCGCGTCGATGTCGCCGTCGTTGTTGTCTTCGTTTGTGTGGTGAGTTCGAGGGTTGCTTAGGGTTACCTCCTTTTCCTGGAGTTGTAGGAGGGAAGTTTTTGGATGCGGCGCCCCCTTTTTGCACTTTACTATATAGTCCATTATATGTAATAAACCTCCATCATCACATCTGCAATCGCGTAATTGGTGTAGTGGTAACATTAATCGTTGCCATCAAGCAATGATTTCGATTAGCCCTGGGTTCGATTCCCAGATTACGCAGTTTTTTATTGATTCGTGGTCTCCATACCCCTGTTGTTCCATTTCTAAAAATAGAAACTCTGTTTAGTCCGTTGTTGGTCCGATCTTAACCTCGCTCCGTCCGCCGCCTTTGGCGGTGAGGCCAGGACTCTGGGTCTTATTTAGTGCCACACGGACGAAGGACAGCCTCTGCGCTGGGCAGGTGGGAGACCTCCTGTCATTATACTTTAGATTGTGGGGTTTCTCTATGCATGGTTTCTAGATTTTTAGTTTTCACTGCTGTTATGTAATTTTTCTAATACTAGAAATAGTCCCCTATCGTATGCCGAGAATACCTCGCGAGTAGACAGGTTGATAAAGACTTTCAACTCAACGTCCGCCCCCTTTTTTTGGGATTTTTTGGTTCCATTTTGCTTCTTGTTGCTTCTATCATGAAATTCATCTAAAAAATAATCCGTTCGTTACATAATGCCAAACCCCAAGTCGTTTTTTTTTTTTTTCTCCGTTACTGTCCAGCCACGCTAAAAGCCAGGCTGCATTTTTAACCTACACACCTCCCCTGTCATACATCAAGGTAGATCGGAGGCTCACCATTCATGATGCCAAAGCAAAACCCCATGAGCTTGTCTTTTTTCCGCCGGCCAAGAATGTATCAGGCTTATGACGGACATCCACACCTAGAGAACGAAAGAAAAGGAGGCCAAACTCAAAAAGGAGCGAATCAAGGATCGGTTACATGTTTGTCTTGCATGGCGGTTTCCACTGGTTCGGTGCCTGTACTATCCCAGCAAGGTGTGGAGTTTATAAATCCAAACACTCAAGTCTTGGTTTTGGAACTCTTGTTAACCCCGAGCCCATGATGTCGGAGGGTTTCCTTGTTCTCCCCTTCCCCTCGGCTCTCGCAGACAGAGCTTCTCGGCACGTAAATTACAGTTGGTTGCTTGGGCCTATTGTTGCTGAGCAGAAACGAGAGAGGATTTTATTCATACCATCTTAACTTCTTGTCTACATATTCATTTGTAAGCAGTCTAGACCTAGCCCTGACCGGCACTTTTGGTCACGAAGCCCACTAGTGCTATGGCTAGTGCCATGGCACACGGTACTTGTCGGAAAGCCCCTGGACTCTCAGGTCGTTTTCCTTTAGTAGAACCACTCAATGACGGCGTCAGTGAACTGCTTGGGGTCCTGCAGAGGAGCAAAGTGACTGACACCGGTCAGCATCTTGGTGTTGCTGCCAGGAATGGCTGCCTTGATGATATCGGGAACACCGTGGTTGACGGCCTCCTCCTGGTCGGCACCAACAATCAGCAGCTTAGAGCCATCGATGGACTTGAGCTCATCGGCAGTGAACTGAGGCAGTTCTTCCTCCATAGTAGCGACCTTGCCGCCGAAGAGGTTAAAGTCGACGTCTGCGTGCAAAGTTTTATACTCGCTGCGGCAACGACTCACAAATGTGGAGTAGATCTCGGTACCAGAGAAGGAACTGTTGGTCTGGCTGGGCGCAGTGCTAGCGCCAAAGACAAAGGCCTTTTCGATGGGCTTAGCAGTGGTAGGGTCGATCAGGGCCTGGAGCGTGGTGATTCCACCGTCGGACCAGCCAACAACGCTGTACTTGTCAACCTTGAGCTGAACCAAAACATCATGGATATCCTGGGCCATTTGCACGTAGGTGAAGGTGTCGTCTGAGTTGAAAGTCGACCGACCATGGCCACGACGATCAACAGCAATGATGTAGTGGCCAGCATCAACGAGACGCTGGATGACGCTGCCAAAGTAGGCGGAGTAACCCAGACCACCGTGGTCCATGACCAGAGGAGTGACACCAGCCTTCTCGTTGTACTTTTGCACCCACATCTTGATGCCGTTGACGTCGTAGAGTTGGTCGCTAACGGGCGACGGCAGGGCAGGAGTTTCGGGCAGAGTCATCCACACAGGAGTGTCTTGACGGATGGCCAGGCCAGCAACGGAGCTGACACCAGCCAGGGTAGCAATGACGGTAGAACCAAGCATCGTGTCTGTGTATGTGTGTGTACGAGAGAGAGAAAGATGGAGATAGTGTAAGTGAGTGTGAAGAGATAAAGAGTGTATCTAGGGGAAAAGAAGGTGTGTAGTTGTTGACTCAAGAGTAATGTCTTGTGAGGATAAAGAGCATGGGAACTGGCCCCAATAACCGGAACATTCACCCATCTTATATACGTCCTCGGATCAGTCGAGCTCTCTCACGAAGAGGCTTTACTCTACCACCAACTACCCCAGTCTAGCTCAAAGCCGTGTCCTTTTACTAGCCATGTCAAGATGGGACGTCTCCCTCAAACAATGCCTGATTTGGGGGCAGGATTCGGGAAGGGGAAGTAGAAAGTCAGCCCCCTTCACACCTCCACGCCTCTACCAACTCTCCTTGCTGGTCTCGCAAGTAGGGAATACCGCCCAAAACTCCACACACCTTGTTTTATGATGGGTGGCATGGTCCGGCCTCCGGTACTTTATGCGCTCAGTCTACTTATACAACATATAGTTACTAGTTAGTTACTGCTTATACGAGTACAAGCTCGGGTATTCAAGTACGACGAACGTCCAGGAGGACCATTGAATTCCTTCAAAGGAACAGAAGGAACAAGCCCAAGTCCCGAGAGCTCAAAGTACTGATCTGAATATCATGATTATGTAGTTGTAGTTAGGCACACAGAGAACATTGATCCTTCATTCTTCCTGGCACCATTTTCTGTTTCCGTTCACTCTCCAACTCTCCGTCCAAGCAACTGGGAGAGCACGGATAACTCAGCGGCTATATCACCGATATTTATACGTGTTTAGAAACATGTTCTTGATGCACTATTTTGTGCCTACGCTTGCTTCCCTGCTCCTGCTTTTAAACGGCATTGACACAAAAAAAACACCTTGACTTGCCTTTTTTTTTACGTCCTACAAAACCCGTGAAAACCTTGGCAGATGGAGTTAGGCTGTATGATTATTTGACTTCGAGGTTGCGCGGGGGAATCATGCAAAAATTTGAACCGAGGCGGACTTGAACCGCCGACCTTTTGTGTCCATCCAATCAGAAGTGAGTGTTAGACAAACGTGATAACCAACTACACCATCGGTCCTTGGTGGATGTTGCTGTCCAGGAAATTATCTAGGCGTATAATTAGGGTTATTGGTGACACAGTTGTAAATTAGGGTTGGTCGGATCCCTGAAAATCGCTTTGAAGACTGCAAACCAGACAGTCAAAGTGAAGTGGAATACGGCTTACACGGTAATTTTTCTTGCAGGCGTCACAAGTATATCACCAACCACAAGTACCAAAGAGCGGAGTTGGGGCGATATCTGCAAAACAACTGTGTATGTTGTCTGGTTTTGTGTATCATTACTAGGAGCCAAGCCAATAAATACTCCGGTGCCCAGCTGCTCCGCTCCTCCGCCATGATACTAGCCAGTTGAGGCCATATATCCAACCCTATCGCATATCAGACATACAGCAGCATCTCATGTGAAGTGAAACCAAAGAGGGCTGTGGGCTCGGCGTGTATCACAAGCAGGATCCAGGGGACCCAGAATGTAACGCGTCAGCCGGATTTGCTCTGTAACAACGGCTTCGTTGTAGCGGGGCATAAAGCGGGCTGGGTCGACCAAGAAGTTTCTTCTAGTCTATCAGCTACGTATTAGCAGTAGTTGGTGGATAGATAAAATGAAATGCAGCAAAGGTGGCTTAGGCGGGAAAAAGCCAGTGCTACAGAGAGGTAACCCCGTGGTGATTGAGATGAAGGGATGACAATGAGAGAGTCTAAGGGTCTAAGAGTATGGAAGTGCAAGAGAGACAGGTAACTGCCGGACTGTGCTAGTAAACTCGAGCAGTTGCTTCCCGGCCCATGGGAGCGACCATACAAGGAAGGCACGATCTTTTTCTTCGCGCCGTGACATAAACTTTGCAGCTGCTCAAGAGTCTCCTTCTGCTTTTGCCGTAGCGGCGGATCAAGTGACAGCCGAGTCGTACGTCACGCGCCACATGTTGACAATCTCGCAAATCAACTAGCATAGCAACTGCTCTCTGCCTTGCTACCTCTTTGGTTCCGCGCCTTCTTCCACAGCCCCTGGCAGAAAATTACAAAAGTCGACGCCCGAAAGCCAAGGCTCCCCTTTTTTCGTCTTTTTTTTTTTTTTTTTTTTCAGCTCGCCGTTGCTGCCAGATTCTCTTCTTCTTTTTTTCTTCATATTCATCATCACATAGCTGCCGTCTTCAATCTTTCTGTTTCATCCGCGCTTTTGTCCCCCTCTAGCGGCCACTTGTACATACCCATTTATTCTGTTCTTTTTTTGTCCCTCGCTCTACTCCTGCCGCCAATTGGATTCAGCCCTCCCTCATACCTACCATATACCCTTGTCCCTTCAGCACCCCACCCCGCTTTGATTGTCTTCGGGTTATGTACCTGACAGCCAACAAGAATAACAGCCCAGCCAAGGAGCTCTGACTTCTGATCTTCTGCCTCTCCTCCTCACCTCACCTTGGCCACCGCCAAACCCGAACGGTGCCGACTCCGGTTGCTTTGCTCAAAAACTCAGTATCACAGCTGCTACACAATAGCCACCGCCGTTTTCTCATTCTGCCTGTGTCCCGTTGCCAATTTCCGCTCGCGTTCCCCACTGTCGACTTCTCAACCCCTCAGCTCGTCGCTATATCCCAACCCCAAAGCCGAATCCGAACCTCCGTCCGTTGCACCCCCATCGAGGCCCGCAAACCAACTTGATACATATTTTTGCTTTCTACGCTCCGCTTTCTTAGCCTTTAGGTGTCTGTCTACCACATAGACTCTTGAGTTCGCCAACCCGTCTGCCAACCATCTCCGGCGATCCCCCGCTCAACTTCGGCATCTTTGCGCTCCAATCCGTTTTGCGCCATATATACTCGAGTCTTGTATATATCACACAACAAACCAACACTTTCCGAGCCCTTCTTCATTCCAGCTATCGAGCAGCCTTTGGCTCCAGTTATATCGTGCCACCATGTCACACTACAACAACCAGCAAGGCTGTAAGTTTCCCTCCATTGAGAGCTTGGTGTAGCCACACCCTTGAGCCTTTTGTGCCGCATGGCTGTGTCAAATAGCACAAGCACAAGTACAGCCTCAGCACCTGTTCGTTGGCCAAACACACAGAACTTTCGACACTATGGACATGCAGGTACCGCCCTAAGGGCCAACATGTGCCATTTAGGAGGTTGTCCCTGAAGTCAGGGTCACAACCTTTTTTTATACGCAACACTACCATCCCACATATAAGCCGCAGTGCAGCCGCCCATGGTCGATATACAACGTCGCTTTTCTTCAACTTCAAGCCACACAACGTCTTTGACTGACAATGGAACTCGCTATTGGTTACACTGCTCTAGACGACTCAAACAACAATACGGGCGGCCCTTCGTTAGGCGCCACGTTTGTTCCCGGTGGCTTTGATGACTTTTATATGCCTCCAGAAGTCGTGGCCCCTTCTCCTCAACGGTATGTAGCTTCGGCTTTGTTCTGCTAGCCCTTTCCCTTTCAACAAAAAAGTCATGCCTTATCTAATCACATGCTTGCCCTATGTCCCATAATGAACGATACATCACTGACACCGCCCTTTAACATTATAGTATTATGCCTGAAGTCCCCCAAAACATGCAGAACGATCTGCAACGCATGGAGCTAGAAGCCAGCAGTATATCGGCACCGACCTCTCCTCCAGTCTCTGGCACTGGCTCCAACACCCCTTTCCAGTCTATGACAAGCCCTGGCTTCTCTAGCCCTGCACAGAAATCCACACATGAACCGACACATCCTACATCCTCTGGATTTGACAACATGCCCAACTTCTCCCCTTTCCCAAAGGTCAAGGGCGATAACGTGCCATTGAGTGATGATGATCTGGAAAGCTCTCTATGGAACCAAAAGGATGTTGTTCTCAACTCACAGGACGTCCAGCGTCAGATTGACTGGTCCAAAAGTGTCCTGGCCTGGGCAGACATGTCGAGTGAAGCTGCCAAGAGAGAACCTCTTGATCCTGTACGCTCATCGACTCCAAGAACCGAACACGAACTCCGCATTGCCTCAGTCAACATTATCAATTATCTGGCTGATCAGGGCCACCCCGAGGCCCTGTTCATCCGTGCAAAATGGCTAGAGTTTGGCAAGTTTGGGATGCGACTGGACAAACGCGAAGCCTTCAACGGTTATCGGTCTTCTGCTGAGCTGGGATTTGTTCGCTCCGAATACAGAATGGGCATGTTCTATGAAACTTCTGCCTCGGCTGACATGGCCAAGGCAATTGAACATTACCAAAGAGGTCTTTCTGGTGGCGATTCCGCATCAGCATACAGAATGGGAATGATGTCTCTACTAGGCCAGCATGGCCAAGTAATGAACTATCAGCGCGGTATTGATTTGGTAAACCAGGCTGCTGATACTGCTGATGAAGACGCTCCTCAGGGTGCATACATTTTGGGTATGCTCATTGCTAGAGAGCTCCCTGACATCAACCTCCCGGAAAGTCTTCTCCCTATTGATTATGCCAGGGCCAAGTGGTACATTGAGCGCGCCGCTTTCCTAGGCTTTGCCAAGGCCCAGCTGAAGATGGGACAAGCCTACGAGCTGTGCCAGATGGGGTGTGACTTCAACCCGTCACTTTCGATCCACTACTATGCTCTGGCTGCTAAGCAAAACATGCCCGAGGCCTGTCTAGGTGTTTCTCGTTGGTTCTTGTTTGGATACGAAGGGTTCTTTGCCAAGAACGAGAAGCTTGCTTACAAGTTTGCTCTCGAGGCTGCCAATGCCAAACTGTCTACTGGTCAATTTGCCGTGGGCTACTACAGCGAGATTGGTATTCATGTACCCAAGGACGTGAGAGAGGCTCGCAAGTGGTACGAGCTGGCCGCTGAAAATGGCAACAAGGATGCTATAGGCCGTTTAGAGTCTCTTAATCAACAAAAGACTCTGACCAAGAAGGATCACGAGACAGTTGCTCTGGGCCGTATCAAGTCGCAGCATGGTTCCATGCGTGGCAAGAGACCTGAGCGTTTCAAGCAGGTTGCCAGTTCTATGCCTGCAGTCTCTGAAGATAATTTGGCCCCTGGGCAGCTCTCACAGCACGCTTCTCCTGGCGTTTCTCCAAAGATTACATCGGGTAATCCTCAGCAAGACAACATTACCATGCCTGATGCATCAAAACTCTCGATTCAAGACTCTCGCCCTCCAGCATTTACGGTTAACCTTCAGGGCCAGAGCCCCCAGGGCCCAGGCGGCAGCCCTGGTGCAGTTCCCTATCCTGAGGATGACATGCAACTTCCCAATGTAAACCCTCATTTCAGCCCGAATGGACGTGGTCCTGTTGCGGATCGGCCCTCGAGCGCCTTTGGCATTCGTCCGTCTTCCCAGGCCCCCCCTCCGAACCAGATGGGTCGCGGCGGACCTTGGGCTAATAACGGCCCTCCTATGAACATGGGAATGGGTAATAACAACTTGGCTCCCCAGCAGCATGGAAGCTTCCGCCAGAGCACTGGACCAGCCATGGGGATGAACCATAACATTCAGCGTCCAATGAGTGCACAGCCCCCGTCACACAACTACAATGGGCCTGGGATGGGTCCTGGAAATATGCAGGGCAGGCCTATGTCCAACTATCAGGGTCCAGGCCCGCAGGGCCCAGTCCTACAGGGTCCCCCTCAACAGGGCAATTTTAACCAACGACCGCAGTCTGGCCTGTCGCCAAACCACAATGGCGGTGGTTATGACCCGCGTTTGGCAGGTGGTCCCAAGCCCGGGCTTAATGGGCCGAGCCAAGGTGGCCGTGGAGCGGGTCCTAGACCCGGAGGCGGCCCCGGAAACTTTGTCGATCATCCTGGCCGTGTCGGCAGTGCGCCTCCATCTCAAAACAGACCGCCGCCTCAGCAAGGGCCTGTCTCGCCTATGGGTCAACCCCAGGGCCGTCCTCCCCTCTCACAGCCCCCTTCACAGGCTCACTCTATGCCAACATCGACATCAGCAGCTTCTTTGAAGCCAGCGAAAGCTGCGACTGCCCCTCCACCAAAGGGGCCTGCTACCTTTGAAGAAATGGGTATTCCCCAGGGTAAATCAGACGGTGACTGTGTAAGTATAGCTTGGTCTCTAATACATCAACCCTTTTGCTCGGCAGTCTCGCTAACATGTGATTCCTCAGGTCGTGATGTAAGAGGCGAGAGCCACTTTGTGTCTTTGGGAAAAAGGGTGGGGTTGAGGAGCGGAAGTCCATATGTTGAAAATACTTTGTTACATATACACTGCCATTCCTTGTTTTGGTTGTTGGTTATTTGCCGTTTTTCTTTTTTCTTTTTTTTTGTTTTTGTTAATTGACATCGAGTTTTTTTTTTTTTTTTTTTTAACCCAGACGAAACTTTGAACACCGGATGACAGTGGCCACGGACCACGGATAAAAAAAGCTCGGACTGTGAACTAGGCCTTACCGATGTGGGGCTGCCATGTCTGGGGGAAGGGGAGGCGGGGCGCAGCTGAGTCAGCAGGCCTCACGGGCTTGAACTGGTGACGGAGGCAAACCACATGGAGCAAGAGTTAGAGAAAGAAAGCAAGACAGACAGACAAAGCCAAAGACGGCCAAGAAGCCTGAGACAGGGAGACAAGATGGACGGCGCGCAGTAGAATGGCCCAGTGGCTGATTTAGTAAAAGTCTTGTTGTCATGTCAGGCCGGCGTAGTTCGTTTACAAAGCTGGATGTTTGATGCAATGCATGTATGTGTTGGCAGATATGGCAAGCAAGATATATGACTAGTTGTGTATGTATGTACATACATATGTAGCTATGCATGTCTGTATGTGTGTGTGTACTTGGATGTCTGTGAACTCGGAGCCCATGTACATACGTGATGTGATGTGATGTGATGGGCATATTCACATAAGTGTGCATGGGCTCACGTAGACCGGTAGTATGCATGTAGCGCATGAGATACATGTTGTATGTATGTACATACATACATGCATATGTATGCATGTATGCATACATGGTGGCTGAGATGGCTGGAAAGACCGGTGAGATGGGGGCTAGCGAAACGGGAAAGATTGAGCAACGGCGGGAGTTTAAGGGCCAATTGGGGCGTTGGCGCCTTGCCAACGACTGTTCACTTCCGTCTCAGACCGATGGCTATCAGATCTTTGTGGGGTTGTCAGGTTGATCGTCCAAGCATCTGCACATCCCATCGCATTGTTGTTGGGCTGGGAAAGCGACCGGTGACAGGATGCGGAGGGGCGGGGAAGGGGGAAGAGGGGGGGGGGGGGGGCACCAGAGGTCAAAGGCCCGAGGCCCGAGTTGGTCCGTGAGTCCCTTGCATTGGTGCCATGATGTATGTACATACATTGAAAACAGCAGAGCCTAGAGTCCCGTGTGCAAAGTCTATATGTAGTAGCATGGGCTGCTCTGCGCTTCTCACCGGCCTGCTAGGTCGAGTGAAGGCCGTCTGCGGGGGCCGGCCCCCGCTTCTGGAACTCGGACGCGCACCATCGGCCATGATGAGCCAGTTTTTGGGTTTGTCATCCCAGTGCAAATCAAGCAGGCATGTATGCATGTATGTATATACATACATGCAAGGTGCAGGTGGCGGTCGAGAATTTCACTTGACGAACCTGAATGGCTGGCAGCCGCCATTGCTGCTTTTTCCGGGTTTCTTCCCCCTACGATGGCAGCCGTATTCCCTGCACGTATGGACGTCCTAACTACATGAGAACTGAGCTGTCCGCAAGCCTGAGACAGCGCATTGCAAAGGCCAGCACATACTGCCAACTTACATGCGCCGTGCATCGGCCGACAGCATAGGCGCCACATCCAAGCCCGCAGAAGCAGGATGGGATGCCCGCTTTGGGGGCTTCAGGCTGATTCCTGGGTGCCTTTATTTGGATAAGCACGATCAGATTCAGTCGCAGCCGGGACAGAAAAAGTAACGTGCCAGGAGAACCGATCCGCCGAGCGAGTGACAAGACTTTGCTCTCCGCCTGGCCCCTTCTTCTATGCATATAGTGGGGATATCTACATAGTTACATAGTTACATATGCAAATAGCTGGTTGATGTGGGTGGTACACGGCAGAGACAGGCTGCTTAGTCAGCCAGTCCGGCAGCCCAAGCCAGTCCGGCAATTACTGCGTTCTCGACGGCCGCCACAGCTGCCGTGCTTGGACGGCCAGGAACTCGGGCAGGTGCGCAGTCGGTGTGGCCAGGCGCCTTCCCAAGGCGGCGAGGCTTTCTCTGTTTCTCTGGGTCCGCAATAAGGTTTGAGACAGGCAGACACCGCTAAGCTGGGCTGAGAAGCCAACGGCGGCAAGTGGCCGTGCCGTGGGAAAAAACAAGAATGGCAGTTTCACCAACGCCGGGTCTCAAGCTTCATGTATCATGTATGTAGTGCCACGCGAGGCTTTTTATCTTTCCTTTGTCAACTCTTAGCATCTGTGCGGTTATGTGTCTTTGTCCACCCCGTTTGGCGCATCCTGCTTCGCTGTGGCATTTTGGGCACTTGCCGCTGGCTGTAGCTGAGGGCAACTACTAACTGTCTTTTCGACTTGGTGAAGGGAGCCAATGACATCATATCGTCCTAGCCCAACTTGCCTTCTTGCTCCTGTTGTCTCTATCCTGGGCTTCAGGCTTCTGCTCTGGTTCTTTCCCAAAGTCTCCCCCATCTGCAGCGGCAAAATTTTCGCGTCTGCTTTCAAACTCTTCTTCCTTGATATCTCAATCTTGTGCTGTTCCAGGACCTCACTATTTGGCAGTCTTTTTTTCTTCCTCGTCTTTGCCTGTTGTAAGTTGTTTTGCGATGATCCCCTCCCCTCTTGTCCATGCTGCAAGACTGACGGACTTTGACAAGTAAACCAACCGCCTTTTTTATTTTTTGTTGTTGCTCTGCTACTTCTGCCATCCCTGCGCTGTCTGCCGGCCACCCAGCCTACGCCTCAAGATCTCATCATCGTTTTCTTCTTCTCAATCTCGTTCGGTTCACGTCCATACAAAAAAAAACACAACAGAAAAGGCCCGCGCTCCTCGAACCCGCCGTTCCTTAGACCCTCTTCCCCCGGAGCCACTACACCATCACCGCCGCCGACCTCCTCACCGTCTCTCTGTGCCTGTGCCTGTGTCTGGGTCCGTTCAGTCTCTGTGCATTCTGTCTGCACCCTGCGTATTTTCTGCCTTCGCTGTTCGTCTTCGGCCACTGTCCTGCTGTGCGCTGGCAGGCCTCTATTGGCTATACCGATACCCGACTCCGCATTCCTTCCGATAACCACACTACCTCAATACCTGTACATACATACATACTTGCACATACATACATTGCAGCTAGCCCTGCTTCGTGTGCCTGCTTCGTTCACCACCGGCTTCCGTTGATATTCCAAGCATCAGCTTGCCAGCTTGCACCTGATCTTCGCTGTCATCGCATCGCCTGCTGCTCTAGTTCTGCTGGCTGCTGTCGTGTTTTGCTGCGAGCGCACCTAAATCTGCATTTGAGTAATCTAGTCCCCCCTGTCAGCGCCGAACTTGTCTACTCCCGCTTTGGTGCCCTGTTTTGCCTGGCCTAGATAGCTAGCCCATCGCCACCGCATGACTTGACTAGCCCAAGAGGGTTTCACACTTGCTGTCTGTTCTCCCAAGTCTCATTCACCAGTCCAACGCTGGCTGTGCCTTGGTTTTATTTATTCGCCAGTTTTCGCTCCAAGATTTAACCAGTCCTTTGTCCTCTTCTCTCGACTTGTTCGCCTTTTTTTTTTGCTACCAAATCTATCCTCGACGACCTTTTACTCTGCTTTATTCTTCCTTTTTTTTCTCGCCCCCAGTCCAGTTGCTTTTATATATTATTGTCCATTCAGTTTCAAGCCTGCGCTTCTTTTCCCACTCTCAGCCTCCACATTGTACCTACAGCATCAGTCGCCTTCACCTGGAAATGACATCGGGCCACCCACTTCTTCCCTTCGGCCTTGCTCAAATGACGCCACCTGTATCGCCGGCTCCAGCGACCACCACCCCAAACCTGGGCGACTTCAGTACCGTTCGACACTTTCTGCAAGAGAGCATCTGTCAACGAGATACCGAGAGACAAGAAGCCCGCGAACGCCAACGCGCTCAACATCGCCGCACGCAACGCTCTCAATATAAAGACATCCCCCCAGGCCACCGTGCCTCTCCAAGATACGAACAACAAAGAGTATTTCTTGACAACTCGGTGCGCTCGTCTTTTTCTGAGTCCAGAATCGCGAATCATGGTCTGGCTCTGGCTGACGACCCTCGCCAATCGTTCAAATCTTCTCCACCCCCTAGCCACGGCGCCACTCAACGTATCAAAAGCCGTACGTCATCGACCATCCACTACGACTTTTTCCAGGAGAGACATGGCAGTTTCGGCAATGCTATAGTCAATTACCTGAATCGGCTGCCCGACACGCCAGCTCCGACCCCACCGCCCTCGCATCCCGGCACGCTGCAAGACAACGCTCAAACTGCGACTCACTCACTCGCCTCTCCTGCTCTCTCGGCCACCACCTCATCCTCCTCGTCTGCAAAAAAGTCCGCTATTCCCCAGTATACAATTCTTCGGCCTCCAGCTGCTACCTCTCCTCCTAAGAAAGAGAAGAAAAAGGCCCCTCCCGCTGAAAGTTCGTCGGGCGTGTCTCTGACCCAGACTTATCCAAGTCGCTCGCCCGTTCGACAACCAGGAGCAGATACTCACATTGTCGCCCCTACATCAGGCTCTTTGCCCAAATCATCACAATGGAGACCGTATCTACACTCTCTGAAAAAGAAAGACATTGCTTGGGCTTCATCGGTGCCTTCAGCCAACCGCCCTCTCCATGTATTCGTTGACATGTCCAACATCATCATCGGATGCTATGACGCATGCAAGGCTGAAATGGGTATGTCTAGGAACCAGCCATTTCCCACTCAACCCACCTTCAATTTCTCCGCTTTCAACAAGGTTCTCTGTCGCGGCCGCAAGATTTCACGACGTGATCTCGCCGGATCTACAAGCAAGCCCAGCCACTGGCCGAGCTACGCCCTCGACGCCAAGAAAGCCGGATACAACGTCCACATTCTCAATCGGACAGTGCCCGACCCATCAAAGACTGTCTCTGGCAGCAACCCCAAGGTAACTCTTGGCGGCCGCGAGCAATGCGTCGACGAGCTCCTGCACCTGAAAATGGCGCAAAGCGTGCTCGACGAGGCCGAGCCCGGCGTCATGGTCCTCGCCACCGGCGATGCCAATGCGGCCCAGTTTTCCGACGGCTTCCTGATGGCTGTCGAGCGTGCGCTCAAGCGCGGGTGGGCCGTCGAGGTCGTCTCGTGGTCCGGCACCATGTCGCATGCCTGGACCGACGAGGCCTGGTGCTCGCAATGGGCCGGACGCTTCCGGACCATTGAGCTCGACCCCTTTCTGGCAAAGTTTGTTGGCCAGGACATCTTGCGGACGACCTCAGCTTCCCAATAAACACCGCCCCCCCTCAGTGGCCCTGCTTCTCTCTCGGATACCCGAGCCGGTTCAGCATGTTCGGCCCGCGCCAGTCCAAGTTGCAAGGACATGACCTAAGCATCCCATCGACATCTAGCCGACTTTTTTTTTTTAAAAAAAATCATTGGTATACCAGCCCATTTCCCTTTTCAGGGGTGCAGTCGATGCTGTCCAAACAAGCAACCCGTGTAATTGCGGTTCCTGTTTGTACTGTACTACATGGCTCGGCTCGGTGCAGAAGTAGCAGAGACAGCCACCGAGCGCCATCACATGCCACGAAGCCTTTTTTTTTTCTGTGCGTCCTCTCTTACCACGGTTTTAACGTCGCGAGACCTAGTGGATGTCTCTGATACTTTCTTTTTTTGTCTTTCTTGTTTGGTTTTTGGAAATCGCGTTGTCCTCTATGACACTGGGACGCCCCGCGCTCGTTGCACAACCCGCTGGATGCATGGCTTGCCTGCTCACACCTGCCCGGACGCCTCTAGCAACAGGGCTTATATGCCCTCCAAAGCACATGCACACACACTCTCTCTCTCTCTACAGTCTTTGTTTTTTTTCTTCGTTCTTCGGTTGCTTGTCAGCCTGTTTTGTTTCTTGCTTGATGACGGCGACCAACATCGTTATCCACGGCCACGCACGTAGCGATTCGCTGTCTTGGGTTTGTTGGTGTAGTCTTGTGTTGTAGGGCCAGGCTTTGTCGGCCGTGCATCCACACACAACTACACATATTCCATATGCCTAGAGTAGGCCACCTTGTCCATCTGTCTGCTCCGAGGTCCTGAGAGCATTGTCCTGTCTTGATTCCTTTTTTTGGGTCTTTTTGTGTCGTTGTCTTGTGTTTTTTTTTCTGACCGTCACATTTTGCCAGCGTCTGCACATGGATGGATGTAAGTCTTTTTTCTTTTCTTTTTTCCCATGGTACGAATACCCATTGCCCTCCCATCTACCACCCACCTCTCTCTCTCCTTGTTGATCTCATGGCCATGTATATAAGTGAGCCTTGTTTCTCCTCTATGCAAATACAATACACGTATGCATCTTGCTTCTCACACTCCGAGAAACACCTTTTGACTTGTTTTCTTTGTCTTTTTCCTGCTCATCTTTATGTACTGTGTGATTTCATCCCTTGATCTCATCTTTATCCATCTGTAACAACGTGACGTGACGTGACGTGACACCTTGATACGCATGAAAGCATCCCACGAAAAACAACAACAACACTCCTAGACCCCTCCTGCACTTGCCATGTACCCGCGCCGCCAGCCTTGTCCTCCCTATCTCGTCTGACAGGCCAATACAGAACACCGCCATCCCTATCTCCCCCTCGTGTCCACTGTCCTGACACCATCCAACAATCCACGGCCCCCTCCTATCAGCACAAGTCTGGATGGCCTAGTTAACTAGTTGATATCCCATTCAACCCGCGTAACTAGTTGTAATCAGTTACCAATTCTCTTTTTGTTTTTTTTTTCCAGCGTCCTTCTGACCCCCTCTTCCGCGCCCCCCCCCTCTCCCTTTGCTCCTTTCGCATACTATCTCTTCGCCCTCTCCCTGCATCGCTCACCCCCGTGATACATGCTCGCACATCTAGCCTACTTTCCACCATGTTTTTCTTTTCTTTTTCCTTTTTCTTGGGGGGGGGTCTTGGTCCCTTGCTTTTGTTTTTTTTCATCTTCAAAGCCTCAACTCAGCGGCCTACACCAAGAGCCTTACGAGACTACTAGTTTGATATGTCTCAGCAATAGACTTTTGCTTTGTCCCCTTACATTTCATACTTGAAGGCATGTCGTTGACATAGACTTAGCTGCCAAGTCCGGGCAGCTGTGGAGCAGTGCGTGCCAGCTGTCAAAGCACAGTGTTTGTTTGTCTCGCACTGTTATTTATACTGTATGTTTTGTAATTAACCCTAACAATGAAAGTTCTTGTACATAACCCTGGATACGAACAACAAGATAACCACAAATGAACACGAGGGAATAACATGAACGACAAAAAAAGAAAAACATCAAGAGTCATATTGAGACAGTAAGTAAACGAAAGACTCCGTTAATGTAGATAACAGCAAGAGAGAAGAACAAAAAACACACACACACAAGCAGCCGACAAACAGAGAAATGGAGAGAGGTGTTGGGGGAGGGTTAGAAAAGGAGAAAAACAAAAACAAACGAAGCAGGCCAAGTCTAATAACAGCCATTTCATGGACGAGCAAACAGTACACAAAGCAAAAGAAACGCAAGATTCGAATCGTTCGTGGATCGTGCAAGAGATTATCAAATCTAGGAGGGAGGGGACGGAGGTTTAAACAGAGCGGTGGGTCGTATTAGAGAGCGAGGGTGAGAGGAAGAAGATATAAGGAAGAGGGGGGAAAAAAAAAGGAGGAAGAAAGCAAGGCATATCTTTAGCCATGTTTGTAAAGCACAGCCTACTTCAGTCTGATGTCAATAGACAGTTCAGACACGGTGAAGGTGACAAAGCCATTCGAGTAGTAGGCTTCGGATCCGATAGAGAGATAGCCCAGGTAGTCGGTGCTCTTGGGGAAGCCGTCGCCGGTCATGGACAGAGTCTTGGTGACAAGGGGCAGCAGGTCGGCATCCATGTTCTCGACGGGGTCCGCGGGGACCCAACTGAGGACGTTTTGGTCATGGGAGTTGGTGCCAGTGTACAGGGAGCTGGGTGGGGAAGGGGTGTGGTTAGCGAATTGCCGGTGGTGGATGGCGCAAACACACGGGACTTGACTTCTTGACTTACAAGGTAACGCCACCAATAGTCTCGGTGGCAACGGCTCCGGCGCTAAGACCAATGGGCTGGGTAGCGGCGCCGATAGCCGCGAACCACACCATGACTTCGTAGGCGGCCAGGCTCGAGTTCTGGGCCTGGGTGCGGTCGGAGTCAATGAACATATCCAGTGCGACGTTGGCGTTGAGCGAGTTGGCAGTCAGGGCGTCGACGTCGGTGCTGGTGGCAGACTCGTTGCCGGGGCCGTAGGTCCAGTGAAAGCCGAGGTTCATAGCGGTGATGTCAGAGAGCAGATCAGGGAGGACGTTGTCAATCTTGGCGTTGGGGAAGGCGTGGACGGGCTGAGTCGCGGGACCCTGCTCGTACTCCCAGGTGATGGACCACTTGGGAGCGGTGGTGTTGGTAGCATAAGTGCCGTTGTTATTGGCCGTGACCTGCGGGAGAGACGGTTAGCATGTGAAGATGGAGGCCAGGGGCCGGGGCAGGGAGGAGAAGCGACTTCTGGCAGAGAGCCACAGAAGGTCGCAAGATCAACTTACGTTCATGCAAAGGCCGCCGACGGTGGTGTCGGTCAGACCCCACTGGTTGGGATTGACTACAAGACGAAGAGGAAGCCACAGGTTAGGTACGCAGTCACGATACAATGGCCATTGTTTTATGCCATACTGGCCACGGCAGAGAGGGAAACTCACGTGTGTACTGCAGACCCTCGGACGGCGGCGTGATACCGTACGAGTCCTGGCAGTACGTGCTAGTAATGACCTTGTTGTCGGTTCCGGACCACGGCGTGCCGTTGCTGCCGCCGCCAGAGCCGCCGGTGCCGCCAGAGCCCTCGCTGGGATCCCAGGGCTGGATGGCGAACAAGACAGCGAGCGTGACTCCGATGGGCAGGCCCACCATGCCGCCGTTGACAATCCACCGCAGACTGAGCATGGCCGAACGAGTGTGTGGGTGTTGATGTGGAGAGCGAGCGTAGCTGGAGGCGCACAGAGAGGCCAGAGACAGAGACACAAAGGGGGGAGGGTGTCGTGCAAAGGCGGCGTTCAGAGGACTGCACGAAGAGTCAATAAAGGCGTGGCACAGAGGTTGACGAGGGGGGAAAGAATGAATAGGGTTTTAACGAAAGGACGCCGCAAGACTGTTCAGAGTTGGTGCAAGAAGAAAGCCGCAGCGGAAGAAAAAATATATGTAGCGGGAAGATAATTAGACAGTGGGCTACTTGAGGACGTCCGAGACGATGGGCGAGCCAGAGAGACAGAAGGCAGGCACTGGTCAAAAGCGGTGAGTGCTCGTTAGGGGAGGAGGTGCGCGCCGTCAAACAGAAAGGCAGTTGCCAGCAGAGAGGAGCAGAAGGGAGCAGCGGTTGGAAAGAGCAGGAGCGGCGCAAGAAAAAAAGAAAAAGAAAAGAAAATACAAAAAAAGAGCCTGCGCAGAGGCAGAGAACAGGGGAATTATGGGCCGATGGGCGACAAAAGAGAAGGAGGCAGAAAAGAAAAAAAACACACACACTCACGAGTCCAAATTGCCAGCTGCGCGGTGGAATTTAGAGCAGGAACAGCAGCGTCGACCAAGGGCAGTTGCAGTTGCACGTATACGACTTTTGGGCAACAGCCAGCCATCGACCGGCCGGTCCTTCTATTTGTTATTTTCGGCCACTCCCCCCACCACCACAGTCAGTGGCTAGTTGGATGTTAGCCTGTCTGCAGTTAGTGGCTCTAGCGACTGTAGAACTTGGCTTGACTTGCCAGCGAGCGAGATCCTGCAGGGCAGCGTCCGTGATTCATGCTTGGACGTGTGCACATGTTCTCCAGGGCCAGCCGGCTCAGGGCCCCCTGGCCCCCCAGCATCACCACCACCCGCCGCTCACGAGACAGCCCAGGCGCCTGAGGCCACTGGACAGCCCTGTAGCCCAGCGAAGTTCAGCGCCCGCACGCCCTGTGGCCCCGCGGCCCCAGAGCCCTACAGGCCCCGCCGTGGCCCCCTCCGCCTCCCCCGTCTCCCCTCCCCTCCAGGTACAGGCGCTCTAGCACTGCCGGCATTATACCTACTGGCATCCCTCGCTCTCAGCCACCCATGCAAATGCTTGCTAATGCTTGATACAGGCCCTTCATTGCTCGTGTAATTTCTTTGCGCACCAATAAATCAATAAATTGGGCCTGTCGGCGCCAAAGTCCCTTTGCCCGTGGTCGGCGCCATTGCTATTTTTATTTTTATACTGGAAAAGAGCCACATCAGGCGGTCCATGTTCCTTTTATTCGGCTGATAATATACAGTCTTATTTTCTCAGGTTTTTCTCAAGGCCTGTGCCCATATTGTTCTGTTGTTGACGGTGTGGGTGACGCTGGCACTGTCTCTCCCTGCTCCAAGCTTCACAGAAAATATATACAAAAAGAAATAGAGAATGCAAGACGAGTATAGGTCCGCCGGCGCAAGGCATAACAACCAAGATGGCGTCGAGCCTGTAGAACAAGAAAAAGAAAAAAAAAAAAAAAAAAAAAAACACTCCATCGACTGTGCTTTTGCCAACCGCTGCCAAAGGCCCCGTGGCGGGAGCTCTGCCGGCTGGCTATTTTGGCACGACGATCTCATCTCTCCAAGGTGAAGACGTCCTCGCGCTTCCGACCAACATCCCCATGGCCGTGCCTGTCTTCGTCCCAGTTATATCGTCCCAATTCTTTCTCAAACCTTGCTGTCCGTATTTTGCAGAGCTAGAGCCTCGTCTTGGCTCTGTCAACGGTGGAGATCTGGACACACAAGTCATGTATAATCTGCAAGGGGAGTCGATAAAATGCATCTTTATATTATATGCCCTGACTTGTGTGTCCATTTATCGCATTTATTGTTATCTCATTTCTTCTTCTTTTTTTTCTTTCCATGGATGGGGAGGGGGGGCCGGGTTTCCATTCTCTCCCTTCTCGTGGTTCGCCTCCAGCCAGCCAGCCAGCCAGCACAACCAGAGAAGGATGTTCCCAAGACTCCGGCCTGGTCTTTCTGCGCCCTTTGGGACGGCGTAGAGCGCCACGGACACAAGAGCTGAACAAACTAGTGCTGGAGCCGGAGCTGAAGTCTCTGGGTCGTCTTGTCTTTGAATCCAGCAACTCGTCCTTTGGCGAATGTCGTAGTTAGTTACATCACTGCAAAAAGCTTGTGGTTATCTACCGCTCAGGCTAATGTTGCCATGACCCTCGCAGCTCGCTCGTCTTATCTGCGCCAGGGTGAGGAGTGTGAGTCCATATGGTCCACCATCGAGGAACGACAGCGGCAGGAGAGGGGGGCGCCAACCTGTGTCTAGCAACGTTTGTGATATCTTTCTCCCGCTAACTTCAGCCCCCATTGCCTTCACTACCAGCCAGGACTGATACGAAGCTCTGAGATAGCCCCCAGTTACCCCGCCCGTCATCCCCCTACCGCCCCTTCTGTAGATGATCAACGGGTAGCCTGGCCTGGCCTGACTTCCGGCTGCTTCAAATGCAACACATCATCAAGTAGTTATTCACGGACCTATGTACAAGTATCACATGGATGATTACGAGACAGCCCACGTAGAGGTACAAGTGTGTACGTATTCCCGGCCCACAAGCAAAACCCAGCATCTTCCAACGGACGGCCATATCTATATGTACACCACCTTGGTGTTTACCGCAGCAAGATTACCTGCGGTATGCCTTGCATTCGAGCGCCCAAACACACGGCAAGCAATCTGCTGCTGTGCTGCTCTTTTGGCGTCGTCCAGGTGTGTTGGTGTTGCGTGGCGTGCGGCTGATGTTGCCGTACTGTGATATCGATATCGGCCTCGCACTGCATGGCCACAGACAGAGACACACATACAAGCACGCGTACCACGACACAAGCGCATGCATGTCTATTTTGGCCCGCGGTGACGTGTAGTTTGGCCTTGTTTGACACAAATACCATGAATTGTTCTTCTGGGTCTAGAAGCCGTGGACAATTGAACCACCAAAACACGCTCTCCCAGGTCGGACCGGGGTGGGCCACTTTGTTAGGGTTGTTAAGGGTTTAGCGCAAAGTTCCAGGGAAGTTGCCGTGTTCTGTGCCTTCCCTCCGAAGTCCGAGAGGTGTCAGATCGGCTGCGGAACATGCAACCCAAGGATTTCGTGACAGAACAACTGGGTTTCTTTTTTTTTTTCCCCTTCTTCCATTCTCTTTTCCTGTCTCTTGCTTGACTGCCCTGTTTCCGTAGGACGACAACGATCTCGTGGGTATTGCGCCTGTGGCTGGTGCGGCGCAGCCTCACTGCTCGCTCCTGTTGTGTGGTGAATGAATGAATGAATGGCATAGGGCTCCCGACACTAGAAACCTAGAAACCTCGTATCTTTCGATGCTCGGTAGAGGTACCAATACCCACAAGCACACTTGTTCAAGCTCCTCCTCCCCCAACCCCTCCCATGCCTGGCTTGCTTGCATGGTTAAGCTTGAGCCAATACAGGCCTTATCGAGAATCCATAGAGGACCACCAAGGATTCAAAGTCGCCATCGAGGGACTTTATCTGCTCCCCTAGTGCCTAGTGCCTTGGTGCAAGTCCGGCCCAATTTAGCCTTCAGCATGACAAGGGCAAACAAAACGCAAAGCCGTATAGGCCAAGGCCGGTCTCCTCCTGGGCCAGGCCAGGCCAGGCCAGCCGGGGCTTAACCCTTGCCTTGCTACACGCATGTCCAAGAATGGACTAACTTGGTCAACTAGTTAATTGGTTAAGTGACGCTAGCACGTTGTATGTACACATGTATCTTGTTCTGCAGGGACAAGCAATAGCCAACATAAAGCAGCCGCAAAATGTGCCGGCTGCACTTGGCTTTGAGCAGGGTACCACGTCGATTCGATTGGGTTGAAGCGAAGCGGCCATGTTTGCTCGATTGGAATATGGTTCGGGGTTGAATCCACGATCTTCCAGGTGTCCGGCTGCGGTTATCTGGCAGCTAGGTATTCTAAAACGCCATCGCTAGTGTTTGAAAGCCTGGTTGATTGTACTTGAAGTTGACCCCTCGCCCCGATTGCAAAGGGGGAGGAGGAGGCTCAAGGCCATGTACATACATACATGATGACATGGACTACTTGCTACTTGGTTGCCAGACCATGGGTTTGTATGGACTCGTGTGCCATCTGAACCATGTGGAACACTTGCACAGGCTTTGTAACTACTTGTAGAAGCCGTGTTACGAGGCACACGTTTCCATGTGCCACGCGCCCTCTGTGTCGGTGTCTGTCTCTGCGTGCAATACAATAGGGTGTATACAAGCAGTGAAAGCATACACACACAAGTCCAAGATCCATACACATGTATGTACATGCGTCTCCCATCACGTTTGCTTAGGAATCTTGGGCACCTCTAGCCTGAATTAGCATAACCGCGGACGGCCCGTAGGCCCCCAAGTGTTACTTGCAATAAAAAGGGAAAAAGCTCGGATAGCGTTTGGTTGCTGCTACAAATACACGTAGTTAGTAGTTGCATAACTATTTACGTGCTTGCTTGGGCTTGCATGTATGCTCCCACTGAGTTGCGGTCACTATTACGAGTAACCAACTAGTTGGTTATACATAGCTGCTTGAACATGAAGGTCTTTTGTCCATGAGCAAATACATTCGTGTCTGTGTCTGTGTCTGTGTACCGAATGCCTGTGCTCCCATAAAAGGCCAAGACGGACTGACATCCAAACTATCAAAGCCTTTCTTTCTGCGACAGGGGCCACGTCAGGGGCGACTCAAGAGGGAGACGCTAAAGCCACACATCTCGACTGGTTTGGCCGGAGACCAGAGGCCACGCCGTAGGTGCCAGTCTTGACACACAAAGCGTAGATATACATGCGCTCTCGCCGCGTCGTTTTGCAGAGACTCGCTCAGATGTATTGGGATTCAAAGTCAAGAGAAGCTACTGCGTCATCGCGTCCACAAGCTCGAGTTGGACAAGACACAGGTCACAGAGACCATCCGAGTGAGGCGCATGATAACGTGGGGGCAGGGTGGTTAAGACAAGGAAAGCGCAGCCTCCCACGGCGCTGCGGTCGATGTTCGCCGAGCGGTAGCCGGAGACTAGGGTTTGGGGGGAGGGCGAGTGAGGAAGGAACTGCGGCGTGGCAAAAGGATAGTGGGCAAGTGCCCATTCTGGCGACCGCCCTAAGCTGCCACTGGAATCTGGAGCGGGTAGCTACCTGCAGACTCCTATTGCTATTGCATTCATTGGCTGTTCTGTTCGTCGTGGGCTGTCACTTCCAAGGCAGCGGCTACCAAGAGGGAAAGAACACCACTAGAGAATGCGAGAGGAAGAAGGAAAGGACCCCAGGGAGATGGAGGCACACAAGATTGCCCCTTCCCTATCTTCCTCATGCTTTACAGAGGAAGGAAAGGCCCGTAAGTCGACCATCCTTCTGGCGACTATCTTTCTCTGTTTTATTTATTTTTTTGGTTTTATCGAATAAGATTGCGAGCTTTTTTTTTCTTCTTTTTTTCCACTGCACAAGAATGGCGTCCCTGGAGACGGTAAATCCTACGGATTTTATTGATTGCACCAGCGTTGTCGTATTCGACCCCTTACCATTGGCAGCTCAACACATGAAAGAAGAGGGAAAAAAAAAAAAAAAAAAAAAAAAAAGAGAAAGAAAAAGGGCAGAAGGAAGGAAGAAACAAGTGGGGCCTGTTCGTTCCTGGTACTTGCCCATGGAGTGCAAGTGGATTGCCGACAGTAAATAGTGCAGAGGGCAAGTGCAAGTGCAAGTGAAGCAGTGGCTCTTGCGCTGTGCAGCTCTTGCCGGCTATGCTAGCAGCCCACTAATGTTTCTTTTTTTGAAGCAGCGTGATCAAGGCTGATTAAAGGGGACAATAAAGAACAAAAAAAACATGCCAAAATATGGACTCATCCTGTAGGGTTGACAGCGTCGCGCAGCTATTTTATCGATATTTTCGTGCTGGCTGCGAGAGGACTTGGTGGCCTGGGTGGTCCGCGGATTCAGACCGAGCGGCTCTATCGTTCATTGCAACTGCCCTTCTTTTTACATGCTATTTTTTCGCTTTGGGTAATTGCACTGGCTCATCGACGAGCGAGGCTTTATTATCTGTGGCAGTTGCTGTTGTTTTGCGAGTCCCGTCCAGCCTTACTCACCACCTGCATTTTCTGCCCGCTTCCTCCTTTTCCCTCTTCTTCTTGAACCTCCTCCTTCTTTCTTTCTTTCTTTTCTGTTCTTTTTTTCCTTCGTTCTTCACCACCATTCATTCGCTACTGGCCTCGGTCAACCTCCTGTTTTATTTACTATTTGCTTCTCCTCTAATCCTGTAGTGTGTTCTTTGGCCTCCAAGCCCGCACTCACGCTCTCCCGCGACCCTCCTCTTGTGTTTATTTGTACTTGTACATCTTAATATGCGTGAGCTGCCCTAGGAATTCTTACTCTGGTCACCACGCACGCCGTCTCTCGCTTTATCTTGAATCTTCGGACCTTTGTCCTACCCACACTCGCTCACCCACAAAATACACGACCTCCGCCGAGGAGAGGTCCCTATTGCTCCCTTGGCCCGCCAGCGCTTTGATTTCTAATTCTCCCCGTCTCCATCGGCCGCAGCATCAGACGCTCCGCCCGCCTCACTCTCCAGAGTGAACCCTCTGTCTCCCCTCCCACCTACCCAGCGTCTTTTGAAGAGCCAGCGCGCACCACCTGGCCGCCAAGATGCTCGGTAACAACGGTCAAAACCAGCAACACTATGACCAGCAGCAGGCATACGAAATAGACGAGTTCCAGCACTCGCCGCCCCAACAGGCCTACTACGAGGAGAACCAGGTGTACGGGCGCCCGATTGCCGGCTACTCCCGGCCCTTCTCGGCCCAGAATGGCCAGCAGCAGCCCCAGCAGATGTCTCCGCAGCAGCCCACGCCGCAGGGCAACTCGCCCGTGCCGCAGATTGCCGCGCCCGCCCACGTCGGCGGCTCGCAGATGAGCAGCTCGGGCGAGCTGATGAGCCCCTACGGCCAGGTCATGCCGCACAATGCCGACGGCCAGTCGGGCGCATCGCCCTCGTGGACGCCGCTGTGGGCGCCGCCCGGGTCTAGCACAACGCTGCGCTACAGCGTGCAGTCTTCGACAATGGACACGCCCTACCACTCCCGCCCGGGGACGCCGACGCTGGCCAGTGGTCGTGCCACTCCCCGCGAGGCCCTCCTTGCCGCCAAGGGCGAATGGGGCTCCACCATGGTAAGTTAAGCCCGCCAGAACAAAAGCGTTGAAGAATCTTGGTTCATCTTATTTTTGTAGCAGCCTCCCAGCCAACTGTCCCTCGCCGGCCTGCTCCCCGGCAAGAACGCCGAGGCCGGCCAGTCCTCCGATTGGAGCGGAAACTACAACATCGTGCAGCTCCACAAGCGCGACGATGCCGAGATCAACAAGGGTATCCGCCGCTTCATTTTCAAGTTCACGCCGCTTCTCATTGTGCTGAGCATCATCACCTACATTGCCTACCTGACCTACCGTATCTACTGCGTGGTGGACGCGCAAAAGACGTTCGACACCGTTTACGCCCAGGCCTGGGTATTTGTGGCTGTCGAGTGCTGTGTTGCCATTCCCTCGCTTGCCCACAACATCTGGACCATGTGGTCCTTCAAGAAGCGTAACCGGCCTATGCTGCGTCTCGAGGGCGAGGAGGTTCCCTTTGTCGATGTGTTTATTACTTGCTGCGGTGAAGACGACGACGTTGTCCTGGACACTGTCCGTGGTGCTTGCGAACAGGACTACCCCCGTGACCGCTTCCGTGTTGTCATCCTGGACGACGCCAAGGCCGAGTCTCTCCAGGCCGGCGCCCAGGCCCTCGCTCTGACCTACCCCAACCTGTACTACATGGCCCGTATCAAGATCCCCGGCCAGCCCCACCACTTCAAGGCCGGCAACCTGAACTACGGTCTTGAGCAAATGCACCTTCTCCCCGGTGGCGCTGCCCCCTTCATGGCTGCCCTGGACGCCGACATGATTCCCGAGCCCATGTGGCTGCGCGCTATCCTGCCTCACCTGCTCCGTGACCCCAAGATGGCCCTGGCTTGCCCTCCCCAGCTATTCTACAACACTCCTCCCTCTGACCCTCTGGCCCAGTCTCTCGACTTCTTTGTCCACGTCATTGAGCCTGTCAAGGATGCCATGGATGTCGCGTGGTGCACTGGTTCCGGCTACATTGTGCGCAGAGAGGCCCTGGACGACATTGGCAACTTCCCCCTGGGCTCGCTCGCTGAGGATGTCGCTACTTCGACCATGATGCTGGGCAAGGGCTGGAAGACTGCCTTCATCCACGAGCCGCTTCAGTTTGGTACCGTTCCCGAGGACTTTGGTGGTCACCTGAAGCAGCGTACGCGTTGGGCCATTGGAACTGTCGACACGTCCTTCAAGCTCAACTTCTGCCTGTGGGGTCCTGCCGTCGAGAAGATGAAGTTTTCTCAGCGTTTCTCTGGTTTCCTATACGCCATGCTGTCCCTGTACACCATCATTCTGTCCATCTCGATCTTCGCTGTCCCCATCATTCTCATCATGCAGAAGCCTCTAGTCGCCTACGCCACTGATGAGCAGCTGAGATGGCTGATGCGCGGCGCCTTTGCTGCTGTCATGACCAACCGTCTGTGCGAGTTCGCCATGTTTGCCCCTGCCGGCTACCACACCGGCCAGCGTGGCTCGCGTTACCAGCTCTGGATGGCCCCGTACATTGCCCTGTGCATCATTCGCTCCTTCGTCCTTCCCACCTGGCTGGGTGGCCAAACCCAGGCCTTCAAGCCTACTGGCTCGCTCGGCTCGGCGCTTAACGAGCGTGACCGCAGCACTCGCAAAAACATGTTTGTGCGTCTCTGGGCTATCCTGATCAACTACATGGCCATTTTCCACCTGGTCTTTGTCTATTTCTCTCTTGTCGGTGCCACCTCGACCACCTTCCGTTGCTTCGCCATCGAGACCACCACCAAGGCCGAGCTCAAGTGCCTGCTAACCCACGTCTTCTGGCCCCCGATCACTATCCTGTTCACCATCAACTCGCTGTGGACTCCCATCTCGTACGCCATCGACCCCCCTGCCATGCCTCCCCGCGAGCAGCTTCTGGAGCGCGACCCCAAGACCGGCGTTGCCCACCCGACTCCCGAGAGCAAGAAGATTGCCTTTGGTGGCCAGGCTGCCTGGTTCGAGCTCGAGTACACTCTGACGACGGCTTTCACCGCCCTCGTCTTTGCCGCCTCTTTCTGGTACTTCTAGACACCCAAAACAACTACTTCTCTTGCTGAAGAGCCCCTCCACTCGCTCGCAAGGCTCGGAGGGAGATGAGCTGACGAATTTTCCATGTCATGTGTCTTGTCTGGTTTTTGATTTTTCCTTTTTCCTTTTTGTTTTCGGGTCCTATAAACTGTCAAATACGGCACATGTTCACCCGCATGGCCGTCCGCGTCCTGATGCTGATGGCACTATTGCTTTTTTCATCCTGTTTCTCTCTCTTTTTCCTATGCCTTGTCTTTTTTTCTTGTTTCTGTCATCTGTGCACCTAGAGGTAAACGTCGTTTCTTTTTTTTTTTTCTTGGGGGTCATCATTTGTCTCTGCTTCTTGCGTTGTATTGTCTCGGACGGATTCGGAACGGACTGGTCCTTTCTTTATCTTTGTCACCTATGAGCATGTATCTCCTTGTTCTACTTAGCTTGCCGTCGTGTGTTTCTTTTTTCTCTCTTTCTCGAAGCTACAACATTATCTTGTCTACTACAATGCCGTTTTCTTTTTGTTTCCGTTTCCGTCCGTCTAAAAAGAAAAATAAGAAAAAAAACAAAACTTGAGTGTTCTTCGCTTTTGTGACTACCAAAAAAAAAAAAAAAAAAAAAAAAAGAGATGCCTTTTCGCATGTTCATACGTTAAGTTGGGATGATGATGAACATCCTCTGACCCCGATCCCTAACACAACACACCGCCATCGTAAATCCAAACAAAGGCCGCAGCCCGTGGACAAAAGCTTAGCTTTTTGTCTCTCTCAGCGCCGACCCGGCTGAAACATGCAGCTAACCCAAGTTGAACCCGAAAAGCAATGAAAAAAAGGGGGGGGCCGGGATGGGAAGGAAGACAAGGATCCTTGATTTTTCTTGGCTTGTTATGGTGGTGTTGTTGTTGTTAGTGAAGAGCCCTGCAACTATAACGCAAAGCATTGTCTAGATATTAAGGCAGTGTAGTGGGTGGGAGCTTGGAAAGTAATGTAAGGAACCAGTACTACGTTACTCTTTTTTTTTTTTTTTTTTTTTTTTTTTTTTACCTTTTCATGTAAGCTGACAGCCTCGATAGCGTGGGGCATGCCTAGGAGGACAGACAGTCATATAATACAATAACCACATCAATGTATATGGGTGAGGAGATGTTGGGTACAAAGTAAAATGAAACAAAAAAAGAGAGGGAAGAAAAAAAAAAAAGAAAAGAACGATGCTGCTGACGACCAATGATTGGCATGCCAGACCTTTTTTTTTTTTTTGGCTTTTTTTCTTTCTCTTTTTCTCTTCTTTTTTCTAAGAACAGACTTGGTATGTATGTATGTAGATACATCTGTTCGATCACTAGGTCACTGGTTGCCATGTTTATATTTACTTTACTTTTTTTGTTGTTTTTCTTTTCTGATTCTTCTTGCAAACCACCCCATGTCGAAAGGAAGTCAAAGTGCAGACTTGATATAGACGCCATGGATACAATTTCATGGGGCCAAAAAAAAAAAGTGGTCAACTTCCGCCTTAGTTTTGCCCTTTGCGCGGGCAGAGCGCAATAGACTACGTATAATCGTCATTCAAAGCCCCCTCTCCTCCTCCCCCTGGCTACGCTTTGGCTCTTGTGATGATGGGCAGTGACCAGTCAGTGAGGCATCATGAACTTGGGGAGAAAATTACGTATACAAATACACATGTCACATGTATGTATGTATGTATATTCCAGCATAGCACAGCAGCTGTTGAAAAGTACCTCATTGGGAAAACTTCCCTTTCTGGCTTGTCCACATGGTTGGCCTGTTCTTTTTCTGTATTTTTGTTTTCTTTCTTCTCTCGCGCACACAATGGGAGAGGATGAGGGCGGGCGGGGGCAGGAAGAACTTGGCCAATCGCTGAGCCTCCAGTTCTCCTTCCCTCCCTGTGGTGTGGCTATGTGGCTTTCCCCGCTACTTCCGCCGTCCTCCTCTCCTCCTGGCCCCCTCCTCCTCCTCCCCAAGCAGGACCAAACCAATCTGCCGTATATACGGGATCATCGCAAACGAACAACAAACATGGGAGGTCTGGTGACTGCAAAATGAGAAGAATAAGATGGAAGAAAACATCCGAGGTCTTTTTTCTTTTTTTTGGGGAGGAGAGGGGGGAATTAGATGTGTACTATGTATGTACATACACCTGGTTTCAAATGTCTCACACCACTTGGACTACACGTATACAAGTGCCAACCGCTTCGTACGGGTATGCCTGCTCCTCGTCGTCTCGACTAAGCAAGAGGCTGCTCAATTTGATACGCTCGATGGAAGGGAGGCTCTTTTTTTTTCTTCTTCTTTCTGGCGTAGGCTTGTGCATGGAGAGCCTGTAGCGCAGAGATATTCCAGACGATGGATGGATAGGTGGGTGGGCTGTTATTTGGCTCTGCAGTAGCGAGCAATCGAGACGCACATGTTGCCCTGTTGTCCGCTCCGAGCACCTCATTATCCATACCTTGATGTCTACTTGTAAGAGTGCTGTGCCCTTGCTGGTCTGGCTACCAGACACCCGGCCTTCCGGTTTTGCCTTGGTTTTTTTTCTCTTTCTATTTTGTATGGTTGGTGAACTAGTTATCTATAGGCCTGTTACATGTAGCAGAGTTATTGCCCTTTTCGGGATATGTTGAGTCCTCGAGTTCTCGAGTCGCTGGTTTCCCGAAAAAGAAAGAAAAAGACTTATACGTCTTTTTTGCCCTCTTTGGGATTTACCCGTTTAGGTAGACTTCCATTTCTGGCGACTTGCCTGAAAGGGAAACTGGGATTATGGACCTTTTTTTGACGTCCAAGTAGAGTCGTAGGGCTTTGGCTTTCTTTTTCGTTTAAATTCTTGTTCGGCATCATGGGTCCATCCTCCCCTTGGTAAAAAAAGAAACTCCATTTGTCATGGGTTATGCTATTTTTTTTTTTTTTGGGCGGCGTCCATCCCCCCCGGGGAAGCGTTGTTCGTGACTTCAGAGCCAAGTCATTTCTATAGCCCGATTTACACAAGCAACCTCTGGGGCTGTTCGCCTGTGCAGATTTCACTTGTTTCTAGAAACGTGTCAAGGACAGGCCGATGGTCTCTGCGCATGTCAGTCTTTGTTTTTCTTTTTTTTTTTTTTTTTTTTGGCTCGTGGGTCTTCTTCTTCCATGCAACCAAATTAAATGGTAGACTCACTTGCCACGCTGGTCTTCATCTGTGCAATTGTTTTCTTCTTGGGCGTTGCGTGCGGATGGCTGAGAGCAGGTCCGTCTCGTCTGGGCCGGGGGACGACGGAGCTGGGCCAGCCAGCCAGTATGTAGCCCACCTCTGTGGCCATATAAGTACACGACATTCGAGACCTGCATGAACAGAGTCTGTTTTTTTTTCTTTTCCCTTTTCTTTTCTGCACGTCGTCTTCCGGACTTCTCTCCCGTCGGTAGCGTTGCACTGCGTGCTACTCTGTGCGGCTGGCCCTGAATGTCTGGGTTACAGAGCATTGCAGACAAGATCTTGGGGGAGGGAGGGACTCTGTGAGTGGAGAGTGGGCTGCAGATATCGTCTAGCGAGTCTAAGCATCCTGTCTATGTATAAGTGTGTTATGCTTGCATATAATAATCCTTTATTCAGGAACGGAACCAATCCACGGCCGCCATGCCAAAGGAGAACAACATGAGGGTTGGAAAAAAAAACACCGTGGCCAGGGCCCCGCCGGCAAATTCAGGGGCACCCGAACAAACCAACCTCCTCTGCCTCTGATCCCGCTGCTATAGAAGAACAGGAAGAAGATACAGTAAAAAAAAAAACAAAAACAAACAATAACACAAGAGGAACGGGAGAAAAAGGATTCTCGCCTCGTCTGTTGTTCTGGCCCGGACCTTTGTGTTTTGGTCCCTTATTATCTTTTTTAAATTTTTTTTATTGACGAATAACCATCTTCCTTGATGGGATGGAGGGAGGTCTGGCTGCATGGCTAGAGTTATTGAAAAAAAATACTCCTAAATGTGCATCCGCAAACACAAAGAGTTAGTTCACCGGGCCCTCCTGCTCCATTGAATCTATTTTGCTACTTCTGCTGCTGTTGCATTGGCCATCTGATCCCATGGCGTGCCGCTTAACTTTCTGGAGATGGAGTCTTCCCCCCCCTTGGCATCTCCTTCTCTCCCTTGGCACAACTCGCCAAAAAAAGCAAAAAAGCAATGGCACGAGGGTTGATTAACATGTGCATCCATACATGCACGACACATGCCAGCCAAAAGGGGTTGGCGAGCGCGGTTGTCAGTGGTCTACCAAAGCCTAGAAGCATGTGGTGATCGGGCTGGACAGGACTGGCTTCTGGAGCACAGCGAGAGTGGCTTGAATGCTTGTTGTTAGCAGACAGTCTAGTCTGGCGGCTGATCTGAGAATGTGTGTACATACATGGGCTAATGTCCCGTCTACCGAAAGGTCACACAAACAGTGCCCGTCAGGATCTGGCATCTGCCAAAGACGATGGCCGATGGCCGGCTCTAATTCCCGTGTCTCTCTCACACATACGCTTGTAAGTATTCTCCCACGTCGGCGGTTTGAGAGGGCGACTAGAGCGGTTGTTTCGCAGGCCGCGTGGTCTCTCTGGAGGCCTTGAAAACTTGGCACTTCTCAAGCCGGTAGACCGATGACTCTTGCTTGCTCTGCCGCTCGGTGGTTCCCCGGAAATACCATGGGCTCTCTGGCCGGTCAGTGGCCTGGGCCTACAGCCCATATTAGGGGGGGAGAGATAGAGAAATGAATTGGATAGCCTGAAGCAACTGGCCACAGCTCGCTTGTAGTACACACATGCATTAAACAAGCTCGAGCCGCTGCACGCGTCTGAACTGGGCCAAAAGGCTCAGTCAACTGTATTTCCGAGCCGGTGCCGGATAAATCGAGTCGGGCTTTTATGGGCAAATTTGGTCGTGTGACGACTCAGCTTGAAGGTAGAGGGCGCCGACTGCAGTGAACGGTTGCGAGGTTTGGGGCCTCACAGTTGTTTAGAATGTGGTATCCAAGGCCGAAGTCCAGGTGCACCAGGCTTCAAATAAAAGCGATCGATCTACTGGATCGTGGAGCAAGTATCACGAAAAGAAAAAAAGGCATTGGCGACTGGGGCCGCCAGAACCAGGCTGGCGTGAGCGTGGAGAATAAATATGCCTGGCGGCGGGCACCTGGCTACCAACGAAGGAGCTTGTTGTCCCGCATGTTTTGGATATAGTAGATGCTTGGCCAACATCTGAACAGTGACGCGGTATACGCGGTAGAGCGTAGTCCGAGGGGGGGAGTGAAGACGAATGCATCGTATCACGGAGGCGGGGGGGTATGATGGACTCTTTCTTCCCACCGACGAAGCTCCCCGTCTATAACTACGAGACACTTCTCCCGATGGAACCTGCCCCGGCAGAAGCACAGCGATATTTTTGATCCCATTCCCAAGAATCGTGCCGGCAAGTTCCGACAACTTTTGGAACCCCCCCCCCCCCCCCGGTGTTACACAAGAGCCTCCAGACCAACGACAGGGACAAACTACAGATGAATTCGGGGGGTTCATGCCTGGTCCTGGACCAACGTGGAACTGCCTTTTCTTGTTCCTTACGTTGATACTGGCTGTGAGTTTGCCAACGTTTCAGCTTTTGCCGCGGTGTGCTCTGGTTGACCGAGGCAGAGCACGAACTCGCGTAGCTATATCGACATGTCCTCGCTGGGGATTCTCCGGAAAGACGCATCTAAATCAATGTCTACACAAGGCACACCGGCTACTCTCTCCGTCGATCCGACGAGTATCTCTTCGGGGTCTCCGCTATTGTGTGCTTGTCCATGTTTGGCCAGCAAAAGCAAAGAAAAAACATAAATCCTTGGTATTGACACTTTGTCCTTAAATAAACGAAACCCTCCCCCCCCCCCCCCCCCCCCCGAATGTAGCGCCCATTTCGGCCGCTTTTTTTTCTCACTCCATCTCTTTCCACCTCTTCACGTCGTAATTGGTCTCATTGGCTCCAGCTTTCCCTTCTATCTTGTAAGCCAGGTTAGTGATCATTTCATTCATTCGTTGCCTTTCCCCATTTACACCCAACCAAGCCCGTACATCCTATCCATTATTTTTATATCATTTTGCCTTTCCCCTCCACTCTGTCACAGTTCCAAACGTTCAACGGCTTAGCCAAAGTGAGCCATGATGCGCGTCTGGGCCTCGGCTGTGAACTGCGCCATCAGAGGGGCAGGGTTCAGACCGGCGGCGGTGCACAGAGTCTTGGTGGACGCAACAACGCGCGAAAGGCTCTGGCCCTGCAGCATATCGGCCTCCAGGGCCTGGGCAACCCAGACAAAGACCTGGTCGGCGCGCGAGGTAACGGCAGAGTTGTTCCTGTTGAGGGAGATATGTTAGTATATTGAGTCTGAGAATCGTAGAAAAAAAAAAGGACGGCATGTTACTTACTTGTCCATCAGCTCAGCAAGGAAGGAGTAGGCGTAGGGGGCAGCCTCGTCGTCGTTAACGACGGGCATGGTGAGAACCCACTGGTCCACAACAGCCTGGGCATCGCCAACAGCCGTGGGGCTGAAGTGGAGAATCTTGGCAATGGCAGCGCAGGCGTTCTCGGTGGCATAGACGTTGTCCTCGGACCGGGCCTCGGGGAACTGGCCAATCTGGAGGAGAACAGGAAGGGTAGTAGAGAGGAACTGCAGCCAGGAAGGTCCGCCACGCTGGGCAATGACACCAATGCCGTAGGCGGCAGCCTGGCGGATGGCAGGAGAAGCGTCCTGGCAGCCGGCAATCAGCGGCTCAGACACGATGCTGGCGTAGCGGATGCTCTGGTCACCGCAGTACTCGAGAACATCATCAAAGATGCACAGAGCCCACTGGCGCTGGGTAGGGTCCTCGGAACGAAGGAAAACAGTGTACAGCTCCATCAGGCGCTCCCAGGCGGGCAGGAAGGCGGTGCCGTGGTTCTTGAAGATGGCATGGAAGGCCTTGTTCATGTCAGATAGCAGAGTCTGGTCATCCTCAACAGCCATCAGCAGCTCATCGGACTCATCATCGTCGACCTCGCCAGTGCCGTCTTCCTTGTCCTCGAGGCGCTGCTTGACACGGTCCTTGTAGTCATCCAGAGCAGAAGTAGCGCTCTCAATGAACTTTTCCATGTGGGCAGTGCTCATGCAGTTGGGGCCAACGACCTCAACCGACTCGTAAAAGCCCTGGTACATCTCAGCGAGCGTGTCAATGGCAGGCTCGGCGGTCAGCACATCCAGAAGCTTGTCCAGAGTGGGCGTCCACAGGCCAGCCATCTCGGGGGAGGTAGGGCCGTAGGCCTTCTTGTAGCAGTTGAGCAGAGCGGGAACCAGCTTGGACGACACAAAGCGGACGGGGTCGTGGAAGAAAAAGGCTAGACCAGGAAGAGCAATATTCTCCATGATCTTGGGCACAAACTGGACAAAGTGCTGCTCCAGGACCTGGGCGTAGACAACCAGAAGCTCGATAGCCATGCGCTTGTCCTCCATGATGCTGGTGCGAATACCAATCATCTTGCCCTTGACAGGGACCAGCTCCCATCCCTCCTCGTTCTGCATCTGCTCAATGTGCTCCTCATCCTCGATAAGGGTGATGTCAGCCTTGGCGCTAGCAAGCTCCAGAAGAGGGGGAATGACGGTGGGAAGAAGGGGAAGGAAGTCGGTATCAAGAACACGGCACATGCGGCCCCAGCAGTGCATGAGGTACTGCTCCTGTGGGTCGTCGTCATCCTCAATGCTGTTGTTGATGGTGCGGAGAAGCTCAACCAGAGTCTGGGCATCAGCACCCAGGCGGTCCTTGCCGACAGCCAGAGCAATCAGAGTGGCGCACTCCATGGCCTTGGCGCGCAAAAGACGGAGCTCCTTTTCGTTGTTGCCACGGAGAACATTGAGCAGGATGGGCATGAGGTTGTCGTAGTACTTGCCAAAGGTAGCTTCGGCAGCATCAGCAATGGTGGCAATGGTGGAGAGGGCCTGCTCCTGGACAAAGCGCTTGTCCTGGAGGAGGTTGAAAAGGCGGGACAGAAGATCGTCCAGGTAAGGCTCGAGGATGTCCTTTTCGGCCTCCTCGCAGAAGTTGACCAGGGCGGCAGCAGCGTGCGACTTGACACGCGGCTCAGGGGAGTCCAGAACAGGGATAATAGCCTTGAGGACGCGGTCATAGTAGTCGGTCTGCATCTTGGGGGCAAAGTCGGTGCTCATCTGGCCGAGAGCGTTGCAGCCGGCCCAGCGGACACGGGGGTGGGCATCGGACAGAGCAGGAATGACGAGGTCAAGAACCTGGCTCAGCTCGCCAATCATGAGCTCACGGCAGCCCTCGGAAATAGCAGAGATGGCCATCAGAGCAGCGTGGCGGTCTCTCCAGGCCAGAGAGGTCATCATGCGCGGCAACCAGTTGAAAGTGGGAGCGAGGATGGTCTCGCCACCAAGCTTGTTGGCCAGACGGTCCATGGTCTGCTCGCCAGCAACGTGGTTCTGGTCGCTCTCGTCTTGGTCGAGGTCCTCGCTCTCGAGCCACTCTGCAGCGTCGTCGTCATCCTCGCCCAGGTCGGTCATGAGGCTCAGGCACTGGGTGATCATGTCGTTGGTGTATGAGGAGTCCTTGCGGCACATGGAAGGAGCATAGTCGGCAAAGGTAGCGAGAAGCTCCAGTGCGTTCTGGCGGCAGTTGGACTCGAGCTCCTTGTCCTGGACAACAGAAATGCAGAAAACAACGACGTTGTGGAAAAGAGGCTTGAACATCTTGGGAGAGCGCTCAGCCAGCTCAATAAGCGAGAGCAGGGCCTTGGAGAGGTCGTCGGACTCCTTGGAGTCCTTGATGGGCGGCAGAATGTTCAGGATATCAGGAATAAGACCGAAGAACTTGGCTTGAGCCTTGCGGCCCAGACCGGAAAAGAAGGAAGCGAAGGCGTCAACAGCAGCCAGGCGAACCTGAAGGTGGTTGTCTGTGTTAGTAGAAACAATTCATAGAAGGACTGGGGGCGTGCTTACAGAGACGGCATCGTCCTTGAAGCCCTTGCTGAAGACACCGGCGATGGCCTCTTCGTGCTGCTTCTCGATGATGGCGGGAGTGGTGGCGAAGACACGGAAAGCGGTCTCGCGCTTCTCGGCCTCGGGGGCCATGGACAGCTGGAACAGGGCGTTCAGCAGCTCGGGCCACGAATCGTCTGGGGGAGTTGTTAGTACGGGAGTCGGCGAGATGTCTGCCCAGCCACGGAGCACGGAAGAGAATGCACAAGGGCGTACCGTTGTCGGTGTATTGGCGAGCAATCTCAGCGACGGCATCGCTGATCTTGTTGCGCACGGGGCGCTGGGTCTCGCTGGCCAGGCTCTCCAGGATCTTGGCGCGGACAGCAGCGGCCTGGTCGGCAGCCAGAGAGTAGAACATATCAACGCTGTCACCTTCGGCGTTCTTGCGAGTCTTGGAGGCGATACGGCGGAAGATAACGGCGCCGAACGAACGGGTCTGAGACGGAGGGGGAGGCCAAGGTTAGTTGGGCACATGCGGGCGTCTGTGGGTTGTCGGTGGCGGGGCTTACCGTCATGTCCGGAGACATCTGGATCTGCTCGGCCAGGCCCATGAGCAGGACCTCGGGCCGCTTTGACGTCCAGTTGGACTGGAGATGCTCCTCGGCCTGGGAGCGCACCGAGTTGTCGGCCGACTGGAGAGCCTGCAGCAGCTGGCCCAGCTCGGTGGCGACCTCAGCTGGGAGGACCGACATGTTGGATATGAGGGGGGGGAGAGGGGTTCGGTGAGATATGGGATGCGGGCAGTTATCGCTGGGGGGCGGAGGCCGGAACGAAAGTGGCGGGCGGAACGCTGTGGTGTTCGGCTCGGGAGATATCACTATCACAGGAGGGCTCTCAGGGTGCCGGTGAGGAAGAAGAGGAGAGAATTAGTATGGAGACGGATGCCGGAATCTTCTGTTCGGGCCGTCGTGGACGAGAAAGAAGAAGAGCGGGATGCAAAAAGGCCGCAAGCAAAAGAAAAAAAGAAGACAAAAGGCAGAAATCACCCAGACGCCTGGTGACAATTTTTTTTCTTCTTTTTTATTTGGGAGCGAGTTGGCTTGGAACTTGTTTGGAGGAGGAGGCCAAGGAATAGAATAGTCTGACTGGGGGGACAATATTTGCTGGAAATTTAAGAGTGGGGTTGCGCATCAGGGCTTTTCTTTTTTTTTTATCAGGGCGGGCGGGAAACAAGGCAAAAGAAGAGCCCAGGCGGCAACAGAGCCCAAGTACAGATACATGCAGCCGCACCACTCTGCGCACCACAGCCGCTGTACCGGTACTTCTAGCCAGGCAGACCGGCACATGTGAATAGGCGCTGGAGCCAATCACTCGAAGGCTTTACACGTGCTGGCAGCCTTTCCAGGCTCGCTCCGTTTTGCCTGTAAATTTCTTGCCGTGACATCGCTTATCTTATCAGCGGGGTACTGTCTACACGTCATTGTGCAAGAGCCAGGGGATGTGGGAGGTACCCTGTACTAAAAAACCAAAGGCACAAAACTCTTTCTTGCAAGGCGGTCAGAAGATCCATGCGACTCAACTCAGGCCATCACAGAGGGGAAGAAAAAAACACTTGAGCCGTCACAAACTTCGCTTCACTCACTCTCGTTATGCGGCCGAAAAAGACGCTTGGCAGTCGGTGGAGATTGCCAAGCAAAATGCCAGCTGGCAGGTCTGGCACAGCCTTTGTGCATAATCTTTGAGATGTTCTTGCATTGGGGTCTGCAGTTAACCCTGCTAACCCTAGAATCGTAGATCACCATCACCAACTTCAGGCCTCTCGACACTCGCTTCTTGATCTTGCCACCTCCCCTCCCCCAGCTCCTGTGCAGACTTAGGGTTATCGCGGGGGTCTCACTGCCCAGATGAAGATTGACATTGACAATCGCTAGAATACCATAATATCAATATGTACCATGTACCTGTAGCTTTCATGTGCACAACAGGCAGCATCAGTAGTTCAAGACATTCCGTTAATTCTCTCTTTTATCAACCCCATCATTTACTTGCGTGTCTGTCTTTGCTTAAAGCATCGCCCATCTCATCCGTTTCCATCCATCATTTCGCCTTCGACATCCATTCCCCTTCTCTTCCAAAACTCCACCAACCCCCAAAACCACTGACATGGACGCCTCCGCCGCCATCCCGGCGAAAAGCCCCAGTCCCAACAACAGCTCTGCTAGCTCTGGAACTGCTGCCATCCCGACTTCTTCTTCCTCCGCCTCCGCCTCCGCCTCCGCTTCCGCGGCCCCACGCAGCATTCCATCGCGCCAAACCTCCGCCGCCAGCCTCCGCATCAATGCCGCGTCCGGCGGAGGCCCATCCGCTGGTCTGGCCGTCGGCTCTCCTCCCGCCGTCAACATCCCCGTGCTAGCCAACCATCGCCAAGCTCTCGCCGAGAACCTGCACAGCATGCCCTCGTCGCCGCGCTCAGCGAGACATCCGTCCTTTACGCAGGCTGCTCTGCAGGACCTGGTTAGCACCCAGAGCCATGCCATCCAGCGCAACCGCAAACTGGACCCGCGCTTTGCGGACAGAGACTGGCGAGACGTTAGCATCGGCGAGCTTGTTGTCGCGGATGACGTGAAATGGGTGACTATGGATACTAGCGTGCAGGACGCAACTAATGTATGTCTCTCCTGGCCTGGACCCCCCTTACTCCATACGGCGGACAATCGAGCTTCTTCCGATGGCTAACCCTAGACAGGCTCTCTTGAAAACCTCGCCCACCAATGCCGTTCTGATCCGCGAAACCGAGACCTCCGAGTCTGCCACCTCAACCTTTGACTATAATGATCTAAATGCATACCTGCTTGTGATTGTGGGCATCGCGAAACCCGACGATGAAACTCGCTCTACATATGCTGAAATTGCCACCAAGGCACACAAGGGACAGGCCCTGTCTCTGCGCGACATCCAGCCGGTATGCCGCAAAGAAAGCCTGGTGGCATTGCCGCATAACGAGAAGCTCGACAAGGCCATTGAAGTTCTGGGAAGCGGAATCCACCGCCTGCTGGTGACTGACGACAATGGCCATGTTGTTGGCATCCTGGATCAGCTAAAGATTGTTGCGTTTTTCTGGAAAGAGGGCATCAATTTCCCTGCCATTGATAACATGTACTCGTCAAGCATACAAGATGTCGGAATCGCCGCCAAGACTGTCTTGTCGGTTAGGTACAGTAGTGATCCAATCTTGCTTCTCTCTCTAGGCGCCGTCCATTCTAACCACCCCCGTACTATAGCCAAGACAGCCCTCTCACCGAGGCCCTCATGCTCATGTTCAACGAGGGTCTAACTAGCGTTGCTATTGTCGACTCGGCGCAAAAAGTAGTCGGGAACATCTCGACTGTTGATGTCCGCCACTTGACGACTTCTTCTAGTGCCCATCTGTTGCAAAACACCTGCCTTAACTTTATCTCGGTCATCTTGAACGCCCGTGGCGTGGACCAGGGCCGAGACTCGTTTCCCGTGTTCTACGTCACAAAATATTCAACTGTGTCACACACGCTGGCCAAGCTTGTCGCCACCCAATCACACCGCATGTGGGTGGTCGAGGCTGCCTCGCCTGCCAACTCAAATCCGACGACACCTCTGCTCCCGCAAAAGACGCCAGTGGCGGCCACGTCCTCAAGCCCGGTCTTGGTTCCATCCGGCCCCGCCACTCATTATTCGTCATCGCCAAACCACGTGTCCTTTTTGCTGTCCAATGCCGGCAGTCACAGCCATGCCGTGTCAGGCCGCCTGGCTGGCGTGGTGTCGCTGACAGACGTGCTCAACCTGTTTGCCAAGACCACCGGCATGAATCCCGCCGACCCAAATGAGCAGCGGGCCAGACGTAGAAGAAGCTCGAGTTCTTCGGTGCGTCCCAGTATGGACGCGGTTCGTACCAGCCTGGATATGCGTCGTTGAAGTACTTGCCATTGTCGCACAAGCTTGCTTTGCTTGCATTGTGTCGTGTTGGTACCCTTTTCTTTTTGTGATTAATCTTTTGTGATGAGTATATTTCGGCTTACCATCGTATTAGTACCTGGTCATGGATTTCATTCCTGGGCCTCGGTATCTTGACTCTCCACTAAACTGTACATTTTGGGAGAGACATGTTTTGATCGATTTCTTGTTCTTGTGTAGTGTTTTACGACCCAAGTCTTATGTATGTATATCAAATCACGCCATGGGTTATGGATAACTACTCATGTCTCATGAATTGCCTTGCTTGCAAACTTTTCCAACCTGTGTGTATTATGAAGACGCTCAACTGGTATTGAAGGGGTATCGAATCTAGCAAAGATGCTCTCTGGGTGTTGGATAGCATGGGATGAACATGTGTCTGATGGCCTGTCAAGTGCGCCTCATGAAACAAACAGAGGGCCGTGTTTGCTCTTGAGCCATGTAGGAAGAAAAGACAGATCCAAACAAACTCTGTGAATGTTTGCTTGAGGCTTCTGGTAGACAAGCTGCCAGGTCTCTCTTACTGCTTGCTGCCCTCTTCCTCGGCGGCACCAGCAACACGCTGCTGCTCGGCGCCGGTAAACGTCGCAGCGCCCTGCTGGAGCGCATGCACGAGAAGAGGAATGGAATCGGCCTTGAAGTCCTCGGCGGCACGCACGCGGTCAAGATCTTCAGCGAGCTCGCTGGTGGTGCGCTGTAGGTAGTACGCAGAGAAAGCGTCATTGGTGGTCATGGTGTCTGGCATTTTGAGGCGGTCTTCTGGTGGGTGGGTGGGTGGGTGGGTTGGAAGGAGAGTATAGGAGAGAGAAAAAGAAAAGTTTTCGAATTCAAGTGGTGTTCGCTAGATGCTAGACTGAGATTGTCAAATTTTGTTGGATAGTGTAGAATGCGTTTAGGGTTCAGTAGGGTTACACCAGACACACGGTGCCACGCCCCATTTGTTCTAAGTGGTGCTCCCTACACAAAACTTTTAATCACAAAAAGCTGACACTTTCAAAAGTCATCGCCACCTACTTACACGTCATATCTTCCATCACATCGTAACCGCTCGCAAAAATGGGTAAAATCTCGGCAGAAACGGAGGCCCTGCTAAGCCGCGCGATGGCTTTCAAAGAAAAAAACCCCAAAATCTCCATTGCACAAGCGGCGCGTCAATTTGGGGTCCAGAAAGACCTCCTTAGGAGGCGTCTTATTGGCGTCCGTCCAGCAAAAGGAAAGAAACCGGCGTACCGGCTGTTCTCGGACGGCGAAGAGGCTGCTCTTGTTGATTACATTAATCGATACTATGGCTCCAACTATCCTCTGTCCAAAGAAGCCATTGTGTCCTTTGCCAATGGGATTCTGAGAGCGCGGTGTCATTCAGTCGACCAAGACCCCCTGGTCGTCGGTAAGAACTGGGTCACTCGGTTTCTCGCTCGCAAAGAGTACACGGTCCTGCACCAAAAGACTCTGGATGCACGAAAAAGAAAAGCAGAAAACGCTGATGTCGTCAACGCGTGGTTCCTTCGTCTTGAAGAAACTATTTCAAAGTATGGTATCGTAGACGCAGATATTTGGAACGTCAACGAGATGGTGTTTCAGCTGCACGTGGAAGATGGCCAAATGGTGGCCACGACGGAGCCGAAACTGGCCAAGAGAACAACCTTTGAGACTCGAGATACTGCTACTCTCATCGAAAGTGCGTCTGCCGCTGGGGAAACTTGCCCTCTGTACGTAGTATTCAAAGGTGCAGAACATCTCGCGAACTGGCGCGATGTCTCCGACGTGCGTCCCCCTATGCAGGTTTCTGTTTCGAGCACCCGCTGGAACACCGACAGAATCCAGTTGGACTGGATCGACCTTTTCCATCGCCAAACTGAGAAATACCGCATTGGCAAGCATTGCCTTTTGCTCCTGGATGGCTTCGGGTCTCATCACACAAAAGAGTTTATGGACAAGTGTGAAGAATACCGTGAGTTTTTACTTGTTATGTTGATAACTACATCTTGCTATATAAAAGACTAATAATTTAGATATCCATCCATTCGTCTTTCCCTCCAATACGACACACCTTGTGCAACCGCTTGACGCCAGCATTTTTCAATGGCTGAAGCTTGAATATTCAAAGCATCTTCTCGCCGCCCACCGCGACGGCTTCAATGACGGAATGAAAGAGAGCTTTCTTTCCAACGTCGCGCAAGTCAGAAAGAAAGCACTTCGGTCGGAAGTCGTCAAATCTACCTTTAAAAAAGCAGGAATTGTTCCTCTGGATCGTACGATCGTCCTGTCGAAGCTCCCTGCGCCGCCTCCAACTCCAGAAAGGCCGAGCACGCCACCTGTGCAAGATGCAGATGAAAGCTCCCCTTCACCTCCAGGTACGCCCCGTACCTATCATCGGGTTAAGCGGTTGTGTGATAGAATAAACAAGGCTATGAAAGGGACTGATACACCTCGGGATGTATTGGAAGACATTGCTATACTTCAAAAAGTGGCAATTCGGGACAACTTACACGCAACGCAGGTTGAAGGTGATCACAGCATGGAAGAGGAAACCAGAAGTCAACGTAATTACAACCATTTGGCTCGTAGTTTTAACCTTCAGCTAGGGGGTTCAATGGATCGCGTGGAAGCCCGCCATGTGACCGACAATCTCGAGCAAGATGAAGCAGAGCGCGTGGCAAAGGCGCAAGCGAGGGCGCAGAAGAGAGTACGGAGAATGAAAAGTAGAGCGGCTAATTTGCGGCAAAGGCAGGTGAGTTGCGAAGCTCGAGAGCAAGAAGATGAGATTCAAGAAGAAGAAGAAGAAAAAGAAGAGGATGTGTAGCTATGTTTGTTTTCGATAGGCCATCAAAACCTGTGTCTTGATGTTTTTGTAAATATGTTTTTTTGAAAGTGACGATTGTCAATGGTTGATGTTTCTGTGTGGTGAGCACCATTATTTATGGACGTCACTTTGAATAAGTGGGACGTGGCACAGTTACACCATGATTCCAAGAACTCCAGGTACATAGTTACACATGTACATAACTACACAGGCCTAGATACTCAAAGCTGTTTCCCATAGTTCTCATCTTGGCTGATCCATGTCCAAGCAGAATCAGTTTCCTTGCCAGAAGACACTGCTATTTTGTTCTCTCTTTCAAGCTTGGTTAGGATCTGCTGCACGTTTCCACAGGCGGCTTGCTGGAGATTGGCAGGGGTTGTTGTGTAAATGGCTTGCACCAAGTCCATTGCCGACCAGGCGTTGTCCGTTTTGTTCTGAGACTGAAGCTTCTGGACGACCTCGCGCTCTCTCTTGGCCCGGTGCTCAATGTACTCAGCAATCAACGCAGGCCCGTTCTCAACGACTGCGCCGTGGCCCGGATACGCACGGCCGGTGAAAAGGGCGCGCATGCGATGCAGGCTATTCAGGTAGACGGACAGGTCCTCAAAGACAGAAGTACCGTGACCAAGCACGTTGTCACCCGTTAGCATTGCGTCTTCTTCCAGCAGCAGGAAGCACATGTGGTCAGTTGTGTGGCCTGGAGTGTGGTAGGCGCGCAGCGTTGCGCCGTTGACGCGGAATTCGTGCCCATCGGTCATGTTAGTCTCGTTTTCACCCGGCGCGCTCTTGAAGATTGTCGCGCGCGGACAGAGCCGGACAAGGTCTCTGGTGCCGCCGGTGTGGTCCCGGTGCCAGTGTGTAATCAGGACGTCCCTGACCGTGGCGTTTTCGGCATGCAGCACCCTTTCAAGGGTCTCGCGCCACTGCGCCAAGCCCTGGCCTGTATCGACCAGAATGCGCTCGCGGCCAGTGCCAAGGAGGTAGGTGTTGGTACCCTGGAGCGTGAACTTGCCGGGGTTCCCGCCGTTGATACGGATGCATCGTTCCGAGAGCCGGTCAAAGTCCGGCAGGGCAGGCAGGGCGGGATGGGCCATTTTGGTGGGAGAAATAGTAGCAGAGGCAGCGCAGAATCCTGCTCGAAGATTATGGCGCAGGGGCATTTCTGGTAGCCGGTAGCAGTGGAGAGAGAGAAATGAGCGAGAAAGGACGGACGGCCCGTGATTCCGTGCGTTCGTGCGTGCTTGTGAATGGAAGGAGCGGATGGTGACACAAGAAATTAGGCCGAATGGGGAAGGACCCACTGTTCTCGGGACTGTCTAGGGTCTGTCTAGGGTTGGCCGTCTTAAAATTGCTAGACGTCAATCGGCGACAGCAGAAACGCAGACGGGAAATTTGCCTTGTGAATGTTGATTTGCACTTTTTGCGGCCCGGCGTGTCTAAGCTTCTCGTTCCCAGTCTCCAGCTCCAGCTCCAGTTTCCTCGGTCGAGTTTCCCGCGCGTGAGACTCCCATACGGCGCCTTAGAATTTTTTGGTTCATGGGCGCAGCTGAAAAATCGCTTACTTAATATACCACTACGCAACAACCACAAAGCAACAAAAGGCGTCTTGTCTCGTCCGATCTCGACAATCGCATCGCACCGAGTTATCGAAGCTTCCGCAGGCCTAAGTTGGAGTCTTTTGCCGCCGCTCGATTGCCCGATCCCGATTGCCGCTCACGACAACTTCTCGGCTGCCCTCTCGACGCCCGCTTGGTAATCCGCCGCCGCACTCCGTCTCCCCCTTAATCGCATTGCGGAATACAACATCGCCAGAGCGCTCCAGCTCCAGCCTCAGCTCCTGCCCGCTGCTGTCTCTGCTCGCGAATAATCCGCACGGCCTTCTGGCATCTATCCGCATCCAGGCTGTCCAACCATGTCGCGAGCTTCCGGCAGCCAATCGGGCGCAAAACAGACGGCGCGCGTGAATCCGCCCGTCAAGGGGACGCCCATGTACGGCTGTGGTGAGTAGAGTATTTTCCAGGCGCTAAAGAAACAACGGTAGAAGGAGAACAAGACAAAGGAGCTTGAAAAGTTGCCCTTGGCTAATGCGCCATGTTGCCCGCTAGAACACACGCAGATGCTCCTCACACAGTCCCAAGAAAACATCAACACCTGCATCAACAACTACAAGACTATTCTGCGGCGCATCTTTGACGATTCCTCGCGCACTGTCTCACAAACCGCGCGCAGTGGCTCGGGCCAGGTGGTCACCACGATAACCTCCAACTATCTCTGTTTACAATGTCCCGACATTGTCACCGAGGACGGCATATCACAACATGGCACCAAGAAAGCCCACCGCTTCTGTGAGTCTTGACACGATGCCCTCGCGCTCTTCTACCACTGGAAGACTAGCATTGGCCAGAAGCGCGTCTGCAGAATGCGCCTGCTAACTCGGCACCCAATGCCGCTCGTAGATGTGGACTCCCGGAGCGGCGTGCTATATTGCCACATGTGTGACGATCTTGTCTACGACCCAACTCTTGAAGAACTCCGCCTGTTAAAAAAAGGCACCGGCTCATTCACCCGTAAGTCCCTTTGTCTCTGAATCGCATAATGCGACTGCTTCACTTAGACGGCCGGATAGCCCGCTTACTTTGCTGCTTTCAAATCCAGGCCGCAAGAGAAGACTCGACGAGATGCCGGCCGAAGACGCCCGAGACGAGATGCGCTTCATCTCCACCAACACAACGGCCGTGTCGTGCAAAGCAATTGGCCTGCGCGGCCTCTACAACGCCGGCGCCACGTGCTACCAGAACGTCGTCCTACAGAGTTTCCTGCACAACCCCATTCTACGCAACTACTATCTCTCGGATCGACATGCCGGCTGCTCCGTCAGCCACTGCCTGAGCTGTGCCATGGATGATGTCTTCCAGGAGTTTTACGGGGTCGAAAACACCAACGGCTACACGCCGGCCAACATCCTCTCGGGCTTCTGGATCTCCGAGAAAAAGGCCTTTGAAAACCTGGTGACCACGCGCGAGCAGGACGCCCACGAGTTCTTCCAGTTCCTGGCAGAAGAGCTACACGAGCGCAACAGCGAGATGGACGCGCCCGAGAACGAGGCGTCTGCCAAGGACGGAAACTGCATGTGCATCATCCACCAGGTCTTTTACGGCAAGATGCAGAGCACCACCACGTGCCTCAAGTGCAACCAGTCAACCGACGCCTTCCAGTGTTTCCTCGACCTGAATCTCGGCCTAGAATCGTCGTCGGTGCGCAGCAAAAAGGGCGACCGCAAGTCGGTGACGCTACAAGAATGCTTGGACGCCGAGTATATCAGCGACGACAAGTGCGAGTACCGTTGCCAGAACTGCAAGACCATGCAAAATGCACGACGACAGACGAGCGTGAAGCGTCTGCCCAACACGCTGACTATCCAGCTCAAGGTAAGAGACACATCCACCCGCACACACACACAGAGAGAGAAAGAGAGGGACCTTCTGTGCGCGCTAGCCACCCCCCGAAACCCACCCCTCCTGACACCACGCTCTAGCGATTCGAGTTCAAGCAGGGCCGCAACGAGCGCGCCTTGAAAATCGACACGCCCGTCGACTTCTCCCTCGAGCTCAACATGCTCCCGTACACGACACTCGGCCGGAGCAGCGAAGCGCGCTCCAATCGGCAGTACAACCGGGCATGCACGTACGACCTGATGAGCGTGATTGTGCACATTGGCGATATCGAGACGGGCCATTACCTCGTGTACTGCCGCGTAGGCGACCAGTGGTTCAAGTTCAACGACCACAAGGTCCAGATGGCGACGCTGTCAGAGGTCTTGAGCTCACAGGCATATCTCCTGTTTTATATTGTGAAGCATATGAATTAGACGCTGTTGTATATATTGCGAGAGAGAGTACTACTGGAATATAGTTAGCTATTCCCCCCCGGGGGGGAGCCGCAAGCTGGAGGGCGCCAATTCCGTGTCATTATTGGGTGATTCATCATAGCGTTTATTCTTTTTGCCCTTGTTCTATTTTCTCGTCTCCTTTTGTATCTTGTCATGCCTCATCTCCATTTCCATTCATCGCACTCAAAGCTGGCATAGCAGTAGAACTCGTTGCTCAGGCCCCGGGCATGCTTGGGCTCAAACGTGGTCGTCTGCAGGCCAAACGACCGGTAGAGTTTGAGAGCCAGCGACTCCATGCGCTCGCCGGTGCAGAGAATCAGCTTTTTCGGCTCCGGGTCGGGCTTGCACAGCCACCGGACAGTCATTGCCGCTATACACACAGAGAGAAACAGTGTCAGCCACGTCACGGCAAGAGAAAAGAAAATGAAACACCCCATGTACACCAACTCACCCTTTGTCTGGCAATCCTCACTGAGAAACGGCGGGTCGCAAATAACCCGATCGACCGAGCCCTTGAGCTGCGCCGGCAGCTTAAACGGCTCCTGGAAGTCGTAAAAATAGAACTCGGGAAACACCGCAAACCGGTTGTCATGCTCGAGCAGGATAATCTGCGGCGGCGCTGCCGCCAGCGCCGCCGTCTCGCGCACCAGGTTCTTGAGTGCTACAAACACGCTCGGCGCCGACACCACGGCAATCCGCGTCGCCGCCGTCGCCCCGTCCAAGAGCTGCTGCGCCAGCGCGCGCGCCGTTGCGTCGGCGTACCAGAACTGCGACTCGTTCCAGTCTTCGCCAAACACGTCCATGGTGAGCGGGGCCGTGGCGGCAGCAGCCGCGTCCCGTCCAGCCGCGTCCTGCTCTGCTGCGGCCTGCAGCTTGGCAAACTGCTCCTCGCGCGCGTCCTTTTCGGCGTTGAACTCGGCCAGCGCGGCAAGCGCGTGGGACGAGAGGGTGCTGTGGGATTGGGGCCGGGGGGGGCGGGTTCGGCATATGGTTAACATTGATGGACGGGGGCGAGGGGGGCGCTGTGTGTTTTCCACTTACATGGGCTCGTCGTCGCTGTCTGAGTGACTCATTGTTTTATAGTTTGTATATCTTTAAGAGTTGAGAGATGGTGTGCGGTAGTTGTTGTGCATGTAGTACAAGTATCAAAGGCGCGGGTTGTGGAAGTGGTGGATGAGTAATCTTTTTCTTAGTGTGACGTGAGATTTTTTTTCCCAATCAGAGTGGAGGTGAGAAAGCCTGAATTCATACATTCATCTTCATACATTTACTTTCATGCAATTCTTGATTTACTCAACAATGACCATTCCACACATTCGGAAATACATATAAAAAAAATTCAACATTTATGCAAGAGAACAATACGGTCTCGGGCTTTGTCCAACTGCGACAAAAAAATTCAACCGAGGACCACTGTACTTTGAGAAACTGGCCAGTCTTGCTTGTCCATCCACGGCTGCTTCGGTCTCGGCACTGTTTACTGGTTGTCGATGACGTGCAGGTATTTGCGGTCTTCGCGCTTTTCCTTTTCTGTGGCGGGGGGCAGGTCGTAGTAGGCGGAGCTGCGGAATCCTTGCTATGGGGGTTGTTAGTATCATATGGACGAACTGACTGCGCTGGACGCGGAGAAAGGGCCAGCTTACCAGGTAGTGGTAGGTGAATTCACTAATGTCGCTGGGCTCGATGCCGAGATCCTTCAGAGTCTTAGCCGCGGGGTCAATGACCTGGTCGTACAGCTCGCGATCAAACTCCTGGGCCGAGGTGGTCTGCCAGTAGACCAGCTTGTGCAGGATATCGGCCAGAGGCTTGAGGATCTTGGGAGACACGTTGACGTGTCTACGCTTCTTGAAGATCTCGCGGTCAACCATGGCTGCAATCTCGGCGGTCGAGTAGTTTTTGGGGCCGTAGAGCTCGTACGTCTGGCCGGCCGTCGAGTCGTCAAAGGCCATGACCTCGAGCGCACGGCCGACGTCAATGACGTGGACGGGCCAGAAGCGCTCCTTCATGTTGTTGCACGTGAAGAGATTGGTGATGGTAGCCAGCTTGATGAGCAGGTTGTCCTCGAAGCCAAAGGTCGGCGCCGGGCGCACGAGCGTCGTCTCGGGGTAGATTTCCCGGGCGACTTTCTCGCCACGGCCCTTGGTTTCAAAGAACTCGCACTCGGACTTGGGGTCGGCGTTGTACGAGGACACGTGGATAAAGCGGTCGACGTCGTACTTGGCCACCGCCTCGGCAATGCGCTCGGTACCCTCGACATGAACGTCTTCCAGCGTGAAGTTCCTATCTACACGGTTAATACTGCCCCTCGCGTCGGCCTCGGGGAGAATCAAATCAGACGCACTTGGTAGGGAAGTCGCGGCCGACAAGGTTGAAGACTATGTCGGAATGGCGCACACTCTCCTCGATTGACTGCGTGTTGCGCAGGTCGTATTCCTAGAGATGCCGCCGGGGGTTAGATTCCGGCTACCAGTCGGTTGCTGTCGGCCACGTACCATGAAAACCACGCGGCCCAGGTCTCCGGAGACCTTGAGGTGGCGCTTGGCCATTTCCTCCCGGAACGGCACGATGACGGTGCATCCTTGGCGTGCTATCGCACCCCGCAATGGGCGCCGTCAGTATTTCCTCAGCCACATTAGGTTTATATTGGATTTCGCAGCAAAGGATGCGCACCTAGTCTGTTGACAATGTATCTTCCGAGTCTGCCAGTAGCACCGAACACGGTTGCCGTGTTTCCTGGACACAAAAGACTGTTAAATCGGGGCTATCTTCTGTAATTCGAGGCCCAATGCGTCTTACCACCAAGCGAGGAGCTGTATTGACGGCAGAGTTAGCGGCGATTTCCTCGGGGCACGGCCGGCCGTCGCTTTCGGCAGGACAACTCACCGGCCGCCGGGCGTGCGGAGAATGGGCTTCCCGGTACGGGTAATGGCAATGTCGGAGATGGAGCGGCGGCCGAGGCCGAGCACCTCGCGGCTAGCAGCCCGAGAGGACCGCACGGCAGCCTGGAAACTGGACATGTTTGGGCGGGTTGCGGAATGAGGTCTCGGGGGACGAAGGAAGGCGGATGGGGGCCCAATTGGCGGCGTCGGGGAATCAGGCGTACCAGCCAGCAGCTGTGGAGGTTAGGGTTGCAGAGGGGGCCGGGAGGTTGCGGGCGGGAGGCGTTTCGGGCTTCGTGATGGAATCTCTCGTGGTTCAATGGCTCCGGTGCTATTATAAGTGCCTCCTCTCACCAAATTGCCGTTGAGGAAAGGACCAATCAGAAATCACGTGGGTCGGCTGACTTGTGGTAAAAGCCAACGGAATAGTGGGGCAGACTGGACCTAGTGTGGGGCCCCGGAACGAAGCAGTCGTTGTACCTTGTACCTCCGTACCCTTGAAGACCCTTGCAGACCCTTATACCCTTCTATACCCTTGTACTCCAGGCTGCTCTTCAGCCGCGTTAGCTCTGAAGCTCTGAGCTAAACAACGTCGTCACTTCTGAAGTCGCCAACCCATCACCATCACCCCCGGAATCCGGCCGTCCGTTCTCCGTTTTCTCCAGCGCCTTTTCCCTGCTCCACCTGCCGGCTACTCTCCCGCAATTGCGTCATATCCCGCCCAACCAACCAACCAGAACCGCCACTCTGTCCTCCGCCCCCGATCCCGATCCCGCACAACCACACACCACCATGTCGCAGACCGAGAAGATCCAGGACTTCCTCTCCGAGCAGCGGGACTCTGCGCCTGAGAATCTGCAGGCCGACATCCTCGAGTTTGAGGATCTCTGGGAACGCAAGCTGTGGCACCAGCTCACCGAGAAGCTCCACGCCTTCTTCAAGGACCCCGCCAGCGCCCCGCGCCGCCTCGACTTCTACAATGTGTTTGTCCTGACTTTTGCCGACAAGATCAACCAGCTCAAGCTCGTGCAGCTGGCTCTGAACGCCTCGACCGAGTGCGCCAGTACGTCGTGGCATAGCCCGCCCCGCGCCGGACATGCCCCCCCTCGCCTCCGGGCCGCCCCCGGGCCCGACGCACCCATCAGCTTGCTAACACTCTCCCCCCAGACAACAAGGAGCGTCTTGCTTTCCTCCAGGCCGTCGCCAAGAGAGTCGACACGGCTGACACCAGAGATGCCATGGTCTATGCCGTAACAGCCGTCGCCCGCGTCAAGCTTAACATCCCCGACGCCGAGGGTGCCCGCAAGGATCTCGACAGCTGCCAGAAACTACTCGACTGCCTAGACTCAGTCGAGCCCTTTGTGCACGCTACGTTTTACGATGCCAATGCCAACTACTATCAGGTACCACACTACTCCCAGCAGCGGCCCGGCCGAGCTCCCCCGGGATGCCCCCTCTTCCTCCACAAGCTAACCATTCTCTGCAGCGCAAAAACGACTTTGCCGCCTACTACAGAAACGCCCTCCTCTACCTCGCCTGCATAGACCTTTCCACCCTCTCGCCTAAGGAGCGCCACATCCGCGCCTACCACCTGAGCGTGTCTGCGCTCGTTTCCGAAAGCATCTACAACTTTGGCGAACTGCTTCTGCACCCCATCCTGGACGCGCTGCTGGGCAGCGAGAACGAATGGCTGCGCGACCTCGTCTTTGCCTTTAACAAGGGCGACCTGACGGCCTACGACCGCCTCTCCAACCACATCGAGTCCAACAACCTGCTCAACGAATACTCGGCCCATCTGCGCCAGAAAATCTACCTCGCCTCGCTGACCGAGGCTGTCTTCCGCCGCCCGCCCCACGACCGCACCATGAGCTTCAAGGACATTTCCGCCGCCACAAAGGTCCACCAAGACGAAATCGAGCACCTGATCATGAAGGCCCTCAGCCTCGGGCTCCTGCGCGGCACCATTGACCAGGTCGACGAGATTGCCCACATCACTTGGGTCCAGCCTAAGGTCCTCGACAAGAAGCAGGTCGGCGAGATGCGCGATCGCCTGATTGAGTGGGACCAGAACGTCAATGAGCTGGGCAACTGGATCGAGAAGTCGGGCGGTGACTTGTGGGTGGCATGAGTGGGAAGCGGGGTCTCAGAGAGAGAGAGAGAGAGAGAAAGAGTCTTGATGCCATGAGAACAATGAAAGATGACAGAGACCAAAGGCCGGCTAGATGTCGGTGACTTCAATACAAGTACACAAACATGCAATACACACATGTACGATTAATTTCCGAACAAGCCATGAGTCTGTACACATTCTACAAATCATGCCGATGCCTACCTACCCAGTGCATGTCATATCAAATAACCGTGTTTGCAATGTCAATATCTTCAACTACACGAATCCAAGTCTTTCCCCCCTGGCACAGCGGCCATTCCAAACCTCGGCAGCCGTCTACATATCCAATCCCACCGCAGCCTACTTCCTCTCGACACCCCCGGCCCTGGCCACCGGGCTCGCTAGCACTACGACCAGAGCAACCAGCCACGCGGGCCACCAAACGCACCACACCACGACGCTCGTGTACATGCCCCAGACATTCCACCCAAACGCCGCCTGCCTGAGCAGATAACCCATATCGACGCCCGCCAGCGCACTGCCGGCAAAGAGCAGCGAGTGCGGGCCGAGCAGCGAGAGGGCGGCGGCGGCGGGGAGCATGCGCGACGGGGCAGTGCCGAGCGGGCGGGCCAGGGAAAAGGGCGCGGAGAACAGGCCAATCAGGAAGGCGAGCGAGAAGTTGAGCGTGGCCAGCGCCGAGAGGAACATGCCCAGGCCGAGCAGCGAGAAGGACTTTGTGATTTGGAGCTGCTGCAGTGTCGGCTTGTAGGATGCAATGGCGCGGGAGATGACGAACGGCAGGATGCAGTTGATGCCGGCAAAGGCTACAAAGACTCCGTAGAGAAACTGTGGGGGGAGGCTGGTGTTAGCGGGTTGTTCGAAACACTGAGTCGTGGGGCTTCATTCGTCATGGGTTACTTACATTCGCGGGAGCGTGGTTGAAAACATAGAAAGGCACAAGACCGAGAGCCTGGATGGAAAGGACGACGGTCAGGGGAAGCGAAACTTCTCGCTCGACCAGCGAAGGGGCGCTGGATAGGGCCAAGACTGCAGACGGCGAGGACGCCGAGCCGCCTGGTTGAAGCTCCCCAGCCTCATCTCTGTCTGTCTTTTCAGCGCCGACAGCCACAGGTGAAGCGCCCTTGGCCTGGCCGCTCTGAACCCAGCCTGCAATGGCCATGATGGTGAAGTTGGCGGCCAGGATCATTGCACTCGGCAAATAGGTGCCGATGCTGACGAAGCGGCCGCGGTTCATGAGCAGGTAGAAGAAGAAGCTCTGGTGCAGGTGTTCGAGCAGGTTGTTGAGGCTGCGGAACGACGCCTCAATCAGGCGGCCCATGGCCATCTCGTCCTGCCAGCCGGCGCCGTAGGGCCGCAGCGTGACGGCGTCGACGTGGTAGGGGATAAAGGCGCTGTGGGGGCCGGTGGCATGGCCTAGGCCTTGGTTCAGCATGCCGCGGAACATGGTCTTGAGGCGCTCGTCGTAGGTGTCGGCGTGGTCCCACATCTGCTGGATGTTGGACTGGAAGCCCAGCTGGGCGCCGGAAATGCTGACAATGCTGTTGATCAGATCGAGGTTGGGCAGCTGGCCGTTGATGCCGTCGTAGGCAATGTGCACCGACTCGAAGCGGTCTTCCTGCGCATAGTCAATGGCAATGGCGCCCTGCAGCAGGCCCGACTTGATGGGCAGCGGACCGGCGTTGGCGGCATCGTGGGCGTCGTGGTACGCGTCGGCCCACGCCTGGCTGCCCATGGTCGGCTCGGGCGGGAAGAGCAGGATGATGTCCTTGGACCACAGCGACCAGCGCTTGAAGTAGCGCGCCAGCGTCAGCGCCAGCGGCACGCCATGGCGGTTGAGCTCGCCCTCGTCGTTGCGCCACGAGGCCACCAGCACGATGGCCTCGGTGGCGTCGCCGCGCGGCGCCTGCAGGATGGCGTACAGGTTTTCGCCCGAGTATGTCTCGCCGGCCGAGGCGTAGGAGAAGTTCTGGCGGGCCGTCTTCAGGCCAATGTCGAGGGCAATCTGTTCGAGGCCGTCGTTGACACTGGCGCACGCGCGAGGAGAGGCGTTAGCTGATTTGCGTCTCGCAGACAAGAGCCCCCCGGGGAGGGAGCAGGAGAGGGGGAGAGGCCACGTCGCTTACGCATAGTTGTCCTTGCCGGCCAGCGCCACAACCTCGGACTTGTAGGCGCGGAACACGTGCTGATCGCTGCCGCTAAAGTACGTGTGGACCTGGCCGGGCAGCAGGGCGTTTTCAGAAATGTACGTGCGCCGCGAGTAGTCGTCGAGCGGGAGCAGCAGCAGCCACGCCACGCCGACGGCCACGCAGCCCAGCGAGAGGTACGGCGGGGCTTTGAGCAGCCGGGGGTCGTTGCGGATCTGGAAGGCCGAGGCTTAGGCCGGGGGAGGAGAACGGCACGCGCCGGCGCCGGCGTTAGCTGAACGTCCGTCGGGAGGGCGGGGCCGATCGCCGGGACGCGGGACGGCGGATGGAGGCAGAGGCAAACTCACATATGAGGCGTGACATGGTTTAAACGGCGGCGGCGGTTGATTGATTGTGTTGGCTGGAAAGGAAGCGGGCAAGATCGCCAAAAGAAAAAAGAAGAAATCCCCGTACGTAGGATGGAAGCCGATTCCAGTCGTCAATCACTCACTCCGGCGCAATTCTTCAAGCAGCGCGCGCTGGGAGTTTAGCAAAAGCAAAAAAAAAAAAACCCCCCAAGCTATCTTGTTAGATTCATTTCAAATGGGGGAGCTCCAGCCAGCGATGCATTTAAGCGGGGCCTAGCTCAATTAACCCATAGTCCGATAACCCCGATATAGTGATAACCCCAGTAGAGCGGCACGAGCACGTCGCGATACTTCAATACATTGACTACAGACTACTTTTGTCCGTCGTTTTAAAGCTTCATATGACCCAATTCCCATCGCATCGCCCTGCCATGGGCTCCACAGCCCAGAGCACAACCCCCTCCCCCCTGGTTCCAACAAGCACGCCCACACAAATACAACCCAGCCCTTCTATAAAGAACACGCACATGCACGGCACTCAAGCTCCCAGTCTCTGGCCGGGCCCGTTGGCCGCCAGGAACGCAGCCGGCGGATTGTTGGTGGTGGCCAGCGGCTGGCCAGTGGTAGGCAGCACGCCAAAGCGGCCGTACGTCTTCTGGTCTATGCTCACGTAGTGCGGCAGGATGGCGAGCAGGTTGAGCTTGCCCTCGACCCAGCGGAGGATGCGCTCCGGCGGTGCGAGGTATTTGATGTAGCCCATTCCGCCTGTGGTTCCGTGTGTGGTTAGTACTGGCATCGCATGCTGGTAGAAAGGGAAAAAAAAGGGGGTGTTTGGTGTTTGAATACTTACAAATGTACCCAACCACAATGCCGCACACATGCCCCAAAAAGCTGCTGCTCGGGACCAGCGCGGCAACGACTACGAGACCGCCGATGGGCGTCGTCCACGTGGGGATCTTGTACGGGCCCAGCATAAAGTGCGGGTTAGTCTTGGCTGTCTTGACAGCCTCCATGGCAATCAAGAGGAACACCCAGACACTAGCTCCCATACGCAGTTAGTATTCGGCCTCGCTAGACATGTCGGTCGCCGTGGATACTACTAACCTGGCGCCGGCGACGGGAGTCGTGCCCCGCAGAATAAGTCTCTCGATGAACAGGTACATGAAGGCGGGGAGTGTCGCCAGGGCTACATGAAGACAGGGTCAGCAACTGGGCCAGCAAGTGTAGTCTGGCGTGGAGTGGATCTCGGTTTCAACATACGCCCGGCAAACATGGCAAGCGTGGTCAGCGTGCCGTATTCAAGCTCAAAGCGCTCCATCAGAGGCGTCAGCGCAAAGACGTTGCCGACGAGGTGGATGACACTGAGGTGCACGATCGGGTAGGTATTGAGTCGGTATGCTATCGGGAATCTCGTTAGCAAAGCAAGGTCGCACGCACGCAGCAAGATCCAGGAACCACCACTACATACACTGAGCAAGGTTGAATTCCGCAGGCTTCAGACATCCCCAGTCCAGCACGTCAAACGCGCTGACCACCGACACCAGCCACAGCAGAATCAGGATAGCCGTAGCGCAGCGCGTGAACAGTGGCAGCCGGCTGATGTACGAGCGCGCGCGCGCCGTGTTGATTCGCTGCGTGGACGGGGGCATAGCTAGCTTCGACGAGAACACCAAGTCCTTTTTTTTTTTTTTCCTTCTGTTTCTTGATAGTCGGATGTCCGTGGCTTTGGATAAATTCCTCCAACACCCAACAAACAAACCTCCTATTCCGCTTCGTGCTCTCGGTCGTTGCCGTGTCGGCCCGCTCGGCTTGTGCGTGTTCCGGCTTCACTTAGACCCAGACCACCAGCCCCTGGAGACTGGACGTTTCGAAAGATGCTCTGGTGCCCAAGAAAAAGACAAAAAAAATGCATATATATATATATATATATCTGCGCAAAAAAGAAAGGGCCGTTTCGTCGGTAGAGCACTCAATGTGGGAGGGAGAGAGGCAAAGGTGAGGCTCCTATTCTATTCAGTACACATGATCCATGTTAGAACAGCCGTACCCAAGTGCACACATACAATAGTTACAACTAGTTGTTATGTAGTTATCGGAGGTCGTAACCTGCCACTTACTGATCTCGCCAAAATAAAAAATAAAATAAAAAAAAAACCAAGGACAGGACAGCTGGCAAATCGCAACCCCCCTTAAGAAATGGCAAGAAACCACAAAAAACAAACAGATCAAAAAGAAAAAAAAAAAAAAAGCCAACGCCAATGCTAATATTCGCTATTTGTGGCTCTCGGTTGGCTGACTGGCTGGCGACGGTGACAGCTACAGATCGTCGTTGAGCTCGCCCTCCAGGAGGCACCAACTATACACATGTATCAACTGATTGCTGATTACTCATCATCACGTGACACCAATGACCCGCCAAATACCGCCGACATTCACTGCGACGCTTCCTTCACTACTTCAATACAAACAACACTCCAGCTTTAGTTTTGAACTGTTTTTATTTTTTACAGTACTTGAAACAAAGTAGCTAAGAAGAAAGAAAAAAAACAACGTTGTCGTTGCAGCCGTTGAACACAATAACTCGCAAACCCAAGCATGAAAACAACCACTAATGCAAGGCCGCGCCTATAACAGCCGTGGAAACATGACAATTTTCGGAAATTTGGCCACCAAGGCCAGAAGAGTCCGCCAAAGAAACAAAGACACGCCTCGCTTCCCCCGGCTGGGTTGTAGCACGGGGAGTTGAGGGAAGACAATGGATATGATAGAGGGGGTGGGAAAAAAAAAAGTAGATTCGGTGCTGCCACCAAAGAGCTATGACCAACTCCATGGGGCCGAGGAGAACAACGTCAGATCAGAGCTTAGACACTTAAGCACGGTTCTTGATGGCCATGGTGTTCAGGGCCGAACCGTTCTTGAACCACTCAATCTGGGGCTCGTTGAAGGTGTGGGACAGCTTAATGTCAAAAGCGGGCGCGCCAGACTCGGGGTGCACGCGCATGGTCATGGGCTTGCCAACGGCCAGCTCGGTGCACATAATATCAACCTTGTCGTAGGGCTTAATCTTTTCGTAGTCGGCAGGGTCCGAGAAGGTCAGGGGCAGCATACCCTGCTTCTTCAGGTTGGTCTCGTGGATACGGGCAAAGGAGCGCGTGATGATGGCAAGACCACCCAGGTGACGGGGCTCCAGAGCGGCGTGCTCACGGGACGAGCCCTCACCGTAGTTCCAGTCACCAATGACAACCCACTTGATTCCCTTGGCCTTGTAGTCACGGGCGACATCGGGGACACCGCCAAACTCACCAGTGGTGAAGTTCTTGATGTTGTTGGCCTCCTCGTTGGCCTCGTTGATGGCACCAATCAGCATGTTGTTGGAGATGTTGTCCAGGTGGCCACGGTACTTCAACCAGGGACCGGCCATGGAGATGTGGTCGGTGGTGGTCTTGCCCTTGCACTTGATCAGAATGGGAATGTCAAGGGCGTCCTTGCCGTCCCAAGCCTTGAAGGGAGACAGAATCTGGAGACGGTCGGAAGTGGGGGCAACGGTGACGTTGACGACGTCACGGTTGGCGGGGGGAGCCTGGTAAGTGTTCTCACCGGGGTCATAGCCGCGCGAAGGCAGGGCCTGGCCAGTGGGAGCCTTGAGCATGAATTCGTTGCCATCCTTGTCCTTGAGCTTGTCGGTCAGGGGGTTGAAGTGGAGAGTGCCGGCAATGGACAGAGCGACGACCAGGTCGGGGGAGGTGACGAAAGAGCGGGTGGCGGGGTTGGAGTCGTTACGGCCGGTGAAGTTACGGTTGTAGGATGAGACAATGGAGTTGGCCTCACCCTTCTTGACGTCACGACGATCCCACTGACCAATGCAGGGACCGCAGGCGTTGGCCAGGACAACACCACCAAACTCCTCAAAGGTCTTCAGCTGGCCGTCACGCTCAATGGTGGCGCGGACCTGCTCGGAACCGGGAGTGACGGTGAAGAGAGACTTGGACTTGAGACCGTGGTCCATGGCATCACGAGCAATGGAGGCGGCACGGTCCATGTCCTCGTACGAGGAGTTGGTGCAAGAACCAATCAGACCGACCTTCATCTCAGCGGGCCAGTTGTTGTCCTTGGCGGCCTGGCTGAACTTGGAGATGGGAGTGGCCAGATCAGGAGTGTAGGGACCGTTGATGTGAGGCTCCAGCTCGCTCAGGTTAATCTCAATGAGCTGGTCGTACTCGCAGCCCTCATCGGGGCGCAGCTCCTTAGAATAGACGCGAGCAAAGTCACCAATCTCCTTACGCTTGGTAGCAGCAAGGTAGTCGTACATTCGGTCAGAGAAGGGGAAGACGGAGGTGGTGGCACCAATCTCGGCACCCATGTTGGCAATGGTACCCAGACCAGTGGCGGAGATGCTCTCCAGACCAGGGCCGTGATACTCAACAATGGCACCAGTACCACCCTTGACAGTCAGGATACCAGCGACCTTAAGGATAATATCTAGATGTTTTGTCAGTAACATGTTGCGGTGGTGTCGTTGGGGTGTGTTGAGATTTTCTTACCCTTGGGCGAAGCCCAGCCGTTCAGGTGGCCAGTCAGCTTGACACCGATGACCTTGGGGGCCTTGAGCTCCCAGGGAAGGTTGGCCATGACGTCGACGGCATCAGCACCACCGACACCAATGGCGCACATACCCAGGCCACCACCGTTGGGGGTGTGGGAGTCAGTGCCGATCAGCAGACCACCGGGGAAGGCGTAGTTCTCAAGCAGAATCTGGTGGATAATACCAGAGCCGGGCTTCCAGAAACCAATGTTGAACTTGGCGCAGGCGGAGGCAAGGAAGTCGTAGACCTCCTTGTTGATGTCCTTGGCGCGGGCCAGATCCTTGGAGCCACCAACCTGGGCCTGGATCAGATGGTCGCAGTGGACGGTGGTGGGGTTGGCAACCGAGGGCATGCCGGCCGACATGAACTGAAGAATGGCCATCTGAGCGGTGGCATCCTGGCAGGCGACACGATCGGGGCGCAGCTTCAGGTAGCTGACACCACGCTCAATGTCCTGGCCGTGTGGGTCATCCAGATGGGAGTACAGGATCTTCTCGGCGTAGGTCAGGGGGCGGTTGAGGCGAGAGCGGACGACAGCCAGGTTCTCGGACATCTTCTTGTAGTTGATGAAGTTGCCCTCCTCGAGGTTGTTTTGTCTGACCTGTAGCGGAGAAGAAATTGTCAGCAACTATCGGTGGTAGTAGTGAATAAGATCTGGCTTTTACGAACCTTTCTGTCGAGAGGAGAGTCGGTGACGGTGGCCAGGCGGCGGACACCGGAAACAGCACCGAACATGGTGCGGTTCCGGGCCATGCCCAGAATCTGGCGGGTGGCCAGCATTGTGAATGTGATATTAGGAGTAGGAAAATGAAGCGGAAGGATAAGAAGCTTCCAAGAGGTCTTCTCTCACTGATGTCGAATGGGTGACAACAGGTGTATCGTATCTACTCAGTCCAGCAGAGAATGGAGATGCATGCAACACACGGCGGATCCCAAATCTGATGGCAAAAGGTAGATTCTGGGGAGTGTGAAGATGAAGATGGAACAGAAAAGAAGAAAAGAAGAGAGGAGAGGAGGCAAAAAAGAAAAAAAAGACAAGTAATGGGCGAGATGTTTCGGGTATATACAAGTACTTGTAGCCAGCCAGAGGAGAGAAGTAAGGAAAGGGCTATCACTGGCAACTGTAATCTCAACACACAAACACGCACACGCACATAAAAAAAGAAGGCAAGTTCCCTATTCGGCGTTACGATTTCCTTTAGCGGAGCAACTCGGCTATGACGAAAGACGCAATAGGTCCTGAAGGCCGGGCGGCCGGGCCAATCATGGAGCTGGTATTATGCTTGCTCAAACGCATCTGTGGGGCGTTTCCAGGTGCTTCCTTGCCTCTTTCCTCAGTCTGGCCCGTACCCCAAAGGTACCTACCTACCTACCTACCTACCTGTCTAAGCATTCCTATCTACGTAGCTGTACCTGTACCTGTACCTGTACCTGTAAAAGTACCAATTGGTAGTTGTCCATTCACTCACATACAACCATTGTTGCCCAGGCCAGGCCAGGCCAGGGCACGACCCGACCGACCTATTTAAGGGAAGGAGGGGCAAACAGCCGATGGGGAAAAAAATGGAGTGGGAAAATTTTTGAAGGGGGACAAGATGCGGCGCTAGCGCGGTGCCAAATTGATGCACTGGCATGTGTCCAAGTGCTGGCACACTGCTTGCGATCGGCTTCACTTGAGAAACAGAGAGAGACATGAAGCTCCCAAAAAGAAAAAAGAAAAACAAAGACAGCCAGACAGGCGCGTCTGGGAAGCTGCATACCAGGCCAGGCCATGGAGATATTCTCGCTGGCGACGGGGGGAACCAGCAAAAGTTATGGTTCCCAGGCGCACCGAGCATCGTATTCAGGGTGTCTTTTTTTCTGTTCCTCCTACTATTGGTGCGTGCACTATTATAAACAGGAAGCAACGGAGATTCTCCACAGTCGTGGCCTCCGCCAATAAGAAGACTGCCAATACTCCAAGCACACAGACAGAGAAAAAAAAGACACCAGTGAGTGGCACTCGTGTCCGGGTTTCTTCCATGGACGTCCCTGGGAGGCGCGGGCCAGCGCAGTCTGTCTGAAGGTGTTCACGTTCACATGTCAACCAACACACACCAATGGGATGAAGACAGGTTGATTTGACGTGGGCGGGATGGTGCATATGTACATCCAGGTATGAATGTATGTACATACATACATATGTGCGTTCCATGTAACTATGTAGCTATGTAGCTATGTAGAGTTACCATGTAGTTGCTGCTATATCACAGGTAACTACTGCTGTGTACAAATCCTGCCACATCTTCTGCTGCCTGCCTTCCTTTGTTCAGTAGTATTCAAAGTGGGGCCCCAGACAACCTCGACTACCCGACCGTGACCGTGACTGCGGGAAGGAAGGGTGATGTAAAAAAGAAAAAAAAAAGAAAAGAAAAAAGAAAAAAAAAAACAGAAAAAAGAGCAGCAACCCGGGGGCAGATGGAAGGCGCGGTCCGGTTCCAGCCAATAGCGGTGCGTGGGTTGGCGATCAGCGCCCAGAGAGAGAAATTAAATGAGTGAGTCTGAGCCAAAGTCAGCATGAGTAAGTGAGCGTGAGAATAAGAGCTACACAAATCCCCCCTCATCTCATCCTCTGCCTTGAATCATCCCGTGGCAGCCCCAGCCACAGACTCTGCCGCTCGCCGAGGCAGCGTCTACATTTTTCCACACACACACAAATAGTAGCGCCGATCCTCGGATATTGACATGCTCCTGCTCGGACATGGCAAGCCTCTGCTTGACTCCCTCGCCTCTTGCCAAGGGGGTGTCTGTGGATTTTGTCGCGCTTTATTCGGGGTCTTAACACCCAGCTTCGATCACAAGCTGGCGAGTAGCTAGTTATGGAAAAAAAAAACAGCAAAAAATTATAGCTTCCCAATAAGATCCCGCCTGTTAAGTCCCACTTGCTCAAATTCCCTGCTTCTGATTGGCTGGTGGCCTCTGGAGCCTTGGTAGCTGGAGCCGTTGGTTTCGGAAATACGAGCTGCATCGGCCGACATTGTCGCACAGGAAGAGAAGTCGAGAAAGGAACTAAACCTGGAGTTATAGTGTGTACTACTACAGCTGCCAACTACCAACTGCTAGCTACTCACTAACTAGTTATAACTACTACCAACTATACTGCTGCACCCTATCTTCTCCTTCTTTTCCCCCTGCCTGGCCCTTCGGTCCTCTCGGCACGGGACAGCCTTTTCTCTCAAACCTCTCGGCCCATTAGTCCGACCGTGAACCACCCTCCGCCCCTACCGCCGAAAGTGGACGCCCACACAAGCACAATAAAGTACCTACATCCAAATCTTTTAGCGTTTTTTCACCTTTGCATTGCCAGCTCAATACATGCATCCACACACACACATATACAACCCTCCTTTTGCCATTCCTCGGCCAAATTCTACTTCGGGCCCTCATGTCTCTGCCCGGACCCGCGATCCTCACCTACTCCACCCCAGCCCACCCTAGCCTACCCAGACACGCGCTACATGGCAAGCAGCTCTCCCTGCACACTCATCCACATACATACATGCATGCATACAAGTCCCTGTTTTCAGGACCGGCAAATCACAGCTCGGAGCAAGCTCGGCAAGGCTGAGTAAGGAAAGTGGGGGGGGGGAGGCACAAGTCTGGATGGTGGCCCCCCGGACAAAGGAGAAATGGAGATATATTGTTGGCTTGCTTTACTCGCTAGATCATCAAATATGTTCAAGTCATAAAGATAATTCCATAAATCTTCAAGGATTTACACAAGGCTTCGAGTCCCCACTAACCCTCAGAACCCTTTCATACTACGCTACTCAACCAAGACTACATGTGAAAAAAAAGTCTTCACAGCACATTTCTTTTTATAAAAAAAAGGAAGCAATTCTTTGTTGTAGGGAATAAGACTAACTAGCTGCTCGCGCAGAATCGTACCCATAGGACTTTGGAAGGCATGGCGTGTAAAAGAAGAGCAGCACAGAACCGAAAGAATAGATTGATATGAACCGGAACACAACTCATATAAAAACAGAAATAGACAAGACAACCAACAAAAGCTATTGAGGAAAGAGAAGAAAGAAAGAAAAAAAAATGTAATGAAGCAAAACACGTAACAGGCGTAAATAAGCCGCGTAGTCTATCTAACTGGGCATTATCGGGGCTTAGAGTCACAGTCCGAGAAAACAACAGACCTTACTTGAATAGCTTGATCTTGATCTTGGCGCCAGACGTCTCAGTGGGCTCCGACGTCGCAGCCTGGTCCGTGACGGTACTGAGACCCAGTCCAGTGTAGGTAGGGTTGCGAACACCCGTAATCAGCTTGCCGCGCGTGTTGTCATTGTCCTGCTTGTTGTGCTGCAGGAGGCGGTTGGTCCGAAGCATCGAAGGCAGCGAGTTGGTGTCAATCAGATCCATCTTGCCGACAACGACAGGTCCAATAATCACAGCCACAATGACAACAAGCATAGTGAAGTACAGCGTAGCGTAGCGCGTGACACGGCGACGACGGAGTTTGGACTGCTTCAGCGAGTAGATAGGCGGACGCATTTGACGAGAAGGACGCATCCAGAAGAGCATGGTGCTGTGGATTGTGTCCATCTTGGGAACCAAGAGGAAGGGGAACATGAAGATCAAGATAAAGTGACCCAGGAAGAAATCGGCGCCAAACATGGTGAGCTCCGTAATTTTGCAGAGGAATTCACGAGCGGGCTGTGAGAATGAGTGCCAGCCCATGGAATACCACTTACCAGACCAGAAGGCAATGTTAGACTGATCAGTCTTCATTTCTCGAGTCAAGGCCAGGGAAATGATCAACTTGATAAAGAAACGCTGAACAGCCATAGCCGCAATCATGCCACTCACAGTACGCGCCCAGTTGAAATCCTCAAGAAGGAACATGGCCTCAAAGGTAACGATCAGAATAATGACGGAAATACCGTGAGCGATACCAGCGAGCACCGATCCAAACTTCTTACAGCACATGCTCAGAAGAGGTCCCATGAAGCAAGCCATAAAGAACATCATGAACAAAGCGCCCATGTTCACGACGATGGGTAGGAAGGCCACAATACCAAGACGAATAACCGAGTTAGTAGGACCATCGGTATCAGAGGCAGTCTCAGACACACCCGTCTGGGCGTTGATGTACAGGTAGGGGACAACCGTCAGCGCCACGAGGACCAGCGGGGCAAAGATTTCACCAAAGAACAGGTTTCCAATCGCAGCACGGGGCACATCAGCCGACATCTTAGATGAGGGATCACCCAGAACCTTGCGCTTGTAACCAGTAATACGGGTACGAGACAGACGGCAGAATGAAATCCAGGATGAAGCGTGCGAACGAGTGTTACCACGGGATAGCCAGCGGAGGTAGTCACGGTAGTCGATGAAGAAATCGTTCCAGGCAAACTGGTGAGGGTTGTACAGAAAGGGTGAAATGCAAAGGGCAAGGAGCGAGAGCCAAAAGTACACCAGGGCGGGAGTCCATACAGTGGAGGTAGCAAAGAGGAGCATGAGCACCAGACGAGCACCAAAGTAGATTGAAGGACCGGCGAAACGAGAGTACAAGACACCGAACGGAATACGCGCAGTGGCAAAACCACGACCGGTACCAATGTAGCGGGCACCACCAAATGACAAGTTCTGCTGAACAGAGTTGGCGTAGATCTGGCAAGTAAACACCTCGAATAGGGGAGAAAGAGAGCAGAATTGCTTGAGCAGACGAAGGCAGCAGCGCCAGGCTCCACGCTCAATCAGTTCCTGGGTGGCCAGGGGCACGAAGGACAGGAAGAACACGAAGACGATGGAAATAATGGAACGGTAGACCCAGTCAGCAACAGCATCTGTGTTGGCGCAACCAGTGGGGTACAGAGCATCAGTGATGGGAACGTTGCGGTTGTAGTCGCAGGCAATCGTCTCGTGGCGAAGGGCACCCAGGTTGAGAATGACGATCATGAATAGCTGGACTGACAGCATGATGAACATGTTGTTCAAGTGGAAACCAGGATGGGCGTAGAAGAAGGACAGGAAACGATCGAGGGGAAGCTGCGTGCCAAGGTAGTAGTACTCGCGGGAAAGCATCTGTTCACCCATACCAGTACCAATCTTGGTCGTGAAATTAAGAATCGAACCAAAACCCAAGTCACGACCCTTACCACACTGGTAGTATTCACAGTGCTTGATGCGACCACCACGCAACATGGCGTTCATACCAGCGTAGATATCCTCGTTCAGGTGTAGACCCTTCTGAGCCTTGGACACACCACCACGAGTGCACATGAAGATACCGTTGAGGAAATCAGGATGTCCGTAATGCAGCTTACCACCAATCTGGGCAAGAGTACGAGCAGAGAGAGTACCAAAGGTCTGTTCCTTTCCAGCGGCAACATCACCCATGATACCGATATTTTCAGAGAAAATATACTCGCGGGCACCAAGGATGGCAACAGGAGCAGTGACGTCGTTCTTGACACCAGGAGTGTAAGGGGAAGTGTTCTCCAGCTTCATTTCTTCAAACTCGGCCAAGACGGAGCGGATCTTCAAGCACTCCTCGAGGTAGTTGTCCTGGTTGGCATCGATAAGCTGCATGTATTCACCACGGTAGAAAATGACAGCGTGGTTCTGGTTGTCGGACTTTCCATCACCAAGAATGGGGTTGCCTGAAAGCTGAACACGGAACTTGGGCCGACGCATGCCATTCTCCATAACTTCACAGTGACCATCAATAAGGGCAGAGTACAGACGGGGCTCTTCACCTTCGTTGACCGGGGGCTCTTCATCCAAATAGGCGATCTGGAGGTCAGGGTAGGCACGCAGAAGGAATTCAGCGTTCTCCATTTCCTCCTTCTTGAACTTGGCATAACGCTGCATGGACACAACAAGCTTGAATTTGCGGCGAGCCATGCGTTCCAGTTCCCGCTCAAGTTTGTCAGAATTACCACCAAACATTTGAACGACCTCGGGGTTTTCGACACGGTACAGAAGCTTGATGGCACGGCTGTAGTTCATGAAACCGGAAATAGTACGATAAAGAGTCTGAGAGCGAAGAGAGGCCCAAATGCGGGTACGGAGAGTGTATTCAGGAGCGGAGCTCTTGAAACCAAGGAAGTAAAAGGGAAGATCATCAATCTTGCTTTTGGCAGTATCCTTTTCACTCTTCTCGTTGTTGGAGTCCATGATGGATGTTTCATCAGCCAGGATTTTGGTGTCCTTGACGAAGCAATCCCATTCGTGGGGGTGAAGCTGCTTCAAGTACTCAAGCATAGTGACGCGAGAGTACGGCTCATCCTCACGAATGATTTCACGGAGCGAAAGAAGAATTTTCTCAGAGTAGTGGGGGATGAAGACAGTGAATGTCGGCATGTTGTCGACAGGCAGGGGCTCGGGAATCGGGGTGGACAAAGACTGTGCAAAAAAGGAAATACGACGCTCAGCCTCACTGTGGCTAGGGAAGTATTCAGTCTTGAACGAGTGGTCCTCCTGCGAAACGAAAAAGGTGGGAGCACGAAGGGTACGCTTGCCCTCCTGTTCTGAAGGGACCTGGTGGTAAAGAAGCTTTTGAACGTGGTCAATGGCTAGAAGATGCTCACGGTACATGCTGATGACGATGGCGTTCCAAATCTGAGAAATAAGAACCTTGGGCTTGTACTTGATTTCCATGTCGGTAGTAGCGAGGACTTTAGAATAAATACGCTTAGGGAGACGAGAGTAAATGTTTCTCCAAGGAGTCCAAATGGACGAACCAAGGTAAAAAGACCGCGCAATGGAGAACACAGTGTTGACCAGGACGTAGAACAGGTAAGTATCAAGGAAGAAGAAAATAAGATCGGTAACAGTCATCAGACCAAGGGTGATGGCGGGCTGGTGTTTGCAGAGGACATCGCCAAACATCTTGTCACCCTGGCACTCAACCTTCATGATGGAAAGATAACGAATGGGATCACGGAAGGACAGAGTCAGGTACAGGTACGACTCTGCAAACTTGGCACCGAAGGTAGCCATCCACAGACCATAGGACATGGCGAGATCGTTTCCCTTGAGCCGGGGCCAACTGGCAGTGAAGGTCTGGGAAGCAACATAGCGGCGCGAGTTCTTGGTCAGGTAGGAACCGAACAAACCACCCAGGGGCATGACGGCGAAGAAGGCAAAAGTGTGAAGGGCCAGAACGAAGTGAGCAATACCAACAGCCTTGACAACAGTCTTAGAAGTCGAGTCACTCGCAACCATAAAGATGAAGACGAAAGGAGCCAGGTTCAGCACGAAGACAAAGATCAGGAACAATAGACGCTTGGTCAGATGCTGGGCACCAGCCCAACGGCGAGGAACGTAAGACCACTCACAAAGAGTAGCAAGAATCTGAATAAAGGAAGCCATGGCACCACCAAGACCGACAATGGAAAACAACTTTCCAGTTTCGGGCTGGTTGTTCACTTGCTGCTCGTACTCATCTCCCAAGATGACACTGGGGGCGTTGAAGGCGGTGTAGAACCAGAACATGGTGATGTGGATGACCCAGATACGGTTGAAGTTGACAACCATGTGGAACCAAGAGCGGGTTTCCTTGTAGGTCTTGAAGAAGGACTTTTTCCAAGAAACCTCGCCCAGCTTCATGTAACGTTCTGCTGGAGGGACATCAACAAGACGCGACTTGTCCTCGAGAACAATACGCTGGATACCTTCGGGATACCAGAACAGCTGGTTGCAGTCATCATAACCAATGATTTGCTTGTGGTCGCGCTCACGACGGACGTACTTGCCATCGAGAATTTCGTATCCCTGGTCACGGCAGTATTGGTACAGAGGCGAGATGCACTTGTTCAGGTAGCTCAGCTCTTCAGCCGGCTCCGTTTGATTTTGGCCAGCTGGTGAGTTGAGGTAGTCATCGCAGCACTTGAAGATGAAGCACAAGCATTCAGGCATGAAACGAACCTGGTTGGCTTCACCCCAGCAGAGAAGGTAGAGGGCAATTTGACGACATCTGTCGTGCTGTGACATGCGGTTCATGCGAGTCTTCCAACGGAACTCGGCGGCCTCGAGACTGTCGTCGCCCTCGAGGTCTTCAAGCTGTTCAGCCTCGGTCTGGTCGCCGTCACCGCCCTTTTTCTTTTTCTTGTTGCGCTTTTTCAAGCCCTTGCCCTTGGAATTGGCAAAGCCCACTGAGTCGTCGAGGTCGAGGTGGGCGGCAAAGTACCACTTGCGGTAGTTGGCGTTGTCACCACCAATGTAGTCGGCGTGCAGAGACAGCAGGGCCTGATTCGGCGTCATGCGGGAGGCACGCGAGTCGAGCTGGACCATGAGGTGATCGTACATGTTGCGCATGCTGTCGCGCTGGAAGCCAAACTTGGCGGTGAGATCGACAAAGATGTCTTCGATTTCTTCCTTGGAAAGAGGAATCTGGGCTTCGGAGGTCCAGGCGGGGTAGGGCTCGCGAGAGCGCTGGCCAGCAGGCAGTACGTTGCCGTAGTCGACTCCGAAGTTGGGGGTGGAGGCTCCGGACGAGCGGTTGCCGCCGTAGGAGACCTGGGAAGAGGGAGGGCGGAAGCCACGGCCACCCTGGCCCTGGTCGTAACCATCGTAGCGCTCGTCGCCACGGCCGTAGTAGTCCATGTCGGTGGCACGAGCCATGTCAGATCTCATGGTAAAATCGCTGAAGGTCTCGGAGTCATCCTCGGAGCCGTGGGGACGACCACCGCGGTTCTCATAACCAGGCTGGTCGTATCCTTGGTCGTAGGCCTGGCCGCCCTGGCCATTCTGGTAGTAGTTGTCTTGGTATTGATCGTTGTTTTCATAGTACCCGCCGTCCTGATGGTAGGCGTTGTTGGGTTCGGCATTGTAGTACCCGCTGTTGTTTGTTAGAGAGAGTCTGTGTATTGTTTTGGGGAGCGGCTTACGAGTTGTCGTAGTATCCATCGTTTCCTGCTTGGTTGTTTTGGTTGTAACCATTGTCGTAGTACTGATCGTCCTGATAGTACTGGTCCTGGCCGCCTTGGGGCTGACCTTGGGCGTGGCCTTGGCCGGCGTACCCGTCGTCATAGCCCTGATGGCCGTTGCCACCGCCGGGGTATCCTGACATTATGTGCTAACTATGTGAAGTTGTGCTGTGCGCGGGAGGCTGTCAGCACTGGGTTAGGAGAGAAGTTCGTGGGTGGGCAGAGCGTACCTTTTATTCAGACATGGGAAAGACGTGGCAGATGGTCCAGAAACGCGATTTGCGGTAGGGGATATTGGACGACTGGCGAGTCGAGTGCAGAATATCCAGGCAGTGCTGATTCGGTGTCGATGCTGATGGAATAATCACAGGAGCGAGCGGAGGAGACACGGTGGTCTGAAATTTGAAGGGGTAAAAAAATGAGACGCAGCGGAAAATACGGCGGAAACGCTGGATGCAACAACAGAAGGAGCGCCTGGTTGCTGCGGGTTTTTGTTGTCCGCGGCGACGAAGTTGAACGAGCGAGTAAGAAAAGAAGAAAAAAAAACGGCGAAATTGTAGGAAGTTGATTATGACGGAGAGGTTGGAATAAGAAGAGATCCGGGAGACGAGGCGTCGAGGCGAAGAAGGGGGGGGAGATGGAAAGATGGCCTGGAGGCGTGTTGACAAACAGGCAAAGGGGAGAAGGAAGAAAGGGATGCCAACGCCAGAATTCCTAGGTTAGCCAGAGAGCAGAAGGGAGACGTAGAGGAAGAGAAGAGAAGAGAAAAAAGAAAAGAAAAGAAAAAACAAAAGGCACAAGATCTAGGGAGGTGGAAAGGAAGAAGAGAAAAGAGATGGATGGGCTGAAGGCGAAGGAGAAGGCGAGGGGGAAGGGGAAGGGGAGGCAGCCACTATTTGGGTTTGATTTATGGGTTTATTGGGCCTGTGGGGGCGCTGGGGGGGAGGTTGACGGTATAAAACAAGACGCTACAGCGGGGGGGCTCTGTCTTTGTGTACCAGAAAGGGGGAGGGCAGCAGAGGCAGTTGGCAGGAGGGAAGTCTGGATCTTGTTTATTCTGGAGGTGAAGCTCTGGCTATGCCACGGCAGTCTGGTGGTGATGTGGAGGGAGGCTGTATTTGCCTGTGTCTGGTATTGTTGATATTCCACGCCTGCAATCTCGTGGTGGTGCGGGTTTCCACTCTTGAGAATCTAAATGCTTGCTTCCAAGCCACGCTGCAAGCCAGACCCAAGCCCGCGCAGGCGGTTTTTGTAAGGGTACACACGTAGACACCCACATTTGCACGGGTTAGCTTGTACCTGTACCTCTCCTTCTCAGTGCCCCTGGCGGATTACGGAGGGAATATGCTGGGATCAGGGGAGAGCCGGCTTCTGACACGGTGCGGAAGTCCTCGACGCGAACTGTGGGACGGGCCTGGCCTCGGGTGGGGGGACAGTGCTGCACACAGTGTCCAGCTCAGGGGTAGCGGACCAGGCCAGAGCTTCTGCGGACACTGGAGACAGGCTGGACAGGCCAAGACTGACTGAACGATGGAGAACTGGATGGGTCAAGAACTGCGACGTATGTACCAACTGACTATCAAAAAGAGTCTCTAGAGCCAACTATCGCCAATCAAGCCCAGTGTTCTCAGGCTCGAGAGGGGCAGCCTGGAAGGATGTTACGTATGCAGGTCGCAGTTTGATCGGCCAATCAACGGCCGGTCGGTCTTTTAAGCCATTGCAATTATCACAATATGCACTCCTATTTTGTCAATGAAATCCTGGCAATCCGCCATCCTTTTACAGTTCTTTTACAACTCTTTTTTTTTTCTTTTTCTTTTTCCTTCTTCGTCCCTAGGGCAGCTCTCAGAAATGTAATCTTGTTCCCGGCCGGCCTTTACCTTCAGCTCTCTTAATCACGAGAGGCCCTACCTAACCTGAAAAAAAAAAATTCACCGGATGCTGTGGAAGAGCCGCCCCAAATCCAAACAATCCAGACGTCTTCTTGGTCTCTCATACCTCATCTCTCGTGGCTCGTGGCTCTTGGTCTCTGGGTCTCTCATGGCCGACATGTGCCGCCTCAGCCCCCTTTGTCATCTCCTCAGCCCTGATGAGGTCGTATTTCTTTTTATTTTTTTTTCTCTTTTTGTTTTCCCTCTCTTGTTTCGAACCGGCTCGGAGTTGTCTCTTCTGCATCCTGATCACCATGTCAATGCTGCTGCTTCTCTTCTCCTGCTTGAGCCTGTATTGTTACCATCGTTCCCGTCCTCCAGAGTTTAATATCAAGCGTCTCGTACCTTGCACTAATGCAATGCCATCAATGGGCCTTGTCCCAATGTCATATTTGCCTGGAGAGGGGGGAGAAGGGGGAGCTCACGGCACGCACGGAACTTGACACTCAGGCCCAGGATCCAGCAGACATTGTATTGGGCAAGCCGGCCCATCTTGGTCCGCAGCTAGGCGCCGGAGCTTGGAGATTGGCTGCTCTGCTCTGCTCTACTTAGAAGCACGCCACTCGAGCACATTGGTACCAATAATCCAGCTAGCTAGGGGAAACATGCATCTTTCGTCTGTTGTCTGCCAATTCCATGCCATGCCCCGTCTCGCCTCGTCTCGTCTCGTCTTTGCCTCTCTGCGGCCTTGCGTCTTGGTCGTGATACACTTAGGGTTTGCCTTGTTTTCTCACCCTGTTTCATGTGTCCTGTCTCCCATCCCTACCTCCCACTAGAAATGCTCTAGCGAGGAGTCTGGCCCTCGCTCGTTGTGTGTTGTACATGTACATGGGTGGATGATGTGATAGCCATGGCCTGGAGGACAAAGTTGCCCAAGTCCAAGTCCAAGTACACACGAGGACAGAGGCGCACATTCCACCGTGCCCCCAGCCTTCCGTCTTCCGTTCCTCGCTGGCCAATGTGTTCTTGGTGAAGTTTTCATGGAGAATTGTCACGCCCTCGGCTATTGCACATGGCAGTATGGCACGGCTTGAAGAAAAAAAAAGAAGAAAACGCAGGGACACAGGGACGCATCAACTGCTATATTAAAGCCTTCCGCATCGCGAGAATCGCCGGCGCAGTGCGGCTCTGATGACCAATCCAGCGCTGGCACGGGACAACACGTGTACCGGTACATCCACCACCGCCGAGGCACGCCACAATTCCATGTACCACTACCGACCACACAAGTGCAAAACTACCGATGTATGTAACTATGTAACTATACATGCACATAGTCATGTCGACTGCACCTCGAGGAACCTCCGTCCAAGTGTCGGTGAATAAGTGTCCAAGTGTCTCTTCCTTCGCATTCCCGGATGTTGGCGGTAAGAGATCCCAGACGTGCTGTACAAGCCTGCGCTTCTAGTCTGGTCTCTGTCCTCTGTCCTCTGTCCTTCCCATGCAATGAACAAAAGGTAAGGGTCATGCATGTCTTGTCACTTAATGTCGTCGTCGTCGTCCTTCTCGTCAGACTTGATTAGCTCCGCCAAGATGAGGTGGCAAAGATCCTCCGTGTTATCCCAGCACTAATATGGCGCTCACCAGCCATGTACTCATGTACACTTGTACATGCATATCTACATACATATACATGGCTCTGTACTTTTCCCTCTGTCCACCGTCCTGGACCGACTCGACACGACAGCCTTTGTGTCAGACAGATCTCTCAAGTTCCACTAGTTCCAACCGATAGTGGTCCCCCCTCCGTCCCCCTTGATCTGCTGATGTTATTTTGGTTCATTGTGCCTGTAGGGCTTAATATCTGCATAGTTGTAGCTGCGTCCATGCCGAGTACGACGTGGCTGACACCCACGCACCCACATCATATTTCGAGTGCTCCCAAACACCATCTCACACGAGCCAAACTTTGCCACTTCAACCAGTGACATTGATACGAAGAAGAAAAGAAGACAAAAAAGAAAGGCCTGCCGATCTGCTTCCAAGATAGTCCAAGCCCGTACCAGCGCCGCTAGTCAGTCCTCTGGCCGTCGCCGCCTGAATGCCCAAGGCTGAATGAATGAATGAATGGACCGAGCCCCGAAGGAGCCTCTATCCCGGTCTTCTCGCTGCTTTTTTGTGACAAGTAGAGCTCAAAAACCACCTGGCCCACTGGGTGCTCGTGCTCTAGTGAGTTTGGCCCAACACTCCCACAGGGGCTAGCAAATCCGCCCCAAGCTTCAAGCTGACCCCGAACGGGAACCAGGGCTGGCCCGGCCCTGTCCTTACGTACAACATGCCGGCGTGGCAGATGGCTTCAGAGGCCGCGCTTCGGCAAGTACTAGTGACTAGAATAGAGCCCAACTAGCGATGGCCCTTAGTCTCATGCCATTAGCTTTACGCTAACATCCGCTGCGTCTCTTGGACTGCTGTAACTTGTGTATTGGTTAGGGTTCACCAAGACATGTGACATCCTAGGGTCTTAACGTGCTGTTAGCACTGTCCCATACACACTTCACCACAGCTTGCACTGTGCTGGCTGACGGCCACGGTTGCCCCACCAACAGCCACGCAGCCCAAAAGAAAAGAAAAGAAAGAAAAAACACTGTTGCTGGTACCTGTTTCCAGCCCAAGATGCAGCACCTACTCCAGCTCAGCCTTTCCTATTGATCACTGCCATATACCACACGGACATCCCTGGAATGAGACATCCAGCCGCCGCATAACATCGCCCTCTTCGCCTTGAACTGCCCTCCAAGTGCTACCCCGCCTTTACATTAGACCCTTGAAGCTCGCCCGCCCGCCAGCCTCTGGCTCTGTACCTGTGATCCTACGATAGATTTTCTTTCAGCGACCCGACGACACACAGACAGAAAACGCTGCCCTCCTTGCTGGCTGACAGACCATTGACCCCGACTTCCAGCGTCTCTCTTCGCCATGGCGTCCCTCAACCAGCTCTCCTCGACAGCCCGAACCAGGAGCTCATCAAGACCTCGCTCCCCAGGTCAGCCATCAGCAAGTATGCCCCAGACTGCCGCCAAACTCTCGCAGGATACTGCCACAAAGCTCTCCTCCACGCCTGCTAGATTGCAAAGCCCCGTCAAGCCGCTTCTCTCACCAAAAAAGGCTCCCGGAAGCACCGTCAAGATCCGCCGTTTCGCCGATAGCAACACCCTCGAAAACCGACTGCTCGGCAAGATTGACGGCGGGAAGCCTGAGCTTGGCTGGATTGATCTGGACAAAAAGTCTCTCGGGCCTCACGATGCTGGAGCGTCTCCCTCGCGAAAGATGCGCACACGCAAGTTAGGAATAAAGCCTGCGTCTCGTGGCCGTTCCATGGCTAGCTTCTTGTCCTACGGCAATGCCAGCGATGATGACGAGGAGTCTGACTTTGGTGGCAGTGATGGCTCGGGCCTGGACGATATTGTGCCAGTTCTAGTTCCCAAGTCCCTCAAAATGAGAGAAGATATGGATGCAGATACAACGCTCCGCATGAATTGGAGAGAGCCCCAACGACAGGTTGGCTATGAGCGAGAGGAGGACACTGTAGTGGAAGAACTCGCTCAGGAGCTGGAGACATCATCCCTGAATGAAACCTTTACTGGCTTCGACTCGTCGTAAGTACATGCGCTTCTTGTCGGAAACTGGGCTTGCCCTGGATAGACTGCTGATCTATTATGCGTATAGGGAAATCGACCTTGACGATATCGACGCCGATACAACCCACTCGCACACTTCAAATCTTTTCCAGAAACAAATCACTCCCAAAAAGACAGTTGCCTCTTCAAAGTCTACGACGAAGCCAAAAGCTGACTCCGGCTCATTGAGAAAGGTTGTGGATGATTCTATACTGGTCGATGATCTTCCTGGCGACCTTGAAGATGGCTACGACTCAGACATCACCGGGTTTGTGCCGTCAAGGACACTTAGAAAGCAAAGATCTGCGTCTTCTGCCAAGAAGCAAGGCAAAGCACCTAGCGCTCGCGAGGCCAAGAAAACCTTTGAAGCTACAAAGCATGAAAAGGCCACGAATTTCCTCCAAGAGCTCGACACTGCCATCACCAAGGGGAAAATTGTCGAGATGACCAAGTCTACAGGCGGTGTAGAGATTGTATGGTCTAACAAACTAAATACTACCGCCGGCAGAGCAAACTGGTCCCGGAAGACGCTCACGACCAAGAAGCATGGCGATGCCGATGTCGTTGAACACAAACACTTTGCGTCGATTGAGCTTGCGACCAAGGTCATCGACAACGAGGACCGTTTGTTGAATGTCATTGCCCACGAGTACTGCCATCTGGCCAACTTCATGATCAACAACCTGCGGACAAATCCACACGGTCGCGAGTTCAAGGTCTGGGCCACCCAGGTCTCCAACGTCTTTGGCCACCGCGGCATCGAGGTCACCACCCGCCACACTTACGACATTGACTTCAAGTACGCCTGGGAGTGCTCTTCCTGCGGACTGGAGTACCAGCGCCACTCGAAGAGCATCAACCCGGAGCGCCAGCGCTGCGGCAAATGCAAGTCTGTCCTGGTGCAGACCCGGCCGACTCCGCGAGTGGCATCTGCCAAGCCGTCCGAGTACCAGAGCTTCATGAAGCGCCACATGAAGACCATCAAGGCGGAGAATCCGAGCCTAAAGCAAAAGGACGTTATGAAGATGATTGGCGAGCTTTGGGCCGAGCACAACAAGAACAAGGCGCCGGCGACTTCGGAACCCGTCGTCGTCGAGACTGTGTGTCTTGACTCTGACTCTGATGAGGAAAATGTGGACGATCTCTTGGTTGCGCAGTTGACTGGCTTGACGCTGCAAAAGTAGGTGGGCGGCGGTGGTGAGTGACACAAAGCTTGACATGACAAGTAGGTTTATTGGCAGCGAGTTGCTATGTTTGACTTGTTTTTTTGCATTGCGCGGGTTTCGGGATTTCATATATTGGTAGTCATAGTACTTGCATTGCTCTTAATACGGATAATATTTAGTAGTCAAGAAGCTTCTCACCACGTGGTTTACACCGGGTACTTCTAGCATCATTTAGTCCGAGCCAAAGAGACTATAGTCCCTGATATCAAACGACCTTTGGATCTGCTCAGCGTACTCGAGCGCTCGCGTAATCAGAGGGCCCTGCTTGCCTGCGTCCAGATCAACCCCTGCCTCGTCATACTCGCCCTTGATGTGCGGCACGTTGGCGGTGATGAGAATGTCGGTGTCCTTGTCCTCGACGCGGACCATGGTCATGATGAGCGCCGTGAACACCGGTGGCTTGCGGTTGCCTGGGCGCGCGGGCGAGGCGTCTGTGGCGATGAGGGTGTAGGCGGGGTATTTGCTGGTGTGGGGACGGGGGAGTCAGCGGGGAGTTGTCTTTGGGAGGCGAAGTCGGGGGCAGGAGTAGAAGCAGAAGGTCGGAGATGGCTTACGAATCGACTTTACTAAACGTCGCGGGTGCGCTGCTCCACACCCGCACGCAGTCTTTGCTCTCCTCGCCCACAAGGTCCATCAGATGCTGCGTCAGCGCATCGGCATCTCCCTGTGCGCTACTGACGGGCGCGCCGATGCGCTCGTTGAGCTCGATGACGATGCTGGTGAAGCCGTCGCTGTCAAGGAAGACTTCTTGGTGGTCGGGCACCGAGCGGATGGTGCTGGGGTGGGCGTAGGGTTAGCTGTCGGAGCGGGGGAGGAGGGGTTTGTTTCGGCCTGGCTTGCGTACCTGACGTCGACGTAGCCTGCGGGAAGATCTGCGACGATGGCTCCGCCGTAGAGAGGAGTAGATTTGTAGCCGGGCATATTGAAGAGGATGTGAGATCTATGTGTTTAAGAGAGAGAGAGAGGGCCGAGCTTCCCGTGGAGTGGTGGTAGAGACGCAGTATCAAAAGAATGTAGTTGAGCCTAAAAGCCGATGAGACTGGAGTGACGGTCGTATAAGTGCAAGTATATCTGTGTTATAGTTTGTGGTTCAATACGGTCTGACTAACTGATGTTCTCATATCATCAAGGCTGAAGTGAGTATAGCCAGTAAAACTCCAGCGGGGCGGGTCGGTTTTGTGCGACACGGAAAAAAAGAGAACATCGAATCAATAGTTCTTCATGCTATTATTTGGTAGCCAGACTGATTGGATTTTAATGAAGGATAGTCTCTACGCTTTTCTTGAATTCTTCCTTGGGGTCTCTCAAAGGTCTTGAAGCATGAAATCTGAGGCACAAGGTGGTGTAGCAAAGTAAAAAAAGAAAGAAAGGAAACGCAGTCACCAGAAGACAAATCGAATTTGGGTGCTCAAAATTATCGAGGGGTATTTCACAAGCACTAGGAAGGATCCTGTTGTAAGAGACCCAGGCGAAGTATTGGCTGGTGGTTCCTTGATGCGCTTCTCGAACTGTTCCCTTGTCCCCTCCACCACAATCTCGTCGTCAACATTGACCGCAATGTGAATGCCCCGTTCCAAGTCCGAGTGCCTTTTTGGCGAGCTGAGTCACTGGCACAGCTTCTGATATCATTCAGAGCCCCCATATGGGTCCCTGGTAGTCTGGTAAACTGCGTTCTGTCTTTCTCCGCGGGGGTTGAATGATGCTCCGTCTGCGGTAAGGAGAATACCAAGATCAACTGTGAGAGACGCATTTCAGTGCATGAGTAAATGGTCCTCTCCATTTACTGGCGGACTTGGGCTCTGGCTTCAAGCAAAAGTTACACAACGAGTATCTGTATCACATGAAATCGAAGACAACTGCACAATCTAGCGTCTGCCATTAAAGTCTGACGACAGACAATGATATCGAAGCAAAGAAGAAACCCTTTAGACTATTGGTTACTTGAAGTCTACCTACTAGAGTTGGATGAGGAGCATATGACACGCCGTTACTGCACAAGCCAATGTCTAGTGATTCCGAATAAAACACGGCGATATTCTTGTCTACTCAGATACTCGGCATACGACAGGGATAGCAGCGTAGCCGCGCCAAGGCGTGAGCAACGCGGTTTGCCCTCGGTGGACACCGGCAGCTGGCCAGCCCCGGACAGGGTCCGGCGAGACGGGATACGGGCCCGGCTACCACTCGGGTGAGTCTATCCGAGCAAAACTAGACCTAGCGACGTCCCCTCCGCGGCCACCGCCTCGGCCCTCGATTAATCCGTAAAAGTAAAAAAGAAAAAAAAAAAAAAGGTCGACATGACCAAAAAGAAATTCGAATCTGAGTGCTCAGACGAAGAGATTTCCAAAGATTGGTCTAATGGAGTAATTTGGGCCACACTACGGTCACATCTGGTAAAAGGCAAGAGGTGAGTTCGATAGAAGGTCCCACTCCATGAGAGATGGAGTTGCAACTTTGACTTATAAAGGGTGAACATATTCCTCGCGATCTCATTAGCTGCGAAATAACAGTAGGTAGACGTAAAAGAATAAAATCAAAAATCAAATCGCGATCTCATTGTTAAATTTCCGTCCGGTAACCAATCCGGCGTCGTTTGATCTTAATGATTCCGGTAGACGTTAAATATAGTCAAGTCAAGTCGCGATCTCACCAATCCTGTGGGCGTACTCAGATGGGTCCAAGGACTCCAAAGGTTACGCCGGCTCAGGATGGGCTTTGATCAAGCAAGGGCAAGAACTAGCCACAGGCAAACTGCATCTGGGGATCGGGGCAGAGGTTGCGGATGCGGAGGCGATCGCGGCGAGACACGCTGCAGCCGAAGCAGTCAATGCCGCTGCAAACACAGCGAACATCAAAATCGTCATCAAGGCCCCCCCGCACCGCTCCCCCAGGCACACCCGAGAGTCCGCGGCTCGATCTCGAACGAGGAAATCACTCAAGCCGTCAGTGAATTCGGGCGCGAATGCTCCACCGGCCTTTCAGGCTACTCTGTCCCCATACTGACAGAGCTCGTCAAGCGCGAGCCTTGTGTCAAACTTTTGGCCTCCCTCGCCAGTTCCATCAGAAGAGGACAGGCCCCCCTGCGCGCAGTCCTCACTGCCAGTACCTTGTCGCCCTTTGTTAAAAACGACAACGGTATTCGTCCTGTGGCCGTGGGGGATATTATCTACAGAGTAGCTATGAAAGCTATCTTGCGCAAAGAGTTCACGGCGCACTCCCTCCTCCCTTTCCAGCTTGGGGTTGGTTCCCCTCTGGGCGTCGAGCCTGCAGTTTTCCTTCTTAACAAGGTCGCCGCTGGTTCCACCGGTTACACCCATGTCACGTCTCTGGATTTCAAAAACGCCTTCAACAGCGTCTCGAGACTGGCAGTTGCCCAAGCCACCGAACGACACTGTCCTAATATGTTCCGTGCTGCCCGCTGGGCCTACAACGAGCCCGCAGCGCTCATCCTAGGGGACAAGACTGCGCTAATTTCCTCGGAGGGCGTCCGCCAAGGCGACCCTCTGGGCCCCTACCTTTTCTCCCTGGCAATCAGCGACACAGTTGACAGCATCAGAGCTGCACTGGTCCGCAACCACCGCTCCGGCCCGCCCCCACTGGTCATCGCCTATCTGGATGACATCTATGTCTTTAGCAACAACGCTGACGCTATAGCTGTTGTTCAAGATACCCTTGACGCAGCTGGCTCGCCGATCGAGCTCAACCCGGGTAAATGTCTTACCCGCTCAGTCGCTGACATCCAAGCTTCTGGGTTCTCCTGCCTGGGATCCCTCGTTGGTCCCATTGCTGCTCGCCGGCAATTCCTGTGGGAGAAGGTCTGCGAAGTGGGCAAAGTCCTGGACTTGCTCACCAAACAGTCTCGACAAGCGGCCCTCCTCCTGTTGCGCGGCTCCACAGCCCACCGGATTCGCCACCTCCTCCGCACCCTCGACCCCAATGGCGTCACGCCCACCTTCGGTCTGGCCGACTCGGCCATCCTTGATTTCCTCCGCTACCTGCGTAGCGACAGCACCCGTCTGTCGACAGACGAGCTCATCAAAGAGCTACCCATCAGCCTCGGCGGATTGGGTCTCCCCTCCATGGAGAAGCTCGCTCGTCCGTCGTTTGAAGTGGCTCGCACAGGCTGCGAGGAAATCTTACGCCAAATCTTCCCTGCCCAGGCGCACCTTTTCAACAGCCCGCCTGCGCAGCACACCACGCAAAAAGAAGTAGCCCGAGCAGTCGCCAAAGCCGACCTCGAAGCCCACTTGCCCGCCCTTGGCTCTACCGGTGCCAACCTCCTTAAGGACAACGCCGGTTTCTACGCCTCCAAGTGGCTCACCGCGGCCCCGACCTCCTTCGCCCTCGTCCTATCCGACAGGGAGGTCACGTTTGGCCTCAAAGGCAGATTCCTGGTCCCATACGACCACCAACAGCACCAGGGATCATTTAGCTTCAAGCACCCCGCTGCTCGATTCGTCACTTCTGCGGCACGCGCCATGTCCCTGGAACCAGACCCAGGCCCACCCCACCGACGCCGACAATTGCCCCCACCCGCCTCGGGCACCCCCCCCCACCACCACTACCCTCCCCTCCTCCGCCAGCCCCACCAGCACCCCCTCAGGTCTTCTTCAACGCCGCCAGCCTGTTCCTTGCGTTGAGAACAATCTGAACGTGCCCGAGCTGGCCCTCTCCCCTTGTGCCGCCTGCGGTAAGCCTCTATTCACCAACCACGAGCAATTCTGCTCACTCATGAACAAAGGTTTCATCCGCCGTCACGACAAGATCAGCAAAGTGCTATGCAACTCGCTGAAAAGCCAGGGCGTCAACGCGAGCTACGAGCCCTCGCTCATGGGGAGAGCCCACATTCGGCCCGACATCGCGGTAGAGATCGACGGAGTCACGTCGACCTACGACGTCACGGTCATCGCAGCGGACGCCAGAGGCCGCGACCTCCACACCAGGCTCGCAGATGCGCATCAGGACAAGATGCGCAAATACCCGAGCGCCTACGGGCCCAACTTCCACCCCCTGGTATTTTCTGCAGCCGGTCGCATGGAGCAGAGGTCGGCCCCTGTAATGTCAAAGTTACAGAAGCTGCTGGGCCCCTGCAAAGACTTCGTCGACGCGTTTATTTCAATGGCTCTCCTCCGCACCAGGGCCAACACCCGGTGCGAGGTGGAACAGAAAAACGAACTACGCCTGCCGTTTCACGCCGCCACAACTGCCACCAACCCCGAGCCCAGTCAGGCTTCCGACGCACTGCGTCGCTCAAGCCCTGGCGCATCACCCTTTGTGATGTTTGGCTGATTTACTTGCCGTCCTCTGAGCTTTGTTGCTCTGTCTTTTGGTAATTAGTCCGGCGTCGTTTGATCTTAGTGATTTGCGTAGACGTTAAATACAGTCAAGTCACGGAGGGTTCTTGAGGTGAAAAGATTAAAGATTCACGAAACAATCGAAAACAGGCAAAGACACCGACAACGGAGGCAGAGAAAAAAAGTACGAGTTTTTGTCCGAGGACCAGCGGACGCCAGCAACGAGATCGCCAGGGTCCTTGGCGGCAAGCCCACAGAGATCCAAGTCAAGAAAGTGAACTCGGGCCGGGCTTTCTACACGACCAAGGGTGCGGCGTTAGCCGAGAAGCCGGACTGCGTCAAGGAAGCGTTTGGGGCGAAGACGTGCGAGGTAGACAAGAAGTGAGCGCACGCACGCATCACAGGCCTATCAGACTTCTACGTCGTAGGCGAAAACGGACCAATAACCAAGAGGAATGGGGAACGGTTTATCGGACAGACAGCGGAGTAAACCGGTGGAGAGGTGAAATACGTCTGGTGGAAATTCAAGAGTGAGAAGTACATGGATGCTACACTCTGTATCGCAGGTGACTGCAACGAGGTATGGAAAAGGGGGTGGGGGTCTCTAAGCAATACGACGGGCGACCCGGCGAGAATGGAACGCCGCCTAATGGAAAATAGCCGGCCAACGAAGTTATGCCGATAGGTTAGAAGCTTCATGGAAGACGGGGCAGCGGGCATGCACGGCGAAGGAGGCGTCACCACGACGTTTGTATGAGGTTCCCTGAATAGCACGTCTCATAAACTCTGTATTCTCAAATCTCGTGATAATGACCCTCCCAGACCAACTTCAAAGTACTACAGGTAATCCTTTTTGTAAAGCTCACGCTCCAAGAAAGCTGCAATATCACAGCTAATAACACTGGGCGAGATATTGTCACACTCGTCAAAAGCATCAATGACAAATACAAGGAAAGGCGTCTCATGTAACCCAGAAGAAATGATAGAGGTTCCTTGATGAGCTTCAAGCAGAAGTTACACAACAATCAGTTAGCTAACTAGTTGCTTGTACTACACGAACTAGAAGGCATCTGCACAGTCTACTCGGAGATACTCAGCATACGACAAGGAGCTATTTCCAGCATCGGATCCATAATCAGTAGCACAACCGCTGCTTTCAAGCGCAAAGAGCCGGAAGAGAGCGTGCTGCGATTGTGCTGCTCAGCCAATGCTTTTGTTGGCATCAAAGATGGTGCTGGAAGTTTTCACGTGTTGTCAAAAAAGGGCGAGTGTTTTGGTAATATCCAGCGAGATTTGGTGTTGGCGATTTATAGAGACTTTCAGTACTTCCAAGTCAAAGGAATCATTGAACCCGTTGTTATTGAGTCAAGGCCATGTCAAGCTTTTTCTTTTTCTTCGTCTCCACGTTAAACTTTAACCCTAGCTCTTCTCACCTGAAAATGACGAACCCCACCTTCCCCAACACGCTCCAGAAGCTGGTGTAAGATCCCAAAGCTGCGTTCTATAAAATTTAAGACGCCCAATCTCATAAAACAACACACCGCAAGCTCCGTGCTCTCTACTCCCAGCCACCAGATACACACAAAATGTCGGCCTGCATCTTCTGCAAGATTATCAAGGGTAAGCCCAGCAAGCACAAGCCGTTTGGCGGGGTGAGAAGAGGAGAGAGAGAGAGATGCGAGTCTGTCGATGTCAATGCAATGCGCCGTCTAACCACCCGCTCCACGTGCCCGACCGAGCTTTAGGCGAGATCCCGTGCTTCAAGCTCTTTGAGAGCGACAAGACTCTGGCCTTCCTGGACATCATGCCGACGAGCCGTGGCCACGCCGTGAGTACAGCGCGCGTGTATCTTGGGATACGTATGGAATGGATTCAACTGACACGTGCCCTTCCTTCTGTAGCTGGTGATTCCTAAGCACCACGGCGCAAAGCTGGCTGATATCCCCGACGACCAGCTGTCGGAGGTTCTGGTGAGATCACTCTGTACAGCCTGCTCCGCACGCATGGATACTAACTCCCTCTGGTTGGACGACTAGCCGGTCCTCAAGAAGCTTGTTGCTGCGACCGGCGCCACCGACTACAACATCCTGCAGAACAACGGTACTATTGCGCACCAGGAAGTCCATCACGTCCACTTCCACATGGTAAGAAAAAAAACCCCCCCGTGGCCGATTTGGGCCATTTTTGCTTGTCTTGAACGTCATGTTAATGGTGACTCTAGATCCCGAAGCCGTCGGCCGAAGAAGGCCTCGGTGTTGGCTGGCCCGCCCAGTCCACTGACATGGAAAAGCTCAAGACTCTGTACGAAGAGGTCAAGGCCAAGATGTAGAGCGCCCCGGCCCAAGAAGGATTAATCAAGTCAAGACGTCATGCACGTTCAATGAATATCTCGGATCAATTATTGTAGCGTTCAAGACACGAACTAGTAAAATGCCCTGCCGCATTTCTTGAATCATGGAGTTATTTGACCAGTTAATATGTAGCCTGACACGAAGACAGCCGCTCGTTTCACCAAAGCATACAAAACGCCAGACACTAACGCCAAAACCCGGACAGCAGAGACGCTGCAACGACCTGTTCTCCATCTCCCGCCAACTCTTTGAAGCCCACGCTCACCTGGCCATCTTCCTACTTGGAGCCAGGGGCTGGAGCTGCCGCGGACGCAGTAGCGGTGACGGCTGGCGTAGAATCTGCGGGGTAGTATGTGACCTTTCCACCGGGGCCCAAAACGCCAGTGCGGTCGTATAGACTGCGGGCTCTGATGTAGGGATCCAGAGTCCAGTAGTTTTGGCGCAGCTTGGCTTTCAGGCTGTTTCTCTGGGCTGAGGCGTCCGAGTTGCCCTGGGTCCACTGGATGGTAGACTGCTCGAACTGCGTGTAGTACTGGTCGCGCTCGGCCTGGATCTTGTCGCGGGTCGCTGTGTCCTTCATGAGGTTGTTTTCGCCAGCAACAGGCTCAACGTACTTGTAAGACCAGTCCTCAACACCGTCAAGCTCCTGGGGTATCCGGTCCTCGGCAATGTACTCGCCGAGATCCTTGACGTTGTTGACAAACCTGATCTTGTTGGCGACGACGGGATCCAGCCAGCCTTTGATGATTTTCCAGAAACCTACGCGTGGGTGGGTTAGAAACAGCGTGCTCTTGCGAAACTGGGCGGGTTCAAGTGGCGGCTTGCTTACCTTGGAAAATCCACGGGGCCTTGTAGACTAGAACAACGCCGAGGCACTCGGGGTAATTGGCTTCGAAGCACTTGATCATGAACTTGACAGGGGTGTAGTCCTGCGGGACCATGTTAGAGGCTTTGCGTTTATTCTGAAGGACTTGGACTTGGGGCGCCTTACCATGTTGGAAATGGAGAAGCCGGTCATGTCAAATACAATGGTCTTCATCTATAGTTAGCGGTGTCGATTTTCCAATAGAAAGAATGGACTTACGGCAGTTTCTACCGGAGGCTGGAGCATCAGTCGCGCCGTCTCAATCAGGAGAACAGTGTTGCGCTCCTGTGAAGCATCTGATTGCTCCCCTTGATGATGGAAACGAACGCGCACAAAGCACAGCGGCCTGGACTCCTTGTCACATCCATGGAAAAAGGCCTTGCCCATGCGGATCTGGTCCATCAGACCGACGCCGTCGACTTTGGTCTCGCCCGTTCCGCTCAGAGAGTCCTCAAGCGCACCGGCTTCGCCCTTAACCATGATGTCGGTGTCCAGCTTCATCTCGGTATTTCTCCAGCTGACGGCGGAAATCAGCATTATGAGGGCCTTTTCAACGTCCCACTTGCGGGCGCGGAGGAAGCGGAGCAGCAGCGTATCGGGGTCGTCATGCTTGACCATGGACCACAGGGCGTTGCGGAGGGCCTCGGGAGCTTCTTTCTGGAGAGTCTCCTGGAAAAGCTTGGTCTGGCCGTGCTTGTCGTCGGGATCGGGCGGGGCAGCAGCGGCATCGTCGGGCGACTCCTTGTGCTTGCGACTGAACATGGACTTTTTCTTGGGCTTTTCCTTGTCGCCGTTCTTGGGCGTGGCGGGCGGCGCGTCTGGCTTCGCGGCTGCTGAGCCATTGGCGGTGGCGGAGGTTACACCAAAGATTTTGTACAAGGCAGTCCACATGTCCTTGAGCTTTTCCTCCTGGTCTGGCGTCAGGTTGCCGACATGGCCGGAGGGGATGGTAGAGGAAGCCATGGCGGCGGAGGCTGTGGGGTCTGAGCGACGGGGGGCGGGATTCCGAGAAGCGCTCGACGGATACAGGAGGCAGACGGCGGCAACGGCAGAGGCGAGGAACGCAGCGGCGAGGGCGCTGAGGGCTGAAGGGGCGATGGAAGAGTGGAGCCGCAGCGGGGAAATCTGTGGGAGCGAGAAGGGGGAGAGAGAATGAGGGCGAGAAGCAGAAGGAGAGGGGAATGGGGATGGAGATGGGCGCAGGCGGCGGAAGAGCGATTGGGATTGAGACTGGGATTGGGGCGAGGTGCAATGTGTACGAGCCTGGGCGTGGCAGTGGCGTCGGGGCCTGGGGGTATCTGGCGATGAGGTTAACGCCGGGCGCGGTCGAGACGAGAGCGAGCGACTGTGGGCCGTGGAGCTTGGGCGAGGGCAAAGGAGCGGCCTGGCTGCAGTGCTGAGACCTGGTGTATGTATACTTCTTCCTGCACCACAGAGGCTTGGCAGCGCAATGGTGGCAGGACGAGCTTGAATTCCGAAGGACCCGGCCAGGTGACCGAGAGCGCGCTGCGGGACGTGGATTAAAGCCGGTGGCGGGGGGGACGACCAGAACGGGGACGAGACTACAAGACTGGCGCTGGGCCTGAGCAGATGGACGGCACTTTGACTCATAAGGCAGCAAGAAGCATTCGGGGCAGCAGATCAGGGCAGCCTGGAAGGCGGGTATAGGCAAACTCCAGCAACGGCAATAATGCAAAAAAAAAGCCTATTCCGTTAGGTCAGAGTCAACTATCGACAAGCTTGTTTTAGCGTGGTGCACAGAAAAGGATGAGGCATGTGGGGGGGCGGCAGCGGCTTCTGATTGGTGGGATTGCTGGGGATGAAGCAAACAAACAGAAACACCAAAACACCAAAAATCAAAACCAGCTCTGCCCCCACCGACGATCACGTCCAGCCACACAGCCCGACCATCCGACCACCCGACCAACTGACCGCCCCGCCACACCCACACCTCCGCCCCCCGCCATGGCCGACCACGACGCCCACAAGCGCTCCAACTCGCGATCCCGCACCCCCCACCCCACCACGCCGCTGCGCCCGTCCTCGCGATCCTCGTTCCGCGACTCTGCGCGCGCCGGATCCCTCCACGGCGCGTCCTTCCCGCTCAACGTGTTCGAGCCGCACTTTGCCGACTTCTCAGACGCCATGGCCGATCTCGAGGCAAACCTCATGCACTTCCAGATCATGCACGAGAGTCTTGCGCGCTTCAGCGAGTCGTTTGCAAGCTTCATGTACGGCCTCAACATGAATGCCTTTTGTGTGGATTTCCCCGAAGGCCCTATCCCCGAGTCCTTCACCAAGCCGAGAAACCTAGACTCGCTGCCTTTTCCTGGTAGGCTTTGCCCGGCCACTTGTCGCCTGTCTCGAAACTGCCATTGCTCACATCTCCACAGACACGCCGCGTGTTGCCAAACGGAAAACCCCAGAGCCAGACGACGACGTCACCTTCATGTACGTTGCAAAAGATTTCATGTCAACTTGGCGGGCGTCCTGTTTTATTACCACCCGTCCCCGACAACCCCATAAACACAATATACCCGCTAACTCTCCGTTCTTTTCCCCCACAGGTCCCCCAATGGTGATTTTGCACACCATCCCACATCTTCCAAAGCATCGAGACTTGCAACCCCCGAACCCCCAAAGTCACAAGACCCCGGCCGAGGCGGCCCCGCCAAAACAACCAGGGGCGCCCGTGGGACCACTCGCGGGACTGCAAGCGCAAGGGGCGGCTATACAAGAGGTTCCGCCAGAGGCACAACGACCACCTCGTCCAGAGGAACCACGCGAGGACGGGGACTTCAAGCCCCGCGGGCGAGAGGTCTACGTTGAAAAAGCCAGCGACAAACATCAGACATGGGCTAATCTCCATCATGCCTAAATGTCTGGGGTTTATCAACGGTATACTCAACATTCCTGCCCAACACACGGATTGCAATTAGGCGTGTGGCTTGCTGCCTGGTCTTCACATCGGGCCGGGACAGACAGTGAGGAGCGAGCTTGAAAGAGAGAAAAAAAAAAGAATCAGCTGTTCATTTCAACATCATCATTGCCTGATGACTTGACTTCTGATCCTTTGTTGTCGGTTCGCAGGCCAACAGCAGCCTCGGCTTCCCGTTGACTGTAAGCCTCTTCGCCTAGGGCTTTGACTCTGTTTGTGAAAAGGATTGAATTAGTTAGAGTCTCGCAGTCTTCAAAAGAAAACACCGGTGGCGTTCACAAACCTTCTCTTGTGAGGCTTGCCTTTGCGATGAGCAATCAAGCTAAACTCGGTCTCGAACCATTTTGCGCACTCAAGGCAGTAATGACGGCCCAGGCCGGGCAGGTCTTCGGACGCCTTGAGCGATTTGAACTGTTCAAGATGCTTGGGAGAAAGCAAGTCGGCCTTGATCTGGTCCAGATCTCTAAAAACGAGGGTCGGCGCCGTTTAGTATGTAACATTGAGTGGAAGCGATGCTCGAAATCACCTACCTGGTCTTTCTCCGAGTCTTCGTGATAGTGCGCTTAGCAAATGTGCCGCCCATTTTGTCAATGTCTTGTGCTTTCTTGTGCTGTTTTGGACCTCCAAAATGATGGATGCTCTTCCACTTGAATTAATTTTCTTTTGCAAAAATCCGTCTCTACGACATGTACTTCTGGATAAGAGAAAATTTAGGTGGGGATCTCGGTAGCGATAGGCCCGGCTGATCTTCGGTTGAAAAGCCGATAAGGTTAAGCTAGTGATGGGCATGGGCTGGATTTCTTCTTTTTGGATTGAGAGATCCAGAGCCTTGACGCCGAAAGGTCAAGCTACGATCTTTGGTCATCACTTTCTTTTCTTCTCGTCTCCCGCAAACCATCACTTTCCGACGCCTAGCGCAATACCACGAGTAGCCCGACTGCATTTCTCGCATCTCTCGACATTGTATACCTGGAAATACCAGTGCGACAATCCAACACGCCGTTAACTTGGCAAGCCACCAACTACCAACCACAAACCATGTCGACGACTGCTGAGCGCATGGCGGCGCTCAAGGCGCGCGTTGCTGCTGCTGTCGGGAACAGCAAGGGCGGTCTCTCCGTCAGCCTGCACCCAGCGCTTGAGGATCTGAATTCAAAGCCTACGCCCGTCAAGTCTGCCAATTCGGGAAAGCCCATGCCCAACAAATATCTAGACCCTACGCCGCCCGAGCAGCAAGGCGTGCGAGCGCGGGAGCCCAGGAAGCTCGAGTTCAACCCAAAGGGCAAATACATTCGTACGTAACATGCGCCGTTCTCCATGTTTCCTTGCCCCGAGCCTAACCACTAACAACTGCATGTGTAGAACAAGCAAATGCGATCAGACGACAAGCGGCCCTCGAACAAATCAAGAAGCGCGTTGCAGAACAGGCGCGCAAAGCCGGACTAGACGAGGTGCCCAGCGACAAGAGCTTTGTGGTGGAGGAACCCCCGGCCGTCGAGTGGTTTGACCAAGGATATCTTGTAGAGGGCAAGACGTATGCCGACCTTGACGACATCAGCTGTTTACGACTTGACGGCGAAAACTCAATCGTAACCGACCTAATACAACATCCTGTACCCCTGGAGCCCCCCCAGGACGGTCTAATACCCCAAGCGAAACCAATGTTCATGACTCGCAAAGAACAGAAGAAGCTGCGACGACAGAAGCGCATGGCAGACCTCAAGGAGAACCAGGCCAAGATTCGTCTTGGCTTGATGCCAGCCCCGGAACCTAAAGTCAAAAAGTCCAATCTCATGCGCGTTTTGGGAGAGGAAGCTGTCCAAGATCCGACAGCAGTCGAGGAGCGTGTCAACCGGCAAATTTCCGAGCGCCACTCGATACACGTCAACACAAATGCAGAAAGACAGCTTACCAAGGAGCAGCGCCACGAGAAACTGGTGGCCAACCAGGAAAAGGACCTTTCCAAGGGCGTGCACATGCTGGTGTTCAAGATTGGCAACCTGGCCAGCGGGCAGCACCGCTTCAAAATCTGGAAAAATGCCGAGCAGCTGGCGCTCACGGGCATCTGCCTCGTGCACCCGCGCACAAACTTGGTCATTGTCGAGGGCGGCCAGTACAGCACCAACAAGTACAAGAAGCTCATGATGAGCCGCATCGACTGGACGCAGAGTGCGCCGCCGTCGGCCGTGTCCGCCAATCCCAACAATACCCGCGACTGGATGGCTAGCGATGCGAGCGCCATGGCCACCAACACCATTACCCTTCTCTTTGAGGGAGAGTCGAAGAACAGAGCGTTCAAGAAATGGTCAAGTAAGATCTGCGACACGGATAAGGAAGCATTTGACTTTTTATCTCGCGTCAAGCTGGAGAGTTTCTGGGTCCAGGCCCGGCAGTCATGAGGATTGTCTAGACGGATGGTGATGAATACATTGACCAGTAGTTAGTTTTCCATGTAACCAATGCAAGTACAGTTGGCCACCAATCACATGTAAAACGGTCAGTGCTGATTTGGATGCGATGGGATATTTCATAAAGTGGCGTTCAGACCAGATAGTGCGTGTTACACGTGACTGACAGCCGATGAAAATCATCACGGGCATTGTTACGTAAGCCGGAGCTCTGGAGACTTTCTCATGGCCATCTCGACCACAATGACACGCTAAAAAGTGGCATTTCATTTGCTTCTGGGCGAATTATTTGCCAGCAAACGTGAAGCTTGCCGATCTGCCAGTGTGTCTGTTTATTTTCGCCGTCCCTTTTTGGCCAAATCTGGCGTTTCCTCGCTTGTTTTTCTCTTGGCCTGTAACTTGACCTCCTTTTTTTATTTTCTTTTTTTTTGCTAGCTTCTGCTACTGTGGATCGTGCTGGGTGCTTGTTTTCTCTGGACAACAACACATCTTTTTTTTTTTCGGGGACTCACCACGCGCCTCGTCTTTGCTTCTGCTCCGAAACGCCAGCCCTCGAGTCCGTAACCATGGAAATCAGCGAGGTGCAAGCTCTCCTCGAAACGGTGCGGGCCAAGGCCTCGCTTGTCTTTCAAAAGATTCCCGGCTCGGCTGTCCTCATCCGCTACATCAAGTCCAGCTACCAAGATGACCCGGTCCGGTCTGCGCTGGAATTGGTGCTCGTCGTGTTTGTTATTCGCTACATGATGGCCTCGTCTTACTCGACGCAGCAAAAGAATCACGTCAAGCTCACCGATGCCGAGATCGACGAGCTCGTCGACGACTGGACGCCCGAGCCTCTGGTTGCCGCCCAGTCGGACCTGGACAGGCGTGTCGCCGAGACGGCGCCCGTGATTGCTGGGTTTGTCAAGCCCCCATGCGCCCCGACGCCCGACGCGAGACCCGAGTACTAACGTGTTTGCACTCCAGACCCAGCGGCCCCAAATCGAAGCTCACCAGCGGCAAGCCCGTCACCAACCTCGGATCATACAACTTCTACAACCTCAACGCGAACGAGACGATCAAGGAAAAGGCCATCCAAGTCCTGCGCTCGTATGGCGTTGGTCCCTGCGGTCCGCCTCAGTTCTACGGCACCCAGGACGTCCACGTCAAGACCGAGGCCGACATTGCCGCCTACATTGGCACCGAAGCCTCCATTCTCTACGCCCAGGCCTTCTCAACCATCTCCAGTGTCATCCCGGCTTTCTGCAAGCGCGGCGACATTATTGTCGCTGACAGCGCCGTCAACTACTCGATCCGTCGTGGCCTCCAGATTTCCCGCTCAAATATTCGCTGGTTCAAGCACGGTGACATGGACGATCTCGAAAAGGTCATGAAGCAGGTTGTTAAGGAACAAGCCAGACGCAAGCCTACTCGTCGTTTTATCGTCACCGAGGGTCTGTTTGAGACGACGGGCGACTGCGCATTTCTCCCCAAGCTGGTAAGCTCTCTCGCTAAATGATCACGTGTTTGCAGAAGCTCCGTTACTGACCGCCGGCCGTTTTCGCTCCAGATCGAATTGAAGTTGAAGTACAAGTTCCGCATCATCCTTGACGAGACATGGTCTTTCGGTGTCTTAGGAAAGACTGGTCGTGGTCTCACCGAAGCTCAGAACGTTGATCCCACCCAGGTGGACATGATTATTGGCTCCCTCGCTGGTCCCCTTTGTGCCGGCGGTGGCTTCTGTGCCGGTACAAAGACGGTTGTTGACCATCAGCGCATCACAGCCGCCTCGTATACGTTTTCTGCTGCACTTCCTGCTATGCTTGCGGTGACGGCGAGCGAAAGCATCATGGAAATCAAGACCAACCCAGACCTCATCAAAGAATGCCGCAGCAACATCAAGACAATCCGCAGCCAAATCGAGGCACGCAATGACTACGTCGTGTGCACGAGCGATATTGAGAACCCTGTTATCCTGATAACCATCAACCCCAAGATTGTCGAGAACCGCCATTTTTCCGAGGAGGACCAGGAGTATTTGCTCCAAGAAGTTGTCGAAGAGGTATGTCCAAACGCGCCAGAGTATCGCCATGGCCAATCATCCAACTAACCGCAATATAGTGCCTTGCCAACGGCGTTCTCGTGACGCGCCTCCGCCGTATGCCGGGCTGGACTCACATCGAGGCCAAGACGTTTACTTGGGACGTGCAACCCGCTCTCAAGGTCTGCGTCACCATCGGGCTCGATAAGAAAGAGCTTGAGGCGGCGGGACAGGTCATTCAGACGGCCATTTCCAAGGTCATGCAGAGGGATTCCCTCAAGCCGTGACTGTCGTAGAAGCAATGCCGCTCGAGTTGTTTCTTACCTCTGTTCTCTTTTATTCTTATTTTCTTAGTAATAGACTTGGCGTCTGGTGATATGGACTGCGTTGTCTATGATGCATAATTGTATAAAATGTTGATTTTCTGTGTATCAAAGACTGCTCTGGTGGTAATTGAACTTTGCCGCATGTTTCTTGTGAGGAGAAGTTCTCAGGGCTCTGGGCTCGAGATATTTCACTGCGGATGGCATGAGTTAACTGCACGAACCAGATAGACATGTGATTCTCAACGACGCCATGTCCAAGGTTTTTTCAGACCTGCCTCATATTCTCCTTGCAGATATGTGAAAACTACTAGTTGACCGGTGATTCTTTTGCTTTCCATCGTGTTCCTTGTGATTTGTACCAGCTCAATATCAATACATTCACAACGCTCTCCTGACATCCTCGCCAGTCTTGCTCACATGACGGTGGCTCAACTCCTAGCACATTGTGTGGTCTGTAAGGAGTTGACACTCCTAGAACAGACCAGTTTCAACAAGGGGGGATTTCTCTGTGTTCTATACAATGGCAGACATGCCGGAATACCTCCGGTGCATTTGTAGTGTAGTGACCTGAAGTTGGAATGTGGAAACCAAGGAGGCGATGTGTGTGTTTAACTAGGGTTATCTAGATACAAGGGTTACCGCGATATCGGGCCTTAGGTGTTCGTGTTGTCAGTTTGACAGCCAGCACTGTTCGTGCCTGGATTCAAGTGACCAAAACAGCTAGACGATCGGCTGCTCCCTGCTCCGCCCTGCCATGGCCATTGTTACACGCGGCCATTGTCTGTAGCTTGGGCCCGGGGGGAGCCAGAGGTTGACAACGGGCAACGGGCTATGAAAGCAAAATTGGACGACAGCGCCGGCGGCGGCCCAACGGCGGCGTTCGATTGGTCACCGCTAGTTCGCAGACGCTGCAAAAGGGATTGCTGCGAATCCTGTGGCCGTCGCCCCGAAGGCTGGAGAAGCCCATTTGCCCCCCTTGCCATGCCATGTACCGAAGCGAGTGTGCACAGGGCAAGGGCATCCATCAAGCTACTAGTTAGCTAGCCAAGTTGGCAGGGCCGACAGATATCAGCGGCGGCGACTGAGACATTGGAGCTGCGAGCTTAATTTAATGGGTGATGGGTGTGGTTGGGTGGGGAGAAAAGAGGAGGGCAGAGTAGAGTTACGTCAATTGGCGCTGTAGTTGGAATTATCTCGACTTAGTCATCTCGAGATTCTGTGACACATCAACACCTGCTCGTAAGAGTCATTGCCCAGCGACAAAAATTCTATCTCCGATTGCCAGCAGCTCTCCGATAAGATAAACAGATACACACCAAGGGCGAAAGAGCCAATATCGGTGCCCAAGCTCATTCATTGGCTGCTCGCGGGTCTGACAATCCTAGCTACCCCGCCACTAGCCCAATCGGGACATTCGACTCACAAGTCACAGTCATACACACCAGTCATCGTTGGTGTGCTAGGCAGGTACGGCTTGAGTCCAGAGGGCAATTGCATAGTATAGTTGCATTACAGCGGAAGACGAAGAGCGCTCGCTCTGAAGCGTGAACCATGGCCAGGGAGAAAAGGCAATTGCCATACATATAATAGGAGCGGCCCGTAGACTTCTTTCCTCTTGCTTTTTCTTCTCTACATCATCATATTCTCCATCTTCATCTTCCTTTCCACTTAGCTTTCCCAACAGTGTCTTTTGGGATATTCTACTATCAATCGTTTTCAATTCACCCGTAATCTTTCTCTCACACTTCACAATGGCTCCCAAGGGAAAGGTTTGCCTGGCGTACTCCGGTGGTCTTGACACCTCGTGCATCCTCAAGTGGCTGCTCGAGGAGGGCTACGAGGTTGTGTGCTTCCTTGCCAATGTCGGCCAGGTGAGTCGAGTCTTTCTTTCTTTGCCCCAAGTGCTCCCGCCCCTCGAATGAGCAATGCTGACCAGAAATTCGAACTTGCAGGAGGAGGACTGGGACCAGGTCCGCCAGAAGGCCGCCCTCCTGGGCGCCTCCAAGATGATCATTACTGACCTGCGCCGCGAATTCGTCGACGAGCTTTGCTTCCGCGCTGTCCAGTGCAATGCCCAGTACGAGGGCCGATACCTGCTGGGCACCAGCTTGGCCCGCCCTGTCATTGCCCGTGCCCAGATGAAGGTTGCCGCCGACGAGGGCTGCGACTTTGTCTCCCACGGTTGCACTGGCAAGGGTAACGACCAGGTCCGCTTCGAGCTGGCCTTCCTGACCATTGACCCCAAGATCAAGATCATTGCTCCCTGGAGAATGCCCGAATTCTTCCAGCGCTTCCAGGGCCGTGCTGATCTCCTCGACTACGCCGCTTCCACCGGCATCCCCGTCACTTCTACCAAGGCTAAGCCCTACTCCATGGACGACAACCTGGCACACTGCAGCTACGAGAGCGGCCAGCTTGAGGACCCCTCGCAGCCTCCCCCCGTCGACATGTGGACCCGGTATGTTGGGAAAACAAAACTGCTGCTTGTGTGGATACCGATTTACTAACGAAATCGACCATAGCACTGACGACCCCCTCACTGCCCCCAACACCCCCGAGGACATCCAGATCTTCTTCGAGAAGGGCCTCCCCGTTAAGCTGGTTGCTGGTGACAAGACCATTACTGACAGCCTCGACCTCTTCCTGGAGCTGAACGCCATTGGCAAGAAGCACGGTATTGGTCGTATCGACATTGTCGAGAACCGCTACGTCGGCATCAAGTCCCGTGGCTGCTACGACTCCCCCGCCATGACCATCCTTCGCCAGGCCCACCTAGACATTGAGGGTCTCGTCATGGACGGCAAGGTCCGCTCTCTGCGTGACCAGTTTGTCACCCACGCCTGGTCTGAGATTCTGTACAACGGTCTGTACTTCTCGCCCGAGCGTGAGTTTGTTGAGAACTCCCTGATCTTCTCCCAGAAGCGTGTGGTAAGTAGCGACAGGCATGCCCCTTTCTACAAACGCGAACTAGTAACACATGCTAACGACAAATCTAGAACGGCGAGGTCCGTCTCCGCTGCTACAAGGGTAACGCCTACATCCTGGGCCGCTCTTCGGAAACCGAGAAGCTGTACTCCGAGGAGGAGTCCTCCATGGACAGCCTGGTCGACTTCAGCCCCGTCGACACCTCGGGCTTCATCAACATCAACGCTATCCGTCTAAAGAAGTACGGTGCCCAGAAGCTGGAGGAGGCCCAGGCCAACTAAGGCCGCTCGCTGCCTGAATTTTGAGTCAACAAAAGTTGTTCTTTTCAAGGCTTTTTTGTACAAGAGATTTTCTAGATTCCTTTCTATAGCCTGGTGTAACTTTACTTGTTTTAGATTGTTTTATTTGAAGCCTACTTAATTCTTTTTTAAAACATAGGAGTCATGATACTGTATGACCATGATCTGTGAAGCAAAGTGATACTTGGGGAGGCTTTTCTTTTTCCGACATTAGCAGTTATTTCGGCACTGGCTGCCCAAAACTACACAAAGAAATTTGTGTGGAAACGGTGATGGGCCCCCAAAAACTGCAGCTATAATGACCAGGATATCAAATGTTGACGACAGCGGGACAACACACAATACGACCTTGACGACTACCCCGCAACCAACCCCGCGTGTTCAGCATGGTGTTTGGGCGATATTCTCTCTAGCGAACGATACCCTCGAAAAACACAGGCTGCGAATCCAACACTGGTGATGTTGGACAGCCTGGGGATATACCTGCTATCTTGAGAACACCCAAAGTCCACAGCGGGACAGCGGGCTGGACCAAGCGAACAGCCAATCGGCTGCACTTGCACTGTCTGGGAGATAGAACCAGCCCATTACGCTGCTAGAGATGAAGTGGGTGGGCAAGGCTAGGCCTTGACGCTCGCGACGTTTTGTTACATCCAAAGCATGGTATTTCTACTACGAGGTTGAGGTAGTTATTTCTCAGGCCGTTGCAGCTTGGATGGCTTTGCGATGCCATGGGTGGGTATAAATAGAGGCTCACTTTACTGTCTTTCACTTGGTTGAACTCAGTCTCTCTCGTCTCTATCTTCCAGCTTCACAAGCACATTTCACTTGTATCTTACATACGCTCGGGGGCTCTCCAAGCCCTATTCCACCTCGTTGCCTCCTCACGTTTTTGATCATGCTGTTTGCCCTATCCTAAGTCCTCCCTGCCCCCCCTTCTGGTCTCTTTTATTCCGTAGGGACGCCCTGGCGCACCGGTTCTAGCCCTGCGACCTGCCCCGGGATTCGATCCGACGCTTGGGGAGAAAACGCTCCGCGACCGACAGGCGATGACTCGCGAACCGATCCAGCCAGGCCCTGAATCATGCCGACTTTAGTCCCCCTGCCCGCCTTGTCAAGCACCATAGGCAGTCGTGCGGGTTCGCTCGCCTGACTGAGATGGCTACGGCCATGATGGAGCCGGCGCAGCGGGGGGAGAGGACCAGCTGCTCGTGCCATTTTTGGCTGAGGAGCTGGAACCTATGTGCTTCCATCATCTTCATATGAGTTTTGGTGGTCTTTATGGCGGCGGGCCACCATGCGGAATAGGGACTATCAATCGCCAAAGCCCAGCCCTCTCACCACTCAGCCACATGAGGCCAGTTCTTGGGTCTCTACATAGATTCGGTAGCTACCGAAGAAAACAACGGCTTAGGAATTAGCTAGACTGGTCGACAGGAGACAACTTTTACAGAAGGGGAGCGAGGAGACAACGAGTGCGAAAGCAACGAGGTAGAAGATAGAGAGGAATACACGAGCGTATGTAAGAATGTGTTAGCGGGTGTAGGTTGCAAGTGAAAATGTTTCCAAGTCTGCAAGAGAGTACGAGTTCTCGCAATACATAGCTGGGTAGTTGGGGGCAGCGGTTCGTGGGTGGCTGATTGCTACTCCAGTGTTAGTCGAAGAACTAGACTGTGAGTCTTGGCCCGAAACAAGAACTCATTCAACACTGTAGAAATTTGCTTGTTACATGGGCGAGCACAAAGCGACATTGTTATCTTCAGGATTCTGTCGGCCGAGTTATTTGTTGCACACAACTAGACAATGTTGGTGTAACAGCAACGATCAAGACCCAATAGAGCCAGCCGAAGTCCAAGTATCAAGCCAGAACTGAAAGCCATGGCCGTGAGCTGTGGCACAAATCTCGAAGAGAGAAAGAGTAAATAAGACGCGTCACATAGGGAAGGGATTGTGCCAATTGTTAAAGGCATCCAAGTATACACCCGAGCCGAAGCTGTAGCAGTGGGATGATTGCTGGCTGGCTGGATATATCAAAGTCAACGCCTGCTAGAGGCGCCAAGGCAACGTCGTAGAAATTCAAGGAGGAGCGAGTCCGTCGAGTGAACGTGCTTTGCGAAAATCAATCACAAAGAAAAAAGAATTATAGGGCGATTGACAGAGATAACAGCGTTGAAATTAGAGGTTAGGTCTACCCAAGACAAGGGTACCTATTCTGTCGTAGGGTACAAGCTAATGTCCCTTTAAATGCATACATGTGATTAGTGAATGACCCTCGTTATAAAAGGCACACATTAACCTTATATCGAGTCGCCTGCAAGCATGCAAATGCCCCCGATATCAGCATTCACTTATCCGTTTATGCAATACTGTGGCGGCCCACTGTTTTGGTCTTTCTTGTAGGTGACACATTTCGCGCCCAAAACACCTCCTCATTATCGCCATGATTTCTAGTCGCTGCTTGAGAGATGCTGAACCTGATGCAACATCGTCGTTGTTTTTGCGCTGCTGCATCGTTATCGGCCACTTGAGTTCCTTGCTTGATCTTATCTGCATTCTGTCGCCCGAGAGAACAATTTGCCGCCCACGCAATTAAGCATTTGGTGAGTAGCTGCAGAAGCTGGGACTTCATATGATAGATGACTAACGTCAACGCTGGAAACAGATTCTGCCTCTAAGATACGATTTATTGCCCGTCCATCTATTTCTCGAATCTCTCTAAAATGGTTGCAGTGCTAAGCTGCCACCAAACCGGTTGCACACGACGCGCCCATACCTGATAGTTGACTGCGTTGGATTATCTTTCCCTTGCAACCCACGAGGCGGATTGCACGCTTTGTAGAGACATGCGCGACGCGACTTTACTACCTGAGTGTCGTTCGCCGGCACTTGACTTTGTGTCCCATCGCTTGCTCTAGCTGTCCTCAAAGGCTCCCCGAGCAGCTAATAAATACGAAGCAGCTGGTTCCCGAGGTCAACAGCACTTGCGCGAACCTTGCCATTTGCTGCCAGGCTACGGTACCAATCAACCATGATGGACTGCAGGCATCGTTCCTCTATTGAAGATAACGACCGCTTTTCTAAGCGGATGCACTCAGCCGTTATTGACCACTCGTGGCTACATCAGATCAAGCTGAACATGCTTACGCAGATTATTCCTAGAGGCGTGGCTAGCTAAAGGCTAGACTACAAGACAAGGCGAGAATCAGCCAAGGATTAGCCCTGCCTTTTCCTCCACGGGAGTTCTTCTAGCGAACTCATATCCAAATAGCGGACCTACTATGTCATCTACACTGTCGTACGCTTGCTGTGCTCATTCGTGTACACAGGCATCCCTCTTTGCTTTATTCCATATTATACCAACAAATTATGACCCTTCGCTGGTACCGTTCTTTGACTTTGAAGTACCCCGTCAGAAACATGGACACCCACTCCACTGTTAAATGATGATTGTATTGCAATGAGAAGAGCACAGTGGGACTTGTTTGGCACAGGCCATCAATCTCCATTGCATTGAACCATAGGTGTAAGTCACAACGCACAACATTGCCACTAAAACAATAGCTCTGTGCTGTCACAGGAAGAGAAACATAAATGGAAAGGCCAAAGCAGCAAATAACAACTTGATGAATCACTGGCTAACTCATAACTCAGTGAAATAGGAATTCGTCTTGGTATTACAGAAGCTAGAATATTGGTACTTTGACGTTCACCTCGCTTCAACAAAACCGATCGAACTTTCACTACCTCCACGCAGGCCATCAACCAACAGAATAGGGGAATCATTGAATATGCCAGATTTCAGTGCCATGTTCCGGTAGCTTATCAGAGACGAGATCCGTCCTGTCGATGTGAACAAGGTACCTGCGGCGAACTTCGCAGAAGACAGGCCTCCAATGGCCGTTCTGATCAGATATCTGGACGAACGGACATGCAACATGCGAGTTTCTCCTTGCACAATCTTGATATTTAACACTGGGCAAACTGCAAATCGACGCAACCCAAATCCTACCGACGTCATATCAGACCAGACTGGCAAAGGCGTACTGCTAACAATGCTACAAATGCAATGCTGTTACGTCCGCCTTGGCTGGTCGAATGGTCTACCGATCTATGGATCGAGACAGGACCAGGACTTGCCCTCGCTAGCTACATACACAACGTCACACCGACACCGCTACACTATTGCTGTCTTATCGATGCATGCGTGCTTGGGGATGTCGAGGACTCATGTCCTTTTCTTCCTGGTAGACTTGTTGGGCTGCAGGTCTATGATATAGCATAGGCCGGGGTGAGCCAGTCGGACATACGCTACGGCCCATTGCTGATTATATTGTTGGATTGCCCGTTTTTGCCACCTTCGTATGGGCTCATCGTCTGAATGATTCTGACTCGGACACAACTTCCAATGACATGAATTCCCGAGACGCCCAGATGACTGGCTTCGGCAAGAGCTTCGTTGCTACACCTACAAGATCTACAACCACCATCTTCTAACAACAACAGGGAAGGTACAACCACTCTAACTCGTACTTGTATCCCACGTTCTGAGTCCATCATGAAGGAAGATGGGCGTTCGAGAAGGAGAAGAGCGACGATGGCCACGTCTTTCAAGTGTCCCACCTATAATGCAAGTCGCAGAATACGATGACTGGCCGCACAATATGAGAATCTCTCATCTGCAACGAATCTTGCCAACTGCAAATGGGCGCCATGTGCGGAGTGGGTTTCCAAGGACGTGATCCGACATCAAAACGCTAATGGGAACTGCCTCCGTTGTGGAACTAGCGCTCATAAACTTCCAGCCTGTCCTGTCCAACTGGCAGCCACCCAGCAAGGCAAACAGTCATTGCTAGCCAGGCCAAAGTGTACGAAACGAACCGCTACTTCTGGATAACGACCAAGACGTTGATGAAGCCGCACCGGAGTTGGTGTTAAACTAGTTGCCTCTGACCAAAGTCGTAGTCGGGTCTGAGAAAGAATCCGTGCTCCCTCCGCGTGTTTGGTAAAGACGGCACCTTAATATCCAGAATAAACGCCCCGATGGCCTGCCAAGTGCCCGGTCAACTTACAAAGCCACGTGCTCCCTTGAGATGGCAGGGAGAGATTGACCAAGCGCGAGGAAGATAGATCTGCTCTTCCCGTGCTCCGTTAATTTAGCCTTCAACGAGCCATTGGTACCAAAGAAAGGTATTCACCGTATTCCCGTTGCCAAAAGACGGCTAAAAATGAGAGAAACCTATAAACAAACACGGATGATTTACGAGGCACCAGATTGTGACCTCAACATCGATAGAAGAACAAATAGATTACATTATTACGGGGTCCTGGATTTGGCTCTGGGCATCACGCTTGGAATAATACTCGACAAAACACGACAAAAACATGGCCAAATCGACCGAAAACCCTACCAAAACGACTCTGAGCAACAGCTCAATTGATTCAAAGACGAATTCGAGCAGTGCATCGAACAAAATCGACAAGAAACCGACCGCGCGCGATGAAACGCGCCGCACGACGCGCCTGGGGCTGAGTTTCGCCCAGATGGCGAGCCAAGAACCGCGTTCCGACGATGACGAGCTGCTGCGTTCACCGTCGCAGCATGCGCCCGTCACCTTATCGATGAAAGTCGATGCAGGTGTTGAAGATGCGCCGGTTGTCGAGATTCCCTCGACACCCGACTCGTGCGACTCGGACGCGACAACGCCGACGCCCAAGGCACTGGATGGGAACCCGTTCGTGTTCAGCCAGGCTCAGCGCGACGACAACGACAACACCAACAACCAACACGATGAAGGCGAAGACGGAGAAATAACTGCCCAGACGATTCCGGCGAAGCGCGCCCGTGAGATTGCTCTCATGATGGAGCGCAAGCGCCGCCGCGACGAGCAGAACGCCGCCATCATGAACGTGGTCTTCCTTGTCCTGGAACGCCTCAAGGAGTCAGCTTCCGAGGCCCAGCTGATGCGCATCCTGCGCCAGTTTGGCAACGAGTGCGGGCTCGTCGTAATGTCGCGCCACGACCACAAGACGCTGGTTGAGATGGAAGTCTCGAAGGCTGCCCGCCCCAAGCCAGCACACGAGGCTGCAGCCGTGGCTGCGTACAGCGAGGCTGCGACGCAGACACCTGAGGTGCCAGCCGCGCCTTCTGTCCTGGGCAGTGAGCCCTGTGCCAGCAAAAAAAACGCCACCCCTGCGCCTAAGGCCAATAAGCGCAGACGCCGCGGCAAAAAGGCCAAAAAAAATGCTGCGACCGCCGCAACCGCCGCAACCGCCGCCACTGACCAGGCTGATGCTATGGTCATCGACACCGCTGGCGACCAGTCCAGCACACACGACATCATTACCTCGACCACCACCTCGACCGCCACTACTACTACCGATGACGCCGCCTCGCCTCCCGCCCCGGACACGGCTATGGCTGATGCCGACGTGCCCACTGAGTCCCCCGACACGTGGACCGTAGTCGCCAAGCGCGCGCCGAAGAAGGCTGCCGACAAAACCACGACCCCCGCCCCCAACACGACCACCACCACGACCACCACGACTGCCCCTCGCGAGAAAACGGTCGTCGTCATTGTCACCACACCCGAGTCGAGAGCCAGCGCGCTGCCCCAGCGACGCGTGCGCGACGCGGTGAACCGCCTTCTTGGCAAGACTGCAGTGTCTGCGGTCCAGCGCACCAAGGCGGGCAACATCTTGCTGCACGCTGTGGACAGTGAGGCCGTCAAATTGATGACCTCCAATCTGCAGCGCGTGGTCAAGGAGCTGTCCTGCTTTGGCGCCTGCGAGTTCACGCGCGCCACATCTCCCGGCTCCAGAACACACAAGTCGTCAAAGCTCTGCTTTGTCATCCACGGTGTGCCGATTGAAGACGGTTTCGACAGTCTCAAGGAGCTGCCCAAGGACATGGCGGACTTCAACGGCGTCAAGATCTTTGACTCGCTGCGCTGGCTTGTGGTCTTTGCCAAGGGTAAGCAGGCTGGCTCGGTGGTCGTCGAGGCCCTGACTCAGGCTGACTACGACAAGTGTGTCGGCAAAAACGTCAAAGTCGGCGGCGCTATTGTCCCAGCAGTGCCCTACGTCGACCGCAAATCCACGACAGACGGCCCCCCTCGTCTATGAAAGAGGGCCCTACGGCCGGCCAACATCTACGCATCCTTCAGTAAAACGTGCACAAAATGAAGGTTGTTCACAAGACAATACTCGAGGCTGCTACGACCGGAAAGGCGGACATTGCCTGCATCCAGGAGCCTTAAACCATAAAACTGAAAGCTGGGTATAGAACGTACATGTCGTCAGGCTTTGCGCTCGTTGCGCCTTTCAACTTAGCCATAACCACAAGACTCCCTTGTACTGAGTGAACCTTAGTGAACTCGTCACATATTATCCTTGTGATCTTTCCCTTACCATTAGATAGTTCTTTCTGTTCTTCAACCTTTCAATCACATTCGATACTTCAGCTCACTCTGAATTTTCTTCTGAAGTGGCTTGTCGCCTTGTCCTTGTATTGGATTCTCAGTTGCGACGACCCCCTCTCCTTTAGATATACTTATTCTTACACTTATGCCATACTCTACCGTGTCTCTTGAATTATATACTCTGAACTCATTCTATTCTGTCCTACCATATTACACTCTTCAATTTCTACCCGTTTGACCTTGGAGTATATATTTTGGTTATCTTTTTGCCTTCCTTCACCCCTCCTAGAGTCGGGACCCTCAACTGACTCTACGACCCGAGAGGGACGCCCTAACACGGCGGGCAATGCAATCAACTCTGCCACGACTGACGGCGAGGCAGACCAGTCAACTCAATAACCCGTGAGTGAGATGGCAAGTCCCGGTGCGCCTGAAGCGCGCATGCTTCCCACCATTGCTCCCGGAGAGGAACCTTCGGGCTCGTTCGCCATTTGGGCACAGACACTATTCGCCCAGGTCGCCGAGCAAACTGAAAAGGCTGAACAACGGCAACAGAAGGCTCTGGAGAGAGCTGACCAACGCCAAAAAGAAGCACTAGACCAGATGGCAAAGACCTTCCGAGACAGCCAAGAAGCCGCCTGGAAGCACAAAATTCCCAAGGCGCCTGCCTACAGCGTTCAGAAGCTCAAATTGGACGCAGCCATCGGCGAAGTAGAGCACTGGCTGGTAGGCATCCAGGAAGTCAACGCGGCCATGGCGCCAGACCAGCCAGACCGGTTCTACGTCGTCTGGGCCGTGGCCCCAATGCACACTACCCTGCAGAACAGCTGGCGTGGTCACAGCAAGGCCAAGGGGCTCGTGAACCCCACTTTCAAACAGCTCGCGTCCTTTCTGAGGAAAGAACATGCCAGTCCTCGGCAGAGAATCAAGGAAACCATCGACGCGCTAAAGGCATTGACCCCCAAAGAGGACGAGGACCCCCTGACTTTCCACACGGCCTATCAAAACTACGTCTCGTTGCTGGGCCCGACGTATGCACCGACCGGGAACTATGAGGTATACTGTTTTCTGAACCGCTTCCCCAACTGGCTCCAACGGGAATTCATGAAGGTGGAGGACCATAAGATGGGCACAGTCGAGGAAGTGGCGTACACCCTGAGCTGACTGTGGGCCAAGGAGAGCCCACGACAAAGTTCAGGAGCGGACAGACACTCGAAAGGCTTGGAAGTCTGACACTGCTGAGGGCCCACGGTGCTACAGCTGCGGTCAGATTGGCCACCTGAAGAATGGCTGTCCCTCGAACAGAGAGAAGCGACGGACACCTGAGGAAGTCCGGACCCCCGTGTTCGAGAACAAGAGACCCAAAGTGCAACACTCCACTGTACTGAGAGCAGCAAACGTGTTCTCGAGCAATGCCGACTCGGATCTCGAATAGGGGCATAATCGGCTACGAAAGGTACGTATATACATCCCCATTTGTTCAAGGAGCCACATGTACCCAATGTGCCTTTCGCAAGTTAGTTATGCAATCGTACATACGACGTGGTCAGCCTTCTCATCTTGTACCCTTCCCCGCACGAAGACCTTTAGCTTTGATGGCTACAGTGATGATATCCTAACAACTGCTAACAATACAAGCAACATAGCAACAGCCCTGATGACTTCAAGCCATAATTATAACTCTATATTCCTGTCTCACGATGAACAACACAACAATGCCCATGTCAGCGCTGCAAATAAGCGGGCGCGGCCACCAGGGGGCCAAGTGTAAGGCTTTACGGTCTAAAGGAGAACACTTTTAGAACAGCAGAAATAAATTAAGAAACAGATAAGGAGAAAAGACTAATGTACAGGAAAACAGGCGGAAACAACACTATCTATATACACGCGGCAGAGGTATGACGCGTACCCTTGACAAAGGCGGTATGCACACGGGTTTGGCAGGCGGTGTGGACGGCGGTGTAAACGGCGGTGAGGGCGGAGCCTGAGCCTACCTCGATCCATAGATCGTTACACTCCCCGTCTCCGCCCGCGCCATCCGTGCCTTCCAGTTGAGAGCCCGACGCTCTCCCAATGTCCGCATTTTCTCCGCCACGCTCCATGACATTGAGAAAGCTCTCAAAGCCAAGATCTACACCGACCCCCGTGCCAACTGTCCCGAGTGGCTTCTTCCCGTCATCGACGCCTTCGATAGGAAGAAAGCTTCTGAGCTTCCCCCGAACCGCCCTGGCATTGATACAGAGATCCGCCTTAAACCAGGCTTGTCCCCGCCCTCGTGTCCTCTGTACTCAATGAGCCGAGAAGAACTGCTGCTCCTCCGGAAAACCCTCTACGACCTGCTGGACGCTGGCTTTATCCGAGCTAGTAGTGCTGAAGGCGGTGCCCCCGTCATCTTCGTGAAGAAACCTGGTGGTGGTCTTCGTTTTTGCGTAGACTACCGTGCCCTGAACAGCGTCACGGAGAAGGATGGTTACCCGTTACCACTGATCAACGACACCCTCCGTGATATTGCTGTTGCCAAGTACGTTTCCAAAGTTGACGTCATCTCTGCTTTCCATCGCCTCCGTCTTAAAGAAGGCAGTGAAGCCTACACGGCCTTCCGCACCCACCTCGGCGCGTATGAATGGCTGGTCACCCCTTTCGGCCTCACTGGTGCTCCTGCTGCGTTCCAACGTTTCATCAACCATGTTCTCTCCCGCTAGCTTGGAATATCCTGCTCTGCTTACCTCGATGATGTAGTGATTTACAGCTCTGACTCCCGCGAACACCACCGTGACCTTGTCCGTCAGATCATCCGCGCTCTTGGCGATGCTGGCCTGCAACTTGATTGGGACAAAAGTGAATTCGAATCCCCGTCCATCAAGTACCTCGGCTTCATTGTTGAACCCGGCTCCGGCATCCGTGCAGACCCTGACAAAGCCAAGGCTATCCAGGAATGGGAGGCTCCCACGTCTGTCCGCGGAGTCCGTAGTTTTCTTGGGTTTGCCAACTTCTACCGCTGTTTTGTCCCCGAATACTCCACCGTCGCTGCTCCCCTGACTCTGCTGACCAAGAAGGATCAACCCTTCAAGTGGGAAGACGAACAACTCCGTTCGTTTGAAGCTTTGAAGAAGGCCCTTGTCTCTGCCCCGCTCCTTGCCACCTTTGACCCTGACCTCCCCACCATCGTTGAAGCCGATGCTTCCGGCTGGGCCCTGGGAGGTTCCCTCAGACAGCAAGGTGCTGATTCTCTTTGGCGTCCTGTTGCTTACTTCTCGCGAAAGCTCAGCCCAGCGGAAGTCAACTATCCTATCCACGATAAGGAAATGTTGGCCATCCACTCCTGCCTCCGCGCTTGGCGCTCCTACCTCGCTGGCATCCCGTTCGAAGTACACACCGACCACCAGAACCTTTTGTACTTCCAGAAGCAAAGAACCCTGTCAGAACGCCAACGCCGCTGGGCCCATGAATTGTCCGAGTTCGACTTTCGGTTAATTCATCGACCCGGCGTTACTCAAGTGACCTCCGATGCCCTTTCCCGCCGCGACCAAGACCTGCCCCAAGACCTCTCCGATGAACGCCTCCAGTCCCGTGTCCACCAAGTTCTCCGCCCTGACGGGCCCGACTTCGTCATTGCCGCCGCTGTTTGGGCTAAAGAGCCTGACAAAGACCCCGAAGGAACCCTGACCCTCGACCACGCTGCCCTAGATGCCCCTTTTGCTGACCCGGAACTCCAGACCCTCTGGCACTCGGCACTTACCCATAACGAACGTTATTGGCAAGCGCGACAAGCTGTCCAAGAACAAGCCCGCTCGTTCCCCAACGAGTGGGGCCTTCCTTGGCAGATCAGCGAGTGTACCCTCGACTCCGCCACCCGTCTCCTCTGGCGTGACCGCCTGTGGATCCCGTACTACGAGCCCCTCCGCACTCGTATCATCCAGCAAGTCCACGACTCCACGCTCACCGGTCACCCTGGAGGATCAGCAACCCGTGATCTAGTCAGCCGCTCCTACGCTTGGCCTGGCCTCTCTGACGATGTCCGCCGCTTCGTTGGTAATTGCGACACTTGCGGTAAAAGCAAGATTTGGCGCGACCAGAAGCGTGGCCTCCTGAAGCCCCTGCCCGTCCCAGACCGTGCCTGGCAAGAACTCGCCATGGATTTCATCGTCGGTCTCCCTGAGTCCGAAGGCTGCACTACTATCTTAGGTATTACAGACCGGCTGTCAAAGAGTAAAATCTTGATACCGCTGAAATCGTATACTGCCTCTGACGTAGCCAGAGCCTTCATCACACACGTCTTTGCCCACCATGGTCTACCCCGCGCCATCACGTCCGACCGAGGTCCCCAGTTCACCGGTTTATTCTGGACAGAAGTCTGTCGCCAGCTCTCCATCACCCGCCGCCTCTCCACTGCGTTCCATCCCGAGACCGACGGCGCCCAAGAGCGCTCCAACCAGGAGATCGAGACCTACCTCCGTGCCTTCACTGTTTTCCTGCAAGACGACTGGGCTGCACTTCTCCCCCAAGCCCAGGTCGCCCTGAACAATCGCACCGCTACTGCCACTGGCCTTTCCCCTTTTTTCTTCACCCATGGTTACAACATTGACCCCCTTGACATGACTACCGACCACGAACCAGGCTCCACCGTTTCCCCCGCCACTGCCGGCCACAACTGGCTCGCCAAGCACCGCGACGCAACCGCGTTCGCCCAGGCCTCCATGGCATTCGCCCTTGAAACACAGGAACGACATGCCAACCGGGGACGCCAGGCAGCGGAAGCTTTCAAAGTCGGCGACCGAGTCTACCTGCGTCTGCGCAACGTGCGCACCATCCGCCCCTCGAAGACACTCGACTGGCTTGCCTTGCCCTACCGCGTTATCCAAGTCGTCGGTACGCACGCTGTCAAACTAGACACGCCCACCGGTATCCACCCCGTCTTCCACGTGAGTCTTGTCCGCCGCGCCCGTGATGACCCTCTGCCTTCCCAAGTCTTAGCCAACCCGGAACCACCTGCAATCGCGCCCGAAGAAGCCTCCGGCGATTTAGTGGCTGGCGAGTACCTTGTCGACGAGATCCTACAACACAAGGTCGTCGACAAACGTCACAAAGTGCTCGTCCAGTGGACTGGATGGGCAGAGCCAACATGGGAACCCTTGTCACACGTCCTAGACACAGCAGCGCTCGAGAGATACGAGCAGACCCACGAGTGCCCCTGGAAGTTGCCAGCAGTCCCCCGGAGGAGAGGGAGGAGGAGGCGATTGTAACGATCTATGGATCGAGGTAGGCTCAGGCTCCGCCCTCACCGCTGTTTACACCGCCGTCCACACCGCCTTGCACACCGCCGTTACTCACCGCCTGCCAAACCCGTGTGCACACCGTCGTTGTCAAGGGTACGCGTCATACCTCTACCGCGCGTATATAGATAGTGTTGTTTCCGCCCGTTTTCTTGTACATTAGTCTTTTCTCTTTATCTGTTTCTTAATTTATTTCTGCTGTTCTAAAAGCGTTCTCCTTTAGACCGTAAAGCCTTACAGGACAGCTCCAGTGCTGTAGCCTGAAGAGTCAGCTTCGACAGTTGTTGGCAGAGAGTGGTCGAAGAGGCGCAAGACGGGCGAAGCACAGAAGAGATCTTTGAGTGACGAGAAGGCAGCTTGGCATTCTGGAGACCAGACGAAGGGAACTAGGTGACCAGTCAGTGAAGTGAGAGGGACGGCTACTTCGGCAAAGTTCTTGATGAACGGGCGGTAAAAATTGGCAAATCCTAGGAAGCCACGGAGCTCTTTCTTGGAACTGGGTACGGGTGTTACGGGTCGTGGACCCGATGTTGGATCATCTTTGGGCTGATCCATGTTGACCCACTTTTTGTGTGATTTGAAGTTGGGTCCACTTTCGGGTTAGGGTTTGTGGACCCACTTTTAGTCGACCAGGGTGCGACCCACTTTTTGTGTCAAGTGGGTCGGGACACACTTTTGTGTACAGGGATGATGCCCCACTTTTCTTGGACAGGGGTCATAGGGCCGATTGCCCCGATGGGGCCCACACAACTGGATTCTTGAACGCCTATAAAGCATGGCCAGTTCCCCCATCTTTAGTTTAGATTTTCTTCTTCCTTTTCTTTCTTTTCTTCCCTATGTTAAAGATAATAAACAGCATTTGGTCATAACTATGAGATTTTCTCATAATTAGTGAAACCCGTCACAACGGGCCAGTCTTTCACTGCTTGCACCTTGGCAGGATCCATTGTTGCTTTTCCAGGCTTGATGATGTAGCCCAGGTACTTGACTTCTTGTACACCGAACTCGCACTTGTCGATGTCAACCGTCAGTCCGGCCTTCACGAGCTTGGCTAGGACGTGGTTAACTTGTTCCTTGTGCTCGTCGAGGGAGCCATCGGTGTACACTAGGATGTCATCAACGTAAGCAGAACAAAACAGGTCGAGGTACTCTTGCAATACGGAATTCAGGAAGCGTTGGAATTGGGCAGGAGCATTGGACAAACCAAACGGCATCACGTTCCATTCAAAGGAGCCCAGGCGCGTACGGAAAGCGGTCTTCCATTCGTGGCCTGGCTCGATACGGATATTATGGAACGCTGCAACGACGTCAAGCTTAGTGAACCACTTTGAACGGCTGATTTGGCGTAGTGTTTCCTTGAAGTTGGGTAACGGGTATCTATCCTTCTTCATCAGCTTGTTCAACAGACGGTAGTCCACGCAGAATCTAAGTCCACCGCCAGGTTTCTTGACGAACAGGATGGGGGCAGCATATTACGGATAGGGCCCGAAGAAAGGATTAGGGTTCCGGGTACAGCCAACGACTCGGGACAATGATAGGTTCCTGAGGTGGACAGTCGGGCCTGTGGAGGAAGACGTCAGTTAGACAGAGTGCTAAGACGTATGGTCGGTTGAGATGAAGAGGCAACACACAACTTAGATGGCTATTCTGAGAATAGAGCGGCACAAAGAGGAAGGAGGAGGAACAATCACACACTTCAAAGAAGAAGAAAGGTTGAACTGCAAAGAAAGCAAGAACAGAATGGTATAAAGAAGAAGAAGAAGGTAAGCAAGTGCATGTGATTGTTAAGCTTGGAGAACAAGAGTAAACCTGATCAACTCAGGGCAGGAGACGACGATATTTATGTTGTCGGCGCTCCTGACAAAACTCTGTCTTCCCAAGCTAGAAACAATCAACATCTAACTATGAACAAAAGATAAGTCTCGTGTAAACAAGACGTAACAGGTTCGTAACAATCGAACCAGATAACAACCCCCACCTAAGCACGCAATGGCAATTGCAACAAGAAAACTCCGCAGCAGCAGAACAACGTCTATCAGAGCACCCGTGCTCAGCACATCCCACGACAACCTCATATCCGTTGATCAACTCACGATCTACACAGACCAACCTGTGCCATAAGCGCATCTTCATAGGTCGCCGACCTTCGGCGTTGTGGAAAAGAAGAGTGGGGTAGGTCTCATGCATAACCCTTAGCATGAGCAGTGTCAGGATGGCTATTCATGACAGTAGCCCCCCTTTTTATGACTGATTTCCACAGCAGTACTAAGATCGTCTGGCGTTAGGCATCCTCTTGTAGAATTCTGCAACCTTCTCAGGTGCATTGGCTAAATGGTCCAGAGGTTCCCAGGAGGGTCCATCATGTTCATAGCCCTCCCAAACTACTTGATATTGCAGAGGGCCACGCGAAGACACGCCTATAATTTCCTTGACCACAAATTCTTCCTCGCCATCTACTATGACGGGAGGAGGAGGAGGGTTTTTCTGGCCAGGAAGAGGATCCGACGCACATGGTTCCAGCAGACAAACGTGGAAGACGGGATGAACCTTCATAGTGGCAGGGAGTGCCAACTCGTAGGCATGCGAAGACACCTTCCGTAGAATCTTAAATGGGCCAAGCTTCTTGAAGTCCAACTTCTTTGAAGGACGAGTAGTTCGAATATTTCTACTCAAAAGCCACACTAAGTCCCCTTCTCGAAGGAGAGGGGCGGAAGATTTGTGTCGATTCGCGTACTCGGTCATCCGCTCACGGCTCCACGTAATTTCAGTCTTTAAAAACTGACAAATGTTGTCAAGCTCTTTAACAAAGTTCCGCAACGGGCCTTTTTCCACAGAGACTGGGAGCGACTCACGCCCACTTCTGGGGTGAAACCCGTGGTTCGCAAAGAAGGGCGTCAGCATAGTAGAACTGGACTCGGAGTCATTGTAAGAGAACTCCGCCAAGGGCAAAAGATCAGCCCAATTGTCCTGTCTATAGTTGGTGTAACCCCGCAGGTATTGCTCCAAAATAGAGTTCACACGCTCAGTCTGACCATCGGTCTGAGGGTGGAACGCAGTACTCAGATTTTGCTTTATGCCCAACAGTTTGGCTAAAGCCTTGGAAAAAGCCGACGTAAACAGACTACCCCTGTCGGACACAATGTCCAATGGCAGACCGTGGAGCCTATACACTGCTGACAAATAGAGCTTAGCAAAACCTGCAGCATCCAGCGAGGAATCGCAAGGTATAAAGTGAGCCATTTTGCTAAGCCTATCGACGACAACGAGAATCATGTCAAAAGAATTGGAGACCGGCAAGCCGGTGATAAAATCAAGGGACACAGATGTCCACCGAGCTTGCGGAATGGTCAGAGGTTTCAGTAGACCGTAGGGACTATGTCGCGCGGACTTGATCCGTTGGCAGACCTCACAATTTCGGATGTACCGGATGACATCACGACGCATCCCGGGCCACCAGTATTCCCGAACAAGAAGTTCAAAAGTGTTCTTTTGTCCAGGGTGTCCGCTAGGCATAATATCATGACAATTCTTCAATGCACGAACTCGTAGATCCTCGTTCGGCAAATATAGAAGGTCGTTGACAAACAAAAGACCGTCATTGTCAAGCCTGCAGACACTGAGGTCCACATCTGGAGGTTTGGTCGACTGGCCTCGAAGAGCAGAAATAACATCAAGAGCCCACTTGTCCGTGGATAGCGCGATTTTTACCTCGTCTACCAAAGACATGGTACCAATAAAATTTTCAGGGGGAATAATAGGAGCACACAGCTCTTTATCCTCCTCAGAAGAAGAAGAAACGAGGTCTTCGTAGCGTCTGGTCAGGGCATCAGCTCTAGAATTCAAGGAGCCAGGCCTATAAGTGATGACATAACGGTACTCGCTCAGTTCCATAGCCCACCTCGCTTGCCGTCTGTTCATGGCCGGAATTTGCTTAAGAACGGCTAAATTCCGATGGTCCGTCAATACCAGAACAGGTTTTTCCAGACTTTCAACCATGAATCGCCACGACTTTAGAGACTCCACAATGGCTAACAACTCCTTGTCACCTACGCCGTAGTTACACTGGGCAGGATTCATTTTTTGAGAGAAATAGGCCACGGGGTGTAGTAGAAGCCCCTTGTCAGTCGGGTGGTATTGAGACATGACGGCAGATATTACACGGTCAGACGCGTCTGTTTCAATAACAGTGTCCAACAGGTAATCAAAGTGCTTGAGGATAGGTTCAGAGCAGAAAAGGTCCTTCAGGGTGTGAAATGCTGCCTCACATTCAGAGGACCAGACAAAAGATTGCGTCTTTTTAGTCAACTCGAAGAGAGGTGTGCAGATTCTAGAGAAGTCACGGATGAACCTCCTATAGAAATTGGCAAAACCCAAAAAGGACTGGACTCCCTTAACAGTTCGGGGAGCCTCCCACTCACGGACAGCCGCAACTTTAGCGGGGTCCATCTTCAGAGCATCGGCTGAAATAACAAAGCCAACAAAGGTAGTTTCAGTCTTGTCGAATTCGCATTTTTCACCCTTGACAAACAGACTGGCCTGCGCTAATTTTAGCAGGACTTTGCGCACATGAACATCATGTTCCTCTTGGTTCAGAGAGAACACCAGGATATCATCCAAGTAACAGACACAGAATATGTCCAAATACTCCGACAAGACCTCGCTGACATATTTCTGACACGTGGCAGGAGCATTGGTGAGCCCAAACGGCATCACATTGTACTCAAAAATGCCATATCGAGTTCTGAAAGCTGTCTTGTATTCATCACCTTTCTTGATGCGAATCAAGTGGTACGCAGCTCTCAGATCCAGCTTTGTAAAAATGTTTCCCGTAGCCGCCGTGCGCAGTGATTCATTGATCCGAGGCAGAGGAGTTACGTCTTTGATGGTGATATCATTGACGGCTCGGAAATCAACACAGAATCGTAAACTGCCTGGCTTCCTAGCAAAAAGAATCGGGGAAGCCAGCGGCGAAGAGGAAGAGGAAATAAAGCCTTTAGCAAGCATGCCATCTAGATATTTTTTGACAGCCTGCAACTCGAGTGGAGTCATATCGTACAGCGGGGCCTTGGGGTATTTCGCATCGGGAACGAAGTTAATCGCATGATCAATGTCCCGGTGAGGTGGTAGTTGATCAGCACCTTCTCGAGAGAACAGAGGAAGTAGGTCATGGTATTTCTTCGGGATGCGTTCAAGGAGCCGTGCATGCTCTTGTTCCGGAGTTAGGTCCTCCTGATTGAGATAATCCAGGACTTCCTGAGCGGTGACACGATAAATCTGTAGTTTCTCAGCTTTGGCAAAGCGATGCAAAGCCTGAGACGACACCGTCACACAGGAACAAGACACAGCTGACGATTGTGCAATAAAAGAAGGAAGGGGTGAAGTGGCTGAAGCAGGAGCAGATCCCTCAATCTGACTGCCAGCGGTAGAAGCAATATTTTTGTCGTTTTTTGTATAAGAAAAATCAAACGAAGCGCCAGAATCAGTAGAAGCAGTCGAAACAGAAGAAGAAGAAGAAGAAGAATCAGAAGCTGCCACAGCATTGCCATCGGCGGTAGAAGTAACCGATATCTTGAGCGTATTGGAAGGCCAAGAAATTTCCGGGTTATGGGCGTCGAGCCAGCATTTCCCCAGGATGATGTGGTAGCCCCCAAGCTTCGTGATTTGAAAAACCAAAGTTTCTGAATAATTAGGAAAAGAGAGGGACAAAGGAACTTGGTGGGTCACTTTACCCGCAGCAGTTTCACTACCATCAACAACATGGAGCGACTCGGCTCTGGCCTTGAGAACAGTAGGAATCTGATGCCTTGCTATAAATTCAGAATCCACAAAACAAGTTGTTGATCCCGAATCCACCATAGCGTAGGCCTCAATGGAATTATTCACTGTCACAGGAATAACCAGAGGGGGAGAGTTACCATAATCGATAGCATTATCAAGAGAACAAGTGCTGATTCTCAAGAGACCCTCATCAGCAGCGTCAGGGCTAGCCAGGACCAGAGGGGAATGGGTCGGTAGCCCTTCTAGTTTTTTGACGCATCAGGCGCAGGGGCCGTCGAGGGAGCCCGGGTAGAAGTGGAGGGAGAAGGGACAGTAGCTGCGCGAAGAGCAAGGTTGTTTTTGGGGCAAGCCTTTAGCATGTGGTCCTTTGCGCCACACTTCCAACAAACACCCTTTGCCATTTTGCCGTCAGCAGTCTTACGGAAGGGTAGACCGTTGGCATCGGGACCTGCAGAGGTACCCTTAGCTGGCTTGGTGTTGGGGACAGCTTTTTGGGCGCCAGCATTTCTCGAACGAGAATCTTGCTGAAAGGGGACCACACCAGGAGGCGGTTGGATTTTCCCGTTGTTTCCCCGGGTTCGGTTGTTGATCGTATTGTCCAGCGTGTTGCAGAAATTAGCGAACTGATCAAGCGTTCCCTTAGGGGCAGGATAGGTGTTCCAAGCCAGAGCGTCCTGTATGTGGGGCTTGAGGCCTCGCTGAAATAGTGCAATGGTGAAATCAGCGTCGGCCCAACCGAGTTTCTTCAACAGCGTTGTAAAAGCAGAGTGATAGGCAGTACAAGTACCTGTCTGCTTTAAGTCGAAGATCTGCTGGGTCGCAGTCATGCGCCAGTCAGGGTCATCGAAAGCCTCAGCTAACGATTTCATAAAATCGTCGTACGTTTCAAAGTTCATGTGTCCAGTGGCCGGGTCCATCCGAGGCATGGCCCAATCCAGAGCGCCATCTCTAAGGTAGGAGAAGGCAGTCATCAGCTTGCGCTGCTCCGTGCGGTGGTGCTTGGGTGCAGCAGCAAATTTGACCGCAAGTTGCCTCTGGAACGCCTGGAAGCCTTGCTGATTGCCATCATAGGGCACGACATCAAGATGCTTGTCGGCCTCTTTCAACGGATCGGCATCCTCTTCCCGTTTGACTCGGGGAAGAGACTCAAGGGAGTTGAAGCGGGCTTCAGCGCCAGCCTGGAACGCAGCCCAGTAAACCTGAGCCGCATCAGGAACAGAGCCAACGGGGATGGGCGGGGCACCATCGTCGGTGCGCAGACCAGACATGTAAGCCGCCACAATAGCCATTTTGATCTCAGCACTGAACTCCCTAGGAAGGGCACCGAGATGCCAGTTCTCAGGAGTTCGGTCAGGAATCGACAGGAGGAACGTATTGAGATGCTCGATCATTTCGCGAGTGAGGGCCATTGCGAGTTGAAACGTAATAGAGAGGGAAAAATAAATGAGGAGAGAAAAAAGTGCCAAAGAGAGCCAAAGTTGTAATAGCGTCGGGTCTTCAAATGAAGCTTAACAAAATATTACGGATAGGGCCCGAAGAAAGGATTAGGGTTCCGGGTACAGCCAACGACTCGGGACAATGATAGGTTCCTGAGGTGGACAGTCGGGCCTGTGGAGGAAGACGTCAGTTAGACAGAGTGCTAAGACGTATGGTCGGTTGAGATGAAGAGGCAACACACAACTTAGATGGCTATTCTGAGAATAGAGCGGCACAAAGAGGAAGGAGGAGGAACAATCACACACTTCAAAGAAGAAGAAAGGTTGAACTGCAAAGAAAGCAAGAACAGAATGGTATAAAGAAGAAGAAGAAGGTAAGCAAGTGCATGTGATTGTTAAGCTTGGAGAACAAGAGTAAACCTGATCAACTCAGGGCAGGAGACGACGATATTTATGTTGTCGGCGCTCCTGACAAAACTCTGTCTTCCCAAGCTAGAAACAATCAACATCTAACTATGAACAAAAGATAAGTCTCGTGTAAACAAGACGTAACAGGTTCGTAACAATCGAACCAGATAACAACCCCCACCTAAGCACGCAATGGCAATTGCAACAAGAAAACTCCGCAGCAGCAGAACAACGTCTATCAGAGCACCCGTGCTCAGCACATCCCACGACAACCTCATATCCGTTGATCAACTCACGATCTACACAGACCAACCTGTGCCATAAGCGCATCTTCATAGGTCGCCGACCTTCGGCGTTGTGGAAAAGAAGAGTGGGGTAGGTCTCATGCATAACCCTTAGCATGAGCAGTGTCAGGATGGCTATTCATGACAATAGCATTATCAAGAGAACAAGTGCTGATTCTCAAGAGACCCTCATCAGCAGCGTCAGGGCTAGCCAGGACCAGAGGGGAATGGGTCGGTAGCCCTTCTAGTTTTTTGACGCATCAGGCGCAGGGGCCGTCGAGGGAGCCCGGGTAGACGTGGAGGGAGAAGGGACAGTAGCTGCGCGAAGAGCAAGGTTGTTTTTGGGGCAAGCCTTTAGCATGTGGTCCTTTGCGCCACACTTCCAACAAACACCCTTTGCCATTTTGCCGTCAGCAGTCTTACGGAAGGGTAGACCGTTGGCATCGGGACCTGCAGAGGTACCCTTAGCTGGCTTGGTGTTGGGGACAGCTTTTTGGGCGCCAGCATTTCTCGAACGAGAATCTTGCTGAAAGGGGACCACACCAGGAGGCGGTTGGATTTTCCCGTTGTTTCCCCGGGTTCGGTTGTTGATCGTATTGTCCAGCGTGTTGCAGAAATTAGCGAACTGATCAAGCGTTCCCTTAGGGGCAGGATAGGTGTTCCAAGCCAGAGCGTCCTGTATGTGGGGCTTGAGGCCTCGCTGAAATAGTGCAATGGTGAAATCAGCGTCGGCCCAACCGAGTTTCTTCAACAGCGTTGTAAAAGCAGAGTGATAGGCAGTACAAGTACCTGTCTGCTTTAAGTCGAAGATCTGCTGGGTCGCAGTCATGCGCCAGTCAGGGTCATCGAAAGCCTCAGCTAACGATTTCATAAAATCGTCGTACGTTTCAAAGTTCATGTGTCCAGTGGCCGGGTCCATCCGAGGCATGGCCCAATCCAGAGCGCCATCTCTAAGGTAGGAGAAGGCAGTCATCAGCTTGCGCTGCTCCGTGCGGTGGTGCTTGGGTGCAGCAGCAAATTTGACCGCAAGTTGCCTCTGGAACGCCTGGAAGCCTTGCTGATTGCCATCATAGGGCACGACATCAAGATGCTTGTCGGCCTCTTTCAACGGATCGGCATCCTCTTCCCGTTTGACTCGGGGAAGAGACTCAAGGGAGTTGAAGCGGGCTTCAGCGCCAGCCTGGAACGCAGCCCAGTAAACCTGAGCCGCATCAGGAACAGAGCCAACGGGGATGGGCGGGGCACCATCGTCGGTGCGCAGACCAGACATGTAAGCCGCCACAATAGCCATTTTGATCTCAGCACTGAACTCCCTAGGAAGGGCACCGAGATGCCAGTTCTCAGGAGTTCGGTCAGGAATCGACAGGAGGAACGTATTGAGATGCTCGATCATTTCGCGAGTGAGGGCCATTGCGAGTTGAAACGTAATAGAGAGGGAAAAATAAATGAGGAGAGAAAAAAGTGCCAAAGAGAGCCAAAGTTGTAATAGCGTCGGGTCTTCAAATGAAGCTTAACAAAATATTACGGATAGGGCCCGAAGAAAGGATTAGGGTTCCGGGTACAGCCAACGACTCGGGACAATGATAGGTTCCTGAGGTGGACAGTCGGGCCTGTGGAGGAAGACGTCAGTTAGACAGAGTGCTAAGACGTATGGTCGGTTGAGATGAAGAGGCAACACACAACTTAGATGGCTATTCTGAGAATAGAGCGGCACAAAGAGGAAGGAGGAGGAACAATCACACACTTCAAAGAAGAAGAAAGGTTGAACTGCAAAGAAAGCAAGAACAGAATGGTATAAAGAAGAAGAAGAAGGTAAGCAAGTGCATGTGATTGTTAAGCTTGGAGAACAAGAGTAAACCTGATCAACTCAGGGCAGGAGACGACGATATTTATGTTGTCGGCGCTCCTGACAAAACTCTGTCTTCCCAAGCTAGAAACAATCAACATCTAACTACGAACAAAAGATAAGTCTCGTGTAAACAAGACGTAACAGGTTCGTAACAATCGAACCAGATAACAACCCCCACCTAAGCACGCAATGGCAATTGCAACAAGAAAACTCCGCAGCAGCAGAACAACGTCTATCAGAGCACCCGTGCTCAGCACATCCCACGACAACCTCATATCCGTTGATCAACTCACGATCTACACAGACCAACCTGTGCCATAAGCGCATCTTCATAGGTCGCCGACCTTCGGCGTTGTGGAAAAGAAGAGTGGGGTAGGTCTCATGCATAACCCTTAGCATGAGCAGTGTCAGGATAGCTATTCATGACAGTCGCCGACCTTCGGCGTTGTGGAAAAGAAGAGTGGGGTAGGTCTCATGCATAACCCTTAGCATGAGCAGTGTCAGGATAGCTATTCATGACAGGTCTAAACGTAGACCAGCATCGCCCAATCTCTCCAACACAAGGTTCACTTTTCTCATGTGGTCCTTGTGACTTCCGTCGGTGTAAATTAGTACATCGTCAAGGTACGCGGAACAAAAGTCGTCCAAATAGTCGCGGAGCGTGCTGTTGATGTATCGTTGAAACGTGGCGGGTGCTCCGGATAGTCCAAAGGGCGTAACTAGCCACTCGTATAGGCCGAACCTGGTCCGGAAAGCGGTTTTCCATTCGTCGCCTTCTGTGATTCGTATCTTGTGAAACGCGGCGCGGACATCGACCTTGGTAAAATAGCGTGCCTTGGCTAGCGCTCTCAGAGTTTCACTGATTAGCGGCAGCGGGTAACGATCTTTCTCGGTTATGTCGTTCAGTGCTCGATAGTCCACGCAGAATCGCAGACCGCCTCCGGGTTTCCGAACAAACAGGACAGGGGCGCCTCCGGGGGAGCTGCTAGCGCGAATCCATCCCTTGTCTAAGTGGTCTGCGAGCGTCTTGCGCAGAACCAATAATTCATCTCTCGACATGTTGTACAGGGGGCCCCATGGGACCTCTTTGTCTCGTCCTTGTTCGTCTTTCTTCATCTTTATAGCGTGGTCGATGCCTGGTCGGTTGGGCGGTAAATCTCCTTCGCCATCGTCTAGGAAAATCGGTGCTAAATGCTTGAGTTCCTGCGGGAGTCTCTCGGAAATCTGTTCTCTTGTGAGGCGGGCTTTCACTTCGAGGGCCTTGTTGATGTCTTGAATGGAGGCCGAAAACACTTGTAGCTTCTGTTTGCTCTTCCTTCCTCGTCGAATCTCTGCGGCAAAAACTGCTGCCATCACCATGCTTGCTTTGGGGGCGCCAGCGTGCGCTTCACGCCAGCCTTTCTCTCGGACAATAAGTCGGTCTCCTTGATCCTTGAAGGTAATCATTCGCTCTTTCGCGGAGTACACGACGTCGTTCTTCTCCATCCAGGGCTTTCCCAGGATCATGTCGTAGGCTAAATTCGGTATCACGTAACCGTAGACTCTCTCTTTGCGACCGTCGATATCAATGTCGCACACTGCAATTTCTGAAATCCATCTCTTCTTCGTGTCGTTTTCTGCAAGTAGTAGCTCTCTTCTCTTCACGGGGATACGCTGGAGACCCCGTCGCTTGACTAAACCTTCGTCAAATGCTGATGTTACCAAGCATCCAGTGTCGAGCAGTGCGTCACAATAAAAGAAGTTGTTGACGAAAGTCTCGATCAAAAACGGTGTGGAATGCATGTGGTTGACTGCATCAGCATGGACGATGTTGGTGCCGGTTCTCTTCTTGCGTCTTCTCTTCTTTAAACTCAGGGGCCGAAATTCGTCTGGGTCTACTCTTGTGTCCGCATCGTGTGGAACACTCTCGATAATCTCGTCCATCGGCTCTGAAACTTCTGGAATCGTTGTATGGTTCACTCTCGCTGGTCGACGACTCGGGGCAAACTTCGGGCAGTCAAGAGACCGGTGGCCCGTGGCAAGGCAACGGAAACAGGCGTTGCCAGACTTTGCTTTCTCTTTTTCATCTGCAGATCTCCAAGGTGCACGGGGTTTGACGGGACGGGTGCGTTGGCATTCATTGCTCGGGAGCGGCGTGTGGAAGGCGTTGACACTCATTGTCACGTGTTCTTCATCATTGTCGGGGTGCGGTTGCTGGTCCACGACGCTCGGGGTTACAACTTTGGCGGACATTGTTTCTGCTTTCGTCTGGCTGTACCACGTCAAAGTCTTCGACGGGTCCTTGGAACTATATCCTGGTAGCGCTTCCACTCGTCCCGCTACTCTCTTTACTTTCTCAACCCATCTTGGGTAGTCGTCGTTGGGGAGGTTTTTGACTGTGAGGTATACCTGAAGTGTCGAGTTTATGGCGGAGTTCAGGTGTAAAATCTTAACGCGGTCGGGCCAGTCCAAACCTCCACATAAGCCAACTTGGTGCTCGAAATCTTGTAGGAAAGACACAAAACTCTGGTGACTTCCCATCTGTATAGCGCAGAGCTTCTGGCCTGCCTTCTGGATCGCGTCCTTGTCTTCAAACTGGTCGTTGATGTGCTGAAGAAAACTCTTCCAATCCCAATTGTGTATGGCGCCATCGGTGAACCATTGTTCTACTCTCGCTTGTTGCTCAGCGTGAATACTCATGAAAATGCTGAGACAAATTGCTTGGGAAGACCCGATGACGTGAGCTGCGATTTGCGCGCGGACCTTCAACTGTTTAAAATATCTGGGGAAGGACAAAAGCTTTCCATCCCACTCTGGCCACGGTGCGTTGTAGCGGTGGTTAATCATCGGTTGTGAAGGTGGTAGGGCAAGTGCAGGCGCGGGAGGAGCCGGGGCTTGTAGTTTCGCGTGGTTCTGTAGTATCATCTGGACTATTGCGAGTTGCTGAGGCGTAAATACCTCTAATCCTGGGGCATTGGTGGGCTGCTCCTGTTGGGAGTCGCGGGGTAGCCCGGACAGAACATCTTCTGACTTGTCGTTCATCGTTAAAGTATGCTATCTCACGGCCTGAATGCGAGTCTTAGCTTCTTTCGTCACGTGCGGAACGTGGTATTCTTCGCTTAAGAACCTTGACACTTATGCAAGGTCGGCGGACTTCGGGTGGTGGGGGGACGGGAAGCTTCCTCACAAGCTTCTAAGACAACAAGGGGTCATGAAGCTTCCTAACAAGCTTCTAAGATAACAAGGGGTAGTGAAGCTTCCTCACAAGCTTCTAAGATAAAAAAAATGTGATGTTAAAGATAATATGTGACGGGTTGTCTAAGTACGGAGAAAACTCATAGTTAGGTCCAATGCTGTTTATTATCTTTAACATAGGGAAGAAAAGAAAGAAAAGGAAGAAGAAAATCCAAACTAAAGATGGGGGAACTGGCTCTGCTTTATAGGCATTCAGGAATCCAGTTGTGTGGGCCCCACCAGGGCAACCAGCCCTATGACCCCTGTACAATAAAAGTGGGGCAACATCCGTGCACATAAAAGTGGGTCCCGACCCCTGGTCGAATAAAAGTGGGTCGACAAACCCTAACCCGAAAGTGGACCCAACTTCAAATCACACAAAAAGTGGGTCAACATGGATCAGCCCAAAGATGATCCAACATCGGGTCCACGACCCGTAACAGGCCACAGAAGAAGGTTGGTCATTAAAAGGTTTGTTACGGGTCGTGGACCCGACGTTGGATCATCTTTGGGCTGATCCATGTTGACCCACTTTTTGTGTGATTTGAAGTTGGGTCCACTTTCGGGTTAGGGTTTGTGGACCCACTTTTAGTCGACCAGGGTGCGACCCACTTTTTGTGTCACAGGGGTCGGGACCCACTTTTATGTGCACGGGTGTTGCTCCACTTTTATTGTACAGGGGTCATAGGGCTGGTTGCCCTGGTGGGGCGCACACAACTGGATTGTCGAACGCCTATAAAGCAGAGCCAGTTCCCCCATCTTTAGTTTGGATTTTCTTCTTCCTTTTCTTTCTTTTCTTCCCTATGTTAAAGATAATAAACAGCATTGGACCTAACTATGAGTTTTCTCCGTACTTAGACAACCCGTCACATATTATCTTTAACATCACATTTTTTTTATCTTAGAAGCTTGTGAGGAAGCTTCACTACCCCTTGTTATCTTAGAAGCTTGTTAGGAAGCTTCATGACCCCTTGTTGTCTTAGAAGCTTGTGAGGAAGCTTCATTACCCCTTATGTTCTCTTAGAAGCCTGTGAGGAAGCTTCCCGTCCCCCCACCACCCGAAGTCCGCCGACCTTGCATAAGTGTCAAGGTTCTTAAGCGAAGAATACCACGTTCCGCACGTGACGAAAGAAGCTAAGACTCGCATTCAGGCCGTGAGATAGCATACTTTAACGATGAACGACAAGTCAGAAGATGTTCTGTCCGGGCTACCCCGCGACTCCCAACAGGAGCAGCCCACCAATACCCCAGGATTAGAGGTATTTACGCCTCAGCAACTCGCAATAGTCCAGATGATACTACAGAACCACGCGAAACTACAAGCCCCGGCTCCTCCCGCGCCTGCACTTGCCCTACCACCTTCACAACCGATGATTAACCACCGCTACAACGCACCGTGGCCAGAGTGGGATGGAAAGCTTTTGTCCTTCCCCAGATATTTTAAACAGTTGAAGGTCCGCGCGCAAATCGCAGCTCACGTCATCGGGTCTTCCCAAGCAATTTGTCTCAGCATTTTCATGAGTATTCACGCTGAGCAACAAGCGAGAGTAGAACAATGGTTCACCGATGGCGCCATACACAATTGGGATTGGAAGAGTTTTCTTCAGCACATCAACGACCAGTTTGAAGACAAGGACGCGATCCAGAAGGCAGGCCAGAAGCTCTGCGCTATACAGATGGGAAGTCACCAGAGTTTTGTGTCTTTCCTACAAGATTTCGAGCACCAAGTTGGCTTATGTGGAGGTTTGGACTGGCCCGACCGCGTTAAGATTTTACACCTGAACTCCGCCATAAACTCGACACTTCAGGTATACCTCACAGTCAAAAACCTCCCCAACGACGACTACCCAAGATGGGTTGAGAAAGTAAAGAGAGTAGCGGGACGAGTGGAAGCGCTACCAGGATATAGTTCCAAGGACCCGTCGAAGACTTTGACGTGGTACAGCCAGACGAAAGCAGAAACAATGTCCGCCAAAGTTGTAACCCCGAGCGTCGTGGACCAGCAACCGCACCCCGACAATGATGAAGAACACGTGACAATGAGTGTCAACGCCTTCCACACGCCGCTCCCGAGCAATGAATGCCAACGCACCCGTCCCGTCAAACCCCGTGCACCTTGGAGATCTGCAGATGAAAAAGAGAAAGCAAAGTCTGGCAACGCCTGTTTCCGTTGCCTTGCCACGGGCCACCGGTCTCTTGACTGCCCGAAGTTTGCCCCGAGTCGTCGACCAGCGAGAGTGAACCATACAACGATTCCAGAAGTTTCAGAGCCGATGGACGAGATTATCGAGAGTGTTCCACACGATGCGGACACAAGAGTAGACCCAGACGAATTTCGGCCCCTGAGTTTAAAGAAGAGAAGACGCAAGAAGAGAACCGGCACCAACATCGTCCATGCTGATGCAGTCAACCACATGCATTCCACACCGTTTTTGATCGAGACTTTCGTCAACAACTTCTTTTATTGTGACGCACTGCTCGACACTGGATGCTTGGTAACATCAGCATTTGACGAAGGTTTAGTCAAGCGACGGGGTCTCCAGCGTATCCCCGTGAAGAGAAGAGAGCTACTACTTGCAGAAAACGACACGAAGAAGAGATGGATTTCAGAAATTGCAGTGTGCGACATTGATATCGACGGTCGCAAAGAGAGAGTCTACGGTTACGTGATACCGAATTTAGCCTACGACATGATCCTGGGAAAGCCCTGGATGGAGAAGAACGACGTCGTGTACTCCGCGAAAGAGCGAATGATTACCTTCAAGGATCAAGGAGACCGACTTATTGTCCGAGAGAAAGGCTGGCGTGAAGCGCACGCTGGCGCCCCCAAAGCAAGCATGGTGATGGCAGCAGTTTTTGCCGCAGAGATTCGACGAGGAAGGAAGAGCAAACAGAAGCTACAAGTGTTTTCGGCCTCCATTCAAGACATCAACAAGGCCCTCGAAGTGAAAGCCCGCCTCACAAGAGAACAGATTTCCGAGAGACTCCCGCAGGAACTCAAGCATTTAGCACCGATTTTCCTAGACGATGGCGAAGGAGATTTACCGCCCAACCGACCAGGCATCGACCACGCTATAAAGATGAAGAAAGACGAACAAGGACGAGACAAAGAGGTCCCATGGGGCCCCCTGTACAACATGTCGAGAGATGAATTATTGGTTCTGCGCAAGACGCTCGCAGACCACTTAGACAAGGGATGGATTCGCGCTAGCAGCTCCCCCGGAGGCGCCCCTGTCCTGTTTGTTCGGAAACCCGGAGGCGGTCTGCGATTCTGCGTGGACTATCGAGCACTGAACGACATAACCGAGAAAGATCGTTACCCGCTGCCGCTAATCAGTGAAACTCTGAGAGCGCTAGCCAAGGCACGCTATTTTACCAAGGTCGATGTCCGCGCCGCGTTTCACAAGATACGAATCACAGAAGGCGACGAATGGAAAACCGCTTTCCGGACCAGGTTCGGCCTATACGAGTGGCTAGTTACGCCCTTTGGACTATCCGGAGCACCCGCCACGTTTCAACGATACATCAACAGCACGCTCCGCGACTATTTGGACGACTTTTGTTCCGCGTACCTTGACGATGTACTAATTTACACCGACGGAAGTCACAAGGACCACATGAGAAAAGTGAACCTTGTGTTGGAGAGATTGGGCGATGCTGGTCTACGTTTAGACCTGAACAAGTGCGAGTTTGCAGTGACCGAGACGAAGTACCTGGGCTTTATCATCCAGGCCGGAGAGGGGATAAAAGTTGATCCCGCTAAAGTGGCTGCAATCCGCGAGTGGCAGCCTCCGACGAATGTGAAAAGCGTCCGCAGTTTTCTTGGCTTTGCGAATTTTTACCGCCAATTTATCCCGTTATTCAGCGAAGTTGCAGCGCCGCTAGTTCGACTTACGAAGAAAGAAGAGCCGTGGAAGTGGAGCAAGACAGAAGATCAAGCCTTTGAGAAGCTGAAGAACGACTTCATGAGAGCCCCCGTGCTAGCAATGTGGGATGAAGAACGGCCTACAATAGTAGAGTGCGACTGCTCAGGATGGGCACTGGGAGGTACGCTGTCGCAGGTCGACGAGACTGGAAGCCTCCGCCCCGTTGCATTTTTCTCAAAGAAGCTGAGCCCCGCCGAAGTCAACTACGAGATCCATGATAAAGAGTTGTTGGCTGTCATAAAGTGTCTTGAAGAATGGAGAGGCGAACTAAAGAGTCTTGGAGCCCCGTTTAAGATTCTTACCGACCACAGGAATCTTCAATATTTCATGACAACGCGCAAGCTATCGGAGAGACAGGTTCGGTGGTCACAGACACTTTCAGAGTATGATTTCCAACTGGAGTTTCGAGCAGGAGTCAAGAACGGAAAGCCCGATGCGTTGAGTCGACGAGAGCAGGACACCCCCCAGGGCGAGGATGATGAGCGACTCAAATCTCGAATCATGAAGCTAGTCAAGGATCACTGGCTTCCCGAAGCAACGACAGTAGCTCTGTCCCCGGCGGAGATCGTTCAGAGAACCGACATTGTCCCCCACGGAGACCAGATATTTTCGCAGCAAGATTTACAGCGCCTGTGGGACGAAGCAAAGACGAAGGACAGCGATTTCCACGAAATGTACAAGGCTCTAGCGACCGCAGAGAGAAGTTTTCCCCCGACACTGACCAAGAAGGTGGCTATATCCATAGCCGAATGTGAATTCGACAACCGAGGCGCCCTTGTATATCGACAGAAGCTTTTTATACCAGACTGGGAGCCCCTACGGACAGCGTTGATTCAGAGTACACATGATTCACACGTTACTGGCCACCCGGGACGAGACGGCACGCTTGCCATTCTATCACGCGACTTCTTCTGGCCCGGTATTTCGAGAGATGTACGTCGCTTCTGTGCGAACTGCGACGTGTGCGGAAGATCCAAAGTTTGGCGAGAACGGAAGAAAGGACTACTGCGACCACTGCCGATACCGGAAAGACCACATTCAGAGCTGGGAATCGATTTCATGACTGAACTGCCGGCACGGAAGCCCGGCGACCCGAGATACCTGATGGTGATTGTCGACAGGTTGACAGGAGCTGTGACCCTTGAAGCGATGACAACAATGACCGCGACACATTGCGCCGAGAGATTCTTGCAATGTCACTGGAAGTATCACGGCTTCCCACACGCCCTTACGTCAGACAGAGGAACCAACTGGACGAGCGAATTTTGGAGCAGCCTATGTCGTTTAACCAGCATCGAGAGAAGACTATCCACGGGATTCCATCCCCAGACAGACGGAGCCACGGAACGGATGAACCAGGAAGTGTTGGCGTACATGAGAGCGTTCGTTACCTATTCCCAGTACGACTGGCCGGAACTGTTGCCTGCCGCAATGTTAGCCATCAACAACCGCAATACGTCCATGGGGGTGAGCCCGTTTTTCCTCACCCACGGCTACCATGTGAACACGATCGAGCAAGTCCAACCGGAAGAGTCGCCGAAGACACTGGAACAGCAAGACGCCGAGAGATTCGTTGAGAGATTCCGTGAAGGCTGGGAGTTGGCACAAGCCGCCATGGCGTCACGACAGCAAGAAATGGAGAATCAGGCCAACAAGTCACGCAGCAGCCAAGAGCGTTTCGAAGTAGGCGACCTAGTGTGGCTCAAGCTAAAGAACATTTCGACACCCCAGATTTCCAAGAAAATGTCGTGGGTCAACGCCAAATACCGAGTGACGAAAGTCGTATCTCCCCACGTTGTCGAGCTTGATGTGCCTACGAATATCTACCCGAAGTTCCATGTCGACCTGATCAAGAGAGCAGCCGGGAATCCACTCCCCTCCCAAAAGACCGACGACACGCAACCCCCCGCGCTCGAAGAGAACGAATATGGAGAGCCTGAATACTTGGTGTAAGGCTTTACGGTCTAAAGGAGAACGCTTTTAGAACAGCAGAAATAAATTAAGAAACAGATAAAGAGAAAAGACTAATGTACAAGAAAACGGGCGGAAACAACACTATCTATATACGCGCGGTAGAGGTATGACGCGTACCCTTGACAACGACGGTGTGCACACGGGTTTGGCAGGCGGTGAGTAACGGCGGTGTGCAAGGCGGTGTGGACGGCGGTGTAAACGGCGGTGAGGGCGGAGCCTGAGCCTACCTCGATCCATAGATCGTTACACTTGGTCGAGCGAATCTTGAGAAGCCGCCGGAGACGCGTAGGAAGAGGCTACCGCAGAGAGGTACTTGTCAAATGGGCAGGGTATGCAGAGCCAGACTGGAGACCGCGAGCCGACTTTGAGGAGACGGAAGCACTGGAGACTTTCGAAGCCGAGTTTGGAGATGAGGATGACGTTGGAGAGCCACAGACTGGCGCTATGACAGGCCCCCGCACACGGATGAGAGGAGGGGGGTAATGTTACGGGTCGTGGACCCGATGTTGGATCATCTTTGGGCTGATCCATGTTGACCCACTTTTTGTGTGATTTGAAGTTGGGTCCACTTTCGGGTTAGGGTTTGTGGACCCACTTTTAGTCGACCAGGGTGCGACCCACTTTTTGTGTCAAGTGGGTCGGGACACACTTTTGTGTACAGGGATGATGCCCCACTTTTATTGTACAGGGGTCATAGGGCTGGTTGCCCTGGTGGGGCCCACACAACTGGATTCCTGAATGCCTATAAAGCAGAGCCAGTTCCCCCATCTTTAGTTTAGATTTTCTTCTTCCTTTTCTATTACGGATAGGGCCCGAAGAAAGGATTAGGGTTCCGGGTACAGCCAACGACTCGGGACAATGATAGGTTCCTGAGGTGGACAGTCGGGCCTGTGGAGGAAGACGTCAGTTAGACAGAGTGCTAAGACGTATGGTCGGTTGAGATGAAGAGGCAACACACAACTTAGATGGCTATTCTGAGAATAGAGCGGCACAAAGAGGAAGGAGGAGGAACAATCACACACTTCAAAGAAGAAGAAAGGTTGAACTGCAAAGAAAGCAAGAACAGAATGGTATAAAGAAGAAGAAGAAGGTAAGCAAGTGCATGTGATTGTTAAGCTTGGAGAACAAGAGTAAACCTGATCAACTCAGGGCAGGAGACGACGATATTTATGTTGTCGGCGCTCCTGACAAAACTCTGTCTTCCCAAGCTAGAAACAATCAACATCTAACTACGAACAAAAGATAAGTCTCGTGTAAACAAGACGTAACAGGTTCGTAACAATCGAACCAGATAACAACCCCCACCTAAGCACGCAATGGCAATTGCAACAAGAAAACTCCGCAGCAGCAGAACAACGTCTATCAGAGCACCCGTGCTCAGCACATCCCACGACAACCTCATATCCGTTGATCAACTCACGATCTACACAGACCAACCTGTGCCATAAGCGCATCTTCATAGGTCGCCGACCTTCGGCGTTGTGGAAAAGAAGAGTGGGGTAGGTCTCATGCATAACCCTTAGCATGAGCAGTGTCAGGATAGCTATTCATGACAGTAGCCCCCCTTTTTATGACTGATTTCCACAGCAGTACTAAGATCGTCTGGCGTTAGGCATCCTCTTGTAGAATTCTGCAACCTTCTCAGGTGCATTGGCTAAATGGTCCAGAGGTTCCCAGGAGGGTCCATCATGTTCATAGCCCTCCCAAACTACTTGATATTGCAGAGGGCCACGCGAAGACACGCCTATAATTTCCTTGACCACAAATTCTTCCTCGCCATCTACTATGACGGGAGGAGGAGGAGGGTTCTTCTGGCCAGGAAGAGGATCCGACGCACATGGTTCCAGCAGACAAACGTGGAAGACGGGATGAACCTTCATAGTGGCAGGGAGTGCCAACTCGTAGGCATGCGAAGACACCTTCCGTAGAATCTTAAATGGGCCAAGCTTCTTGAAGTCCAACTTCTTTGAAGGACGAGTAGTTCGAATATTTCTACTCAAAAGCCACACTAAGTCCCCTTCTCGAAGGAGAGGGGCGGAAGATTTGTGTCGATTCGCGTACTCGGTCATCCGCTCACGGCTCCACGTAATTTCAGTCTTTAAAAACTGACAAATGTTGTCAAGCTCTTTAACAAAGTTCCGCAACGGGCCTTTTTCCACAGAGACTGGGAGCGACTCACGCCCACTTCTGGGGTGAAACCCGTGGTTCGCAAAGAAGGGCGTCAGCATAGTAGAACTGGACTCGGAGTCATTGTAAGAGAACTCCGCCAAGGGCAAAAGATCAGCCCAATTGTCCTGTCTATAGTTGGTGTAACCCCGCAGGTATTGCTCCAAAATAGAGTTCACACGCTCAGTCTGACCATCGGTCTGAGGGTGGAACGCAGTACTCAGATTTTGCTTTATGCCCAACAGTTTGGCTAAAGCCTTGGAAAAAGCCGACGTAAACAGACTACCCCTGTCGGACACAATGTCCAATGGCAGACCGTGGAGCCTATACACTGCTGACAAATAGAGCTTAGCAAAACCTGCAGCATCCAGCGAGGAATCGCAAGGTATAAAGTGAGCCATTTTGCTAAGCCTATCGACGACAACGAGAATCATGTCAAAAGAATTGGAGACCGGCAAGCCGGTGATAAAATCAAGGGACACAGATGTCCACCGAGCTTGCGGAATGGTCAGAGGTTTCAGTAGACCGTAGGGACTATGTCGCGCGGACTTGATCCGTTGGCAGACCTCACAATTTCGGATGTACCGGATGACATCACGACGCATCCCGGGCCACCAGTATTCCCGAACAAGAAGTTCAAAAGTGTTCTTTTGTCCAGGGTGTCCGCTAGGCATAATATCATGACAATTCTTCAATGCACGAACTCGTAGATCCTCGTTCGGCAAATATAGAAGGTCGTTGACAAACAAAAGACCGTCATTGTCAAGCCTGCAGACACTGAGGTCCACATCTGGAGGTTTGGTCGACTGGCCTCGAAGAGCAGAAATAACATCAAGAGCCCACTTGTCCGTGGATAGCGCGATTTTTACCTCGTCTACCAAAGACATGGTACCAATAAAATTTTCAGGGGGAATAATAGGAGCACACAGCTCTTTATCCTCCTCAGAAGAAGAAGAAACGAGGTCTTCGTAGCGTCTGGTCAGGGCATCAGCTCTAGAATTCAAGGAGCCAGGCCTATAAGTGATGACATAACGGTACTCGCTCAGTTCCATAGCCCACCTCGCTTGCCGTCTGTTCATGGCCGGAATTTGCTTAAGAACGGCTAAATTCCGATGGTCCGTCAATACCAGAACAGGTTTTTCCAGACTTTCAACCATGAATCGCCACGACTTTAGAGACTCCACAATGGCTAACAACTCCTTGTCACCTACGCCGTAGTTACACTGGGCAGGATTCATTTTTTGAGAGAAATAGGCCACGGGGTGTAGTAGAAGCCCCTTGTCAGTCGGGTGGTATTGAGACATGACGGCAGATATTACACGGTCAGACGCGTCTGTTTCAATAACAGTGTCCAACAGGTAATCAAAGTGCTTGAGGATAGGTTCAGAGCAGAAAAGGTCCTTCAGGGTGTGAAATGCTGCCTCACATTCAGAGGACCAGACAAAAGATTGCGTCTTTTTAGTCAACTCGAAGAGAGGTGTGCAGATTCTAGAGAAGTCACGGATGAACCTCCTATAGAAATTGGCAAAACCCAAAAAGGACTGGACTCCCTTAACAGTTCGGGGAGCCTCCCACTCACGGACAGCCGCAACTTTAGCGGGGTCCATCTTCAGAGCATCGGCTGAAATAACAAAGCCAACAAAGGTAGTTTCAGTCTTGTCGAATTCGCATTTTTCACCCTTGACAAACAGACTGGCCTGCGCTAATTTTAGCAGGACTTTGCGCACATGAACATCATGTTCCTCTTGGTTCAGAGAGAACACCAGGATATCATCCAAGTAACAGACACAGAATATGTCCAAATACTCCGACAAGACCTCGCTGACATATTTCTGACACGTGGCAGGAGCATTGGTGAGCCCAAACGGCATCACATTGTACTCAAAAATGCCATATCGAGTTCTGAAAGCTGTCTTGTATTCATCACCTTTCTTGATGCGAATCAAGTGGTACGCAGCTCTCAGATCCAGCTTTGTAAAAATGTTTCCCGTAGCCGCCGTGCGCAGTGATTCATTGATCCGAGGCAGAGGAGTTACGTCTTTGATGGTGATATCATTGACGGCTCGGAAATCAACACAGAATCGTAAACTGCCTGGCTTCCTAGCAAAAAGAATCGGGGAAGCCAGCGGCGAAGAGGAAGAGGAAATAAAGCCTTTAGCAAGCATGCCATCTAGATATTTTTTGACAGCCTGCAACTCGAGTGGAGTCATATCGTACAGCGGGGCCTTGGAGTATTTCGCATCGGGAACGAAGTTAATCGCATGATCAATGTCCCGGTGAGGTGGTAGTTGATCAGCACCTTCTCGAGAGAACAGAGGAAGTAGGTCATGGTATTTCTTCGGGATGCGTTCAAGGAGCCGTGCATGCTCTTGTTCCGGAGTTAGGTCCTCCTGATTGAGATAATCCAGGACTTCCTGAGCGGTGACACGATAAATCTGTAGTTTCTCAGCTTTGGCAAAGCGATGCAAAGCCTGAGACGACACCGTCACACAGGAACAAGACACAGCTGACGATTGTGCAATAAAAGAAGGAAGGGGTGAAGTGGCTGAAGCAGGAGCAGATCCCTCAATCTGACTGCCAGCGGTAGAAGCAATATTTTTGTCGTTTTTTGTATAAGAAAAATCAAACGAAGCGCCAGAATCAGTAGAAGCAGTCGAAACAGAAGAAGAAGAAGAAGAAGAATCAGAAGCTGCCACAGCATTGCCATCGGCGGTAGAAGTAACCGATATCTTGAGCGTATTGGAAGGCCAAGAAATTTCCGGGTTATGGGCGTCGAGCCAGCATTTCCCCAGGATGATGTGGTAGCCCCCAAGCTTCGTGATTTGAAAAACCAAAGTTTCTGAATAATTAGGAAAAGAGAGGGACAAAGGAACTTGGTGGGTCACTTTACCCGCAGCAGTTTCACTACCATCAACAACATGGAGCGACTCGGCTCTGGCCTTGAGAACAGTAGGAATCTGATGCCTTGCTATAAATTCAGAATCCACAAAACAAGTTGTTGATCCCGAATCCACCATAGCGTAGGCCTCAATGGAATTATTCACTGTCACAGGAATAACCAGAGGGGGAGAGTTACCATAATCGATAGCATTATCAAGAGAACAAGTGCTGATTCTCAAGAGACCCTCATCAGCAGCGTCAGGGCTAGCCAGGACCAGAGGGGAATGGGTCGGTAGCCCTTCTAGTTTTTTGACGCATCAGGCGCAGGGGCCGTCGAGGGAGCCCGGGTAGAAGTGGAGGGAGAAGGGACAGTATATTACGGATAGGGCCCGAAGAAAGGATTAGGGTTCCGGGTACAGCCAACGACTCGGGACAATGATAGGTTCCTGAGGTGGACAGTCGGGCCTGTGGAGGAAGACGTCAGTTAGACAGAGTGCTAAGACGTATGGTCGGTTGAGATGAAGAGGCAACACACAACTTAGATGGCTATTCTGAGAATAGAGCGGCACAAAGAGGAAGGAGGAGGAACAATCACACACTTCAAAGAAGAAGAAAGGTTGAACTGCAAAGAAAGCAAGAACAGAATGGTATAAAGAAGAAGAAGAAGGTAAGCAAGTGCATGTGATTGTTAAGCTTGGAGAACAAGAGTAAACCTGATCAACTCAGGGCAGGAGACGACGATATTTATGTTGTCGGCGCTCCTGACAAAACTCTGTCTTCCCAAGCTAGAAACAATCAACATCTAACTATGAACAAAAGATAAGTCTCGTGTAAACAAGACGTAACAGGTTCGTAACAATCGAACCAGATAACAACCCCCACCTAAGCACGCAATGGCAATTGCAACAAGAAAACTCCGCAGCAGCAGAACAACGTCTATCAGAGCACCCGTGCTCAGCACATCCCACGACAACCTCATATCCGTTGATCAACTCACGATCTACACAGACCAACCTGTGCCATAAGCGCATCTTCATAGGTCGCCGACCTTCGGCGTTGTGGAAAAGAAGAGTGGGGTAGGTCTCATGCATAACCCTTAGCATGAGCAGTGTCAGGATGGCTATTCATGACACAGTAGCTGCGCGAAGAGCAAGGTTGTTTTTGGGGCAAGCCTTTAGCATGTGGTCCTTTGCGCCACACTTCCAACAAACACCCTTTGCCATTTTGCCGTCAGCAGTCTTACGGAAGGGTAGACCGTTGGCATCGGGACCTGCAGAGGTACCCTTAGCTGGCTTGGTGTTGGGGACAGCTTTTTGGGCGCCAGCATTTCTCGAACGAGAATCTTGCTGAAAGGGGACCACACCAGGAGGCGGTTGGATTTTCCCGTTGTTTCCCCGGGTTCGGTTGTTGATCGTATTGTCCAGCGTGTTGCAGAAATTAGCGAACTGATCAAGCGTTCCCTTAGGGGCAGGATAGGTGTTCCAAGCCAGAGCGTCCTGTATGTGGGGCTTGAGGCCTCGCTGAAATAGTGCAATGGTGAAATCAGCGTCGGCCCAACCGAGTTTCTTCAACAGCGTTGTAAAAGCAGAGTGATAGGCAGTACAAGTACCTGTCTGCTTTAAGTCGAAGATCTGCTGGGTCGCAGTCATGCGCCAGTCAGGGTCATCGAAAGCCTCAGCTAACGATTTCATAAAATCGTCGTACGTTTCAAAGTTCATGTGTCCAGTGGCCGGGTCCATCCGAGGCATGGCCCAATCCAGAGCGCCATCTCTAAGGTAGGAGAAGGCAGTCATCAGCTTGCGCTGCTCCGTGCGGTGGTGCTTGGGTGCAGCAGCAAATTTGACCGCAAGTTGCCTCTGGAACGCCTGGAAGCCTTGCTGATTGCCATCATAGGGCACGACATCAAGATGCTTGTCGGCCTCTTTCAACGGATCGGCATCCTCTTCCCGTTTGACTCGGGGAAGAGACTCAAGGGAGTTGAAGCGGGCTTCAGCGCCAGCCTGGAACGCAGCCCAGTAAACCTGAGCCGCATCAGGAACAGAGCCAACGGGGATGGGCGGGGCACCATCGTCGGTGCGCAGACCAGACATGTAAGCCGCCACAATAGCCATTTTGATCTCAGCACTGAACTCCCTAGGAAGGGCACCGAGATGCCAGTTCTCAGGAGTTCGGTCAGGAATCGACAGGAGGAACGTATTGAGATGCTCGATCATTTCGCGAGTGAGGGCCATTGCGAGTTGAAACGTAATAGAGAGGGAAAAATAAATGAGGAGAGAAAAAAGTGCCAAAGAGAGCCAAAGTTGTAATAGCGTCGGGTCTTCAAATGAAGCTTAACAAAATATTACGGATAGGGCCCGAAGAAAGGATTAGGGTTCCGGGTACAGCCAACGACTCGGGACAATGATAGGTTCCTGAGGTGGACAGTCGGGCCTGTGGAGGAAGACGTCAGTTAGACAGAGTGCTAAGACGTATGGTCGGTTGAGATGAAGAGGCAACACACAACTTAGATGGCTATTCTGAGAATAGAGCGGCACAAAGAGGAAGGAGGAGGAACAATCACACACTTCAAAGAAGAAGAAAGGTTGAACTGCAAAGAAAGCAAGAACAGAATGGTATAAAGAAGAAGAAGAAGGTAAGCAAGTGCATGTGATTGTTAAGCTTGGAGAACAAGAGTAAACCTGATCAACTCAGGGCAGGAGACGACGATATTTATGTTGTCGGCGCTCCTGACAAAACTCTGTCTTCCCAAGCTAGAAACAATCAACATCTAACTACGAACAAAAGATAAGTCTCGTGTAAACAAGACGTAACAGGTTCGTAACAATCGAACCAGATAACAACCCCCACCTAAGCACGCAATGGCAATTGCAACAAGAAAACTCCGCAGCAGCAGAACAACGTCTATCAGAGCACCCGTGCTCAGCACATCCCACGACAACCTCATATCCGTTGATCAACTCACGATCTACACAGACCAACCTGTGCCATAAGCGCATCTTCATAGGTCGCCGACCTTCGGCGTTGTGGAAAAGAAGAGTGGGGTAGGTCTCATGCATAACCCTTAGCATGAGCAGTGTCAGGATAGCTATTCATGACATTTTCTTTCTTTTCTTCCCTATGTTAAAGATAATAAACAGCATTGGACCTAACTATGAGTTTTCTCCGTACTTAGACAACCCGTCACATGGCCACTCAGGCTGCCCGCTTCGAGCTGGATCTCGGCGGCCTCCGGGAAGAAGTCCTTGCCCTTGTCGTACCCGACATTTATGATGACGAATGTTACGGGTCGTGGACCCGACGTTGGATCATCTTTGGGCTGATCCATGTTGACCCACTTTTTGTGTGATTTGAAGTTGGGTCCACTTTCGGGTTAGGGTTTGTGGACCCACTTTTAGTCGACCAGGGTGCGACCCACTTTTTGTGTCACAGGGGTCGGGACCCACTTTTATGTGCACGGGTGTTGCTCCACTTTTATTGTACAGGGGTCATAGGGCTGGTTGCCCTGGTGGGGCGCACACAACTGGATTGTCGAACGCCTATAAAGCAGAGCCAGTTCCCCCATCTTTAGTTTGGATTTTCTTCTTCCTTTTCTTTCTTTTCTTCCCTATGTTAAAGATAATAAACAGCATTGGACCTAACTATGAGTTTTCTCCGTACTTAGACAACCCGTCACAAGGTTTTAGGGAAAGGGAAGTTTGCAGCGCAGAACAAGGTAGTTTCAATCGTTTCACGAGGGCCTGGGATATGATCAAGGAGACTGTATTTCCGGTGTCGACTAAAGCTACTGAGTTGTGAGAGCCGTTGATTACAACGTCAACAGATAAGGAGCCTCTCACAAGCAAAGGGGACGTTCCCTTCTTGTTCTTACCCCTCCGGGGGCGACTGTCACCGGAGGGTCTCAGTTTTCCGACTGAGCAGTGGGCAACTGTACGACACCGAAATCGGCATCCAGGTCATCGTCTAGCTGCGGCGGCGTGGGCACGTGTACACCGCGGACACGGGCAGGAGGCGCGTTCCGGTTGGGAGGCACATCGTAGGGGCATTCCCGTACAAAGTGACCTGAGGCGCCACAGCGGATGCAGAGGCCAGCGCGACGACGTCTCTCTCGTTCCTCTTCACTCGCCCAGCGGGCAGTGCGGCGGGCAGCAGGCGCACGGGTAGGCTGGGGGGCAACGCGACGGGTTCGTTCCCAGTCCATGGCGTCGGGATGGCGGTGGGCAGCGGGGGCGGACGGGTAATAACCGGAGCGGCGGCCAGAAGTCGACTCGGCATCGAGCTTACGCTGCCGCAGTTCCTCGGCAGCTAACACGACCCGGTCTAAGTACTCTGAGAAGACCCGGGGAGGGAACGAGTTCGCCACGTATTCCCGAATGGGCGTGTCGAGGCTGTCCTTCAGCCACCTAATCTTCTGTGAGTCCGCCGCGTCCAGAGCTTTGGCGCGGGTCAGTAGGTCCTCAAACTCCTGCAGATGGACCTCGATCCTTCTGCCTCTCTGCTTTAACCGTGAGAGCTGGTCTTGTGCCTTATCTACGGCAACTTTGTCCTCAAACGCTCTCTGCAGCTCTTGAAGGAACTGGTCGCAGGAAACGGGGCCGTCGTCTGTTAGTCGGGTCTTGATTGACCGTGTAACGATCTATGGATCGAGGTAGGCTCAGGCTCCGCCCTCACCGCCGTTTACACCGCCGTCCACACCGCCTTGCACACCGCCGTTACTCACCGCCTGCCAAACCCGTGTGCACACCGTCGTTGTCAAGGGTACGCGTCATACCTCTACCGCGCGTATATAGATAGTGTTGTTTCCGCCCGTTTTCTTGTACATTAGTCTTTTCTCTTTATCTGTTTCTTAATTTATTTCTGCTGTTCTAAAAGCGTTCTCCTTTAGACCGTAAAGCCTTACAATAGAAACAGATCTACCCTTGTTTACACTGTCCTCGTTTCTTTTACCCTGTCTTCGTACCTTTTCCTCGTTACCACCCGCCACCTGTACATCGTTTCTCTCTGTTCCTCTTTTGTTCCACCGTCACATGCCCTACTGTGCACCTACCACCGACCCCGACTCTGACACCACTTCCAACAACACCGTCTTCTTCGACTCTGAGCCTCCTCCGACAGCCATGTCCGATCCTACTGTCCCTGTTCCAGCCCCGGCGGCCCCGTCGCTTCAAGATCTGCTGCAAGCCATCCAGCAGCTCAACGAGAAGCACGACCACGCGCAACAACAATTGCGCGACGAGTTCAACAGTGGCCAACAAAAACGAGATCAGGCCATCGCCGATCTCCAAGCTTTTGCCCGTGCTGCCACCGCTACTTCCGCTCCCGCCGTCGTCCCTGCGTCCCCTGTCCCCACTGCTGTCCCCGCTGCTCCCGTGCCCGTTGCAACTACGGAAAGAAACCTCGAACCGAGGAAGCGTGCCCTCCCGGATATCGCCTTGTTTTCCGGCCAACGCTCTGCCTACCGCGTCTGGGCCCTGAGTGCCCGCTCCAAGCTTGCACTGGACAGCGAGTCAATCGGTGACCACCGCAAGCAATACGCGTACCTTTTTGCGCGTATGACGGTAGAAGCCCAGAACCTCGTCGTGGCGTACTTCGAGCAGGGCTTGCTGAACGACACCGGGCCCCACCAGTTCCTGGAGTACTTGGACTCCATATTCATCGACCCCTTTGCTGCTGACCGTGCTCTCTTCCACCTGGACAACATGCGCCAGGGACCCTCTGAACCCTTCGCCTTGTTCCTGCCCCGCTTCGAAAAAGTCCTCCAGGACGCCAACATCATTGGCGACCGCAACCGCATTTCGAAGTTGCAAACCGCCATGGCGCCTGCCCTCCGACAAGCGATGGTCTATGTCAACGTCCCCGCGACGTACCCTGAATTTACCAACTGCATGCAAAACGTCGCTTCCAAGGCTGAGCAATTCCTACCTCGTCCCCGCCGCGGCCACTACTCCGCTTTCACTGATAACACGACCTACTCTCCGTACGCTGCCCACCCTGTTTCCCCTGCTCCTGCTGGCCCTTTTGTTTCCTCCGTTCCCCCGTCGGCTGCTGCTCGTCACCCCGATGCTATGGATTGGACTCCCACTGTCACTGCCACGGCCCTTCAGCCCCTGACCGACGAGGAGCGCGAGCGCCTCCGCCGCAACCGCGCCTGCTTCCGCTGCCGCCAGACTGGCCATCTGCGCCAGAACTGTCCACTGAACTTTGTCCCCACTGTTAGGGTCTGGGAGACCCGGGTCAAGGCTTTGCCTGATTGCCCGAGTTGAAGCCGATGTGGCTTGAGCAACGGTGGTTCGAGTGTCGGTGGTCCGAGTCCGCAAAGGCCCGACTACTGACGGTCCGAATACAAGTGGCCCAACCGGCCTTGATCCGAACGCCCGATGACTCACCACGTTTGGGTCAATCAGGTAGGCCTCAGTTGTTCTACCCAGGCAGTATAAAGAGCTGCTGCTCTCTCCTAGTTTTAGTTAGTTCTTTCTTCTTCTCTCCATCGCAATATATCTGTTTCTGCCCTTCTACGTCCTTTTACGACTTGGCCCCTTACATCATATTGCGATCTTCTTTTTCGCTACAGCCCTACAGTTCTACAGTTCTACAGTTCTTTACAGCCACAGGTACAGATACAGCTTTTACAGATTGCATTGCCCCTACAGTTCTCAACAGTCTTATCGTTTATTTTCCCCAAACCCGTTATCAATCTTCATCACACATTATTTTTTACTGTTACACAAACTCTCAACATGAGTGGCCGCACCACCGACGACATGCGGGCCGCTTACGCAAGCTCCCCTGTCCCCAGTGTCGACAGCACTGAGGACAAATATGCTCAACGGTTCGCCAAGCTGGAGAGCAAGTTTGCCAAGATGCTGGCTATGCTGGAGAACCAGAGCGAAGCCGCCCAGCAGGCAGCCGCCCAAACCCAAGCCTCCCAAGCAGCGCTTGCTACCGCCACCGCTGCTGCTGCCGCCGCCGCCTCAGCGGCTGGTAACGAGAATGGTCGCGCAAAACTGCGCTACAAGATTCCCTCGCTGAGTTCCACCGAGCCCGAGGAATTTGACGCCTGGTTCGACCAGGTCCTGGAAATATGGCACTGCGAGCGTGGCCATGTGGCCGACCGAGACTTCATCGTCTCGATCTATGCCCAGGCCGAGGGTTTGGCCCGCAGCCGCATGCGGTCAATCAAGACCCGACTAACAGACGACGGCCCCGTTTCCTGCGACCGGTTCCTTCAAGAGCTGCAGGGAGCGTTTGAGGACAAAGTTGCCGTAGATAAGGCACAAGACCAGCTCTCGCGGTTAAAGCAGAGAGGCAGAAGGATCGAGGTCCATCTGCAGGAGTTTGAGGACCTGCTGACCCGCGCCAAAGCTCTGGACGCGGCGGACTCACAGAAGATTAGGTGGCTGAATATTACGGATAGGGCCCGAAGAAAGGATTAGGGTTCCGGGTACAGCCAACGACTCGGGACAATGATAGGTTCCTGAGGTGGACAGTCGGGCCTGTGGAGGAAGACGTCAGTTAGACAGAGTGCTAAGACGTATGGTCGGTTGAGATGAAGAGGCAACACACAACTTAGATGGCTATTCTGAGAATAGAGCGGCACAAAGAGGAAGGAGGAGGAACAATCACACACTTCAAAGAAGAAGAAAGGTTGAACTGCAAAGAAAGCAAGAACAGAATGGTATAAAGAAGAAGAAGAAGGTAAGCAAGTGCATGTGATTGTTAAGCTTGGAGAACAAGAGTAAACCTGATCAACTCAGGGCAGGAGACGACGATATTTATGTTGTCGGCGCTCCTGACAAAACTCTGTCTTCCCAAGCTAGAAACAATCAACATCTAACTATGAACAAAAGATAAGTCTCGTGTAAACAAGACGTAACAGGTTCGTAACAATCGAACCAGATAACAACCCCCACCTAAGCACGCAATGGCAATTGCAACAAGAAAACTCCGCAGCAGCAGAACAACGTCTATCAGAGCACCCGTGCTCAGCACATCCCACGACAACCTCATATCCGTTGATCAACTCACGATCTACACAGACCAACCTGTGCCATAAGCGCATCTTCATAGGTCGCCGACCTTCGGCGTTGTGGAAAAGAAGAGTGGGGTAGGTCTCATGCATAACCCTTAGCATGAGCAGTGTCAGGATGGCTATTCATGACACTGAAGGACAGCCTCGACACGCCCATTCGGGAATACGTGGCGAACTCGTTCCCTCCCCGGGTCTTCTCAGAGTACTTAGACCGGGTCGTGTTAGCTGCCGAGGAACTGCGGCAGCGTAAGCTCGATGCCGAGTCGACTTCTGGCCGCCGCTCCGGTTATTACCCGTCCGCCCCCGCTGCCCACCGCCATCCCGACGCCATGGACTGGGAACGAACCCGTCGCGTTGCCCCCCAGCCTACTCGTGCGCCTGCTGCCCGCCGCACTGCCCGCTGGGCGAGTGAAGAGGAACGAGAGAGACGTCGTCGCGCTGGCCTCTGCATCCGCTGTGGCGCCTCAGGTCACTTTGTACGGGAATGCCCCTACGATGTGCCTCCCAACCGGAACGCGCCTCCTGCCCGTGTCCGCGGTGTACACGTGCCCACGCCGCCGCAGCTAGACGATGACCTGGATGCCGATTTCGGTGTCGTACAGTTGCCCACTGCTCAGTCGGAAAACTGAGACCCTCCGGTGACAGTCGCCCCCGGAGGGGTAAGAACAAGAAGGGAACGTCCCCTTTGCTTGTGAGAGGCTCCTTATCTGTTGACGTTGTAATCAACGGCTCTCACAACTCAGTAGCTTTAGTCGATACCGGAAATACAGTCTCCTTGATCATATCCCAGGCCCTCGTGAAACGATTGAAACTACCTTGTTCTGCGCTGCAAACTTCCCTTTCCCTAAAACCTTTTAATGACCAACCTTCTTCTGTGGCCACTCAGGCTGCCCGCTTCGAGCTGGATCTCGGCGGCCTCCGGGAAGAAGTCCTTGCCCTTGTCGTACCCGACATTTATGATGACGAACTTCTTATTGGATACCCGTGGCTGAGCCACCACAACGCCCTAATAGACTGCAACCGGCACCGTTTGGTGCTCCCCCACTTCTCCGTCCCTCGCTCTGTTTCGACCATTCGGAACTTGGACACCCCTACGGAATTGAAAGCTGCACGTGTCAGCAAGATCTTGCACCAGGACTTGAAGGTCTTTGCTGCGAGCATACAGGATATCAACAAAGCATTGGAAAAGTTGGCCCGAGAGAACGAGCCTGTTACAGATGACTGGAAGGAAAAGGTTCCCAGTTGGATAGACCCACAGAATGTTGTTGCTTTTGACCCAGAAGCACTCTACACGCGCCGCCTCCCGCCGCTGCGTCCCGGGATGAACCACGAGATTCATCTAACTGTCCCTGACTCGGAAGCTCCCTGGGGACCACTGTACAGCCTTTCCCACGATGAGTTGATAGTACTGCGCCAAACGTTACTGAACCTACTGAACAAGAAGTTCATTCGAATGAGTAGTTCCACTGCTGCTGCCCCCATCCTGTTCGTCAAGAAACCTGGCGGTGGACTTAGATTCTGCGTGGACTACCGTCTGTTGAACAAGCTGATGAAGAAGGATAGATACCCGTTACCCAACTTCAAGGAAACACTACGCCAAATCAGCCGTTCAAAGTGGTTCACTAAGCTTGACGTCGTTGCAGCGTTCCATAATATCCGTATCGAGCCAGGCCACGAATGGAAGACCGCTTTCCGTACGCGCCTGGGCTCCTTTGAATGGAACGTGATGCCGTTTGGTTTGTCCAATGCTCCTGCCCAATTCCAACGCTTCCTGAATTCCGTATTGCAAGAGTACCTCGACCTGTTTTGTTCTGCTTACGTTGATGACATCCTAGTGTACACCGATGGCTCCCTCGACGAGCACAAGGAACAAGTTAACCACGTCCTAGCCAAGCTCGTGAAGGCCGGACTGACGGTTGACATCGACAAGTGCGAGTTCGGTGTACAAGAAGTCAAGTACCTGGGCTACATCATCAAGCCTGGAAAAGCAACAATGGATCCTGCCAAGGTGCAAGCAGTGAAAGACTGGCCCGTACCCAGTTCCAAGAAAGAGCTCCGTGGCTTCCTAGGATTTGCCAATTTTTACCGCCCGTTCATCAAGAACTTTGCCGAAGTAGCCGTCCCTCTCACTTCACTGACTGGTCACCTAGTTCCCTTCGTCTGGTCTCCAGAATGCCAAGCTGCCTTCTCGTCACTCAAAGATCTCTTCTGTGCTTCGCCCGTCTTGCGCCTCTTCGACCACTCTCTGCCAACAACTGTCGAAGCTGACTCTTCAGGCTACAGCACTGGAGCTGTCCTATTGCAGCAGCATCCAGATGGCCTGTTTCCATGTGCCTACATCAGCCAGAAGCTGTCTCCTGCCGAGTCCAACTATGAGATCCATGACAAAGAAATGTTGGCAATTGTCCGAGCCCTGAAAGAGTGGAGAGGAGAGTTACGTGGCGCCCAGGGACCCATCCGAGTGTTAACAGACCACAAGAACTTGTTGCATTTTACCTCTGCGCAACAGTTAACAGAGAGGCAAGCTCGTTGGGCTAACCTGCTAAGCGAGTTTGACCTAACACTGGAACACCGTCCCGGGAAACTGTCCCCACTGCCCGATGCTCTCTCCCGTCTTCACATGCCTTCAGGTCCCGATGATCCCCGCCTACAAGCTCGCAACCAACAGCTCCTCCAGTGTTTGCCCGACGGTGCCCTGAAAGTCAGATCTGCTCGCGTTACACTGCCATCCCCGTTCCGTAAGGAAGCCCTCAGTACACTGTGGGAACAAGCATTGTCAGCCGACTCTGACTATGCGGCAGCATGCGCAGTGGTTGCCTCTCAGGCGCCCAAATGGCCAGACAGCTTGAAGACTAATTGGCGAGTGTCACTGTCCGAATGCTCATTGGACTCCGAAGGTCGACTGCGATACAGATCAAGATTGTGGGTACCCCAGTGGGAACCTCTGAGGACAGCCTTGCTACAAGAGATTCACGATTCCGTGACACTAGTCCACCCCGGCCAAAGAATCATGTGTCAGGAAGTTTCCAAGACTTACTTCTGGCCGCACTACACAGCGGATGTCAAACGGTTCTGCCGCAACTGCGAAATCTGCGGTAGCACGAACGTCATGCGCCAGCTCAAGCAAGGTCTCCTGAAGCCCCTTCCGGTACCTGACCGCATCTGGCGTGACATTGGCATAGATCTGATTGGCCCTCTCCCGCCGTGCAAGAAGGAAGGAAAAGTCTACAAGCACGTCATGACGGTGGTGGACCATCTGTCCAAGGGTGTCATCCTTATAGCCTGCCGCAGCCTGGATATCGAGTATCTTGCCAGCCGTTTCTTGGAAGTCTACTACCCTCGCCATGGTCTTCCTAACAGCATTGCTTCTGACCGCCAATTTGCCAACATGTTCTGGAAACGACTCTGTACCACCCTCAAGATCGATCGTCGTCTGTCCACCGCTTACCACCCACAGACCAACGGGGCCACTGAGAGGACAAATGCTGAGGTGAAGACAAAGATGGCCAAACTCCTACACGACCGCTCAGACTGGCTAGACTGCCTGCCAATTGTGGAGTTTGCCCTGAACGCAGCCCCAGCGGCTTCAACAGAGACGTCCCCGTTCACGTTGTCCCACGGCTATAGTCCTGACTTTTTTTTTTTTTTTTTTTTTATTCATTACTCGCATGGAACCTGACAGGGTTATGGCGAGGTGTATATTAATACTATACACGAATCAAGGTTTAACGGAATCTCAAACAAGCTAGCTACTACACATAATATACTCCAAACCCCTGGCAGGGAGGCAGTTACATCTAAGATCCCACAAATATAATCCCCAAGTTATGACAGAAAGGAAATACATGAATAGCTTTTGGTATGAATTTCCAACGAGCAGCACTAACCCCAAGTGCCCCAGTCAAGGTTGACTGCTCGTAGAAAATTGGCGTCACTGGTAGGAATCGAACCTACGACTTCTCGGTAGCTAACCGAAAAGCCTTGCCAGGTGCTATACCACTGCACCACAGCGACATCAGCTTGTTCAACAGACGGTAGTCCACGCAGAATCTAAGTCCATCGCCAGGTTTCTTGACGAACAGGATGGGGGCAGCAGCAGTGGAACTACTCATTCGAATGAACTTCTTGTTCAGTAGGTTCAGTAACGTTTGGCGCAGTACTATCAACTCATCGTGGGAAAGGCTGTACAGTGGTCCCCAGGGAGCTTCCGAGTCAGGGACAGTTAGATGAATCTCGTGGTTCATCCCGGGACGCAGCGGCGGGAGGCGGCGCGTGTAGAGTGCTTCTGGGTCAAAAGCAACAACATTCTGTGGGTCTATCCAACTGGGAACCTTTTCCTTCCAGTCATCTGTAACAGGCTCGTTCTCTCGGGCCAACTTTTCCAATGCTTTGTTGATATCCTGTATGCTCGCAGCAAAGACCTTCAAGTCCTGGTGCAAGATCTTGCTGACACGTGCAGCTTTCAATTCCGTAGGGGTGTCCAAGTTCCGAATGGTCGAAACAGAGCGAGGGACGGAGAAGTGGGGGAGCACCAAACGGTGCCGGTTGCAGTCTATTAGGGCGTTGTGGTGGCTCAGCCACGGGTATCCAATAAGAAGTTCGTCATCATAAATGTCGGGTACGACAAGGGCAAGGACTTCTTCCCGGAGGCCGCCGAGATCCAGCTCGAAGCGGGCAGCCTGAGTGGCCACAGAAGAAGGTTGGTCATTAAAAGGTTTTAGGGAAAGGGAAGTTTGCAGCGCAGAACAAGGTAGTTTCAATCGTTTCACGAGGGCCTGGGATATGATCAAGGAGACTGTATTTCCGGTATCGACTAAAGCTACTGAGTTGTGAGAGCCGTTGATTACAACGTCAACAGATAAGGAGCCTCTCACAAGCAAAGGGGACGTTCCCTTCTTGTTCTTACCCCTCCGGGGGCGACTGTCACCGGAGGGTCTCAGTTTTCCGACTGAGCAGTGGGCAACTGTACGACACCGAAATCGGCATCCAGGTCATCGTCTAGCTGCGGCGGCGTGGGCACGTGTACACCGCGGACACGGGCAGGAGGCGCGTTCCGGTTGGGAGGCACATCGTAGGGGCATTCCCGTACAAAGTGACCTGAGGCGCCACAGCGGATGCAGAGGCCAGCGCGACGACGTCTCTCTCGTTCCTCTTCACTCGCCCAGCGGGCAGTGCGGCGGGCAGCAGGCGCACGAGTAGGCTGGGGGGCAACGCGACGGGTTCGTTCCCAGTCCATGGCGTCGGGATGGCGGTGGGCAGCGGGGGCGGACGGGTAATAACCGGAGCGGCGGCCAGAAGTCGACTCGGCATCGAGCTTACGCTGCCGCAGTTCCTCGGCAGCTAACACGACCCGGTCTAAGTACTCTGAGAAGACCCGGGGAGGGAACGAGTTCGCCACGTATTCCCGAATGGGCGTGTCGAGGCTGTCCTTCAGTGTCATGAATAGCCATCCTGACACTGCTCATGCTAAGGGTTATGCATGAGACCTACCCCACTCTTCTTTTCCACAACGCCGAAGGTCGGCGACCTATGAAGATGCGCTTATGGCACAGGTTGGTCTGTGTAGATCGTGAGTTGATCAACGGATATGAGGTTGTCGTGGGATGTGCTGAGCACGGGTGCTCTGATAGACGTTGTTCTGCTGCTGCGGAGTTTTCTTGTTGCAATTGCCATTGCGTGCTTAGGTGGGGGTTGTTATCTGGTTCGATTGTTACGAACCTGTTACGTCTTGTTTACACGAGACTTATCTTTTGTTCATAGTTAGATGTTGATTGTTTCTAGCTTGGGAAGACAGAGTTTTGTCAGGAGCGCCGACAACATAAATATCGTCGTCTCCTGCCCTGAGTTGATCAGGTTTACTCTTGTTCTCCAAGCTTAACAATCACATGCACTTGCTTACCTTCTTCTTCTTCTTTATACCATTCTGTTCTTGCTTTCTTTGCAGTTCAACCTTTCTTCTTCTTTGAAGTGTGTGATTGTTCCTCCTCCTTCCTCTTTGTGCCGCTCTATTCTCAGAATAGCCATCTAAGTTGTGTGTTGCCTCTTCATCTCAACCGACCATACGTCTTAGCACTCTGTCTAACTGACGTCTTCCTCCACAGGCCCGACTGTCCACCTCAGGAACCTATCATTGTCCCGAGTCGTTGGCTGTACCCGGAACCCTAATCCTTTCTTCGGGCCCTATCCGTAATATTCAGCCACCTAATCTTCTGTGAGTCCGCCGCGTCCAGAGCTTTGGCGCGGGTCAGCAGGTCCTCAAACTCCTGCAGATGGACCTCGATCCTTCTGCCTCTCTGCTTTAACCGCGAGAGCTGGTCTTGTGCCTTATCTACGGCAACTTTGTCCTCAAACGCTCCCTGCAGCTCTTGAAGGAACCGGTCGCAGGAAACGGGGCCGTCGTCTGTTAGTCGGGTCTTGATTGACCGCATGCGGCTGCGGGCCAAACCCTCGGCCTGGGCATAGATCGAGACGATGAAGTCTCGGTCGGCCACATGGCCACGCTCGCAGTGCCATATTTCCAGGACCTGGTCGAACCAGGCGTCAAATTCCTCGGGCTCGGTGGAACTCAGCGAGGGAATCTTGTAGCGCAGTTTTGCGCGACCATTCTCGTTACCAGCCGCTGAGGCGGCGGCGGCAGCAGCAGCGGTGGCGGTAGCAAGCGCTGCTTGGGAGGCTTGGGTTTGGGCGGCTGCCTGCTGGGCGGCTTCGCTCTGGTTCTCCAGCATAGCCAGCATCTTGGCAAACTTGCTCTCCAGCTTGGCGAACCGTTGAGCATATTTGTCCTCAGTGCTGTCGACACTGGGGACAGGGGAGCTTGCGTAAGCGGCCCGCATGTCGTCGGTGGTGCGGCCACTCATGTTGAGAGTTTGTGTAACAGTAAAAAATAATGTGTGATGAAGATTGATAACGGGTTTGGGGAAAATAAACGATAAGACTGTTGAGAACTGTAGGGGCAATGCAATCTGTAAAAGCTGTATCTGTACCTGTGGCTGTAAAGAACTGTAGAACTGTAGAACTGTAGGGCTGTAGCGAAAAAGAAGATCGCAATATGATGTAAGGGGCCAAGTCGTAAAAGGACGTAGAAGGGCAGAAACAGATATATTGCGATGGAGAGAAGAAGAAAGAACTAACTAAAACTAGGAGAGAGCAGCAGCTCTTTATACTGCCTGGGTAGAACAACTGAGGCCTACCTGATTGACCCAAACGTGGTGAGTCATCGGGCGTTTGGATCAAGGCCGGTTGGGCCACTTGTATTCGGACCGTCAGTAGTCGGGCCTTTGCGGACTCGGACCACCGACACTCGAACCACCGTTGCTCAAGCCACACCGGCTTCGACTCGGACAATCAGGCAAAGCCTTGACCCGGGTCTCCCAGACCCTAACATAGCTTGAGCCACACTAGGTCGCCTACTTCGAAACGCTCTTGGCTGCTGCGTGACTTGTTGGCCTGATTCTCCATTTCTTGCTGTCGTGACGCCATGGCGGCTTGTGCCAACTCCCAGCCTTCACGGAATCTCTCAACGAATCTCTCGGCGTCTTGCTGTTCCAGTGTCTTCGGCGACTCTTCCGGTTGGACTTGCTCGATCGTGTCCACATGGTAGCCGTGGGTGAGGAAAAACGGGCTCACCCCCATGGACGTATTGCGGTTGTTGATGGCTAACATTGCGGCAGGCAACAGTTCCGGCCAGTCGTACTGGGAATAGGTAACGAACGCTCTCATGTACGCCAACACTTCCTGGTTCATCCGTTCCGTGGCTCCGTCTGTCTGGGGATGGAATCCCGTGGATAGTCTTCTCTCGATGCTGGTTAAACGACATAGGCTGCTCCAAAATTCGCTCGTCCAGTTGGTTCCTCTGTCTGACGTGAGGGCGTGTGGGAAGCCGTGATACTTCCAGTGACATTGCAAGAATCTCTCGGCGCAATGTGTCGCGGTCATTGTTGTCATCGCTTCAAGGGTCACAGCTCCTGTCAATCTGTCGACAATCACCATCAGGTATCTCGGGTCGCCGGGCTTCCGTGCCGGCAGTTCAGTCATGAAATCGATTCCCAGCTCTGAATGTGGTCTTTCCGGTATCGGCAGTGGTCGCAGTAGTCCTTTCTTCCGTTCTCGCCAAACTTTGGATCTTCCGCACACGTCGCAGTTCGCACAGAAGCGACGTACATCTCTCGAAATACCGGGCCAGAAGAAGTCGCGTGATAGAATGGCAAGCGTGCCGTCTCGTCCCGGGTGGCCAGTAACGTGTGAATCATGTGTACTCTGAATCAACGCTGTCCGTGGAATAATCAGCCTTTCCAAAAAAAACTTTTGCAAAAATGGCCAAATCGACAGAAAAACTCACCAAAACGACTCTGAGCAACAGCTCTATTGATTCCAAGACGAGTTCGAGCAGTGCATCGAACAAAATAGACAAGAAACCGACCGCGCGCGATGAAACGCGCCGCACGACGCGCCTGGGGCTGAGTTTTGCCCAGATGGCGAGCCAGGAACCGCGTTCCGACGACGACGAGCTGCTGCGTTCACCGTCGCAGCATGCGCCCGTCACCTCATCGATGAAAGTCGATGCAGGTGTTGAAGATGCGCCGGTGGTTGAGATTCCCTCGACACCCGACTCGCGCGACTCGGACGCGACAACGCCGACGCCTAATGCACTGGATGGGAACCTGTTCGTGTTCAGCCAGGCTCAGCGCGATGAGAACGACACCAACAACACCAACAACACCAACAACAACAACAACGACCAGACCATTCCGGCGAAGCGCGCCCGAGAGATTGCTCTCATGTTGGAGCGCAAGCGCCGGCGCGACGAGCAGAACGCCGCCATCATGAACGAGGTCTTCCTTGTTCTAGAACGACTCAAGGAGTCAGCCTCCGAGGCCCAGCTGATGCGCATCCTGCGCCAGTTTGGCAACGAGTGCGGGCTCGTCGTAATGTCGCGCCACGACCACAAAACGCTGGTTGAGATGGAAGTCTCAAAGGCTGCCCGCCCCAAGCCAGCACACGAGGCTGCAGCCGTGGCTGCGTACAGCGAGGCTGCGACACAGACACCTGAGGTGCCAGCCGCGCCTTCTGTCCTGGGCAGTGAGCCCTGTGCCAGCAAAAAAAACGCCACCCCTGCGCCTAAGGCCAATAAGCGCAGACGCCGCGGCAAAAAGGCCAAAAAAAATGCTGCGACCGCCGCAACCGCCACAACCGCCGCCACTGACCAGGCTGATGCTATGGTCATCGACACCGCTGGCGACCAGTCCAGCACACCCGACACCACTACCTCGACCACCACCTCGACCGCCACTACTACTACCGATGACGCCGTCTCGCCTCCCGCCCCGGACACGGCTATGGCTGATGCCGACGCGCCCACTGAGTCCCCCGACACGTGGACCGTAGTCGCCAAGCGCGCCCAGAAGAAGGCTGCCAACAAAACCACGACCCCCGCCCCCAACACGACCACCACCACGACCACCACGACTGCCCCTCGCGAGAAAACGGCCGTCGTTATTGTCACCACACCCGAGTCGAGAGCCAGCGCGCTGCCCCAGCGACGCGTGCGCGACGCGGTGAACCGCCTTCTTGGCAAGACTGCAGTGTCTGCGGTCCAGCGCACCAAGGCGGGCAACATCTTGCTGCACGCTGTGGACAGTGAGGCCGTCAAATTGATGACCTCCAATCTGCAGCGCGTGGTCAAGGAGCTGTCCTGCTTTGGCGCCTGCGAGTTCACGCGCGCCACATCTCCCGGCTCCAGAACACACAAGTCGTCAAAGCTCTGCTTTGTCATCCACGGTGTGCCGATTGAAGACGGTTTCGACAGTCTCAAGGAGCTGCCCAAGGACATGGCGGACTTCAACGGCGTCAAGATCTCCGACTCGCTGCGCTGGCTTGTGGTCCCTGCCAAGGGTAAGCAGGCTGGCTCGGTGGTCGTCGAGGCCCTGACCCAGGCTGACTACGACAAGTGTGTCGGCAAAAACGTCAACGTCGGCGGCGCTATTGTCCCAGCAGTGCCCTACTGTCATGAATAGCTATCCTGACACTGCTCATGCTAAGGGTTATGCATGAGACCTACCCCACTCTTCTTTTCCACAACGCCGAAGGTCGGCGACCTATGAAGATGCGCTTATGGCACAGGTTGGTCTGTGTAGATCGTGAGTTGATCAACGGATATGAGGTTGTCGTGGGATGTGCTGAGCACGGGTGCTCTGATAGACGTTGTTCTGCTGCTGCGGAGTTTTCTTGTTGCAATTGCCATTGCGTGCTTAGGTGGGGGTTGTTATCTGGTTCGATTGTTACGAACCTGTTACGTCTTGTTTACACGAGACTTATTTTTTGTTCGTAGTTAGATGTTGATTGTTTCTAGCTTGGGAAGACAGAGTTTTGTCAGGAGCGCCGACAACATAAATATCGTCGTCTCCTGCCCTGAGTTGATCAGGTTTACTCTTGTTCTCCAAGCTTAACAATCACATGCACTTGCTTACCTTCTTCTTCTTCTTTATACCATTCTGTTCTTGCTTTCTTTGCAGTTCAACCTTTCTTGTGACGGGTTTCACTAAGTATGAGAGAATCTCATAGTTATGACCAAATGCTGTTTATTATCTTTAACATAGGGAAGAAAAGAAAGAAAAGGAAGAAGAAAATCTAAACTAAAGATGGGGGAACTGGCTCTGCTTTATAGGCGTTCGACAATCCAGTTGTGTGCGCCCCACCAGGGCAACCAGCCCTATGACCCCTGTACAATAAAAGTGGAGCAACATCCGTGCACATAAAAGTGGGTCCCGACCCTTGTGACACAAAAAGTGGGTCGCACCCTGGTCGACTAAAAGTGGGTCCACAAACCCTAACCCGAAAGTGGACCCAACTTCAAATCACACAAAAAGTGGGTCAACATGGATCAGCCCAAAGATGATCCAACATCGGGTCCACGACCCGTAACATTACCCCCCTCCTCTCGTCCGTGTGCGGGGGCCTGTCCGGGCGTCAGCTTCTGGTACGCCCACATCGTCTTCTGTTCCAAACTCGGCTTCAAACATCTCAAGCGCTTCGGTGTCCTCGAAATCAACGCGCGGTCTCCAATCTGGCTCTGCGTATCCGGCCCATTTGACAAGAACTTCTCTGCGGTAGCCTCTTCCAACGCGTCTCTGGCGGCTTCTCAGGATTCGTTCAACAAGGTACTCGGGTTCGCCGTATTCGTTTTCTTCAATTGGCGGCGGTTGCGTGTCGTCCGTTTCTTGCGACGGGAACGGGTTCTGGCTGGCGGGCTTGAGCAAATCGACGTGGAATCTCGGGTGAACATTTGTCGGCACGTCCAACTCAACAACGTGGGGAGAGACAATCTTCCTGACTTTGTACATCGCGTTCGTCCAGGAAAGCTTCTTTGATAGCTGCGGCGTCGAAATATTCTTGAGCTTTAGCCACACGGTGTCTCCGACTTCGAACCGAACCTGGGGGCCTCTCGATCGGTTGGCCTGATCTTCCATGTCCTGTTGTCGCGCTGCCATGGCTGCCTGTGCTAGCTCCCAGCCTTCGTGGAGTCTCTGAATGAACTTCTCGGCGTCTCGGTGTTCTAGCCTTCGCGGAACGGACTCTTCTGCTGTAACTTGCTCGATTGGGCTGACGTGATAACCGTGCGTCAGGAAAAACGGACTCATTCCCATCGAGGTATTCCGGTTGTTGATCGCCAACATGGCCGAGGGGAGCAAGTCTGGCCAATCATACTGCGAATAGGTGATGAACGATCGCAAGTATGTCAAAACTTCTTGATTCATCCGTTCCGTTGCGCCGTCAGTCTGTGGGTGGAAACCTGTCGACAACCGTTGTTCGATACCAGTAAGCTTGCAAAGATGAGTCCAAAACTCGCTCGTCCAGTTAGTGCCTCGATCAGAGACCAGCGCGCGCGGGAAACCATGGTGCTTCCAGTAACACTGCAGAAAACTCTCTGCACATTGTTCGGCCTTCATCGTGTTCATGGCTTCCAAGGCAACACCTCCCGTTAGACGGTCAACAATCACCATCAGGTAGCGGGGATCTCCCGATTTCTTCGCGGGGAGCTCAGTCATGAAGTCTATACCCAGCTCCGAGTGGGGTCGCTGCGGGATCGGAAGCGGCAACAGTAATCCCTTCTTACGCTCGCGCCACACTTTCGACCGCCCACAAACATTGCAGTTCGCACAAAAACGTCTCACATCTCGCGATATACCTGGCCAGAAAAACTCGCGGGACAGAATGGCAAGCGTGCCGTCGCGTCCGGGGTGGCCTGTGATGTGTGAGTCGTGCGTCTTCTGAATCAGTGCCGTCCGTAGGGGTTCCCATTCTGGAACAAACAACTTGTGGCGATATAACAGTGCTCCACGTTGGTCGAATTCGCACTCGGCTATGGATATCGTTATCTTCTTGGTCAGCGACGGGGGAAAACTTCGTTCGCCTGCTGCCAAAGCTTGGTACATTTCCTGCATATCCGAGTCGTGGTCCTTCGCTTGGTCCCAAAGCTCTTGGAGGTGCGGTTGCACAAACAGTCGTGATCCGTCCGGGACATTGTCGGGGCTTTCTGCGATGTCACCAGCTGCCACAGGCACCGTTGCTGTGTGGGGAATCCATTGGTCCTTGATGAGCTTCATGATCCGAGACTTCAGGCGGTCGTCATCTTCGCCTTGCGGAACATCTTGCTGTCGTCGACTGAGGGCGTCGGGCTTTCCACTCTTGCTGCCTGACCGAAACTCCAGCTTAAAATCGAACTCCGAAAGCATCTGCGACCACCGAACCTGGCGCTCCGAAAGTTTGCGAGTCGTCATGAAATACTGTAGGTTCTTGTGGTCGGACAAAATCTTGAAAGGCGCTCCCAAACTCTTAAGTTCGCCTCGCCATTCCTCAAGGCACTTAACCACTGCCAAAAGCTCCTTGTCATGAATCTCGTAGTTAACTTCGGCAGGACTCAACTTCTTGGAGAAAAACGCAACCGGACGCAACTTGCCGTCATCATCAACCTGGGATAGAGTGCCTCCAAGTGCCCAACCAGAGCAGTCGCACTCCACCACCGTCGTTCGGTCTTCGTCCCACATTGCTAAAACTGGTGCCGTGATGAACAAATTCTTGAGCGTCTCGAACGCGCTCTCTTCGGCTTGGCCCCATTTCCACGGGACACCCTTCTTCGTTAAACTGACCAAAGGGGCCGCCACTTCGCTAAACGAGTCGATGAACTGACGATAAAAATTGGCGAATCCGATAAAACTGCGGACCCCTTTGACGTTGGTCGGCGGAACCCATTCTCGTATAGCGGCAACCTTCGCTGGGTCAACCTTGACTCCTTGGCCGGCCTGAATGATGAAACCCAAATACTTCGTTTCCGTAACTGCGAACTCGCACTTGTTAAGGTCCAAACACAGACCCGCATCTCCCAACTTCTTCAGCACGAGCTCGACCTTTTCCATGTGCTCCTTGCGACTACCATCGGTATAAATCAACACATCGTCGAGGTAGGCGGAACAGAAATCGTCCAAATGTTCACGCAGAGTGCTGTTGATGTATCTTTGGAAGGTCGCTGGTGCTCCAGTAAGTCCAAAAGGCGTAACAAGCCACTCGTATAGTCCAAATCTTGTCCGGAAAGCCGTCTTCCATTCATCGCCCTCTTTGACACGAATCTTGTGAAACGCAGCGCGGACGTCAACCTTGGTGAAGTAACGGGCCTTGGCTAACGAACGCAGCGTCTCGCTAATGAGGGGCAGGGGGTAGCGGTCTTTCTCCGTGATGGCGTTGATACCACGGTAGTCGACACAGAATCGTAGGCCACCCCCGGGCTTTCGTACAAACAGGACTGGCGCACCACCGGGCGAACTGCTGGCTCGGATCCAATTCTTGTCCAAGTGATCCGAAAGTGTTTTACGCAGGACCAAGAGTTCATCTCGAGACATACCGTACAGCGGGCCCCACGGGACTTCTTTCTCTTTGCCGTTGTTGTCCTTGGTTAACTTGATAGCGTGGTCGATACCGGGGCGGTTGGGCGGCAAATCTCGTTTCTCATCGTCTAAAAACACGTGGCCGAGGTGCTTCAGTTCTTCGGGAAGCTGCTCGGTAATCTCTCCTAGGGTCATGCGACGCTTAACTTCAAGAGCCTTGTTGATGTCGTGGATCGTGGCGGCGAAAACCTGGATCTCTTCCTTCTTTTTCTTGCTATGGCGAATCTCAGCGGCGAAAACAGAGGCCATAACCATGTTTGCCTTTGCGCCTGGAACATGCGCGTCGAGCCAACCTTTCTCTCGAACCATAAGGGCGTCAGCTCCGGAACCTAGACGAATAACTCGTTCCTTGGCCAAATAAACGACATCGTTGCGCTCCATCCATGGCTTTCCCAAAATCATGTCGTAAGCTAGATTGGGGATAACGTAACCATAGACTGTTTCTTTGCGTCCGTCGATGTCGAGCTCACAAAAGGCAATTTCCGAAATCCATCTCTTCTTTTCGTCATTCTCGGCTAACCGTAGCTCACGCTTCGTTATCGGCATCCGTTGCAAGCCTTTCTTTTTCACCAACGATTCGTTGAAGGCTGACGTTACTAGGCATCCGCTATCGAACAAGGCGTCACAGTAGAAGGAGTTGTCGATAAAAGCTTCGATCAGGAACGGGGACGAATGCATCTGGGAAATCGCTTGTTTGGGGGCATCCGTAATCTTTGTCTTTCGTGGCGAAATAGGTTCATGCCGGTCCTTCGTGGGGGATTCTCTCCTGGTAACCTTCTTGTCGATACTGTGGTTCTCCGGGGTTGTCGTTGCATGTACTTCTGCGGGCGATTCTGCTGGGCGAAACTTCGGGCACCTAAACGAACGATGGCCCTGCTCTAAACAACGGAAACAGGCTTGTCGTAGTCGTGCCTTTTCGATATCAGATTGCGCTCTCCATGGCGCTCGTGGCTTCGGGGGTTCAGCAAACTTCTGCTGGCTCTTCTTTTCTATAATCTTGGCAGCGGTCTCCAACTGGGAGATCAACGCTGCTACTTCTGACTTCTGCTGAAACTGTACTTTCCGGACCTGTACTTCGGGTCCGTCTTCGGTGTCTTCTTCGTCTGTCGATTCTTCCGCGGCTTCAGGGATCGGGAACTCCTCTTGGTCGACTGGCTGTTGCACATACCACGTGCTGCTAGATCCTTCTCTATATCTTGCTTCGTATTGCGGCAAGCACTCAACTCTTCCAGCTATAGTCCGTACTTTCGTCACCCACTTGTTGTAATCGTCGTCGGGTAACTTCTTCGGAGTGAGGTGGTACTGTAATGTGTCGTTGAGGGCCGCATCTATGAATAGGATCTTGCATCTGTCGGGCCAATGCCAACCTCCACAGGCGCTCAGCGAATATTCGTAGTCTTGCAGAAACGCGTTGAAAGTCTGCGCTTCTCCCATTCTCATGGTCATCAACTTCTGACCTGCCTTCATCACAGCTTGCTTGTCGGTGAACTGGTCGTTGATGTGTTCTAAAAGCTTCTCCCAGTCCCAGTCGTGAGCTTCCCCTTGATCGAGCCAAAGATCCAAACGTGGCTGCTGGCTTTGGGGAATACTCATAAAGATTTCGAAACATATTTCGCTGGGAGTGAGGCGGTGGCGATGGCTGATCCGGGCTCTAAGCTTCAGTTGATTGAAGAAACGCTTGAACGAAGAGGGCTGACCATCCCACTGGGGCCATGAGATATTGTGTGTGGGAGAGGGGGAACATTGTTGGCTCGATAACAGCTGATGCACTGACTGTAACAACTGGAACGTGGTAACATCAGGCTGCGGGTTGACTTCGGTCTGCTGGGGCATGGTGGCGACCTGGGGTGGCAACGTGGCGGGGAGGAAAGGCGGAAAACTGGGGGTCCTAGGGCTCAACATGGCATAAGATTGCACTTGCCCAAATAGGATAAAAACAAACAGGTAGAACAGGGATAGGAACATATCCAAATAGAGGGATGAAAACTGTATATAAAACTTCTTGAACGGATCCCGTAACTCCAGGGGATCGTGAGAAAACTCAAGAAGATGTTAAAGATAATATGTGACGGGTTTCACTAAGTATGAGAGAATCTCATAGTTATGACCAAATGCTGTTTATTATCTTTAACATAGGGAAGAAAAGAAAGAAAAGGAAGAAGAAAATCTAAACTAAAGATGGGGGAACTGGCTCTGCTTTATAGGCGTTCGACAATCCAGTTGTGTGCGCCCCACCAGGGCAACCAGCCCTATGACCCCTGTACAATAAAAGTGGAGCAACATCCGTGCACATAAAAGTGGGTCCCGACCCTTGTGACACAAAAAGTGGGTCGCACCCTGGTCGACTAAAAGTGGGTCCACAAACCCTAACCCGAAAGTGGACCCAACTTCAAATCACACAAAAAGTGGGTCAACATGGATCAGCCCAAAGATGATCCAACATCGGGTCCACGACCCGTAACATTTCTTCTTCTTTGAAGTGTGTGATTGTTCCTCCTCCTTCCTCTTTGTGCCGCTCTATTCTCAGAATAGCCATCTAAGTTGTGTGTTGCCTCTTCATCTCAACCGACCATACGTCTTAGCACTCTGTCTAACTGACGTCTTCCTCCACAGGCCCGACTGTCCACCTCAGGAACCTATCATTGTCCCGAGTCGTTGGCTGTACCCGGAACCCTAATCCTTTCTTCGGGCCCTATCCGTAATATTTTGTTAAGCTTCATTTGAAGACCCGACGCTATTACAACTTTGGCTCTCTTTGGCACTTTTTTCTCTCCTCATTTATTTTTCCCTCTCTATTACGTTTCAACTCGCAATGGCCCTCACTCGCGAAATGATCGAGCATCTCAATACGTTCCTCCTGTCGATTCCTGACCGAACTCCTGAGAACTGGCATCTCGGTGCCCTTCCTAGGGAGTTCAGTGCTGAGATCAAAATGGCTATTGTGGCGGCTTACATGTCTGGTCTGCGCACCGACGATGGTGCCCCGCCCATCCCCGTTGGCTCTGTTCCTGATGCGGCTCAGGTTTACTGGGCTGCGTTCCAGGCTGGCGCTGAAGCCCGCTTCAACTCCCTTGAGTCTCTTCCCCGAGTCAAACGGGAAGAGGATGCCGATCCGTTGAAAGAGGCCGACAAGCATCTTGATGTCGTGCCCTATGATGGCAATCAGCAAGGCTTCCAGGCGTTCCAGAGGCAACTTGCGGTCAAATTTGCTGCTGCACCCAAGCACCACCGCACGGAGCAGCGCAAGCTGATGACTGCCTTCTCCTACCTTAGAGATGGCGCTCTGGATTGGGCCATGCCTCGGATGGACCCGGCCACTGGACACATGAACTTTGAAACGTACGACGATTTTATGAAATCGTTAGCTGAGGCTTTCGATGACCCTGACTGGCGCATGACTGCGACCCAGCAGATCTTCGACTTAAAGCAGACAGGTACTTGTACTGCCTATCACTCTGCTTTTACAACGCTGTTGAAGAAACTCGGTTGGGCCGACGCTGATTTCACCATTGCACTATTTCAGCGAGGCCTCAAGCCCCACATACAGGACGCTCTGGCTTGGAACACCTATCCTGCCCCTAAGGGAACGCTTGATCAGTTCGCTAATTTCTGCAACACGCTGGACAATACGATCAACAACCGAACCCGGGGAAACAACGGGAAAATCCAACCGCCTCCTGGTGTGGTCCCCTTTCAGCAAGATTCTCGTTCGAGAAATGCTGGCGCCCAAAAAGCTGTCCCCAACACCAAGCCAGCTAAGGGTACCTCTGCAGGTCCCGATGCCAACGGTCTACCCTTCCGTAAGACTGCTGACGGCAAAATGGCAAAGGGTGTTTGTTGGAAGTGTGGCGCAAAGGACCACATGCTAAAGGCTTGCCCCAAAAACAACCTTGCTCTTCGCGCAGCTACTGTCCCTTCTCCCTCCACTTCTACCCGGGCTCCCTCGACGGCCCCTGCGCCTGATGCGTCAAAAAACTAGAAGGGCTACCGACCCATTCCCCTCTGGTCCTGGCTAGCCCTGACGCTGCTGATGAGGGTCTCTTGAGAATCAGCACTTGTTCTCTTGATAATGCTATCGATTATGGTAACTCTCCCCCTCTGGTTATTCCTGTGACAGTGAATAATTCCATTGAGGCCTACGCTATGGTGGATTCGGGATCAACAACTTGTTTTGTGGATTCTGAATTTATAGCAAGGCATCAGATTCCTACTGTTCTCAAGGCCAGAGCCGAGTCGCTCCATGTTGTTGATGGTAGTGAAACTGCTGCGGGTAAAGTGACCCACCAAGTTCCTTTGTCCCTCTCTTTTCCTAATTATTCAGAAACTTTGGTTTTTCAAATCACGAAGCTTGGGGGCTACCACATCATCCTGGGGAAATGCTGGCTCGACGCCCATAACCCGGAAATTTCTTGGCCTTCCAATACGCTCAAGATATCGGTTACTTCTACCGCCGATGGCAATGCTGTGGCAGCTTCTGATTCTTCTTCTTCTTCTTCTTCTGTTTCGACTGCTTCTACTGATTCTGGCGCTTCGTTTGATTTTTCTTATACAAAAAACGACAAAAATATTGCTTCTACCGCTGGCAGTCAGATTGAGGGATCTGCTCCTGCTTCAGCCACTTCACCCCTTCCTTCTTTTATTGCACAATCGTCAGCTGTGTCTTGTTCCTGTGTGACGGTGTCGTCTCAGGCTTTGCATCGCTTTGCCAAAGCTGAGAAACTACAGATTTATCGTGTCACCGCTCAGGAAGTCCTGGATTATCTCAATCAGGAGGACCTAACTCCGGAACAAGAGCATGCACGGCTCCTTGAACGCATCCCGAAGAAATACCATGACCTACTTCCTCTGTTCTCTCGAGAAGGTGCTGATCAACTACCACCTCACCGGGACATTGATCATGCGATTAACTTCGTTCCCGATGCGAAATACCCCAAGGCCCCGCTGTACGATATGACTCCACTCGAGTTGCAGGCTGTCAAAAAATATCTAGATGGCATGCTTGCTAAAGGCTTTATTTCCTCTTCCTCTTCGCCGCTGGCTTCCCCGATTCTTTTTGCTAGGAAGCCAGGCAGTTTACGATTCTGTGTTGATTTCCGAGCCGTCAATGATATCACCATCAAAGACGTAACTCCTCTGCCTCGGATCAATGAATCACTGCGCACGGCGGCTACGGGAAACATTTTTACAAAGCTGGATCTGAGAGCTGCGTACCACTTGATTCGCATCAAGAAAGGTGATGAATACAAGACAGCTTTCAGAACTCGATATGGCATTTTTGAGTACAATGTGATGCCGTTTGGGCTCACCAATGCTCCTGCCACGTGTCAGAAATATGTCAGCGAGGTCTTGTCGGAGTATTTGGACATATTCTGTGTCTGTTACTTGGATGATATCCTGGTGTTCTCTCTGAACCAAGAGGAACATGATGTTCATGTGCGCAAAGTCCTGCTAAAATTAGCGCAGGCCAGTCTGTTTGTCAAGGGTGAAAAATGCGAATTCGACAAGACTGAAACTACCTTTGTTGGCTTTGTTATTTCAGCCGATGCTCTGAAGATGGACCCCGCTAAAGTTGCGGCTGTCCGTGAGTGGGAGGCTCCCCGAACTGTTAAGGGAGTCCAGTCCTTTTTGGGTTTTGCCAATTTCTATAGGAGGTTCATCCGTGACTTCTCTAGAATCTGCACACCTCTCTTCGAGTTGACTAAAAAGACGCAATCTTTTGTCTGGTCCTCTGAATGTGAGGCAGCATTTCACACCCTGAAGGACCTTTTCTGCTCTGAACCTATCCTCAAGCACTTTGATTACCTGTTGGACACTGTTATTGAAACAGACGCGTCTGACCGTGTAATATCTGCCGTCATGTCTCAATACCACCCGACTGACAAGGGGCTTCTACTACACCCCGTGGCCTATTTCTCTCAAAAAATGAATCCTGCCCAGTGTAACTACGGCGTAGGTGACAAGGAGTTGTTAGCCATTGTGGAGTCTCTAAAGTCGTGGCGATTCATGGTTGAAAGTCTGGAAAAACCTGTTCTGGTATTGACGGACCATCGGAATTTAGCCGTTCTTAAGCAAATTCCGGCCATGAACAGACGGCAAGCGAGGTGGGCTATGGAACTGAGCGAGTACCGTTATGTCATCACTTATAGGCCTGGCTCCTTGAATTCTAGAGCTGATGCCCTGACCAGACGCTACGAAGACCTCGTTTCTTCTTCTTCTGAGGAGGATAAAGAGCTGTGTGCTCCTATTATTCCCCCTGAAAATTTTATTGGTACCATGTCTTTGGTAGACGAGGTAAAAATCGCGCTATCCACGGACAAGTGGGCTCTTGATGTTATTTCTGCTCTTCGAGGCCAGTCGACCAAACCTCCAGATGTGGACCTCAGTGTCTGCAGGCTTGACAATGACGGTCTTTTGTTTGTCAACGACCTTCTATATTTGCCGAACGAGGATCTACGAGTTCGTGCATTGAAGAATTGTCATGATATTATGCCTAGCGGACACCCTGGACAAAAGAACACTTTTGAACTTCTTGTTCGGGAATACTGGTGGCCCGGGATGCGTCGTGATGTCATCCGGTACATCCGAAATTGTGAGGTCTGCCAACGGATCAAGTCCGCGCGACATAGTCCCTACGGTCTACTGAAACCTCTGACCATTCCGCAAGCTCGGTGGACATCTGTGTCCCTTGATTTTATCACCGGCTTGCCGGTCTCCAATTCTTTTGACATGATTCTCGTTGTCGTCGATAGGCTTAGCAAAATGGCTCACTTTATACCTTGCGATTCCTCGCTGGATGCTGCAGGTTTTGCTAAGCTCTATTTGTCAGCAGTGTATAGGCTCCACGGTCTGCCATTGGACATTGTGTCCGACAGGGGTAGTCTGTTTACGTCGGCTTTTTCCAAGGCTTTAGCCAAACTGTTGGGCATAAAGCAAAATCTGAGTACTGCGTTCCACCCTCAGACCGATGGTCAGACTGAGCGTGTGAACTCTATTTTGGAGCAATACCTGCGGGGTTACACCAACTATAGACAGGACAATTGGGCTGATCTTTTGCCCTTGGCGGAGTTCTCTTACAATGACTCCGAGTCCAGTTCTACTATGCTGACGCCCTTCTTTGCGAACCACGGGTTTCACCCCAGAAGTGGGCGTGAGTCGCTCCCAGTCTCTGTGGAAAAAGGCCCGTTGCGGAACTTTGTTAAAGAGCTTGACAACATTTGTCAGTTTTTAAAGACTGAAATTACGTGGAGCCGTGAGCGGATGACCGAGTACGCGAATCGACACAAATCTTCCGCCCCTCTCCTTCGAGAAGGGGACTTAGTGTGGCTTTTGAGTAGAAATATTCGAACTACTCGTCCTTCAAAGAAGTTGGACTTCAAGAAGCTTGGCCCATTTAAGATTCTACGGAAGGTGTCTTCGCATGCCTACGAGTTGGCACTCCCTGCCACTATGAAGGTTCATCCCGTCTTCCACGTTTGTCTGCTGGAACCATGTGCGTCGGATCCTCTTCCTGGCCAGAAAAACCCTCCTCCTCCTCCCGTCATAGTAGATGGCGAGGAAGAATTTGTGGTCAAGGAAATTATAGGCGTGTCTTCGCGTGGCCCTCTGCAATATCAAGTAGTTTGGGAGGGCTATGAACATGATGGACCCTCCTGGGAACCTCTGGACCATTTAGCCAATGCACCTGAGAAGGTTGCAGAATTCTACAAGAGGATGCCTAACGCCAGACGATCTTAGTACTGCTGTGGAAATCAGTCATAAAAAGGGGGGCTACTGTCATGAATAGCTATCCTGACACTGCTCATGCTAAGGGTTATGCATGAGACCTACCCCACTCTTCTTTTCCACAACGCCGAAGGTCGGCGACCTATGAAGATGCGCTTATGGCACAGGTTGGTCTGTGTAGATCGTGAGTTGATCAACGGATATGAGGTTGTCGTGGGATGTGCTGAGCACGGGTGCTCTGATAGACGTTGTTCTGCTGCTGCGGAGTTTTCTTGTTGCAATTGCCATTGCGTGCTTAGGTGGGGGTTGTTATCTGGTTCGATTGTTACGAACCTGTTACGTCTTGTTTACACGAGACTTATTTTTTGTTCGTAGTTAGATGTTGATTGTTTCTAGCTTGGGAAGACAGAGTTTTGTCAGGAGCGCCGACAACATAAATATCGTCGTCTCCTGCCCTGAGTTGATCAGGTTTACTCTTGTTCTCCAAGCTTAACAATCACATGCACTTGCTTACCTTCTTCTTCTTCTTTATACCATTCTGTTCTTGCTTTCTTTGCAGTTCAACCTTTCTTCTTCTTTGAAGTGTGTGATTGTTCCTCCTCCTTCCTCTTTGTGCCGCTCTATTCTCAGAATAGCCATCTAAGTTGTGTGTTGCCTCTTCATCTCAACCGACCATACGTCTTAGCACTCTGTCTAACTGACGTCTTCCTCCACAGGCCCGACTGTCCACCTCAGGAACCTATCATTGTCCCGAGTCGTTGGCTGTACCCGGAACCCTAATCCTTTCTTCGGGCCCTATCCGTAATACCTACGTTGACCGCAAATCTACGACAGACGGCCCCCCTCGCCTATGAAAGAGGGCCCTACGGCCGGACAACGTCTACGCATCCTTCAGCACAACGTGCACAAAATGAAGGCTGTTCATGAGACAATACTTGAGGCTGCTGCAACCGGAAAGGCGGACATTGTCTGCATCCAGGAGCCTTATACCATAAAACTCAAAGCTGGGTATAGAACATTGACGCAGCCGGGCTTCACCCTGGTTGTGCCGTTTAATGTTAGGAATCTCGAGGCCATGCCTTTGCGCCCGCGGGTCTTGACCTACGTCCGCCAAGGCCTGCCGTTTTCTGTGCTGTTCGAGTTTGGCGATGCTGAGAGTGATATTCAGACCCTGCGCATCCTTGCGTCGGAGCCGTTTTCGCTTCTCAATGTCTACAACGAACGCCAGCTGACTGTGCAGCCTGTCCCCGAGACCCAACCCCGGCCCTATACCATTGAGCGCACCAATCTTTTATCGCGCAATATTGACACCAGTACTTTGCTTCTCGGCGACTTCAATCTCCATCACCATTGGTGGAATTCCCAGCGAGAGCATCCCCACGAACCACGAGCTGACTCTTTTGCTAACTGGCTGATGTCGCAGAATGCCACCCTGATTGTCGACGACGACTACGTTGAACGCAACGGCGGCACATACGTCAACAGCAGCACGACCTCGGTGATCGACCTCGCATTTTCCCTGCGGTCTCGACCGGGCCTGTTTACGAACTGGAGGTATCTTCAGGAGACGGGCTCCGATCACCGGGCCATCAGTTTTGATTACGTCAGCACCACCACACCCAAAACCCTAACACGTAACCCGGCGTTCAACACCAAGACGGCCGACTGGTCGCTGTTTCGCAAGGAATGGCTGGCTGGCCAGGCCGACCTTGAGCTTCAGCTGTCCCTGGCAGAGATTTCTGCAGACGGTGACGCAATGGCGCGACTGCTTTCCGAGGCCCTGCAATCTGCTTGTCAGAGGTGCATGTCAGTGAAGAGGCACAGTGCCCGCGCAAAGCCATGGTGGACGCCCGAGCTACAATCACAACGCCAGGCCGCATCGCGCGCAGAGAGAAGATACAGACGAGGCAGGCTGTCGCTGGTTGAGTTTCATTCGATTCGCAACAAGTACACCCATGCTGTCGAAGATGCTAAGTCTACTCACTGGACTACCTTTCTTTCTGACGCTGACAACGAAAAGGTCTACACAGCCTGGAAATACACCAAGCCAGCCACGGCGAGTTACTTCCCCCCCATCCAGGGGCCAGACGGGTTAGCCAATACCCCCGAGGAGAAGGAAAAGGCTTTCCTGACGCTACTGGGTGCTACGTCTAGCGCAGGTGTCGACCCCCGACCTGACGTTGCCGATACACACGACCCCCATCACGACCCCCATCACGACACCCCCCCGAACGACACCGACCGAAGCATATACCCCTGGCCTGACCTTACAGACCACGAGATCAAGGAGGCAATCATGTCCGCCAACGCCAAGAAGGCCCCCGGGCCCGACGGCATGAACGCCAAGATCATCCAGATCGCCTTTGAGGCCCATCCCGCGCCCTTTCTCTCCGTCTACAAAGCCCTGTCTCGCCTCGGAATACACCCCACACTCTGGAAGCAAGCTACTGGGGTTGTGCTCGCGAAAGACGGAAAGGCTGATTATTCAGTCGTAAAGTCCTACCGCATCATCTCACTGCTCAACTGTCTAGGCAAAGTGCTCGAGAAAGTCTTTGCGATCCGCTTAGGGTACCTCGCTAATTGCCATGACAGCTCGCTTCTAGACGACACTCAACTGGGAGGCCGCAAACAGCGTTCAGCCATGGACGCCGCTCTCGTATACGTCAGCCACCTGCAGAAGGTCAAGGAGATGAAGCTCGTTCCAAGCACTCTCTTCCTTGACGTCAAGGGCGCTTTCGACCACGTGTCAAAGCCCTGCTTGATGCGCAGCTTACGTGAGCTCGGTCTTCCCCTGGTGTTCCGAAAATGGGTTGCTTCGTTCCTCCAGGACCGTACTGTCGGCCTGCACATCGAGGGTCAGCCGTTCCCGATGACCCCGGTTAACATCGGCATCCCCCAAGGTTCCCCCATCAGTCCTCTACTCTTCCTGTTGTATGCTCGGCATATAGTGGCTCGGGTGGCCGGCGACACACCACAACTTCAGCTGTCGTATATAGACGACTTCAGCGTAACCGTGGCGTCCAAAAGCCCGAGGCGTTCGGCGGCGCTTCTCGAAGAACTCGTGACGGAGCTGCGGGCCAAGGCTCGCGACTACGGCATTGAGTTTGAAGAGAGCAAAACTGAGCTGATCCACTACACCGATGCTGCAAAATGGGCCTCCCAAACTGTCCGAGTAGGTGATGTCACTGTGCGTCCCCAAAAGATGGTCAAGTGGCTAGGTTTCCATTTCGACAACAGACTTTCGTTTAAACAGCACGTCCAGGCACGGACCCAAAAGGCTGAGATCGCGTTCCGCGGCTTGCTTCGGCTGGCTTCGAACACGCGTGGACTGTCCATCGCGGCACTCCGTCAGCTCTACATCTCCTGTGTGGGTACCGTCGCCGATTACGGATCAATTCTCTGGTATGACCCGTCAAAACCCCAGCTCAGTCTGCAAAGGGTATACCAGAAACTGCAAAGCCAAGCTGCCGCCCGTATCCTAGGTACATTCCGCGGTTCACCAACACGCGCCGTCGAAGTCGAGGCCGGCCTCCCGCCCCCCTCTATTCGATTCGCCAAAGCACGCATGGCCTACGCCGCTCGCACTCTCCGCCTCCAACGCAACCATCCCGTCCGTGTTGCGTCCCAACCCGACAAGGACGAGCTTGCCCCCGATGACTCAGACCTGCCTCTCCTGGGGCATAACATGAGTGTCAAGACTCGACTCGGCTGCATCATGCGCGAGTTGAAGCCATTGGTGGCAGGCATGTGGAGACGAGAACGTCGCCGACAGGAGTGGGATAGTCCCTGGCAGCCGCCACTGACCGACCGCATCTCCATCGTCGTCGACCCTGGACCCAAGGAGGACGCTGCCGTCAGGCATGCCCAGTTCTTGTCAAGACTTCCGAACGATGCCGTCACCGTGTATACGGACGGCTCCAAAGAAGGCTCCAGGTGCTCGCTTGCAGCGTGCGTGGTCGATACCAAAACCGGTGAAATCAAAACGAAAGTCAGTCACCGACTGCAAGATGTGGAGGTTGCAGACTGCGAGAGCGCCGCCATCGTGGAGGCACTCACGCTCCTCGCCAAAACAGAAAAAATAACAAAGCAAGCTCGCCCCTGCTATGTGTTTGTCGACAGCCAAGCTGCCATTGCGCGGCTCCGCAAGCACGGCCACTTCGCGTGGCAGGCCCGCCGCGTCCTCGGTACATTCACGTCGCCAGTCACGGTGATGTGGTGTCCCGGGCACATGGGCATAGTGGGGAACGAGATTGCAGACGCGGTTGCACGCCAGGCTCTCGAGAGTGATGATGAACGTAAGTTCAGCTCACTGGGCAGTGTCTTCGCTAGGGTTAGGAGGTTTACCATGGACAAGTGGGAGACTCTCTGGGCTTTTGAGCGAGACACCGCCGCTGGTCCCTCCCATGGCTCGCACTACCTGCGTACCATCGGTGGTGATCCAGTTCTCCGTGCTAAGGCGCCCAAGGTTTCCGGACCAAGATGGCTAACCTCGGCGTACTTCCAGATGAAGGTGGGTAAAGGCAACTTGTTGCCCTACCTGCTGCTCATCAAGAAGACGGACTCGGACCGGTGCCGCCGTTGTCAAGAACATGAAAGCGAGAGCGTTGAGCATGTGCTGCTGCACTGCGCCGCATTTTCTGCAGAGCGTCAAGAGATGGCCATGGCATTGAGTCCTAAGTCGCTAGATCTCCCGACGCTCTTCAATACGAATAACGGAACCGAGGTGCTGCTGAAGTTTGTTCGCAAGACGGGTTTTTGCACGAAGGCCTGGGTAGAAGGTGTGGGGACAAGAGAAAGTAGTGGTGGGAGGAGAGTGGAGGAAGTTGAGGAGTGAGGAGGAGTTGGTGCTTGTGTCTTTGGACAAATTACTGTGTCGAACACGACGTATTTCCTTTGTCGTTGAGTTTTGTTGGAGTTTGGATTTTGTTTTATTGTACCTTGCTATGTGTAGATTTACTGCACCTCGCCATAACCCTATCAGGTTCCATGCGAGTAATGAATAAAAAAAAAAAAAAAAAAACGCTGTCCGTAGGGGCTCCCAGTCTGGTATAAAAAGCTTCTGTCGATATACAAGGGCGCCTCGGTTGTCGAATTCACATTCGGCTATGGATATAGCTACCTTATTGGTCAGTGTCGGGGGAAAACTTCTCTCTGCGGCCGCTAGGGCCTTGTACATCTCGTGGAAATCGCTGTCCTTCGTCTTGGCTTCGTCCCACAGGCGCTGTAAATCTTGCTGCGAAAATATCTGATCTCCGTGGGGGACAATGTCGGTTCTCTGAACGATCTCCGCCGGGGACAGAGCTACTGCCGTTGCTTCGGGAAGCCAGTGATCCTTGACTAGCTTCATGATTCGAGATTTGAGTCGCTCATCATCCTCGCCCTGGGGGGTGTCCTGCTCTCGTCGACTCAGTGCATCCGGTTTACCGTTCTTTATTCCTGCTCGAAACTCCAGTTGGAAATCATACTCTGAAAGGGTCTGTGACCACCGAACCTGTCTCTCCGATAGCTTGCGCGTTGTCATAAAATATTTAAGATTCCTGTGGTCGGTAAGAATCTTAAACGGGGCTCCAAGACTCTTTAGTTCACCTCTCCATTCTTCAAGACACTTGATGACAGCTAACAACTCTTTATCATGGATCTCGTAGTTGACTTCGGCGGGGCTCAGCTTCTTTGAGAAAAACGCAACCGGGCGTAACTTGCCGTCATCATCGACCTGGGATAGAGTGCCTCCAAGTGCCCAACCTGAGCAGTCGCACTCCACCACCGTCGTTCGGTCTTCATCCCACATTGCTAGCACGGGGGCTCTCATGAAGTCGTTCTTCAGCTTCTCAAAGGCTTGATCTTCTGTCTTGCCCCACTTCCACGGGACACCCTTCTTCGTTAAACTGACCAAAGGGGCCGCCACTTCGCTAAACGAGTCGATGAACTGGCGATAAAAATTGGCGAATCCGATAAAACTGCGGACCCCTTTGACGTTGGTTGGCGGAACCCACTCTCGTATAGCCGCGACCTTCGCTGGGTCAACCTTGACTCCTTGGCCGGCCTGAATGATGAAACCCAAATACTTCGTTTCCGTAACTGCGAACTCGCACTTGTTAAGGTCCAAACACAGACCCGCATCTCCCAACTTCTTCAGCACGAGCTCGACCTTTTCCATGTGCTCCTTGCGACTACCATCGGTATAAATCAACACATCGTCGAGGTAGGCGGAACAGAAATCGTCCAAATGTTCGCGCAGGGTGCTGTTGATATATCTTTGGAAGGTCGCCGGTGCTCCAGTAAGTCCAAAAGGCGTAACAAGCCACTCGTAAAGGCCAAATCTTGTCCGGAAAGCCGTCTTCCATTCATCGCCCTCTTTAACACGAATCTTGTGAAACGCAGCGCGCACGTCAACCTTGGTGAAGTAACGGGCCTTGGCTAACGAACGCAGCGTCTCGCTAATGAGGGGCAGGGGGTAGCGGTCTTTCTCCGTGATGGCGTTGATACCACGGTAGTCGACGCAGAATCGTAGGCCACCCCCGGGCTTCCGTACAAACAGGACTGGCGCACCACCGGGCGAACTGCTGGCTCGGATCCAATTCTTGTCCAAGTGATCCGAAAGTGTTTTACGCAGGACCAAGAGTTCATCTCGAGACATACCGTACAGCGGGCCCCACGGGACTTCTTTCTCTTTGCCGTTGTTGTCCTTGGTTAACTTGATAGCGTGGTCGATACCGGGGCGGTTGGGAGGTAAGTCTCTTTTCTCGTCGTCTAAGAACACGTGGCCGAGGTGCTTCAGTTCTTCGGGAAGCTGCTCGGTAATCTCTCCTAGGGTCATGCGACGCTTGACTTCAAGAGCCTTGTTGATGTCGTGAATCGTGGCGGCGAAAACCTGGATCTCTTCGTTTTTCTTCTTGCTATGCCGAATCTCAGCGGCGAAAACAGATGCCATAACCATGTTTGCCTTTGCGCCTGGAACATGCGCGTCGAGCCAACCTTTCTCTCGAACCATAAGGGCGTCAGCTCCGGAACCTAGACGAATAACTCGTTCCTTGGCCAAATAAACGACATCGTTGCGCTCCATCCATGGCTTTCCCAAAATCATGTCGTAAGCTAGATTGGGGATAACGTAACCATAGACTGTTTCTTTGCGTCCGTCGATGTCGAGCTCACAAAAGGCAATTTCCGAAATCCATCTCTTCTTGTCGTCATTCTCGGCTAACCGTAGCTCACGCTTCGTTATCGGCATCCGTTGCAAGCCTTTCTTTTTCACCAACGATTCGTTGAAGGCTGACGTCACTAGGCACCCGCTATCGAATAAGGCGTCACAGTAGAAGGAGTTATCAATGAAGGCTTCGATCAGGAACGGGGACGAATGCATTTGGGAAATCGCTTGTTTGGGGGCATCCGTAATCTTTGTCTTCCGTGACGAAATAGGTTCATGCCGGTCCTTCGTGGCGGACTCTCTCCTGGTACCCTTCTTGTCCGTACCGTGGTTCTCCGGTGTTGTCGTTGCATGTACTTCTGCGGGCGATTCTGCTGGGCGAAACTTCGGGCACCTAAACGAACGATGGCCCTGCTCTAAACAACGGAAACAGGCTTGTCGTAGTCGTGCCTTTTCGATATCAGATTGCGCTCTCCATGGCGCTCGTGGCTTCGGGGGTTCAGCAAACTTCTGCTGGCTCTTCTTTTCTATAATCTTGGCAGCGGTCTCCAACTGGGAGATCAACGCTGCTACTTCTGACTTCTGCTGGAACTGTACTTTCCGGACCTGTACTTCGGGTCCGTCTTCGGTGTCTTCTTCGTCTGTCGATTCTTCCGCGGCTTCAGGGATCGGGAACTCCTCTTGGTCGACTGGCTGTTGCATATACCACGTGCTGCTAGATCCATCTCTATATCTTGCTTCGTATTGCGGCAAGCACTCGACTCTTCCAGCTATAGTTCGTACTTTCGTCACCCACTTGTTGTAATCGTCGTCGGGTAACTTCTTCGGAGTGAGGTGGTACTGTAATGTGTCGTTGAGGGCCGCATCTATGAATAGGATCTTGCATCTGTCGGGCCAATGCCAACCTCCACAGGCGCTCAGCGAATATTCGTAGTCTTGCAGAAACGCGTTGAAAGTCTGCGCTTCTCCCATTCTCATGGTCATCAACTTCTGACCTGCCTTCATCACAGCTTGCTTGTCGGTGAACTGGTCGTTGATGTGTTCTAAAAGCTTCTCCCAGTCCCAGTCGTGAGCTTCCCCTTGATCGAGCCAAAGATCCAAACGTGGCTGCTGGCTTTGGGGAATACTCATAAAGATTTCGAAACATATTTCGCTGGGAGTGAGGCGGTGGCGATGGCTGATCCGGGCTCTAAGCTTCAGTTGATTGAAGAAACGCTTGAACGAAGAGGGCTGACCATCCCACTGGGGCCATGAGATATTGTGTGCGGGAGAGGGGGAACATTGTTGGCTCGATAACAGCTGATGGACTGACTGTAACAACTGGAACGTAGTGACATCAGGCTGCGGGTTGACTTCGGTCTGCTGGGGCATGGTGGCGACCTGGGGTGGCAACGTGGCGGGGAGGAAAGGCGGAAAACTGGGGGTCCTAGGGCTCGACATGGCATAAGATTGCACTTGCCCAAATAGGATAAAAACAAACAGGTAGAACAGGGATAGGAACATATCCAAATAGAGGGATGAAAACTGTGTGTAAAACTTCTTGAACGGATCCCGTAACTCCAGGGGATCGTGAGAAAACTCAAGAAGATGTTAAAGATAATATGTGACGGGTTTCACTAAGTATGAGAGAATCTCATAGTTATGACCAAATGCTGTTTATTATCTTTAACATAGGGAAGAAAAGAAAGAAAAGGAAGAAGAAAATCTAAACTAAAGGTGGGGGAACTGGCCATGCTTTATAGGCGTTTGAGAATCCAGTTGTGTGCGCCCCACCAGGGCAACCAGCCCTATGACCCCTGTACAATAAAAATGGGTCCATACCCCCTGAACATAAAAGTGGGTCCCGACCCATGTGACACAAAAAGTGGGTCGCACCCTGGTCGACTAAAAGTGGGTCCACAAACCCTAACCCGAAAGTGGACCCAACTTCAAATCACACAAAAAGTGGGTCAACATGGATCAGCCCAAAGATGATCCAACATCGGGTCCACGACCCGTAACACAGAGCTGTAGATCACTACATCGTCGAGGTAAGCAGAGCAGGAGATACCGAGCCAGCGGGAGAGCACATGATTGATAAAACGTTGGAAAGCAGCAGGAGCACCAGTGAGGCCGAAAGGGGTGACTAGCCATTCATATGCGCCGAGATGGGTGCGGAAGGCCGTGTAGGCTTCACTACCTTCTTTCAGGCGGAGACGGTGGAACGCGGAGATTACATCGACCTTGGAGACGTACTTGGCGGCAGCGATGTCACGGAGGGTGTCGTTGATCAGTGGTAACGGGTAACCATCCTTCTCTGTGACGCTGTTCAGGGCACGGTAGTCTACGCAAAAACGAAGACCACCACCAGGTTTCTTCACGAAGATGACAGGAGCACCTCCCTCAGCACTACTGGCTCGGATAAAGCCAGCGTCGAGCAAGTCGTAGAGAGTTTTCCGGAGCAGCAGCAGTTCTTCTCGGCTCATTGAGTACAGAGGGCACGAGGGCGGGGACAAGCCTGGTTTAAGGCGGATCTCTGTATCAATGCCAGGGCGGTTCGGGGGGAGCTCGGAAGCTTTCTTCCTGTCGAAAGCGTCGATGACAGGAAGGAGCCACTCGGGACAGTTGGCGCGGGGGTCGGTGTAAATTTTGGCCTTGAGGGCCTTCTCAATGTCGTGAAGAGTGGCGGAGAAGATGCGGACATTGTGAGAACGGCGGGCTCTGAGGTGAAAGGCGCGGACGGCGTGGGCAGTAACAGGGAGGACATCGGGATTGGCAGTACAGTTTTTTTTTTTTTTAATTCATTACTCGCATGGAACCTGACAGGGTTATGGCGAGGTGTATATTAATACTATACACGAATCAAGGTTTAACGGAATCTCAAACAAGCTAGCTACTACACATAATATACTCCAAACCCCTGGCAGGGAGGCAGTTACATCTAAGATCCCACAAATATAATCCCCAAGTTATGACAGAAAGGAAATACATGAATAGTTTTTGGTATGAATTTCCAACGAGCAGCACTAACCCCAAGTGCCCCAGTCAAGGTTGACTGCTCGTAGAAAATTGGCGTCACTGGTAGGAATCGAACCTACGACTTCTCGGTAGCTAACTGAAAAGCCTTGCCAGGTGCTATACCACTGCACCACAGCGACGGCAGTACAGTTGGTAAGACGAAGGGGAGTGGGCAAGCGGATGAAGACTTCGTTCTGGGCAGGGCGGAGGGAAGCGTCGTGCTTGGCAATCCAGCCTTGACCCAGGATGAGGTCCTCAGTCTGACCAGGGACGATGTAAGCGTAGAGTTTCTCGTCCAATCCTCCGAGACCAAGGTCAAAAACGGCGACTTGATCGATGACGGGTGGGTTTTGGTCATTAACTACTTGAGCAATTGGACGAGGGCAGATGGGCAGGATAGTAGCGTGGGCGCGGGTGGCGGTGCGCGGAGAGACGGTGGCAAGACACAGGCAACCGGAGTCGACGAAGGCAGAGGTAGAACAAGTTTTATTGAGAACAACATCTATATAGGTACCTCTAGCCCCCATTTCCTCCCGAGCGATCTTCTCTCCTTGGGGCTCTAGACGGCGACGTTCGCCTAGAGCTCTCCATTTCCCGACATGTCGCGGGACGCGGGCGTGGGCACAGGCAGGGGCAGAGCTGGGGTCGGCGCAGCAAGCTGGGGAAGGTTGGTGGAGCGGACAGGGACGGTAGTAGTGGGGACAAAGTTCAGTGGACAGTTCTGGCGCAGATGGCCAGTCTGGCGGCAGCGGAAGCAGGCGCGGTTGCGGCGGAGGCGCTCGCGCTCCTCGTCGGTCAGGGGCTGAAGGGCCGTGGCAGTGACAGTGGGAGTCCAATCCATAGCATCGGGGTGACGAGCAGCAGCCGACGGGGGAACGGAGGAAACAAAAGGGCCAGCGGTCGCTGTGGTGCAGTGGTATAGCACCTGGCAAGGCTTTTCGGTTAGCTACCGAGAAGTCGTAGGTTCGATTCCTACCAGTGACGCCAATTTTCTACGAGCAGTCAACCTTGACTGGGGCACTTGGGGTTAGTGCTGCTCGTTGGAAATTCATACCAAAAGCTATTCATGTATTTCCTTTCTGTCATAACTTGGGGATTATATTTGTGGGATCTTAGATGTAACTGCCTCCCTGCCAGGGGTTTGGAGTATATTATGTGTAGTAGCTAGCTTGTTTGAGATTCCGTTAAACCTTGATTCGTGTATAGTATTAATATACACCTCGCCATAACCCTGTCAGGTTCCATGCGAGTAATGAATAAAAAAAAAAAAAAAGGGCCAGCAGGAGCAGGGGAAACAGGGTGGGCAGCGTACGGAGAGTAGGTCGTGTTATCAGTGAAAGCGGAGTAGTGGCCGCGGCGGGGACGAGGTAGGAATTGCTCAGCCTTGGAAGCGACGTTTTGCATGCAGTTGGTAAATTCAGGGTACGTCGCGGGGACGTTGACATAGACCATCGCTTGTCGGAGGGCAGGCGCCATGGCGGTTTGCAACTTCGAAATGCGGTTGCGGTCGCCAATGATGTTGGCGTCCTGGAGGACTTTTTCGAAGCGGGGCAGGAACAAGGCGAAGGGTTCAGAGGGTCCCTGGCGCATGTTGTCCAGGTGGAAGAGAGCACGGTCAGCAGCAAAGGGGTCGATGAATATGGAGTCCAAGTACTCCAGGAACTGGTGGGGCCCGGTGTCGTTCAGCAAGCCCTGCTCGAAGTACGCCACGACGAGGTTCTGGGCTTCTACCGTCATACGCGCAAAAAGGTACGCGTATTGCTTGCGGTGGTCACCGATTGACTCGCTGTCCAGTGCAAGCTTGGAGCGGGCACTCAGGGCCCAGACGCGGTAGGCAGAGCGTTGGCCGGAAAACAAGGCGATATCCGGGAGGGCACGCTTCCTCGGTTCGAGGTTTCTTTCCGTAGTTGCAACGGGCACGGGAGCAGCGGGGACAGCAGTGGGGACAGGGGACGCAGGGACGACGGCGGGAGCGGAAGTAGCGGTGGCAGCACGGGCAAAAGCTTGGAGATCGGCGATGGCCTGATCTCGTTTTTGTTGGCCACTGTTGAACTCGTCGCGCAATTGTTGTTGCGCGTGGTCGTGCTTCTCGTTGAGCTGCTGGATGGCTTGCAGCAGATCTTGAAGCGACGGGGCCGCCGGGGCTGGAACAGGGACAGTAGGATCGGACATGGCTGTCGGAGGAGGCTCAGAGTCGAAGAAGACGGTGTTGTTGGAAGTGGTGTCAGAGTCGGGGTCGGTGGTAGGTGCACAGTAGGGCATGTGACGGTGGAACAAAAGAGGAACAGAGAGAAACGATGTACAGGTGGCGGGTGGTAACGAGGAAAAGGTACGAAGACAGGGTAAAAGAAACGAGGACAGTGTAAACAAGGGTAGATCTGTTTCTATTGTAAGGCTTTACGGTCTAAAGGAGAACGCTTTTAGAACAGCAGAAATAAATTAAGAAACAGATAAAGAGAAAAGACTAATGTACAAGAAAACGGGCGGAAACAACACTATCTATATACGCGCGGTAGAGGTATGACGCGTACCCTTGACAACGACGGTGTGCACACGGGTTTGGCAGGCGGTGAGTAACGGCGGTGTGCAAGGCGGTGTGGACGGCGGTGTAAACGGCGGTGAGGGCGGAGCCTGAGCCTACCTCGATCCATAGATCGTTACAGTTACTGCTGCATCTGGTGACACCCAATGGTCCTTGACAAGTCTCATGATCCGAGATTTTAACCTGTCGTCGTCTTCGCCTTGAGGAATGTCTTGTTCTCGTCTGCTAAGGGCGTCGGGTTTACCACTTTTGCTTCCTGATCGGAACTCAAGCTGGAAGTCGTATTCTGAAAGCTTCTGGGACCACCGAACCTGCCGCTCTGAAAGTTTCCGTGTCGTCATAAAGTATTGCAGGTTCTTGTGGTCGGTCAATATTTTGAAGGGGGCGCCAAGACTCTTCAATTCGCCCCTCCACTCTTCCAAGCACTTCACAACTGCCAGGAGCTCTTTGTCGTGAATCTCATAGTTGACCTCGGCAGGGGACAGCTTCTTGGAAAAGAATGCTACTGGGCGCAGTTCGCCTTCGTCGTCCACTTGGGATAGAGTTCCTCCCAGGGCCCATCCAGAACAGTCGCATTCCACGATCGTCTTCCTGTCTTCGTCCCACATCGCTAGAACCGGGGCGGTAATAAAAAGGTTCTTCAGCGTCTCGAAAGCTCGTTCTTCGACTGGGCCCCAGGTCCATTGTCATGAATAGCTATCCTGACACTGCTCATGCTAAGGGTTATGCATGAGACCTACCCCACTCTTCTTTTCCACAACGCCGAAGGTCGGCGACCTATGAAGATGCGCTTATGGCACAGGTTGGTCTGTGTAGATCGTGAGTTGATCAACGGATATGAGGTTGTCGTGGGATGTGCTGAGCACGGGTGCTCTGATAGACGTTGTTCTGCTGCTGCAGAGTTTTCTTGTTGCAATTGCCATTGCGTGCTTAGGTGGGGGTTGTTATCTGGTTCGATTGTTACGAACCTGTTACGTCTTGTTTACACGAGACTTATCTTTTGTTCGTAGTTAGATGTTGATTGTTTCTAGCTTGGGAAGACAGAGTTTTGTCAGGAGCGCCGACAACATAAATATCGTCGTCTCCTGCCCTGAGTTGATCAGGTTTACTCTTGTTCTCCAAGCTTAACAATCACATGCACTTGCTTACCTTCTTCTTCTTCTTTATACCATTCTGTTCTTGCTTTCTTTGCAGTTCAACCTTTCTTCTTCTTTGAAGTGTGTGATTGTCCCTCCTCCTTCCTCTTTGTGCCGCTCTATTCTCAGAATAGCCATCTAAGTTGTGTGTTGCCTCTTCATCTCAACCGACCATACGTCTTAGCACTCTGTCTAACTGACGTCTTCCTCCACAGGCCCGACTGTCCACCTCAGGAACCTATCATTGTCCCGAGTCGTTGGCTGTACCCGGAACCCTAATCCTTTCTTCGGGCCCTATCCGTAATATTTTGTTAAGCTTCATTTGAAGACCCGACGCTATTATAACTTTGGCTTTCTTTGGCACTTTTTTCTCCCCTCATTTATTCTTCCTCTCTATTACGTTTCAACTCGCAATGGCCCTCACTCGCGAAATGATCGAGCATCTCAATACGTTCCTCCTGTCGATTCCTGACCGAACTCCTGAGAACTGGCATCTCGGTGCCCTTCCTAGGGAATTCAGTGCTGAGATCAAAATGGCTATTGTGGCGGCTTACATGTCTGGTCTGCGCACCGACGATGGTGCCCCGCCCATCCCCGTTGGCTCTGTTCCTGATGCGGCTCAGGTTTACTGGGCTGCGTTCCAGGCTGGCGCTGAAGCCCGCTTCAACTCCCTTGAGTCTCTTCCCCGAGTCAAACGGGAAGAGGATGCCGATCCGTTGAAAGAGGCCGACAAGCATCTTGATGTCGTGCCCTATGATGGCAATCAGCAAGGCTTCCAGGCGTTCCAGAGGCAACTTGCGGTCAAATTTGCTGCTGCACCCAAGCACCACCGCACGGAGCAGCGCAAGCTGATGACTGCCTTCTCCTACCTTAGAGATGGCGCTCTGGATTGGGCCATGCCTCGGATGGACCCGGCCACTGGACACATGAACTTTGAAACGTACGACGATTTTATGAAATCGTTAGCTGAGGCTTTCGATGACCCTGACTGGCGCATGACTGCGACCCAGCAGATCTTCGACTTAAAGCAGACAGGTACTTGTACTGCCTATCACTCTGCTTTTACAACGCTGTTGAAGAAACTCGGTTGGGCCGACGCTGATTTCACCATTGCACTATTTCAGCGAGGCCTCAAGCCCCACATACAGGACGCTCTGGCTTGGAACACCTATCCTGCCCCTAAGGGAACGCTTGATCAGTTCGCTAATTTCTGCAACACGCTGGACAATACGATCAACAACCGAACCCGGGGAAACAACGGGAAAATCCAACCGCCTCCTGGTGTGGTCCCCTTTCAGCAAGATTCTCGTTCGAGAAATGCTGGCGCCCAAAAAGCTGTCCCCAACACCAAGCCAGCTAAGGGTACCTCTGCAGGTCCCGATGCCAACGGTCTACCCTTCCGTAAGACTGCTGACGGCAAAATGGCAAAGGGTGTTTGTTGGAAGTGTGGCGTAAAGGACCACATGCTAAAGGCTTGCCCCAAAAACAACCTTGCTCTTCGCGCAGCTACTGTCCCTTCTCCCTCCACTTCTACCCGGGCTCCCTCGACGGCCCCTGCGCCTGATGCGTCAAAAAACTAGAAGGGCTACCGACCCATTCCCCTCTGGTCCTGGCTAGCCCTGACGCTGCTGATGAGGGTCTCTTGAGAATCAGCACTTGTTCTCTTGATAATGCTATCGATTATGGTAACTCTCCCCCTCTGGTTATTCCTGTGACAGTGAATAATTCCATTGAGGCCTACGCTATGGTGGATTCGGGATCAACAACTTGTTTTGTGGATTCTGAATTTATAGCAAGGCATCAGATTCCTACTGTTCTCAAGGCCAGAGCCGAGTCGCTCCATGTTGTTGATGGTAGTGAAACTGCTGCGGGTAAAGTGACCCACCAAGTTCCTTTGTCCCTCTCTTTTCCTAATTATTCAGAAACTTTGGTTTTTCAAATCACGAAGCTTGGGGGCTACCACATCATCCTGGGGAAATGCTGGCTCGACGCCCATAACCCGGAAATTTCTTGGCCTTCCAATACGCTCAAGATATCGGTTACTTCTACCGCCGATGGCAATGCTGTGGCAGCTTCTGATTCTTCTTCTTCTTCTTCTTCTGTTTCGACTGCTTCTACTGATTCTGGCGCTTCGTTTGATTTTTCTTATACAAAAAACGACAAAAATATTGCTTCTACCGCTGGCAGTCAGATTGAGGGATCTGCTCCTGCTTCAGCCACTTCACCCCTTCCTTCTTTTATTGCACAATCGTCAGCTGTGTCTTGTTCCTGTGTGACGGTGTCGTCTCAGGCTTTGCATCGCTTTGCCAAAGCTGAGAAACTACAGATTTATCGTGTCACCGCTCAGGAAGTCCTGGATTATCTCAATCAGGAGGACCTAACTCCGGAACAAGAGCATGCACGGCTCCTTGAACGCATCCCGAAGAAATACCATGACCTACTTCCTCTGTTCTCTCGAGAAGGTGCTGATCAACTACCACCTCACCGGGACATTGATCATGCGATTAACTTCGTTCCCGATGCGAAATACCCCAAGGCCCCGCTGTACGATATGACTCCACTCGAGTTGCAGGCTGTCAAAAAATATCTAGATGGCATGCTTGCTAAAGGCTTTATTTCCTCTTCCTCTTCGCCGCTGGCTTCCCCGATTCTTTTTGCTAGGAAGCCAGGCAGTTTACGATTCTGTGTTGATTTCCGAGCCGTCAATGATATCACCATCAAAGACGTAACTCCTCTGCCTCGGATCAATGAATCACTGCGCACGGCGGCTACGGGAAACATTTTTACAAAGCTGGATCTGAGAGCCGCGTACCACTTGATTCGCATCAAGAAAGGTGATGAATACAAGACAGCTTTCAGAACTCGATATGGCATTTTTGAGTACAATGTGATGCCGTTTGGGCTCACCAATGCTCCTGCCACGTGTCAGAAATATGTCAGCGAGGTCTTGTCGGAGTATTTGGACATATTCTGTGTCTGTTACTTGGATGATATCCTGGTGTTCTCTCTGAACCAAGAGGAACATGATGTTCATGTGCGCAAAGTCCTGCTAAAATTAGCGCAGGCCAGTCTGTTTGTCAAGGGTGAAAAATGCGAATTCGACAAGACTGAAACTACCTTTGTTGGCTTTGTTATTTCAGCCGATGCTCTGAAGATGGACCCCGCTAAAGTTGCGGCTGTCCGTGAGTGGGAGGCTCCCCGAACTGTTAAGGGAGTCCAGTCCTTTTTGGGTTTTGCCAATTTCTATAGGAGGTTCATCCGTGACTTCTCTAGAATCTGCACACCTCTCTTCGAGTTGACTAAAAAGACGCAATCTTTTGTCTGGTCCTCTGAATGTGAGGCAGCATTTCACACCCTGAAGGACCTTTTCTGCTCTGAACCTATCCTCAAGCACTTTGATTACCTGTTGGACACTGTTATTGAAACAGACGCGTCTGACCGTGTAATATCTGCCGTCATGTCTCAATACCACCCGACTGACAAGGGGCTTCTACTACACCCCGTGGCCTATTTCTCTCAAAAAATGAATCCTGCCCAGTGTAACTACGGCGTAGGTGACAAGGAGTTGTTAGCCATTGTGGAGTCTCTAAAGTCGTGGCGATTCATGGTTGAAAGTCTGGAAAAACCTGTTCTGGTATTGACGGACCATCGGAATTTAGCCGTTCTTAAGCAAATTCCGGCCATGAACAGACGGCAAGCGAGGTGGGCTATGGAACTGAGCGAGTACCGTTATGTCATCACTTATAGGCCTGGCTCCTTGAATTCTAGAGCTGATGCCCTGACCAGACGCTACGAAGACCTCGTTTCTTCTTCTTCTGAGGAGGATAAAGAGCTGTGTGCTCCTATTATTCCCCCTGAAAATTTTATTGGTACCATGTCTTTGGTAGACGAGGTAAAAATCGCGCTATCCACGGACAAGTGGGCTCTTGATGTTATTTCTGCTCTTCGAGGCCAGTCGACCAAACCTCCAGATGTGGACCTCAGTGTCTGCAGGCTTGACAATGACGGTCTTTTGTTTGTCAACGACCTTCTATATTTGCCGAACGAGGATCTACGAGTTCGTGCATTGAAGAATTGTCATGATATTATGCCTAGCGGACACCCTGGACAAAAGAACACTTTTGAACTTCTTGTTCGGGAATACTGGTGGCCCGGGATGCGTCGTGATGTCATCCGGTACATCCGAAATTGTGAGGTCTGCCAACGGATCAAGTCCGCGCGACATAGTCCCTACGGTCTACTGAAACCTCTGACCATTCCGCAAGCTCGGTGGACATCTGTGTCCCTTGATTTTATCACCGGCTTGCCGGTCTCCAATTCTTTTGACATGATTCTCGTTGTCGTCGATAGGCTTAGCAAAATGGCTCACTTTATACCTTGCGATTCCTCGCTGGATGCTGCAGGTTTTGCTAAGCTCTATTTGTCAGCAGTGTATAGGCTCCACGGTCTGCCATTGGACATTGTGTCCGACAGGGGTAGTCTGTTTACGTCGGCTTTTTCCAAGGCTTTAGCCAAACTGTTGGGCATAAAGCAAAATCTGAGTACTGCGTTCCACCCTCAGACCGATGGTCAGACTGAGCGTGTGAACTCTATTTTGGAGCAATACCTGCGGGGTTACACCAACTATAGACAGGACAATTGGGCTGATCTTTTGCCCTTGGCGGAGTTCTCTTACAATGACTCCGAGTCCAGTTCTACTATGCTGACGCCCTTCTTTGCGAACCACGGGTTTCACCCCAGAAGTGGGCGTGAGTCGCTCCCAGTCTCTGTGGAAAAAGGCCCGTTGCGGAACTTTGTTAAAGAGCTTGACAACATTTGTCAGTTTTTAAAAACTGAAATTACGTGGAGCCGTGAGCGGATGACCGAGTACGCGAATCGACACAAATCTTCCGCCCCTCTCCTTCGAGAAGGGGACTTAGTGTGGCTTTTGAGTAGAAATATTCGAACTACTCGTCCTTCAAAGAAGTTGGACTTCAAGAAGCTTGGCCCATTTAAGATTCTACGGAAGGTGTCTTCGCATGCCTACGAGTTGGCACTCCCTGCCACTATGAAGGTTCATCCCGTCTTCCACGTTTGTCTGCTGGAACCATGTGCGTCGGATCCTCTTCCTGGCCAGAAAAACCCTCCTCCTCCTCCCGTCATAGTAGATGGCGAGGAAGAATTTGTGGTCAAGGAAATTATAGGCGTGTCTTCGCGTGGCCCTCTGCAATATCAAGTAGTTTGGGAGGGCTATGAACATGATGGACCCTCCTGGGAACCTCTGGACCATTTAGCCAATGCACCTGAGAAGGTTGCAGAATTCTACAAGAGGATGCCTAACGCCAGACGATCTTAGTACTGCTGTGGAAATCAGTCATAAAAAGGGGGGCTACTGTCATGAATAGCTATCCTGACACTGCTCATGCTAAGGGTTATGCATGAGACCTACCCCACTCTTCTTTTCCACAACGCCGAAGGTCGGCGACCTATGAAGATGCGCTTATGGCACAGGTTGGTCTGTGTAGATCGTGAGTTGATCAACGGATATGAGGTTGTCGTGGGATGTGCTGAGCACGGGTGCTCTGATAGACGTTGTTCTGCTGCTGCGGAGTTTTCTTGTTGCAATTGCCATTGCGTGCTTAGGTGGGGGTTGTTATCTGGTTCGATTGTTACGAACCTGTTACGTCTTGTTTACACGAGACTTATCTTTTGTTCGTAGTTAGATGTTGATTGTTTCTAGCTTGGGAAGACAGAGTTTTGTCAGGAGCGCCGACAACATAAATATCGTCGTCTCCTGCCCTGAGTTGATCAGGTTTACTCTTGTTCTCCAAGCTTAACAATCACATGCACTTGCTTACCTTCTTCTTCTTCTTTATACCATTCTGTTCTTGCTTTCTTTGCAGTTCAACCTTTCTTCTTCTTTGAAGTGTGTGATTGTTCCTCCTCCTTCCTCTTTGTACCGCTCTATTCTCAGAATAGCCATCTAAGTTGTGTGTTGCCTCTTCATCTCAACCGACCATACGTCTTAGCACTCTGTCTAACTGACGTCTTCCTCCACAGGCCCGACTGTCCACCTCAGGAACCTATCATTGTCCCGAGTCGTTGGCTGTACCCGGAACCCTAATCCTTTCTTCGGGCCCTATCCGTAATAATCATCCAGATCGCCTTTGAGGCCCATCCCGCGCCCTTTCTCTCCGTCTACAAAGCCCTGTCTCGCCTCGGAATACACCCCACACTCTGGAAGCAAGCTACTGGGATTGTGCTCGCGAAAGACGGAAAGGCTGATTATTCAGTCGTAAAGTCCTACCGCATCATCTCACTGCTCAACTGTCTAGGCAAAGTGCTCGAGAAAGTCTTTGCGACCCGCTTAGGGTACCTCGCTAATTGCCATGACAGCTCGCTTCTAGACGACACTCAACTGGGAGGCCGCAAACAGCGTTCAGCCATGGACGCCGCTCTCGTATACGTCAGCCACCTGCAGAAGGTCAAGGAGATGAAGCTCGTTCCAAGCACTCTCTTCCTTGACGTCAAGGGCGCTTTCGACCACGTGTCAAAGCCCTGCTTGATGCGCAGCTTACGTGAGGTCGGTCTTCCCCTGGTGTTCCGAAAATGGGTCGCTTCGTTCCTCCAGGACCGTACTGTCGGCCTGCACATCGAGGGTCAGCCGTTTCCGATGACCCCGGTTAACATCGGCATCCCCCAAGGTTCCCCCATCAGTCCTCTACTCTTCCTGTTGTATGCTCGGCATATAGTGGCTCGGGTGGCCGGCGACACACCACAACTTCAGCTGTCGTATATAGACGACTTCAGCGTAACCGTGGCGTCCAAAAGCCCGAGGCGTTCAGCGGCGCTTCTCGAAGAACTCGTGACGGAGCTGCGGGCCAAGGCTCGCGACTACGGCATTGAGTTTGAAGAGAGCAAAACTGAGCTGATCCACTACACCGATGCTGCAAAATGGGCCTCCCAAACTGTCCGAGTAGGTGATGTCACTGTGCGTCCCCAAAAGATGGTCAAGTGGCTAGGTTTCCATTTCGACAACAGACTTTCGTTTAAACAGCACGTCCAGGCACGGACCCAAAAGGCTGAGTGTTACGGGTCGTGGACCCGACGTTGGATCATCTTTGGGCTGATCCATGTTGACCCACTTTTTGTGTGATTTGAAGTTGGGTCCACTTTCGGGTTAGGGTTTGTGGACCCACTTTTAGTCGACCAGGGTGCGACCCACTTTTTGTGTCACAGGGGTCGGGACCCACTTTTATGTGCACGGGTGTGAGCGGTTCACTAAGTACAAGAGAGTCTTGCAGTTATGACCAGAATGCTGTTTATTATCTTTTGATGGAGAGAAAAAGGAAGAAGAAAGACTAAACTAAACAGCGGATTTGGGTCTACTATATAGACATTTTTGTGCTTACAAATGCAAGTTCCCGATCGGCTCAATATCCCTCCGTGAGCTCCTTATGTCCGAGTTTTCGGCGATAACTCGAGGTTAGCTCCGATCCCGTCAGAATCCCTCAGTTTCCCTCGGAACACTTCGGACCTTTTTGCATCCTGCCGGATTAGGCGAATCCTACCCACGGACCTCAAGTCCGACCCGGTCCGAGCTCTCCGAAGCCTCCGAAGAGTTGCCGAAGTTCATCCGAAACCTTGTCCAAATTCGGTGAAACGACCTGCATTCGAAAGCACTGGATCAGCTCTGTCTGATCCAACCACGGGTTCTCAACCCGTAACATTACCCCCCTCTTCTCCTCTGTGTGGGCGGCCCTGTCCTCGCACCGGCTTCTGGTTCACCAACGTCATCGTCGTCTCCAAACTTCGCTTCAAAGGCGTCCAGTGCTTCAGTCTCCTCAAAATCGGCTCGTGGTCTCCAATCGGGCTCTGCGTATCCAACCCATTTAACGAGTAGTTCTCTTCGAAATCCCCTTCCAATGCGTCTTCGTCGACTTCTCAGGATTTGTTCGACTAAAAATTCAGGCTCGCCGTAGTCGTTCTCTTCAATGTGTGGAGGCTGGGCATCGTCTGTTTCTTGGGAGGGCAACGGGTTGTTCGGTGCTCGTTTAAGGAGGTCGACATGGAAGCGGGGATGGATGTTTGTTGGTACATCAAGCTCGACCACATGGGGAGAAACCACTTTCGTGACGCGGTACTTGGCATTGGCCCAAGCAAGCTTCTTCAACAGTTGCGGAGTGCTGATATTTTTGAGTTTTAACCATACAAGGTCACCCACTTCGAAGCGTTCCTGGGCACCACGTGATCTGTTTGCCTGGTCTTCCATTTCCTGTTGACGGGTGGCCATTGCTGCTTGTGCCAGTTCCCAACCTTCGCGTAGCTTTTGAACGAACTTCTCCGCATCTGTGGCCTCCAAAACTCCGTGAAGAGCCTGATCGGCGATGACCTGCTGAATTGGACTGACATGGTAGCCGTGCGTGAGGAAAAAGGGGCTCATTCCTGTCGAAGTGTTTCGGTTGTTGATTGCTAACATAGCGGATGGTAGCAGGTCGGGCCAGTCGTATTGTGAATAAGTAATGAATGCTCGTAGGTAGGCCAACACTTCCTGGTTCATCCTTTCTGTCGCTCCGTCGGTTTCTGGGTGGAAGACAGTTGACAGTCTCTGTTCGATCCCTGTCAGTTCGCACAACTTGGTCCAAAATTCGCTCGTCCAATTGCTTCCACGGTCTGATGTTAAGGCGTGAGGGAAGCCGTGGTGTTTCCAGTGGCAGTGTACGAACCGCTCTGCACACTTTTCGGCTGCCATAGTTGTCATGGCCTCCAAGCTGACAGCTCCAGTAAGTCGGTCCACAATGACCATCAAGTATCGTGGGTCGCCAGTCTTTCGTGCAGGTAGTTCCGTCATAAAATCGATACCGAGTTCCGAGTGTGGTCGTTCAGGGATAGGCAGTGGTCGTAAGAGTCCCTTCTTTCTTTCTCGCCATACTTTGGATCGTCCACACACGTCACAATTGGCGCAGAATTGGCGCACCTCTCTTGAAATGCCAGGCCAAAAGAATTCCCGGGACAGAATCGCAAGCGTGCCGTCTCGACCTGGGTGTCCTGTGACATGTGAGTCGTGTGTTTTCTGGATCAGCGCAGTTCGCAATGGTTCCCAGTCAGGCACGAACAGTTTGTGCCGATATACTAGAGCGCCGCGCTCGTCGAACTCGCATTCCGCTATAGAGATCGTGACTTTTCTCGAGATGGTAGGAGGAAAACTTCGTTCGCCACTGGCCAACGCTTGGTACATGAGTGCAATATCCGAATCCTTCGTCTTAGCTGTATCCCATAGTTCCTGCAGGTGGAGTTGCGCGAAAAGCTGCGCACCGTTAGGGATCCGGTCCGCGGGTTGGGTAACGTGGGCCGGGGTCATCGTTACTGTAAGGCTTTACGGTCTAAAGGAGAACGCTTTTAGAACAGCAGAAATAAATTAAGAAACAGATAAAGAGAAAAGACTAATGTACAAGAAAACGGGCGGAAACAACACTATCTATATACGCGCGGTAGAGGTATGACGCGTACCCTTGACAACGACGGTGTGCACACGGGTTTGGCAGGCGGTGAGTAACGGCGGTGTGCAAGGCGGTGTGGACGGCGGTGTAAACGGCGGTGAGGGCGGAGCCTGAGCCTACCTCGATCCATAGATCGTTACAATCGCCTCCTCCTCCCTCTCCTCCGGGGGACTGCTGGCAACTTCCAGGGGCACTCGTGGGTCTGCTCGTATCTCTCGAGCGCTGCTGTGTCTAGGACGTGTGACAAGGGTTCCCATGTTGGCTCTGCCCATCCAGTCCACTGGACGAGCACTTTGTGACGTTTGTCGACGACCTTGTGTTGTAGGATCTCGTCGACAAGGTACTCGCCAGCCACTAAATCGCCGGAGGCTTCTTCGGGCGCGATTGCAGGTGGTTCCGGGTTGGCTAAGACTTGGGAAGGCAGAGGGTCATCACGGGCGCGGCGGACAAGACTCACGTGGAAGACGGGGTGGATACCGGTGGGCGTGTCTAGTTTGACAGCGTGCGTACCGACGACTTGGATAACGCGGTAGGGCAAGGCAAGCCAGTCGAGTGTCTTCGAGGGGCGGATGGTGCGCACGTTGCGCAGACGCAGGTAGACTCGGTCGCCGACATTGAAAGCTTCCGCTGCCTGGCGTCCCCGGTTGGCATGTCGTTCCTGTGTTTCAAGGGCGAATGCCATGGAGGCCTGGGCGAACGCGGTTGCGTCGCGGTGCTTGGCGAGCCAGTTGTGGCCGGCAGTGGCGGGGGAAACGGTGGAGCCTGGTTCGTGGTCGGTAGTCATGTCAAGGGGGTCAATGTTGTAACCATGGGTGAAGAAAAAAGGGGAAAGGCCAGTGGCAGTAGCGGTGCGATTGTTCAGGGCGACCTGGGCTTGGGGGAGAAGTGCAGCCCAGTCGTCTTGCAGGAAAACAGTGAAGGCACGGAGGTAGGTCTCGATCTCCTGGTTGGAGCGCTCTTGGGCGCCGTCGGTCTCGGGATGGAACGCAGTGGAGAGGCGGCGGGTGATGGAGAGCTGGCGACAGACTTCTGTCCAGAATAAACCGGTGAACTGGGGACCTCGGTCGGACGTGATGGCGCGGGGTAGACCATGGTGGGCAAAGACGTGTGTGATGAAGGCTCTGGCTACGTCAGAGGCAGTATACGATTTCAGCGGTATCAAGATTTTACTCTTTGACAGCCGGTCTGTAATACCTAAGATAGTAGTGCAGCCTTCGGACTCAGGGAGACCGACGATGAAATCCATGGCGAGTTCTTGCCAGGCACGGTCCGGGACGGGCAGGGGCTTCAGGAGGCCACGCTTCTGGTCGCGCCAAATCTTGCTTTTACCGCAAGTGTCGCAATTACCAACGAAGCGGCGGACATCGTCAGAGAGGCCAGGCCAAGCGTAGGAGCGGCTGACTAGATCACGGGTTGCTGATCCTCCAGGGTGACCGGTGAGCGTGGAGTCGTGGACTTGCTGGATGATACGAGTGCGGAGGGGCTCGTAGTACGGGATCCACAGGCGGTCACGCCAGAGGAGACGGGTGGCGGAGTCGAGAGTACACTCGCTGATCTGCCAAGGAAGGCCCCACTCGTTGGGGAACGAGCGGGCTTGTTCTTGGACAGCTTGTCGCGCTTGCCAATAACGTTCGTTATGGGTAAGTGCCGAGTGCCAGAGGGTCTGGAGTTCCGGGTCAGCAAAAGGGGCATCTAGGGCAGCGTGGTCGAGGGTCAGGGTTCCTTCAGGGTCTTTGTCAGGCTCTTTAGCCCAAACGGCGGCGGCAATGACGAAGTCGGGCCCGTCAGGGCGCAGAACTTGGTGGACACGGGACTGGAGGCGTTCATCGGAGAGGTCTTGGGGCAGGTCTTGGTCGCGGCGGGAAAGGGCATCGGAGGTCACTTGAGTAACGCCGGGTCGATGAATTAACCGAAAGTCGAACTCGGACAATTCATGGGCCCAGCGGCGTTGGCGTTCTGACAGGGTTCTTTGCTTCTGGAAGTACAAAAGGTTCTGGTGGTCGGTGTGTACTTCGAACGGGATGCCAGCGAGGTAGGAGCGCCAAGCGCGGAGGCAGGAGTGGATGGCCAACATTTCCTTATCGTGGATAGGATAGTTGACTTCCGCTGGGCTGAGCTTTCGCGAGAAGTAAGCAACAGGACGCCAAAGAGAATCAGCACCTTGCTGTCTGAGGGAACCTCCCAGGGCCCAGCCGGAAGCATCGGCTTCAACGATGGTGGGGAGGTCAGGGTCGAAGGTGGCAAGGAGCGGGGCAGAGACAAGGGCCTTCTTCAAAGCTTCAAACGAACGGAGTTGTTCTTTTTTTTTTTTTTTTTATTCATTACTCGCATGGAACCTGATAGGGTTATGGCGAGGTGCAGTAAATCTACACATAGCAAGGTACAATAAAACAACATCCAAACTCCAGCAAAAATCAACGACAAAGGAAATACGTCGTGGTCGACACAGTAATTTGTCCAAAGACACAAGCACCAACTCCTCCTCACTCCTCAACTTCCTCCACTCTCCTCCCACCACTACTTTCTCTTCTCCCCACACCTTCTACCCAGGCCTTCGTGCAAAAACCCGTCTTGCGAACAAACTTCAGCAGCACCTCGGTTCCGTTATTCGTATTGAAGAGCGTCGGGAGATCTAGCGACTTAGGACTCAATGCCATGGCCATCTCTTGACGCTCTGCAGAAAATGCGGCGCAGTGCAGCAGCACATGCTCAACGCTCTCGCTTTCATGTTCTTGACAACGGCGGCACCGGTCCGAGTCCGTCTTCTTGATGAGCAGCAGGTAGGGCAACAAGTTGCCTTTACCCACCTTCATCTGGAAGTACGCCGAGGTTAGCCATCTTGGTCCGGAAACCTTGGGCGCCTTAGCACGGAGAACTGGATCACCACCGATGGTACGCAGGTAGTGCGAGCCATGGGAGGGACCAGCGGCGGTGTCTCGCTCAAAAGCCCAGAGAGTCTCCCACTTGTCCATGGTAAACCTCCTAACCCTGGCGAAGACACTGCCCAGTGAGCTGAACTTGCGTTCATCATCACTCTCGAGAGCCTGGCGTGCAACCGCGTCTGCAATCTCGTTCCCCACTATGCCCATGTGCCCGGGACACCACATCACCGTGACTGGCGACGTGAATGTACCTAGGACGCGGCGGGCCTGCCACGCGAAGTGGCCGTGCTTGCGGAGCCGCGCAATGGCAGCTTGGCTGTCGACAAACACATAGCAGGGGCGAGCTTGCTTTGTTATTTTTTCTGTTTTGGCGAGGAGCGTGAGTGCCTCCACGATGGCGGCGCTCTCGCAGTCTGCAACCTCCACATCTTGCAGTCGATGACTGACTTTCGTTTTGATTTCACCGGTTTTGGTATCGACCACGCACGCTGCAAGCGAGCACCTGGAGCCTTCTTTGGAGCCGTCCGTATACACGGTGACGGCATCGTTCGGAAGTCTTGACAAGAACTGGGCATGCCTGACGGCAGCGTCCTCCTTGGGTCCAGGGTCGACGACGATGGAGATGCGGTCGGTCAGTGGCGGCTGCCAGGGACTATCCCACTCCTGTCGGCGACGTTCTCGTCTCCACATGCCTGCCACCAATGGCTTCAACTCGCGCATGATGCAGCCGAGTCGAGTCTTGACACTCATGTTATGCCCCAGGAGAGGCAGGTCTGAGTCATCGGGGGCAAGCTCGTCCTTGTCGGGTTGGGACGCAACACGGACGGGATGGTTGCGTTGGAGGCGGAGAGTGCGAGCGGCGTAGGCCATGCGTGCTTTGGCGAATCGAATAGAGGGGGGCGGGAGGCCGGCCTCGACTTCGACGGCGCGTGTTGGTGAACCGCGGAATGTACCTAGGATACGGGCGGCAGCTTGGCTTTGCAGTTTCTGGTATACCCTTTGCAGACTGAGCTGGGGTTTTGACGGGTCATACCAGAGAATTGATCCGTAATCGGCGACGGTACCCACACAGGAGATGTAGAGCTGACGGAGTGCCGCGATGGACAGTCCACGCGTGTTCGAAGCGAGCCGAAGCAAGCCGCGGAACGCGATCTCAGCCTTTTGGGTCCGTGCCTGGACGTGCTGTTTAAACGAAAGTCTGTTGTCGAAATGGAAACCTAGCCACTTGACCATCTTTTGGGGACGCACAGTGACATCACCTACTCGGACAGTTTGGGAGGCCCACTTTGCAGCATCGGTGTAGTGGATGAGCTCAGTTTTGCTCTCTTCAAACTCAATGCCGTAGTCACGAGCCTTGGCCCGCAGCTCCGTCACGAGTTCTTCGAGAAGCGCCGCTGAACGCCTCGGGCTTTTGGACGCCACGGTTACGCTGAAGTCGTCTATATACGACAGCTGAAGTTGTGGTGTGTCGCCGGCCACCCGAGCCACTATATGCCGAGCATACAACAGGAAGAGTAGAGGACTGATGGGGGAACCTTGGGGGATGCCGATGTTAACCGGGGTCATCGGAAACGGCTGACCCTCGATGTGCAGGCCGACAGTACGGTCCTGGAGGAACGAAGCAACCCATTTTCGGAACACCAGGGGAAGACCGAGCTCACGTAAGCTGCGCATCAAGCAGGGCTTTGACACGTGGTCGAAAGCGCCCTTGACGTCAAGGAAGAGAGTGCTTGGAACGAGCTTCATCTCCTTGACCTTCTGCAGGTGGCTGACGTATACGAGAGCGGCGTCCATGGCTGAACGCTGTTTGCGGCCTCCCAGTTGAGTGTCGTCTAGAAGCGAGCTGTCATGGCAATTAGCGAGGTACCCTAAGCGGGTCGCAAAGACTTTCTCGAGCACTTTGCCTAGACAGTTGAGCAGTGAGATGATGCGGTAGGACTTTACGACTGAATAATCAGCCTTTCCGTCTTTCGCGAGCACAATCCCAGTAGCTTGCTTCCAGAGTGTGGGGTGTATTCCGAGGCGAGACAGGGCTTTGTAGACGGAGAGAAAGGGCGCGGGATGGGCCTCAAAGGCGATCTGGATGATCTTGGCGTTCATGCCGTCGGGCCCGGGGGCCTTCTTGGCGTTGGCGGACATGATTGCCTCCTTGATCTCGTGGTCTGTAAGGTCAGGCCAGGGGTATATGCTTCGGTCGGTGTCGTTCGGGGGGGTGTCGTGGGGGGTGTCGTGATGGGGGTCGTGATGGGGGTCGTGTGTATCCGCAATGTCAGGTCGGGGGTCGACACCTGCGCTAGACGTAGCACCCAGTAGCGTCAGGAAAGCCTTTTCCTTCTCCTCGGGGGTATTGGCTAACCCGTCTGGCCCCTGGATGGGGGGGAAGTAACTCGCCGTAGCTGGCTTGGTGTATTTCCAGGCTGTGTAGACCTTTTCGTTGTCAGCGTCAGAAAGAAAGGTAGTCCAGTGAGTAGACTTAGCATCTTCGACAGCATGGGTGTACTTGTTGCGAATCGAATGAAACTCAACCAGCGACAGCCTGCCTCGTCTGTATCTTCTCTCTGCGCGCGATGCGGCCTGACGTTGTGATTGTAGCTCGGGCGTCCACCATGGCTTTGCGCGGGCACTGTGCCTCTTCACTGACATGCACCTCTGACAAGCAGATTGCAGGGCCTCGGAAAGCAGTCGCGCCATTGCGTCACCGTCTGCAGAAATCTCTGCCAGGGACAGCTGAAGCTCAAGGTCAGCCTGGCCAGCCAGCCATTCCTTGCGAAACAGCGACCAGTCGGCCGTCTTGGTGTTGAACGCCGGGTTACGTGTTAGGGTTTTGGGTGTGGTGGTGCTGACGTAATCAAAACTGATGGCCCGGTGATCGGAGCCCGTCTCCTGAAGATACCTCCAGTTCGTAAACAGGCCCGGTCGAGACCGCAGGGAAAATGCGAGGTCGATCACCGAGGTCGTGCTGCTGTTGACGTATGTGCCGCCGTTGCGTTCAACGTAGTCGTCGTCGACAATCAGGGTGGCATTCTGCGACATCAGCCAGTTAGCAAAAGAGTCAGCTCGTGGTTCGTGGGGATGCTCTCGCTGGGAATTCCACCAATGGTGATGGAGATTGAAGTCGCCGAGAAGCAAAGTACTGGTGTCAATATTGCGCGATAAAAGATTGGTGCGCTCAATGGTATAGGGGCGGGGTTGGGTCTCGGGGACAGGCTGCACAGTCAGCTGGCGTTCGTTGTAGACATTGAGAAGCGAAAACGGCTCCGACGCAAGGATGCGCAGGGTCTGAATATCACTCTCAGCATCGCCAAACTCGAACAGCACAGAAAACGGCAGGCCTTGGCGGACGTAGGTCAGGACCCGCGGGCGCAAAGGCATGGCCTCGAGATTCCTAACATTAAACGGCACAACCAGGGTGAAGCCCGGCTGCGTCAATGTTCTATACCCAGCTTTGAGTTTTATGGTATAAGGCTCCTGGATGCAGACAATGTCCGCCTTTCCGGTTGCAGCAGCCTCAAGTATTGTCTCATGAACAGCCTTCATTTTGTGCACGTTGTGCTGAAGGATGCGTAGACGTTGTCCGGCCGTAGGGCCCTCTTTCATAGGCGAGGGGGGCCGTCTGTCGTAGATTTGCGGTCAACGTAGGGCACTGCTGGGACAATAGCGCCGCCAACGTTGACGTTTTTGCCGACACACTTGTCGTAGTCAGCCTGGGTCAGGGCCTCGACGACCACCGAGCCAGCCTGCTTACCCTTGGCAGGGACCACAAGCCAGCGCAGCGAGTCGGAGATCTTGACGCCGTTGAAGTCCGCCATGTCCTTGGGCAGCTCCTTGAGACTGTCGAAACCGTCTTCAATCGGCACACCGTGGATGACAAAGCAGAGCTTTGACGACTTGTGGGTTCTGGAGCCGGGAGATGTGGCGCGCGTGAACTCGCAGGCGCCAAAGCAGGACAGCTCCTTGACCACGCGCTGCAGATTGGAGGTCATCAATCTGACGGCCTCACTGTCCACAGCGTGCAGCAAGATGTTGCCCGCCTTGGTGCGCTGGACCGCAGACACTGCAGTCTTGCCAAGAAGGCGGTTCACCGCGTCGCGCACGCGTCGCTGGGGCAGCGCGCTGGCTCTCGACTCGGGTGTGGTGACAATAACGACGGCCGTTTTCTCGCGAGGGGCAGTCGTGGTGGTCGTGGTGGTGGTCGTGTTGGGGGCGGGGGTCGTGGTTTTGTCGGCAGCCTTCTTCTGGGCGCGCTTGGCGACTACGGTCCACGTGTCGGGGGACTCAGTGGGCGCGTCGGCATCAGCCATAGCCGTGTCCGGGGCGGGAGGCGCGGCGGCGTCATCGGTAGTAGTAGTGGCGGTCGAGGTGGTGGTCGAGGTAGTGGTGTCGGGTGTGCTGGACTGGTCGCCAGCGGTGTCGATGACCATAGCATCAGCCTGGTCAGTGGCGGCGGTTGCGGCGGTTGCGGCGGTCGCAGCATTTTTTTTGGCCTTTTTGCCGCGGCGTCTGCGCTTATTGGCCTTAGGCGCAGGGGTGGCGTTTTTTTTGCTGGCACAGGGCTCACTGCCCAGGACAGAAGGCGCGGCTGGCACCTCAGGTGTCTGCGTCGCAGCCTCGCTGTACGCAGCCACGGCTTCAGCCTCGTGTGCTGGCTTGGGGCGGGCAGCCTTTGAGACTTCCATCTCAACCAGCGTCTTGTGGTCGTGGCGCGACATTACGACGAGCCCGCACTCGTTGCCAAACTGGCGCAGGATGCGCATCAGCTGGGCCTCGGAGGCTGACTCCTTGAGTCGTTCTAGAACAAGGAAGACCTCGTTCATGATGGCGGCGTTCTGCTCGTCGCGCCGGCGCTTGCGCTCCAACATGAGAGCAATCTCTCGGGCGCGCTTCGCCGGAATCGTCTGGTCGTTGTTGTTGTTGTTGGTGTTGTTGGTGTTGTTGGTGTCGTTCTCATCGCGCTGAGCCTGGCTGAACACGAACAGGTTCCCATCCAGTGCATTAGGCGTCGGCGTTGTCGCGTCCGAGTCGCGCGAGTCGGGTGTCGAGGGAATCTCAACCACCGGCGCATCTTCAACACCTGCATCGACTTTCATCGATGAGGTGACGGGCGCATGCTGCGACGGTGAACGCAGCAGCTCGTCGTCGTCGGAACGCGGTTCCTGGCTCGCCATCTGGGCGAAACTCAGCCCCAGGCGCGTCGTGCGGCGCGTTTCATCGCGCGCGGTCGGTTTCTTGTCTATTTTGTTCGATGCACTGCTCGAACTAGTCTTAGAATCAATTGAGCTGTTGCTCAGAGTCGTTTTGGTGAGTTTTTCTGTCGATTTGGCCATTTTTGCAAAAGTTTTTTTCCTGATTTAGATGGAGGGTGTCGTTGATCAGTGGTAACGGGTAACCATCCTTCTCTGTGACGCTGTTCAGGGCACGGTAGTCTACGCAAAAACGAAGACCACCACCAGGTTTCTTCACGAAGATGACAGGAGCACCTCCCTCAGCACTACTGGCTCGGATAAAGCCAGCGTCGAGCAAGTCGTAGAGAGTTTTCCGGAGCAGCAGCAGTTCTTCTCGGCTCATTGAGTACAGAGGGCACGAGGGCGGGGACAAGCCTGGTTTAAGGCGGATCTCTGTATCAATGCCAGGGCGGTTCGGGGGGAGCTCGGAAGCTTTCTTCCTGTCGAAAGCGTCGATGACAGGAAGGAGCCACTCGGGACAGTTGGCGCGGGGGTCGGTGTAAATTTTGGCCTTGAGGGCCTTCTCAATGTCGTGAAGAGTGGCGGAGAAGATGCGGACATTGTGAGAACGGCGGGCTCTGAGGTGAAAGGCGCGGACGGCGTGGGCAGTAACAGGGAGGACATCGGGATTGGCAGTACAGTTGGTAAGACGAAGGGGAGTGGGCAAGCGGATGAAGACTTCGTTCTGGGCAGGGCGGAGGGAAGCGTCGTGCTTGGCAATCCAGCCTTGACCCAGGATGAGGTCCTCAGTCTGACCAGGGACGATGTAAGCGTAGAGTTTCTCGTCCAATCCTCCGAGACCAAGGTCAAAAACGGCGACTTGATCGATGACGGGTGGGTTTTGGTCATTAACTACTTGAGCAATTGGACGAGGGTTGTCGCTGTGGTGCAGTGGTATAGCACCTGGCAAGGCTTTTCGGTTGGCTACCGAGAAGTCGTAGGTTCGATTCCTACCAGTGACGCCAATTTTCTACGAGCAGTCAACCTTAACTGGGGCACTTGGGGTTAGTGCTGCTCGTTGGAAATTCATACCAAAAGCTATTCATGTATTTCCTTTCTGTCATAACTTGGGGATTATATTTGTGGGATCTTAGATGTAACTGCCTCCCTGCCAGGGGATTGGAGTATATTATGTATAGTAGCTAGCTTGTTTGAGATTCCGTTAAACCTTGATTCGTGTATAGTATTAATATACACCTCGCCATAACCCTGCCAGGTTCCATGCGAGTAATGAATAAAAAAAAAAAAAAAAAAATTGGACGAGGGCAGATGGGCAGGATAGTAGCGTGGGCGCGGGTGGCGGTGCGCGGAGAGACGGTGGCAAGACACAGGCAACCGGAGTCGACGAAGGCAGAGGTAGAACAAGTTTTATTGAGAACAACATCTATATAGGTACCTCTAGCCCCCATTTCCTCCCGAGCGATCTTCTCTCCTTGGGGCTCTAGACGGCGACGTTCGCCTAGAGCTCTCCATTTCCCGACATGTCGCGGGACGCGGGCGTGGGCACAGGCAGGGGCAGAGCTGGGGTCGGCGCAGCAAGCTGGGGAAGGTTGGTGGAGCGGACAGGGACGGTAGTAGTGGGGACAAAGTTCAGTGGACAGTTCTGGCGCAGATGGCCAGTCTGGCGGCAGCGGAAGCAGGCGCGGTTGCGGCGGAGGCGCTCGCGCTCCTCGTCGGTCAGGGGCTGAAGGGCCGTGGCAGTGACAGTGGGAGTCCAATCCATAGCATCGGGGTGACGAGCAGCAGCCGACGGGGGAACGGAGGAAACAAAAGGGCCAGCAGGAGCAGGGGAAACAGGGTGGGCAGCGTACGGAGAGTAGGTCGTGTTATCAGTGAAAGCGGAGTAGTGGCCGCGGCGGGGACGAGGTAGGAATTGCTCAGCCTTGGAAGCGACGTTTTGCATGCAGTTGGTAAATTCAGGGTACGTCGCGGGGACGTTGACATAGACCATCGCTTGTCGGAGGGCAGGCGCCATGGCGGTTTGCAACTTCGAAATGCGGTTGCGGTCGCCAATGATGTTGGCGTCCTGGAGGACTTTTTCGAAGCGGGGCAGGAACAAGGCGAAGGGTTCAGAGGGTCCCTGGCGCATGTTGTCCAGGTGGAAGAGAGCACGGTCAGCAGCAAAGGGGTCGATGAATATGGAGTCCAAGTACTCCAGGAACTGGTGGGGCCCGGTGTCGTTCAGCAAGCCCTGCTCGAAGTACGCCACGACGAGGTTCTGGGCTTCTACCGTCATACGCGCAAAAAGGTACGCGTATTGCTTGCGGTGGTCACCGATTGACTCGCTGTCCAGTGCAAGCTTGGAGCGGGCACTCAGGGCCCAGACGCGGTAGGCAGAGCGTTGGCCGGAAAACAAGGCGATATCCGGGAGGGCACGCTTCCTCGGTTCGAGGTTTCTTTCCGTAGTTGCAACGGGCACGGGAGCAGCGGGGACAGCAGTGGGGACAGGGGACGCAGGGACGACGGCGGGAGCGGAAGTAGCGGTGGCAGCACGGGCAAAAGCTTGGAGATCGGCGATGGCCTGATCTCGTTTTTGTTGGCCACTGTTGAACTCGTCGCGCAATTGTTGTTGCGCGTGGTCGTGCTTCTCGTTGAGCTGCTGGATGGCTTGCAGCAGATCTTGAAGCGACGGGGCCGCCGGGGCTGGAACAGGGACAGTAGGATCGGACATGGCTGTCGGAGGAGGCTCAGAGTCGAAGAAGACGGTGTTGTTGGAAGTGGTGTCAGAGTCGGGGTCGGTGGTAGGTGCACAGTAGGGCATGTGACGGTGGAACAAAAGAGGAACAGAGAGAAACGATGTACAGGTGGCGGGTGGTAACGAGGAAAAGGTACGAAGACAGGGTAAAAGAAACGAGGACAGTGTAAACAAGGGTAGATCTGTTTCTATTGTAAGGCTTTACGGTCTAAAGGAGAACGCTTTTAGAACAGCAGAAATAAATTAAGAAACAGATAAAGAGAAAAGACTAATGTACAAGAAAACGGGCGGAAACAACACTATCTATATACGCGCGGTAGAGGTATGACGCGTACCCTTGACAACGACGGTGTGCACACGGGTTTGGCAGGCGGTGAGTAACGGCGGTGTGCAAGGCGGTGTGGACGGCGGTGTAAACGGCGGTGAGGGCGGAGCCTGAGCCTACCTCGATCCATAGATCGTTACAGTTACTGCTGCATCTGGTGACACCCAATGGTCCTTGACAAGTCTCATGATCCGAGATTTTAACCTGTCGTCGTCTTCGCCTTGAGGAATGTCTTGTTCTCGTCTGCTAAGGGCGTCGGGTTTACCACTTTTGCTTCCTGATCGGAACTCAAGCTGGAAGTCGTATTCTGAAAGCTTCTGGGACCACCGAACCTGCCGCTCTGAAAGTTTCCGTGTCGTCATAAAGTATTGCAGGTTCTTGTGGTCGGTCAATATTTTGAAGGGGGCGCCAAGACTCTTCAATTCGCCCCTCCACTCTTCCAAGCACTTCACAACTGCCAGGAGCTCTTTGTCGTGAATCTCATAGTTGACCTCGGCAGGGGACAGCTTCTTGGAAAAGAATGCTACTGGGCGCAGTTCGCCTTCGTCGTCCACTTGGGATAGAGTTCCTCCCAGGGCCCATCCAGAACAGTCGCATTCCACGATCGTCTTCCTGTCTTCGTCCCACATCGCTAGAACCGGGGCGGTAATAAAAAGGTTCTTCAGCGTCTCGAAAGCTCGTTCTTCGACTGGGCCCCAGGTCCATTGTCATGAATAGCTATCCTGACACTGCTCATGCTAAGGGTTATGCATGAGACCTACCCCACTCTTCTTTTCCACAACGCCGAAGGTCGGCGACCTATGAAGATGCGCTTATGGCACAGGTTGGTCTGTGTAGATCGTGAGTTGATCAACGGATATGAGGTTGTCGTGGGATGTGCTGAGCACGGGTGCTCTGATAGACGTTGTTCTGCTGCTGCAGAGTTTTCTTGTTGCAATTGCCATTGCGTGCTTAGGTGGGGGTTGTTATCTGGTTCGATTGTTACGAACCTGTTACGTCTTGTTTACACGAGACTTATCTTTTGTTCGTAGTTAGATGTTGATTGTTTCTAGCTTGGGAAGACAGAGTTTTGTCAGGAGCGCCGACAACATAAATATCGTCGTCTCCTGCCCTGAGTTGATCAGGTTTACTCTTGTTCTCCAAGCTTAACAATCACATGCACTTGCTTACCTTCTTCTTCTTCTTTATACCATTCTGTTCTTGCTTTCTTTGCAGTTCAACCTTTCTTCTTCTTTGAAGTGTGTGATTGTCCCTCCTCCTTCCTCTTTGTGCCGCTCTATTCTCAGAATAGCCATCTAAGTTGTGTGTTGCCTCTTCATCTCAACCGACCATACGTCTTAGCACTCTGTCTAACTGACGTCTTCCTCCACAGGCCCGACTGTCCACCTCAGGAACCTATCATTGTCCCGAGTCGTTGGCTGTACCCGGAACCCTAATCCTTTTTTTTTTTTTTTTTTTTTTATTCATTACTCGCATGGAACCTGATAGGGTTATGGCGAGGTGCAGTAAATCTACACATAGCAAGGTACAATAAAACAACATCCAAACTCCAGCAAAAATCAACGACAAAGGAAATACGTCGTGGTCGACACCGTAATTTGTCCAAAGACACAAGCACCAATTCCTCCTCACTCCTCAACTTCCTCCACTCTCCTCCCACCACTACTTTCTCTTCTCCCCACACCTTCTACCCAGGCCTTTGTGCAAAAACCCGTCTTGCGAACAAACTTCAGCAGCACCTCGGTTCCGTTATTCGTGTTGAAAAGCGTCGGAAGATCTAGCGACTTAGGACTCAATGCCATGGCCATCTCTTGACGCTCTGCAGAAAATGCGGCGCAGTGCAGCAGCACATGCTCAACGCTCTCGCTTTCATGTTCTTGACAACGGCGGCACCGGTCCGAGTCCGTCTTCTTGATAAGCAGCAGGTAGGGCAACAAGTTGCCTTTACCCACCTTCATCTGGAAGTACGCCGAGGTGAGCCATCTTGGTCCGGAAACCTTGGGCGCCTTAGCACGGAGAACTGGATCACCACCGATGGTACGCAGGTAGTGCGAGCCATGGGAGGGACCAGCGGCGGTGTCTCGCTCAAAAGCCCAGAGAGTCTCCCACTTGTCCATGGTAAACCTCCTAACCCTAGCGAAGACACTGCCCAGTGAGCTGAACTTGCGTTCATCATCACTCTCGAGAGCCTGGCGTGCAACCGCGTCTGCAATCTCGTTCCCCACTATGCCCATGTGCCCGGGACACCACATCACCGTGACTGGCGACGTGAATGTACCGAGGACGCGGCGGGCCTGCCACGCGAAGTGGCCGTGCTTGCGGAGCCGCGCAATGGCAGCTTGGCTGTCGACAAACACATAGCAGGGGCGAGCTTGCTTTGTTTTCTTTTCTGTTTTGGCGAGGAGCGTGAGTGCCTCCACGATGGCGGCGCTCTCGCAGTCTGCAACCTCCACATCTTGCAGTCGATGACTGACTTTCGTTTTGACTTCACCGGTTTTGGTATCGACCACGCACGCTGCAAGTGAGCACCTGGAGCCTTCTTTGGAGCCGTCCGTATACACGGTGACGGCATCGTTCGGAAGTCTTGACAAGAACTGGGCATGCCTGACGGCAGCGTCCTCCTTGGGTCCAGGGTCGACGACGATGGAGATGCGGTCGGTCAGTGGCGGCTGCCAGGGACTATCCCACTCCTGTCGGCGACGTTCTCGTCTCCACATGCCTGCCACCAATGGCTTCAACTCGCGCATGATGCAGCCGAGTCGAGTCTTGACACTCATGTTATGCCCCAGGAGAGGCAGGTCTGAGTCATCGGGGGCAAGCTCGTCCTTGTCGGGTTGGGACGCAACACGGACGGGATGGTTGCGTTGGAGGCGGAGAGTGCGAGCGGCGTAGGCCATGCGTGCTTTGGCGAATCGAATAGAGGGGGGCGGGAGGCCGGCCTCGACTTCGACAGCGCGTGTTGGTGAACCGCGGAATGTACCCAGGATACGGGCGGCAGCTTGGCTTTGCAGTTTCTGGTATACCCTTTGCAGACTGAGCTGGGGTTTTGACGGGTCATACCAGAGAATTGATCCGTAATCGGCGACGGTACCCACACAGGAGATGTAGAGCTGACGGAGTGCCGCGATGGACAGTCCACGCGTGTTCGAAGCGAGCCGAAGCAAGCCGCGGAACGCGATCTCAGCCTTTTGGGTCCGTGCCTGGACGTGCTGTTTAAACGAAAGTCTGTTGTCGAAATGGAAACCTAGCCACTTGACCATCTTTTGGGGACGCACAGTGACATCACCTACTCGGACAGTTTGGGAGGCCCACTTTGCAGCATCGGTGTAGTGGATCAGCTCAGTTTTGCTCTCTTCAAACTCAATGCCGTAGTCGCGAGCCTTGGCCCGCAGCTCCGTCACGAGTTTTTCGAGAAGCGCCGCCGAACGCCTCGGGCTTTTGGACGCCACGGTTACGCTGAAGTCGTCTATATACGACAGCTGAAGTTGTGGTGTGTCGCCGGCCACCCGAGCCACTATATGCCGAGCATACAACAGGAAGAGTAGAGGACTGATGGGGGAACCTTGGGGGATGCCGATGTTAACCGGGGTCATCGGAAACGGCTGACCCTCGATGTGCAGGCCGACAGTACGGTCCTGGAGGAACGAAGCAACCCATTTTCGGAACACCAGGGGAAGACCGAGCTCACGTAAGCTGCGCATCAAGCAGGGCTTTGACACGTGGTCGAAAGCGCCCTTGACGTCAAGGAAGAGAGTGCTTGGAACGAGCTTCATCTCCTTGACCTTCTGCAGGTGGCTGACGTATACGAGAGCGGCGTCCATGGCTGAACGCTGTTTGCGGCCTCCGAGTTGAGTGTCGTCTAGAAGCGAGCTGTCATGGCAATTAGCGAGGTACCCTAAGCGGGTCGCAAAGACTTTCTCGAGCACTTTGCCTAGACAGTTGAGCAGTGAGATGATGCGGTAGGACTTTACGACTGAATAATCAGCCTTTCCGTCTTTCGCGAGCACAATCCCAGTAGCTTGCTTCCAGAGTGTGGGGTGTATTCCGAGGCGAGACAGGGCTTTGTAGACGGAGAGAAAGGGCGCGGGATGGGCCTCAAAGGCGATCTGGATGATCTTGGCGTTCATGCCGTCGGGCCCGGGGGCCTTCTTGGCGTTGGCGGACATGATTGCCTCCTTGATCTCGTGGTCTGTAAGGTCAGGCCAGGGGTATATGCTTCGGTCGGTGTCGTTCGGGGGGGTGTCGTGATGGGGGTCGTGATGGGGGTCGTGATGGGGGTCGTGTGTATCGGCAACGTCAGGTCGGGGGTCGACACCTGCGCTAGACGTAGCACCCAGTAGCGTCAGGAAAGCCTTTTCCTTCTCCTCGGGGGTATTGGCTAACCCGTCTGGCCCCTGGATGGGGGGGAAGTAACTCGCCGTAGCTGGCTTGGTGTATTTCCAGGCTGTGTAGACCTTTTCGTTGTCAGCGTCAGAAAGAAAGGTAGTCCAGTGAGTAGACTTAGCATCTTCGACAGCATGGGTGTACTTGTTGCGAATCGAATGAAACTCAACCAGCGACAGCCTGCCTCGTCTGTATCTTCTCTCTGCGCGCGATGCGGCCTGACGTTGTGATTGCAGCTCGGGCGTCCACCATGGCTTTGCGCGGGCACTGTGTCTCTTCACTGACATGCACCTCTGACAAGCAGATTGCAGGGCCTCGGAAAGCAGTCGCGCCATTGCGTCACCGTCTGCAGAAATCTCTGCCAGGGACAGCTGAAGCTCAAGGTCGGCCTGGCCAGCCAGCCATTCCTTGCGAAACAGCGACCAGTCGGCCGTCTTGGTGTTGAACGCCGGGTTACGTGTTAGGGTTTTGGGTGTGGTGGTGCTGACGTAATCAAAACTGATGGCCCGGTGATCGGAGCCCGTCTCCTGAAGATACCTCCAGTTCGTAAACAGGCCCGGTCGAGACCGCAGGGAAAATGCGAGGTCGATCACCGAGGTCGTGCTGCTGTTGACGTATGTGCCGCCGTTGCGTTCAACGTAGTCGTCGTCGACAATCAGGGTGGCATTCTGCGACATCAGCCAGTTAGCAAAAGAGTCAGCTCGTGGTTCGTGGGGATGCTCTCGCTGGGAATTCCACCAATGGTGATGGAGATTGAAGTCGCCGAGAAGCAAAGTACTGGTGTCAATATTGCGCGATAAAAGATTGGTGCGCTCAATGGTATAGGGGCGGGGTTGGGTCTCGGGGACAGGCTGCACAGTCAGCTGGCGTTCGTTGTAGACATTGAGAAGCGAAAAAGGCTCCGACGCAAGGATGCGCAGGGTCTGAATATCACTCTCAGTATCGCCAAACTCGAACAGCACAGAAAACGGCAGGCCTTGGCGGACGTAGGTCAAGACCCGCGGGCGCAAAGGCATAGCCTCAAGATTCCTAACATTAAACGGCACAACCAGGGTGAAGCCCGGCTGCGTCAATGTTCTATACCCAGCTTTGAGTTTTATGGTGTAAGGCTCCTGGATGCAGACAATGTCCGCCTTTCCGGTTGCAGCAGCCTCAAGTATTGTCTCATGAACAGCCTTCATTTTGTGCACGTTGTGCTGAAGGATGCGTAGACGTTGTCCGGCCGTAGGGCCCTCTTTCATAGGCGAGGGGGGCCGTCTGTCGTAGATTTGCGGTCAACGTAGGGCACTGCTGGGACAATAGCGCCGCCGACGTTGACGTTTTTGCCAACACACTTGTCGTAGTCAGCCTGGGTCAGGGCCTCGACGACCACCGAGCCAGCCTGCTTACCCTTGGCAGGGACCACAAGCCAGCGCAGCGAGTCGGAGATCTTGACGCCGTTGAAGTCCGCCATGTCCTTGGGCAGCTCCTTGAGACTGTCGAAACCGTCTTCAATCGGCACACCGTGGATGACAAAGCAGAGCTTTGACGACTTGTGTGTTCTGGAGCCGGGAGATGTGGCGCGCGTGAACTCGCAGGCGCCAAAGCAGGACAGCTCCTTGACCACGCGCTGCAGATTGGAGGTCATCAATTTGACGGCCTCACTGTCCACAGCGTGCAGCAAGATGTTGCCCGCCTTGGTGCGCTGGACCGCAGACACTGCAGTCTTGCCAAGAAGGCGGTTCACCGCGTCGCGCACGCGTCGCTGGGGCAGCGCGCTGGCTCTCGACTCGGGTGTGGTGACAATAACGACGGCCGTTTTCTCGCGAGGGGCAGTCGTGGTGGTCGTGGTGGTGGTCGTGTTGGGGGCGGGGGTCGTGGTTTTGTCGGCAGCCTTCTTCTGGGCGCGCTTGGCGACTACGGTCCACGTGTCGGGGGACTCAGTGGGCGCGTCGGCATCAGCCATAGCTGTGTCCGGGGCGGGAGGCGCGGCGGCGTCATCGGTAGTAGTAGTGGCGGTCGAGGTGGTGGTCGAGGTGGTGGTCGAGGTAGTGGTGTCGGGTGTGCTGGACTGGTCGCCAGCGGTGTCGATGACCATAGCATCAGCCTGGTCAGTGGCGGCGGTTGCGGCGGTTGCAGCATTTTTTTTGGCCTTTTTGCCGCGGCGTCTGCGCTTATTGGCCTTAGGCGCAGGGGTGGCGATTTTTTTGCAGGGGGGTTCTAAAACCGGCTCCCCAGTGGTTCTGGTACAGGGCTCACTGCCCAGGACAGAAGGCGCGGCTGGCACCTCAGGTGTCTGCGTCGCAGCCTCGCTGTACGCAGCCACGGCTGCAGCCTCGTGTGCCGGCTTGGGGCGGGCAGCCTTCGAGACTTCCATCTCAACCAGCGTTTTGTGGTCGTGGCGCGACATTACGACGAGCCCGCACTCGTTGCCAAACTGGCGCAGGATGCGCATCAGCTGGGCCTCAGAAGCTGACTCCTTGAGGCGTTCCAGGACGAGGAAGACCTCGTTCATGATGGCGGCGTTCTGCTCGTCGCGCCGGCGCTTGCGCTCCAACATGAGAGCAATCTCTCGGGCGCGCTTCGCCGGAATGGTCTGGTCGTTGTTGTTGTTGTTGGTGTTGTTGGTGTTGTTGGTGTCGTTCTCATCGCGCTGAGCCTGGCTGAACACGAACGGGTTCCCATCCAGTGCCTTAGGCGTCGGCGTTGTCGCGTCCGAGTCGCGCGAGTCGGGTGTCGAGGGAATCTCAACAACCGGCGCATCTTCAACGCCTGCATCGACTTTCATCGATGAGGTGACGGGCGCATGCTGCGACGGTGAACGCAGCAGCTCGTCTTCGTCGGAACGCGGTTCCTGGCTCGCCATCTGGGCGAAACTCAGCCCCAGGCGCGTCGTGCGGCGCGTTTCATCGCGCGCGGTCGGTTTCTTGTCTATTTTGTTCGATGCACTGCTCGAACTAGTCTTAGAATCAATTGAGCTGTTGCTCAGAGTCGTTTTGGTGAGTTTTTCTGTCGATTTGGCCATTTTTGCAAAAGTTTTTCCTTCCTCCCCTAATCCTTTCTTCGGGCCCTATCCGTAATATTTTGTTAAGCTTCATTTGAAGACCCGACGCTATTATAACTTTGGCTTTCTTTGGCACTTTTTTCTCCCCTCATTTATTCTTCCTCTCTATTACGTTTCAACTCGCAATGGCCCTCACTCGCGAAATGATCGAGCATCTCAATACGTTCCTCCTGTCGATTCCTGACCGAACTCCTGAGAACTGGCATCTCGGTGCCCTTCCTAGGGAATTCAGTGCTGAGATCAAAATGGCTATTGTCGCTGTGGTGCAGTGGTATAGCACCTGGCAAGGCTTTTCGGTTGGCTACCGAGAAGTCGTAGGTTCGATTCCTACCAGTGACGCCAATTTTCTACGAGCAGTCAACCTTAACTGGGGCACTTGGGGTTAGTGCTGCTCGTTGGAAATTCATACCAAAAGCTATTCATGTATTTCCTTTCTGTCATAACTTGGGGATTATATTTGTGGGATCTTAGATGTAACTGCCTCCCTGCCAGGGGATTGGAGTATATTATGTATAGTAGCTAGCTTGTTTGAGATTCCGTTAAACCTTGATTCGTGTATAGTATTAATATACACCTCGCCATAACCCTGTCAGGTTCCATGCGAGTAATGAATAAAAAAAAAAAAAAAAAATGGCTATTGTGGCGGCTTACATGTCTGGTCTGCGCACCGACGATGGTGCCCCGCCCATCCCCGTTGGCTCTGTTCCTGATGCGGCTCAGGTTTACTGGGCTGCGTTCCAGGCTGGCGCTGAAGCCCGCTTCAACTCCCTTGAGTCTCTTCCCCGAGTCAAACGGGAAGAGGATGCCGATCCGTTGAAAGAGGCCGACAAGCATCTTGATGTCGTGCCCTATGATGGCAATCAGCAAGGCTTCCAGGCGTTCCAGAGGCAACTTGCGGTCAAATTTGCTGCTGCACCCAAGCACCACCGCACGGAGCAGCGCAAGCTGATGACTGCCTTCTCCTACCTTAGAGATGGCGCTCTGGATTGGGCCATGCCTCGGATGGACCCGGCCACTGGACACATGAACTTTGAAACGTACGACGATTTTATGAAATCGTTAGCTGAGGCTTTCGATGACCCTGACTGGCGCATGACTGCGACCCAGCAGATCTTCGACTTAAAGCAGACAGGTACTTGTACTGCCTATCACTCTGCTTTTACAACGCTGTTGAAGAAACTCGGTTGGGCCGACGCTGATTTCACCATTGCACTATTTCAGCGAGGCCTCAAGCCCCACATACAGGACGCTCTGGCTTGGAACACCTATCCTGCCCCTAAGGGAACGCTTGATCAGTTCGCTAATTTCTGCAACACGCTGGACAATACGATCAACAACCGAACCCGGGGAAACAACGGGAAAATCCAACCGCCTCCTGGTGTGGTCCCCTTTCAGCAAGATTCTCGTTCGAGAAATGCTGGCGCCCAAAAAGCTGTCCCCAACACCAAGCCAGCTAAGGGTACCTCTGCAGGTCCCGATGCCAACGGTCTACCCTTCCGTAAGACTGCTGACGGCAAAATGGCAAAGGGTGTTTGTTGGAAGTGTGGCGCAAAGGACCACATGCTAAAGGCTTGCCCCAAAAACAACCTTGCTCTTCGCGCAGCTACTGTCCCTTCTCCCTCCACTTCTACCCGGGCTCCCTCGACGGCCCCTGCGCCTGATGCGTCAAAAAACTAGAAGGGCTACCGACCCATTCCCCTCTGGTCCTGGCTAGCCCTGACGCTGCTGATGAGGGTCTCTTGAGAATCAGCACTTGTTCTCTTGATAATGCTATCGATTATGGTAACTCTCCCCCTCTGGTTATTCCTGTGACAGTGAATAATTCCATTGAGGCCTACGCTATGGTGGATTCGGGATCAACAACTTGTTTTGTGGATTCTGAATTTATAGCAAGGCATCAGATTCCTACTGTTCTCAAGGCCAGAGCCGAGTCGCTCCATGTTGTTGATGGTAGTGAAACTGCTGCGGGTAAAGTGACCCACCAAGTTCCTTTGTCCCTCTCTTTTCCTAATTATTCAGAAACTTTGGTTTTTCAAATCACGAAGCTTGGGGGCTACCACATCATCCTGGGGAAATGCTGGCTCGACGCCCATAACCCGGAAATTTCTTGGCCTTCCAATACGCTCAAGATATCGGTTACTTCTACCGCCGATGGCAATGCTGTGGCAGCTTCTGATTCTTCTTCTTCTTCTTCTTCTGTTTCGACTGCTTCTACTGATTCTGGCGCTTCGTTTGATTTTTCTTATACAAAAAACGACAAAAATATTGCTTCTACCGCTGGCAGTCAGATTGAGGGATCTGCTCCTGCTTCAGCCACTTCACCCCTTCCTTCTTTTATTGCACAATCGTCAGCTGTGTCTTGTTCCTGTGTGACGGTGTCGTCTCAGGCTTTGCATCGCTTTGCCAAAGCTGAGAAACTACAGATTTATCGTGTCACCGCTCAGGAAGTCCTGGATTATCTCAATCAGGAGGACCTAACTCCGGAACAAGAGCATGCACGGCTCCTTGAACGCATCCCGAAGAAATACCATGACCTACTTCCTCTGTTCTCTCGAGAAGGTGCTGATCAACTACCACCTCACCGGGACATTGATCATGCGATTAACTTCGTTCCCGATGCGAAATACCCCAAGGCCCCGCTGTACGATATGACTCCACTCGAGTTGCAGGCTGTCAAAAAATATCTAGATGGCATGCTTGCTAAAGGCTTTATTTCCTCTTCCTCTTCGCCGCTGGCTTCCCCGATTCTTTTTGCTAGGAAGCCAGGCAGTTTACGATTCTGTGTTGATTTCCGAGCCGTCAATGATATCACCATCAAAGACGTAACTCCTCTGCCTCGGATCAATGAATCACTGCGCACGGCGGCTACGGGAAACATTTTTACAAAGCTGGATCTGAGAGCTGCGTACCACTTGATTCGCATCAAGAAAGGTGATGAATACAAGACAGCTTTCAGAACTCGATATGGCATTTTTGAGTACAATGTGATGCCGTTTGGGCTCACCAATGCTCCTGCCACGTGTCAGAAATATGTCAGCGAGGTCTTGTCGGAGTATTTGGACATATTCTGTGTCTGTTACTTGGATGATATCCTGGTGTTCTCTCTGAACCAAGAGGAACATGATGTTCATGTGCGCAAAGTCCTGCTAAAATTAGCGCAGGCCAGTCTGTTTGTCAAGGGTGAAAAATGCGAATTCGACAAGACTGAAACTACCTTTGTTGGCTTTGTTATTTCAGCCGATGCTCTGAAGATGGACCCCGCTAAAGTTGCGGCTGTCCGTGAGTGGGAGGCTCCCCGAACTGTTAAGGGAGTCCAGTCCTTTTTGGGTTTTGCCAATTTCTATAGGAGGTTCATCCGTGACTTCTCTAGAATCTGCACACCTCTCTTCGAGTTGACTAAAAAGACGCAATCTTTTGTCTGGTCCTCTGAATGTGAGGCAGCATTTCACACCCTGAAGGACCTTTTCTGCTCTGAACCTATCCTCAAGCACTTTGATTACCTGTTGGACACTGTTATTGAAACAGACGCGTCTGACCGTGTAATATCTGCCGTCATGTCTCAATACCACCCGACTGACAAGGGGCTTCTACTACACCCCGTGGCCTATTTCTCTCAAAAAATGAATCCTGCCCAGTGTAACTACGGCGTAGGTGACAAGGAGTTGTTAGCCATTGTGGAGTCTCTAAAGTCGTGGCGATTCATGGTTGAAAGTCTGGAAAAACCTGTTCTGGTATTGACGGACCATCGGAATTTAGCCGTTCTTAAGCAAATTCCGGCCATGAACAGACGGCAAGCGAGGTGGGCTATGGAACTGAGCGAGTACCGTTATGTCATCACTTATAGGCCTGGCTCCTTGAATTCTAGAGCTGATGCCCTGACCAGACGCTACGAAGACCTCGTTTCTTCTTCTTCTGAGGAGGATAAAGAGCTGTGTGCTCCTATTATTCCCCCTGAAAATTTTATTGGTACCATGTCTTTGGTAGACGAGGTAAAAATCGCGCTATCCACGGACAAGTGGGCTCTTGATGTTATTTCTGCTCTTCGAGGCCAGTCGACCAAACCTCCAGATGTGGACCTCAGTGTCTGCAGGCTTGACAATGACGGTCTTTTGTTTGTCAACGACCTTCTATATTTGCCGAACGAGGATCTACGAGTTCGTGCATTGAAGAATTGTCATGATATTATGCCTAGCGGACACCCTGGACAAAAGAACACTTTTGAACTTCTTGTTCGGGAATACTGGTGGCCCGGGATGCGTCGTGATGTCATCCGGTACATCCGAAATTGTGAGGTCTGCCAACGGATCAAGTCCGCGCGACATAGTCCCTACGGTCTACTGAAACCTCTGACCATTCCGCAAGCTCGGTGGACATCTGTGTCCCTTGATTTTATCACCGGCTTGCCGGTCTCCAATTCTTTTGACATGATTCTCGTTGTCGTCGATAGGCTTAGCAAAATGGCTCACTTTATACCTTGCGATTCCTCGCTGGATGCTGCAGGTTTTGCTAAGCTCTATTTGTCAGCAGTGTATAGGCTCCACGGTCTGCCATTGGACATTGTGTCCGACAGGGGTAGTCTGTTTACGTCGGCTTTTTCCAAGGCTTTAGCCAAACTGTTGGGCATAAAGCAAAATCTGAGTACTGCGTTCCACCCTCAGACCGATGGTCAGACTGAGCGTGTGAACTCTATTTTGGAGCAATACCTGCGGGGTTACACCAACTATAGACAGGACAATTGGGCTGATCTTTTGCCCTTGGCGGAGTTCTCTTACAATGACTCCGAGTCCAGTTCTACTATGCTGACGCCCTTCTTTGCGAACCACGGGTTTCACCCCAGAAGTGGGCGTGAGTCGCTCCCAGTCTCTGTGGAAAAAGGCCCGTTGCGGAACTTTGTTAAAGAGCTTGACAACATTTGTCAGTTTTTAAAAACTGAAATTACGTGGAGCCGTGAGCGGATGACCGAGTACGCGAATCGACACAAATCTTCCGCCCCTCTCCTTCGAGAAGGGGACTTAGTGTGGCTTTTGAGTAGAAATATTCGAACTACTCGTCCTTCAAAGAAGTTGGACTTCAAGAAGCTTGGCCCATTTAAGATTCTACGGAAGGTGTCTTCGCATGCCTACGAGTTGGCACTCCCTGCCACTATGAAGGTTCATCCCGTCTTCCACGTTTGTCTGCTGGAACCATGTGCGTCGGATCCTCTTCCTGGCCAGAAAAACCCTCCTCCTCCTCCCGTCATAGTAGATGGCGAGGAAGAATTTGTGGTCAAGGAAATTATAGGCGTGTCTTCGCGTGGCCCTCTGCAATATCAAGTAGTTTGGGAGGACTATGAACATGATGGACCCTCCTGGGAACCTCTGGACCATTTAGCCAATGCACCTGAGAAGGTTGCAGAATTCTACAAGAGGATGCCTAACGCCAGACGATCTTAGTACTGCTGTGGAAATCAGTCATAAAAAGGGGGGCTACTGTCATGAATAGCTATCCTGACACTGCTCATGCTAAGGGTTATGCATGAGACCTACCCCACTCTTCTTTTCCACAACGCCGAAGGTCGGCGACCTATGAAGATGCGCTTATGGCACAGGTTGGTCTGTGTAGATCGTGAGTTGATCAACGGATATGAGGTTGTCGTGGGATGTGCTGAGCACGGGTGCTCTGATAGACGTTGTTCTGCTGCTGCGGAGTTTTCTTTTTTTTTTTTTTTTTTATTCATTACTCGCATGGAACCTGACAGGGTTATGGCGAGGTGTATATTAATACTATACACGAATCAAGGTTTAACGGAATCTCAAACAAGCTAGCTACTACACATAATATACTCCAATCCCCTGGCAGGGAGGCAGTTACATCTAAGATCCCACAAATATAATCCCCAAGTTATGACAGAAAGGAAATACATGAATAGCTTTTGGTATGAATTTCCAACGAGCAGCACTAACCCCAAGTGCCCCAGTTAAGGTTGACTGCTCGTAGAAAATTGGCGTCACTGGTAGGAATCGAACCTACGACTTCTCGGTAGCCAACCGAAAAGCCTTGCCAGGTGCTATACCACTGCACCACAGCGACCGGGAGTTTTCTTGTTGCAATTGCCATTGCGTGCTTAGGTGGGGGTTGTTATCTGGTTCGATTGTTACGAACCTGTTACGTCTTGTTTACACGAGACTTATCTTTTGTTCGTAGTTAGATGTTGATTGTTTCTAGCTTGGGAAGACAGAGTTTTGTCAGGAGCGCCGACAACATAAATATCGTCGTCTCCTGCCCTGAGTTGATCAGGTTTACTCTTGTTCTCCAAGCTTAACAATCACATGCACTTGCTTACCTTCTTCTTCTTCTTTATACCATTCTGTTCTTGCTTTCTTTGCAGTTCAACCTTTCTTCTTCTTTGAAGTGTGTGATTGTTCCTCCTCCTTCCTCTTTGTGCCGCTCTATTCTCAGAATAGCCATCTAAGTTGTGTGTTGCCTCTTCATCTCAACCGACCATACGTCTTAGCACTCTGTCTAACTGACGTCTTCCTCCACAGGCCCGACTGTCCACCTCAGGAACCTATCATTGTCCCGAGTCGTTGGCTGTACCCGGAACCCTAATCCTTTCTTCGGGCCCTATCCGTAATACAGTTCCCCCATCTTTAGTTTGGATTTTCTTCTTCCTTTTCTTTCTTTTCTTCCCTATGTTAAAGATAATAAACAGCATTGGACCTAACTATGAGTTTTCTCCGTACTTAGACAACCCGTCACAAGGTTTTAGGGAAAGGGAAGTTTGCAGCGCAGAACAAGGTAGTTTCAATCGTTTCACGAGGGCCTGGGATATGATCAAGGAGACTGTATTTCCGGTGTCGACTAAAGCTACTGAGTTGTGAGAGCCGTTGATTACAACGTCAACAGATAAGGAGCCTCTCACAAGCAAAGGGGACGTTCCCTTCTTGTTCTTACCCCTCCGGGGGCGACTGTCACCGGAGGGTCTCAGTTTTCCGACTGAGCAGTGGGCAACTGAACGACACCGAAATCGGCATCCAGGTCATCGTCTAGCTGCGGCGGCGTGGGCACGTGTACACCGCGGACACGGGCAGGAGGCGCGTTCCGGTTGGGAGGCACATCGTAGGGGCATTCCCGTACAAAGTGACCTGAGGCGCCACAGCGGATGCAGAGGCCAGCGCGACGACGTCTCTCTCGTTCCTCTTCACTCGCCCAGCGGGCAGTGCGGCGGGCAGCAGGCGCACGAGTAGGCTGGGGGGCAACGCGACGGGTTCGTTCCCAGTCCATGGCGTCGGGATGGCGGTGGGCAGCGGGGGCGGACGGGTAATAACCGGAGCGGCGGCCAGAAGTCGACTCGGCATCGAGCTTACGCTGCCGCAGTTCCTCGGCAGCTAACACGACCCGGTCTAAGTACTCCGAGAAGACCCGGGGAGGGAACGAGTTCGCCACGTATTCCCGAATGGGCGTGTCGAGGCTGTCCTTCAGCCACCTAATCTTCTGTGAGTCCGCCGCGTCCAGAGCTTTGGCGCGGGTCAGCAGGTCCTCAAACTCCTGCAGATGGACCTCGATCCTTCTGCCTCTCTGCTTTAACCGCGAGAGCTGGTCTTGTGCCTTATCTACGGCAACTTTGTCCTCAAACGCTCCCTGCAGCTCTTGAAGGAACCGGTCGCAGGAAACGGGGCCGTCGTCTGTTAGTCGGGTCTTGATTGACCGCATGCGGCTGCGGGCCAAACCCTCGGCCTGGGCATAGATCGAGACGATGAAGTCTCGGTCGGCCACATGGCCACGCTCGCAGTGCCATATTTCCAGGACCTGGTCGAACCAGGCGTCAAATTCCTCGGGCTCGGTGGAACTCAGCGAGGGAATCTTGTAGCGCAGTTTTGCGCGACCATTCTCGTTACCAGCCGCTGAGGCGGCGGCGGCAGCAGCAGCGGTGGCGGTAGCAAGCGCTGCTTGGGAGGCTTGGGTTTGGGCGGCTGCCTGCTGGGCGGCTTCGCTCTGGTTCTCCAGCATAGCCAGCATCTTGGCAAACTTGCTCTCCAGCTTGGCGAACCGTTGAGCATATTTGTCCTCAGTGCTGTCGACACTGGGGACAGGGGAGCTTGCGTAAGCGGCCCGCATGTCGTCGGTGGTGCGGCCACTCATGTTGAGAGTTTGTGTAACAGTAAAAAATAATGTGTGATGAAGATTGATAACGGGTTTGGGGAAAATAAACGATAAGACTGTTGAGAACTGTAGGGGCAATGCAATCTGTAAAAGCTGTATCTGTACCTGTGGCTGTAAAGAACTGTAGAAAGTCGCTGTGGTGCAGTGGTATAGCACCTGGCAAGGCTTTTCGGTTGGCTACCGAGAAGTCGTAGGTTCGATTCCTACCAGTGACGCCAATTTTCTACGAGCAGTCAACCTTAACTGGGGCACTTGGGGTTAGTGCTGCTCGTTGGAAATTCATACCAAAAGCTATTCATGTATTTCCTTTCTGTCATAACTTGGGGATTATATTTGTGGGATCTTAGATGTAACTGCCTCCCTGCCAGGGGATTGGAGTATATTATGTGTAGTAGCTAGCTTGTTTGAGATTCCGTTAAACCTTGATTCGTGTATAGTATTAATATACACCTCGCCATAACCCTGTCAGGTTCCATGCGAGTAATGAATAAAAAAAAAAAAAAAGAACTGTAGAACTGTAGAACTGTAGGGCTGTAGCGAAAAAGAAGATCGCAATATGATGTAAGGGGCCAAGTCGTAAAAGGACGTAGAAGGGCAGAAACAGATATATTGCGATGGAGAGAAGAAGAAAGAACTAACTAAAACTAGGAGAGAGCAGCAGCTCTTTATACTGCCTGGGTAGAACAACTGAGGCCTACCTGATTGACCCAAACGTGGTGAGTCATCGGGCGTTCGGATCAAGGCCGGTTGGGCCACTTGTATTCGGACCGTCAGTAGTCGGGCCTTTGCGGACTCGGACCACCGACACTCGAACCACCGTTGCTCAAGCCACATCGGCTTCAACTCGGGCAATCAGGCAAAGCCTTGACCCGGGTCTCCCAGACCCTATGTAAGGGGCCAAGTCGTAAAAGGACGTAGAAGGGCAGAAACAGATATATTGCGATGGAGAGAAGAAGAAAGAACTAACTAAAACTAGGAGAGAGCAGCAGCTCTTTATACTGCCTGGGTAGAACAACTGAGGCCTACCTGATTGACCCAAACGTGGTGAGTCATCGGGCGTTCGGATCAAGGCCGGTTGGGCCACTTGTATTCGGACCGTCAGTAGTCGGGCCTTTGCGGACTCGGACCACCGACACTCGAACCACCGTTGCTCAAGCCACATCGGCTTCAACTCGGGCAATCAGGCAAAGCCTTGACCCGGGTCTCCCAGACCCTATGTAAGGGGCCAAGTCGTAAAAGGACGTAGAAGGGCAGAAACAGATATATTGCGATGGAGAGAAGAAGAAAGAACTAACTAAAACTAGGAGAGAGCAGCAGCTCTTTATACTGCCTGGGTAGAACAACTGAGGCCTACCTGATTGACCCAAACGTGGTGAGTCATCGGGCGTTCGGATCAAGGCCGGTTGGGCCACTTGTATTCGGACCGTCAGTAGTCGGGCCTTTGCGGACTCGGACCACCGACACTCGAACCACCGTTGCTCAAGCCACACCGGCTTCAACTCGGGCAATCAGGCAAAGCCTTGACCCGGGTCTCCCAGACCCTAACATCAGCCTCCTTCTCTTTCTTCCCATCCTCCCATGGCCGTGTAACACAAAAAAAGAAAACAACAGGAAGGTGGACACCAACTGAAAACAACAAAGGGAATAGCAAACAACAAGCAACTAATCATCGGTAAACGACAACAGAACGAACAAGGAGTGGAACAGACAGTGGAGAAACAAAAAAAATGTCAAAGGAAAGGGAAATAGACCCTGTGCAACAACCGTGGAACTCGCAGCTCCTTCAATCAAACTTCGGACTCAAGCAGTCCTCTCGCCACGGCACTCACACCTCAACGTCGGCAGTCTCCTGCGCTCGCAAGAATTCTTCTAAAGCAGCCGTTTCTTCCAGCGCCTCTGTAGGTTCCCAAGTGGGATCTCGCCAACCAACCCATTTCACCAAGTACTGGGCTGGTTCGTCTCTCGTGGCTGGCCGGTGTTCCAGGATCTTCTCGACTTCGTATTCCTCAAAGCCATCGATCTCGACTGGTCCGGGGCTCGATACGTGCGGGTCTTGTGAGGGCCAAGGGTCGTTCGGGTGGTATTTCAATCTGTCGGCATGAAACACGTCGTGTCCTCTGGCACCCTTCAGGTCAAGACGGTAGCTGTGGGAGCCTACAGCCTCTAAGACCTGGAGCTTCTGGTATCTTGGCCGGAGTCGCTTGCCTGGGCCTTCTTGCTGCACAGTATGGGAGCTTTTTGCCAACCAAACCCAGTCGCCGGGCTGGAAACGTCGATGTGGTTGTCTGTGTCTGTTCGACTGTTCCTCCATAGCAGACTTGGCGGCGCTGAGAGAGGCTTTGGCCCAATCCGTGTGGTCTGCCAAGCTCTTCAGGATTCTTGTTGCTTGAGCTATGGGACTCGTGTTGGCTGCAACGGGGGCTGCTAGGGGGGCAATGGCGTCGGGCTGCAGCTCAACCAAGTCAGGACTATAGCCGTGGGACAACGTGAACGGGGACGTCTCTGTTGAAGCCGCTGGGGCTGCGTTCAGGGCAAACTCCACAATTGGCAGGCAGTCTAGCCAGTCTGAGCGGTCGTGTAGGAGTTTGGCCATCTTTGTCTTCACCTCAGCATTTGTCCTCTCAGTGGCCCCGTTGGTCTGTGGGTGGTAAGCGGTGGACAGACGACGATCGATCTTCAGGGTGGTACAGAGTCGTTTCCAGAACATGTTGGCAAATTGGCGGTCAGAAGCAATGCTGTTAGGAAGACCATGGCGAGGGTAGTAGACTTCCAAGAAACGGCTGGCAAGATACTCGATATCCAGGCTGCGGCAGGCTATAAGGATGACACCCTTGGACAGATGGTCCACCACCGTCATGACGTGCTTGTAGACTTTTCCTTCCTTCTTGCACGGCGGGAGAGGGCCAATCAGATCTATGCCAATGTCACGCCAGATGCGGTCAGGTACCGGAAGGGGCTTCAGGAGACCTTGCTTGAGCTGGCGCATGACGTTCGTGCTACCGCAGATTTCGCAGTTGCGGCAGAACCGTTTGACATCCGCTGTGTAGTGCGGCCAGAAGTAAGTCTTGGAAACTTCCTGACACATGATTCTTTGGCCGGGGTGGACTAGTGTCACGGAATCGTGAATCTCTTGTAGCAAGGCTGTCCTCAGAGGTTCCCACTGGGGTACCCACAATCTTGATCTGTATCGCAGTCGACCTTCGGAGTCCAATGAGCATTCGGACAGTGACACTCGCCAATTAGTCTTCAAGCTGTCTGGCCATTTGGGCGCCTGAGAGGCAACCACTGCGCATGCTGCCGCATAGTCAGAGTCGGCTGACAATGCTTGTTCCCACAGTGTACTGAGGGCTTCCTTACGGAACGGGGATGGCAGTGTAACGCGAGCAGATCTGACTTTCAGGGCACCGTCGGGCAAACACTGGAGGAGCTGTTGGTTGCGAGCTTGTAGGCGGGGATCATCGGGACCTGAAGGCATGTGAAGACGGGAGAGAGCATCGGGCAGTGGGGACAGTTTCCCGGGACGGTGTTCCAGTGTTAGGTCAAACTCGCTTAGCAGGTTAGCCCAACGAGCTTGCCTCTCTGTTAACTGTTGCGCAGAGGTAAAATGCAACAAGTTCTTGTGGTCTGTTAACACTCGGATGGGTCCCTGGGCGCCACGTAACTCTCCTCTCCACTCTTTCAGGGCTCGGACAATTGCCAACATTTCTTTGTCATGGATCTCATAGTTGGACTCGGCAGGAGACAGCTTCTGGCTGATGTAGGCACATGGAAACAGGCCATCTGGATGCTGCTGCAATAGGACAGCTCCAGTGCTGTAGCCTGAAGAGTCAGCTTCGACAGTTGTTGGCAGAGAGTGGTCGAAGAGGCGCAAGACGGGCGAAGCACAGAAGAGATCTTTGAGTGACGAGAAGGCAGCTTGGCATTCTGGAGACCAGACGAAGGGAACTAGGTGACCAGTCAGTGAAGTGAGAGGGACGGCTACTTCGGCAAAGTTCTTGATGAACGGGCGGTAAAAATTGGCAAATCCTAGGAAGCCACGGAGCTCTTTCTTGGAACTGGGTACGGGCCAGTCTTTCACTGCTTGCACCTTGGCAGGATCCATTGTTGCTTTTCCAGGCTTGATGATGTAGCCCAGGTACTTGACTTCTTGTACACCGAACTCGCACTTGTCGATGTCAACCGTCAGTCCGGCCTTCACGAGCTTGGCTAGGACGTGGTTAACTTGTTCCTTGTGCTCGTCGAGGGAGCCATCGGTGTACACTAGGATGTCATCAACGTAAGCAGAACAAAACAGGTCGAGGTACTCTTGCAATACGGAATTCAGGAAGCGTTGGAATTGGGCAGGAGCATTGGACAAACCAAACGGCATCACGTTCCATTCAAAGGAGCCCAGGCGCGTACGGAAAGCGGTCTTCCATTCGTGGCCTGGCTCGATACGGATATTATGGAACGCTGCAACGACGTCAAGCTTAGTGAACCACTTTGAACGGCTGATTTGGCGTAGTGTTTCCTTGAAGTTGGGTAACGGGTATCTATCCTTCTTCATCAGCTTGTTCAACAGACGGTAGTCCACGCAGAATCTAAGTCCACCGCCAGGTTTCTTGACGAACAGGATGGGGGCAGCAGCAGTGGAACTACTCATTCGAATGAACTTCTTGTTCAGTAGGTTCAGTAACGTTTGGCGCAGTACTATCAACTCATCGTGGGAAAGGCTGTACAGTGGTCCCCAGGGAGCTTCCGAGTCAGGGACAGTTAGATGAATCTCGTGGTTCATCCCGGGACGCAGCGGCGGGAGGCGGCGCGTGTAGAGTGCTTCTGGGTCAAAAGCAACAACATTCTGTGGGTCTATCCAACTGGGAACCTTTTCCTTCCAGTCATCTGTAACAGGCTCGTTCTCTCGGGCCAACTTTTCCAATGCTTTGTTGATATCCTGTATGCTCGCAGCAAAGACCTTCAAGTCCTGGTGCAAGATCTTGCTGACACGTGCAGCTTTCAATTCCGTAGGGGTGTCCAAGTTCCGAATGGTCGAAACAGAGCGAGGGACGGAGAAGTGGGGGAGCACCAAACGGTGCCGGTTGCAGTCTATTAGGGCGTTGTGGTGGCTCAGCCACGGGTATCCAATAAGAAGTTCGTCATCATAAATGTCGGGTACGACAAGGGCAAGGACTTCTTCCCGGAGGCCGCCGAGATCCAGCTCGAAGCGGGCAGCCTGAGTGGCCACAGAAGAAGGTTGGTCATTAAAAGGTTTTAGGGAAAGGGAAGTTTGCAGCGCAGAACAAGGTAGTTTCAATCGTTTCACGAGGGCCTGGGATATGATCAAGGAGACTGTATTTCCGGTATCGACTAAAGCTACTGAGTTGTGAGAGCCGTTGATTACAACGTCAACAGATAAGGAGCCTCTCACAAGCAAAGGGGACGTTCCCTTCTTGTTCTTACCCCTCCGGGGGCGACTGTCACCGGAGGGTCTCAGTTTTCCGACTGAGCAGTGGGCAACTGTACGACACCGAAATCGGCATCCAGGTCATCGTCTAGCTGCGGCGGCGTGGGCACGTGTACACCGCGGACACGGGCAGGAGGCGCGTTCCGGTTGGGAGGCACATCGTAGGGGCATTCCCGTACAAAGTGACCTGAGGCGCCACAGCGGATGCAGAGGCCAGCGCGACGACGTCTCTCTCGTTCCTCTTCACTCGCCCAGCGGGCAGTGCGGCGGGCAGCAGGCGCACGAGTAGGCTGGGGGGCAACGCGACGGGTTCGTTCCCAGTCCATGGCGTCGGGATGGCGGTGGGCAGCGGGGGCGGACGGGTAATAACCGGAGCGGCGGCCAGAAGTCGACTCGGCATCGAGCTTACGCTGCCGCAGTTCCTCGGCAGCTAACACGACCCGGTCTAAGTACTCCGAGAAGACCCGGGGAGGGAACGAGTTCGCCACGTATTCCCGAATGGGCGTGTCGAGGCTGTCCTTCAGCCACCTAATCTTCTGTGAGTCCGCCGCGTCCAGAGCTTTGGCGCGGGTCAGCAGGTCCTCAAACTCCTGCAGATGGACCTCGATCCTTCTGCCTCTCTGCTTTAACCGCGAGAGCTGGTCTTGTGCCTTATCTACGGCAACTTTGTCCTCAAACGCTCCCTGCAGCTCTTGAAGGAACCGGTCGCAGGAAACGGGGCCGTCGTCTGTTAGTCGGGTCTTGATTGACCGCATGCGGCTGCGGGCCAAACCCTCGGCCTGGGCATAGATCGAGACGATGAAGTCTCGGTCGGCCACATGGCCACGCTCGCAGTGCCATATTTCCAGGACCTGGTCGAACCAGGCGTCAAATTCCTCGGGCTCGGTGGAACTCAGCGAGGGAATCTTGTAGCGCAGTTTTGCGCGACCATTCTCGTTACCAGCCGCTGAGGCGGCGGCGGCAGCAGCAGCGGTGGCGGTAGCAAGCGCTGCTTGGGAGGCTTGGGTTTGGGCGGCTGCCTGCTGGGCGGCTTCGCTCTGGTTCTCCAGCATAGCCAGCATCTTGGCAAACTTGCTCTCCAGCTTGGCGAACCGTTGAGCATATTTGTCCTCAGTGCTGTCGACACTGGGGACAGGGGAGCTTGCGTAAGCGGCCCGCATGTCGTCGGTGGTGCGGCCACTCATGTTGAGAGTTTGTGTAACAGTAAAAAATAATGTGTGATGAAGATTGATAACGGGTTTGGGGAAAATAAACGATAAGACTGTTGAGAACTGTAGGGGCAATGCAATCTGTAAAAGCTGTATCTGTACCTGTGGCTGTAAAGAACTGTAGAACTGTAGAACTGTAGGGCTGTAGCGAAAAAGAAGATCGCAATATGATGTAAGGGGCCAAGTCGTAAAAGGACGTAGAAGGGCAGAAACAGATATATTGCGATGGAGAGAAGAAGAAAGAACTAACTAAAACTAGGAGAGAGCAGCAGCTCTTTATACTGCCTGGGTAGAACAACTGAGGCCTACCTGATTGACCCAAACGTGGTGAGTCATCGGGCGTTCGGATCAAGGCCGGTTGGGCCACTTGTATTCGGACCGTCAGTAGTCGGGCCTTTGCGGACTCGGACCACCGACACTCGAACCACCGTTGCTCAAGCCACACCGGCTTCAACTCGGGCAATCAGGCAAAGCCTTGACCCGGGTCTCCCAGACCCTAACACCCTCTGACGACGATTCTTCCTTCCACCACAGCTTCCGAGAAGACAGCATACTACCAGAAGTCCCCGGTGAGCCAGAGGTTTTCCACGAAGCAACAATGGCTCACAATAACGAAATGCAGGGACTCCCCAACTCCGCCCCCGCGACCCCAGTGGTTGTGCGAAACACCTCCTCCGACCTCCGCCCGGTCCGTTATGACCATACGCGGCCTGATCTCTACCCAACGTACCGGTCATACGTGGAGATGAAGTACCGCTACGACCACAGTCACTTCAACGGCGCAGGAGGGTTCATTCTGCACTGTTACGGTCTGTTAGCCGACAATGCCTTGCTCCAGGCACAGACCTACATTGCCCGCATGAGCCGCGATCCATCGTTGGAGAACGTGGATAAGTTCCTGGAATTCTTGGACAGCTGCTTCGAGGACACCTCAGCTTCCCGTCGTGCACTCTTGGAGCTGCACACCCTCAAATGCCGAGGTGCCTCTGCTCCGGAACATTTGGCTCGGGTCAGTCGGTTGATGCAGATCGCTGGCTGCTATAGACTGAGCCACGAAGAGCGCATAATGAATCTGAGGCGCACCCTCCCCGGGCAAGTGATGTCTGCCCTGGCTGGTTTCCCAGACCCCCCAACCTACGAACAATACGCACAACAGGTGCTTAATGCCTGGCAAAAACTCGACGAGTGTCGGCATGCCCACCCTCCGAGGAACCCTGCCCGGACGTCCCAGTTCCGCAATGTCCCGGCACAACACTCCCCTGATGCCATGGACTGGGCGCCCACCCATAACAGTGCCCCCCGTCGTGCCAAGTGGGTCTCCAAGGAAGAACTCCAGTCACGAAGAGCCAGAGGACTGTGCCTCCGTTGTGGCGCTGGTGGCCACATGTCCCCTAACTGCCCATTCGAGCGTGCCCGCCCCCCGGTACAACAGAGTGTTCGCGCAGCCACGAACCTCCCTCCTCCTGTACTCGAAGAAGAGGGCGAAGAATATTACGAGACCGCCGAGGAGGACTCGGGAAACTGATCGCCTCTGCCCCAAGTCGTGGTCAGAGGCCCAAGCAGGTTTTCAAAGACGACAAGGCTGCTGTGAAGGAATGGGAAGAGTTGAATAGATCTATTACCAACACATCAATTCAATTAGATGCAGTGATCAACAACACTTGTCCCGTGATTGCATTGATTGACACCGGTAGCGCTTCCCCCTCTATGATCAGCAGTGACCTTGTAAAGAAATGGAAACTTGATACGCTTTTCAGTTCGCGTCCCAGAACGCTGGTACCATTTAATTCAAAGAGTACCGTCACGGTTGACCGACTAGCCGTGTTTAAAATTGACATATCGGGCCACATAGAAAAACATGTGGCGTGGGTAGTACCAAAATTAGCCGAAGACATCCTGATCGGATACCCATGGCTCAAGAAACAAGGGGCAAGGATAGACTGTGAAGCCGACACAGTTAGATTTAAATCCGGCATTGTCGCTCGAGGAAAGGCGACGACAAACCATACCTTCCGCTCTACCATGGTACGAATAAACAGAGCGAGCACCTTCTTCCGCGCCGCCAAGAGAGATAAGCTGCGGGTTTTTGCAGCTTCAATCGAAGATATCAATAAAGCCTTGGCCCGTTTGGAGAAAGATAGAGTACCAGCCAACCCCAGAGAGTGGAAAAAGAAGATCCCAGCTTGGATCGAGCACGACAAGGTCAAGGTGTTTGATCCAGACGCACAATTTGCTAAAAAGATGCCTCCCCGCCGGCCTGGCCAGGATCATAGGATCGAGTTGACCGTGCCCGACGAAGAAGCTCCATGGGGCCCCCTTTATAGCATGACCAGAGAAGAACTCGTGGTTCTTCGCCAGACGCTTCTTTCATTGCTGGAAAAAGGCTACATTCGCCACAGCCAGTCCACTGCTGCTGCTCCCATCCTATTCGTGAAAAAGCCTGGTGGCGGCCTCCGCTTCTGTGTAGATTATCGTGCACTAAACGCGACTATGAAAAAGAATCGGTACCCACTCCCAAACATCAGCGAGACCCTAGCTAATGCTTCCAAAGCTAAGTGGTTTACGAAACTCGACGTTGTTTCCGCGTTTCATAACATCAGAATCGCCGAGGGAGATGAGTGGAAGACCGCTTTTCGAACGCGACAAGGCCTTTTTGAGTGGAACGTCATGCCTTTTGGTCTGGCCAACGCGCCTGCAGAGTTCCAAAGTTTTGTGAACAGTCTGCTACGCCCATACTTGGATGTGTGGTGCTCTGCCTACGTCGATGACATCTTGATTTATACCGACGGCACGTTAGAGGACCACTACGAGAAGGTCAACTTGGCTTTAGCAAAGGTTCTGGAGGGCCAACTGACAATCGACATTGATAAATGTGAGTTCGCGGTATCGAAAGTGAAGTACCTGGGATACATCCTTGAGCCCGGCAAGATTTCAACCGACCCAACCAAAGTCTCTGCAGTGTCGGACTGGCCAACGCCCAAGAAGGTCAGGGACGTTCGAGCCTTCCTCGGTCTATGCAATTTCTACCGCACCTTTGTCAGAAATTTCACTACTCTAGCGACTCCCTTGCTACAGTTGACAAAGAAAGACCAGGCCTTCCAGTGGGGCGAAAAGGAAGAAGAGTCCTTCCAGGCTCTAAAAGAAGCATTCACCTCGACCCCTGTCCTCTGCACGCACAATCCAGATCTGCCAACTGTTGTTGAGACAGACGCGTCTGGCTACTGTCTCGGTGCAGCGCTTCTACAGACGCAGCCCGATAGATCAACTAGGCCTTGTGCTTATTTCAGCCGCAAAATGACTGCCGCCGAATGCAACTACCCGATCCACGACAAAGAGCTGTTGGCTGTTGTCTGTGCCCTGAAGGAATGGCGTGGCGAACTCAAGGGCCTGAAGGAGACGTTTACCATCGTCTCAGATCATAAAAACTTGCTGCATTTTACCAAGTTGCAGCACTTGTCCGAACGCCAAGCTAGATGGTACCTGACCTTGAGCGAATACAACTGCACCATCGTCCACCGTCCTGGTAAACTCTCCCCTCTCCCAGATGCTCTCTCTCGCCGCGACACCCCAGACAACACGAATGACGCGCGCTACAACGACCGACTAGCCACTATCTTGCACCACGACGGTAACGGCCTGAAAGTTTTCTCGACACAAACCACCAACACGCCAGAAGCCCCTTCTACCCCCGAACTTCCGCCTGCCTTACGGGAACTCTGGTCTGATGCCTGTGCTGCCGATGATGAATACGCCATTATCCATAAAGCGTTGACAGATGGACTGTCACAGTGGCCCGAAACAATCAGACACAAGTTGAGAGTCAACATTTCCGACTGCTCTTTGGACGCCAAATCCGCTATTCGATTTCGGAATAAACTATGGGTACCTACTAACGAGCCATTGAGAACCGCCATCCTACAGAACATTCATGACTCGCCCATGATGCTGCACCCCGGAAAGAACGTCATGCAAGTCGAGCTGTCTAGAGAGTTTTTCTGGCCCCGCTACGTCGAAGATATCCGCCGTTTCTGCCGCAACTGTCAAATTTGTGGTAGTTCTAACATTCGTCGCGACAACAAGGACACCACCCTCAAAGCCTTGCCAATTCCCGACCAGCCTTGGGCCGAGATTGCCATCGACTTTATCGGACCTTTGGAACCAGCACAGAAAGGCGGCATCACCTACACCCACGTCCTAACTGTTATAGACCGTCTATCCAAGGGCGTCATCCTTATTCCCGCCGACGCCCTCGACATGGAATCTGTTGCAGATATGTTCTTCCACCACTTTTACCGACACCACGGCATGCCAAAATCTATTTTGTCTGACCGCGAATTTGTCAACGCAGCTTGGCGACACCTCTGCAAACGCCTAGAGATCGAAAGGCTAACCACAACAGCTTACCATCCGGCTACCAATGGAGCTGCAGAGAGGATGAACGCTGAGATCAAAGTCAAACTTGCCAAACTCAGCGCTGAAGGCCCCGCCTGGCTCAATCTACTGCCCATGGTCGAGTTCAGCATCAATGCCACCCCATCTTCTGCCACTAATGTTTCACCTTTCTTCTTGTCTCACGGCTACCACCCACGAGTCTTCGCCGCACCACCATTGCCTGTCGAACCCGACAATAACGGTCCACTCGGACAGGCTGAGAGGGTCATCCAACGCCTGAGAGACGCCCAGAAATGGGCCCACGCCAACCTTTCTCTGTCACGAGCGGAGATGGAGCAACGCGAGAATGAACACCGACGTCCTGCACCAGATTTTCCTACAGGCTCATACGTTTGGCTCACCCTACGCCCTGAACAACAAGGCTCAGGCCTCGGCAGGAAACTTAGAGCAAAATACCAATACTGCAAAGTGTTGGAACAAGTTACCCCTCACACTTATCGTCTTGAAGTACCGGGTACAACTGCTCACGACGTCTACCATGCCGATCGCCTTCGCTCAGCTGCCAACGACGCTTTCCCTTCCCAAAAGACTCACGACGATCGACCAGCACCTATGGAAGTCATCAATGGTGAAGAATACTGGGAGGTCGAAAAGATCCTAGGCGAACGCACTTCTAACGGTGTCAAGCAAGTCAAAGTCAAATGGAAAGGCTACGTCAGACCTGGCTGGGAACCAGTCGACCTTCTGGTCGATACCGACGCCTACAAACTATGGCTCAGCCAAAAAGGAACCAAAACGACGCGCAAAAGGAGGAAGAGAGGCTGATGTTGGGGTTGCACCCTTAAGGACCGACGGAAGCCCGACACCAACACTAACGGCGTATCCTCGAAGGACTAGTCCGGCGCTGGTACGGCAAAACTAATGCCAGACCAGAACCAAGACTAACGGCACTTCCTAGAGGAACTAGTTGTCGTCGCCGCCGATCGTCGGTTGCCTCCCTTTCCAACAGGATAAATAGTCGCATTGTTTCTACACCATTTAGAGAGTTTAGTTTTGATTCTTCAATTCGAGATCTTTGTCCCTCTGTGTCCCTTTCTGTGAAGATCCAGCTTAGCGTAATCACACCTTAACAGCTCGTCGCGGGACATGCTGTACAAGGGACCCCACGGGACTTCGTTCTCTCGCCCTTGTTTGTCTTTCGTCAGGTTGATAGCGTGGTCTATTCCGGGGCGGTTCGGGGGTTGGTCGTCCTTTTCGTCGTCTAAAAACACTTCTGCCAAGTGTTTGAGTTCGCTAGGCAGTCGTTTGTCGATCTCTTGTAGGGTAACACGAGGTTTTACTTGCAATGCCTTGTTGATGTCTTCGATGGTGGCAGCAAAAACCTCTATGTCTTCATTCTTTTTCTTGCTGCGCCGGATTTCTGCAGCAAAGACGGATGCCATCACCATGCTCGCTTTTGTGGTTGTTATATGGGCGTCGAGCCATCCTTTTTCTCTCACAACTTGGGCATCTTCTTCGCTTCCGAGGCGTATGACTCGTTCTTTCGCCAGGTAGACAACGTCATTCCTTTCCATCCAGGGTTTTCCCAAAATCATGTCGTATGCTAGGTTCGGGATGACGTACCCGAAAATTCTTTCTGTCCGGCCGTCAATATCTAGATCGCAGAACGCCATCTCTGAGATCCATCTTTTTTTTTCGTCGTTTTCGGCTAACTTGAGTTCCCGTCTTCTTATCGGGATGCGCTGGAGCCCTTTCTTTCTCACCAAAGTCTCGTTGAACGCCGATGTTACAAGGCATCCACTGTCAAATAAAGCATCACAGTAAAAGGAATTGTTAATAAATGCTTCAATTAGGAACGGAGTGGAGTGTAAATCTTTAAATACATCGAGCGGAACATCGCAATTGTTGGGGCTCTTCTTCTTATGACCCTGGGGGCGACTTTTCCCAGAGTCTACTCTTTTTCCTCGTCGTCGGAAAGGTCATCGGCCACATCATCCATCGATTCGGGGGCTTGTTGGATTGTCGTGCGGTTCACTCTTGCGGGCGCACGGGCCGGGGCAAACTTGGGGCATTCGAAGGATCGGTGGCCCTTGGCAAGACAGCGGAAACAAGCGTTGCTGGATCTAGCGGTTTCTATCTCCGCCGGGGTTCTCCAAGGGGCGCGGGACTTTCGGGGGCGTTGTCCATAGTTGTTCGAGGCGCGGCCTTGGAGGGCGTTGACACCTGTCATCATGGTGTCTCCGTCGTTGTCGATTCGCGTCTGCTGATTTGCGACACTTGGGGTCACCACTTCGGCGAACCTTGCTCCACCTCTAGTTTTCGCGTACCACGTCGAGGTCTTGGACGTGTCCTTCGACCGGTATCCTGGCAACGCTTCCACTCGGCCAGCCACCGTCTTCACCTTCTCAACCCAACGCGGGTAATCATCGTTGGGGAGGTTTTTTGCCGTGAGGTGTACCTGTAACGTTTGGTTGATAGCGGAATTCAGGTACATGATCTTCACACGGTCTGGCCAATCTAAACCTCCACAAAGGCCAACTTGATGCTCGAAATCCTGCAAGAACGATATAAAACTCTGATGGTTTCCCATCTGCATGGTCAAAAGCTTTTGACCCGCCTTCTGAATAGCCTCCTTGTCTTCGAATTGGTCATGGATATGGCCAAGGTAGGCGTCCCAATCCCAACCATGAGTGGCTCCGTCAGTGAACCACTGTTCAACTCTGGCCTGTTGCTCTGTGGGAATGGCCATGAAAACACTTAGGCAAATTGCCTGGGAGGAGCCAACGACTTGTGATTCGATCTGAGCTCGGGCCTTCAACTGTTTGAAGAATCGCGGGAACGACGCTGTCTTTCCGTCCCACTCCGGCCATTTTGCGTTGTACCGATGGTCGATCATCGGGGCGAAGGGGCCCGGGGTACGTACTGGCGCCGGGGTAGGGGCTACCGGGGCAGGTGCAGGTGCCGGGGGGGCGGTTGCCTGTAACAGGACTTGGCTTCGTAGCAACATCTGGATCACTCTCAGTTGCTCCGGAGTGAACACCTCCAATCCTGGGGTGTCTGAACTCTGCTGTGGGGGCGCCTCGGCTTGTTGCCGGGAGGGGCCAGGCTGGTCAAGCGCAAGTCCAGCCAGAACATCTTCCATCTTGTCGTTACTCATTCTGGCTCGACGGCGTATAGGGGACGCGTTGTCTTCGGATGCGGACCAGAATGAGGGCGAGGGTGGCTGTACGGGGCTTGTACTGCGGGGGCTTGATGTGATGCCGTACTTCATTCGTCAAGTATGGCACGGTAGGAGGGTGATGAAGTTTCCTCACAAACTTCTAAGAAACAATAGGGGGTGATGAAGTTTCCTCACAAACTTCTAAGAAACAATAGGGGGCAATGAAGTTTCCTCACAAACTTCTAAGAAACAATAAAGGATCAAAAGATAATATGTGAGCGGTTCACTAAGTACAAGAGAGTCTTGCAGTTATGACCAGAATGCTGTTTATTATCTTTTGATGGAGAGAAAAAGGAAGAAGAAAGACTAAACTAAACAGCGGATTTGGGTCTACTATATAGACATTTTTGTGCTTACAAATGCAAGTTCCCGATCGGCTCAATATCCCTCCGTGAGCTCCTTATGTCCGAGTTTTCGGCGATAACTCGAGGTTAGCTCCGATCCCGTCAGAATCCCTCAGTTTCCCTCGGAACACTTCGGACCTTTTTGCATCCTGCCGGATTAGGCGAATCCTACCCACGGACCTCAAGTCCGACCCGGTCCGAGCTCTCCGAAGCCTCCGAAGAGTTGCCGAAGTTCATCCGAAACCTTGTCCAAATTCGGTGAAACGACCTGCATTCGAAAGCACTGGATCAGCTCTGTCTGATCCAACCACGGGTTCTCAACCCGTAACAACGGGTGTTGCTCCACTTTTATTGTACAGGGGTCATAGGGCTGGTTGCCCTGGTGGGGCGCACACAACTGGATTGTCGAACGCCTATAAAGCAGAGCCAGTTCCCCCATCTTTAGTTTGGATTTTCTTCTTCCTTTTCTTTCTTTTCTTCCCTATGTTAAAGATAATAAACAGCATTGGACCTAACTATGAGTTTTCTCCGTACTTAGACAACCCGTCACATATTATCTTTAACATCACATTTTTTTTATCTTAGAAGCTTGTGAGGAAGCTTCACTACCCCTTGTTGTCTTAGAAGCTTGTGAGGAAGCTTCACTACCCCTTGTTGTCTTAGAAGCTTGTTAGGAAGCTTCATGACCCCTTGTTGTCTTAGAAGCTTGTGAGGAAGCTTCATTACCCCTTATGTTCTCTTAGAAGCCTGCCGTGAGATAGCATACTTTAACGATGAACGACAAAACAGAAGATGTTCTGTCCGGGCTACCCCGCGACTCCCAACAGGAGCAGCCCACCAATACCCCAGGATTAGAAGTATTTACGCCTCAGCAACTCGCAATAGTCCAGATGATACTACAGAACCACGCGAAACTACAAGCCCCGGCTCCTCCCGCGCCTGCACTTGCCCTACCACCTTCACAACCGATGATTAACCACCGCTACAACGCACCGTGGCCAGAGTGGGATGGAAAGCTTTTGTCCTTCCCCAGATATTTTAAACAGTTGAAGGTCCGCGCGCAAATCGCAGCTCACGTCATCGGGTCTTCCCAAGCAATTTGTTTCAGCATTTTCATGAGTATTCACGCTGAGCAACAAGCGAGAGTAGAACAATGGTTCACCGATGGCGCCATACACAATTGGGATTGGAAGAGTTTTCTTCAGCACATCAACGACCAGTTTGAAGACAAGGACGCGATCCAGAAGGCAGGCCAGAAGCTCTGCGCTATACAGATGGGAAGTCACCAGAGTTTTGTGTCTTTCCTACAAGATTTCGAGCACCAATATTACGGATAGGGCCCAAGGAAACCATTAGGGTTCTAGAAAGCCAACGACTCGGGACAATGATAGGTTCCAGAGGTGGACAGTCAGGCCTGCGCGGATATACGGCCGGGAGGAGAGGATAGAACTCTCTAGGTCGTATGGTCGGTTTGAGGTAAAGAGGCACACTCAACTAATTGATCTTATAACACACGGAAGGGAATAAACAATCACAGGAACACTGAGGTAACGAAGACGACAGAAGGTACTGATGCAATGAAGGCTATCAAGAAACAAGTGATGATTAAAGATATAGTACTAAAGAAGAAGGTACTATCGAAGAAGTGATACTATAACTAGTATACAAACAAGAATGGCAAAAGGGGTGTATGTGATTGTTAAGCTTGGGGAGCAAGAGCTAACCTGATCATACAGGGTAGAAGGCAACGCTATTTAAGGCGTTGTAGATTCTGACAACAAAGATCTTCCCAAGCTAGAACCAAATCACAGATAACCGAAAGTGGGGACATACGTAACTCAACGTTACCAGACGCTACTATCGAACCGGATGTTAGTTCACGAGATAAACCAACACGGCAGCAGCAGAACTGAAAATCCCTCAAGACACCCAGGCAACGATATGTCGCGTTACAGCGATATCGGCCTAACAGGTGTGGACCCCACGCTCAAACGCTGTTGACACAAAAGGAACGAGAATAGCAGTCAACTCAGAATAAGCTGCATCAACTGCAGAGTATCGAGTTACCTAATAGCGATGATCTAAAGTGTGCAAGCCGGCCACACCCGAGTAGATAAACCGGAGTGACACCTCAAGGTTACACAGACCACCAAGTGGTATAACTATTACGGATAGGGCCCGAAGAAAGGATTAGGGTTCCGGGTACAGCCAACGACTCGGGACAATGATAGGTTCCTGAGGTGGACAGTCGGGCCTGTGGAGGAAGACGTCAGTTAGACAGAGTGCTAAGACGTATGGTCGGTTGAGATGAAGAGGCAACACACAACTTAGATGGCTATTCTGAGAATAGAGCGGCACAAAGAGGAAGGAGGAGGAACAATCACACACTTCAAAGAAGAAGAAAGGTTGAACTGCAAAGAAAGCAAGAACAGAATGGTATAAAGAAGAAGAAGAAGGTAAGCAAGTGCATGTGATTGTTAAGCTTGGAGAACAAGAGTAAACCTGATCAACTCAGGGCAGGAGACGACGATATTTATGTTGTCGGCGCTCCTGACAAAACTCTGTCTTCCCAAGCTAGAAACAATCAACATCTAACTATGAACAAAAGATAAGTCTCGTGTAAACAAGACGTAACAGGTTCGTAACAATCGAACCAGATAACAACCCCCACCTAAGCACGCAATGGCAATTGCAACAAGAAAACTCCGCAGCAGCAGAACAACGTCTATCAGAGCACCCGTGCTCAGCACATCCCACGACAACCTCATATCCGTTGATCAACTCACGATCTACACAGACCAACCTGTGCCATAAGCGCATCTTCATAGGTCGCCGACCTTCGGCGTTGTGGAAAAGAAGAGTGGGGTAGGTCTCATGCATAACCCTTAGCATGAGCAGTGTCAGGATGGCTATTCATGACAGTAGCCCCCCTTTTTATGACTGATTTCCACAGCAGTACTAAGATCGTCTGGCGTTAGGCATCCTCTTGTAGAATTCTGCAACCTTCTCAGGTGCATTGGCTAAATGGTCCAGAGGTTCCCAGGAGGGTCCATCATGTTCATAGCCCTCCCAAACTACTTGATATTGCAGAGGGCCACGCGAAGACACGCCTATAATTTCCTTGACCACAAATTCTTCCTCGCCATCTACTATGACGGGAGGAGGAGGAGGGTTTTTCTGGCCAGGAAGAGGATCCGACGCACATGGTTCCAGCAGACAAACGTGGAAGACGGGATGAACCTTCATAGTGGCAGGGAGTGCCAACTCGTAGGCATGCGAAGACACCTTCCGTAGAATCTTAAATGGGCCAAGCTTCTTGAAGTCCAACTTCTTTGAAGGACGAGTAGTTCGAATATTTCTACTCAAAAGCCACACTAAGTCCCCTTCTCGAAGGAGAGGGGCGGAAGATTTGTGTCGATTCGCGTACTCGGTCATCCGCTCACGGCTCCACGTAATTTCAGTCTTTAAAAACTGACAAATGTTGTCAAGCTCTTTAACAAAGTTCCGCAACGGGCCTTTTTCCACAGAGACTGGGAGCGACTCACGCCCACTTCTGGGGTGAAACCCGTGGTTCGCAAAGAAGGGCGTCAGCATAGTAGAACTGGACTCGGAGTCATTGTAAGAGAACTCCGCCAAGGGCAAAAGATCAGCCCAATTGTCCTGTCTATAGTTGGTGTAACCCCGCAGGTATTGCTCCAAAATAGAGTTCACACGCTCAGTCTGACCATCGGTCTGAGGGTGGAACGCAGTACTCAGATTTTGCTTTATGCCCAACAGTTTGGCTAAAGCCTTGGAAAAAGCCGACGTAAACAGACTACCCCTGTCGGACACAATGTCCAATGGCAGACCGTGGAGCCTATACACTGCTGACAAATAGAGCTTAGCAAAACCTGCAGCATCCAGCGAGGAATCGCAAGGTATAAAGTGAGCCATTTTGCTAAGCCTATCGATGACAACGAGAATCATGTCAAAAGAATTGGAGACCGGCAAGCCGGTGATAAAATCAAGGGACACAGATGTCCACCGAGCTTGCGGAATGGTCAGAGGTTTCAGTAGACCGTAGGGACTATGTCGCGCGGACTTGATCCGTTGGCAGACCTCACAATTTCGGATGTACCGGATGACATCACGACGCATCCCGGGCCACCAGTATTCCCGAACAAGAAGTTCAAAAGTGTTCTTTTGTCCAGGGTGTCCGCTAGGCATAATATCATGACAATTCTTCAATGCACGAACTCGTAGATCCTCGTTCGGCAAATATAGAAGGTCGTTGACAAACAAAAGACCGTCATTGTCAAGCCTGCAGACACTGAGGTCCACATCTGGAGGTTTGGTCGACTGGCCTCGAAGAGCAGAAATAACATCAAGAGCCCACTTGTCCGTGGATAGCGCGATTTTTACCTCGTCTACCAAAGACATGGTACCAATAAAATTTTCAGGGGGAATAATAGGAGCACACAGCTCTTTATCCTCCTCAGAAGAAGAAGAAACGAGGTCTTCGTAGCGTCTGGTCAGGGCATCAGCTCTAGAATTCAAGGAGCCAGGCCTATAAGTGATGACATAACGGTACTCGCTCAGTTCCATAGCCCACCTCGCTTGCCGTCTGTTCATGGCCGGAATTTGCTTAAGAACGGCTAAATTCCGATGGTCCGTCAATACCAGAACAGGTTTTTCCAGACTTTCAACCATGAATCGCCACGACTTTAGAGACTCCACAATGGCTAACAACTCCTTGTCACCTACGCCGTAGTTACACTGGGCAGGATTCATTTTTTGAGAGAAATAGGCCACGGGGTGTAGTAGAAGCCCCTTGTCAGTCGGGTGGTATTGAGACATGACGGCAGATATTACACGGTCAGACGCGTCTGTTTCAATAACAGTGTCCAACAGGTAATCAAAGTGCTTGAGGATAGGTTCAGAGCAGAAAAGGTCCTTCAGGGTGTGAAATGCTGCCTCACATTCAGAGGACCAGACAAAAGATTGCGTCTTTTTAGTCAACTCGAAGAGAGGTGTGCAGATTCTAGAGAAGTCACGGATGAACCTCCTATAGAAATTGGCAAAACCCAAAAAGGACTGGACTCCCTTAACAGTTCGGGGAGCCTCCCACTCACGGACAGCCGCAACTTTAGCGGGGTCCATCTTCAGAGCATCGGCTGAAATAACAAAGCCAACAAAGGTAGTTTCAGTCTTGTCGAATTCGCATTTTTCACCCTTGACAAACAGACTGGCCTGCGCTAATTTTAGCAGGACTTTGCGCACATGAACATCATGTTCCTCTTGGTTCAGAGAGAACACCAGGATATCATCCAAGTAACAGACACAGAATATGTCCAAATACTCCGACAAGACCTCGCTGACATATTTCTGACACGTGGCAGGAGCATTGGTGAGCCCAAACGGCATCACATTGTACTCAAAAATGCCATATCGAGTTCTGAAAGCTGTCTTGTATTCATCACCTTTCTTGATGCGAATCAAGTGGTACGCAGCTCTCAGATCCAGCTTTGTAAAAATGTTTCCCGTAGCCGCCGTGCGCAGTGATTCATTGATCCGAGGCAGAGGAGTTACGTCTTTGATGGTGATATCATTGACGGCTCGGAAATCAACACAGAATCGTAAACTGCCTGGCTTCCTAGCAAAAAGAATCGGGGAAGCCAGCGGCGAAGAGGAAGAGGAAATAAAGCCTTTAGCAAGCATGCCATCTAGATATTTTTTGACAGCCTGCAACTCGAGTGGAGTCATATCGTACAGCGGGGCCTTGGGGTATTTCGCATCGGGAACGAAGTTAATCGCATGATCAATGTCCCGGTGAGGTGGTAGTTGATCAGCACCTTCTCGAGAGAACAGAGGAAGTAGGTCATGGTATTTCTTCGGGATGCGTTCAAGGAGCCGTGCATGCTCTTGTTCCGGAGTTAGGTCCTCCTGATTGAGATAATCCAGGACTTCCTGAGCGGTGACACGATAAATCTGTAGTTTCTCAGCTTTGGCAAAGCGATGCAAAGCCTGAGACGACACCGTCACACAGGAACAAGACACAGCTGACGATTGTGCAATAAAAGAAGGAAGGGGTGAAGTGGCTGAAGCAGGAGCAGATCCCTCAATCTGACTGCCAGCGGTAGAAGCAATATTTTTGTCGTTTTTTGTATAAGAAAAATCAAACGAAGCGCCAGAATCAGTAGAAGCAGTCGAAACAGAAGAAGAAGAAGAAGAAGAATCAGAAGCTGCCACAGCATTGCCATCGGCGGTAGAAGTAACCGATATCTTGAGCGTATTGGAAGGCCAAGAAATTTCCGGGTTATGGGCGTCGAGCCAGCATTTCCCCAGGATGATGTGGTAGCCCCCAAGCTTCGTGATTTGAAAAACCAAAGTTTCTGAATAATTAGGAAAAGAGAGGGACAAAGGAACTTGGTGGGTCACTTTACCCGCAGCAGTTTCACTACCATCAACAACATGGAGCGACTCGGCTCTGGCCTTGAGAACAGTAGGAATCTGATGCCTTGCTATAAATTCAGAATCCACAAAACAAGTTGTTGATCCCGAATCCACCATAGCGTAGGCCTCAATAGAATTATTCACTGTCACAGGAATAACCAGAGGGGGAGAGTTACCATAATCGATAGCATTATCAAGAGAACAAGTGCTGATTCTCAAGAGACCCTCATCAGCAGCGTCAGGGCTAGCCAGGACCAGAGGGGAATGGGTCGGTAGCCCTTCTAGTTTTTTGACGCATCAGGCGCAGGGGCCGTCGAGGGAGCCCGGGTAGAAGTGGAGGGAGAAGGGACAGTAGCTGCGCGAAGAGCAAGGTTGTTTTTGGGGCAAGCCTTTAGCATGTGGTCCTTTGCGCCACACTTCCAACAAACACCCTTTGCCATTTTGCCGTCAGCAGTCTTACGGAAGGGTAGACCGTTGGCATCGGGACCTGCAGAGGTACCCTTAGCTGGCTTGGTGTTGGGGACAGCTTTTTGGGCGCCAGCATTTCTCGAACGAGAATCTTGCTGAAAGGGGACCACACCAGGAGGCGGTTGGATTTTCCCGTTGTTTCCCCGGGTTCGGTTGTTGATCGTATTGTCCAGCGTGTTGCAGAAATTAGCGAACTGATCAAGCGTTCCCTTAGGGGCAGGATAGGTGTTCCAAGCCAGAGCGTCCTGTATGTGGGGCTTGAGGCCTCGCTGAAATAGTGCAATGGTGAAATCAGCGTCGGCCCAACCGAGTTTCTTCAACAGCGTTGTAAAAGCAGAGTGATAGGCAGTACAAGTACCTGTCTGCTTTAAGTCGAAGATCTGCTGGGTCGCAGTCATGCGCCAGTCAGGGTCATCGAAAGCCTCAGCTAACGATTTCATAAAATCGTCGTACGTTTCAAAGTTCATGTGTCCAGTGGCCGGGTCCATCCGAGGCATGGCCCAATCCAGAGCGCCATCTCTAAGGTAGGAGAAGGCAGTCATCAGCTTGCGCTGCTCCGTGCGGTGGTGCTTGGGTGCAGCAGCAAATTTGACCGCAAGTTGCCTCTGGAACGCCTGGAAGCCTTGCTGATTGCCATCATAGGGCACGACATCAAGATGCTTGTCGGCCTCTTTCAACGGATCGGCATCCTCTTCCCGTTTGACTCGGGGAAGAGACTCAAGGGAGTTGAAGCGGGCTTCAGCGCCAGCCTGGAACGCAGCCCAGTAAACCTGAGCCGCATCAGGAACAGAGCCAACGGGGATGGGCGGGGCACCATCGTCGGTGCGCAGACCAGACATGTAAGCCGCCACAATAGCCATTTTGATCTCAGCACTGAACTCCCTAGGAAGGGCACCGAGATGCCAGTTCTCAGGAGTTCGGTCAGGAATCGACAGGAGGAACGTATTGAGATGCTCGATCATTTCGCGAGTGAGGGCCATTGCGAGTTGAAACGTAATAGAGAGGGAAAAATAAATGAGGAGAGAAAAAAGTGCCAAAGAGAGCCAAAGTTGTAATAGCGTCGGGTCTTCAAATGAAGCTTAACAAAATATTACGGATAGGGCCCGAAGAAAGGATTAGGGTTCCGGGTACAGCCAACGACTCGGGACAATGATAGGTTCCTGAGGTGGACAGTCGGGCCTGTGGAGGAAGACGTCAGTTAGACAGAGTGCTAAGACGTATGGTCGGTTGAGATGAAGAGGCAACACACAACTTAGATGGCTATTCTGAGAATAGAGCGGCACAAAGAGGAAGGAGGAGGAACAATCACACACTTCAAAGAAGAAGAAAGGTTGAACTGCAAAGAAAGCAAGAACAGAATGGTATAAAGAAGAAGAAGAAGGTAAGCAAGTGCATGTGATTGTTAAGCTTGGAGAACAAGAGTAAACCTGATCAACTCAGGGCAGGAGACGACGATATTTATGTTGTCGGCGCTCCTGACAAAACTCTGTCTTCCCAAGCTAGAAACAATCAACATCTAACTATGAACAAAAGATAAGTCTCGTGTAAACAAGACGTAACAGGTTCGTAACAATCGAACCAGATAACAACCCCCACCTAAGCACGCAATGGCAATTGCAACAAGAAAACTCCGCAGCAGCAGAACAACGTCTATCAGAGCACCCGTGCTCAGCACATCCCACGACAACCTCATATCCGTTGATCAACTCACGATCTACACAGACCAACCTGTGCCATAAGCGCATCTTCATAGGTCGCCGACCTTCGGCGTTGTGGAAAAGAAGAGTGGGGTAGGTCTCATGCATAACCCTTAGCATGAGCAGTGTCAGGATGGCTATTCATGACAATAACCGTATCATCATACGTCCTTGGAACATTAGCGTGACAAATGGAAGCGGGGTAAGGTGCCAGGCATAACCCTATGCAATGGCAATGGCAAGAATGGCTATTCATGACAACCAAGTTGGCTTATGTGGAGGTTTGGACTGGCCCGACCGCGTTAAGATTTTACACCTGAACTCCGCCATAAACTCGACACTTCAGGTATACCTCACAGTCAAAAACCTCCCCAACGACGACTACCCAAGATGGGTTGAGAAAGTAAAGAGAGTAGCGGGACGAGTGGAAGCGCTATCAGGATATAGTTCCAAGGACCCGTCGAAGACTTTGACGTGGTACAGCCAGAGGAAAGCAGAAACAATGTCCGCCAAAGTTGTAACCCCGAGCGTCGTGGACCAGCAACCGCACCCCGACAATGATGAAGAACACGTGACAATGAGTGTCAACGCCTTCCACACGCCGCTCCCGAGCAATGAATGCCAACGCACCCGTCCCGTCAAACCCCGTGCACCTTGGAGATCTGCAGATGAAAAAGAGAAAGCAAAGTCTGGCAACGCCTGTTTCCGTTGCCTTGCCACGGGCCACCGGTCTCTTGACTGCCCGAAGTTTGCCCCGAGTCGTCGACCAGCGAGAGTGAACCATACAACGATTCCAGAAGTTTCAGAGCCGATGGACGAGATTATCGAGAGTGTTCCACACGATGCGGACACAAGAGTAGACCCAGACGAATTTCGGCCCCTGAGTTTAAAGAAGAGAAGACGCAAGAAGAGAACCGGCACCAACATCGTCCATGCTGATGCAGTCAACCACATGCATTCCACACCGTTTTTGATCGAGACTTTCGTCAACAACTTCTTTTATTGTGACGCACTGCTCGACACTGGATGCTTGGTAACATCAGCATTTGACGAAGGTTTAGTCAAGCGACGGGGTCTCCAGCGTATCCCCGTGAAGAGAAGAGAGCTACTACTTGCAGAAAACGACACGAAGAAGAGATGGATTTCAGAAATTGCAGTGTGCGACATTGATATCGACGGTCGCAAAGAGAGAGTCTACGGTTACGTGATACCGAATTTAGCCTACGACATGATCCTGGGAAAGCCCTGGATGGAGAAGAACGACGTCGTGTACTCCGCGAAAGAGCGAATGATTACCTTCAAGGATCAAGGAGACCGACTTATTGTCCGAGAGAAAGGCTGGCGTGAAGCGCACGCTGGCGCCCCCAAAGCAAGCATGGTGATGGCAGCAGTTTTTGCCGCAGAGATTCGACGAGGAAGGAAGAGCAAACAGAAGCTACAAGTGTTTTCGGCCTCCATTCAAGACATCAACAAGGCCCTCGAAGTGAAAGCCCGCCTCACAAGAGAACAGATTTCCGAGAGACTCCCGCAGGAACTCAAGCATTTAGCACCGATTTTCCTAGACGATGGCGAAGGAGATTTACCGCCCAACCGACCAGGCATCGACCACGCTATAAAGATGAAGAAAGACGAACAAGGACGAGACAAAGAGGTCCCATGGGGCCCCCTGTACAACATGTCGAGAGATGAATTATTGGTTCTGCGCAAGACGCTCGCAGACCACTTAGACAAGGGATGGATTCGTCGCTGTGGTGCAGTGGTATAGCACCTGGCAAGGCTTTTCGGTTGGCTACCGAGAAGTCGTAGGTTCGATTCCTACCAGTGACGCCAATTTTCTACGAGCAGTCAACCTTAACTGGGGCACTTGGGGTTAGTGCTGCTCGTTGGAAATTCATACCAAAAGCTATTCATGTATTTCCTTTCTGTCATAACTTGGGGATTATATTTGTGGGATCTTAGATGTAACTGCCTCCCTGCCAGGGGATTGGAGTATATTATGTATAGTAGCTAGCTTGTTTGAGATTCCGTTAAACCTTGATTCGTGTATAGTATTAATATACACCTCGCCATAACCCTGCCAGGTTCCATGCGAGTAATGAATAAAAAAAAAAAAAAAAAAATTGGACGAGGGCAGATGGGCAGGATAGTAGCGTGGGCGCGGGTGGCGGTGCGCGGAGAGACGGTGGCAAGACACAGGCAACCGGAGTCGACGAAGGCAGAGGTAGAACAAGTTTTATTGAGAACAACATCTATATAGGTACCTCTAGCCCCCATTTCCTCCCGAGCGATCTTCTCTCCTTGGGGCTCTAGACGGCGACGTTCGCCTAGAGCTCTCCATTTCCCGACATGTCGCGGGACGCGGGCGTGGGCACAGGCAGGGGCAGAGCTGGGGTCGGCGCAGCAAGCTGGGGAAGGTTGGTGGAGCGGACAGGGACGGTAGTAGTGGGGACAAAGTTCAGTGGACAGTTCTGGCGCAGATGGCCAGTCTGGCGGCAGCGGAAGCAGGCGCGGTTGCGGCGGAGGCGCTCGCGCTCCTCGTCGGTCAGGGGCTGAAGGGCCGTGGCAGTGACAGTGGGAGTCCAATCCATAGCATCGGGGTGACGAGCAGCAGCCGACGGGGGAACGGAGGAAACAAAAGGGCCAGCAGGAGCAGGGGAAACAGGGTGGGCAGCGTACGGAGAGTAGGTCGTGTTATCAGTGAAAGCGGAGTAGTGGCCGCGGCGGGGACGAGGTAGGAATTGCTCAGCCTTGGAAGCGACGTTTTGCATGCAGTTGGTAAATTCAGGGTACGTCGCGGGGACGTTGACATAGACCATCGCTTGTCGGAGGGCAGGCGCCATGGCGGTTTGCAACTTCGAAATGCGGTTGCGGTCGCCAATGATGTTGGCGTCCTGGAGGACTTTTTCGAAGCGGGGCAGGAACAAGGCGAAGGGTTCAGAGGGTCCCTGGCGCATGTTGTCCAGGTGGAAGAGAGCACGGTCAGCAGCAAAGGGGTCGATGAATATGGAGTCCAAGTACTCCAGGAACTGGTGGGGCCCGGTGTCGTTCAGCAAGCCCTGCTCGAAGTACGCCACGACGAGGTTCTGGGCTTCTACCGTCATACGCGCAAAAAGGTACGCGTATTGCTTGCGGTGGTCACCGATTGACTCGCTGTCCAGTGCAAGCTTGGAGCGGGCACTCAGGGCCCAGACGCGGTAGGCAGAGCGTTGGCCGGAAAACAAGGCGATATCCGGGAGGGCACGCTTCCTCGGTTCGAGGTTTCTTTCCGTAGTTGCAACGGGCACGGGAGCAGCGGGGACAGCAGTGGGGACAGGGGACGCAGGGACGACGGCGGGAGCGGAAGTAGCGGTGGCAGCACGGGCAAAAGCTTGGAGATCGGCGATGGCCTGATCTCGTTTTTGTTGGCCACTGTTGAACTCGTCGCGCAATTGTTGTTGCGCGTGGTCGTGCTTCTCGTTGAGCTGCTGGATGGCTTGCAGCAGATCTTGAAGCGACGGGGCCGCCGGGGCTGGAACAGGGACAGTAGGATCGGACATGGCTGTCGGAGGAGGCTCAGAGTCGAAGAAGACGGTGTTGTTGGAAGTGGTGTCAGAGTCGGGGTCGGTGGTAGGTGCACAGTAGGGCATGTGACGGTGGAACAAAAGAGGAACAGAGAGAAACGATGTACAGGTGGCGGGTGGTAACGAGGAAAAGGTACGAAGACAGGGTAAAAGAAACGAGGACAGTGTAAACAAGGGTAGATCTGTTTCTATTGTAAGGCTTTACGGTCTAAAGGAGAACGCTTTTAGAACAGCAGAAATAAATTAAGAAACAGATAAAGAGAAAAGACTAATGTACAAGAAAACGGGCGGAAACAACACTATCTATATACGCGCGGTAGAGGTATGACGCGTACCCTTGACAACGACGGTGTGCACACGGGTTTGGCAGGCGGTGAGTAACGGCGGTGTGCAAGGCGGTGTGGACGGCGGTGTAAACGGCGGTGAGGGCGGAGCCTGAGCCTACCTCGATCCATAGATCGTTACAGTTACTGCTGCATCTGGTGACACCCAATGGTCCTTGACAAGTCTCATGATCCGAGATTTTAACCTGTCGTCGTCTTCGCCTTGAGGAATGTCTTTTTTTTTTTTTTTTTTATTCATTACTCGCATGGAACCTGATAGGGTTATGGCGAGGTGCAGTAAATCTACACATAGCAAGGTACAATAAAACAACATCCAAACTCCAGCAAAAATCAACGACAAAGGAAATACGTCGTGGTCGACACAGTAATTTGTCCAAAGACACAAGCACCAACTCCTCCTCACTCCTCAACTTCCTCCACTCTCCTCCCACCACTACTTTCTCTTCTCCCCACACCTTCTACCCAGGCCTTCGTGCAAAAACCCGTCTTGCGAACAAACTTCAGCAGCACCTCGGTTCCGTTATTCGTATTGAAGAGCGTCGGGAGATCTAGCGACTTAGGACTCAATGCCATGGCCATCTCTTGACGCTCTGCAGAAAATGCGGCGCAGTGCAGCAGCACATGCTCAACGCTCTCGCTTTCATGTTCTTGACAACGGCGGCACCGGTCCGAGTCCGTCTTCTTGATGAGCAGCAGGTAGGGCAACAAGTTGCCTTTACCCACCTTCATCTGGAAGTACGCCGAGGTTAGCCATCTTGGTCCGGAAACCTTGGGCGCCTTAGCACGGAGAACTGGATCACCACCGATGGTACGCAGGTAGTGCGAGCCGTGGGAGGGACCAGCGGCGGTGTCTCGCTCAAAAGCCCAGAGAGTCTCCCACTTGTCCATGGTAAACCTCCTAACCCTGGCGAAGACACTGCCCAGTGAGCTGAACTTGCGTTCATCATCACTCTCGAGAGCCTGGCGTGCAACCGCGTCTGCAATCTCGTTCCCCACTATGCCCATGTGCCCGGGACACCACATCACCGTGACTGGCGACGTGAATGTACCTAGGACGCGGCGGGCCTGCCACGCGAAGTGGCCGTGCTTGCGGAGCCGCGCAATGGCAGCTTGGCTGTCGACAAACACATAGCAGGGGCGAGCTTGCTTTGTTATTTTTTCTGTTTTGGCGAGGAGCGTGAGTGCCTCCACGATGGCGGCGCTCTCGCAGTCTGCAACCTCCACATCTTGCAGTCGATGACTGACTTTCGTTTTGATTTCACCGGTTTTGGTATCGACCACGCACGCTGCAAGCGAGCACCTGGAGCCTTCTTTGGAGCCGTCCGTATACACGGTGACGGCATCGTTCGGAAGTCTTGACAAGAACTGGGCATGCCTGACGGCAGCGTCCTCCTTGGGTCCAGGGTCGACGACGATGGAGATGCGGTCGGTCAGTGGCGGCTGCCAGGGACTATCCCACTCCTGTCGGCGACGTTCTCGTCTCCACATGCCTGCCACCAATGGCTTCAACTCGCGCATGATGCAGCCGAGTCGAGTCTTGACACTCATGTTATGCCCCAGGAGAGGCAGGTCTGAGTCATCGGGGGCAAGCTCGTCCTTGTCGGGTTGGGACGCAACACGGACGGGATGGTTGCGTTGGAGGCGGAGAGTGCGAGCGGCGTAGGCCATGCGTGCTTTGGCGAATCGAATAGAGGGGGGCGGGAGGCCGGCCTCGACTTCGACGGCGCGTGTTGGTGAACCGCGGAATGTACCTAGGATACGGGCGGCAGCTTGGCTTTGCAGTTTCTGGTATACCCTTTGCAGACTGAGCTGGGGTTTTGACGGGTCATACCAGAGAATTGATCCGTAATCGGCGACGGTACCCACACAGGAGATGTAGAGCTGACGGAGTGCCGCGATGGACAGTCCACGCGTGTTCGAAGCGAGCCGAAGCAAGCCGCGGAACGCGATCTCAGCCTTTTGGGTCCGTGCCTGGACGTGCTGTTTAAACGAAAGTCTGTTGTCGAAATGGAAACCTAGCCACTTGACCATCTTTTGGGGACGCACAGTGACATCACCTACTCGGACAGTTTGGGAGGCCCACTTTGCAGCATCGGTGTAGTGGATGAGCTCAGTTTTGCTCTCTTCAAACTCAATGCCGTAGTCACGAGCCTTGGCCCGCAGCTCCGTCACGAGTTCTTCGAGAAGCGCCGCTGAACGCCTCGGGCTTTTGGACGCCACGGTTACGCTGAAGTCGTCTATATACGACAGCTGAAGTTGTGGTGTGTCGCCGGCCACCCGAGCCACTATATGCCGAGCATACAACAGGAAGAGTAGAGGACTGATGGGGGAACCTTGGGGGATGCCGATGTTAACCGGGGTCATCGGAAACGGCTGACCCTCGATGTGCAGGCCGACAGTACGGTCCTGGAGGAACGAAGCAACCCATTTTCGGAACACCAGGGGAAGACCGAGCTCACGTAAGCTGCGCATCAAGCAGGGCTTTGACACGTGGTCGAAAGCGCCCTTGACGTCAAGGAAGAGAGTGCTTGGAACGAGCTTCATCTCCTTGACCTTCTGCAGGTGGCTGACGTATACGAGAGCGGCGTCCATGGCTGAACGCTGTTTGCGGCCTCCCAGTTGAGTGTCGTCTAGAAGCGAGCTGTCATGGCAATTAGCGAGGTACCCTAAGCGGGTCGCAAAGACTTTCTCGAGCACTTTGCCTAGACAGTTGAGCAGTGAGATGATGCGGTAGGACTTTACGACTGAATAATCAGCCTTTCCGTCTTTCGCGAGCACAATCCCAGTAGCTTGCTTCCAGAGTGTGGGGTGTATTCCGAGGCGAGACAGGGCTTTGTAGACGGAGAGAAAGGGCGCGGGATGGGCCTCAAAGGCGATCTGGATGATCTTGGCGTTCATGCCGTCGGGCCCGGGGGCCTTCTTGGCGTTGGCGGACATGATTGCCTCCTTGATCTCGTGGTCTGTAAGGTCAGGCCAGGGGTATATGCTTCGGTCGGTGTCGTTCGGGGGGGTGTCGTGGGGGGTGTCGTGATGGGGGTCGTGATGGGGGTCGTGTGTATCCGCAATGTCAGGTCGGGGGTCGACACCTGCGCTAGACGTAGCACCCAGTAGCGTCAGGAAAGCCTTTTCCTTCTCCTCGGGGGTATTGGCTAACCCGTCTGGCCCCTGGATGGGGGGGAAGTAACTCGCCGTAGCTGGCTTGGTGTATTTCCAGGCTGTGTAGACCTTTTCGTTGTCAGCGTCAGAAAGAAAGGTAGTCCAGTGAGTAGACTTAGCATCTTCGACAGCATGGGTGTACTTGTTGCGAATCGAATGAAACTCAACCAGCGACAGCCTGCCTCGTCTGTATCTTCTCTCTGCGCGCGATGCGGCCTGACGTTGTGATTGTAGCTCGGGCGTCCACCATGGCTTTGCGCGGGCACTGTGCCTCTTCACTGACATGCACCTCTGACAAGCAGATTGCAGGGCCTCGGAAAGCAGTCGCGCCATTGCGTCACCGTCTGCAGAAATCTCTGCCAGGGACAGCTGAAGCTCAAGGTCAGCCTGGCCAGCCAGCCATTCCTTGCGAAACAGCGACCAGTCGGCCGTCTTGGTGTTGAACGCCGGGTTACGTGTTAGGGTTTTGGGTGTGGTGGTGCTGACGTAATCAAAACTGATGGCCCGGTGATCGGAGCCCGTCTCCTGAAGATACCTCCAGTTCGTAAACAGGCCCGGTCGAGACCGCAGGGAAAATGCGAGGTCGATCACCGAGGTCGTGCTGCTGTTGACGTATGTGCCGCCGTTGCGTTCAACGTAGTCGTCGTCGACAATCAGGGTGGCATTCTGCGACATCAGCCAGTTAGCAAAAGAGTCAGCTCGTGGTTCGTGGGGATGCTCTCGCTGGGAATTCCACCAATGGTGATGGAGATTGAAGTCGCCGAGAAGCAAAGTACTGGTGTCAATATTGCGCGATAAAAGATTGGTGCGCTCAATGGTATAGGGGCGGGGTTGGGTCTCGGGGACAGGCTGCACAGTCAGCTGGCGTTCGTTGTAGACATTGAGAAGCGAAAACGGCTCCGACGCAAGGATGCGCAGGGTCTGAATATCACTCTCAGCATCGCCAAACTCGAACAGCACAGAAAACGGCAGGCCTTGGCGGACGTAGGTCAGGACCCGCGGGCGCAAAGGCATGGCCTCGAGATTCCTAACATTAAACGGCACAACCAGGGTGAAGCCCGGCTGCGTCAATGTTCTATACCCAGCTTTGAGTTTTATGGTATAAGGCTCCTGGATGCAGACAATGTCCGCCTTTCCGGTTGCAGCAGCCTCAAGTATTGTCTCATGAACAGCCTTCATTTTGTGCACGTTGTGCTGAAGGATGCGTAGACGTTGTCCGGCCGTAGGGCCCTCTTTCATAGGCGAGGGGGGCCGTCTGTCGTAGATTTGCGGTCAACGTAGGGCACTGCTGGGACAATAGCGCCGCCGACGTTGACGTTTTTGCCGACACACTTGTCGTAGTCAGCCTGGGTCAGGGCCTCGACGACCACCGAGCCAGCCTGCTTACCCTTGGCAGGGACCACAAGCCAGCGCAGCGAGTCGGAGATCTTGACGCCGTTGAAGTCCGCCATGTCCTTGGGCAGCTCCTTGAGACTGTCGAAACCGTCTTCAATCGGCACACCGTGGATGACAAAGCAGAGCTTTGACGACTTGTGGGTTCTGGAGCCGGGAGATGTGGCGCGCGTGAACTCGCAGGCGCCAAAGCAGGACAGCTCCTTGACCACGCGCTGCAGATTGGAGGTCATCAATCTGACGGCCTCACTGTCCACAGCGTGCAGCAAGATGTTGCCCGCCTTGGTGCGCTGGACCGCAGACACTGCAGTCTTGCCAAGAAGGCGGTTCACCGCGTCGCGCACGCGTCGCTGGGGCAGCGCGCTGGCTCTCGACTCGGGTGTGGTGACAATAACGACGGCCGTTTTCTCGCGAGGGGCAGTCGTGGTGGTCGTGGTGGTGGTCGTGTTGGGGGCGGGGGTCGTGGTTTTGTCGGCAGCCTTCTTCTGGGCGCGCTTGGCGACTACGGTCCACGTGTCGGGGGACTCAGTGGGCGCGTCGGCATCAGCCATAGCCGTGTCCGGGGCGGGAGGCGCGGCGGCGTCATCGGTAGTAGTAGTGGCGGTCGAGGTGGTGGTCGAGGTAGTGGTGTCGGGTGTGCTGGACTGGTCGCCAGCGGTGTCGATGACCATAGCATCAGCCTGGTCAGTGGCGGCGGTTGCGGCGGTTGCGGCGGTCGCAGCATTTTTTTTGGCCTTTTTGCCGCGGCGTCTGCGCTTATTGGCCTTAGGCGCAGGGGTGGCGTTTTTTTTGCTGGCACAGGGCTCACTGCCCAGGACAGAAGGCGCGGCTGGCACCTCAGGTGTCTGCGTCGCAGCCTCGCTGTACGCAGCCACGGCTTCAGCCTCGTGTGCTGGCTTGGGGCGGGCAGCCTTTGAGACTTCCATCTCAACCAGCGTCTTGTGGTCGTGGCGCGACATTACGACGAGCCCGCACTCGTTGCCAAACTGGCGCAGGATGCGCATCAGCTGGGCCTCGGAGGCTGACTCCTTGAGTCGTTCTAGAACAAGGAAGACCTCGTTCATGATGGCGGCGTTCTGCTCGTCGCGCCGGCGCTTGCGCTCCAACATGAGAGCAATCTCTCGGGCGCGCTTCGCCGGAATCGTCTGGTCGTTGTTGTTGTTGTTGGTGTTGTTGGTGTTGTTGGTGTCGTTCTCATCGCGCTGAGCCTGGCTGAACACGAACAGGTTCCCATCCAGTGCATTAGGCGTCGGCGTTGTCGCGTCCGAGTCGCGCGAGTCGGGTGTCGAGGGAATCTCAACCACCGGCGCATCTTCAACACCTGCATCGACTTTCATCGATGAGGTGACGGGCGCAGGCTGCGACGGTGAACGCAGCAGCTCGTCGTCGTCGGAACGCGGTTCCTGGCTCGCCATCTGGGCAAAACTCAGCCCCAGGCGCGTCGTGCGGCGCGTTTCATCGCGCGCGGTCGGTTTCTTGTCTATTTTGTTCGATGCACTGCTCGAACTAGTCTTAGAATCAATTGAGCTGTTGCTCAGAGTCGTTTTGGTGAGTTTTTCTGTCGATTTGGCCATTTTTGATGCAGGTGTATATCTGTTGGCCTTGTGCTTAGATCGTGAGTTGATCAACGGATATGAGGTTGTCGTGGGATGTGCTGAGCACGGGTGCTCTGATAGACGTTGTTCTGCTGCTGCAGAGTTTTCTTGTTGCAATTGCCATTGCGTGCTTAGGTGGGGGTTGTTATCTGGTTCGATTGTTACGAACCTGTTACGTCTTGTTTACACGAGACTTATCTTTTGTTCGTAGTTAGATGTTGATTGTTTCTAGCTTGGGAAGACAGAGTTTTGTCAGGAGCGCCGACAACATAAATATCGTCGTCTCCTGCCCTGAGTTGATCAGGTTTACTCTTGTTCTCCAAGCTTAACAATCACATGCACTTGCTTACCTTCTTCTTCTTCTTTATACCATTCTGTTCTTGCTTTCTTTGCAGTTCAACCTTTCTTCTTCTTTGAAGTGTGTGATTGTCCCTCCTCCTTCCTCTTTGTGCCGCTCTATTCTCAGAATAGCCATCTAAGTTGTGTGTTGCCTCTTCATCTCAACCGACCATACGTCTTAGCACTCTGTCTAACTGACGTCTTCCTCCACAGGCCCGACTGTCCACCTCAGGAACCTATCATTGTCCCGAGTCGTTGGCTGTACCCGGAACCCTAATCCTTTCTTCGGGCCCTATCCGTAATAGGAACGCAGTACTCAGATTTTGCTTTATGCCCAACAGTTTGGCTAAAGCCTTGGAAAAAGCCGACGTAAACAGACTACCCCTGTCGGACACAATGTCCAATGGCAGACCGTGGAGCCTATACACTGCTGACAAATAGAGCTTAGCAAAACCTGCAGCATCCAGCGAGGAATCGCAAGGTATAAAGTGAGCCATTTTGCTAAGCCTATCGACGACAACGAGAATCATGTCAAAAGAATTGGAGACCGGCAAGCCGGTGATAAAATCAAGGGACACAGATGTCCACCGAGCTTGCGGAATGGTCAGAGGTTTCAGTAGACCGTAGGGACTATGTCGCGCGGACTTGATCCGTTGGCAGACCTCACAATTTCGGATGTACCGGATGACATCACGACGCATCCCGGGCCACCAGTATTCCCGAACAAGAAGTTCAAAAGTGTTCTTTTGTCCAGGGTGTCCGCTAGGCATAATATCATGACAATTCTTCAATGCACGAACTCGTAGATCCTCGTTCGGCAAATATAGAAGGTCGTTGACAAACAAAAGACCGTCATTGTCAAGCCTGCAGACACTGAGGTCCACATCTGGAGGTTTGGTCGACTGGCCTCGAAGAGCAGAAATAACATCAAGAGCCCACTTGTCCGTGGATAGCGCGATTTTTACCTCGTCTACCAAAGACATGGTACCAATAAAATTTTCAGGGGGAATAATAGGAGCACACAGCTCTTTATCCTCCTCAGAAGAAGAAGAAACGAGGTCTTCGTAGCGTCTGGTCAGGGCATCAGCTCTAGAATTCAAGGAGCCAGGCCTATAAGTGATGACATAACGGTACTCGCTCAGTTCCATAGCCCACCTCGCTTGCCGTCTGTTCATGGCCGGAATTTGCTTAAGAACGGCTAAATTCCGATGGTCCGTCAATACCAGAACAGGTTTTTCCAGACTTTCAACCATGAATCGCCACGACTTTAGAGACTCCACAATGGCTAACAACTCCTTGTCACCTACGCCGTAGTTACACTGGGCAGGATTCATTTTTTGAGAGAAATAGGCCACGGGGTGTAGTAGAAGCCCCTTGTCAGTCGGGTGGTATTGAGACATGACGGCAGATATTACACGGTCAGACGCGTCTGTTTCAATAACAGTGTCCAACAGGTAATCAAAGTGCTTGAGGATAGGTTCAGAGCAGAAAAGGTCCTTCAGGGTGTGAAATGCTGCCTCACATTCAGAGGACCAGACAAAAGATTGCGTCTTTTTAGTCAACTCGAAGAGAGGTGTGCAGATTCTAGAGAAGTCACGGATGAACCTCCTATAGAAATTGGCAAAACCCAAAAAGGACTGGACTCCCTTAACAGTTCGGGGAGCCTCCCACTCACGGACAGCCGCAACTTTAGCGGGGTCCATCTTCAGAGCATCGGCTGAAATAACAAAGCCAACAAAGGTAGTTTCAGTCTTGTCGAATTCGCATTTTTCACCCTTGACAAACAGACTGGCCTGCGCTAATTTTAGCAGGACTTTGCGCACATGAACATCATGTTCCTCTTGGTTCAGAGAGAACACCAGGATATCATCCAAGTAACAGACACAGAATATGTCCAAATACTCCGACAAGACCTCGCTGACATATTTCTGACACGTGGCAGGAGCATTGGTGAGCCCAAACGGCATCACATTGTACTCAAAAATGCCATATCGAGTTCTGAAAGCTGTCTTGTATTCATCACCTTTCTTGATGCGAATCAAGTGGTACGCGGCTCTCAGATCCAGCTTTGTAAAAATGTTTCCCGTAGCCGCCGTGCGCAGTGATTCATTGATCCGAGGCAGAGGAGTTACGTCTTTGATGGTGATATCATTGACGGCTCGGAAATCAACACAGAATCGTAAACTGCCTGGCTTCCTAGCAAAAAGAATCGGGGAAGCCAGCGGCGAAGAGGAAGAGGAAATAAAGCCTTTAGCAAGCATGCCATCTAGATATTTTTTGACAGCCTGCAACTCGAGTGGAGTCATATCGTACAGCGGGGCCTTGGGGTATTTCGCATCGGGAACGAAGTTAATCGCATGATCAATGTCCCGGTGAGGTGGTAGTTGATCAGCACCTTCTCGAGAGAACAGAGGAAGTAGGTCATGGTATTTCTTCGGGATGCGTTCAAGGAGCCGTGCATGCTCTTGTTCCGGAGTTAGGTCCTCCTGATTGAGATAATCCAGGACTTCCTGAGCGGTGACACGATAAATCTGTAGTTTCTCAGCTTTGGCAAAGCGATGCAAAGCCTGAGACGTCGCTGTGGTGCAGTGGTATAGCACCTGGCAAGGCTTTTCGGTTGGCTACCGAGAAGTCGTAGGTTCGATTCCTACCAGTGACGCCAATTTTCTACGAGCAGTCAACCTTAACTGGGGCACTTGGGGTTAGTGCTGCTCGTTGGAAATTCATACCAAAAACTATTCATGTATTTCCTTTCTGTCATAACTTGGGGATTATATTTGTGGGATCTTAGATGTAACTGCCTCCCTGCCAGGGGATTGGAGTATATTATGTGTAGTAGCTAGCTTGTTTGAGATTCCGTTAAACCTTGATTCGTGTATAGTATTAATATACACCTCGCCATAACCCTGTCAGGTTCCATGCGAGTAATGAATAAAAAAAAAAAAAAAAAAAAAGCCTGAGACGACACCGTCACACAGGAACAAGACACAGCTGACGATTGTGCAATAAAAGAAGGAAGGGGTGAAGTGGCTGAAGCAGGAGCAGATCCCTCAATCTGACTGCCAGCGGTAGAAGCAATATTTTTGTCGTTTTTTGTATAAGAAAAATCAAACGAAGCGCCAGAATCAGTAGAAGCAGTCGAAACAGAAGAAGAAGAAGAAGAAGAATCAGAAGCTGCCACAGCATTGCCATCGGCGGTAGAAGTAACCGATATCTTGAGCGTATTGGAAGGCCAAGAAATTTCCGGGTTATGGGCGTCGAGCCAGCATTTCCCCAGGATGATGTGGTAGCCCCCAAGCTTCGTGATTTGAAAAACCAAAGTTTCTGAATAATTAGGAAAAGAGAGGGACAAAGGAACTTGGTGGGTCACTTTACCCGCAGCAGTTTCACTACCATCAACAACATGGAGCGACTCGGCTCTGGCCTTGAGAACAGTAGGAATCTGATGCCTTGCTATAAATTCAGAATCCACAAAACAAGTTGTTGATCCCGAATCCACCATAGCGTAGGCCTCAATGGAATTATTCACTGTCACAGGAATAACCAGAGGGGGAGAGTTACCATAATCGATAGCATTATCAAGAGAACAAGTGCTGATTCTCAAGAGACCCTCATCAGCAGCGTCAGGGCTAGCCAGGACCAGAGGGGAATGGGTCGGTAGCCCTTCTAGTTTTTTGACGCATCAGGCGCAGGGGCCGTCGAGGGAGCCCGGGTAGAAGTGGAGGGAGAAGGGACAGTAACTGCGCGAAGAGCAAGGTTGTTTTTGGGGCAAGCCTTTAGCATGTGGTCCTTTGCGCCACACTTCCAACAAACACCCTTTGCCATTTTGCCGTCAGCAGTCTTACGGAAGGGTAGACCGTTGGCATCGGGACCTGCAGAGGTACCCTTAGCTGGCTTGGTGTTGGGGACAGCTTTTTGGGCGCCAGCATTTCTCGAACGAGAATCTTGCTGAAAGGGGACCACACCAGGAGGCGGTTGGATTTTCCCGTTGTTTCCCCGGGTTCGGTTGTTGATCGTATTGTCCAGCGTGTTGCAGAAATTAGCGAACTGATCAAGCGTTCCCTTAGGGGCAGGATAGGTGTTCCAAGCCAGAGCGTCCTGTATGTGGGGCTTGAGGCCTCGCTGAAATAGTGCAATGGTGAAATCAGCGTCGGCCCAACCGAGTTTCTTCAACAGCGTTGTAAAAGCAGAGTGATAGGCAGTACAAGTATGTCATGAATAGCCATTCTTGCCATTGCCATTGCATAGGGTTATGCCTGGCACCTTACCCCGCTTCCGTTGTGTCACGCTAATGTTCCAAGGACGTATGATGATACGGTTATACCACTTGGTGGTCTGTGTAACCTTGAGGTGTCACTCCGGTTTATCTACTCGGGTGTGGCCGGCTTGCACACTATAGATCATCGCTATTAGGTAACTCGGTACTCTGCAGTTGATGCAGCTTATTCTGAGTTGACTGCTATTCTCGTTCCTTTTGTGTCAACAGCGTTTGAGCGTGGGGCCCACACCTGTTAGGCCGATATCGCTGTAACGCGACATATCGTTGCCTGGGTGTCTTGAGGGATTTTCAGTTCTGCTGCTGCCGTGTTGGTTTATCTCGTGAACTAACATCCGGTTTGATAGTAGCGTCTGGTAACGTTGAGTTACGTATGTCCCCACTTTCGGTTATCTGTGATTTGGTTCTAGCTTGGGAAGATCTCTGTTGTCAGAATCTGCAACGCCTTAAATAGCGTTGCCTTCTGCCCTGTGTGATCAGGTTAACTCTTGCTCCCCAAGCTTAACAATCACATACACCCCTTTTGCCATTCTTCTTTGTATACTAGTTTATAGTATCACTTCTTCGATAGTACCTTCTTCTTTAGTACTATATCTTTAATTATCACTTGTTTCTTGATAGCCTTCATTGCATCAGTACCTTCTGTCGTCTTCGTTACCTCAGTGTTCCTGTGATTGTTTATTCCCTTCCGTGTGTTATAAGATCAATTAGTTGAGTGTGCCTCTTTACCTCAAACCGACCATACGACCTAGAGAGTTCTATCCTCTCCTCCCGGCCGTATATCCGCGCAGGCCTGACTGTCCACCTCTGGAACCTATCATTGTCCTGAGTCGTTGGCTTTCTAGAACCCTAATGGTTTCCTTGGGCCCTATCCGTAATATTTTGTTAAGCTTCATTTAAAGACTCACACATTCTTCCAACTCTTTGTTATTCTTTAGCACACCTTATTCTTCTTTTCGTTCCGGCTCTCGACTACGGCCGATATCCCGTCTTCCTATGATCATACTAGCGCTGCTGTTGTTACACAACCTTCTTCGTCCGCTAGTCATAACTCGGCTCTTTCTGGTTCTTAGTTGATTCCATTTCTCAATCTACTTCTCTTCTTCTGTGGACAGTCAGTTGATGGCACTGTCTCTGTCCCAGCTCCTTTAATTTCGTTGAAGCACTTTGTTCCTCTAGGCTAATGTCGTCTCAAGCTTTGCGTTCCACTGCAAGCAATGAGAACCGGCGGGCTCACCGCACTACCGCTGAGCAGGTTCTCGATCCTGTTGATCAGGATGACCTACGGCTAGAACAAGTGCACAAGCGATATCCCGAATGCAGTTCGGACAGTTATTATGATTTGCGTCCGGTGTTCTTGCGGGATGGTGTACCTTCAACCACCTCTTGTCAAGACGCAGGTCATGCTGTTAATCTTGTCTCGACTGCCGAACATATCAATACTCTTCCGTCTGATGATGCACATCTAAATTTGCAACTTGTCAAGCAAAACCTGGATGGCATGCTCACACGTGGCTTCATTGCCCCTACTTCTTCAGTGTTGGCTTCTCCGATTCTTTGTCCTCGGGAACCAGGCAGTGTACGATCTTCTGTTGATTTACGGGCGGTCAACTACCTTATTTTATAAGCTGTTCATTTGGTCCCGCATCAACCAGTCGTTACAACTTGCCACATCTGAACGGGGGTTTCCAGAAAGCCATGTCTACCAGCTATGCACCTTTTGGCTTGCAGCAATGATGTTGCCAACTCCCAGATTACTTTGAGTTACAACATGGTACCTGAGTGTATAAAGTGTTGTTGTTGAGTTTACTCACACACCTGCCATTGTGCCAAAGCATGTTATTGAGTTCTTGTGGGATTTCTTGGACAGTTTATGTCTGTTTTTAGACCTCTGTGTCTGTATTTCTTGGCCTTTGTCTTGCCTAATTGTTTTGACTCCTGTTGGGTCTATTTATATGATATCAGCAGCTAGTGTCTGTTCTTTGCTGAGCTCGTTGGTTCTACGAACAGCTCGTGTCTGTTCTTTGGGTTGACACCTCTTAATGCCTCTTCCTTGTGACACCGTGTGTCCATCGGCGACTGCTTTTTTTGTGTCTCTTCTTTGACCACTATGGTGCTTGCGTTTGACCCCTGCTGGGTTATAATTGCCGACAGCTCGTGTCTGTCCGGGTATTGATAGTTTATATCTACTCGCTTTGCTGACAGCCCGTGTCTGTCTGGGTATTGACAGTTGCTGTCTACTCGCGTTGTTAACAGCTCGCTTCTGTCCCACTTCTTGACAGTTATGTCTAGTCTTCGTGCCACAGTTGTGTCTAATGCGTTAGGCCACTGTTCGGACTATTTTCTTTCGGCTGTTGTTGTGTCTACTTACGACCACTATACGTCTACTTCTTGTGACATGTTCTGTGTCCTCTACTTTGGACAGCTCTCTTGCCTGTTACTTTCTTCGACTCTGTTACGTCTACTTGCGACTACTCTATGTCTCCTTTCTGCGACCTCTTTGTGTCTTCACTTGGGCCTACTCTCTGCCTCTCTCTTTTGGACAATATCTTGTTGTTTTTCTTCTCGTTAAAAGAAACACGATGTCCCTCTTCGAAGTCCTGCCTATGGTGGTGCAGGCCAGTCTTGTATCTTGTGCTGAAATACTGCCAAGTTTGACAAGCTGACTTTACCAATTTCTTGTTTTCCCCTTTCACCAATACTCTTTACGGATCCTGCACGTCTTTGTTTCCATGCTGTCTGTTGTCATATACCAATTACCCGATCGATGATGAGTCCCCATTACACATGTTAGTCTATTCTCCCACAACCGGAATCGTGTTCGTTTACATCCATCGAACCATGTCCCAGGGGGTTCTTAGCTATTGTGGAGGCGATTATGTCGCGGCGATTGATGATTGTGCCAACTGAGTAGCCACTCTGGTGTACACTTGTTACCAGAACTTGGTAGTTCTCAGGGGACCTTCTGCATCTTGCAGGCAACAGATTTATGGGCTATGGAACTGAGCGATTGTTGTTTGTTATAACCTACAGGCCTGGCTCTTACTTCTATGACCAATGCCATAACTAGGGAGGACAACAAGGTTGAAAAACCTTTGCCTTTGCGGGTACTGAGCTGCGTTCTCAACTTATTCCCACTTAAGATCCTTGGTGCTGCCCCTCGGTTGATGAGGTTGCCTTTCGTTATTCCCATTCTTTTTTACCTTCCTCTTGTCTGTGGACACGAGGCCCTTACGAAGTTGTCGTTGCACTTCAAGGCCTTGTTTTATGTTGATCAGATGTACAAGCTTTCATGCTAGGGATTCCGTTGATCCCCTATACGTCACGATGTTGTTGGTGCATCGAGATCTACAATTCTTGCCTGCGGAGTCATGCTGTGTCTAGACCCGTATGGTTGGCTTATTCCTTCTGTTCCGATTCTGCAAAGCCCGGTGGACTTCCGTGTCCCTAGATGCCCGGCTTCCTTTTGCGAATTCTCCGACTTGATTCTAGTCTAGGATGTGGCGATCTTAGTACTGCTGTGGAAATCAGTCATTTAAAAGGAGCATACTGTCATGAATAGCCATTCTTGCCATTGCCATTGCATAGGGTTATGCCTGGCACCTTACCCCGCTTCCGTTGTGTCACGCTAATGTTCCAAGGACGTATGATGATACGGTTATACCACTTGGTGGTCTGTGTAACCTTGAGGTGTCACTCCGGTTTATCTACTCGGGTGTGGCCGGCTTGCACACTATAGATCATCGCTATTAGGTAACTCGGTACTCTGCAGTTGATGCAGCTTATTCTGAGTTGACTGCTATTCTCGTTCCTTTTGTGTCAACAGCGTTTGAGCGTGGGGCCCACACCTGTTAGGCCGATATCGCTGTAACGCGACATATCGTTGCCTGGGTGTCTTGAGGGATTTTCAGTTCTGCTGCTGCCGTGTTGGTTTATCTCGTGAACTAACATCCGGTTTGATAGTAGCGTCTGGTAACGTTGAGTTACGTATGTCCCCACTTTCGGTTATCTGTGATTTGGTTCTAGCTTGGGAAGATCTCTGTTGTCAGAATCTGCAACGCCTTAAATAGCGTTGCCTTCTGCCCTGTGTGATCAGGTTAACTCTTGCTCCCCAAGCTTAACAATCACATACACCCCTTTTGCCATTCTTCTTTGTATACTAGTTTATAGTATCACTTCTTCGATAGTACCTTCTTCTTTAGTACTATATCTTTAATTATCACTTGTTTCTTGATAGCCTTCATTGCATCAGTACCTTCTGTCGTCTTCGTTACCTCAGTGTTCCTGTGATTGTTTATTCCCTTCCGTGTGTTATAAGATCAATTAGTTGAGTGTGCCTCTTTACCTCAAACCGACCATACGACCTAGAGAGTTCTATCCTCTCCTCCCGGCCGTATATCCGCGCAGGCCTGACTGTCCACCTCTGGAACCTATCATTGTCCTGAGTCGTTGGCTTTCTAGAACCCTAATGGTTTCCTTGGGCCCTATCCGTAATAAAGTACCTGTCTGCTTTAAGTCGAAGATCTGCTGGGTCGCAGTCATGCGCCAGTCAGGGTCATCGAAAGCCTCAGCTAACGATTTCATAAAATCGTCGTACGTTTCAAAGTTCATGTGTCCAGTGGCCGGGTCCATCCGAGGCATGGCCCAATCCAGAGCGCCATCTCTAAGGTAGGAGAAGGCAGTCATCAGCTTGCGCTGCTCCGTGCGGTGGTGCTTGGGTGCAGCAGCAAATTTGACCGCAAGTTGCCTCTGGAACGCCTGGAAGCCTTGCTGATTGCCATCATAGGGCACGACATCAAGATGCTTGTCGGCCTCTTTCAACGGATCGGCATCCTCTTCCCGTTTGACTCGGGGAAGAGACTCAAGGGAGTTGAAGCGGGCTTCAGCGCCAGCCTGGAACGCAGCCCAGTAAACCTGAGCCGCATCAGGAACAGAGCCAACGGGGATGGGCGGGGCACCATCGTCGGTGCGCAGACCAGACATGTAAGCCGCCACAATAGCCATTTTGATCTCAGCACTGAACTCCCTAGGAAGGGCACCGAGATGCCAGTTCTCAGGAGTTCGGTCAGGAATCGACAGGAGGAACGTATTGAGATGCTCGATCATTTCGCGAGTGAGGGCCATTGCGAGTTGAAACGTAATAGAGAGGGAAAAATAAATGAGGAGAGAAAAAAGTGCCAAAGAGAGCCAAAGTTGTAATAGCGTCGGGTCTTCAAATGAAGCTTAACAAAATATTACGGATAGGGCCCGAAGAAAGGATTAGGGTTCCGGGTACAGCCAACGACTCGGGACAATGATAGGTTCCTGAGGTGGACAGTCGGGCCTGTGGAGGAAGACGTCAGTTAGACAGAGTGCTAAGACGTATGGTCGGTTGAGATGAAGAGGCAACACACAACTTAGATGGCTATTCTGAGAATAGAGCGGCACAAAGAGGAAGGAGGAGGAACAATCACACACTTCAAAGAAGAAGAAAGGTTGAACTGCAAAGAAAGCAAGAACAGAATGGTATAAAGAAGAAGAAGAAGGTAAGCAAGTGCATGTGATTGTTAAGCTTGGAGAACAAGAGTAAACCTGATCAACTCAGGGCAGGAGACGACGATATTTATGTTGTCGGCGCTCCTGACAAAACTCTGTCTTCCCAAGCTAGAAACAATCAACATCTAACTACGAACAAAAGATAAGTCTCGTGTAAACAAGACGTAACAGGTTCGTAACAATCGAACCAGATAACAACCCCCACCTAAGCACGCAATGGCAATTGCAACAAGAAAACTCCGCAGCAGCAGAACAACGTCTATCAGAGCACCCGTGCTCAGCACATCCCACGACAACCTCATATCCGTTGATCAACTCACGATCTACACAGACCAACCTGTGCCATAAGCGCATCTTCATAGGTCGCCGACCTTCGGCGTTGTGGAAAAGAAGAGTGGGGTAGGTCTCATGCATAACCCTTAGCATGAGCAGTGTCAGGATAGCTATTCATGACAGTTCCACCCTCAGACCGATGGTCAGACTGAGCGTGTGAACTCTATTTTGGAGCAATACCTGCGGGGTTACACCAACTATAGACAGGACAATTGGGCTGATCTTTTGCCCTTGGCGGAGTTCTCTTACAATGACTCCGAGTCCAGTTCTACTATGCTGACGCCCTTCTTTGCGAACCACGGGTTTCACCCCAGAAGTGGGCGTGAGTCGCTCCCAGTCTCTGTGGAAAAAGGCCCGTTGCGGAACTTTGTTAAAGAGCTTGACAACATTTGTCAGTTTTTAAAGACTGAAATTACGTGGAGCCGTGAGCGGATGACCGAGTACGCGAATCGACACAAATCTTCCGCCCCTCTCCTTCGAGAAGGGGACTTAGTGTGGCTTTTGAGTAGAAATATTCGAACTACTCGTCCTTCAAAGAAGTTGGACTTCAAGAAGCTTGGCCCATTTAAGATTCTACGGAAGGTGTCTTCGCATGCCTACGAGTTGGCACTCCCTGCCACTATGAAGGTTCATCCCGTCTTCCACGTTTGTCTGCTGGAACCATGTGCGTCGGATCCTCTTCCTGGCCAGAAAAACCCTCCTCCTCCTCCCGTCATAGTAGATGGCGAGGAAGAATTTGTGGTCAAGGAAATTATAGGCGTGTCTTCGCGTGGCCCTCTGCAATATCAAGTAGTTTGGGAGGGCTATGAACATGATGGACCCTCCTGGGAACCTCTGGACCATTTAGCCAATGCACCTGAGAAGGTTGCAGAATTCTACAAGAGGATGCCTAACGCCAGACGATCTTAGTACTGCTGTGGAAATCAGTCATAAAAAGGGGGGCTACTGTCATGAATAGCTATCCTGACACTGCTCATGCTAAGGGTTATGCATGAGACCTACCCCACTCTTCTTTTCCACAACGCCGAAGGTCGGCGACCTATGAAGATGCGCTTATGGCACAGGTTGGTCTGTGTAGATCGTGAGTTGATCAACGGATATGAGGTTGTCGTGGGATGTGCTGAGCACGGGTGCTCTGATAGACGTTGTTCTGCTGCTGCAGAGTTTTCTTGTTGCAATTGCCATTGCGTGCTTAGGTGGGGGTTGTTATCTGGTTCGATTGTTACGAACCTGTTACGTCTTGTTTACACGAGACTTATCTTTTGTTCGTAGTTAGATGTTGATTGTTTCTAGCTTGGGAAGACAGAGTTTTGTCAGGAGCGCCGACAACATAAATATCGTCGTCTCCTGCCCTGAGTTGATCAGGTTTACTCTTGTTCTCCAAGCTTAACAATCACATGCACTTGCTTACCTTCTTCTTCTTCTTTATACCATTCTGTTCTTGCTTTCTTTGCAGTTCAACCTTTCTTCTTCTTTGAAGTGTGTGATTGTTCCTCCTCCTTCCTCTTTGTGCCGCTCTATTCTCAGAATAGCCATCTAAGTTGTGTGTTGCCTCTTCATCTCAACCGACCATACGTCTTAACACTCTGTCTAACTGACGTCTTCCTCCACAGGCCCGACTGTCCACCTCAGGAACCTATCATTGAGGAAGGAAAAACTTTTGCAAAAATGGCCAAATCGACAGAAAAACTCACCAAAACGACTCTGAGCAACAGCTCAATTGATTCTAAGACTAGTTCGAGCAGTGCATCGAACAAAATAGACAAGAAACCGACCGCGCGCGATGAAACGCGCCGCACGACGCGCCTGGGGCTGAGTTTCGCCCAGATGGCGAGCCAGGAACCGCGTTCCGACGAAGACGAGCTGCTGCGTTCACCGTCGCAGCATGCGCCCGTCACCTCATCGATGAAAGTCGATGCAGGCGTTGAAGATGCGCCGGTTGTTGAGATTCCCTCGACACCCGACTCGCGCGACTCGGACGCGACAACGCCGACGCCTAAGGCACTGGATGGGAACCCGTTCGTGTTCAGCCAGGCTCAGCGCGATGAGAACGACACCAACAACACCAACAACACCAACAACAACAACAACGACCAGACCATTCCGGCGAAGCGCGCCCGAGAGATTGCTCTCATGTTGGAGCGCAAGCGCCGGCGCGACGAGCAGAACGCCGCCATCATGAACGAGGTCTTCCTCGTCCTGGAACGCCTCAAGGAGTCAGCTTCTGAGGCCCAGCTGATGCGCATCCTGCGCCAGTTTGGCAACGAGTGCGGGCTCGTCGTAATGTCGCGCCACGACCACAAAACGCTGGTTGAGATGGAAGTCTCGAAGGCTGCCCGCCCCAAGCCGGCACACGAGGCTGCAGCCGTGGCTGCGTACAGCGAGGCTGCGACGCAGACACCTGAGGTGCCAGCCGCGCCTTCTGTCCTGGGCAGTGAGCCCTGTACCAGAACCACTGGGGAGCCGGTTTTAGAACCCCCCTGCAAAAAAATCGCCACCCCTGCGCCTAAGGCCAATAAGCGCAGACGCCGCGGCAAAAAGGCCAAAAAAAATGCTGCAACCGCCGCAACCGCCGCCACTGACCAGGCTGATGCTATGGTCATCGACACCGCTGGCGACCAGTCCAGCACACCCGACACCACTACCTCGACCACCACCTCTAGTCGCTGTGGTGCAGTGGTATAGCACCTGGCAAGGCTTTTCGGTTGGCTACCGAGAAGTCGTAGGTTCGATTCCTACCAGTGACGCCAATTTTCTACGAGCAGTCAACCTTAACTGGGGCACTTGGGGTTAGTGCTGCTCGTTGGAAATTCATACCAAAAACTATTCATGTATTTCCTTTCTGTCATAACTTGGGGATTATATTTGTGGGATCTTAGATGTAACTGCCTCCCTGCCAGGGGATTGGAGTATATTATGTGTAGTAGCTAGCTTGTTTGAGATTCCGTTAAACCTTGATTCGTGTATAGTATTAATATACACCTCGCCATAACCCTGTCAGGTTCCATGCGAGTAATGAATAAAAAAAAAAAAAAAAGACCACCACCTCGACCACCACCTCGACCGCCACTACTACTACCGATGACGCCGCCGCGCCTCCCGCCCCGGACACAGCTATGGCTGATGCCGACGCGCCCACTGAGTCCCCCGACACGTGGACCGTAGTCGCCAAGCGCGCCCAGAAGAAGGCTGCCGACAAAACCACGACCCCCGCCCCCAACACGACCACCACCACGACCACCACGACTGCCCCTCGCGAGAAAACGGCCGTCGTTATTGTCACCACACCCGAGTCGAGAGCCAGCGCGCTGCCCCAGCGACGCGTGCGCGACGCGGTGAACCGCCTTCTTGGCAAGACTGCAGTGTCTGCGGTCCAGCGCACCAAGGCGGGCAACATCTTGCTGCACGCTGTGGACAGTGAGGCCGTCAGATTGATGACCTCCAATCTGCAGCGCGTGGTCAAGGAGCTGTCCTGCTTTGGCGCCTGCGAGTTCACGCGCGCCACATCTCCCGGCTCCAGAACCCACAAGTCGTCAAAGCTCTGCTTTGTCATCCACGGTGTGCCGATTGAAGACGGTTTCGACAGTCTCAAGGAGCTGCCCAAGGACATGGCGGACTTCAACGGCGTCAAGATCTCCGACTCGCTGCGCTGGCTTGTGGTCCCTGCCAAGGGTAAGCAGGCTGGCTCGGTGGTCGTCGAGGCCCTGACCCAGGCTGACTACGACAAGTGTGTCGGCAAAAACGTCAACGTCGGCGGCGCTATTGTCCCAGCAGTGCCCTACGTTGACCGCAAATCTACGACAGACGGCCCCCCTCGCCTATGAAAGAGGGCCCTACGGCCGGACAACGTCTACGCATCCTTCAGCACAACGTGCACAAAATGAAGGCTGTTCATGAGACAATACTTGAGGCTGCTGCAACCGGAAAGGCGGACATTGTCTGCATCCAGGAGCCTTACACCATAAAACTCAAAGCTGGGTATAGAACATTGACGCAGCCGGGCTTCACCCTGGTTGTGCCGTTTAATGTTAGGAATCTTGAGGCTATGCCTTTGCGCCCGCGGGTCTTGACCTACGTCCGCCAAGGCCTGCCGTTTTCTGTGCTGTTCGAGTTTGGCGATACTGAGAGTGATATTCAGACCCTGCGCATCCTTGCGTCGGAGCCTTTTTCGCTTCTCAATGTCTACAACGAACGCCAGCTGACTGTGCAGCCTGTCCCCGAGACCCAACCCCGCCCCTATACCATTGAGCGCACCAATCTTTTATCGCGCAATATTGACACCAGTACTTTGCTTCTCGGCGACTTCAATCTCCATCACCATTGGTGGAATTCCCAGCGAGAGCATCCCCACGAACCACGAGCTGACTCTTTTGCTAACTGGCTGATGTCGCAGAATGCCACCCTGATTGTCGACGACGACTACGTTGAACGCAACGGCGGCACATACGTCAACAGCAGCACGACCTCGGTGATCGACCTCGCATTTTCCCTGCGGTCTCGACCGGGCCTGTTTACGAACTGGAGGTATCTTCAGGAGACGGGCTCCGATCACCGGGCCATCAGTTTTGATTACGTCAGCACCACCACACCCAAAACCCTAACACGTAACCCGGCGTTCAACACCAAGACGGCCGACTGGTCGCTGTTTCGCAAGGAATGGCTGGCTGGCCAGGCCGACCTTGAGCTTCAGCTGTCCCTGGCAGAGATTTCTGCAGACGGTGACGCAATGGCGCGACTGCTTTCCGAGGCCCTGCAATCTGCTTGTCAGAGGTGCATGTCAGTGAAGAGACACAGTGCCCGCGCAAAGCCATGGTGGACGCCCGAGCTGCAATCACAACGTCAGGCCGCATCGCGCGCAGAGAGAAGATACAGACGAGGCAGGCTGTCGCTGGTTGAGTTTCATTCGATTCGCAACAAGTACACCCATGCTGTCGAAGATGCTAAGTCTACTCACTGGACTACCTTTCTTTCTGACGCTGACAACGAAAAGGTCTACACAGCCTGGAAATACACCAAGCCAGCTACGGCGAGTTACTTCCCCCCCATCCAGGGGCCAGACGGGTTAGCCAATACCCCCGAGGAGAAGGAAAAGGCTTTCCTGACGCTACTGGGTGCTACGTCTAGCGCAGGTGTCGACCCCCGACCTGACGTTGCCGATACACACGACCCCCATCACGACCCCCATCACGACCCCCATCACGACACCCCCCCGAACGACACCGACCGAAGCATATACCCCTGGCCTGACCTTACAGACCACGAGATCAAGGAGGCAATCATGTCCGCCAACGCCAAGAAGGCCCCCGGGCCCGACGGCATGAACGCCAAGATCATCCAGATCGCCTTTGAGGCCCATCCCGCGCCCTTTCTCTCCGTCTACAAAGCCCTGTCTCGCCTCGGAATACACCCCACACTCTGGAAGCAAGCTACTGGGATTGTGCTCGCGAAAGACGGAAAGGCTGATTATTCAGTCGTAAAGTCCTACCGCATCATCTCACTGCTCAACTGTCTAGGCAAAGTGCTCGAGAAAGTCTTTGCGACCCGCTTAGGGTACCTCGCTAATTGCCATGACAGCTCGCTTCTAGACGACACTCAACTGGGAGGCCGCAAACAGCGTTCAGCCATGGACGCCGCTCTCGTATACGTCAGCCACCTGCAGAAGGTCAAGGAGATGAAGCTCGTTCCAAGCACTCTCTTCCTTGACGTCAAGGGCGCTTTCGACCACGTGTCAAAGCCCTGCTTGATGCGCAGCTTACGTGAGCTCGGTCTTCCCCTGGTGTTCCGAAAATGGGTTGCTTCGTTCCTCCAGGACCGTACTGTCGGCCTGCACATCGAGGGTCAGCCGTTTCCGATGACCCCGGTTAACATCGGCATCCCCCAAGGTTCCCCCATCAGTCCTCTACTCTTCCTGTTGTATGCTCGGCATATAGTGGCTCGGGTGGCCGGCGACACACCACAACTTCAGCTGTCGTATATAGACGACTTCAGCGTAACCGTGGCGTCCAAAAGCCCGAGGCGTTCAGCGGCGCTTCTCGAAGAACTCGTGACGGAGCTGCGGGCCAAGGCTCGTGACTACGGCATTGAGTTTGAAGAGAGCAAAACTGAGCTCATCCACTACACCGATGCTGCAAAGTGGGCCTCCCAAACTGTCCGAGTAGGTGATGTCACTGTGCGTCCCCAAAAGATGGTCAAGTGGCTAGGTTTCCATTTCGACAACAGACTTTCGTTTAAACAGCACGTCCAGGCACGGACCCAAAAGGCTGAGATCGCGTTCCGCGGCTTGCTTCGGCTCGCTTCGAACACGCGTGGACTGTCCATCGCGGCACTCCGTCAGCTCTACATCTCCTGTGTGGGTACCGTCGCCGATTACGGATCAATTCTCTGGTATGACCCGTCAAAACCCCAGCTCAGTCTGCAAAGGGTATACCAGAAACTGCAAAGCCAAGCTGCCGCCCGTATCCTGGGTACATTCCGCGGTTCACCAACACGCGCTGTCGAAGTCGAGGCCGGCCTCCCGCCCCCCTCTATTCGATTCGCCAAAGCACGCATGGCCTACGCCGCTCGCACTCTCCGCCTCCAACGCAACCATCCCGTCCGTGTTGCGTCCCAACCCGACAAGGACGAGCTTGCCCCCGATGACTCAGACCTGCCTCTCCTGGGGCATAACATGAGTGTCAAGACTCGACTCGGCTGCATCATGCGCGAGTTGAAGCCATTGGTGGCAGGCATGTGGAGACGAGAACGTCGCCGACAGGAGTGGGATAGTCCCTGGCAGCCGCCACTGACCGACCGCATCTCCATCGTCGTCGACCCTGGACCCAAGGAGGACGCTGCCGTCAGGCATGCCCAGTTCTTGTCAAGACTTCCGAACGATGCCGTCACCGTGTATACGGACGGCTCCAAAGAAGGCTCCAGGTGCTCACTTGCAGCGTGCGTGGTCGATACCAAAACCGGTGAAGTCAAAACGAAAGTCAGTCATCGACTGCAAGATGTGGAGGTTGCAGACTGCGAGAGCGCCGCCATCGTGGAGGCACTCACGCTCCTCGCCAAAACAGAAAAGAAAACAAAGCAAGCTCGCCCCTGCTATGTGTTTGTCGACAGCCAAGCTGCCATTGCGCGGCTCCGCAAGCACGGCCACTTCGCGTGGCAGGCCCGCCGCGTCCTCGGTACATTCACGTCGCCAGTCACGGTGATGTGGTGTCCCGGGCACATGGGCATAGTGGGGAACGAGATTGCAGACGCGGTTGCACGCCAGGCTCTCGAGAGTGATGATGAACGCAAGTTCAGCTCACTGGGCAGTGTCTTCGCTAGGGTTAGGAGGTTTACCATGGACAAGTGGGAGACTCTCTGGGCTTTTGAGCGAGACACCGCCGCTGGTCCCTCCCATGGCTCGCACTACCTGCGTACCATCGGTGGTGATCCAGTTCTCCGTGCTAAGGCGCCCAAGGTTTCCGGACCAAGATGGCTCACCTCGGCGTACTTCCAGATGAAGGTGGGTAAAGGCAACTTGTTGCCCTACCTGCTGCTTATCAAGAAGACGGACTCGGACCGGTGCCGCCGTTGTCAAGAACATGAAAGCGAGAGCGTTGAGCATGTGCTGCTGCACTGCGCCGCATTTTCTGCAGAGCGTCAAGAGATGGCCATGGCATTGAGTCCTAAGTCGCTAGATCTTCCGACGCTTTTCAACACGAATAACGGAACCGAGGTGCTGCTGAAGTTTGTTCGCAAGACGGGTTTTTGCACAAAGGCCTGGGTAGAAGGTGTGGGGAGAAGTATTACGGATAGGGCCCGAAGAAAGGATTAGGGTTCCGGGTACAGCCAACGACTCGGGACAATGATAGGTTCCTGAGGTGGACAGTCGGGCCTGTGGAGGAAGACGTCAGTTAGACAGAGTGCTAAGACGTATGGTCGGTTGAGATGAAGAGGCAACACACAACTTAGATGGCTATTCTGAGAATAGAGCGGCACAAAGAGGAAGGAGGAGGAACAATCACACACTTCAAAGAAGAAGAAAGGTTGAACTGCAAAGAAAGCAAGAACAGAATGGTATAAAGAAGAAGAAGAAGGTAAGCAAGTGCATGTGATTGTTAAGCTTGGAGAACAAGAGTAAACCTGATCAACTCAGGGCAGGAGACGACGATATTTATGTTGTCGGCGCTCCTGACAAAACTCTGTCTTCCCAAGCTAGAAACAATCAACATCTAACTATGAACAAAAGATAAGTCTCGTGTAAACAAGACGTAACAGGTTCGTAACAATCGAACCAGATAACAACCCCCACCTAAGCACGCAATGGCAATTGCAACAAGAAAACTCCGCAGCAGCAGAACAACGTCTATCAGAGCACCCGTGCTCAGCACATCCCACGACAACCTCATATCCGTTGATCAACTCACGATCTACACAGACCAACCTGTGCCATAAGCGCATCTTCATAGGTCGCCGACCTTCGGCGTTGTGGAAAAGAAGAGTGGGGTAGGTCTCATGCATAACCCTTAGCATGAGCAGTGTCAGGATGGCTATTCATGACAGTAGCCCCCCTTTTTATGACTGATTTCCACAGCAGTACTAAGATCGTCTGGCGTTAGGCATCCTCTTGTAGAATTCTGCAACCTTCTCAGGTGCATTGGCTAAATGGTCCAGAGGTTCCCAGGAGGGTCCATCATGTTCATAGCCCTCCCAAACTACTTGATATTGCAGAGGGCCACGCGAAGACACGCCTATAATTTCCTTGACCACAAATTCTTCCTCGCCATCTACTATGACGGGAGGAGGAGGAGGGTTTTTCTGGCCAGGAAGAGGATCCGACGCACATGGTTCCAGCAGACAAACGTGGAAGACGGGATGAACCTTCATAGTGGCAGGGAGTGCCAACTCGTAGGCATGCGAAGACACCTTCCGTAGAATCTTAAATGGGCCAAGCTTCTTGAAGTCCAACTTCTTTGAAGGACGAGTAGTTCGAATATTTCTACTCAAAAGCCACACTAAGTCCCCTTCTCGAAGGAGAGGGGCGGAAGATTTGTGTCGATTCGCGTACTCGGTCATCCGCTCACGGCTCCACGTAATTTCAGTCTTTAAAAACTGACAAATGTTGTCAAGCTCTTTAACAAAGTTCCGCAACGGGCCTTTTTCCACAGAGACTGGGAGCGACTCACGCCCACTTCTGGGGTGAAACCCGTGGTTCGCAAAGAAGGGCGTCAGCATAGTAGAACTGGACTCGGAGTCATTGTAAGAGAACTCCGCCAAGGGCAAAAGATCAGCCCAATTGTCCTGTCTATAGTTGGTGTAACCCCGCAGGTATTGCTCCAAAATAGAGTTCACACGCTCAGTCTGACCATCGGTCTGAGGGTGGAACGCAGTACTCAGATTTTGCTTTATGCCCAACAGTTTGGCTAAAGCCTTGGAAAAAGCCGACGTAAACAGACTACCCCTGTCGGACACAATGTCCAATGGCAGACCGTGGAGCCTATACACTGCTGACAAATAGAGCTTAGCAAAACCTGCAGCATCCAGCGAGGAATCGCAAGGTATAAAGTGAGCCATTTTGCTAAGCCTATCGATGACAACGAGAATCATGTCAAAAGAATTGGAGACCGGCAAGCCGGTGATAAAATCAAGGGACACAGATGTCCACCGAGCTTGCGGAATGGTCAGAGGTTTCAGTAGACCGTAGGGACTATGTCGCGCGGACTTGATCCGTTGGCAGACCTCACAATTTCGGATGTACCGGATGACATCACGACGCATCCCGGGCCACCAGTATTCCCGAACAAGAAGTTCAAAAGTGTTCTTTTGTCCAGGGTGTCCGCTAGGCATAATATCATGACAATTCTTCAATGCACGAACTCGTAGATCCTCGTTCGGCAAATATAGAAGGTCGTTGACAAACAAAAGACCGTCATTGTCAAGCCTGCAGACACTGAGGTCCACATCTGGAGGTTTGGTCGACTGGCCTCGAAGAGCAGAAATAACATCAAGAGCCCACTTGTCCGTGGATAGCGCGATTTTTACCTCGTCTACCAAAGACATGGTACCAATAAAATTTTCAGGGGGAATAATAGGAGCACACAGCTCTTTATCCTCCTCAGAAGAAGAAGAAACGAGGTCTTCGTAGCGTCTGGTCAGGGCATCAGCTCTAGAATTCAAGGAGCCAGGCCTATAAGTGATGACATAACGGTACTCGCTCAGTTCCATAGCCCACCTCGCTTGCCGTCTGTTCATGGCCGGAATTTGCTTAAGAACGGCTAAATTCCGATGGTCCGTCAATACCAGAACAGGTTTTTCCAGACTTTCAACCATGAATCGCCACGACTTTAGAGACTCCACAATGGCTAACAACTCCTTGTCACCTACGCCGTAGTTACACTGGGCAGGATTCATTTTTTGAGAGAAATAGGCCACGGGGTGTAGTAGAAGCCCCTTGTCAGTCGGGTGGTATTGAGACATGACGGCAGATATTACACGGTCAGACGCGTCTGTTTCAATAACAGTGTCCAACAGGTAATCAAAGTGCTTGAGGATAGGTTCAGAGCAGAAAAGGTCCTTCAGGGTGTGAAATGCTGCCTCACATTCAGAGGACCAGACAAAAGATTGCGTCTTTTTAGTCAACTCGAAGAGAGGTGTGCAGATTCTAGAGAAGTCACGGATGAACCTCCTATAGAAATTGGCAAAACCCAAAAAGGACTGGACTCCCTTAACAGTTCGGGGAGCCTCCCACTCACGGACAGCCGCAACTTTAGCGGGGTCCATCTTCAGAGCATCGGCTGAAATAACAAAGCCAACAAAGGTAGTTTCAGTCTTGTCGAATTCGCATTTTTCACCCTTGACAAACAGACTGGCCTGCGCTAATTTTAGCAGGACTTTGCGCACATGAACATCATGTTCCTCTTGGTTCAGAGAGAACACCAGGATATCATCCAAGTAACAGACACAGAATATGTCCAAATACTCCGACAAGACCTCGCTGACATATTTCTGACACGTGGCAGGAGCATTGGTGAGCCCAAACGGCATCACATTGTACTCAAAAATGCCATATCGAGTTCTGAAAGCTGTCTTGTATTCATCACCTTTCTTGATGCGAATCAAGTGGTACGCAGCTCTCAGATCCAGCTTTGTAAAAATGTTTCCCGTAGCCGCCGTGCGCAGTGATTCATTGATCCGAGGCAGAGGAGTTACGTCTTTGATGGTGATATCATTGACGGCTCGGAAATCAACACAGAATCGTAAACTGCCTGGCTTCCTAGCAAAAAGAATCGGGGAAGCCAGCGGCGAAGAGGAAGAGGAAATAAAGCCTTTAGCAAGCATGCCATCTAGATATTTTTTGACAGCCTGCAACTCGAGTGGAGTCATATCGTACAGCGGGGCCTTGGGGTATTTCGCATCGGGAACGAAGTTAATCGCATGATCAATGTCCCGGTGAGGTGGTAGTTGATCAGCACCTTCTCGAGAGAACAGAGGAAGTAGGTCATGGTATTTCTTCGGGATGCGTTCAAGGAGCCGTGCATGCTCTTGTTCCGGAGTTAGGTCCTCCTGATTGAGATAATCCAGGACTTCCTGAGCGGTGACACGATAAATCTGTAGTTTCTCAGCTTTGGCAACGCGATGCAAAGCCTGAGACGACACCGTCACACAGGAACAAGACACAGCTGACGATTGTGCAATAAAAGAAGGAAGGGGTGAAGTGGCTGAAGCAGGAGCAGATCCCTCAATCTGACTGCCAGCGGTAGAAGCAATATTTTTGTCGTTTTTTGTATAAGAAAAATCAAACGAAGCGCCAGAATCAGTAGAAGCAGTCGAAACAGAAGAAGAAGAAGAAGAAGAATCAGAAGCTGCCACAGCATTGCCATCGGCGGTAGAAGTAACCGATATCTTGAGCGTATTGGAAGGCCAAGAAATTTCCGGGTTATGGGCGTCGAGCCAGCATTTCCCCAGGATGATGTGGTAGCCCCCAAGCTTCGTGATTTGAAAAACCAAAGTTTCTGAATAATTAGGAAAAGAGAGGGACAAAGGAACTTGGTGGGTCACTTTACCCGCAGCAGTTTCACTACCATCAACAACATGGAGCGACTCGGCTCTGGCCTTGAGAACAGTAGGAATCTGATGCCTTGCTATAAATTCAGAATCCACAAAACAAGTTGTTGATCCCGAATCCACCATAGCGTAGGCCTCAATGGAATTATTCACTGTCACAGGAATAACCAGAGGGGGAGAGTTACCATAATCGATAGCATTATCAAGAGAACAAGTGCTGATTCTCAAGAGACCCTCATCAGCAGCGTCAGGGCTAGCCAGGACCAGAGGGGAATGGGTCGGTAGCCCTTCTAGTTTTTTGACGCATCAGGCGCAGGGGCCGTCGAGGGAGCCCGGGTAGAAGTGGAGGGAGAAGGGACAGTAGCTGCGCGAAGAGCAAGGTTGTTTTTGGGGCAAGCCTTTAGCATGTGGTCCTTTGCGCCACACTTCCAACAAACACCCTTTGCCATTTTGCCGTCAGCAGTCTTACGGAAGGGTAGACCGTTGGCATCGGGACCTGCAGAGGTACCCTTAGCTGGCTTGGTGTTGGGGACAGCTTTTTGGGCGCCAGCATTTCTCGAACGAGAATCTTGCTGAAAGGGGACCACACCAGGAGGCGGTTGGATTTTCCCGTTGTTTCCCCGGGTTCGGTTGTTGATCGTATTGTCCAGCGTGTTGCAGAAATTAGCGAACTGATCAAGCGTTCCCTTAGGGGCAGGATAGGTGTTCCAAGCCAGAGCGTCCTGTATGTGGGGCTTGAGGCCTCGCTGAAATAGTGCAATGGTGAAATCAGCGTCGGCCCAACCGAGTTTCTTCAACAGCGTTGTAAAAGCAGAGTGATAGGCAGTACAAGTACCTGTCTGCTTTAAGTCGAAGATCTGCTGGGTCGCAGTCATGCGCCAGTCAGGGTCATCGAAAGCCTCAGCTAACGATTTCATAAAATCGTCGTACGTTTCAAAGTTCATGTGTCCAGTGGCCGGGTCCATCCGAGGCATGGCCCAATCCAGAGCGCCATCTCTAAGGTAGGAGAAGGCAGTCATCAGCTTGCGCTGCTCCGTGCGGTGGTGCTTGGGTGCAGCAGCAAATTTGACCGCAAGTTGCCTCTGGAACGCCTGGAAGCCTTGCTGATTGCCATCATAGGGCACGACATCAAGATGCTTGTCGGCCTCTTTCAACGGATCGGCATCCTCTTCCCGTTTGACTCGGGGAAGAGACTCAAGGGAGTTGAAGCGGGCTTCAGCGCCAGCCTGGAACGCAGCCCAGTAAACCTGAGCCGCATCAGGAACAGAGCCAACGGGGATGGGCGGGGCACCATCGTCGGTGCGCAGACCAGACATGTAAGCCGCCACAATAGCCATTTTGATCTCAGCACTGAACTCCCTAGGAAGGGCACCGAGATGCCAGTTCTCAGGAGTTCGGTCAGGAATCGACAGGAGGAACGTATTGAGATGCTCGATCATTTCGCGAGTGAGGGCCATTGCGAGTTGAAACGTAATAGAGAGGGAAAAATAAATGAGGAGAGAAAAAAGTGCCAAAGAGAGCCAAAGTTGTAATAGCGTCGGGTCTTCAAATGAAGCTTAACAAAATATTACGGATAGGGCCCGAAGAAAGGATTAGGGTTCCGGGTACAGCCAACGACTCGGGACAATGATAGGTTCCTGAGGTGGACAGTCGGGCCTGTGGAGGAAGACGTCAGTTAGACAGAGTGCTAAGACGTATGGTCGGTTGAGATGAAGAGGCAACACACAACTTAGATGGCTATTCTGAGAATAGAGCGGCACAAAGAGGAAGGAGGAGGAACAATCACACACTTCAAAGAAGAAGAAAGGTTGAACTGCAAAGAAAGCAAGAACAGAATGGTATAAAGAAGAAGAAGAAGGTAAGCAAGTGCATGTGATTGTTAAGCTTGGAGAACAAGAGTAAACCTGATCAACTCAGGGCAGGAGACGACGATATTTATGTTGTCGGCGCTCCTGACAAAACTCTGTCTTCCCAAGCTAGAAACAATCAACATCTAACTATGAACAAAAGATAAGTCTCGTGTAAACAAGACGTAACAGGTTCGTAACAATCGAACCAGATAACAACCCCCACCTAAGCACGCAATGGCAATTGCAACAAGAAAACTCCGCAGCAGCAGAACAACGTCTATCAGAGCACCCGTGCTCAGCACATCCCACGACAACCTCATATCCGTTGATCAACTCACGATCTACACAGACCAACCTGTGCCATAAGCGCATCTTCATAGGTCGCCGACCTTCGGCGTTGTGGAAAAGAAGAGTGGGGTAGGTCTCATGCATAACCCTTAGCATGAGCAGTGTCAGGATGGCTATTCATGACAAGAAGAGAAAGTAGTGGTGGGAGGAGAGTGGAGGAAGTTGAGGAGTGAGGAGGAATTGGTGCTTGTGTCTTTGGACAAATTACGGTGTCGACCACGACGTATTTCCTTTGTCGTTGATTTTTGCTGGAGTTTGGATGTTGTTTTATTGTACCTTGCTATGTGTAGATTTACTGCACCTCGCCATAACCCTATCAGGTTCCATGCGAGTAATGAATAAAAAAAAAAAAAAAAAACCTATCATTGTCCCGAGTCGTTGGCTGTACCCGGAACCCTAATCCTTTCTTCGGGCCCTATCCGTAATATCCATGCGGTGCCTTTCTTCGTTAGCCTGACTAGTGGAGCCGCCACGTCGCTGAAGGAATCGATAAACTGGCGGTAAAAATTTGCGAATCCTATAAAACTTCGAACGCCCTTGACATTGGTGGGTGGCGTCCATTCTCGTATGGCAGCGACCTTTGCTGGGTCGACTTTGACACCTTTGCCTGCTTGGATGATGAAACCTAGGTACTTTGTTTCAAAAACTGCGAATTCGCACTTGTCGATGTCTAAACGGAGACCTGCATTTCCCAATTTCTTGATGACGAGGTTAACTTTTTCCATGTGGTCTGCGTAGGTGCCGTCGGTGTAAATCAGGACGTCGTCAATATACGCGGAGCAGAAGTCGTCCAAATATTCTTGCAGGGTTGAATTGATATACCGTTGAAAGGTTGCAGGGGCTCCGGTGAGTCCAAAAGGCGTCACCAGCCATTCAAAAAGTCCAAAACGTGTGCGGAAGGCCGTTTTCCATTCATCTCCCTCTTTTATGCGAATCTTGTGGAAAGCGGCACGAACATCGACCTTTGTGAAGTACTTCGCCTTAGACAACGCTCGTAGTGTCTCACTGATCAAAGGAAGCGGGTATCGGTCTTTTTCAGTAATGGCGTTAATGCCGCGGTAGTCAACGCAAAAGCGCAACCCTCCTCCAGGCTTACGTACGAAAAGAACAGGCGCGCCGCCGGGAGAGCTGCTGGCTCGAATCCAATTCCTGTCCAGATGGTCCGAGAGGGTTTTCCGTAAGACTAACAGCTCGTCGCGGGACATGCTGTACAAGGGACCCCACGGGACTTCGTTCTCTCGCCCTTGTTTGTCTTTCGTCAGGTTGATAGCGTGGTCTATTCCGGGGCGGTTCGGGGGTTGGTCGTCCTTTTCGTCGTCTAAAAACACTTCTGCCAAGTGTTTGAGTTCGCTAGGCAGTCGTTTGTCGATCTCTTGTAGGGTAACACGAGGTTTTACTTGCAATGCCTTGTTGATGTCTTCGATGGTGGCAGCAAAAACCTCTATGTCTTCATTCTTTTTCTTGCTGCGCCGGATTTCTGCAGCAAAGACGGATGCCATCACCATGCTCGCTTTTGTGGTTGTTATATGGGCGTCGAGCCATCCTTTTTCTCTCACAACTTGGGCATCTTCTTCGCTTCCGAGGCGTATGACTCGTTCTTTCGCCAGGTAGACAACGTCATTCCTTTCCATCCAGGGTTTTCCCAAAATCATGTCGTATGCTAGGTTCGGGATGACGTACCCGAAAATTCTTTCTGTCCGGCCGTCAATATCTAGATCGCAGAACGCCATCTCTGAGATCCATCTTTTTTTTTCGTCGTTTTCGGCTAACTTGAGTTCCCGTCTTCTTATCGGGATGCGCTGGAGCCCTTTCTTTCTCACCAAAGTCTCGTTGAACGCCGATGTTACAAGGCATCCACTGTCAAATAAAGCATCACAGTAAAAGGAATTGTTAATAAATGCTTCAATTAGGAACGGAGTGGAGTGTAAATCTTTAAATACATCGAGCGGAACATCGCAATTGTTGGGGCTCTTCTTCTTATGACCCTGGGGGCGACTTTTCCCAGAGTCTACTCTTTTTCCTCGTCGTCGGAAAGGTCATCGGCCACATCATCCATCGATTCGGGGGCTTGTTGGATTGTCGTGCGGTTCACTCTTGCGGGCGCACGGGCCGGGGCAAACTTGGGGCATTCGAAGGATCGGTGGCCCTTGGCAAGACAGCGGAAACAAGCGTTGCTGGATCTAGCGGTTTCTATCTCCGCCGGGGTTCTCCAAGGGGCGCGGGATTTTCGGGGGCGTTGTCCATAGTTGTTCGAGGCGCGGCCTTGGAGGGCGTTGACACCTGTCATCATGGTGTCTCCGTCGTTGTCGATTCGCGTCTGCTGATTTGCGACACTTGGGGTCACCACTTCGGCGAACCTTGCTCCACCTCTAGTTTTCGCGTACCACGTCGAGGTCTTGGACGTGTCCTTCGACCGGTATCCTGGCAACGCTTCCACTCGGCCAGCCACCGTCTTCACCTTCTCAACCCAACGCGGGTAATCATCGTTGGGGAGGTTTTTTGCCGTGAGGTGTACCTGTAACGTTTGGTTGATAGCGGAATTCAGGTACATGATCTTCACACGGTCTGGCCAATCTAAACCTCCACAAAGGCCAACTTGATGCTCGAAATCCTGCAAGAACGATATAAAACTCTGATGGTTTCCCATCTGCATGGTCAAAAGCTTTTGACCCGCCTTCTGAATAGCCTCCTTGTCTTCGAATTGGTCATGGATATGGCCAAGGTAGGCGTCCCAATCCCAACCATGAGTGGCTCCGTCAGTGAACCACTGTTCAACTCTGGCCTGTTGCTCTGTGGGAATGGCCATGAAAACACTTAGGCAAATTGCCTGGGAGGAGCCAACGACTTGTGATTCGATCTGAGCTCGGGCCTTCAACTGTTTGAAGAATCGCGGGAACGACGCTGTCTTTCCGTCCCACTCCGGCCATTTTGCGTTGTACCGATGGTCGATCATCGGGGCGAAGGGGCCCGGGGTACGTACTGGCGCCGGGGTAGGGGCTACCGGGGCAGGTGCAGGTGCCGGGGGGGCGGTTGCCTGTAACAGGACTTGGCTTCGTAGCAACATCTGGATCACTCTTAGTTGCTCCGGGGTGAACACCTCCAATCCTGGGGTGTCTGAACTCTGCTGTGGGGGCGCCTCGGCTTGTTGCCGGGAGGGGCCAGGCTGGTCAAGCGCAAGTCCAGCCAGAACATCTTCCATCTTGTCGTTACTCATTCTGGCTCGACGGCGTATAGGGGACGCGTTGTCTTCGGATGCGGACCAGAATGAGGGCGAGGGTGGCTGTACGGGGCTTGTACTGCGGGGGCTTGATGTGATGCCGTACTTCATTCGTCAAGTATGGCACGGTAGGAGGGTGATGAAGTTTCCTCACAAACTTCTAAGAAACAATAGGGGGTGATGAAGTTTCCTCACAAACTTCTAAGAAACAATAGGGGGCAATGAAGTTTCCTCACAAACTTCTAAGAAACAATAAAGGATCAAAAGATAATATGTGAGCGGTTCACTAAGTACAAGAGAGTCTTGCAGTTATGACCAGAATGCTGTTTATTATCTTTTGATGGAGAGAAAAAGGAAGAAGAAAGACTAAACTAAACAGCGGATTTGGGTCTACTATATAGACATTTTTGTGCTTACAAATGCAAGTTCCCGATCGGCTCAATATCCCTCCGTGAGCTCCTTATGTCCGAGTTTTCGGCGATAACTCGAGGTTAGCTCCGATCCCGTCAGAATCCCTCAGTTTCCCTCGGAACACTTCGGACCTTTTTGCATCCTGCCGGATTAGGCGAATCCTACCCACGGACCTCAAGTCCGACCCGGTCCGAGCTCTCCGAAGCCTCCGAAGAGTTGCCGAAGTTCATCCGAAACCTTGTCCAAATTCGGTGAAACGACCTGCATTCGAAAGCACTGGATCAGCTCTGTCTGATCCAACCACGGGTTCTCAACCCGTAACAACGGGTGTTGCTCCACTTTTATTGTACAGGGGTCATAGGGCTGGTTGCCCTGGTGGGGCGCACACAACTGGATTGTCGAACGCCTATAAAGCAGAGCCAGTTCCCCCATCTTTAGTTTGGATTTTCTTCTTCCTTTTCTTTCTTTTCTTCCCTATGTTAAAGATAATAAACAGCATTGGACCTAACTATGAGTTTTCTCCGTACTTAGACAACCCGTCACATATTATCTTTAACATCACATTTTTTTTATCTTAGAAGCTTGTGAGGAAGCTTCACTACCCCTTGTTGTCTTAGAAGCTTGTGAGGAAGCTTCACTACCCCTTGTTGTCTTAGAAGCTTGTTAGGAAGCTTCATGACCCCTTGTTGTCTTAGAAGCTTGTGAGGAAGCTTCATTACCCCTTATGTTCTCTTAGAAGCCTGCCGTGAGATAGCATACTTTAACGATGAACGACAAAACAGAAGATGTTCTGTCCGGGCTACCCCGCGACTCCCAACAGGAGCAGCCCACCAATACCCCAGGATTAGAAGTATTTACGCCTCAGCAACTCGCAATAGTCCAGATGATACTACAGAACCACGCGAAACTACAAGCCCCGGCTCCTCCCGCGCCTGCACTTGCCCTACCACCTTCACAACCGATGATTAACCACCGCTACAACGCACCGTGGCCAGAGTGGGATGGAAAGCTTTTGTCCTTCCCCAGATATTTTAAACAGTTGAAGGTCCGCGCGCAAATCGCAGCTCACGTCATCGGGTCTTCCCAAGCAATTTGTTTCAGCATTTTCATGAGTATTCACGCTGAGCAACAAGCGAGAGTAGAACAATGGTTCACCGATGGCGCCATACACAATTGGGATTGGAAGAGTTTTCTTCAGCACATCAACGACCAGTTTGAAGACAAGGACGCGATCCAGAAGGCAGGCCAGAAGCTCTGCGCTATACAGATGGGAAGTCACCAGAGTTTTGTGTCTTTCCTACAAGATTTCGAGCACCAATATTACGGATAGGGCCCAAGGAAACCATTAGGGTTCTAGAAAGCCAACGACTCGGGACAATGATAGGTTCCAGAGGTGGACAGTCAGGCCTGCGCGGATATACGGCCGGGAGGAGAGGATAGAACTCTCTAGGTCGTATGGTCGGTTTGAGGTAAAGAGGCACACTCAACTAATTGATCTTATAACACACGGAAGGGAATAAACAATCACAGGAACACTGAGGTAACGAAGACGACAGAAGGTACTGATGCAATGAAGGCTATCAAGAAACAAGTGATGATTAAAGATATAGTACTAAAGAAGAAGGTACTATCGAAGAAGTGATACTATAACTAGTATACAAACAAGAATGGCAAAAGGGGTGTATGTGATTGTTAAGCTTGGGGAGCAAGAGCTAACCTGATCATACAGGGTAGAAGGCAACGCTATTTAAGGCGTTGTAGATTCTGACAACAAAGATCTTCCCAAGCTAGAACCAAATCACAGATAACCGAAAGTGGGGACATACGTAACTCAACGTTACCAGACGCTACTATCGAACCGGATGTTAGTTCACGAGATAAACCAACACGGCAGCAGCAGAACTGAAAATCCCTCAAGACACCCAGGCAACGATATGTCGCGTTACAGCGATATCGGCCTAACAGGTGTGGACCCCACGCTCAAACGCTGTTGACACAAAAGGAACGAGAATAGCAGTCAACTCAGAATAAGCTGCATCAACTGCAGAGTATCGAGTTACCTAATAGCGATGATCTAAAGTGTGCAAGCCGGCCACACCCGAGTAGATAAACCGGAGTGACACCTCAAGGTTACACAGACCACCAAGTGGTATAACTATTACGGATAGGGCCCGAAGAAAGGATTAGGGTTCCGGGTACAGCCAACGACTCGGGACAATGATAGGTTCCTGAGGTGGACAGTCGGGCCTGTGGAGGAAGACGTCAGTTAGACAGAGTGCTAAGACGTATGGTCGGTTGAGATGAAGAGGCAACACACAACTTAGATGGCTATTCTGAGAATAGAGCGGCACAAAGAGGAAGGAGGAGGAACAATCACACACTTCAAAGAAGAAGAAAGGTTGAACTGCAAAGAAAGCAAGAACAGAATGGTATAAAGAAGAAGAAGAAGGTAAGCAAGTGCATGTGATTGTTAAGCTTGGAGAACAAGAGTAAACCTGATCAACTCAGGGCAGGAGACGACGATATTTATGTTGTCGGCGCTCCTGACAAAACTCTGTCTTCCCAAGCTAGAAACAATCAACATCTAACTATGAACAAAAGATAAGTCTCGTGTAAACAAGACGTAACAGGTTCGTAACAATCGAACCAGATAACAACCCCCACCTAAGCACGCAATGGCAATTGCAACAAGAAAACTCCGCAGCAGCAGAACAACGTCTATCAGAGCACCCGTGCTCAGCACATCCCACGACAACCTCATATCCGTTGATCAACTCACGATCTACACTGTAACGATCTATGGATCGAGGTAGGCTCAGGCTCCGCCCTCACCGCCGTTTACACCGCCGTCCACACCGCCTTGCATACCGCCGTTACTCACCGCCTGCCAAACCCGTGTGCACACCGCCGTTGTCAAGGGTACGCGTCATGCCTCTACCGCGTGTATATAGATAGTGTTGTTTCCGCCCGTTTTCTTGTACATTAGTCTTTTCTCTTTATCTGTTTCTTAATTTATTTCTGCTGTTCTAAAAGCGTTCTCCTTTAGACCGTAAAGCCTTACAATAGAAACAGATCTTTCTTCGTCCTCTCGACCCCGTTCCCTGTCCTCGTTCCTCGACCTCGTTTCTTGTCCTCGTCCCTCGACTACGTTCCTTGAACCAGACCCTGTTCCCACCTTGTCCCCTCGTCCAACGCCAATTACCTCCGTTCCCAACGTTCCTGTGACCGTCACATGTCCTACCGCGTCCCCCCTCAAGACCCTGATTCTGACTCTGACGCTGCTTCTCAAAACTCTGTCTTCTTTGACCCCGCCTCGCCTCCCGCAACAATGTCCAACCCCACTGTCCCCGGCCCGAGCAACGCAGGCCCCTCCATGCAAGACTTGTTCCAAGCCCTCCAGACCATGCGTGAGGAAAATGAACGTGCGCAGCAACAACTGCGCGCAGACAACGAACGCGCACAGCTACAACTGCGCGAAGAGTTCTCCCGCGCGCAACAACAGCGGGACCAGGAGATCGCCAATCTCCAGGCCTTTGCCCGCGCTGCCACTGCCTCCCCTGCTCCCCCCGTTCTTGCTACTCCGTCCGTCCCCGTTGCCACAGCTGACGCCTTTGTCAAACGCCCCAAGCCCAAGATTCCCGACATTCCCCTGTTCAGCGGCAAGAGAGCCGAGTACCGCGTTTGGGCCATGTACGCCCGCCAAAAGATCGCGCGTGACGGTCCCTCCATCGGTGACGATGGGGATCAGTACACATATCTTTTTGCCCGTATGTCCACCGAAGCCCAGAACCTTGTTGCTGTTTACTTTGCCCGTGGCCTTGAGATGGGCTACACCGCTGCCACTTTCCTCGCATACCTGGACAGAATGTTCATCGACCCGTATGCTGCCGAGCGCGCCTCCACGCAACTCCAGAACCTCCGCCAGCGGGATAACGAGCCGTTCGCTCTTTTCCTGCCCAAGTTCGAGAAGTTGCTCGGCGAAGCTGGTACTGACTCCGACCGTGCCAGCATCTCTATCCTGCGCACCGCCCTCTGTCCAGAACTGCGTCGGGCCATGGCGAACCCGAGGACGGATTACACCTACGAGGATTACAAGTCCGAGTTGTTTACCGTCTCTTCCAAGCTGGAGGAATGCAACGTCCTCGAGCGTTCTTCCAGCAGGATAACCCCGTCCTTCCCTGCCAACCCTGCACCTGTCCGCCACCCCGACGCCATGGACTGGACCCCCACCATCACCACCACGGCCCTGAAGCCATTGACCGACGAGGAGCGCGAGCGCCTTCGCCGCAACCGCGCCTGCTTCCGCTGCCGGCAGACTGGCCATCTGCGCCAGAACTGCCCGCTAAACTTTGCTCCTACTACCACTGTCCCTGTCCGCTCCGCCAACCTTTACCAGCCTGCTATGCCGACCCCGGCTCTGCCTCTGCCTCTGCCCGCGCCTGCGCCCACGCCCGTGCCCCGCGACATGTCGGGAAATGGAGAGCTCTAGGCGAACGTCGCCGTCTAGAGCCCCAAGGAGAGAAGATCGCTCGGGAGGAAATGGGGGCTAGGGGTACTTATATAGATGTTGTTCTAAATAAAACTTGTTCTACCTCTGCCTTCGTCGACTCCGGTTGCCTGTGTCTTGCCACTGTCTCTCCGCGCACCGCTACCCGCGCCCACGCTGCCATCCTGCCCATCTGCCCTCGTCCAATTGCTCAAGTAGTTGATGACCGAAATCCACCCGTCATAGACCAAGTTGCTGTCTTCGATCTTGGTCTCGGAGGATTGGACGAGAAACTCTACGCCTACATCGTCCCCGGTCAGTCTGAAGACCTTATCCTCGGTCAAGGATGGATTGCCAAACACGATGCTTCCCTTCGCCCCGCGCAAAACGAAGTATTCATCCGCCTGCCCACGCCTCTTCGCCTGACTACAACCACCGCTGACCCCAACGTTCTCCCCGTCTCCGCCCGCGCCATCCGTGCCTTCCAGTTGAGAGCCCGACGCTCTCCCAATGTCCGCATTTTCTCCGCCACGCTCCATGACATTGAGAAAGCTCTCAAAGCCAAGATCTACACCGACCCCCGTGCCAACTGTCCCGAGTGGCTTCTTCCCGTCATCGACGCCTTCGATAGGAAGAAAGCTTCTGAGCTTCCCCCGAACCGCCCTGGAATTGATACAGAGATCCGCCTTAAACCAGGCTTGTCCCCGCCCTCGTGTCCTCTGTACTCAATGAGCCGAGAAGAACTGCTGCTCCTCCGGAAAACCCTCTACGACCTGCTGGACGCTGGCTTTATCCGAGCTAGTAGTGCTGAAGGCGGTGCCCCCGTCATCTTCGTGAAGAAACCTGGTGGTGGTCTTCGTTTTTGCGTAGACTACCGTGCCCTGAACAGCGTCACGGAGAAGGATGGTTACCCGTTACCACTGATCAACGACACCCTCCGTGATATTGCTGCTGCCAAGTACGTTTCCAAAGTTGACGTCATCTCTGCTTTCCATCGCCTCCGTCTTAAAGAAGGCAGTGAAGCCTACACGGCCTTCCGCACCCACCTCGGCGCGTATGAATGGCTGGTCACCCCTTTCGGTCTCACTGGTGCTCCTGCTGCGTTCCAACGTTTCATCAACCATGTTCTCTCCCGCTGGCTTGGAATATCCTGCTCCGCTTACCTCGATGATGTAGTGATTTACAGCTCTGACTCCCACGAACACCACCGTGACCTTGTCCGTCAGATCATCCGCGCTCTTGGAGATGCTGGCCTGCAACTTGATTGGGACAAAAGTGAATTCGAATCCCCGTCCATCAAGTACCTCGGCTTCATTGTTGAACCCGGCTCCGGCATCCGTGCAGACCCAGACAAAGTCAAAGCCATCCAGGAATGGGAGGCTCCCACGTCTGTCCGCGGAGTCCGTAGTTTTCTTGGGTTTGCCAACTTCTACCGCTGTTTTGTCCCCGAATACTCCACCGTCGCTGCTCCCCTGACTCTGCTGACCAAGAAGGACCAACCCTTCAAGTGGGAAGACGAACAACTCCGTTCGTTTGAAGCTTTGAAGAAGGCCCTTGTCTCTGCCCCGCTCCTTGCCACCTTTGACCCTGACCTCCCCACCATCGTTGAAGCCGATGCTTCCGGCTGGGCCCTGGGAGGTTCCCTCAGACAGCAAGGTGCTGATTCTCTTTGGCGTCCTGTTGCTTACTTCTCGCGAAAGCTCAGCCCAGCGGAAGTCAACTACCCTATCCACGATAAGGAAATGTTGGCCATCCACTCCTGCCTCCGCGCTTGGCGCTCCTACCTCGCTGGCATCCCGTTCGAAGTACACACCGACCACCAGAACCTTTTGTACTTCCAGAAGCAAAGAACCCTGTCAGAACGCCAACGCCGCTGGGCCCATGAATTGTCCGAGTTCGACTTTCGGTTAATTCATCGACCCGGCGTTACTCAAGTGACCTCCGATGCCCTTTCCCGCCGCGACCAAGACCTGCCCCAAGACCTCTCCGATGAACGCCTCCAGTCCCGTGTCCACCAAGTTCTGCGCCCTGACGGGCCCGACTTCGTCATTGCCGCCGCCGTTTGGGCTAAAGAGCCTGACAAAGACCCTGAAGGAACCCTGACCCTCGACCACGCTGCCCTAGATGCCCCTTTTGCTGACCCGGAACTCCAGACCCTCTGGCACTCGGCACTTACCCGTAACGAACGTTATTGGCAAGCGCGACAAGCTGTCCAAGAACAAGCCCGCTCGTTCCCCAACGAGTGGGGCCTTCCTTGGCAGATCAGCGAGTGTACCCTCGACTCCGCCACCCGTCTCCTCTGGCGTGACCGCCTGTGGATCCCGTACTACGAGCCCCTCCGCACTCGTATCATCCAGCAAGTCCATGACTCCACGCTTACCGGTCACCCTGGAGGATCAGCAACCCGTGATCTAGTCAGCCGCTCCTACGCTTGGCCTGGCCTCTCTGACGATGTCCGCCGCTTCGTTGGTAATTGCGACACTTGCGGTAAAAGCAAGATTTGGCGCGACCAGAAGCGTGGCCTCCTGAAGCCCCTGCCCGTCCCGGACCGTGCCTGGCAAGAACTCGCCATGGATTTCATCGTCGGTCTCCCTGAGTCCGAAGGCTGCACTACAATTTTGGGAATCACCGATCGGCTGTCGAAGAGTAAAATCTTGATACCGATGCAATCTTACACTGCCCCAGATGTTGCCAGAGCCTTTATAACCCATGTCTTTGCTCACCACGGCCTACCTCGCGCCATCACTTCCGACCGAGGCCCTCAGTTCACCGGTTTATTCTGGACAGAAGTCTGTCGCCAACTCTCCATCACCCGCCGCCTCTCCACCGCGTTTCACCCCGAGACCGACGGCGCCCAAGAGCGTTCCAACCAAGAGATCGAGACTTACCTTCGTGCCTTCACCGCTTTCCTGCAAGACGACTGGGCTGCACTTCTCCCCCAAGCCCAGGTCGCCCTGAACAATCGCACCGCTACTGCCACTGGCCTTTCCCCGTTTTTCTTTACCCACGGTTACAACATTGACCCCCTCGACTTGACTACCGACCACGAACCAGGCTCCACCGTCTCCCCCGCCACTGCCGGCCACAACTGGCTCGCCAAGCACCGCGACGCAACCGCGTTCGCCCAAGCCTCCATGGCTGTCGCCCTCGAAACACAGGAACGACATGCCAACCGGGGACGCCAGGCAGCGGAAGCTTTCAAAGTCGGCGACCGAGTCTACCTGCGTCTGCGCAACGTGCGCACCATCCGCCCCTCCAAGACACTCGACTGGCTTGCCTTGCCGTACCGCGTGATCCAAATCGTTGGCACACACGCCGTAAAACTCGACACGCCCACCGGTATCCACCCCGTCTTCCACGTGAGTCTTGTCCGCCGCGCCCGTGATGACCCTCTGCCTTCCCAAGTCCTAGCCAACCCGGAACCACCTGCAATCGCGCCCGAAGAAGCCTCCGGCGATTTAGTGGCTGGCGAGTATCTTGTCGACGAGATCCTACGACACAAGGTCGTCGACAAACGTCACAAAGTGCTCGTCCAGTGGACTGGATGGGCAGAGCCAACGTGGGAACCCTTGTCACACGTCAAAGACACAGCAGCCCTTGAGAGATACGAGCAGACCCACGAGTGCCCCTGGAAGTTGCCAGTAGTCCCCCGGAGGAGAGGGAGGAGGAGGCGATTGTAACGATCTATGGATCGAGGTAGGCTCAGGCTCCGCCCTCACCGCCGTTTACACCGCCGTCCACACCGCCTTGCATACCGCCGTTACTCACCGCCTGCCAAACCCGTGTGCACACCGCCGTTGTCAAGGGTACGCGTCATGCCTCTACCGCGTGTATATAGATAGTGTTGTTTCCGCCCGTTTTCTTGTACATTAGTCTTTTCTCTTTATCTGTTTCTTAATTTATTTCTGCTGTTCTAAAAGCGTTCTCCTTTAGACCGTAAAGCCTTACATACACAGACCAACCTGTGCCATAAGCGCATCTTCATAGGTCGCCGACCTTCGGCGTTGTGGAAAAGAAGAGTGGGGTAGGTCTCATGCATAACCCTTAGCATGAGCAGTGTCAGGATGGCTATTCATGACAGTAGCCCCCCTTTTTATGACTGATTTCCACAGCAGTACTAAGATCGTCTGGCGTTAGGCATCCTCTTGTAGAATTCTGCAACCTTCTCAGGTGCATTGGCTAAATGGTCCAGAGGTTCCCAGGAGGGTCCATCATGTTCATAGCCCTCCCAAACTACTTGATATTGCAGAGGGCCACGCGAAGACACGCCTATAATTTCCTTGACCACAAATTCTTCCTCGCCATCTACTATGACGGGAGGAGGAGGAGGGTTTTTCTGGCCAGGAAGAGGATCCGACGCACATGGTTCCAGCAGACAAACGTGGAAGACGGGATGAACCTTCATAGTGGCAGGGAGTGCCAACTCGTAGGCATGCGAAGACACCTTCCGTAGAATCTTAAATGGGCCAAGCTTCTTGAAGTCCAACTTCTTTGAAGGACGAGTAGTTCGAATATTTCTACTCAAAAGCCACACTAAGTCCCCTTCTCGAAGGAGAGGGGCGGAAGATTTGTGTCGATTCGCGTACTCGGTCATCCGCTCACGGCTCCACGTAATTTCAGTCTTTAAAAACTGACAAATGTTGTCAAGCTCTTTAACAAAGTTCCGCAACGGGCCTTTTTCCACAGAGACTGGGAGCGACTCACGCCCACTTCTGGGGTGAAACCCGTGGTTCGCAAAGAAGGGCGTCAGCATAGTAGAACTGGACTCGGAGTCATTGTAAGAGAACTCCGCCAAGGGCAAAAGATCAGCCCAATTGTCCTGTCTATAGTTGGTGTAACCCCGCAGGTATTGCTCCAAAATAGAGTTCACACGCTCAGTCTGACCATCGGTCTGAGGGTGGAACGCAGTACTCAGATTTTGCTTTATGCCCAACAGTTTGGCTAAAGCCTTGGAAAAAGCCGACGTAAACAGACTACCCCTGTCGGACACAATGTCCAATGGCAGACCGTGGAGCCTATACACTGCTGACAAATAGAGCTTAGCAAAACCTGCAGCATCCAGCGAGGAATCGCAAGGTATAAAGTGAGCCATTTTGCTAAGCCTATCGATGACAACGAGAATCATGTCAAAAGAATTGGAGACCGGCAAGCCGGTGATAAAATCAAGGGACACAGATGTCCACCGAGCTTGCGGAATGGTCAGAGGTTTCAGTAGACCGTAGGGACTATGTCGCGCGGACTTGATCCGTTGGCAGACCTCACAATTTCGGATGTACCGGATGACATCACGACGCATCCCGGGCCACCAGTATTCCCGAACAAGAAGTTCAAAAGTGTTCTTTTGTCCAGGGTGTCCGCTAGGCATAATATCATGACAATTCTTCAATGCACGAACTCGTAGATCCTCGTTCGGCAAATATAGAAGGTCGTTGACAAACAAAAGACCGTCATTGTCAAGCCTGCAGACACTGAGGTCCACATCTGGAGGTTTGGTCGACTGGCCTCGAAGAGCAGAAATAACATCAAGAGCCCACTTGTCCGTGGATAGCGCGATTTTTACCTCGTCTACCAAAGACATGGTACCAATAAAATTTTCAGGGGGAATAATAGGAGCACACAGCTCTTTATCCTCCTCAGAAGAAGAAGAAACGAGGTCTTCGTAGCGTCTGGTCAGGGCATCAGCTCTAGAATTCAAGGAGCCAGGCCTATAAGTGATGACATAACGGTACTCGCTCAGTTCCATAGCCCACCTCGCTTGCCGTCTGTTCATGGCCGGAATTTGCTTAAGAACGGCTAAATTCCGATGGTCCGTCAATACCAGAACAGGTTTTTCCAGACTTTCAACCATGAATCGCCACGACTTTAGAGACTCCACAATGGCTAACAACTCCTTGTCACCTACGCCGTAGTTACACTGGGCAGGATTCATTTTTTGAGAGAAATAGGCCACGGGGTGTAGTAGAAGCCCCTTGTCAGTCGGGTGGTATTGAGACATGACGGCAGATATTACACGGTCAGACGCGTCTGTTTCAATAACAGTGTCCAACAGGTAATCAAAGTGCTTGAGGATAGGTTCAGAGCAGAAAAGGTCCTTCAGGGTGTGAAATGCTGCCTCACATTCAGAGGACCAGACAAAAGATTGCGTCTTTTTAGTCAACTCGAAGAGAGGTGTGCAGATTCTAGAGAAGTCACGGATGAACCTCCTATAGAAATTGGCAAAACCCAAAAAGGACTGGACTCCCTTAACAGTTCGGGGAGCCTCCCACTCACGGACAGCCGCAACTTTAGCGGGGTCCATCTTCAGAGCATCGGCTGAAATAACAAAGCCAACAAAGGTAGTTTCAGTCTTGTCGAATTCGCATTTTTCACCCTTGACAAACAGACTGGCCTGCGCTAATTTTAGCAGGACTTTGCGCACATGAACATCATGTTCCTCTTGGTTCAGAGAGAACACCAGGATATCATCCAAGTAACAGACACAGAATATGTCCAAATACTCCGACAAGACCTCGCTGACATATTTCTGACACGTGGCAGGAGCATTGGTGAGCCCAAACGGCATCACATTGTACTCAAAAATGCCATATCGAGTTCTGAAAGCTGTCTTGTATTCATCACCTTTCTTGATGCGAATCAAGTGGTACGCAGCTCTCAGATCCAGCTTTGTAAAAATGTTTCCCGTAGCCGCCGTGCGCAGTGATTCATTGATCCGAGGCAGAGGAGTTACGTCTTTGATGGTGATATCATTGACGGCTCGGAAATCAACACAGAATCGTAAACTGCCTGGCTTCCTAGCAAAAAGAATCGGGGAAGCCAGCGGCGAAGAGGAAGAGGAAATAAAGCCTTTAGCAAGCATGCCATCTAGATATTTTTTGACAGCCTGCAACTCGAGTGGAGTCATATCGTACAGCGGGGCCTTGGGGTATTTCGCATCGGGAACGAAGTTAATCGCATGATCAATGTCCCGGTGAGGTGGTAGTTGATCAGCACCTTCTCGAGAGAACAGAGGAAGTAGGTCATGGTATTTCTTCGGGATGCGTTCAAGGAGCCGTGCATGCTCTTGTTCCGGAGTTAGGTCCTCCTGATTGAGATAATCCAGGACTTCCTGAGCGGTGACACGATAAATCTGTAGTTTCTCAGCTTTGGCAAAGCGATGCAAAGCCTGAGACGACACCGTCACACAGGAACAAGACACAGCTGACGATTGTGCAATAAAAGAAGGAAGGGGTGAAGTGGCTGAAGCAGGAGCAGATCCCTCAATCTGACTGCCAGCGGTAGAAGCAATATTTTTGTCGTTTTTTGTATAAGAAAAATCAAACGAAGCGCCAGAATCAGTAGAAGCAGTCGAAACAGAAGAAGAAGAAGAAGAAGAATCAGAAGCTGCCACAGCATTGCCATCGGCGGTAGAAGTAACCGATATCTTGAGCGTATTGGAAGGCCAAGAAATTTCCGGGTTATGGGCGTCGAGCCAGCATTTCCCCAGGATGATGTGGTAGCCCCCAAGCTTCGTGATTTGAAAAACCAAAGTTTCTGAATAATTAGGAAAAGAGAGGGACAAAGGAACTTGGTGGGTCACTTTACCCGCAGCAGTTTCACTACCATCAACAACATGGAGCGACTCGGCTCTGGCCTTGAGAACAGTAGGAATCTGATGCCTTGCTATAAATTCAGAATCCACAAAACAAGTTGTTGATCCCGAATCCACCATAGCGTAGGCCTCAATAGAATTATTCACTGTCACAGGAATAACCAGAGGGGGAGAGTTACCATAATCGATAGCATTATCAAGAGAACAAGTGCTGATTCTCAAGAGACCCTCATCAGCAGCGTCAGGGCTAGCCAGGACCAGAGGGGAATGGGTCGGTAGCCCTTCTAGTTTTTTGACGCATCAGGCGCAGGGGCCGTCGAGGGAGCCCGGGTAGAAGTGGAGGGAGAAGGGACAGTAGCTGCGCGAAGAGCAAGGTTGTTTTTGGGGCAAGCCTTTAGCATGTGGTCCTTTGCGCCACACTTCCAACAAACACCCTTTGCCATTTTGCCGTCAGCAGTCTTACGGAAGGGTAGACCGTTGGCATCGGGACCTGCAGAGGTACCCTTAGCTGGCTTGGTGTTGGGGACAGCTTTTTGGGCGCCAGCATTTCTCGAACGAGAATCTTGCTGAAAGGGGACCACACCAGGAGGCGGTTGGATTTTCCCGTTGTTTCCCCGGGTTCGGTTGTTGATCGTATTGTCCAGCGTGTTGCAGAAATTAGCGAACTGATCAAGCGTTCCCTTAGGGGCAGGATAGGTGTTCCAAGCCAGAGCGTCCTGTATGTGGGGCTTGAGGCCTCGCTGAAATAGTGCAATGGTGAAATCAGCGTCGGCCCAACCGAGTTTCTTCAACAGCGTTGTAAAAGCAGAGTGATAGGCAGTACAAGTACCTGTCTGCTTTAAGTCGAAGATCTGCTGGGTCGCAGTCATGCGCCAGTCAGGGTCATCGAAAGCCTCAGCTAACGATTTCATAAAATCGTCGTACGTTTCAAAGTTCATGTGTCCAGTGGCCGGGTCCATCCGAGGCATGGCCCAATCCAGAGCGCCATCTCTAAGGTAGGAGAAGGCAGTCATCAGCTTGCGCTGCTCCGTGCGGTGGTGCTTGGGTGCAGCAGCAAATTTGACCGCAAGTTGCCTCTGGAACGCCTGGAAGCCTTGCTGATTGCCATCATAGGGCACGACATCAAGATGCTTGTCGGCCTCTTTCAACGGATCGGCATCCTCTTCCCGTTTGACTCGGGGAAGAGACTCAAGGGAGTTGAAGCGGGCTTCAGCGCCAGCCTGGAACGCAGCCCAGTAAACCTGAGCCGCATCAGGAACAGAGCCAACGGGGATGGGCGGGGCACCATCGTCGGTGCGCAGACCAGACATGTAAGCCGCCACAATAGCCATTTTGATCTCAGCACTGAACTCCCTAGGAAGGGCACCGAGATGCCAGTTCTCAGGAGTTCGGTCAGGAATCGACAGGAGGAACGTATTGAGATGCTCGATCATTTCGCGAGTGAGGGCCATTGCGAGTTGAAACGTAATAGAGAGGGAAAAATAAATGAGGAGAGAAAAAAGTGCCAAAGAGAGCCAAAGTTGTAATAGCGTCGGGTCTTCAAATGAAGCTTAACAAAATATTACGGATAGGGCCCGAAGAAAGGATTAGGGTTCCGGGTACAGCCAACGACTCGGGACAATGATAGGTTCCTGAGGTGGACAGTCGGGCCTGTGGAGGAAGACGTCAGTTAGACAGAGTGCTAAGACGTATGGTCGGTTGAGATGAAGAGGCAACACACAACTTAGATGGCTATTCTGAGAATAGAGCGGCACAAAGAGGAAGGAGGAGGAACAATCACACACTTCAAAGAAGAAGAAAGGTTGAACTGCAAAGAAAGCAAGAACAGAATGGTATAAAGAAGAAGAAGAAGGTAAGCAAGTGCATGTGATTGTTAAGCTTGGAGAACAAGAGTAAACCTGATCAACTCAGGGCAGGAGACGACGATATTTATGTTGTCGGCGCTCCTGACAAAACTCTGTCTTCCCAAGCTAGAAACAATCAACATCTAACTATGAACAAAAGATAAGTCTCGTGTAAACAAGACGTAACAGGTTCGTAACAATCGAACCAGATAACAACCCCCACCTAAGCACGCAATGGCAATTGCAACAAGAAAACTCCGCAGCAGCAGAACAACGTCTATCAGAGCACCCGTGCTCAGCACATCCCACGACAACCTCATATCCGTTGATCAACTCACGATCTACACAGACCAACCTGTGCCATAAGCGCATCTTCATAGGTCGCCGACCTTCGGCGTTGTGGAAAAGAAGAGTGGGGTAGGTCTCATGCATAACCCTTAGCATGAGCAGTGTCAGGATGGCTATTCATGACAATAACCGTATCATCATACGTCCTTGGAACATTAGCGTGACAAATGGAAGCGGGGTAAGGTGCCAGGCATAACCCTATGCAATGGCAATGGCAAGAATGGCTATTCATGACAACCAAGTTGGCTTATGTGGAGGTTTGGACTGGCCCGACCGCGTTAAGATTTTACACCTGAACTCCGCCATAAACTCGACACTTCAGGTATACCTCACAGTCAAAAACCTCCCCAACGACGACTACCCAAGATGGGTTGAGAAAGTAAAGAGAGTAGCGGGACGAGTGGAAGCGCTATCAGGATATAGTTCCAAGGACCCGTCGAAGACTTTGACGTGGTACAGCCAGAGGAAAGCAGAAACAATGTCCGCCAAAGTTGTAACCCCGAGCGTCGTGGACCAGCAACCGCACCCCGACAATGATGAAGAACACGTGACAATGAGTGTCAACGCCTTCCACACGCCGCTCCCGAGCAATGAATGCCAACGCACCCGTCCCGTCAAACCCCGTGCACCTTGGAGATCTGCAGATGAAAAAGAGAAAGCAAAGTCTGGCAACGCCTGTTTCCGTTGCCTTGCCACGGGCCACCGGTCTCTTGACTGCCCGAAGTTTGCCCCGAGTCGTCGACCAGCGAGAGTGAACCATACAACGATTCCAGAAGTTTCAGAGCCGATGGACGAGATTATCGAGAGTGTTCCACACGATGCGGACACAAGAGTAGACCCAGACGAATTTCGGCCCCTGAGTTTAAAGAAGAGAAGACGCAAGAAGAGAACCGGCACCAACATCGTCCATGCTGATGCAGTCAACCACATGCATTCCACACCGTTTTTGATCGAGACTTTCGTCAACAACTTCTTTTATTGTGACGCACTGCTCGACACTGGATGCTTGGTAACATCAGCATTTGACGAAGGTTTAGTCAAGCGACGGGGTCTCCAGCGTATCCCCGTGAAGAGAAGAGAGCTACTACTTGCAGAAAACGACACGAAGAAGAGATGGATTTCAGAAATTGCAGTGTGCGACATTGATATCGACGGTCGCAAAGAGAGAGTCTACGGTTACGTGATACCGAATTTAGCCTACGACATGATCCTGGGAAAGCCCTGGATGGAGAAGAACGACGTCGTGTACTCCGCGAAAGAGCGAATGATTACCTTCAAGGATCAAGGAGACCGACTTATTGTCCGAGAGAAAGGCTGGCGTGAAGCGCACGCTGGCGCCCCCAAAGCAAGCATGGTGATGGCAGCAGTTTTTGCCGCAGAGATTCGACGAGGAAGGAAGAGCAAACAGAAGCTACAAGTGTTTTCGGCCTCCATTCAAGACATCAACAAGGCCCTCGAAGTGAAAGCCCGCCTCACAAGAGAACAGATTTCCGAGAGACTCCCGCAGGAACTCAAGCATTTAGCACCGATTTTCCTAGACGATGGCGAAGGAGATTTACCGCCCAACCGACCAGGCATCGACCACGCTATAAAGATGAAGAAAGACGAACAAGGACGAGACAAAGAGGTCCCATGGGGCCCCCTGTACAACATGTCGAGAGATGAATTATTGGTTCTGCGCAAGACGCTCGCAGACCACTTAGACAAGGGATGGATTCGTCGCTGTGGTGCAGTGGTATAGCACCTGGCAAGGCTTTTCGGTTGGCTACCGAGAAGTCGTAGGTTCGATTCCTACCAGTGACGCCAATTTTCTACGAGCAGTCAACCTTAACTGGGGCACTTGGGGTTAGTGCTGCTCGTTGGAAATTCATACCAAAAGCTATTCATGTATTTCCTTTCTGTCATAACTTGGGGATTATATTTGTGGGATCTTAGATGTAACTGCCTCCCTGCCAGGGGATTGGAGTATATTATGTATAGTAGCTAGCTTGTTTGAGATTCCGTTAAACCTTGATTCGTGTATAGTATTAATATACACCTCGCCATAACCCTGCCAGGTTCCATGCGAGTAATGAATAAAAAAAAAAAAAAAAAAATTGGACGAGGGCAGATGGGCAGGATAGTAGCGTGGGCGCGGGTGGCGGTGCGCGGAGAGACGGTGGCAAGACACAGGCAACCGGAGTCGACGAAGGCAGAGGTAGAACAAGTTTTATTGAGAACAACATCTATATAGGTACCTCTAGCCCCCATTTCCTCCCGAGCGATCTTCTCTCCTTGGGGCTCTAGACGGCGACGTTCGCCTAGAGCTCTCCATTTCCCGACATGTCGCGGGACGCGGGCGTGGGCACAGGCAGGGGCAGAGCTGGGGTCGGCGCAGCAAGCTGGGGAAGGTTGGTGGAGCGGACAGGGACGGTAGTAGTGGGGACAAAGTTCAGTGGACAGTTCTGGCGCAGATGGCCAGTCTGGCGGCAGCGGAAGCAGGCGCGGTTGCGGCGGAGGCGCTCGCGCTCCTCGTCGGTCAGGGGCTGAAGGGCCGTGGCAGTGACAGTGGGAGTCCAATCCATAGCATCGGGGTGACGAGCAGCAGCCGACGGGGGAACGGAGGAAACAAAAGGGCCAGCAGGAGCAGGGGAAACAGGGTGGGCAGCGTACGGAGAGTAGGTCGTGTTATCAGTGAAAGCGGAGTAGTGGCCGCGGCGGGGACGAGGTAGGAATTGCTCAGCCTTGGAAGCGACGTTTTGCATGCAGTTGGTAAATTCAGGGTACGTCGCGGGGACGTTGACATAGACCATCGCTTGTCGGAGGGCAGGCGCCATGGCGGTTTGCAACTTCGAAATGCGGTTGCGGTCGCCAATGATGTTGGCGTCCTGGAGGACTTTTTCGAAGCGGGGCAGGAACAAGGCGAAGGGTTCAGAGGGTCCCTGGCGCATGTTGTCCAGGTGGAAGAGAGCACGGTCAGCAGCAAAGGGGTCGATGAATATGGAGTCCAAGTACTCCAGGAACTGGTGGGGCCCGGTGTCGTTCAGCAAGCCCTGCTCGAAGTACGCCACGACGAGGTTCTGGGCTTCTACCGTCATACGCGCAAAAAGGTACGCGTATTGCTTGCGGTGGTCACCGATTGACTCGCTGTCCAGTGCAAGCTTGGAGCGGGCACTCAGGGCCCAGACGCGGTAGGCAGAGCGTTGGCCGGAAAACAAGGCGATATCCGGGAGGGCACGCTTCCTCGGTTCGAGGTTTCTTTCCGTAGTTGCAACGGGCACGGGAGCAGCGGGGACAGCAGTGGGGACAGGGGACGCAGGGACGACGGCGGGAGCGGAAGTAGCGGTGGCAGCACGGGCAAAAGCTTGGAGATCGGCGATGGCCTGATCTCGTTTTTGTTGGCCACTGTTGAACTCGTCGCGCAATTGTTGTTGCGCGTGGTCGTGCTTCTCGTTGAGCTGCTGGATGGCTTGCAGCAGATCTTGAAGCGACGGGGCCGCCGGGGCTGGAACAGGGACAGTAGGATCGGACATGGCTGTCGGAGGAGGCTCAGAGTCGAAGAAGACGGTGTTGTTGGAAGTGGTGTCAGAGTCGGGGTCGGTGGTAGGTGCACAGTAGGGCATGTGACGGTGGAACAAAAGAGGAACAGAGAGAAACGATGTACAGGTGGCGGGTGGTAACGAGGAAAAGGTACGAAGACAGGGTAAAAGAAACGAGGACAGTGTAAACAAGGGTAGATCTGTTTCTATTGTAAGGCTTTACGGTCTAAAGGAGAACGCTTTTAGAACAGCAGAAATAAATTAAGAAACAGATAAAGAGAAAAGACTAATGTACAAGAAAACGGGCGGAAACAACACTATCTATATACGCGCGGTAGAGGTATGACGCGTACCCTTGACAACGACGGTGTGCACACGGGTTTGGCAGGCGGTGAGTAACGGCGGTGTGCAAGGCGGTGTGGACGGCGGTGTAAACGGCGGTGAGGGCGGAGCCTGAGCCTACCTCGATCCATAGATCGTTACAGTTACTGCTGCATCTGGTGACACCCAATGGTCCTTGACAAGTCTCATGATCCGAGATTTTAACCTGTCGTCGTCTTCGCCTTGAGGAATGTCTTGTTCTCGTCTGCTAAGGGCGTCGGGTTTACCACTTTTGCTTCCTGATCGGAACTCAAGCTGGAAGTCGTATTCTGAAAGCTTCTGGGACCACCGAACCTGCCGCTCTGAAAGTTTCCGTGTCGTCATAAAGTATTGCAGGTTCTTGTGGTCGGTCAATATTTTGAAGGGGGCGCCAAGACTCTTCAATTCGCCCCTCCACTCTTCCAAGCACTTCACAACTGCCAGGAGCTCTTTGTCGTGAATCTCATAGTTGACCTCGGCAGGGGACAGCTTCTTGGAAAAGAATGCTACTGGGCGCAGTTCGCCTTCGTCGTCCACTTGGGATAGAGTTCCTCCCAGGGCCCATCCAGAACAGTCGCATTCCACGATCGTCTTCCTGTCTTCGTCCCACATCGCTAGAACCGGGGCGGTAATAAAAAGGTTCTTCAGCGTCTCGAAAGCTCGTTCTTCGACTGGGCCCCAGGTCCATTGTCATGAATAGCTATCCTGACACTGCTCATGCTAAGGGTTATGCATGAGACCTACCCCACTCTTCTTTTCCACAACGCCGAAGGTCGGCGACCTATGAAGATGCGCTTATGGCACAGGTTGGTCTGTGTAGATCGTGAGTTTTTTTTTTTTTTTTTTTTTATTCATTACTCGCATGGAACCTGATAGGGTTATGGCGAGGTGCAGTAAATCTACACATAGCAAGGTACAATAAAACAACATCCAAACTCCAGCAAAAATCAACGACAAAGGAAATACGTCGTGGTCGACACAGTAATTTGTCCAAAGACACAAGCACCAACTCCTCCTCACTCCTCAACTTCCTCCACTCTCCTCCCACCACTACTTTCTCTTCTCCCCACACCTTCTACCCAGGCCTTCGTGCAAAAACCCGTCTTGCGAACAAACTTCAGCAGCACCTCGGTTCCGTTATTCGTATTGAAGAGCGTCGGGAGATCTAGCGACTTAGGACTCAATGCCATGGCCATCTCTTGACGCTCTGCAGAAAATGCGGCGCAGTGCAGCAGCACATGCTCAACGCTCTCGCTTTCATGTTCTTGACAACGGCGGCACCGGTCCGAGTCCGTCTTCTTGATGAGCAGCAGGTAGGGCAACAAGTTGCCTTTACCCACCTTCATCTGGAAGTACGCCGAGGTTAGCCATCTTGGTCCGGAAACCTTGGGCGCCTTAGCACGGAGAACTGGATCACCACCGATGGTACGCAGGTAGTGCGAGCCGTGGGAGGGACCAGCGGCGGTGTCTCGCTCAAAAGCCCAGAGAGTCTCCCACTTGTCCATGGTAAACCTCCTAACCCTGGCGAAGACACTGCCCAGTGAGCTGAACTTGCGTTCATCATCACTCTCGAGAGCCTGGCGTGCAACCGCGTCTGCAATCTCGTTCCCCACTATGCCCATGTGCCCGGGACACCACATCACCGTGACTGGCGACGTGAATGTACCTAGGACGCGGCGGGCCTGCCACGCGAAGTGGCCGTGCTTGCGGAGCCGCGCAATGGCAGCTTGGCTGTCGACAAACACATAGCAGGGGCGAGCTTGCTTTGTTATTTTTTCTGTTTTGGCGAGGAGCGTGAGTGCCTCCACGATGGCGGCGCTCTCGCAGTCTGCAACCTCCACATCTTGCAGTCGATGACTGACTTTCGTTTTGATTTCACCGGTTTTGGTATCGACCACGCACGCTGCAAGCGAGCACCTGGAGCCTTCTTTGGAGCCGTCCGTATACACGGTGACGGCATCGTTCGGAAGTCTTGACAAGAACTGGGCATGCCTGACGGCAGCGTCCTCCTTGGGTCCAGGGTCGACGACGATGGAGATGCGGTCGGTCAGTGGCGGCTGCCAGGGACTATCCCACTCCTGTCGGCGACGTTCTCGTCTCCACATGCCTGCCACCAATGGCTTCAACTCGCGCATGATGCAGCCGAGTCGAGTCTTGACACTCATGTTATGCCCCAGGAGAGGCAGGTCTGAGTCATCGGGGGCAAGCTCGTCCTTGTCGGGTTGGGACGCAACACGGACGGGATGGTTGCGTTGGAGGCGGAGAGTGCGAGCGGCGTAGGCCATGCGTGCTTTGGCGAATCGAATAGAGGGGGGCGGGAGGCCGGCCTCGACTTCGACGGCGCGTGTTGGTGAACCGCGGAATGTACCTAGGATACGGGCGGCAGCTTGGCTTTGCAGTTTCTGGTATACCCTTTGCAGACTGAGCTGGGGTTTTGACGGGTCATACCAGAGAATTGATCCGTAATCGGCGACGGTACCCACACAGGAGATGTAGAGCTGACGGAGTGCCGCGATGGACAGTCCACGCGTGTTCGAAGCGAGCCGAAGCAAGCCGCGGAACGCGATCTCAGCCTTTTGGGTCCGTGCCTGGACGTGCTGTTTAAACGAAAGTCTGTTGTCGAAATGGAAACCTAGCCACTTGACCATCTTTTGGGGACGCACAGTGACATCACCTACTCGGACAGTTTGGGAGGCCCACTTTGCAGCATCGGTGTAGTGGATGAGCTCAGTTTTGCTCTCTTCAAACTCAATGCCGTAGTCACGAGCCTTGGCCCGCAGCTCCGTCACGAGTTCTTCGAGAAGCGCCGCTGAACGCCTCGGGCTTTTGGACGCCACGGTTACGCTGAAGTCGTCTATATACGACAGCTGAAGTTGTGGTGTGTCGCCGGCCACCCGAGCCACTATATGCCGAGCATACAACAGGAAGAGTAGAGGACTGATGGGGGAACCTTGGGGGATGCCGATGTTAACCGGGGTCATCGGAAACGGCTGACCCTCGATGTGCAGGCCGACAGTACGGTCCTGGAGGAACGAAGCAACCCATTTTCGGAACACCAGGGGAAGACCGAGCTCACGTAAGCTGCGCATCAAGCAGGGCTTTGACACGTGGTCGAAAGCGCCCTTGACGTCAAGGAAGAGAGTGCTTGGAACGAGCTTCATCTCCTTGACCTTCTGCAGGTGGCTGACGTATACGAGAGCGGCGTCCATGGCTGAACGCTGTTTGCGGCCTCCCAGTTGAGTGTCGTCTAGAAGCGAGCTGTCATGGCAATTAGCGAGGTACCCTAAGCGGGTCGCAAAGACTTTCTCGAGCACTTTGCCTAGACAGTTGAGCAGTGAGATGATGCGGTAGGACTTTACGACTGAATAATCAGCCTTTCCGTCTTTCGCGAGCACAATCCCAGTAGCTTGCTTCCAGAGTGTGGGGTGTATTCCGAGGCGAGACAGGGCTTTGTAGACGGAGAGAAAGGGCGCGGGATGGGCCTCAAAGGCGATCTGGATGATCTTGGCGTTCATGCCGTCGGGCCCGGGGGCCTTCTTGGCGTTGGCGGACATGATTGCCTCCTTGATCTCGTGGTCTGTAAGGTCAGGCCAGGGGTATATGCTTCGGTCGGTGTCGTTCGGGGGGGTGTCGTGGGGGGTGTCGTGATGGGGGTCGTGATGGGGGTCGTGTGTATCCGCAATGTCAGGTCGGGGGTCGACACCTGCGCTAGACGTAGCACCCAGTAGCGTCAGGAAAGCCTTTTCCTTCTCCTCGGGGGTATTGGCTAACCCGTCTGGCCCCTGGATGGGGGGGAAGTAACTCGCCGTAGCTGGCTTGGTGTATTTCCAGGCTGTGTAGACCTTTTCGTTGTCAGCGTCAGAAAGAAAGGTAGTCCAGTGAGTAGACTTAGCATCTTCGACAGCATGGGTGTACTTGTTGCGAATCGAATGAAACTCAACCAGCGACAGCCTGCCTCGTCTGTATCTTCTCTCTGCGCGCGATGCGGCCTGACGTTGTGATTGTAGCTCGGGCGTCCACCATGGCTTTGCGCGGGCACTGTGCCTCTTCACTGACATGCACCTCTGACAAGCAGATTGCAGGGCCTCGGAAAGCAGTCGCGCCATTGCGTCACCGTCTGCAGAAATCTCTGCCAGGGACAGCTGAAGCTCAAGGTCAGCCTGGCCAGCCAGCCATTCCTTGCGAAACAGCGACCAGTCGGCCGTCTTGGTGTTGAACGCCGGGTTACGTGTTAGGGTTTTGGGTGTGGTGGTGCTGACGTAATCAAAACTGATGGCCCGGTGATCGGAGCCCGTCTCCTGAAGATACCTCCAGTTCGTAAACAGGCCCGGTCGAGACCGCAGGGAAAATGCGAGGTCGATCACCGAGGTCGTGCTGCTGTTGACGTATGTGCCGCCGTTGCGTTCAACGTAGTCGTCGTCGACAATCAGGGTGGCATTCTGCGACATCAGCCAGTTAGCAAAAGAGTCAGCTCGTGGTTCGTGGGGATGCTCTCGCTGGGAATTCCACCAATGGTGATGGAGATTGAAGTCGCCGAGAAGCAAAGTACTGGTGTCAATATTGCGCGATAAAAGATTGGTGCGCTCAATGGTATAGGGGCGGGGTTGGGTCTCGGGGACAGGCTGCACAGTCAGCTGGCGTTCGTTGTAGACATTGAGAAGCGAAAACGGCTCCGACGCAAGGATGCGCAGGGTCTGAATATCACTCTCAGCATCGCCAAACTCGAACAGCACAGAAAACGGCAGGCCTTGGCGGACGTAGGTCAGGACCCGCGGGCGCAAAGGCATGGCCTCGAGATTCCTAACATTAAACGGCACAACCAGGGTGAAGCCCGGCTGCGTCAATGTTCTATACCCAGCTTTGAGTTTTATGGTATAAGGCTCCTGGATGCAGACAATGTCCGCCTTTCCGGTTGCAGCAGCCTCAAGTATTGTCTCATGAACAGCCTTCATTTTGTGCACGTTGTGCTGAAGGATGCGTAGACGTTGTCCGGCCGTAGGGCCCTCTTTCATAGGCGAGGGGGGCCGTCTGTCGTAGATTTGCGGTCAACGTAGGGCACTGCTGGGACAATAGCGCCGCCGACGTTGACGTTTTTGCCGACACACTTGTCGTAGTCAGCCTGGGTCAGGGCCTCGACGACCACCGAGCCAGCCTGCTTACCCTTGGCAGGGACCACAAGCCAGCGCAGCGAGTCGGAGATCTTGACGCCGTTGAAGTCCGCCATGTCCTTGGGCAGCTCCTTGAGACTGTCGAAACCGTCTTCAATCGGCACACCGTGGATGACAAAGCAGAGCTTTGACGACTTGTGGGTTCTGGAGCCGGGAGATGTGGCGCGCGTGAACTCGCAGGCGCCAAAGCAGGACAGCTCCTTGACCACGCGCTGCAGATTGGAGGTCATCAATCTGACGGCCTCACTGTCCACAGCGTGCAGCAAGATGTTGCCCGCCTTGGTGCGCTGGACCGCAGACACTGCAGTCTTGCCAAGAAGGCGGTTCACCGCGTCGCGCACGCGTCGCTGGGGCAGCGCGCTGGCTCTCGACTCGGGTGTGGTGACAATAACGACGGCCGTTTTCTCGCGAGGGGCAGTCGTGGTGGTCTTTTTTTTTTTTTTTTTTATTCATTACTCGCATGGAACCTGACAGGGTTATGGCGAGGTGTATATTAATACTATACACGAATCAAGGTTTAACGGAATCTCAAACAAGCTAGCTACTACACATAATATACTCCAATCCCCTGGCAGGGAGGCAGTTACATCTAAGATCCCACAAATATAATCCCCAAGTTATGACAGAAAGGAAATACATGAATAGTTTTTGGTATGAATTTCCAACGAGCAGCACTAACCCCAAGTGCCCCAGTTAAGGTTGACTGCTCGTAGAAAATTGGCGTCACTGGTAGGAATCGAACCTACGACTTCTCGGTAGCCAACCGAAAAGCCTTGCCAGGTGCTATACCACTGCACCACAGCGACGTCGTGGTGGTCGTGGTGGTGGTCGTGTTGGGGGCGGGGGTCGTGGTTTTGTCGGCAGCCTTCTTCTGGGCGCGCTTGGCGACTACGGTCCACGTGTCGGGGGACTCAGTGGGCGCGTCGGCATCAGCCATAGCCGTGTCCGGGGCGGGAGGCGCGGCGGCGTCATCGGTAGTAGTAGTGGCGGTCGAGGTGGTGGTCGAGGTAGTGGTGTCGGGTGTGCTGGACTGGTCGCCAGCGGTGTCGATGACCATAGCATCAGCCTGGTCAGTGGCGGCGGTTGCGGCGGTTGCGGCGGTCGCAGCATTTTTTTTGGCCTTTTTGCCGCGGCGTCTGCGCTTATTGGCCTTAGGCGCAGGGGTGGCGTTTTTTTTGCTGGCACAGGGCTCACTGCCCAGGACAGAAGGCGCGGCTGGCACCTCAGGTGTCTGCGTCGCAGCCTCGCTGTACGCAGCCACGGCTTCAGCCTCGTGTGCTGGCTTGGGGCGGGCAGCCTTTGAGACTTCCATCTCAACCAGCGTCTTGTGGTCGTGGCGCGACATTACGACGAGCCCGCACTCGTTGCCAAACTGGCGCAGGATGCGCATCAGCTGGGCCTCGGAGGCTGACTCCTTGAGTCGTTCTAGAACAAGGAAGACCTCGTTCATGATGGCGGCGTTCTGCTCGTCGCGCCGGCGCTTGCGCTCCAACATGAGAGCAATCTCTCGGGCGCGCTTCGCCGGAATCGTCTGGTCGTTGTTGTTGTTGTTGGTGTTGTTGGTGTTGTTGGTGTCGTTCTCATCGCGCTGAGCCTGGCTGAACACGAACAGGTTCCCATCCAGTGCATTAGGCGTCGGCGTTGTCGCGTCCGAGTCGCGCGAGTCGGGTGTCGAGGGAATCTCAACCACCGGCGCATCTTCAACACCTGCATCGACTTTCATCGATGAGGTGACGGGCGCAGGCTGCGACGGTGAACGCAGCAGCTCGTCGTCGTCGGAACGCGGTTCCTGGCTCGCCATCTGGGCAAAACTCAGCCCCAGGCGCGTCGTGCGGCGCGTTTCATCGCGCGCGGTCGGTTTCTTGTCTATTTTGTTCGATGCACTGCTCGAACTAGTCTTAGAATCAATTGAGCTGTTGCTCAGAGTCGTTTTGGTGAGTTTTTCTGTCGATTTGGCCATTTTTGATGCAGGTGTATATCTGTTGGCCTTGTGCTTAGATCGTGAGTTGATCAACGGATATGAGGTTGTCGTGGGATGTGCTGAGCACGGGTGCTCTGATAGACGTTGTTCTGCTGCTGCAGAGTTTTCTTGTTGCAATTGCCATTGCGTGCTTAGGTGGGGGTTGTTATCTGGTTCGATTGTTACGAACCTGTTACGTCTTGTTTACACGAGACTTATCTTTTGTTCGTAGTTAGATGTTGATTGTTTCTAGCTTGGGAAGACAGAGTTTTGTCAGGAGCGCCGACAACATAAATATCGTCGTCTCCTGCCCTGAGTTGATCAGGTTTACTCTTGTTCTCCAAGCTTAACAATCACATGCACTTGCTTACCTTCTTCTTCTTCTTTATACCATTCTGTTCTTGCTTTCTTTGCAGTTCAACCTTTCTTCTTCTTTGAAGTGTGTGATTGTCCCTCCTCCTTCCTCTTTGTGCCGCTCTATTCTCAGAATAGCCATCTAAGTTGTGTGTTGCCTCTTCATCTCAACCGACCATACGTCTTAGCACTCTGTCTAACTGACGTCTTCCTCCACAGGCCCGACTGTCCACCTCAGGAACCTATCATTGTCCCGAGTCGTTGGCTGTACCCGGAACCCTAATCCTTTCTTCGGGCCCTATCCGTAATAGGAACGCAGTACTCAGATTTTGCTTTATGCCCAACAGTTTGGCTAAAGCCTTGGAAAAAGCCGACGTAAACAGACTACCCCTGTCGGACACAATGTCCAATGGCAGACCGTGGAGCCTATACACTGCTGACAAATAGAGCTTAGCAAAACCTGCAGCATCCAGCGAGGAATCGCAAGGTATAAAGTGAGCCATTTTGCTAAGCCTATCGACGACAACGAGAATCATGTCAAAAGAATTGGAGACCGGCAAGCCGGTGATAAAATCAAGGGACACAGATGTCCACCGAGCTTGCGGAATGGTCAGAGGTTTCAGTAGACCGTAGGGACTATGTCGCGCGGACTTGATCCGTTGGCAGACCTCACAATTTCGGATGTACCGGATGACATCACGACGCATCCCGGGCCACCAGTATTCCCGAACAAGAAGTTCAAAAGTGTTCTTTTGTCCAGGGTGTCCGCTAGGCATAATATCATGACAATTCTTCAATGCACGAACTCGTAGATCCTCGTTCGGCAAATATAGAAGGTCGTTGACAAACAAAAGACCGTCATTGTCAAGCCTGCAGACACTGAGGTCCACATCTGGAGGTTTGGTCGACTGGTATTACGGATAGGGCCCAAGGAAACCATTAGGGTTCTAGAAAGCCAACGACTCAGGACAATGATAGGTTCCAGAGGTGGACAGTCAGGCCTGCGCGGATATACGGCCGGGAGGAGAGGATAGAACTCTCTAGGTCGTATGGTCGGTTTGAGGTAAAGAGGCACACTCAACTAATTGATCTTATAACACACGGAAGGGAATAAACAATCACAGGAACACTGAGGTAACGAAGACGACAGAAGGTACTGATGCAATGAAGGCTATCAAGAAACAAGTGATAATTAAAGATATAGTACTAAAGAAGAAGGTACTATCGAAGAAGTGATACTATAAACTAGTATACAAAGAAGAATGGCAAAAGGGGTGTATGTGATTGTTAAGCTTGGGGAGCAAGAGTTAACCTGATCACACAGGGCAGAAGGCAACGCTATTTAAGGCGTTGCAGATTCTGACAACAGAGATCTTCCCAAGCTAGAACCAAATCACAGATAACCGAAAGTGGGGACATACGTAACTCAACGTTACCAGACGCTACTATCAAACCGGATGTTAGTTCACGAGATAAACCAACACGGCAGCAGCAGAACTGAAAATCCCTCAAGACACCCAGGCAACGATATGTCGCGTTACAGCGATATCGGCCTAACAGGTGTGGGCCCCACGCTCAAACGCTGTTGACACAAAAGGAACGAGAATAGCAGTCAACTCAGAATAAGCTGCATCAACTGCAGAGTACCGAGTTACCTAATAGCGATGATCTATAGTGTGCAAGCCGGCCACACCCGAGTAGATAAACCGGAGTGACACCTCAAGGTTACACAGACCACCAAGTGGTATAACCGTATCATCATACGTCCTTGGAACATTAGCGTGACACAACGGAAGCGGGGTAAGGTGCCAGGCATAACCCTATGCAATGGCAATGGCAAGAATGGCTATTCATGACAGTATGCTCCTTTTAAATGACTGATTTCCACAGCAGTACTAAGATCGCCACATCCTAGACTAGAATCAAGTCGGAGAATTCGCAAAAGGAAGCCGGGCATCTAGGGACACGGAAGTCCACCGGGCTTTGCAGAATCGGAACAGAAGGAATAAGCCAACCATACGGGTCTAGACACAGCATGACTCCGCAGGCAAGAATTGTAGATCTCGATGCACCAACAACATCGTGACGTATAGGGGATCAACGGAATCCCTAGCATGAAAGCTTGTACATCTGATCAACATAAAACAAGGCCTTGAAGTGCAACGACAACTTCGTAAGGGCCTCGTGTCCACAGACAAGAGGAAGGTAAAAAAGAATGGGAATAACGAAAGGCAACCTCATCAACCGAGGGGCAGCACCAAGGATCTTAAGTGGGAATAAGTTGAGAACGCAGCTCAGTACCCGCAAAGGCAAAGGTTTTTCAACCTTGTTGTCCTCCCTAGTTATGGCATTGGTCATAGAAGTAAGAGCCAGGCCTGTAGGTTATAACAAACAACAATCGCTCAGTTCCATAGCCCATAAATCTGTTGCCTGCAAGATGCAGAAGGTCCCCTGAGAACTACCAAGTTCTGGTAACAAGTGTACACCAGAGTGGCTACTCAGTTGGCACAATCATCAATCGCCGCGACATAATCGCCTCCACAATAGCTAAGAACCCCCTGGGACATGGTTCGATGGATGTAAACGAACACGATTCCGGTTGTGGGAGAATAGACTAACATGTGTAATGGGGACTCATCATCGATCGGGTAATTGGTATATGACAACAGACAGCATGGAAACAAAGACGTGCAGGATCCGTAAAGAGTATTGGTGAAAGGGGAAAACAAGAAATTGGTAAAGTCAGCTTGTCAAACTTGGCAGTATTTCAGCACAAGATACAAGACTGGCCTGCACCACCATAGGCAGGACTTCGAAGAGGGACATCGTGTTTCTTTTAACGAGAAGAAAAACAACAAGATATTGTCCAAAAGAGAGAGGCAGAGAGTAGGCCCAAGTGAAGACACAAAGAGGTCGAAGAAAGGAGACATAGAGTAGTCGCAAGTAGACGTAACAGAGTCGAAGAAAGTAACAGGCAAGAGAGCTGTCCAAAGTAGAGGACACAGAACATGTCACAAGAAGTAGACGTATAGTGGTCGTAAGTAGACACAACAACAGCCGAAAGAAAATAGTCCGAACAGTGGCCTAACGCATTAGACACAACTGTGGCACGAAGACTAGACATAACTGTCAAGAAGTGGGACAGAAGCGAGCTGTTAACAAAGCGAGTAGACAGCAACTGTCAATACCCAGACAGACACGGGCTGTCAGCAAAGCGAGTAGATATAAACTATCAATACCCGGACAGACACGAGCTGTCGGCAATTATAACCCAGCAGGGGTCAAACGCAAGCACCATAGTGGTCAAAGAAGAGACACAAAAAAAGCAGTCGCCGATGGACACACGGTGTCACAAGGAAGAGGCATTAAGAGGTGTCAACCCAAAGAACAGACACGAGCTGTTCGTAGAACCAACGAGCTCAGCAAAGAACAGACACTAGCTGCTGATATCATATAAATAGACCCAACAGGAGTCAAAACAATTAGGCAAGACAAAGGCCAAGAAATACAGACACAGAGGTCTAAAAACAGACATAAACTGTCCAAGAAATCCCACAAGAACTCAATAACATGCTTTGGCACAATGGCAGGTGTGTGAGTAAACTCAACAACAACACTTTATACACTCAGGTACCATGTTGTAACTCAAAGTAATCTGGGAGTTGGCAACATCATTGCTGCAAGCCAAAAGGTGCATAGCTGGTAGACATGGCTTTCTGGAAACCCCCGTTCAGATGTGGCAAGTTGTAACGACTGGTTGATGCGGGACCAAATGAACAGCTTATAAAATAAGGTAGTTGACCGCCCGTAAATCAACAGAAGATCGTACACTGCCTGGTTCCCGAGGACAAAGAATCGGAGAAGCCAACACTGAAGAAGTAGGGGCAATGAAGCCACGTGTGAGCATGCCATCCAGGTTTTGCTTGACAAGTTGCAAATTTAGATGTGCATCATCAGACGGAAGAGTATTGATATGTTCGGCAGTCGAGACAAGATTAACAGCATGACCTGCGTCTTGACAAGAGGTGGTTGAAGGTACACCATCCCGCAAGAACACCGGACGCAAATCATAATAACTGTCCGAACTGCATTCGGGATATCGCTTGTGCACTTGTTCTAGCCGTAGGTCATCCTGATCAACAGGATCGAGAACCTGCTCAGCGGTAGTGCGGTGAGCCCGCCGGTTCTCATTGCTTGCAGTGGAACGCAAAGCTTGAGACGACATTAGCCTAGAGGAACAAAGTGCTTCAACGAAATTAAAGGAGCTGGGACAGAGACAGTGCCATCAACTGACTGTCCACAGAAGAAGAGAAGTAGATTGAGAAATGGAATCAACTAAGAACCAGAAAGAGCCGAGTTATGACTAGCGGACGAAGAAGGTTGTGTAACAACAGCAGCGCTAGTATGATCATAGGAAGACGGGATATCGGCCGTAGTCGAGAGCCGGAACGAAAAGAAGAATAAGGTGTGCTAAAGAATAACAAAGAGTTGGAAGAATGTGTGAGTCTTTAAATGAAGCTTAACAAAATATTACGGATAGGGCCCAAGGAAACCATTAGGGTTCTAGAAAGCCAACGACTCAGGACAATGATAGGTTCCAGAGGTGGACAGTCAGGCCTGCGCGGATATACGGCCGGGAGGAGAGGATAGAACTCTCTAGGTCGTATGGTCGGTTTGAGGTAAAGAGGCACACTCAACTAATTGATCTTATAACACACGGAAGGGAATAAACAATCACAGGAACACTGAGGTAACGAAGACGACAGAAGGTACTGATGCAATGAAGGCTATCAAGAAACAAGTGATAATTAAAGATATAGTACTAAAGAAGAAGGTACTATCGAAGAAGTGATACTATAAACTAGTATACAAAGAAGAATGGCAAAAGGGGTGTATGTGATTGTTAAGCTTGGGGAGCAAGAGTTAACCTGATCACACAGGGCAGAAGGCAACGCTATTTAAGGCGTTGCAGATTCTGACAACAGAGATCTTCCCAAGCTAGAACCAAATCACAGATAACCGAAAGTGGGGACATACGTAACTCAACGTTACCAGACGCTACTATCAAACCGGATGTTAGTTCACGAGATAAACCAACACGGCAGCAGCAGAACTGAAAATCCCTCAAGACACCCAGGCAACGATATGTCGCGTTACAGCGATATCGGCCTAACAGGTGTGGGCCCCACGCTCAAACGCTGTTGACACAAAAGGAACGAGAATAGCAGTCAACTCAGAATAAGCTGCATCAACTGCAGAGTACCGAGTTACCTAATAGCGATGATCTATAGTGTGCAAGCCGGCCACACCCGAGTAGATAAACCGGAGTGACACCTCAAGGTTACACAGACCACCAAGTGGTATAACCGTATCATCATACGTCCTTGGAACATTAGCGTGACACAACGGAAGCGGGGTAAGGTGCCAGGCATAACCCTATGCAATGGCAATGGCAAGAATGGCTATTCATGACAACTGGCCTCGAAGAGCAGAAATAACATCAAGAGCCCACTTGTCCGTGGATAGCGCGATTTTTACCTCGTCTACCAAAGACATGGTACCAATAAAATTTTCAGGGGGAATAATAGGAGCACACAGCTCTTTATCCTCCTCAGAAGAAGAAGAAACGAGGTCTTCGTAGCGTCTGGTCAGGGCATCAGCTCTAGAATTCAAGGAGCCAGGCCTATAAGTGATGACATAACGGTACTCGCTCAGTTCCATAGCCCACCTCGCTTGCCGTCTGTTCATGGCCGGAATTTGCTTAAGAACGGCTAAATTCCGATGGTCCGTCAATACCAGAACAGGTTTTTCCAGACTTTCAACCATGAATCGCCACGACTTTAGAGACTCCACAATGGCTAACAACTCCTTGTCACCTACGCCGTAGTTACACTGGGCAGGATTCATTTTTTGAGAGAAATAGGCCACGGGGTGTAGTAGAAGCCCCTTGTCAGTCGGGTGGTATTGAGACATGACGGCAGATATTACACGGTCAGACGCGTCTGTTTCAATAACAGTGTCCAACAGGTAATCAAAGTGCTTGAGGATAGGTTCAGAGCAGAAAAGGTCCTTCAGGGTGTGAAATGCTGCCTCACATTCAGAGGACCAGACAAAAGATTGCGTCTTTTTAGTCAACTCGAAGAGAGGTGTGCAGATTCTAGAGAAGTCACGGATGAACCTCCTATAGAAATTGGCAAAACCCAAAAAGGACTGGACTCCCTTAACAGTTCGGGGAGCCTCCCACTCACGGACAGCCGCAACTTTAGCGGGGTCCATCTTCAGAGCATCGGCTGAAATAACAAAGCCAACAAAGGTAGTTTCAGTCTTGTCGAATTCGCATTTTTCACCCTTGACAAACAGACTGGCCTGCGCTAATTTTAGCAGGACTTTGCGCACATGAACATCATGTTCCTCTTGGTTCAGAGAGAACACCAGGATATCATCCAAGTAACAGACACAGAATATGTCCAAATACTCCGACAAGACCTCGCTGACATATTTCTGACACGTGGCAGGAGCATTGGTGAGCCCAAACGGCATCACATTGTACTCAAAAATGCCATATCGAGTTCTGAAAGCTGTCTTGTATTCATCACCTTTCTTGATGCGAATCAAGTGGTACGCGGCTCTCAGATCCAGCTTTGTAAAAATGTTTCCCGTAGCCGCCGTGCGCAGTGATTCATTGATCCGAGGCAGAGGAGTTACGTCTTTGATGGTGATATCATTGACGGCTCGGAAATCAACACAGAATCGTAAACTGCCTGGCTTCCTAGCAAAAAGAATCGGGGAAGCCAGCGGCGAAGAGGAAGAGGAAATAAAGCCTTTAGCAAGCATGCCATCTAGATATTTTTTGACAGCCTGCAACTCGAGTGGAGTCATATCGTACAGCGGGGCCTTGGGGTATTTCGCATCGGGAACGAAGTTAATCGCATGATCAATGTCCCGGTGAGGTGGTAGTTGATCAGCACCTTCTCGAGAGAACAGAGGAAGTAGGTCATGGTATTTCTTCGGGATGCGTTCAAGGAGCCGTGCATGCTCTTGTTCCGGAGTTAGGTCCTCCTGATTGAGATAATCCAGGACTTCCTGAGCGGTGACACGATAAATCTGTAGTTTCTCAGCTTTGGCAAAGCGATGCAAAGCCTGAGACGACACCGTCACACAGGAACAAGACACAGCTGACGATTGTGCAATAAAAGAAGGAAGGGGTGAAGTGGCTGAAGCAGGAGCAGATCCCTCAATCTGACTGCCAGCGGTAGAAGCAATATTTTTGTCGTTTTTTGTATAAGAAAAATCAAACGAAGCGCCAGAATCAGTAGAAGCAGTCGAAACAGAAGAAGAAGAAGAAGAAGAATCAGAAGCTGCCACAGCATTGCCATCGGCGGTAGAAGTAACCGATATCTTGAGCGTATTGGAAGGCCAAGAAATTTCCGGGTTATGGGCGTCGAGCCAGCATTTCCCCAGGATGATGTGGTAGCCCCCAAGCTTCGTGATTTGAAAAACCAAAGTTTCTGAATAATTAGGAAAAGAGAGGGACAAAGGAACTTGGTGGGTCACTTTACCCGCAGCAGTTTCACTACCATCAACAACATGGAGCGACTCGGCTCTGGCCTTGAGAACAGTAGGAATCTGATGCCTTGCTATAAATTCAGAATCCACAAAACAAGTTGTTGATCCCGAATCCACCATAGCGTAGGCCTCAATGGAATTATTCACTGTCACAGGAATAACCAGAGGGGGAGAGTTACCATAATCGATAGCATTATCAAGAGAACAAGTGCTGATTCTCAAGAGACCCTCATCAGCAGCGTCAGGGCTAGCCAGGACCAGAGGGGAATGGGTCGGTAGCCCTTCTAGTTTTTTGACGCATCAGGCGCAGGGGCCGTCGAGGGAGCCCGGGTAGAAGTGGAGGGAGAAGGGACAGTAACTGCGCGAAGAGCAAGGTTGTTTTTGGGGCAAGCCTTTAGCATGTGGTCCTTTGCGCCACACTTCCAACAAACACCCTTTGCCATTTTGCCGTCAGCAGTCTTACGGAAGGGTAGACCGTTGGCATCGGGACCTGCAGAGGTACCCTTAGCTGGCTTGGTGTTGGGGACAGCTTTTTGGGCGCCAGCATTTCTCGAACGAGAATCTTGCTGAAAGGGGACCACACCAGGAGGCGGTTGGATTTTCCCGTTGTTTCCCCGGGTTCGGTTGTTGATCGTATTGTCCAGCGTGTTGCAGAAATTAGCGAACTGATCAAGCGTTCCCTTAGGGGCAGGATAGGTGTTCCAAGCCAGAGCGTCCTGTATGTGGGGCTTGAGGCCTCGCTGAAATAGTGCAATGGTGAAATCAGCGTCGGCCCAACCGAGTTTCTTCAACAGCGTTGTAAAAGCAGAGTGATAGGCAGTACAAGTATGTCATGAATAGCCATTCTTGCCATTGCCATTGCATAGGGTTATGCCTGGCACCTTACCCCGCTTCCGTTGTGTCACGCTAATGTTCCAAGGACGTATGATGATACGGTTATACCACTTGGTGGTCTGTGTAACCTTGAGGTGTCACTCCGGTTTATCTACTCGGGTGTGGCCGGCTTGCACACTATAGATCATCGCTATTAGGTAACTCGGTACTCTGCAGTTGATGCAGCTTATTCTGAGTTGACTGCTATTCTCGTTCCTTTTGTGTCAACAGCGTTTGAGCGTGGGGCCCACACCTGTTAGGCCGATATCGCTGTAACGCGACATATCGTTGCCTGGGTGTCTTGAGGGATTTTCAGTTCTGCTGCTGCCGTGTTGGTTTATCTCGTGAACTAACATCCGGTTTGATAGTAGCGTCTGGTAACGTTGAGTTACGTATGTCCCCACTTTCGGTTATCTGTGATTTGGTTCTAGCTTGGGAAGATCTCTGTTGTCAGAATCTGCAACGCCTTAAATAGCGTTGCCTTCTGCCCTGTGTGATCAGGTTAACTCTTGCTCCCCAAGCTTAACAATCACATACACCCCTTTTGCCATTCTTCTTTGTATACTAGTTTATAGTATCACTTCTTCGATAGTACCTTCTTCTTTAGTACTATATCTTTAATTATCACTTGTTTCTTGATAGCCTTCATTGCATCAGTACCTTCTGTCGTCTTCGTTACCTCAGTGTTCCTGTGATTGTTTATTCCCTTCCGTGTGTTATAAGATCAATTAGTTGAGTGTGCCTCTTTACCTCAAACCGACCATACGACCTAGAGAGTTCTATCCTCTCCTCCCGGCCGTATATCCGCGCAGGCCTGACTGTCCACCTCTGGAACCTATCATTGTCCTGAGTCGTTGGCTTTCTAGAACCCTAATGGTTTCCTTGGGCCCTATCCGTAATATTTTGTTAAGCTTCATTTAAAGACTCACACATTCTTCCAACTCTTTGTTATTCTTTAGCACACCTTATTCTTCTTTTCGTTCCGGCTCTCGACTACGGCCGATATCCCGTCTTCCTATGATCATACTAGCGCTGCTGTTGTTACACAACCTTCTTCGTCCGCTAGTCATAACTCGGCTCTTTCTGGTTCTTAGTTGATTCCATTTCTCAATCTACTTCTCTTCTTCTGTGGACAGTCAGTTGATGGCACTGTCTCTGTCCCAGCTCCTTTAATTTCGTTGAAGCACTTTGTTCCTCTAGGCTAATGTCGTCTCAAGCTTTGCGTTCCACTGCAAGCAATGAGAACCGGCGGGCTCACCGCACTACCGCTGAGCAGGTTCTCGATCCTGTTGATCAGGATGACCTACGGCTAGAACAAGTGCACAAGCGATATCCCGAATGCAGTTCGGACAGTTATTATGATTTGCGTCCGGTGTTCTTGCGGGATGGTGTACCTTCAACCACCTCTTGTCAAGACGCAGGTCATGCTGTTAATCTTGTCTCGACTGCCGAACATATCAATACTCTTCCGTCTGATGATGCACATCTAAATTTGCAACTTGTCAAGCAAAACCTGGATGGCATGCTCACACGTGGCTTCATTGCCCCTACTTCTTCAGTGTTGGCTTCTCCGATTCTTTGTCCTCGGGAACCAGGCAGTGTACGATCTTCTGTTGATTTACGGGCGGTCAACTACCTTATTTTATAAGCTGTTCATTTGGTCCCGCATCAACCAGTCGTTACAACTTGCCACATCTGAACGGGGGTTTCCAGAAAGCCATGTCTACCAGCTATGCACCTTTTGGCTTGCAGCAATGATGTTGCCAACTCCCAGATTACTTTGAGTTACAACATGGTACCTGAGTGTATAAAGTGTTGTTGTTGAGTTTACTCACACACCTGCCATTGTGCCAAAGCATGTTATTGAGTTCTTGTGGGATTTCTTGGACAGTTTATGTCTGTTTTTAGACCTCTGTGTCTGTATTTCTTGGCCTTTGTCTTGCCTAATTGTTTTGACTCCTGTTGGGTCTATTTATATGATATCAGCAGCTAGTGTCTGTTCTTTGCTGAGCTCGTTGGTTCTACGAACAGCTCGTGTCTGTTCTTTGGGTTGACACCTCTTAATGCCTCTTCCTTGTGACACCGTGTGTCCATCGGCGACTGCTTTTTTTGTGTCTCTTCTTTGACCACTATGGTGCTTGCGTTTGACCCCTGCTGGGTTATAATTGCCGACAGCTCGTGTCTGTCCGGGTATTGATAGTTTATATCTACTCGCTTTGCTGACAGCCCGTGTCTGTCTGGGTATTGACAGTTGCTGTCTACTCGCGTTGTTAACAGCTCGCTTCTGTCCCACTTCTTGACAGTTATGTCTAGTCTTCGTGCCACAGTTGTGTCTAATGCGTTAGGCCACTGTTCGGACTATTTTCTTTCGGCTGTTGTTGTGTCTACTTACGACCACTATACGTCTACTTCTTGTGACATGTTCTGTGTCCTCTACTTTGGACAGCTCTCTTGCCTGTTACTTTCTTCGACTCTGTTACGTCTACTTGCGACTACTCTATGTCTCCTTTCTGCGACCTCTTTGTGTCTTCACTTGGGCCTACTCTCTGCCTCTCTCTTTTGGACAATATCTTGTTGTTTTTCTTCTCGTTAAAAGAAACACGATGTCCCTCTTCGAAGTCCTGCCTATGGTGGTGCAGGCCAGTCTTGTATCTTGTGCTGAAATACTGCCAAGTTTGACAAGCTGACTTTACCAATTTCTTGTTTTCCCCTTTCACCAATACTCTTTACGGATCCTGCACGTCTTTTTTTTTTTTTTTATTCATTACTCGCATGGAACCTGACAGGGTTATGGCGAGGTGTATATTAATACTATACACGAATCAAGGTTTAACGGAATCTCAAACAAGCTAGCTACTACACATAATATACTCCAATCCCCTGGCAGGGAGGCAGTTACATCTAAGATCCCACAAATATAATCCCCAAGTTATGACAGAAAGGAAATACATGAATAGCTTTTGGTATGAATTTCCAACGAGCAGCACTAACCCCAAGTGCCCCAGTTAAGGTTGACTGCTCGTAGAAAATTGGCGTCACTGGTAGGAATCGAACCTACGACTTCTCGGTAGCCAACCGAAAAGCCTTGCCAGGTGCTATACCACTGCACCACAGCGACCTGCACGTCTTTGTTTCCATGCTGTCTGTTGTCATATACCAATTACCCGATCGATGATGAGTCCCCATTACACATGTTAGTCTATTCTCCCACAACCGGAATCGTGTTCGTTTACATCCATCGAACCATGTCCCAGGGGGTTCTTAGCTATTGTGGAGGCGATTATGTCGCGGCGATTGATGATTGTGCCAACTGAGTAGCCACTCTGGTGTACACTTGTTACCAGAACTTGGTAGTTCTCAGGGGACCTTCTGCATCTTGCAGGCAACAGATTTATGGGCTATGGAACTGAGCGATTGTTGTTTGTTATAACCTACAGGCCTGGCTCTTACTTCTATGACCAATGCCATAACTAGGGAGGACAACAAGGTTGAAAAACCTTTGCCTTTGCGGGTACTGAGCTGCGTTCTCAACTTATTCCCACTTAAGATCCTTGGTGCTGCCCCTCGGTTGATGAGGTTGCCTTTCGTTATTCCCATTCTTTTTTACCTTCCTCTTGTCTGTGGACACGAGGCCCTTACGAAGTTGTCGTTGCACTTCAAGGCCTTGTTTTATGTTGATCAGATGTACAAGCTTTCATGCTAGGGATTCCGTTGATCCCCTATACGTCACGATGTTGTTGGTGCATCGAGATCTACAATTCTTGCCTGCGGAGTCATGCTGTGTCTAGACCCGTATGGTTGGCTTATTCCTTCTGTTCCGATTCTGCAAAGCCCGGTGGACTTCCGTGTCCCTAGATGCCCGGCTTCCTTTTGCGAATTCTCCGACTTGATTCTAGTCTAGGATGTGGCGATCTTAGTACTGCTGTGGAAATCAGTCATTTAAAAGGAGCATACTGTCATGAATAGCCATTCTTGCCATTGCCATTGCATAGGGTTATGCCTGGCACCTTACCCCGCTTCCGTTGTGTCACGCTAATGTTCCAAGGACGTATGATGATACGGTTATACCACTTGGTGGTCTGTGTAACCTTGAGGTGTCACTCCGGTTTATCTACTCGGGTGTGGCCGGCTTGCACACTATAGATCATCGCTATTAGGTAACTCGGTACTCTGCAGTTGATGCAGCTTATTCTGAGTTGACTGCTATTCTCGTTCCTTTTGTGTCAACAGCGTTTGAGCGTGGGGCCCACACCTGTTAGGCCGATATCGCTGTAACGCGACATATCGTTGCCTGGGTGTCTTGAGGGATTTTCAGTTCTGCTGCTGCCGTGTTGGTTTATCTCGTGAACTAACATCCGGTTTGATAGTAGCGTCTGGTAACGTTGAGTTACGTATGTCCCCACTTTCGGTTATCTGTGATTTGGTTCTAGCTTGGGAAGATCTCTGTTGTCAGAATCTGCAACGCCTTAAATAGCGTTGCCTTCTGCCCTGTGTGATCAGGTTAACTCTTGCTCCCCAAGCTTAACAATCACATACACCCCTTTTGCCATTCTTCTTTGTATACTAGTTTATAGTATCACTTCTTCGATAGTACCTTCTTCTTTAGTACTATATCTTTAATTATCACTTGTTTCTTGATAGCCTTCATTGCATCAGTACCTTCTGTCGTCTTCGTTACCTCAGTGTTCCTGTGATTGTTTATTCCCTTCCGTGTGTTATAAGATCAATTAGTTGAGTGTGCCTCTTTACCTCAAACCGACCATACGACCTAGAGAGTTCTATCCTCTCCTCCCGGCCGTATATCCGCGCAGGCCTGACTGTCCACCTCTGGAACCTATCATTGTCCTGAGTCGTTGGCTTTCTAGAACCCTAATGGTTTCCTTGGGCCCTATCCGTAATAAAGTACCTGTCTGCTTTAAGTCGAAGATCTGCTGGGTCGCAGTCATGCGCCAGTCAGGGTCATCGAAAGCCTCAGCTAACGATTTCATAAAATCGTCGTACGTTTCAAAGTTCATGTGTCCAGTGGCCGGGTCCATCCGAGGCATGGCCCAATCCAGAGCGCCATCTCTAAGGTAGGAGAAGGCAGTCATCAGCTTGCGCTGCTCCGTGCGGTGGTGCTTGGGTGCAGCAGCAAATTTGACCGCAAGTTGCCTCTGGAACGCCTGGAAGCCTTGCTGATTGCCATCATAGGGCACGACATCAAGATGCTTGTCGGCCTCTTTCAACGGATCGGCATCCTCTTCCCGTTTGACTCGGGGAAGAGACTCAAGGGAGTTGAAGCGGGCTTCAGCGCCAGCCTGGAACGCAGCCCAGTAAACCTGAGCCGCATCAGGAACAGAGCCAACGGGGATGGGCGGGGCACCATCGTCGGTGCGCAGACCAGACATGTAAGCCGCCACAATAGCCATTTTGATCTCAGCACTGAACTCCCTAGGAAGGGCACCGAGATGCCAGTTCTCAGGAGTTCGGTCAGGAATCGACAGGAGGAACGTATTGAGATGCTCGATCATTTCGCGAGTGAGGGCCATTGCGAGTTGAAACGTAATAGAGAGGGAAAAATAAATGAGGAGAGAAAAAAGTGCCAAAGAGAGCCAAAGTTGTAATAGCGTCGGGTCTTCAAATGAAGCTTAACAAAATATTACGGATAGGGCCCGAAGAAAGGATTAGGGTTCCGGGTACAGCCAACGACTCGGGACAATGATAGGTTCCTGAGGTGGACAGTCGGGCCTGTGGAGGAAGACGTCAGTTAGACAGAGTGCTAAGACGTATGGTCGGTTGAGATGAAGAGGCAACACACAACTTAGATGGCTATTCTGAGAATAGAGCGGCACAAAGAGGAAGGAGGAGGAACAATCACACACTTCAAAGAAGAAGAAAGGTTGAACTGCAAAGAAAGCAAGAACAGAATGGTATAAAGAAGAAGAAGAAGGTAAGCAAGTGCATGTGATTGTTAAGCTTGGAGAACAAGAGTAAACCTGATCAACTCAGGGCAGGAGACGACGATATTTATGTTGTCGGCGCTCCTGACAAAACTCTGTCTTCCCAAGCTAGAAACAATCAACATCTAACTACGAACAAAAGATAAGTCTCGTGTAAACAAGACGTAACAGGTTCGTAACAATCGAACCAGATAACAACCCCCACCTAAGCACGCAATGGCAATTGCAACAAGAAAACTCCGCAGCAGCAGAACAACGTCTATCAGAGCACCCGTGCTCAGCACATCCCACGACAACCTCATATCCGTTGATCAACTCACGATCTACACAGACCAACCTGTGCCATAAGCGCATCTTCATAGGTCGCCGACCTTCGGCGTTGTGGAAAAGAAGAGTGGGGTAGGTCTCATGCATAACCCTTAGCATGAGCAGTGTCAGGATAGCTATTCATGACAGTTCCACCCTCAGACCGATGGTCAGACTGAGCGTGTGAACTCTATTTTGGAGCAATACCTGCGGGGTTACACCAACTATAGACAGGACAATTGGGCTGATCTTTTGCCCTTGGCGGAGTTCTCTTACAATGACTCCGAGTCCAGTTCTACTATGCTGACGCCCTTCTTTGCGAACCACGGGTTTCACCCCAGAAGTGGGCGTGAGTCGCTCCCAGTCTCTGTGGAAAAAGGCCCGTTGCGGAACTTTGTTAAAGAGCTTGACAACATTTGTCAGTTTTTAAAGACTGAAATTACGTGGAGCCGTGAGCGGATGACCGAGTACGCGAATCGACACAAATCTTCCGCCCCTCTCCTTCGAGAAGGGGACTTAGTGTGGCTTTTGAGTAGAAATATTCGAACTACTCGTCCTTCAAAGAAGTTGGACTTCAAGAAGCTTGGCCCATTTAAGATTCTACGGAAGGTGTCTTCGCATGCCTACGAGTTGGCACTCCCTGCCACTATGAAGGTTCATCCCGTCTTCCACGTTTGTCTGCTGGAACCATGTGCGTCGGATCCTCTTCCTGGCCAGAAAAACCCTCCTCCTCCTCCCGTCATAGTAGATGGCGAGGAAGAATTTGTGGTCAAGGAAATTATAGGCGTGTCTTCGCGTGGCCCTCTGCAATATCAAGTAGTTTGGGAGGGCTATGAACATGATGGACCCTCCTGGGAACCTCTGGACCATTTAGCCAATGCACCTGAGAAGGTTGCAGAATTCTACAAGAGGATGCCTAACGCCAGACGATCTTAGTACTGCTGTGGAAATCAGTCATAAAAAGGGGGGCTACTGTCATGAATAGCTATCCTGACACTGCTCATGCTAAGGGTTATGCATGAGACCTACCCCACTCTTCTTTTCCACAACGCCGAAGGTCGGCGACCTATGAAGATGCGCTTATGGCACAGGTTGGTCTGTGTAGATCGTGAGTTGATCAACGGATATGAGGTTGTCGTGGGATGTGCTGAGCACGGGTGCTCTGATAGACGTTGTTCTGCTGCTGCAGAGTTTTCTTGTTGCAATTGCCATTGCGTGCTTAGGTGGGGGTTGTTATCTGGTTCGATTGTTACGAACCTGTTACGTCTTGTTTACACGAGACTTATCTTTTGTTCGTAGTTAGATGTTGATTGTTTCTAGCTTGGGAAGACAGAGTTTTGTCAGGAGCGCCGACAACATAAATATCGTCGTCTCCTGCCCTGAGTTGATCAGGTTTACTCTTGTTCTCCAAGCTTAACAATCACATGCACTTGCTTACCTTCTTCTTCTTCTTTATACCATTCTGTTCTTGCTTTCTTTGCAGTTCAACCTTTCTTCTTCTTTGAAGTGTGTGATTGTTCCTCCTCCTTCCTCTTTGTGCCGCTCTATTCTCAGAATAGCCATCTAAGTTGTGTGTTGCCTCTTCATCTCAACCGACCATACGTCTTAACACTCTGTCTAACTGACGTCTTCCTCCACAGGCCCGACTGTCCACCTCAGGAACCTATCATTGAGGAAGGAAAAACTTTTGCAAAAATGGCCAAATCGACAGAAAAACTCACCAAAACGACTCTGAGCAACAGCTCAATTGATTCTAAGACTAGTTCGAGCAGTGCATCGAACAAAATAGACAAGAAACCGACCGCGCGCGATGAAACGCGCCGCACGACGCGCCTGGGGCTGAGTTTCGCCCAGATGGCGAGCCAGGAACCGCGTTCCGACGAAGACGAGCTGCTGCGTTCACCGTCGCAGCATGCGCCCGTCACCTCATCGATGAAAGTCGATGCAGGCGTTGAAGATGCGCCGGTTGTTGAGATTCCCTCGACACCCGACTCGCGCGACTCGGACGCGACAACGCCGACGCCTAAGGCACTGGATGGGAACCCGTTCGTGTTCAGCCAGGCTCAGCGCGATGAGAACGACACCAACAACACCAACAACACCAACAACAACAACAACGACCAGACCATTCCGGCGAAGCGCGCCCGAGAGATTGCTCTCATGTTGGAGCGCAAGCGCCGGCGCGACGAGCAGAACGCCGCCATCATGAACGAGGTCTTCCTCGTCCTGGAACGCCTCAAGGAGTCAGCTTCTGAGGCCCAGCTGATGCGCATCCTGCGCCAGTTTGGCAACGAGTGCGGGCTCGTCGTAATGTCGCGCCACGACCACAAAACGCTGGTTGAGATGGAAGTCTCGAAGGCTGCCCGCCCCAAGCCGGCACACGAGGCTGCAGCCGTGGCTGCGTACAGCGAGGCTGCGACGCAGACACCTGAGGTGCCAGCCGCGCCTTCTGTCCTGGGCAGTGAGCCCTGTACCAGAACCACTGGGGAGCCGGTTTTAGAACCCCCCTGCAAAAAAATCGCCACCCCTGCGCCTAAGGCCAATAAGCGCAGACGCCGCGGCAAAAAGGCCAAAAAAAATGCTGCAACCGCCGCAACCGCCGCCACTGACCAGGCTGATGCTATGGTCATCGACACCGCTGGCGACCAGTCCAGCACACCCGACACCACTACCTCGACCACCACCTCGACCACCACCTCGACCGCCACTACTACTACCGATGACGCCGCCGCGCCTCCCGCCCCGGACACAGCTATGGCTGATGCCGACGCGCCCACTGAGTCCCCCGACACGTGGACCGTAGTCGCCAAGCGCGCCCAGAAGAAGGCTGCCGACAAAACCACGACCCCCGCCCCCAACACGACCACCACCACGACCACCACGACTGCCCCTCGCGAGAAAACGGCCGTCGTTATTGTCACCACACCCGAGTCGAGAGCCAGCGCGCTGCCCCAGCGACGCGTGCGCGACGCGGTGAACCGCCTTCTTGGCAAGACTGCAGTGTCTGCGGTCCAGCGCACCAAGGCGGGCAACATCTTGCTGCACGCTGTGGACAGTGAGGCCGTCAGATTGATGACCTCCAATCTGCAGCGCGTGGTCAAGGAGCTGTCCTGCTTTGGCGCCTGCGAGTTCACGCGCGCCACATCTCCCGGCTCCAGAACCCACAAGTCGTCAAAGCTCTGCTTTGTCATCCACGGTGTGCCGATTGAAGACGGTTTCGACAGTCTCAAGGAGCTGCCCAAGGACATGGCGGACTTCAACGGCGTCAAGATCTCCGACTCGCTGCGCTGGCTTGTGGTCCCTGCCAAGGGTAAGCAGGCTGGCTCGGTGGTCGTCGAGGCCCTGACCCAGGCTGACTACGACAAGTGTGTCGGCAAAAACGTCAACGTCGGCGGCGCTATTGTCCCAGCAGTGCCCTACGTTGACCGCAAATCTACGACAGACGGCCCCCCTCGCCTATGAAAGAGGGCCCTACGGCCGGACAACGTCTACGCATCCTTCAGCACAACGTGCACAAAATGAAGGCTGTTCATGAGACAATACTTGAGGCTGCTGCAACCGGAAAGGCGGACATTGTCTGCATCCAGGAGCCTTACACCATAAAACTCAAAGCTGGGTATAGAACATTGACGCAGCCGGGCTTCACCCTGGTTGTGCCGTTTAATGTTAGGAATCTTGAGGCTATGCCTTTGCGCCCGCGGGTCTTGACCTACGTCCGCCAAGGCCTGCCGTTTTCTGTGCTGTTCGAGTTTGGCGATACTGAGAGTGATATTCAGACCCTGCGCATCCTTGCGTCGGAGCCTTTTTCGCTTCTCAATGTCTACAACGAACGCCAGCTGACTGTGCAGCCTGTCCCCGAGACCCAACCCCGCCCCTATACCATTGAGCGCACCAATCTTTTATCGCGCAATATTGACACCAGTACTTTGCTTCTCGGCGACTTCAATCTCCATCACCATTGGTGGAATTCCCAGCGAGAGCATCCCCACGAACCACGAGCTGACTCTTTTGCTAACTGGCTGATGTCGCAGAATGCCACCCTGATTGTCGACGACGACTACGTTGAACGCAACGGCGGCACATACGTCAACAGCAGCACGACCTCGGTGATCGACCTCGCATTTTCCCTGCGGTCTCGACCGGGCCTGTTTACGAACTGGAGGTATCTTCAGGAGACGGGCTCCGATCACCGGGCCATCAGTTTTGATTACGTCAGCACCACCACACCCAAAACCCTAACACGTAACCCGGCGTTCAACACCAAGACGGCCGACTGGTCGCTGTTTCGCAAGGAATGGCTGGCTGGCCAGGCCGACCTTGAGCTTCAGCTGTCCCTGGCAGAGATTTCTGCAGACGGTGACGCAATGGCGCGACTGCTTTCCGAGGCCCTGCAATCTGCTTGTCAGAGGTGCATGTCAGTGAAGAGACACAGTGCCCGCGCAAAGCCATGGTGGACGCCCGAGCTGCAATCACAACGTCAGGCCGCATCGCGCGCAGAGAGAAGATACAGACGAGGCAGGCTGTCGCTGGTTGAGTTTCATTCGATTCGCAACAAGTACACCCATGCTGTCGAAGATGCTAAGTCTACTCACTGGACTACCTTTCTTTCTGACGCTGACAACGAAAAGGTCTACACAGCCTGGAAATACACCAAGCCAGCTACGGCGAGTTACTTCCCCCCCATCCAGGGGCCAGACGGGTTAGCCAATACCCCCGAGGAGAAGGAAAAGGCTTTCCTGACGCTACTGGGTGCTACGTCTAGCGCAGGTGTCGACCCCCGACCTGACGTTGCCGATACACACGACCCCCATCACGACCCCCATCACGACCCCCATCACGACACCCCCCCGAACGACACCGACCGAAGCATATACCCCTGGCCTGACCTTACAGACCACGAGATCAAGGAGGCAATCATGTCCGCCAACGCCAAGAAGGCCCCCGGGCCCGACGGCATGAACGCCAAGATCATCCAGATCGCCTTTGAGGCCCATCCCGCGCCCTTTCTCTCCGTCTACAAAGCCCTGTCTCGCCTCGGAATACACCCCACACTCTGGAAGCAAGCTACTGGGATTGTGCTCGCGAAAGACGGAAAGGCTGATTATTCAGTCGTAAAGTCCTACCGCATCATCTCACTGCTCAACTGTCTAGGCAAAGTGCTCGAGAAAGTCTTTGCGACCCGCTTAGGGTACCTCGCTAATTGCCATGACAGCTCGCTTCTAGACGACACTCAACTGGGAGGCCGCAAACAGCGTTCAGCCATGGACGCCGCTCTCGTATACGTCAGCCACCTGCAGAAGGTCAAGGAGATGAAGCTCGTTCCAAGCACTCTCTTCCTTGACGTCAAGGGCGCTTTCGACCACGTGTCAAAGCCCTGCTTGATGCGCAGCTTACGTGAGCTCGGTCTTCCCCTGGTGTTCCGAAAATGGGTTGCTTCGTTCCTCCAGGACCGTACTGTCGGCCTGCACATCGAGGGTCAGCCGTTTCCGATGACCCCGGTTAACATCGGCATCCCCCAAGGTTCCCCCATCAGTCCTCTACTCTTCCTGTTGTATGCTCGGCATATAGTGGCTCGGGTGGCCGGCGACACACCACAACTTCAGCTGTCGTATATAGACGACTTCAGCGTAACCGTGGCGTCCAAAAGCCCGAGGCGTTCAGCGGCGCTTCTCGAAGAACTCGTGACGGAGCTGCGGGCCAAGGCTCGTGACTACGGCATTGAGTTTGAAGAGAGCAAAACTGAGCTCATCCACTACACCGATGCTGCAAAGTGGGCCTCCCAAACTGTCCGAGTAGGTGATGTCACTGTGCGTCCCCAAAAGATGGTCAAGTGGCTAGGTTTCCATTTCGACAACAGACTTTCGTTTAAACAGCACGTCCAGGCACGGACCCAAAAGGCTGAGATCGCGTTCCGCGGCTTGCTTCGGCTCGCTTCGAACACGCGTGGACTGTCCATCGCGGCACTCCGTCAGCTCTACATCTCCTGTGTGGGTACCGTCGCCGATTACGGATCAATTCTCTGGTATGACCCGTCAAAACCCCAGCTCAGTCTGCAAAGGGTATACCAGAAACTGCAAAGCCAAGCTGCCGCCCGTATCCTGGGTACATTCCGCGGTTCACCAACACGCGCTGTCGAAGTCGAGGCCGGCCTCCCGCCCCCCTCTATTCGATTCGCCAAAGCACGCATGGCCTACGCCGCTCGCACTCTCCGCCTCCAACGCAACCATCCCGTCCGTGTTGCGTCCCAACCCGACAAGGACGAGCTTGCCCCCGATGACTCAGACCTGCCTCTCCTGGGGCATAACATGAGTGTCAAGACTCGACTCGGCTGCATCATGCGCGAGTTGAAGCCATTGGTGGCAGGCATGTGGAGACGAGAACGTCGCCGACAGGAGTGGGATAGTCCCTGGCAGCCGCCACTGACCGACCGCATCTCCATCGTCGTCGACCCTGGACCCAAGGAGGACGCTGCCGTCAGGCATGCCCAGTTCTTGTCAAGACTTCCGAACGATGCCGTCACCGTGTATACGGACGGCTCCAAAGAAGGCTCCAGGTGCTCACTTGCAGCGTGCGTGGTCGATACCAAAACCGGTGAAGTCAAAACGAAAGTCAGTCATCGACTGCAAGATGTGGAGGTTGCAGACTGCGAGAGCGCCGCCATCGTGGAGGCACTCACGCTCCTCGCCAAAACAGAAAAGAAAACAAAGCAAGCTCGCCCCTGCTATGTGTTTGTCGACAGCCAAGCTGCCATTGCGCGGCTCCGCAAGCACGGCCACTTCGCGTGGCAGGCCCGCCGCGTCCTCGGTACATTCACGTCGCCAGTCACGGTGATGTGGTGTCCCGGGCACATGGGCATAGTGGGGAACGAGATTGCAGACGCGGTTGCACGCCAGGCTCTCGAGAGTGATGATGAACGCAAGTTCAGCTCACTGGGCAGTGTCTTCGCCAGGGTTAGGAGGTTTACCATGGACAAGTGGGAGACTCTCTGGGCTTTTGAGCGAGACACCGCCGCTGGTCCCTCCCATGGCTCGCACTACCTGCGTACCATCGGTGGTGATCCAGTTCTCCGTGCTAAGGCGCCCAAGGTTTCCGGACCAAGATGGCTCACCTCGGCGTACTTCCAGATGAAGGTGGGTAAAGGCAACTTGTTGCCCTACCTGCTGCTTATCAAGAAGACGGACTCGGACCGGTGCCGCCGTTGTCAAGAACATGAAAGCGAGAGCGTTGAGCATGTGCTGCTGCACTGCGCCGCATTTTCTGCAGAGCGTCAAGAGATGGCCATGGCATTGAGTCCTAAGTCGCTAGATCTTCCGACGCTTTTCAACACGAATAACGGAACCGAGGTGCTGCTGAAGTTTGTTCGCAAGACGGGTTTTTGCACAAAGGCCTGGGTAGAAGGTGTGGGGAGAAGTATTACGGATAGGGCCCGAAGAAAGGATTAGGGTTCCGGGTACAGCCAACGACTCGGGACAATGATAGGTTCCTGAGGTGGACAGTCGGGCCTGTGGAGGAAGACGTCAGTTAGACAGAGTGCTAAGACGTATGGTCGGTTGAGATGAAGAGGCAACACACAACTTAGATGGCTATTCTGAGAATAGAGCGGCACAAAGAGGAAGGAGGAGGAACAATCACACACTTCAAAGAAGAAGAAAGGTTGAACTGCAAAGAAAGCAAGAACAGAATGGTATAAAGAAGAAGAAGAAGGTAAGCAAGTGCATGTGATTGTTAAGCTTGGAGAACAAGAGTAAACCTGATCAACTCAGGGCAGGAGACGACGATATTTATGTTGTCGGCGCTCCTGACAAAACTCTGTCTTCCCAAGCTAGAAACAATCAACATCTAACTATGAACAAAAGATAAGTCTCGTGTAAACAAGACGTAACAGGTTCGTAACAATCGAACCAGATAACAACCCCCACCTAAGCACGCAATGGCAATTGCAACAAGAAAACTCCGCAGCAGCAGAACAACGTCTATCAGAGCACCCGTGCTCAGCACATCCCACGACAACCTCATATCCGTTGATCAACTCACGATCTACACAGACCAACCTGTGCCATAAGCGCATCTTCATAGGTCGCCGACCTTCGGCGTTGTGGAAAAGAAGAGTGGGGTAGGTCTCATGCATAACCCTTAGCATGAGCAGTGTCAGGATGGCTATTCATGACAGTAGCCCCCCTTTTTATGACTGATTTCCACAGCAGTACTAAGATCGTCTGGCGTTAGGCATCCTCTTGTAGAATTCTGCAACCTTCTCAGGTGCATTGGCTAAATGGTCCAGAGGTTCCCAGGAGGGTCCATCATGTTCATAGCCCTCCCAAACTACTTGATATTGCAGAGGGCCACGCGAAGACACGCCTATAATTTCCTTGACCACAAATTCTTCCTCGCCATCTACTATGACGGGAGGAGGAGGAGGGTTTTTCTGGCCAGGAAGAGGATCCGACGCACATGGTTCCAGCAGACAAACGTGGAAGACGGGATGAACCTTCATAGTGGCAGGGAGTGCCAACTCGTAGGCATGCGAAGACACCTTCCGTAGAATCTTAAATGGGCCAAGCTTCTTGAAGTCCAACTTCTTTGAAGGACGAGTAGTTCGAATATTTCTACTCAAAAGCCACACTAAGTCCCCTTCTCGAAGGAGAGGGGCGGAAGATTTGTGTCGATTCGCGTACTCGGTCATCCGCTCACGGCTCCACGTAATTTCAGTCTTTAAAAACTGACAAATGTTGTCAAGCTCTTTAACAAAGTTCCGCAACGGGCCTTTTTCCACAGAGACTGGGAGCGACTCACGCCCACTTCTGGGGTGAAACCCGTGGTTCGCAAAGAAGGGCGTCAGCATAGTAGAACTGGACTCGGAGTCATTGTAAGAGAACTCCGCCAAGGGCAAAAGATCAGCCCAATTGTCCTGTCTATAGTTGGTGTAACCCCGCAGGTATTGCTCCAAAATAGAGTTCACACGCTCAGTCTGACCATCGGTCTGAGGGTGGAACGCAGTACTCAGATTTTGCTTTATGCCCAACAGTTTGGCTAAAGCCTTGGAAAAAGCCGACGTAAACAGACTACCCCTGTCGGACACAATGTCCAATGGCAGACCGTGGAGCCTATACACTGCTGACAAATAGAGCTTAGCAAAACCTGCAGCATCCAGCGAGGAATCGCAAGGTATAAAGTGAGCCATTTTGCTAAGCCTATCGATGACAACGAGAATCATGTCAAAAGAATTGGAGACCGGCAAGCCGGTGATAAAATCAAGGGACACAGATGTCCACCGAGCTTGCGGAATGGTCAGAGGTTTCAGTAGACCGTAGGGACTATGTCGCGCGGACTTGATCCGTTGGCAGACCTCACAATTTCGGATGTACCGGATGACATCACGACGCATCCCGGGCCACCAGTATTCCCGAACAAGAAGTTCAAAAGTGTTCTTTTGTCCAGGGTGTCCGCTAGGCATAATATCATGACAATTCTTCAATGCACGAACTCGTAGATCCTCGTTCGGCAAATATAGAAGGTCGTTGACAAACAAAAGACCGTCATTGTCAAGCCTGCAGACACTGAGGTCCACATCTGGAGGTTTGGTCGACTGGCCTCGAAGAGCAGAAATAACATCAAGAGCCCACTTGTCCGTGGATAGCGCGATTTTTACCTCGTCTACCAAAGACATGGTACCAATAAAATTTTCAGGGGGAATAATAGGAGCACACAGCTCTTTATCCTCCTCAGAAGAAGAAGAAACGAGGTCTTCGTAGCGTCTGGTCAGGGCATCAGCTCTAGAATTCAAGGAGCCAGGCCTATAAGTGATGACATAACGGTACTCGCTCAGTTCCATAGCCCACCTCGCTTGCCGTCTGTTCATGGCCGGAATTTGCTTAAGAACGGCTAAATTCCGATGGTCCGTCAATACCAGAACAGGTTTTTCCAGACTTTCAACCATGAATCGCCACGACTTTAGAGACTCCACAATGGCTAACAACTCCTTGTCACCTACGCCGTAGTTACACTGGGCAGGATTCATTTTTTGAGAGAAATAGGCCACGGGGTGTAGTAGAAGCCCCTTGTCAGTCGGGTGGTATTGAGACATGACGGCAGATATTACACGGTCAGACGCGTCTGTTTCAATAACAGTGTCCAACAGGTAATCAAAGTGCTTGAGGATAGGTTCAGAGCAGAAAAGGTCCTTCAGGGTGTGAAATGCTGCCTCACATTCAGAGGACCAGACAAAAGATTGCGTCTTTTTAGTCAACTCGAAGAGAGGTGTGCAGATTCTAGAGAAGTCACGGATGAACCTCCTATAGAAATTGGCAAAACCCAAAAAGGACTGGACTCCCTTAACAGTTCGGGGAGCCTCCCACTCACGGACAGCCGCAACTTTAGCGGGGTCCATCTTCAGAGCATCGGCTGAAATAACAAAGCCAACAAAGGTAGTTTCAGTCTTGTCGAATTCGCATTTTTCACCCTTGACAAACAGACTGGCCTGCGCTAATTTTAGCAGGACTTTGCGCACATGAACATCATGTTCCTCTTGGTTCAGAGAGAACACCAGGATATCATCCAAGTAACAGACACAGAATATGTCCAAATACTCCGACAAGACCTCGCTGACATATTTCTGACACGTGGCAGGAGCATTGGTGAGCCCAAACGGCATCACATTGTACTCAAAAATGCCATATCGAGTTCTGAAAGCTGTCTTGTATTCATCACCTTTCTTGATGCGAATCAAGTGGTACGCAGCTCTCAGATCCAGCTTTGTAAAAATGTTTCCCGTAGCCGCCGTGCGCAGTGATTCATTGATCCGAGGCAGAGGAGTTACGTCTTTGATGGTGATATCATTGACGGCTCGGAAATCAACACAGAATCGTAAACTGCCTGGCTTCCTAGCAAAAAGAATCGGGGAAGCCAGCGGCGAAGAGGAAGAGGAAATAAAGCCTTTAGCAAGCATGCCATCTAGATATTTTTTGACAGCCTGCAACTCGAGTGGAGTCATATCGTACAGCGGGGCCTTGGGGTATTTCGCATCGGGAACGAAGTTAATCGCATGATCAATGTCCCGGTGAGGTGGTAGTTGATCAGCACCTTCTCGAGAGAACAGAGGAAGTAGGTCATGGTATTTCTTCGGGATGCGTTCAAGGAGCCGTGCATGCTCTTGTTCCGGAGTTAGGTCCTCCTGATTGAGATAATCCAGGACTTCCTGAGCGGTGACACGATAAATCTGTAGTTTCTCAGCTTTGGCAACGCGATGCAAAGCCTGAGACGACACCGTCACACAGGAACAAGACACAGCTGACGATTGTGCAATAAAAGAAGGAAGGGGTGAAGTGGCTGAAGCAGGAGCAGATCCCTCAATCTGACTGCCAGCGGTAGAAGCAATATTTTTGTCGTTTTTTGTATAAGAAAAATCAAACGAAGCGCCAGAATCAGTAGAAGCAGTCGAAACAGAAGAAGAAGAAGAAGAAGAATCAGAAGCTGCCACAGCATTGCCATCGGCGGTAGAAGTAACCGATATCTTGAGCGTATTGGAAGGCCAAGAAATTTCCGGGTTATGGGCGTCGAGCCAGCATTTCCCCAGGATGATGTGGTAGCCCCCAAGCTTCGTGATTTGAAAAACCAAAGTTTCTGAATAATTAGGAAAAGAGAGGGACAAAGGAACTTGGTGGGTCACTTTACCCGCAGCAGTTTCACTACCATCAACAACATGGAGCGACTCGGCTCTGGCCTTGAGAACAGTAGGAATCTGATGCCTTGCTATAAATTCAGAATCCACAAAACAAGTTGTTGATCCCGAATCCACCATAGCGTAGGCCTCAATGGAATTATTCACTGTCACAGGAATAACCAGAGGGGGAGAGTTACCATAATCGATAGCATTATCAAGAGAACAAGTGCTGATTCTCAAGAGACCCTCATCAGCAGCGTCAGGGCTAGCCAGGACCAGAGGGGAATGGGTCGGTAGCCCTTCTAGTTTTTTGACGCATCAGGCGCAGGGGCCGTCGAGGGAGCCCGGGTAGAAGTGGAGGGAGAAGGGACAGTAGCTGCGCGAAGAGCAAGGTTGTTTTTGGGGCAAGCCTTTAGCATGTGGTCCTTTGCGCCACACTTCCAACAAACACCCTTTGCCATTTTGCCGTCAGCAGTCTTACGGAAGGGTAGACCGTTGGCATCGGGACCTGCAGAGGTACCCTTAGCTGGCTTGGTGTTGGGGACAGCTTTTTGGGCGCCAGCATTTCTCGAACGAGAATCTTGCTGAAAGGGGACCACACCAGGAGGCGGTTGGATTTTCCCGTTGTTTCCCCGGGTTCGGTTGTTGATCGTATTGTCCAGCGTGTTGCAGAAATTAGCGAACTGATCAAGCGTTCCCTTAGGGGCAGGATAGGTGTTCCAAGCCAGAGCGTCCTGTATGTGGGGCTTGAGGCCTCGCTGAAATAGTGCAATGGTGAAATCAGCGTCGGCCCAACCGAGTTTCTTCAACAGCGTTGTAAAAGCAGAGTGATAGGCAGTACAAGTACCTGTCTGCTTTAAGTCGAAGATCTGCTGGGTCGCAGTCATGCGCCAGTCAGGGTCATCGAAAGCCTCAGCTAACGATTTCATAAAATCGTCGTACGTTTCAAAGTTCATGTGTCCAGTGGCCGGGTCCATCCGAGGCATGGCCCAATCCAGAGCGCCATCTCTAAGGTAGGAGAAGGCAGTCATCAGCTTGCGCTGCTCCGTGCGGTGGTGCTTGGGTGCAGCAGCAAATTTGACCGCAAGTTGCCTCTGGAACGCCTGGAAGCCTTGCTGATTGCCATCATAGGGCACGACATCAAGATGCTTGTCGGCCTCTTTCAACGGATCGGCATCCTCTTCCCGTTTGACTCGGGGAAGAGACTCAAGGGAGTTGAAGCGGGCTTCAGCGCCAGCCTGGAACGCAGCCCAGTAAACCTGAGCCGCATCAGGAACAGAGCCAACGGGGATGGGCGGGGCACCATCGTCGGTGCGCAGACCAGACATGTAAGCCGCCACAATAGCCATTTTGATCTCAGCACTGAACTCCCTAGGAAGGGCACCGAGATGCCAGTTCTCAGGAGTTCGGTCAGGAATCGACAGGAGGAACGTATTGAGATGCTCGATCATTTCGCGAGTGAGGGCCATTGCGAGTTGAAACGTAATAGAGAGGGAAAAATAAATGAGGAGAGAAAAAAGTGCCAAAGAGAGCCAAAGTTGTAATAGCGTCGGGTCTTCAAATGAAGCTTAACAAAATATTACGGATAGGGCCCGAAGAAAGGATTAGGGTTCCGGGTACAGCCAACGACTCGGGACAATGATAGGTTCCTGAGGTGGACAGTCGGGCCTGTGGAGGAAGACGTCAGTTAGACAGAGTGCTAAGACGTATGGTCGGTTGAGATGAAGAGGCAACACACAACTTAGATGGCTATTCTGAGAATAGAGCGGCACAAAGAGGAAGGAGGAGGAACAATCACACACTTCAAAGAAGAAGAAAGGTTGAACTGCAAAGAAAGCAAGAACAGAATGGTATAAAGAAGAAGAAGAAGGTAAGCAAGTGCATGTGATTGTTAAGCTTGGAGAACAAGAGTAAACCTGATCAACTCAGGGCAGGAGACGACGATATTTATGTTGTCGGCGCTCCTGACAAAACTCTGTCTTCCCAAGCTAGAAACAATCAACATCTAACTATGAACAAAAGATAAGTCTCGTGTAAACAAGACGTAACAGGTTCGTAACAATCGAACCAGATAACAACCCCCACCTAAGCACGCAATGGCAATTGCAACAAGAAAACTCCGCAGCAGCAGAACAACGTCTATCAGAGCACCCGTGCTCAGCACATCCCACGACAACCTCATATCCGTTGATCAACTCACGATCTACACAGACCAACCTGTGCCATAAGCGCATCTTCATAGGTCGCCGACCTTCGGCGTTGTGGAAAAGAAGAGTGGGGTAGGTCTCATGCATAACCCTTAGCATGAGCAGTGTCAGGATGGCTATTCATGACAAGAAGAGAAAGTAGTGGTGGGAGGAGAGTGGAGGAAGTTGAGGAGTGAGGAGGAATTGGTGCTTGTGTCTTTGGACAAATTACGGTGTCGACCACGACGTATTTCCTTTGTCGTTGATTTTTGCTGGAGTTTGGATGTTGTTTTATTGTACCTTGCTATGTGTAGATTTACTGCACCTCGCCATAACCCTATCAGGTTCCATGCGAGTAATGAATAAAAAAAAAAAAAAAAAACCTATCATTGTCCCGAGTCGTTGGCTGTACCCGGAACCCTAATCCTTTCTTCGGGCCCTATCCGTAATATCCATGCGGTGCCTTTCTTCGTTAGCCTGACTAGTGGAGCCGCCACGTCGCTGAAGGAATCGATAAACTGGCGGTAAAAATTTGCGAATCCTATAAAACTTCGAACGCCCTTGACATTGGTGGGTGGCGTCCATTCTCGTATGGCAGCGACCTTTGCTGGGTCGACTTTGACACCTTTGCCTGCTTGGATGATGAAACCTAGGTACTTTGTTTCAAAAACTGCGAATTCGCACTTGTCGATGTCTAAACGGAGACCTGCATTTCCCAATTTCTTGATGACGAGGTTAACTTTTTCCATGTGGTCTGCGTAGGTGCCGTCGGTGTAAATCAGGACGTCGTCAATATACGCGGAGCAGAAGTCGTCCAAATATTCTTGCAGGGTTGAATTGATATACCGTTGAAAGGTTGCAGGGGCTCCGGTGAGTCCAAAAGGCGTCACCAGCCATTCAAAAAGTCCAAAACGTGTGCGGAAGGCCGTTTTCCATTCATCTCCCTCTTTTATGCGAATCTTGTGGAAAGCGGCACGAACATCGACCTTTGTGAAGTACTTCGCCTTAGACAACGCTCGTAGTGTCTCACTGATCAAAGGAAGCGGGTATCGGTCTTTTTCAGTAATGGCGTTAATGCCGCGGTAGTCAACGCAAAAGCGCAACCCTCCTCCAGGCTTACGTACGAAAAGAACAGGCGCGCCGCCGGGAGAGCTGCTGGCTCGAATCCAATTCCTGTCCAGATGGTCCGAGAGGGTTTTCCGTAAGACTAACAGCTCGTCGCGGGACATGCTGTACAAGGGACCCCACGGGACTTCGTTCTCTCGCCCTTGTTTGTCTTTCGTCAGGTTGATAGCGTGGTCTATTCCGGGGCGGTTCGGGGGTTGGTCGTCCTTTTCGTCGTCTAAAAACACTTCTGCCAAGTGTTTGAGTTCGCTAGGCAGTCGTTTGTCGATCTCTTGTAGGGTAACACGAGGTTTTACTTGCAATGCCTTGTTGATGTCTTCGATGGTGGCAGCAAAAACCTCTATGTCTTCATTCTTTTTCTTGCTGCGCCGGATTTCTGCAGCAAAGACGGATGCCATCACCATGCTCGCTTTTGTGGTTGTTATATGGGCGTCGAGCCATCCTTTTTCTCTCACAACTTGGGCATCTTCTTCGCTTCCGAGGCGTATGACTCGTTCTTTCGCCAGGTAGACAACGTCATTCCTTTCCATCCAGGGTTTTCCCAAAATCATGTCGTATGCTAGGTTCGGGATGACGTACCCGAAAATTCTTTCTGTCCGGCCGTCAATATCTAGATCGCAGAACGCCATCTCTGAGATCCATCTTTTTTTTTCGTCGTTTTCGGCTAACTTGAGTTCCCGTCTTCTTATCGGGATGCGCTGGAGCCCTTTCTTTCTCACCAAAGTCTCGTTGAACGCCGATGTTACAAGGCATCCACTGTCAAATAAAGCATCACAGTAAAAGGAATTGTTAATAAATGCTTCAATTAGGAACGGAGTGGAGTGTAAATCTTTAAATACATCGAGCGGAACATCGCAATTGTTGGGGCTCTTCTTCTTATGACCCTGGGGGCGACTTTTCCCAGAGTCTACTCTTTTTCCTCGTCGTCGGAAAGGTCATCGGCCACATCATCCATCGATTCGGGGGCTTGTTGGATTGTCGTGCGGTTCACTCTTGCGGGCGCACGGGCCGGGGCAAACTTGGGGCATTCGAAGGATCGGTGGCCCTTGGCAAGACAGCGGAAACAAGCGTTGCTGGATCTAGCGGTTTCTATCTCCGCCGGGGTTCTCCAAGGGGCGCGGGATTTTCGGGGGCGTTGTCCATAGTTGTTCGAGGCGCGGCCTTGGAGGGCGTTGACACCTGTCATCATGGTGTCTCCGTCGTTGTCGATTCGCGTCTGCTGATTTGCGACACTTGGGGTCACCACTTCGGCGAACCTTGCTCCACCTCTAGTTTTCGCGTACCACGTCGAGGTCTTGGACGTGTCCTTCGACCGGTATCCTGGCAACGCTTCCACTCGGCCAGCCACCGTCTTCACCTTCTCAACCCAACGCGGGTAATCATCGTTGGGGAGGTTTTTTGCCGTGAGGTGTACCTGTAACGTTTGGTTGATAGCGGAATTCAGGTACATGATCTTCACACGGTCTGGCCAATCTAAACCTCCACAAAGGCCAACTTGATGCTCGAAATCCTGCAAGAACGATATAAAACTCTGATGGTTTCCCATCTGCATGGTCAAAAGCTTTTGACCCGCCTTCTGAATAGCCTCCTTGTCTTCGAATTGGTCATGGATATGGCCAAGGTAGGCGTCCCAATCCCAACCATGAGTGGCTCCGTCAGTGAACCACTGTTCAACTCTGGCCTGTTGCTCTGTGGGAATGGCCATGAAAACACTTAGGCAAATTGCCTGGGAGGAGCCAACGACTTGTGATTCGATCTGAGCTCGGGCCTTCAACTGTTTGAAGAATCGCGGGAACGACGCTGTCTTTCCGTCCCACTCCGGCCATTTTGCGTTGTACCGATGGTCGATCATCGGGGCGAAGGGGCCCGGGGTACGTACTGGCGCCGGGGTAGGGGCTACCGGGGCAGGTGCAGGTGCCGGGGGGGCGGTTGCCTGTAACAGGACTTGGCTTCGTAGCAACATCTGGATCACTCTTAGTTGCTCCGGGGTGAACACCTCCAATCCTGGGGTGTCTGAACTCTGCTGTGGGGGCGCCTCGGCTTGTTGCCGGGAGGGGCCAGGCTGGTCAAGCGCAAGTCCAGCCAGAACATCTTCCATCTTGTCGTTACTCATTCTGGCTCGACGGCGTATAGGGGACGCGTTGTCTTCGGATGCGGACCAGAATGAGGGCGAGGGTGGCTGTACGGGGCTTGTACTGCGGGGGCTTGATGTGATGCCGTACTTCATTCGTCAAGTATGGCACGGTAGGAGGGTGATGAAGTTTCCTCACAAACTTCTAAGAAACAATAGGGGGTGATGAAGTTTCCTCACAAACTTCTAAGAAACAATAGGGGGCAATGAAGTTTCCTCACAAACTTCTAAGAAACAATAGGGGGCAATGAAGTTTCCTCACAAACTTCTAAGAAACAATAGGGGGCAATGAAGTTTCCTCACAAACTTCTAAGAAACAATAAAGGATCAAAAGATAATATGTGAGCGGTTCACTAAGTACAAGAGAGTCTTGCAGTTATGACCAGAATGCTGTTTATTATCTTTTGATGGAGAGAAAAAGGAAGAAGAAAGACTAAACTAAACAGCGGATTTGGGTCTACTATATAGACATTTTTGTGCTTACAAATGCAAGTTCCCGATCGGCTCAATATCCCTCCGTGAGCTCCTTATGTCCGAGTTTTCGGCGATAACTCGAGGTTAGCTCCGATCCCGTCAGAATCCCTCAGTTTCCCTCGGAACACTTCGGACCTTTTTGCATCCTGCCGGATTAGGCGAATCCTACCCACGGACCTCAAGTCCGACCCGGTCCGAGCTCTCCGAAGCCTCCGAAGAGTTGCCGAAGTTCATCCGAAACCTTGTCCAAATTCGGTGAAACGACCTGCATTCGAAAGCACTGGATCAGCTCTGTCTGATCCAACCACGGGTTCTCAACCCGTAACAACGGGTGTTGCTCCACTTTTATTGTACAGGGGTCATAGGGCTGGTTGCCCTGGTGGGGCGCACACAACTGGATTGTCGAACGCCTATAAAGCAGAGCCAGTTCCCCCATCTTTAGTTTGGATTTTCTTCTTCCTTTTCTTTCTTTTCTTCCCTATGTTAAAGATAATAAACAGCATTGGACCTAACTATGAGTTTTCTCCGTACTTAGACAACCCGTCACATATTATCTTTAACATCACATTTTTTTTATCTTAGAAGCTTGTGAGGAAGCTTCACTACCCCTTGTTGTCTTAGAAGCTTGTGAGGAAGCTTCACTACCCCTTGTTGTCTTAGAAGCTTGTTAGGAAGCTTCATGACCCCTTGTTGTCTTAGAAGCTTGTGAGGAAGCTTCATTACCCCTTATGTTCTCTTAGAAGCCTGCCGTGAGATAGCATACTTTAACGATGAACGACAAAACAGAAGATGTTCTGTCCGGGCTACCCCGCGACTCCCAACAGGAGCAGCCCACCAATACCCCAGGATTAGAAGTATTTACGCCTCAGCAACTCGCAATAGTCCAGATGATACTACAGAACCACGCGAAACTACAAGCCCCGGCTCCTCCCGCGCCTGCACTTGCCCTACCACCTTCACAACCGATGATTAACCACCGCTACAACGCACCGTGGCCAGAGTGGGATGGAAAGCTTTTGTCCTTCCCCAGATATTTTAAACAGTTGAAGGTCCGCGCGCAAATCGCAGCTCACGTCATCGGGTCTTCCCAAGCAATTTGTTTCAGCATTTTCATGAGTATTCACGCTGAGCAACAAGCGAGAGTAGAACAATGGTTCACCGATGGCGCCATACACAATTGGGATTGGAAGAGTTTTCTTCAGCACATCAACGACCAGTTTGAAGACAAGGACGCGATCCAGAAGGCAGGCCAGAAGCTCTGCGCTATACAGATGGGAAGTCACCAGAGTTTTGTGTCTTTCCTACAAGATTTCGAGCACCAATATTACGGATAGGGCCCAAGGAAACCATTAGGGTTCTAGAAAGCCAACGACTCGGGACAATGATAGGTTCCAGAGGTGGACAGTCAGGCCTGCGCGGATATACGGCCGGGAGGAGAGGATAGAACTCTCTAGGTCGTATGGTCGGTTTGAGGTAAAGAGGCACACTCAACTAATTGATCTTATAACACACGGAAGGGAATAAACAATCACAGGAACACTGAGGTAACGAAGACGACAGAAGGTACTGATGCAATGAAGGCTATCAAGAAACAAGTGATGATTAAAGATATAGTACTAAAGAAGAAGGTACTATCGAAGAAGTGATACTATAACTAGTATACAAACAAGAATGGCAAAAGGGGTGTATGTGATTGTTAAGCTTGGGGAGCAAGAGCTAACCTGATCATACAGGGTAGAAGGCAACGCTATTTAAGGCGTTGTAGATTCTGACAACAAAGATCTTCCCAAGCTAGAACCAAATCACAGATAACCGAAAGTGGGGACATACGTAACTCAACGTTACCAGACGCTACTATCGAACCGGATGTTAGTTCACGAGATAAACCAACACGGCAGCAGCAGAACTGAAAATCCCTCAAGACACCCAGGCAACGATATGTCGCGTTACAGCGATATCGGCCTAACAGGTGTGGACCCCACGCTCAAACGCTGTTGACACAAAAGGAACGAGAATAGCAGTCAACTCAGAATAAGCTGCATCAACTGCAGAGTATCGAGTTACCTAATAGCGATGATCTAAAGTGTGCAAGCCGGCCACACCCGAGTAGATAAACCGGAGTGACACCTCAAGGTTACACAGACCACCAAGTGGTATAACCGTATCATCATACGTCCTTGGAACATTAGCGTGACAAATGGAAGCGGGGTAAGGTGCCAGGCATAACCCTATGCAATGGCAATGGCAAGAATGGCTATTCATGACAACCAAGTTGGCTTATGTGGAGGTTTGGACTGGCCCGACCGCGTTAAGATTTTACACCTGAACTCCGCCATAAACTCGACACTTCAGGTATACCTCACAGTCAAAAACCTCCCCAACGACGACTACCCAAGATGGGTTGAGAAAGTAAAGAGAGTAGCGGGACGAGTGGAAGCGCTATCAGGATATAGTTCCAAGGACCCGTCGAAGACTTTGACGTGGTACAGCCAGAGGAAAGCAGAAACAATGTCCGCCAAAGTTGTAACCCCGAGCGTCGTGGACCAGCAACCGCACCCCGACAATGATGAAGAACACGTGACAATGAGTGTCAACGCCTTCCACACGCCGCTCCCGAGCAATGAATGCCAACGCACCCGTCCCGTCAAACCCCGTGCACCTTGGAGATCTGCAGATGAAAAAGAGAAAGCAAAGTCTGGCAACGCCTGTTTCCGTTGCCTTGCCACGGGCCACCGGTCTCTTGACTGCCCGAAGTTTGCCCCGAGTCGTCGACCAGCGAGAGTGAACCATACAACGATTCCAGAAGTTTCAGAGCCGATGGACGAGATTATCGAGAGTGTTCCACACGATGCGGACACAAGAGTAGACCCAGACGAATTTCGGCCCCTGAGTTTAAAGAAGAGAAGACGCAAGAAGAGAACCGGCACCAACATCGTCCATGCTGATGCAGTCAACCACATGCATTCCACACCGTTTTTGATCGAGACTTTCGTCAACAACTTCTTTTATTGTGACGCACTGCTCGACACTGGATGCTTGGTAACATCAGCATTTGACGAAGGTTTAGTCAAGCGACGGGGTCTCCAGCGTATCCCCGTGAAGAGAAGAGAGCTACTACTTGCAGAAAACGACACGAAGAAGAGATGGATTTCAGAAATTGCAGTGTGCGACATTGATATCGACGGTCGCAAAGAGAGAGTCTACGGTTACGTGATACCGAATTTAGCCTACGACATGATCCTGGGAAAGCCCTGGATGGAGAAGAACGACGTCGTGTACTCCGCGAAAGAGCGAATGATTACCTTCAAGGATCAAGGAGACCGACTTATTGTCCGAGAGAAAGGCTGGCGTGAAGCGCACGCTGGCGCCCCCAAAGCAAGCATGGTGATGGCAGCAGTTTTTGCCGCAGAGATTCGACGAGGAAGGAAGAGCAAACAGAAGCTACAAGTGTTTTCGGCCTCCATTCAAGACATCAACAAGGCCCTCGAAGTGAAAGCCCGCCTCACAAGAGAACAGATTTCCGAGAGACTCCCGCAGGAACTCAAGCATTTAGCACCGATTTTCCTAGACGATGGCGAAGGAGATTTACCGCCCAACCGACCAGGCATCGACCACGCTATAAAGATGAAGAAAGACGAACAAGGACGAGACAAAGAGGTCCCATGGGGCCCCCTGTACAACATGTCGAGAGATGAATTATTGGTTCTGCGCAAGACGCTCGCAGACCACTTAGACAAGGGATGGATTCGTCGCTGTGGTGCAGTGGTATAGCACCTGGCAAGGCTTTTCGGTTGGCTACCGAGAAGTCGTAGGTTCGATTCCTACCAGTGACGCCAATTTTCTACGAGCAGTCAACCTTAACTGGGGCACTTGGGGTTAGTGCTGCTCGTTGGAAATTCATACCAAAAGCGATTCATGTATTTCCTTTCTGTCATAACTTGGGGATTATATTTGTGGGATCTTAGATGTAACTGCCTCCCTGCCAGGGGATTGGAGTATATTATGTGTAGTAGCTAGCTTGTTTGAGATTCCGTTAAACCTTGATTCGTGTATAGTATTAATATACACCTCGCCATAACCCTGTCAGGTTCCATGCGAGTAATGAATAAAAAAAAAAAAAAAAAGGGATGGATTCGCGCTAGCAGCTCCCCCGGAGGCGCCCCTGTCCTGTTTGTTCGGAAACCCGGAGGCGGTCTGCGATTCTGCGTGGACTATCGAGCACTGAACGACATAACCGAGAAAGATCGTTACCCGCTGCCGCTAATCAGTGAAACTCTGAGAGCGCTAGCCAAGGCACGCTATTTTACCAAGGTCGATGTCCGCGCCGCGTTTCACAAGATACGAATCACAGAAGGCGACGAATGGAAAACCGCTTTCCGGACCAGGTTCGGCCTATACGAGTGGCTAGTTACGCCCTTTGGACTATCCGGAGCACCCGCCACGTTTCAACGATACATCAACAGCACGCTCCGCGACTATTTGGACGACTTTTGTTCCGCGTACCTTGACGATGTACTAATTTACACCGACGGAAGTCACAAGGACCACATGAGAAAAGTGAACCTTGTGTTGGAGAGATTGGGCGATGCTGGTCTACGTTTAGACCTGAACAAGTGCGAGTTTGCAGTGACCGAGACGAAGTACCTGGGCTTTATCATCCAGGCCGGAGAGGGGATAAAAGTTGATCCCGCTAAAGTGGCTGCAATCCGCGAGTGGCAGCCTCCGACGAATGTGAAAAGCGTCCGCAGTTTTCTTGGCTTTGCGAATTTTTACCGCCAATTTATCCCGTTATTCAGCGAAGTTGCAGCGCCGCTAGTTCGACTTACGAAGAAAGAAGAGCCGTGGAAGTGGAGCAAGACAGAAGATCAAGCCTTTGAGAAGCTGAAGAACGACTTCATGAGAGCCCCCGTGCTAGCAATGTGGGATGAAGAACGGCCTACAATAGTAGAGTGCGACTGCTCAGGATGGGCACTGGGAGGTACGCTGTCGCAGGTCGACGAGACTGGAAGCCTCCGCCCCGTTGCATTTTTCTCAAAGAAGCTGAGCCCCGCCGAAGTCAACTACGAGATCCATGATAAAGAGTTGTTGGCTGTCATAAAGTGTCTTGAAGAATGGAGAGGCGAACTAAAGAGTCTTGGAGCCCCGTTTAAGATTCTTACCGACCACAGGAATCTTCAATATTTCATGACAACGCGCAAGCTATCGGAGAGACAGGTTCGGTGGTCACAGACACTTTCAGAGTATGATTTCCAACTGGAGTTTCGAGCAGGAGTCAAGAACGGAAAGCCCGATGCGTTGAGTCGACGAGAGCAGGACACCCCCCAGGGCGAGGATGATGAGCGACTCAAATCTCGAATCATGAAGCTAGTCAAGGATCACTGGCTTCCCGAAGCAACGACAGTAGCTCTGTCCCCGGCGGAGATCGTTCAGAGAACCGACATTGTCCCCCACGGAGACCAGATATTTTCGCAGCAAGATTTACAGCGCCTGTGGGACGAAGCAAAGACGAAGGACAGCGATTTCCACGAAATGTACAAGGCTCTAGCGACCGCAGAGAGAAGTTTTCCCCCGACACTGACCAAGAAGGTGGCTATATCCATAGCCGAATGTGAATTCGACAACCGAGGCGCCCTTGTATATCGACAGAAGCTTTTTATACCAGACTGGGAGCCCCTACGGACAGGGTTGATTCAGAGTACACATGATTCACACGTTACTGGCCACCCGGGACGAGACGGCACGCTTGCCATTCTATCACGCGACTTCTTCTGGCCCGGTATTTCGAGAGATGTACGTCGCTTCTGTGCGAACTGCGACGTGTGCGGAAGATCCAAAGTTTGGCGAGAACGGAAGAAAGGACTACTGCGACCACTGCCGATACCGGAAAGACCACATTCAGAGCTGGGAATCGATTTCATGACTGAACTGCCGGCACGGAAGCCCGGCGACCCGAGATACCTGATGGTGATTGTCGACAGATTGACAGGAGCTGTGACCCTTGAAGCGATGACAACAATGACCGCGACACATTGCGCCGAGAGATTCTTGCAATGTCACTGGAAGTATCACGGCTTCCCACACGCCCTCACGTCAGACAGAGGAACCAACTGGACGAGCGAATTTTGGAGCAGCCTATGTCGTTTAACCAGCATCGAGAGAAGACTATCCACGGGATTCCATCCCCAGACAGACGGAGCCACGGAACGGATGAACCAGGAAGTGTTGGCGTACATGAGAGCGTTCGTTACCTATTCCCAGTACGACTGGCCGGAACTGTTGCCTGCCGCAATGTTAGCCATCAACAACCGCAATACGTCCATGGGGGTGAGCCCGTTTTTCCTCACCCACGGCTACCATGTGGACACGATCGAGCAAGTCCAACCGGAAGAGTCGCCGAAGACACTGGAACAGCAAGACGCCGAGAGATTCATTGAGAGATTCCGTGAAGGCTGGGAGTTGGCACAAGCCGCCATGGCGTCACGACAGCAAGAAATGGAGAATCAGGCCAACAAGTCACGCAGCAGCCAAGAACGTTTCGAAGTAGGCGACCTAGTGTGGCTCAAGCTAAAGAACATTTCGACACCCCAGATTTCCAAGAAAATGTCGTGGGTCAACGCCAAATACCGAGTGACGAAAGTCGTATCTCCCCACGTTGTCGAGCTTGATGTGCCTACGAATATCTACCCGAAGTTCCATGTCGACCTGATCAAGAGAGCAGCCGGGAATCCACTCCCCTCCCAAAAGACCGACGACACGCAACCCCCCGCGCTCGAAGAGAACGAATATGGAGAGCCTGAATACTTGGTCGAGCGAATCTTGAGAAGCCGCCGGAGACGCGTAGGAAGAGGCTACCGCAGAGAGGTACTTGTCAAATGGGCAGGGTATGCAGAGCCAGACTGGAGACCGCGAGCCGACTTTGAGGAGACGGAAGCACTGGAGACTTTCGAAGCCGAGTTTGGAGATGAGGATGACGTTGGAGAGCCACAGACTGGCGCTATGACAGGCCCCCGCACACGGATGAGAGGAGGGGGGTAATGTTACGGGTCGTGGACCCGATGTTGGATCATCTTTGGGCTGATCCATGTTGACCCACTTTTTGTGTGATTTGAAGTTGGGTCCACTTTCGGGTTAGGGTTTGTGGACCCACTTTTAGTCGACCAGGGTGCGACCCACTTTTTGTGTCACAGGGGTCGGGACCCACTTTTATGTGCACGGGTGTTGCTCCACTTTTATTGTACAGGGGTCATAGGGCTGGTTGCCCTGGTGGGGCGCACACAACTGGATTGTCGAACGCCTATAAAGCAGAGCCAGTTCCCCCATCTTTAGTTTGGATTTTCTTCTTCCTTTTCTTTCTTTTCTTCCCTATGTTAAAGATAATAAACAGCATTGGACCTAACTATGAGTTTTCTCCGTACTTAGACAACCCGTCACAAGGTTTTAGGGAAAGGGAAGTTTGCAGCGCAGAACAAGGTAGTTTCAATCGTTTCACGAGGGCCTGGGATATGATCAAGGAGACTGTATTTCCGGTGTCGACTAAAGCTACTGAGTTGTGAGAGCCGTTGATTACAACGTCAACAGATAAGGAGCCTCTCACAAGCAAAGGGGACGTTCCCTTCTTGTTCTTACCCCTCCGGGGGCGACTGTCACCGGAGGGTCTCAGTTTTCCGACTGAGCAGTGGGCAACTGTACGACACCGAAATCGGCATCCAGGTCATCGTCTAGCTGCGGCGGCGTGGGCACGTGTACACCGCGGACACGGGCAGGAGGCGCGTTCCGGTTGGGAGGCACATCGTAGGGGCATTCCCGTACAAAGTGACCTGAGGCGCCACAGCGGATGCAGAGGCCAGCGCGACGACGTCTCTCTCGTTCCTCTTCACTCGCCCAGCGGGCAGTGCGGCGGGCAGCAGGCGCACGAGTAGGCTGGGGGGCAACGCGACGGGTTCGTTCCCAGTCCATGGCGTCGGGATGGCGGTGGGCAGCGGGGGCGGACGGGTAATAACCGGAGCGGCGGCCAGAAGTCGACTCGGCATCGAGCTTACGCTGCCGCAGTTCCTCGGCAGCTAACACGACCCGGTCTAAGTACTCTGAGAAGACCCGGGGAGGGAACGAGTTCGCCACGTATTCCCGAATGGGCGTGTCGAGGCTGTCCTTCAGCCACCTAATCTTCTGTGAGTCCGCCGCGTCCAGAGCTTTGGCGCGGGTCAGTAGGTCCTCAAACTCCTGCAGATGGACCTCGATCCTTCTGCCTCTCTGCTTTAACCGTGAGAGCTGGTCTTGTGCCTTATCTACGGCAACTTTGTCCTCAAACGCTCCCTGCAGCTCTTGAAGGAACCGGTCGCAGGAAACGGGGCCGTCGTCTGTTAGTCGGGTCTTGATTGACCGCATGCGGCTGCGGGCCAAACCCTCGGCCTGGGCATAGATCGAGACGATGAAGTCTCGGTCGGCCACATGGCCACGCTCGCAGTGCCATATTTCCAGGACCTGGTCGAACCAGGCGTCAAATTCCTCGGGCTCGGTGGAACTCAGCGAGGGAATCTTGTAGCGCAGTTTTGCGCGACCATTCTCGTTACCAGCCGCTGAGGCGGCGGCGGCAGCAGCAGCGGTGGCGGTAGCAAGCGCTGCTTGGGAGGCTTGGGTTTGGGCGGCTGCCTGCTGGGCGGCTTCGCTCTGGTTCTCCAGCATAGCCAGCATCTTGGCAAACTTGCTCTCCAGCTTGGCGAACCGTTGAGCATATTTGTCCTCAGTGCTGTCGACACTGGGGACAGGGGAGCTTGCGTAAGCGGCCCGCATGTCGTCGGTGGTGCGGCCACTCATGTTGAGAGTTTGTGTAACAGTAAAAAATAATGTGTGATGAAGATTGATAACGGGTTTGGGGAAAATAAACGATAAGACTGTTGAGAACTGTAGGGGCAATGCAATCTGTAAAAGCTGTATCTGTACCTGTGGCTGTAAAGAACTGTAGAACTGTAGAACTGTAGGGCTGTAGCGAAAAAGAAGATCGCAATATGATGTAAGGGGCCAAGTCGTAAAAGGACGTAGAAGGGCAGAAACAGATATATTGCGATGGAGAGAAGAAGAAAGAACTAACTAAAACTAGGAGAGAGCAGCAGCTCTTTATACTGCCTGGGTAGAACAACTGAGGCCTACCTGATTGACCCAAACGTGGTGAGTCATCGGGCGTTTGGATCAAGGCCGGTTGGGCCACTTGTATTCGGACCGTCAGTAGTCGGGCCTTTGCGGACTCGGACCACCGACACTCGAACCACCGTTGCTCAAGCCACACCGGCTTCGACTCGGACAATCAGGCAAAGCCTTGACCCGGGTCTCCCAGACCCTAACATAGCTTGAGCCACACTAGGTCGCCTACTTCGAAACGCTCTTGGCTGCTGCGTGACTTGTTGGCCTGATTCTCCATTTCTTGCTGTCGTGACGCCATGGCGGCTTGTGCCAACTCCCAGCCTTCACGGAATCTCTCAACGAATCTCTCGGCGTCTTGCTGTTCCAGTGTCTTCGGCGACTCTTCCGGTTGGACTTGCTCGATCGTGTCCACATGGTAGCCGTGGGTGAGGAAAAACGGGCTCACCCCCATGGACGTATTGCGGTTGTTGATGGCTAACATTGCGGCAGGCAACAGTTCCGGCCAGTCGTACTGGGAATAGGTAACGAACGCTCTCATGTACGCCAACACTTCCTGGTTCATCCGTTCCGTGGCTCCGTCTGTCTGGGGATGGAATCCCGTGGATAGTCTTCTCTCGATGCTGGTTAAACGACATAGGCTGCTCCAAAATTCGCTTGTCCAGTTGGTTCCTCTGTCTGACGTGAGGGCGTGTGGGAAGCCGTGATACTTCCAGTGACATTGCAAGAATCTCTCGGCGCAATGTGTCGCGGTCATTGTTGTCATCGCTTCAAGGGTCACAGCTCCTGTCAATCTGTCGACAATCACCATCAGGTATCTCGGGTCGCCGGGCTTCCGTGCCGGCAGTTCAGTCATGAAATCGATTCCCAGCTCTGAATGTGGTCTTTCCGGTATCGGCAGTGGTCGCAGTAGTCCTTTCTTCCGTTCTCGCCAAACTTTGGATCTTCCGCACACGTCGCAGTTCGCACAGAAGCGACGTACATCTCTCGAAATACCGGGCCAGAAGAAGTCGCGTGATAGAATGGCAAGCGTGCCGTCTCGTCCCGGGTGGCCAGTAACGTGTGAATCATGTGTACTCTGAATCAACGCTGTCCGTAGGGGCTCCCAGTCTGGTATAAAAAGCTTCTGTCGATATACAAGGGCGCCTCGGTTGTCGAATTCACATTCGGCTATGGATATAGCTACCTTATTGGTCAGTGTCGGGGGAAAACTTCTCTCTGCGGCCGCTAGGGCCTTGTACATCTCGTGGAAATCGCTGTCCTTCGTCTTGGCTTCGTCCCACAGGCGCTGTAAATCTTGCTGCGAAAATATCTGATCTCCGTGGGGGACAATGTCGGTTCTCTGAACGATCTCCGCCGGGGACAGAGCTACTGCCGTTGCTTCGGGAAGCCAGTGATCCTTGACTAGCTTCATGATTCGAGATTTGAGTCGCTCATCATCCTCGCCCTGGGGGGTGTCCTGCTCTCGTCGACTCAGTGCATCCGGTTTACCGTTCTTTATTCCTGCTCGAAACTCCAGTTGGAAATCATACTCTGAAAGGGTCTGTGACCACCGAACCTGTCTCTCCGATAGCTTGCGCGTTGTCATAAAATATTTAAGATTCCTGTGGTCGGTAAGAATCTTAAACGGGGCTCCAAGACTCTTTAGTTCACCTCTCCATTCTTCAAGACACTTGATGACAGCTAACAACTCTTTATCATGGATCTCGTAGTTGACTTCGGCGGGGCTCAGCTTCTTTGAGAAAAACGCAACCGGGCGTAACTTGCCGTCATCATCGACCTGGGATAGAGTGCCTCCAAGTGCCCAACCTGAGCAGTCGCACTCCACCACCGTCGTTCGGTCTTCATCCCACATTGCTAGCACGGGGGCTCTCATGAAGTCGTTCTTCAGCTTCTCAAAGGCTTGATCTTCTGTCTTGCCCCACTTCCACGGGACACCCTTCTTCGTTAAACTGACCAAAGGGGCCGCCACTTCGCTAAACGAGTCGATGAACTGGCGATAAAAATTGGCGAATCCGATAAAACTGCGGACCCCTTTGACGTTGGTTGGCGGAACCCACTCTCGTATAGCCGCGACCTTCGCTGGGTCAACCTTGACTCCTTGGCCGGCCTGAATGATGAAACCCAAATACTTCGTTTCCGTAACTGCGAACTCGCACTTGTTAAGGTCCAAACACAGACCCGCATCTCCCAACTTCTTCAGCACGAGCTCGACCTTTTCCATGTGCTCCTTGCGACTACCATCGGTATAAATCAACACATCGTCGAGGTAGGCGGAACAGAAATCGTCCAAATGTTCGCGCAGGGTGCTGTTGATATATCTTTGGAAGGTCGCCGGTGCTCCAGTAAGTCCAAAAGGCGTAACAAGCCACTCGTAAAGGCCAAATCTTGTCCGGAAAGCCGTCTTCCATTCATCGCCCTCTTTAACACGAATCTTGTGAAACGCAGCGCGCACGTCAACCTTGGTGAAGTAACGGGCCTTGGCTAACGAACGCAGCGTCTCGCTAATGAGGGGCAGGGGGTAGCGGTCTTTCTCCGTGATGGCGTTGATACCACGGTAGTCGACGCAGAATCGTAGGCCACCCCCGGGCTTCCGTACAAACAGGACTGGCGCACCACCGGGCGAACTGCTGGCTCGGATCCAATTCTTGTCCAAGTGATCCGAAAGTGTTTTACGCAGGACCAAGAGTTCATCTCGAGACATACCGTACAGCGGGCCCCACGGGACTTCTTTCTCTTTGCCGTTGTTGTCCTTGGTTAACTTGATAGCGTGGTCGATACCGGGGCGGTTGGGAGGTAAGTCTCTTTTCTCGTCGTCTAAGAACACGTGGCCGAGGTGCTTCAGTTCTTCGGGAAGCTGCTCGGTAATCTCTCCTAGGGTCATGCGACGCTTGACTTCAAGAGCCTTGTTGATGTCGTGAATCGTGGCGGCGAAAACCTGGATCTCTTCGTTTTTCTTCTTGCTATGCCGAATCTCAGCGGCGAAAACAGATGCCATAACCATGTTTGCCTTTGCGCCTGGAACATGCGCGTCGAGCCAACCTTTCTCTCGAACCATAAGGGCGTCAGCTCCGGAACCTAGACGAATAACTCGTTCCTTGGCCAAATAAACGACATCGTTGCGCTCCATCCATGGCTTTCCCAAAATCATGTCGTAAGCTAGATTGGGGATAACGTAACCATAGACTGTTTCTTTGCGTCCGTCGATGTCGAGCTCACAAAAGGCAATTTCCGAAATCCATCTCTTCTTGTCGTCATTCTCGGCTAACCGTAGCTCACGCTTCGTTATCGGCATCCGTTGCAAGCCTTTCTTTTTCACCAACGATTCGTTGAAGGCTGACGTCACTAGGCACCCGCTATCGAATAAGGCGTCACAGTAGAAGGAGTTATCAATGAAGGCTTCGATCAGGAACGGGGACGAATGCATTTGGGAAATCGCTTGTTTGGGGGCATCCGTAATCTTTGTCTTCCGTGACGAAATAGGTTCATGCCGGTCCTTCGTGGCGGACTCTCTCCTGGTACCCTTCTTGTCCGTACCGTGGTTCTCCGGTGTTGTCGTTGCATGTACTTCTGCGGGCGATTCTGCTGGGCGAAACTTCGGGCACCTAAACGAACGATGGCCCTGCTCTAAACAACGGAAACAGGCTTGTCGTAGTCGTGCCTTTTCGATATCAGATTGCGCTCTCCATGGCGCTCGTGGCTTCGGGGGTTCAGCAAACTTCTGCTGGCTCTTCTTTTCTATAATCTTGGCAGCGGTCTCCAACTGGGAGATCAACGCTGCTACTTCTGACTTCTGCTGGAACTGTACTTTCCGGACCTGTACTTCGGGTCCGTCTTCGGTGTCTTCTTCGTCTGTCGATTCTTCCGCGGCTTCAGGGATCGGGAACTCCTCTTGGTCGACTGGCTGTTGCATATACCACGTGCTGCTAGATCCATCTCTATATCTTGCTTCGTATTGCGGCAAGCACTCGACTCTTCCAGCTATAGTTCGTACTTTCGTCACCCACTTGTTGTAATCGTCGTCGGGTAACTTCTTCGGAGTGAGGTGGTACTGTAATGTGTCGTTGAGGGCCGCATCTATGAATAGGATCTTGCATCTGTCGGGCCAATGCCAACCTCCACAGGCGCTCAGCGAATATTCGTAGTCTTGCAGAAACGCGTTGAAAGTCTGCGCTTCTCCCATTCTCATGGTCATCAACTTCTGACCTGCCTTCATCACAGCTTGCTTGTCGGTGAACTGGTCGTTGATGTGTTCTAAAAGCTTCTCCCAGTCCCAGTCGTGAGCTTCCCCTTGATCGAGCCAAAGATCCAAACGTGGCTGCTGGCTTTGGGGAATACTCATAAAGATTTCGAAACATATTTCGCTGGGAGTGAGGCGGTGGCGATGGCTGATCCGGGCTCTAAGCTTCAGTTGATTGAAGAAACGCTTGAACGAAGAGGGCTGACCATCCCACTGGGGCCATGAGATATTGTGTGCGGGAGAGGGGGAACATTGTTGGCTCGATAACAGCTGATGGACTGACTGTAACAACTGGAACGTAGTGACATCAGGCTGCGGGTTGACTTCGGTCTGCTGGGGCATGGTGGCGACCTGGGGTGGCAACGTGGCGGGGAGGAAAGGCGGAAAACTGGGGGTCCTAGGGCTCGACATGGCATAAGATTGCACTTGCCCAAATAGGATAAAAACAAACAGGTAGAACAGGGATAGGAACATATCCAAATAGAGGGATGAAAACTGTGTGTAAAACTTCTTGAACGGATCCCGTAACTCCAGGGGATCGTGAGAAAACTCAAGAAGATGTTAAAGATAATATGTGACGGGTTTCACTAAGTATGAGAGAATCTCATAGTTATGACCAAATGCTGTTTATTATCTTTAACATAGGGAAGAAAAGAAAGAAAAGGAAGAAGAAAATCTAAACTAAAGGTGGGGGAACTGGCCATGCTTTATAGGCGTTTGAGAATCCAGTTGTGTGCGCCCCACCAGGGCAACCAGCCCTATGACCCCTGTACAATAAAAATGGGTCCATACCCCCTGAACATAAAAGTGGGTCCCGACCCATGTGACACAAAAAGTGGGTCGCACCCTGGTCGACTAAAAGTGGGTCCACAAACCCTAACCCGAAAGTGGACCCAACTTCAAATCACACAAAAAGTGGGTCAACATGGATCAGCCCAAAGATGATCCAACATCGGGTCCACGACCCGTAACACAGAGCTGTAGATCACTACATCGTCGAGGTAAGCAGAGCAGGAGATACCGAGCCAGCGGGAGAGCACATGATTGATAAAACGTTGGAAAGCAGCAGGAGCACCAGTGAGGCCGAAAGGGGTGACTAGCCATTCATACGCGCCGAGATGGGTGCGGAAGGCCGTGTAGGCTTCACTACCTTCTTTCAGGCGGAGACGGTGGAACGCGGAGATTACATCGACCTTGGAGACGTACTTGGCGGCAGCGATGTCACGGAGGGTGTCGTTGATCAGTGGTAACGGGTAACCATCCTTCTCTGTGACGCTGTTCAGGGCACGGTAGTCTACGCAAAAACGAAGACCACCACCAGGTTTCTTCACGAAGATGACAGGAGCACCTCCCTCAGCACTACTGGCTCGGATAAAGCCAGCGTCGAGCAAGTCGTAGAGAGTTTTCCGGAGCAACAGCAGTTCTTCTCGGCTCATTGAGTACAGAGGGCACGAGGGCGGGGACAAGCCTGGTTTAAGGCGGATCTCTGTATCAATGCCAGGGCGGTTCGGGGGGAGCTCGGAAGCTTTCTTCCTGTCGAAAGCGTCGATGACAGGAAGGAGCCACTCGGGACAGTTGGCGCGGGGGTCGGTGTAAATTTTGGCCTTGAGGGCCTTCTCAATGTCGTGAAGAGTGGCGGAGAAGATGCGGACATTGTGAGAACGGCGGGCTCTGAGGTGAAAGGCGCGGACGGCGTGGGCAGTAACAGGGAGGACATCGGGATTGGCAGTACAGTTTTTTTTTTTTTTAATTCATTACTCGCATGGAACCTGACAGGGTTATGGCGAGGTGTATATTAATACTATACACGAATCAAGGTTTAACGGAATCTCAAACAAGCTAGCTACTACACATAATATACTCCAAACCCCTGGCAGGGAGGCAGTTACATCTAAGATCCCACAAATATAATCCCCAAGTTATGACAGAAAGGAAATACATGAATAGTTTTTGGTATGAATTTCCAACGAGCAGCACTAACCCCAAGTGCCCCAGTCAAGGTTGACTGCTCGTAGAAAATTGGCGTCACTGGTAGGAATCGAACCTACGACTTCTCGGTAGCTAACTGAAAAGCCTTGCCAGGTGCTATACCACTGCACCACAGCGACGGCAGTACAGTTGGTAAGACGAAGGGGAGTGGGCAAGCGGATGAAGACTTCGTTCTGGGCAGGGCGGAGGGAAGCGTCGTGCTTGGCAATCCAGCCTTGACCCAGGATGAGGTCCTCAGTCTGACCAGGGACGATGTAAGCGTAGAGTTTCTCGTCCAATCCTCCGAGACCAAGGTCAAAAACGGCGACTTGATCGATGACGGGTGGGTTTTGGTCATTAACTACTTGAGCAATTGGACGAGGGCAGATGGGCAGGATAGTAGCGTGGGCGCGGGTGGCGGTGCGCGGAGAGACGGTGGCAAGACACAGGCAACCGGAGTCGACGAAGGCAGAGGTAGAACAAGTTTTATTGAGAACAACATCTATATAGGTACCTCTAGCCCCCATTTCCTCCCGAGCGATCTTCTCTCCTTGGGGCTCTAGACGGCGACGTTCGCCTAGAGCTCTCCATTTCCCGACATGTCGCGGGACGCGGGCGTGGGCACAGGCAGGGGCAGAGCTGGGGTCGGCGCAGCAAGCTGGGGAAGGTTGGTGGAGCGGACAGGGACGGTAGTAGTGGGGACAAAGTTCAGTGGACAGTTCTGGCGCAGATGGCCAGTCTGGCGGCAGCGGAAGCAGGCGCGGTTGCGGCGGAGGCGCTCGCGCTCCTCGTCGGTCAGGGGCTGAAGGGCCGTGGCAGTGACAGTGGGAGTCCAATCCATAGCATCGGGGTGACGAGCAGCAGCCGACGGGGGAACGGAGGAAACAAAAGGGCCAGCAGGAGCAGGGGAAACAGGGTGGGCAGCGTACGGAGAGTAGGTCGTGTTATCAGTGAAAGCGGAGTAGTGGCCGCGGCGGGGACGAGGTAGGAATTGCTCAGCCTTGGAAGCGACGTTTTGCATGCAGTTGGTAAATTCAGGGTACGTCGCGGGGACGTTGACATAGACCATCGCTTGTCTGAGGGCAGGCGCCATGGCGGTTTGCAACTTCGAAATGCGGTTGCGGTCGCCAATGATGTTGGCGTCCTGGAGGACTTTTTCGAAGCGGGGCAGGAACAAGGCGAAGGGTTCAGAGGGTCCCTGGCGCATGTTGTCCAGGTGGAAGAGAGCACGGTCAGCAGCAAAGGGGTCGATGAATATGGAGTCCAAGTACTCCAGGAACTGGTGGGGCCCGGTGTCGTTCAGCAAGCCCTGCTCGAAGTACGCCACGACGAGGTTCTGGGCTTCTACCGTCATACGCGCAAAAAGGTACGCGTATTGCTTGCGGTGGTCACCGATTGACTCGCTGTCCAGTGCAAGCTTGGAGCGGGCACTCAGGGCCCAGACGCGGTAGGCAGAGCGTTGGCCGGAAAACAAGGCGATATCCGGGAGGGCACGCTTCCTCGGTTCGAGGTTTCTTTCCGTAGTTGCAACGGGCACGGGAGCAGCGGGGACAGCAGTGGGGACAGGGGACGCAGGGACGACGGCGGGAGCGGAAGTAGCGGTGGCAGCACGGGCAAAAGCTTGGAGATCGGCGATGGCCTGATCTCGTTTTTGTTGGCCACTGTTGAACTCGTCGCGCAATTGTTGTTGCGCGTGGTCGTGCTTCTCGTTGAGCTGCTGGATGGCTTGCAGCAGATCTTGAAGCGACGGGGCCGCCGGGGCTGGAACAGGGACAGTAGGATCGGACATGGCTGTCGGAGGAGGCTCAGAGTCGAAGAAGACGGTGTTGTTGGAAGTGGTGTCAGAGTCGGGGTCGGTGGTAGGTGCACAGTAGGGCATGTGACGGTGGAACAAAAGAGGAACAGAGAGAAACGATGTACAGGTGGCGGGTGGTAACGAGGAAAAGGTACGAAGACAGGGTAAAAGAAACGAGGACAGTGTAAACAAGGGTAGATCTGTTTCTATTGTAAGGCTTTACGGTCTAAAGGAGAACGCTTTTAGAACAGCAGAAATAAATTAAGAAACAGATAAAGAGAAAAGACTAATGTACAAGAAAACGGGCGGAAACAACACTATCTATATACGCGCGGTAGAGGTATGACGCGTACCCTTGACAACGACGGTGTGCACACGGGTTTGGCAGGCGGTGAGTAACGGCGGTGTGCAAGGCGGTGTGGACGGCGGTGTAAACGGCGGTGAGGGCGGAGCCTGAGCCTACCTCGATCCATAGATCGTTACACGGTCAATCAAGACCCGACTAACAGACGACGGCCCCGTTTCCTGCGACCAGTTCCTTCAAGAGCTGCAGAGAGCGTTTGAGGACAAAGTTGCCGTAGATAAGGCACAAGACCAGCTCTCACGGTTAAAGCAGAGAGGCAGAAGGATCGAGGTCCATCTGCAGGAGTTTGAGGACCTACTGACCCGCGCCAAAGCTCTGGACGCGGCGGACTCACAGAAGATTAGGTGGCTGAAGGACAGCCTCGACACGCCCATTCGGGAATACGTGGCGAACTCGTTCCCTCCCCGGGTCTTCTCGGAGTACTTAGACCGGGTCGTGTTAGCTGCCGAGGAACTGCGGCAGCGTAAGCTCGATGCCGAGTCGACTTCTGGCCGCCGCTCCGGTTATTACCCGTCCGCCCCCGCTGCCCACCGCCATCCCGACGCCATGGACTGGGAACGAACCCGTCGCGTTGCCCCCCAGCCTACCCGTGCGCCTGCTGCCCGCCGCACTGCCCGCTGGGCGAGTGAAGAGGAACGAGAGAGACGTCGTCGCGCTGGCCTCTGCATCCGCTGTGGCGCCTCAGGTCACTTTGTACGGGAATGCCCCTACGATGTGCCTCCCAACCGGAACGCGCCTCCTGCCCGTGTCCGCGGTGTACACGTGCCCACGCCGCCGCAGCTAGACGATGACCTGGATGCCGATTTCGGTGTCGTTCAGTTGCCCACTGCTCAGTCGGAAAACTGAGACCCTCCGGTGACAGTCGCCCCCGGAGGGGTAAGAACAAGAAGGGAACGTCCCCTTTGCTTGTGAGAGGCTCCTTATCTGTTGACGTTGTAATCAACGGCTCTCACAACTCAGTAGCTTTAGTCGACACCGGAAATACAGTCTCCTTGATCATATCCCAGGCCCTCGTGAAACGATTGAAACTACCTTGTTCTGCGCTGCAAACTTCCCTTTCCCTAAAACCTTGTGACGGGTTGTCTAAGTACGGAGAAAACTCATAGTTAGGTCCAATGCTGTTTATTATCTTTAACATAGGGAAGAAAAGAAAGAAAAGGAAGAAGAAAATCCAAACTAAAGATGGGGGAACTGTATTACGGATAGGGCCCGAAGAAAGGATTAGGGTTCCGGGTACAGCCAACGACTCGGGACAATGATAGGTTCCTGAGGTGGACAGTCGGGCCTGTGGAGGAAGACGTCAGTTAGACAGAGTGCTAAGACGTATGGTCGGTTGAGATGAAGAGGCAACACACAACTTAGATGGCTATTCTGAGAATAGAGCGGCACAAAGAGGAAGGAGGAGGAACAATCACACACTTCAAAGAAGAAGAAAGGTTGAACTGCAAAGAAAGCAAGAACAGAATGGTATAAAGAAGAAGAAGAAGGTAAGCAAGTGCATGTGATTGTTAAGCTTGGAGAACAAGAGTAAACCTGATCAACTCAGGGCAGGAGACGACGATATTTATGTTGTCGGCGCTCCTGACAAAACTCTGTCTTCCCAAGCTAGAAACAATCAACATCTAACTACGAACAAAAGATAAGTCTCGTGTAAACAAGACGTAACAGGTTCGTAACAATCGAACCAGATAACAACCCCCACCTAAGCACGCAATGGCAATTGCAACAAGAAAACTCCGCAGCAGCAGAACAACGTCTATCAGAGCACCCGTGCTCAGCACATCCCACGACAACCTCATATCCGTTGATCAACTCACGATCTACACAGACCAACCTGTGCCATAAGCGCATCTTCATAGGTCGCCGACCTTCGGCGTTGTGGAAAAGAAGAGTGGGGTAGGTCTCATGCATAACCCTTAGCATGAGCAGTGTCAGGATAGCTATTCATGACAGTAGCCCCCCTTTTTATGACTGATTTCCACAGCAGTACTAAGATCGTCTGGCGTTAGGCATCCTCTTGTAGAATTCTGCAACCTTCTCAGGTGCATTGGCTAAATGGTCCAGAGGTTCCCAGGAGGGTCCATCATGTTCATAGCCCTCCCAAACTACTTGATATTGCAGAGGGCCACGCGAAGACACGCCTATAATTTCCTTGACCACAAATTCTTCCTCGCCATCTACTATGACGGGAGGAGGAGGAGGGTTTTTCTGGCCAGGAAGAGGATCCGACGCACATGGTTCCAGCAGACAAACGTGGAAGACGGGATGAACCTTCATAGTGGCAGGGAGTGCCAACTCGTAGGCATGCGAAGACACCTTCCGTAGAATCTTAAATGGGCCAAGCTTCTTGAAGTCCAACTTCTTTGAAGGACGAGTAGTTCGAATATTTCTACTCAAAAGCCACACTAAGTCCCCTTCTCGAAGGAGAGGGGCGGAAGATTTGTGTCGATTCGCGTACTCGGTCATCCGCTCACGGCTCCACGTAATTTCAGTCTTTAAAAACTGACAAATGTTGTCAAGCTCTTTAACAAAGTTCCGCAACGGGCCTTTTTCCACAGAGACTGGGAGCGACTCACGCCCACTTCTGGGGTGAAACCCGTGGTTCGCAAAGAAGGGCGTCAGCATAGTAGAACTGGACTCGGAGTCATTGTAAGAGAACTCCGCCAAGGGCAAAAGATCAGCCCAATTGTCCTGTCTATAGTTGGTGTAACCCCGCAGGTATTGCTCCAAAATAGAGTTCACACGCTCAGTCTGACCATCGGTCTGAGGGTGGAACGCAGTACTCAGATTTTGCTTTATGCCCAACAGTTTGGCTAAAGCCTTGGAAAAAGCCGACGTAAACAGACTACCCCTGTCGGACACAATGTCCAATGGCAGACCGTGGAGCCTATACACTGCTGACAAATAGAGCTTAGCAAAACCTGCAGCATCCAGCGAGGAATCGCAAGGTATAAAGTGAGCCATTTTGCTAAGCCTATCGACGACAACGAGAATCATGTCAAAAGAATTGGAGACCGGCAAGCCGGTGATAAAATCAAGGGACACAGATGTCCACCGAGCTTGCGGAATGGTCAGAGGTTTCAGTAGACCGTAGGGACTATGTCGCGCGGACTTGATCCGTTGGCAGACCTCACAATTTCGGATGTACCGGATGACATCACGACGCATCCCGGGCCACCAGTATTCCCGAACAAGAAGTTCAAAAGTGTTCTTTTGTCCAGGGTGTCCGCTAGGCATAATATCATGACAATTCTTCAATGCACGAACTCGTAGATCCTCGTTCGGCAAATATAGAAGGTCGTTGACAAACAAAAGACCGTCATTGTCAAGCCTGCAGACACTGAGGTCCACATCTGGAGGTTTGGTCGACTGGCCTCGAAGAGCAGAAATAACATCAAGAGCCCACTTGTCCGTGGATAGCGCGATTTTTACCTCGTCTACCAAAGACATGGTACCAATAAAATTTTCAGGGGGAATAATAGGAGCACACAGCTCTTTATCCTCCTCAGAAGAAGAAGAAACGAGGTCTTCGTAGCGTCTGGTCAGGGCATCAGCTCTAGAATTCAAGGAGCCAGGCCTATAAGTGATGACATAACGGTACTCGCTCAGTTCCATAGCCCACCTCGCTTGCCGTCTGTTCATGGCCGGAATTTGCTTAAGAACGGCTAAATTCCGATGGTCCGTCAATACCAGAACAGGTTTTTCCAGACTTTCAACCATGAATCGCCACGACTTTAGAGACTCCACAATGGCTAACAACTCCTTGTCACCTACGCCGTAGTTACACTGGGCAGGATTCATTTTTTGAGAGAAATAGGCCACGGGGTGTAGTAGAAGCCCCTTGTCAGTCGGGTGGTATTGAGACATGACGGCAGATATTACACGGTCAGACGCGTCTGTTTCAATAACAGTGTCCAACAGGTAATCAAAGTGCTTGAGGATAGGTTCAGAGCAGAAAAGGTCCTTCAGGGTGTGAAATGCTGCCTCACATTCAGAGGACCAGACAAAAGATTGCGTCTTTTTAGTCAACTCGAAGAGAGGTGTGCAGATTCTAGAGAAGTCACGGATGAACCTCCTATAGAAATTGGCAAAACCCAAAAAGGACTGGACTCCCTTAACAGTTCGGGGAGCCTCCCACTCACGGACAGCCGCAACTTTAGCGGGGTCCATCTTCAGAGCATCGGCTGAAATAACAAAGCCAACAAAGGTAGTTTCAGTCTTGTCGAATTCGCATTTTTCACCCTTGACAAACAGACTGGCCTGCGCTAATTTTAGCAGGACTTTGCGCACATGAACATCATGTTCCTCTTGGTTCAGAGAGAACACCAGGATATCATCCAAGTAACAGACACAGAATATGTCCAAATACTCCGACAAGACCTCGCTGACATATTTCTGACACGTGGCAGGAGCATTGGTGAGCCCAAACGGCATCACATTGTACTCAAAAATGCCATATCGAGTTCTGAAAGCTGTCTTGTATTCATCACCTTTCTTGATGCGAATCAAGTGGTACGCAGCTCTCAGATCCAGCTTTGTAAAAATGTTTCCCGTAGCCGCCGTGCGCAGTGATTCATTGATCCGAGGCAGAGGAGTTACGTCTTTGATGGTGATATCATTGACGGCTCGGAAATCAACACAGAATCGTAAACTGCCTGGCTTCCTAGCAAAAAGAATCGGGGAAGCCAGCGGCGAAGAGGAAGAGGAAATAAAGCCTTTAGCAAGCATGCCATCTAGATATTTTTTGACAGCCTGTAACTCGAGTGGAGTCATATCGTACAGCGGGGCCTTGGGGTATTTCGCATCGGGAACGAAGTTAATCGCATGATCAATGTCCCGGTGAGGTGGTAGTTGATCAGCACCTTCTCGAGAGAACAGAGGAAGTAGGTCATGGTATTTCTTCGGGATGCGTTCAAGGAGCCGTGCATGCTCTTGTTCCGGAGTTAGGTCCTCCTGATTGAGATAATCCAGGACTTCCTGAGCGGTGACACGATAAATCTGTAGTTTCTCAGCTTTGGCAAAGCGATGCAAAGCCTGAGACGACACCGTCACACAGGAACAAGACACAGCTGACGATTGTGCAATAAAAGAAGGAAGGGGTGAAGTGGCTGAAGCAGGAGCAGATCCCTCAATCTGACTGCCAGCGGTAGAAGCAATATTTTTGTCGTTTTTTGTATAAGAAAAATCAAACGAAGCGCCAGAATCAGTAGAAGCAGTCGAAACAGAAGAAGAAGAAGAAGAAGAATCAGAAGCTGCCACAGCATTGCCATCGGCGGTAGAAGTAACCGATATCTTGAGCGTATTGGAAGGCCAAGAAATTTCCGGGTTATGGGCGTCGAGCCAGCATTTCCCCAGGATGATGTGGTAGCCCCCAAGCTTCGTGATTTGAAAAACCAAAGTTTCTGAATAATTAGGAAAAGAGAGGGACAAAGGAACTTGGTGGGTCACTTTACCCGCAGCAGTTTCACTACCATCAACAACATGGAGCGACTCGGCTCTGGCCTTGAGAACAGTAGGAATCTGATGCCTTGCTATAAATTCAGAATCCACAAAACAAGTTGTTGATCCCGAATCCACCATAGCGTAGGCCTCAATGGAATTATTCACTGTCACAGGAATAACCAGAGGGGGAGAGTTACCATAATCGATAGCATTATCAAGAGAACAAGTGCTGATTCTCAAGAGACCCTCATCAGCAGCGTCAGGGCTAGCCAGGACCAGAGGGGAATGGGTCGGTAGCCCTTCTAGTTTTTTGACGCATCAGGCGCAGGGGCCGTCGAGGGAGCCCGGGTAGAAGTGGAGGGAGAAGGGACAGTAGCTGCGCGAAGAGCAAGGTTGTTTTTGGGGCAAGCCTTTAGCATGTGGTCCTTTGCGCCACACTTCCAACAAACACCCTTTGCCATTTTGCCGTCAGCAGTCTTACGGAAGGGTAGACCGTTGGCATCGGGACCTGCAGAGGTACCCTTAGCTGGCTTGGTGTTGGGGACAGCTTTTTGGGCGCCAGCATTTCTCGAACGAGAATCTTGCTGAAAGGGGACCACACCAGGAGGCGGTTGGATTTTCCCGTTGTTTCCCCGGGTTCGGTTGTTGATCGTATTGTCCAGCGTGTTGCAGAAATTAGCGAACTGATCAAGCGTTCCCTTAGGGGCAGGATAGGTGTTCCAAGCCAGAGCGTCCTGTATGTGGGGCTTGAGGCCTCGCTGAAATAGTGCAATGGTGAAATCAGCGTCGGCCCAACCGAGTTTCTTCAACAGCGTTGTAAAAGCAGAGTGATAGGCAGTACAAGTACCTGTCTGCTTTAAGTCGAAGATCTGCTGGGTCGCAGTCATGCGCCAGTCAGGGTCATCGAAAGCCTCAGCTAACGATTTCATAAAATCGTCGTACGTTTCAAAGTTCATGTGTCCAGTGGCCGGGTCCATCCGAGGCATGGCCCAATCCAGAGCGCCATCTCTAAGGTAGGAGAAGGCAGTCATCAGCTTGCGCTGCTCCGTGCGGTGGTGCTTGGGTGCAGCAGCAAATTTGACCGCAAGTTGCCTCTGGAACGCCTGGAAGCCTTGCTGATTGCCATCATAGGGCACGACATCAAGATGCTTGTCGGCCTCTTTCAACGGATCGGCATCCTCTTCCCGTTTGACTCGGGGAAGAGACTCAAGGGAGTTGAAGCGGGCTTCAGCGCCAGCCTGGAACGCAGCCCAGTAAACCTGAGCCGCATCAGGAACAGAGCCAACGGGGATGGGCGGGGCACCATCGTCGGTGCGCAGACCAGACATGTAAGCCGCCACAATAGCCATTTTGATCTCAGCACTGAACTCCCTAGGAAGGGCACCGAGATGCCAGTTCTCAGGAGTTCGGTCAGGAATCGACAGGAGGAACGTATTGAGATGCTCGATCATTTCGCGAGTGAGGGCCATTGCGAGTTGAAACGTAATAGAGAGGGAAAAATAAATGAGGAGAGAAAAAAGTGCCAAAGAGAGCCAAAGTTGTAATAGCGTCGGGTCTTCAAATGAAGCTTAACAAAATATTACGGATAGGGCCCGAAGAAAGGATTAGGGTTCCGGGTACAGCCAACGACTCGGGACAATGATAGGTTCCTGAGGTGGACAGTCGGGCCTGTGGAGGAAGACGTCAGTTAGACAGAGTGCTAAGACGTATGGTCGGTTGAGATGAAGAGGCAACACACAACTTAGATGGCTATTCTGAGAATAGAGCGGCACAAAGAGGAAGGAGGAGGAACAATCACACACTTCAAAGAAGAAGAAAGGTTGAACTGCAAAGAAAGCAAGAACAGAATGGTATAAAGAAGAAGAAGAAGGTAAGCAAGTGCATGTGATTGTTAAGCTTGGAGAACAAGAGTAAACCTGATCAACTCAGGGCAGGAGACGACGATATTTATGTTGTCGGCGCTCCTGACAAAACTCTGTCTTCCCAAGCTAGAAACAATCAACATCTAACTACGAACAAAAGATAAGTCTCGTGTAAACAAGACGTAACAGGTTCGTAACAATCGAACCAGATAACAACCCCCACCTAAGCACGCAATGGCAATTGCAACAAGAAAACTCCGCAGCAGCAGAACAACGTCTATCAGAGCACCCGTGCTCAGCACATCCCACGACAACCTCATATCCGTTGATCAACTCACGATCTACACAGACCAACCTGTGCCATAAGCGCATCTTCATAGGTCGCCGACCTTCGGCGTTGTGGAAAAGAAGAGTGGGGTAGGTCTCATGCATAACCCTTAGCATGAGCAGTGTCAGGATAGCTATTCATGACAGTAGCCCCCCTTTTTATGACTGATTTCCACAGCAGTACTAAGATCGTCTGGCGTTAGGCATCCTCTTGTAGAATTCTGCAACCTTCTCAGGTGCATTGGCTAAATGGTCCAGAGGTTCCCAGGAGGGTCCATCATGTTCATAGCCCTCCCAAACTACTTGATATTGCAGAGGGCCACGCGAAGACACGCCTATAATTTCCTTGACCACAAATTCTTCCTCGCCATCTACTATGACGGGAGGAGGAGGAGGGTTTTTCTGGCCAGGAAGAGGATCCGACGCACATGGTTCCAGCAGACAAACGTGGAAGACGGGATGAACCTTCATAGTGGCAGGGAGTGCCAACTCGTAGGCATGCGAAGACACCTTCCGTAGAATCTTAAATGGGCCAAGCTTCTTGAAGTCCAACTTCTTTGAAGGACGAGTAGTTCGAATATTTCTACTCAAAAGCCACACTAAGTCCCCTTCTCGAAGGAGAGGGGCGGAAGATTTGTGTCGATTCGCGTACTCGGTCATCCGCTCACGGCTCCACGTAATTTCAGTCTTTAAAAACTGACAAATGTTGTCAAGCTCTTTAACAAAGTTCCGCAACGGGCCTTTTTCCACAGAGACTGGGAGCGACTCACGCCCACTTCTGGGGTGAAACCCGTGGTTCGCAAAGAAGGGCGTCAGCATAGTAGAACTGGACTCGGAGTCATTGTAAGAGAACTCCGCCAAGGGCAAAAGATCAGCCCAATTGTCCTGTCTATAGTTGGTGTAACCCCGCAGGTATTGCTCCAAAATAGAGTTCACACGCTCAGTCTGACCATCGGTCTGAGGGTGGAACGCAGTACTCAGATTTTGCTTTATGCCCAACAGTTTGGCTAAAGCCTTGGAAAAAGCCGACGTAAACAGACTACCCCTGTCGGACACAATGTCCAATGGCAGACCGTGGAGCCTATACACTGCTGACAAATAGAGCTTAGCAAAACCTGCAGCATCCAGCGAGGAATCGCAAGGTATAAAGTGAGCCATTTTGCTAAGCCTATCGACGACAACGAGAATCATGTCAAAAGAATTGGAGACCGGCAAGCCGGTGATAAAATCAAGGGACACAGATGTCCACCGAGCTTGCGGAATGGTCAGAGGTTTCAGTAGACCGTAGGGACTATGTCGCGCGGACTTGATCCGTTGGCAGACCTCACAATTTCGGATGTACCGGATGACATCACGACGCATCCCGGGCCACCAGTATTCCCGAACAAGAAGTTCAAAAGTGTTCTTTTGTCCAGGGTGTCCGCTAGGCATAATATCATGACAATTCTTCAATGCACGAACTCGTAGATCCTCGTTCGGCAAATATAGAAGGTCGTTGACAAACAAAAGACCGTCATTGTCAAGCCTGCAGACACTGAGGTCCACATCTGGAGGTTTGGTCGACTGGCCTCGAAGAGCAGAAATAACATCAAGAGCCCACTTGTCCGTGGATAGCGCGATTTTTACCTCGTCTACCAAAGACATGGTACCAATAAAATTTTCAGGGGGAATAATAGGAGCACACAGCTCTTTATCCTCCTCAGAAGAAGAAGAAACGAGGTCTTCGTAGCGTCTGGTCAGGGCATCAGCTCTAGAATTCAAGGAGCCAGGCCTATAAGTGATGACATAACGGTACTCGCTCAGTTCCATAGCCCACCTCGCTTGCCGTCTGTTCATGGCCGGAATTTGCTTAAGAACGGCTAAATTCCGATGGTCCGTCAATACCAGAACAGGTTTTTCCAGACTTTCAACCATGAATCGCCACGACTTTAGAGACTCCACAATGGCTAACAACTCCTTGTCACCTACGCCGTAGTTACACTGGGCAGGATTCATTTTTTGAGAGAAATAGGCCACGGGGTGTAGTAGAAGCCCCTTGTCAGTCGGGTGGTATTGAGACATGACGGCAGATATTACACGGTCAGACGCGTCTGTTTCAATAACAGTGTCCAACAGGTAATCAAAGTGCTTGAGGATAGGTTCAGAGCAGAAAAGGTCCTTCAGGGTGTGAAATGCTGCCTCACATTCAGAGGACCAGACAAAAGATTGCGTCTTTTTAGTCAACTCGAAGAGAGGTGTGCAGATTCTAGAGAAGTCACGGATGAACCTCCTATAGAAATTGGCAAAACCCAAAAAGGACTGGACTCCCTTAACAGTTCGGGGAGCCTCCCACTCACGGACAGCCGCAACTTTAGCGGGGTCCATCTTCAGAGCATCGGCTGAAATAACAAAGCCAACAAAGGTAGTTTCAGTCTTGTCGAATTCGCATTTTTCACCCTTGACAAACAGACTGGCCTGCGCTAATTTTAGCAGGACTTTGCGCACATGAACATCATGTTCCTCTTGGTTCAGAGAGAACACCAGGATATCATCCAAGTAACAGACACAGAATATGTCCAAATACTCCGACAAGACCTCGCTGACATATTTCTGACACGTGGCAGGAGCATTGGTGAGCCCAAACGGCATCACATTGTACTCAAAAATGCCATATCGAGTTCTGAAAGCTGTCTTGTATTCATCACCTTTCTTGATGCGAATCAAGTGGTACGCGGCTCTCAGATCCAGCTTTGTAAAAATGTTTCCCGTAGCCGCCGTGCGCAGTGATTCATTGATCCGAGGCAGAGGAGTTACGTCTTTGATGGTGATATCATTGACGGCTCGGAAATCAACACAGAATCGTAAACTGCCTGGCTTCCTAGCAAAAAGAATCGGGGAAGCCAGCGGCGAAGAGGAAGAGGAAATAAAGCCTTTAGCAAGCATGCCATCTAGATATTTTTTGACAGCCTGTAACTCGAGTGGAGTCATATCGTACAGCGGGGCCTTGGGGTATTTCGCATCGGGAACGAAGTTAATCGCATGATCAATGTCCCGGTGAGGTGGTAGTTGATCAGCACCTTCTCGAGAGAACAGAGGAAGTAGGTCATGGTATTTCTTCGGGATGCGTTCAAGGAGCCGTGCATGCTCTTGTTCCGGAGTTAGGTCCTCCTGATTGAGATAATCCAGGACTTCCTGAGCGGTGACACGATAAATCTGTAGTTTCTCAGCTTTGGCAAAGCGATGCAAAGCCTGAGACGACACCGTCACACAGGAACAAGACACAGCTGACGATTGTGCAATAAAAGAAGGAAGGGGTGAAGTGGCTGAAGCAGGAGCAGATCCCTCAATCTGACTGCCAGCGGTAGAAGCAATATTTTTGTCGTTTTTTGTATAAGAAAAATCAAACGAAGCGCCAGAATCAGTAGAAGCAGTCGAAACAGAAGAAGAAGAAGAAGAAGAATCAGAAGCTGCCACAGCATTGCCATCGGCGGTAGAAGTAACCGATATCTTGAGCGTATTGGAAGGCCAAGAAATTTCCGGGTTATGGGCGTCGAGCCAGCATTTCCCCAGGATGATGTGGTAGCCCCCAAGCTTCGTGATTTGAAAAACCAAAGTTTCTGAATAATTAGGAAAAGAGAGGGACAAAGGAACTTGGTGGGTCACTTTACCCGCAGCAGTTTCACTACCATCAACAACATGGAGCGACTCGGCTCTGGCCTTGAGAACAGTAGGAATCTGATGCCTTGCTATAAATTCAGAATCCACAAAACAAGTTGTTGATCCCGAATCCACCATAGCGTAGGCCTCAATGGAATTATTCACTGTCACAGGAATAACCAGAGGGGGAGAGTTACCATAATCGATAGCATTATCAAGAGAACAAGTGCTGATTCTCAAGAGACCCTCATCAGCAGCGTCAGGGCTAGCCAGGACCAGAGGGGAATGGGTCGGTAGCCCTTCTAGTTTTTTGACGCATCAGGCGCAGGGGCCGTCGAGGGAGCCCGGGTAGAAGTGGAGGGAGAAGGGACAGTAGCTGCGCGAAGAGCAAGGTTGTTTTTGGGGCAAGCCTTTAGCATGTGGTCCTTTGCGCCACACTTCCAACAAACACCCTTTGCCATTTTGCCGTCAGCAGTCTTACGGAAGGGTAGACCGTTGGCATCGGGACCTGCAGAGGTACCCTTAGCTGGCTTGGTGTTGGGGACAGCTTTTTGGGCGCCAGCATTTCTCGAACGAGAATCTTGCTGAAAGGGGACCACACCAGGAGGCGGTTGGATTTTCCCGTTGTTTCCCCGGGTTCGGTTGTTGATCGTATTGTCCAGCGTGTTGCAGAAATTAGCGAACTGATCAAGCGTTCCCTTAGGGGCAGGATAGGTGTTCCAAGCCAGAGCGTCCTGTATGTGGGGCTTGAGGCCTCGCTGAAATAGTGCAATGGTGAAATCAGCGTCGGCCCAACCGAGTTTCTTCAACAGCGTTGTAAAAGCAGAGTGATAGGCAGTACAAGTACCTGTCTGCTTTAAGTCGAAGATCTGCTGGGTCGCAGTCATGCGCCAGTCAGGGTCATCGAAAGCCTCAGCTAACGATTTCATAAAATCGTCGTACGTTTCAAAGTTCATGTGTCCAGTGGCCGGGTCCATCCGAGGCATGGCCCAATCCAGAGCGCCATCTCTAAGGTAGGAGAAGGCAGTCATCAGCTTGCGCTGCTCCGTGCGGTGGTGCTTGGGTGCAGCAGCAAATTTGACCGCAAGTTGCCTCTGGAACGCCTGGAAGCCTTGCTGATTGCCATCATAGGGCACGACATCAAGATGCTTGTCGGCCTCTTTCAACGGATCGGCATCCTCTTCCCGTTTGACTCGGGGAAGAGACTCAAGGGAGTTGAAGCGGGCTTCAGCGCCAGCCTGGAACGCAGCCCAGTAAACCTGAGCCGCATCAGGAACAGAGCCAACGGGGATGGGCGGGGCACCATCGTCGGTGCGCAGACCAGACATGTAAGCCGCCACAATAGCCATTTTGATCTCAGCACTGAACTCCCTAGGAAGGGCACCGAGATGCCAGTTCTCAGGAGTTCGGTCAGGAATCGACAGGAGGAACGTATTGAGATGCTCGATCATTTCGCGAGTGAGGGCCATTGCGAGTTGAAACGTAATAGAGAGGGAAAAATAAATGAGGAGAGAAAAAAGTGCCAAAGAGAGCCAAAGTTGTAATAGCGTCGGGTCTTCAAATGAAGCTTAACAAAATATTACGGATAGGGCCCGAAGAAAGGATTAGGGTTCCGGGTACAGCCAACGACTCGGGACAATGATAGGTTCCTGAGGTGGACAGTCGGGCCTGTGGAGGAAGACGTCAGTTAGACAGAGTGCTAAGACGTATGGTCGGTTGAGATGAAGAGGCAACACACAACTTAGATGGCTATTCTGAGAATAGAGCGGCACAAAGAGGAAGGAGGAGGAACAATCACACACTTCAAAGAAGAAGAAAGGTTGAACTGCAAAGAAAGCAAGAACAGAATGGTATAAAGAAGAAGAAGAAGGTAAGCAAGTGCATGTGATTGTTAAGCTTGGAGAACAAGAGTAAACCTGATCAACTCAGGGCAGGAGACGACGATATTTATGTTGTCGGCGCTCCTGACAAAACTCTGTCTTCCCAAGCTAGAAACAATCAACATCTAACTACGAACAAAAGATAAGTCTCGTGTAAACAAGACGTAACAGGTTCGTAACAATCGAACCAGATAACAACCCCCACCTAAGCACGCAATGGCAATTGCAACAAGAAAACTCCGCAGCAGCAGAACAACGTCTATCAGAGCACCCGTGCTCAGCACATCCCACGACAACCTCATATCCGTTGATCAACTCACGATCTACACAGACCAACCTGTGCCATAAGCGCATCTTCATAGGTCGCCGACCTTCGGCGTTGTGGAAAAGAAGAGTGGGGTAGGTCTCATGCATAACCCTTAGCATGAGCAGTGTCAGGATAGCTATTCATGACAGTAGCCCCCCTTTTTATGACTGATTTCCACAGCAGTACTAAGATCGTCTGGCGTTAGGCATCCTCTTGTAGAATTCTGCAACCTTCTCAGGTGCATTGGCTAAATGGTCCAGAGGTTCCCAGGAGGGTCCATCATGTTCATAGCCCTCCCAAACTACTTGATATTGCAGAGGGCCACGCGAAGACACGCCTATAATTTCCTTGACCACAAATTCTTCCTCGCCATCTACTATGACGGGAGGAGGAGGAGGGTTTTTCTGGCCAGGAAGAGGATCCGACGCACATGGTTCCAGCAGACAAACGTGGAAGACGGGATGAACCTTCATAGTGGCAGGGAGTGCCAACTCGTAGGCATGCGAAGACACCTTCCGTAGAATCTTAAATGGGCCAAGCTTCTTGAAGTCCAACTTCTTTGAAGGACGAGTAGTTCGAATATTTCTACTCAAAAGCCACACTAAGTCCCCTTCTCGAAGGAGAGGGGCGGAAGATTTGTGTCGATTCGCGTACTCGGTCATCCGCTCACGGCTCCACGTAATTTCAGTCTTTAAAAACTGACAAATGTTGTCAAGCTCTTTAACAAAGTTCCGCAACGGGCCTTTTTCCACAGAGACTGGGAGCGACTCACGCCCACTTCTGGGGTGAAACCCGTGGTTCGCAAAGAAGGGCGTCAGCATAGTAGAACTGGACTCGGAGTCATTGTAAGAGAACTCCGCCAAGGGCAAAAGATCAGCCCAATTGTCCTGTCTATAGTTGGTGTAACCCCGCAGGTATTGCTCCAAAATAGAGTTCACACGCTCAGTCTGACCATCGGTCTGAGGGTGGAACGCAGTACTCAGATTTTGCTTTATGCCCAACAGTTTGGCTAAAGCCTTGGAAAAAGCCGACGTAAACAGACTACCCCTGTCGGACACAATGTCCAATGGCAGACCGTGGAGCCTATACACTGCTGACAAATAGAGCTTAGCAAAACCTGCAGCATCCAGCGAGGAATCGCAAGGTATAAAGTGAGCCATTTTGCTAAGCCTATCGACGACAACGAGAATCATGTCAAAAGAATTGGAGACCGGCAAGCCGGTGATAAAATCAAGGGACACAGATGTCCACCGAGCTTGCGGAATGGTCAGAGGTTTCAGTAGACCGTAGGGACTATGTCGCGCGGACTTGATCCGTTGGCAGACCTCACAATTTCGGATGTACCGGATGACATCACGACGCATCCCGGGCCACCAGTATTCCCGAACAAGAAGTTCAAAAGTGTTCTTTTGTCCAGGGTGTCCGCTAGGCATAATATCATGACAATTCTTCAATGCACGAACTCGTAGATCCTCGTTCGGCAAATATAGAAGGTCGTTGACAAACAAAAGACCGTCATTGTCAAGCCTGCAGACACTGAGGTCCACATCTGGAGGTTTGGTCGACTGGCCTCGAAGAGCAGAAATAACATCAAGAGCCCACTTGTCCGTGGATAGCGCGATTTTTACCTCGTCTACCAAAGACATGGTACCAATAAAATTTTCAGGGGGAATAATAGGAGCACACAGCTCTTTATCCTCCTCAGAAGAAGAAGAAACGAGGTCTTCGTAGCGTCTGGTCAGGGCATCAGCTCTAGAATTCAAGGAGCCAGGCCTATAAGTGATGACATAACGGTACTCGCTCAGTTCCATAGCCCACCTCGCTTGCCGTCTGTTCATGGCCGGAATTTGCTTAAGAACGGCTAAATTCCGATGGTCCGTCAATACCAGAACAGGTTTTTCCAGACTTTCAACCATGAATCGCCACGACTTTAGAGACTCCACAATGGCTAACAACTCCTTGTCACCTACGCCGTAGTTACACTGGGCAGGATTCATTTTTTGAGAGAAATAGGCCACGGGGTGTAGTAGAAGCCCCTTGTCAGTCGGGTGGTATTGAGACATGACGGCAGATATTACACGGTCAGACGCGTCTGTTTCAATAACAGTGTCCAACAGGTAATCAAAGTGCTTGAGGATAGGTTCAGAGCAGAAAAGGTCCTTCAGGGTGTGAAATGCTGCCTCACATTCAGAGGACCAGACAAAAGATTGCGTCTTTTTAGTCAACTCGAAGAGAGGTGTGCAGATTCTAGAGAAGTCACGGATGAACCTCCTATAGAAATTGGCAAAACCCAAAAAGGACTGGACTCCCTTAACAGTTCGGGGAGCCTCCCACTCACGGACAGCCGCAACTTTAGCGGGGTCCATCTTCAGAGCATCGGCTGAAATAACAAAGCCAACAAAGGTAGTTTCAGTCTTGTCGAATTCGCATTTTTCACCCTTGACAAACAGACTGGCCTGCGCTAATTTTAGCAGGACTTTGCGCACATGAACATCATGTTCCTCTTGGTTCAGAGAGAACACCAGGATATCATCCAAGTAACAGACACAGAATATGTCCAAATACTCCGACAAGACCTCGCTGACATATTTCTGACACGTGGCAGGAGCATTGGTGAGCCCAAACGGCATCACATTGTACTCAAAAATGCCATATCGAGTTCTGAAAGCTGTCTTGTATTCATCACCTTTCTTGATGCGAATCAAGTGGTACGCAGCTCTCAGATCCAGCTTTGTAAAAATGTTTCCCGTAGCCGCCGTGCGCAGTGATTCATTGATCCGAGGCAGAGGAGTTACGTCTTTGATGGTGATATCATTGACGGCTCGGAAATCAACACAGAATCGTAAACTGCCTGGCTTCCTAGCAAAAAGAATCGGGGAAGCCAGCGGCGAAGAGGAAGAGGAAATAAAGCCTTTAGCAAGCATGCCATCTAGATATTTTTTGACAGCCTGTAACTCGAGTGGAGTCATATCGTACAGCGGGGCCTTGGGGTATTTCGCATCGGGAACGAAGTTAATCGCATGATCAATGTCCCGGTGAGGTGGTAGTTGATCAGCACCTTCTCGAGAGAACAGAGGAAGTAGGTCATGGTATTTCTTCGGGATGCGTTCAAGGAGCCGTGCATGCTCTTGTTCCGGAGTTAGGTCCTCCTGATTGAGATAATCCAGGACTTCCTGAGCGGTGACACGATAAATCTGTAGTTTCTCAGCTTTGGCAAAGCGATGCAAAGCCTGAGACGACACCGTCACACAGGAACAAGACACAGCTGACGATTGTGCAATAAAAGAAGGAAGGGGTGAAGTGGCTGAAGCAGGAGCAGATCCCTCAATCTGACTGCCAGCGGTAGAAGCAATATTTTTGTCGTTTTTTGTATAAGAAAAATCAAACGAAGCGCCAGAATCAGTAGAAGCAGTCGAAACAGAAGAAGAAGAAGAAGAAGAATCAGAAGCTGCCACAGCATTGCCATCGGCGGTAGAAGTAACCGATATCTTGAGCGTATTGGAAGGCCAAGAAATTTCCGGGTTATGGGCGTCGAGCCAGCATTTCCCCAGGATGATGTGGTAGCCCCCAAGCTTCGTGATTTGAAAAACCAAAGTTTCTGAATAATTAGGAAAAGAGAGGGACAAAGGAACTTGGTGGGTCACTTTACCCGCAGCAGTTTCACTACCATCAACAACATGGAGCGACTCGGCTCTGGCCTTGAGAACAGTAGGAATCTGATGCCTTGCTATAAATTCAGAATCCACAAAACAAGTTGTTGATCCCGAATCCACCATAGCGTAGGCCTCAATGGAATTATTCACTGTCACAGGAATAACCAGAGGGGGAGAGTTACCATAATCGATAGCATTATCAAGAGAACAAGTGCTGATTCTCAAGAGACCCTCATCAGCAGCGTCAGGGCTAGCCAGGACCAGAGGGGAATGGGTCGGTAGCCCTTCTAGTTTTTTGACGCATCAGGCGCAGGGGCCGTCGAGGGAGCCCGGGTAGACGTGGAGGGAGAAGGGACAGTAGCTGCGCGAAGAGCAAGGTTGTTTTTGGGGCAAGCCTTTAGCATGTGGTCCTTTGCGCCACACTTCCAACAAACACCCTTTGCCATTTTGCCGTCAGCAGTCTTACGGAAGGGTAGACCGTTGGCATCGGGACCTGCAGAGGTACCCTTAGCTGGCTTGGTGTTGGGGACAGCTTTTTGGGCGCCAGCATTTCTCGAACGAGAATCTTGCTGAAAGGGGACCACACCAGGAGGCGGTTGGATTTTCCCGTTGTTTCCCCGGGTTCGGTTGTTGATCGTATTGTCCAGCGTGTTGCAGAAATTAGCGAACTGATCAAGCGTTCCCTTAGGGGCAGGATAGGTGTTCCAAGCCAGAGCGTCCTGTATGTGGGGCTTGAGGCCTCGCTGAAATAGTGCAATGGTGAAATCAGCGTCGGCCCAACCGAGTTTCTTCAACAGCGTTGTAAAAGCAGAGTGATAGGCAGTACAAGTACCTGTCTGCTTTAAGTCGAAGATCTGCTGGGTCGCAGTCATGCGCCAGTCAGGGTCATCGAAAGCCTCAGCTAACGATTTCATAAAATCGTCGTACGTTTCAAAGTTCATGTGTCCAGTGGCCGGGTCCATCCGAGGCATGGCCCAATCCAGAGCGCCATCTCTAAGGTAGGAGAAGGCAGTCATCAGCTTGCGCTGCTCCGTGCGGTGGTGCTTGGGTGCAGCAGCAAATTTGACCGCAAGTTGCCTCTGGAACGCCTGGAAGCCTTGCTGATTGCCATCATAGGGCACGACATCAAGATGCTTGTCGGCCTCTTTCAACGGATCGGCATCCTCTTCCCGTTTGACTCGGGGAAGAGACTCAAGGGAGTTGAAGCGGGCTTCAGCGCCAGCCTGGAACGCAGCCCAGTAAACCTGAGCCGCATCAGGAACAGAGCCAACGGGGATGGGCGGGGCACCATCGTCGGTGCGCAGACCAGACATGTAAGCCGCCACAATAGCCATTTTGATCTCAGCACTGAACTCCCTAGGAAGGGCACCGAGATGCCAGTTCTCAGGAGTTCGGTCAGGAATCGACAGGAGGAACGTATTGAGATGCTCGATCATTTCGCGAGTGAGGGCCATTGCGAGTTGAAACGTAATAGAGAGGGAAAAATAAATGAGGAGAGAAAAAAGTGCCAAAGAGAGCCAAAGTTGTAATAGCGTCGGGTCTTCAAATGAAGCTTAACAAAATATTACGGATAGGGCCCGAAGAAAGGATTAGGGTTCCGGGTACAGCCAACGACTCGGGACAATGATAGGTTCCTGAGGTGGACAGTCGGGCCTGTGGAGGAAGACGTCAGTTAGACAGAGTGCTAAGACGTATGGTCGGTTGAGATGAAGAGGCAACACACAACTTAGATGGCTATTCTGAGAATAGAGCGGCACAAAGAGGAAGGAGGAGGAACAATCACACACTTCAAAGAAGAAGAAAGGTTGAACTGCAAAGAAAGCAAGAACAGAATGGTATAAAGAAGAAGAAGAAGGTAAGCAAGTGCATGTGATTGTTAAGCTTGGAGAACAAGAGTAAACCTGATCAACTCAGGGCAGGAGACGACGATATTTATGTTGTCGGCGCTCCTGACAAAACTCTGTCTTCCCAAGCTAGAAACAATCAACATCTAACTACGAACAAAAGATAAGTCTCGTGTAAACAAGACGTAACAGGTTCGTAACAATCGAACCAGATAACAACCCCCACCTAAGCACGCAATGGCAATTGCAACAAGAAAACTCCGCAGCAGCAGAACAACGTCTATCAGAGCACCCGTGCTCAGCACATCCCACGACAACCTCATATCCGTTGATCAACTCACGATCTACACAGACCAACCTGTGCCATAAGCGCATCTTCATAGGTCGCCGACCTTCGGCGTTGTGGAAAAGAAGAGTGGGGTAGGTCTCATGCATAACCCTTAGCATGAGCAGTGTCAGGATAGCTATTCATGACAAACTGGCTCTGCTTTATAGGCGTTCGACAATCCAGTTGTGTGCGCCCCACCAGGGCAACCAGCCCTATGACCCCTGTACAATAAAAGTGGAGCAACACCCGTGCACATAAAAGTGGGTCCCGACCCCTGTGACACAAAAAGTGGGTCCACAAACCCTAACCCGAAAGTGGACCCAACTTCAAATCACACAAAAAGTGGGTCAACATGGATCAGCCCAAAGATGATCCAACGTCGGGTCCACGACCCGTAACACTCAGCCTTTTGGGTCCGTGCCTGGACGTGCTGTTTAAACGAAAGTCTGTTGTCGAAATGGAAACCTAGCCACTTGACCATCTTTTGGGGACGCACAGTGACATCACCTACTCGGACAGTTTGGGAGGCCCATTTTGCAGCATCGGTGTAGTGGATCAGCTCAGTTTTGCTCTCTTCAAACTCAATGCCGTAGTCGCGAGCCTTGGCCCGCAGCTCCGTCACGAGTTCTTCGAGAAGCGCCGCTGAACGCCTCGGGCTTTTGGACGCCACGGTTACGCTGAAGTCGTCTATATACGACAGCTGAAGTTGTGGTGTGTCGCCGGCCACCCGAGCCACTATATGCCGAGCATACAACAGGAAGAGTAGAGGACTGATGGGGGAACCTTGGGGGATGCCGATGTTAACCGGGGTCATCGGAAACGGCTGACCCTCGATGTGCAGGCCGACAGTACGGTCCTGGAGGAACGAAGCGACCCATTTTCGGAACACCAGGGGAAGACCGACCTCACGTAAGCTGCGCATCAAGCAGGGCTTTGACACGTGGTCGAAAGCGCCCTTGACGTCAAGGAAGAGAGTGCTTGGAACGAGCTTCATCTCCTTGACCTTCTGCAGGTGGCTGACGTATACGAGAGCGGCGTCCATGGCTGAACGCTGTTTGCGGCCTCCCAGTTGAGTGTCGTCTAGAAGCGAGCTGTCATGGCAATTAGCGAGGTACCCTAAGCGGGTCGCAAAGACTTTCTCGAGCACTTTGCCTAGACAGTTGAGCAGTGAGATGATGCGGTAGGACTTTACGACTGAATAATCAGCCTTTCCGTCTTTCGCGAGCACAATCCCAGTAGCTTGCTTCCAGAGTGTGGGGTGTATTCCGAGGCGAGACAGGGCTTTGTAGACGGAGAGAAAGGGCGCGGGATGGGCCTCAAAGGCGATCTGGATGATCTTGGCGTTCATGCCGTCGGGCCCGGGGGCCTTCTTGGCGTTGGCGGACATGATTGCCTCCTTGATCTCGTGGTCTGTAAGGTCAGGCCAGGGGTATATGCTTCGGTCGGTGTCGTTCGGGGGGGTGTCGTGGGGGGTGTCGTGATGGGGGTCGTGATGGGGGTCGTGATGGGGGTCGTGTGTATCCGCAACGTCAGGTCGGGGGTCGACACCTGCGCTAGACGTAGCACCCAGTAGCGTCAGGAAAGCCTTTTCCTTCTCCTCGGGGGTATTGGCTAACCCGTCTGGCCCCTGGATGGGGGGGAAGTAACTCGCCGTAGCTGGCTTGGTGTATTTCCAGGCTGTGTAGACCTTTTCGTTGTCAGCGTCAGAAAGAAAGGTAGTCCAGTGAGTAGACTTAGCATCTTCGACAGCATGGGTGTACTTGTTGCGAGTCGAATGAAACTCAACCAGCGACAGCCTGCCTCGTCTGTATCTTCTCTCTGCGCGCGATGCGGCCTGACGTTGTGATTGTAGCTCGGGCGTCCACCATGGCTTTGCGCGGGCACTGTGCCTCTTCACTGACATGCACCTCTGACAAGCAGATTGCAGGGCCTCGGAAAGCAGTCGCGCCATTGCGTCACCGTCTGCAGAAATCTCTGCCAGGGACAGCTGAAGCTCAAGGTCAGCCTGGCCAGCCAGCCATTCCTTGCGAAACAGCGACCAGTCGGCCGTCTTGGTGTTGAACGCCGGGTTACGTGTTAGGGTTTTGGGTGTGGTGGTGCTGACGTAATCAAAACTGATGGCCCGGTGATCGGAACCCGTCTCCTGAAGATACCTCCAGTTCGTAAACAGGCCCGGTCGAGACCGCAGGGAAAATGCGAGGTCGATCACCGAGGTCGTGCTGCTGTTGACGTATGTGCCGCCGTTGCGTTCAACGTAGTCGTCGTCGACAATCAGGGTGGCATTCTGCGACATCAGCCAGTTAGCAAGAGAGTCAGCTCGTGGTTCGTGGGGATGCTCTCGCTGGGAATTCCACCAATGGTGATGGAGATTGAAGTCGCCGAGAAGCAAAGTACTGGTGTCAATATTGCGCGATAAAAGATTGGTGCGCTCAATGGTATAGTATTACGGATAGGGCCCGAAGAAAGGATTAGGGTTCCGGGTACAGCCAACGACTCGGGACAATGATAGGTTCCTGAGGTGGACAGTCGGGCCTGTGGAGGAAGACGTCAGTTAGACAGAGTGCTAAGACGTATGGTCGGTTGAGATGAAGAGGCAACACACAACTTAGATGGCTATTCTGAGAATAGAGCGGCACAAAGAGGAAGGAGGAGGAACAATCACACACTTCAAAGAAGAAGAAAGGTTGAACTGCAAAGAAAGCAAGAACAGAATGGTATAAAGAAGAAGAAGAAGGTAAGCAAGTGCATGTGATTGTTAAGCTTGGAGAACAAGAGTAAACCTGATCAACTCAGGGCAGGAGACGACGATATTTATGTTGTCGGCGCTCCTGACAAAACTCTGTCTTCCCAAGCTAGAAACAATCAACATCTAACTACGAACAAAAGATAAGTCTCGTGTAAACAAGACGTAACAGGTTCGTAACAATCGAACCAGATAACAACCCCCACCTAAGCACGCAATGGCAATTGCAACAAGAAAACTCCGCAGCAGCAGAACAACGTCTATCAGAGCACCCGTGCTCAGCACATCCCACGACAACCTCATATCCGTTGATCAACTCACGATCTACACAGACCAACCTGTGCCATAAGCGCATCTTCATAGGTCGCCGACCTTCGGCGTTGTGGAAAAGAAGAGTGGGGTAGGTCTCATGCATAACCCTTAGCATGAGCAGTGTCAGGATAGCTATTCATGACAGTAGCCCCCCTTTTTATGACTGATTTCCACAGCAGTACTAAGATCGTCTGGCGTTAGGCATCCTCTTGTAGAATTCTGCAACCTTCTCAGGTGCATTGGTGTTAAGGTGTGATTACGCTAAGCTGGATCTTCACAGAAAGGGACACAGAGGGACAAAGATCTCGAATTGAAGAACAAAACTAAACTCTCTAAATGGTGTAGAAACAATGCGACTATTTATCCTGTTGGAAAGGGAGGCAACCGACGATCGGCGGCGACGACAACTAGTTCCTCTAGGAAGTGCCGTTAGTCTTGGTTCTGGTCTGGCATTAGTTTTGCCGTACCAGCGCCGGACTAGTCCTTCGAGGATACGCCGTTAGTGTTGGTGTCGGGCTTCCGTCGGTCCTTAAGGGTGCAACCCCAACATCAGCCTCTCTTCCTCCTTTTGCGCGTCGTTTTGGTTCCTTTTTGGCTGAGCCATAGTTTGTAGGCGTCGGTATCGACCAGAAGGTCGACTGGTTCCCAGCCAGGTCTGACGTAGCCTTTCCATTTGACTTTGACTTGCTTGACACCGTTAGAAGTGCGTTCGCCTAGGATCTTTTCGACCTCCCAGTATTCTTCACCATTGATGACTTCCATAGGTGCTGGTCGATCGTCGTGAGTCTTTTGGGAAGGGAAAGCGTCGTTGGCAGCTGAGCGAAGGCGATCGGCATGGTAGACGTCGTGAGCAGTTGTACCCGGTACTTCAAGACGATAAGTGTGAGGGGTAACTTGTTCCAACACTTTGCAGTATTGGTATTTTGCTCTAAGTTTCCTGCCGAGGCCTGAGCCTTGTTGTTCAGGGCGTAGGGTGAGCCAAACGTATGAGCCTGTAGGAAAATCTGGTGCAGGACGTCGGTGTTCATTCTCGCGTTGCTCCATCTCCGCTCGTGACAGAGAAAGGTTGGCGTGGGCCCATTTCTGGGCGTCTCTCAGGCGTTGGATGACCCTCTCAGCCTGTCCGAGTGGACCGTTATTGTCGGGTTCGACAGGCAATGGTGGTGCGGCGAAGACTCGTGGGTGGTAGCCGTGAGACAAGAAGAAAGGTGAAACATTAGTGGCAGAAGATGGGGTGGCATTGATGCTGAACTCGACCATGGGCAGTAGATTGAGCCAGGCGGGGCCTTCAGCGCTGAGTTTGGCAAGTTTGACTTTGATCTCAGCGTTCATCCTCTCTGCAGCTCCATTGGTAGCCGGATGGTAAGCTGTTGTGGTTAGCCTTTCGATCTCTAGGCGTTTGCAGAGGTGTCGCCAAGCTGCGTTGACAAATTCGCGGTCAGACAAAATAGATTTTGGCATGCCGTGGTGTCGGTAAAAGTGGTGGAAGAACATATCTGCAACAGATTCCATGTCGAGGGCGTCGGCGGGAATAAGGATGACGCCCTTGGATAGACGGTCTATAACAGTTAGGACGTGGGTGTAGGTGATGCCGCCTTTCTGTGCTGGTTCCAAAGGTCCGATAAAGTCGATGGCAATCTCGGCCCAAGGCTGGTCGGGAATTGGCAAGGCTTTGAGGGTGGTGTCCTTGTTGTCGCGACGAATGTTAGAACTACCACAAATTTGACAGTTGCGGCAGAAACGGCGGATATCTTCGACGTAGCGGGGCCAGAAAAACTCTCTAGACAGCTCGACTTGCATGACGTTCTTTCCGGGGTGCAGCATCATGGGCGAGTCATGAATGTTCTGTAGGATGGCGGTTCTCAATGGCTCGTTAGTAGGTACCCATAGTTTATTCCGAAATCGAATAGCGGATTTGGCGTCCAAAGAGCAGTCGGAAATGTTGACTCTCAACTTGTGTCTGATTGTTTCGGGCCACTGTGACAGTCCATCTGTCAACGCTTTATGGATAATGGCGTATTCATCATCGGCAGCACAGGCATCAGACCAGAGTTCCCGTAAGGCAGGCGGAAGTTCGGGGGTAGAAGGGGCTTCTGGCGTGTTGGTGGTTTGTGTCGAGAAAACTTTCAGGCCGTTACCGTCGTGGTGCAAGATAGTGGCTAGTCGGTCGTTGTAGCGCGCGTCATTCGTGTTGTCTGGGGTGTCGCGGCGAGAGAGAGCATCTGGGAGAGGGGAGAGTTTACCAGGACGGTGGACGATGGTGCAGTTGTATTCGCTCAAGGTCAGGTACCATCTAGCTTGGCGTTCGGACAAGTGCTGCAACTTGGTAAAATGCAGCAAGTTTTTATGATCTGAGACGATGGTAAACGTCTCCTTCAGGCCCTTGAGTTCGCCACGCCATTCCTTCAGGGCACAGACAACAGCCAACAGCTCTTTGTCGTGGATCGGGTAGTTGCATTCGGCGGCAGTCATTTTGCGGCTGAAATAAGCACAAGGCCTAGTTGATCTATCGGGCTGCGTCTGTAGAAGCGCTGCACCGAGACAGTAGCCAGACGCGTCTGTCTCAACAACAGTTGGCAGATCTGGATTGTGCGTGCAGAGGACAGGGGTCGAGGTGAATGCTTCTTTTAGAGCCTGGAAGGACTCTTCTTCCTTTTCGCCCCACTGGAAGGCCTGGTCTTTCTTTGTCAACTGTAGCAAGGGAGTCGCTAGAGTAGTGAAATTTCTGACAAAGGTGCGGTAGAAATTGCATAGACCGAGGAAGGCTCGAACGTCCCTGACCTTCTTGGGCGTTGGCCAGTCCGACACTGCAGAGACTTTGGTTGGGTCGGTTGAAATCTTGCCGGGCTCAAGGATGTATCCCAGGTACTTCACTTTCGATACCGCGAACTCACATTTATCAATGTCGATTGTCAGTTGGCCCTCCAGAACCTTTGCTAAAGCCAAGTTGACCTTCTCGTAGTGGTCCTCTAACGTGCCGTCGGTATAAATCAAGATGTCATCGACGTAGGCAGAGCACCACACATCCAAGTATGGGCGTAGCAGACTGTTCACAAAACTTTGGAACTCTGCAGGCGCGTTGGCCAGACCAAAAGGCATGACGTTCCACTCAAAAAGGCCTTGTCGCGTTCGAAAAGCGGTCTTCCACTCATCTCCCTCGGCGATTCTGATGTTATGAAACGCGGAAACAACGTCGAGTTTCGTAAACCACTTAGCTTTGGAAGCATTAGCTAGGGTCTCGCTGATGTTTGGGAGTGGGTACCGATTCTTTTTCATAGTCGCGTTTAGTGCACGATAATCTACACAGAAGCGGAGGCCGCCACCAGGCTTTTTCACGAATAGGATGGGAGCAGCAGCAGTGGACTGGCTGTGGCGAATGTAGCCTTTTTCCAGCAATGAAAGAAGCGTCTGGCGAAGAACCACGAGTTCTTCTCTGGTCATGCTATAAAGGGGGCCCCATGGAGCTTCTTCGTCGGGCACGGTCAACTCGATCCTATGATCCTGGCCAGGCCGGCGGGGAGGCATCTTTTTAGCAAATTGTGCGTCTGGATCAAACACCTTGACCTTGTCGTGCTCGATCCAAGCTGGGATCTTCTTTTTCCACTCTCTGGGGTTGGCTGGTACTCTATCTTTCTCCAAACGGGCCAAGGCTTTATTGATATCTTCGATTGAAGCTGCAAAAACCCGCAGCTTATCTCTCTTGGCGGCGCGGAAGAAGGTGCTCGCTCTGTTTATTCGTACCATGGTAGAGCGGAAGGTATGGTTTGTCGTCGCCTTTCCTCGAGCGACAATGCCGGATTTAAATCTAACTGTGTCGGCTTCACAGTCTATCCTTGCCCCTTGTTTCTTGAGCCATGGGTATCCGATCAGGATGTCTTCGGCTAATTTTGGTACTACCCACGCCACATGTTTTTCTATGTGGCCCGATATGTCAATTTTAAACACGGCTAGTCGGTCAACCGTGACGGTACTCTTTGAATTAAATGGTACCAGCGTTCTGGGACGCGAACTGAAAAGCGTATCAAGTTTCCATTTCTTTACAAGGTCACTGCTGATCATAGAGGGGGAAGCGCTACCGGTGTCAATCAATGCAATCACGGGACAAGTGTTGTTGATCACTGCATCTAATTGAATTGATGTGTTGGTAATAGATCTATTCAACTCTTCCCATTCCTTCACAGCAGCCTTGTCGTCTTTGAAAACCTGCTTGGGCCTCTGACCACGACTTGGGGCAGAGGCGATCAGTTTCCCGAGTCCTCCTCGGCGGTCTCGTAATATTCTTCGCCCTCTTCTTCGAGTACAGGAGGAGGGAGGTTCGTGGCTGCGCGAACACTCTGTTGTACCGGGGGGCGGGCACGCTCGAATGGGCAGTTAGGGGACATGTGGCCACCAGCGCCACAACGGAGGCACAGTCCTCTGGCTCTTCGTGACTGGAGTTCTTCCTTGGAGACCCACTTGGCACGACGGGGGGCACTGTTATGGGTGGGCGCCCAGTCCATGGCATCAGGGGAGTGTTGTGCCGGGACATTGCGGAACTGGGACGTCCGGGCAGGGTTCCTCGGAGGGTGGGCATGCCGACACTCGTCGAGTTTTTGCCAGGCATTAAGCACCTGTTGTGCGTATTGTTCGTAGGTTGGGGGGTCTGGGAAACCAGCCAGGGCAGACATCACTTGCCCGGGGAGGGTGCGCCTCAGATTCATTATGCGCTCTTCGTGGCTCAGTCTATAGCAGCCAGCGATCTGCATCAACCGACTGACCCGAGCCAAATGTTCCGGAGCAGAGGCACCTCGGCATTTGAGGGTGTGCAGCTCCAAGAGTGCACGACGGGAAGCTGAGGTGTCCTCGAAGCAGCTGTCCAAGAATTCCAGGAACTTATCCACGTTCTCCAACGATGGATCGCGGCTCATGCGGGCAATGTAGGTCTGTGCCTGGAGCAAGGCATTGTCGGCTAACAGACCGTAACAGTGCAGAATGAACCCTCCTGCGCCGTTGAAGTGACTGTGGTCGTAGCGGTACTTCATCTCCACGTATGACCGGTACGTTGGGTAGAGATCAGGCCGCGTATGGTCATAACGGACCGGGCGGAGGTCGGAGGAGGTGTTTCGCACAACCACTGGGGTCGCGGGGGCGGAGTTGGGGAGTCCCTGCATTTCGTTATTGTGAGCCATTGTTGCTTCGTGGAAAACCTCTGGCTCACCGGGGACTTCTGGTAGTATGCTGTCTTCTCGGAAGCTGTGGTGGAAGGAAGAATCGTCGTCAGAGGGTGCAAAATAGTTTGGGGCCATAGGGTTTGGCCGCTGTGGATATTCAAATGGCAAAGTAAAAGAAAAGTAAAAATATATCTCGATCCCTCGTCGGGTCGGCGGTAAAGTAAAAAAAAAAGGAAAGATAAGAGTGACTTAAGGAAAAATAAAAAAAAAAAAAAAAGGAAAAGGGAAAGGGGGGTTTGAGAATTCGAGATGATGTTAAGGTGTGATTACGCTAAGCTGGATCTTCACAGAAAGGGACACAGAGGGACAAAGATCTCGAATTGAAGAACAAAACTAAACTCTCTAAATGGTGTAGAAACAATGCGACTATTTATCCTGTTGGAAAGGGAGGCAACCGACGATCGGCGGCGACGACAACTAGTTCCTCTAGGAAGTGCCGTTAGTCTTGGTTCTGGTCTGGCATTAGTTTTGCCGTACCAGCGCCGGACTAGTCCTTCGAGGATACGCCGTTAGTGTTGGTGTCGGGCTTCCGTCGGTCCTTAAGGGTGCAACCCCAACAATTGGCTAAATGGTCCAGAGGTTCCCAGGAGGGTCCATCATGTTCATAGCCCTCCCAAACTACTTGATATTGCAGAGGGCCACGCGAAGACACGCCTATAATTTCCTTGACCACAAATTCTTCCTCGCCATCTACTATGACGGGAGGAGGAGGAGGGTTTTTCTGGCCAGGAAGAGGATCCGACGCACATGGTTCCAGCAGACAAACGTGGAAGACGGGATGAACCTTCATAGTGGCAGGGAGTGCCAACTCGTAGGCATGCGAAGACACCTTCCGTAGAATCTTAAATGGGCCAAGCTTCTTGAAGTCCAACTTCTTTGAAGGACGAGTAGTTCGAATATTTCTACTCAAAAGCCACACTAAGTCCCCTTCTCGAAGGAGAGGGGCGGAAGATTTGTGTCGATTCGCGTACTCGGTCATCCGCTCACGGCTCCACGTAATTTCAGTCTTTAAAAACTGACAAATGTTGTCAAGCTCTTTAACAAAGTTCCGCAACGGGCCTTTTTCCACAGAGACTGGGAGCGACTCACGCCCACTTCTGGGGTGAAACCCGTGGTTCGCAAAGAAGGGCGTCAGCATAGTAGAACTGGACTCGGAGTCATTGTAAGAGAACTCCGCCAAGGGCAAAAGATCAGCCCAATTGTCCTGTCTATAGTTGGTGTAACCCCGCAGGTATTGCTCCAAAATAGAGTTCACACGCTCAGTCTGACCATCGGTCTGAGGGTGGAACGCAGTACTCAGATTTTGCTTTATGCCCAACAGTTTGGCTAAAGCCTTGGAAAAAGCCGACGTAAACAGACTACCCCTGTCGGACACAATGTCCAATGGCAGACCGTGGAGCCTATACACTGCTGACAAATAGAGCTTAGCAAAACCTGCAGCATCCAGCGAGGAATCGCAAGGTATAAAGTGAGCCATTTTGCTAAGCCTATCGACGACAACGAGAATCATGTCAAAAGAATTGGAGACCGGCAAGCCGGTGATAAAATCAAGGGACACAGATGTCCACCGAGCTTGCGGAATGGTCAGAGGTTTCAGTAGACCGTAGGGACTATGTCGCGCGGACTTGATCCGTTGGCAGACCTCACAATTTCGGATGTACCGGATGACATCACGACGCATCCCGGGCCACCAGTATTCCCGAACAAGAAGTTCAAAAGTGTTCTTTTGTCCAGGGTGTCCGCTAGGCATAATATCATGACAATTCTTCAATGCACGAACTCGTAGATCCTCGTTCGGCAAATATAGAAGGTCGTTGACAAACAAAAGACCGTCATTGTCAAGCCTGCAGACACTGAGGTCCACATCTGGAGGTTTGGTCGACTGGCCTCGAAGAGCAGAAATAACATCAAGAGCCCACTTGTCCGTGGATAGCGCGATTTTTACCTCGTCTACCAAAGACATGGTACCAATAAAATTTTCAGGGGGAATAATAGGAGCACACAGCTCTTTATCCTCCTCAGAAGAAGAAGAAACGAGGTCTTCGTAGCGTCTGGTCAGGGCATCAGCTCTAGAATTCAAGGAGCCAGGCCTATAAGTGATGACATAACGGTACTCGCTCAGTTCCATAGCCCACCTCGCTTGCCGTCTGTTCATGGCCGGAATTTGCTTAAGAACGGCTAAATTCCGATGGTCCGTCAATACCAGAACAGGTTTTTCCAGACTTTCAACCATGAATCGCCACGACTTTAGAGACTCCACAATGGCTAACAACTCCTTGTCACCTACGCCGTAGTTACACTGGGCAGGATTCATTTTTTGAGAGAAATAGGCCACGGGGTGTAGTAGAAGCCCCTTGTCAGTCGGGTGGTATTGAGACATGACGGCAGATATTACACGGTCAGACGCGTCTGTTTCAATAACAGTGTCCAACAGGTAATCAAAGTGCTTGAGGATAGGTTCAGAGCAGAAAAGGTCCTTCAGGGTGTGAAATGCTGCCTCACATTCAGAGGACCAGACAAAAGATTGCGTCTTTTTAGTCAACTCGAAGAGAGGTGTGCAGATTCTAGAGAAGTCACGGATGAACCTCCTATAGAAATTGGCAAAACCCAAAAAGGACTGGACTCCCTTAACAGTTCGGGGAGCCTCCCACTCACGGACAGCCGCAACTTTAGCGGGGTCCATCTTCAGAGCATCGGCTGAAATAACAAAGCCAACAAAGGTAGTTTCAGTCTTGTCGAATTCGCATTTTTCACCCTTGACAAACAGACTGGCCTGCGCTAATTTTAGCAGGACTTTGCGCACATGAACATCATGTTCCTCTTGGTTCAGAGAGAACACCAGGATATCATCCAAGTAACAGACACAGAATATGTCCAAATACTCCGACAAGACCTCGCTGACATATTTCTGACACGTGGCAGGAGCATTGGTGAGCCCAAACGGCATCACATTGTACTCAAAAATGCCATATCGAGTTCTGAAAGCTGTCTTGTATTCATCACCTTTCTTGATGCGAATCAAGTGGTACGCGGCTCTCAGATCCAGCTTTGTAAAAATGTTTCCCGTAGCCGCCGTGCGCAGTGATTCATTGATCCGAGGCAGAGGAGTTACGTCTTTGATGGTGATATCATTGACGGCTCGGAAATCAACACAGAATCGTAAACTGCCTGGCTTCCTAGCAAAAAGAATCGGGGAAGCCAGCGGCGAAGAGGAAGAGGAAATAAAGCCTTTAGCAAGCATGCCATCTAGATATTTTTTGACAGCCTGTAACTCGAGTGGAGTCATATCGTACAGCGGGGCCTTGGGGTATTTCGCATCGGGAACGAAGTTAATCGCATGATCAATGTCCCGGTGAGGTGGTAGTTGATCAGCACCTTCTCGAGAGAACAGAGGAAGTAGGTCATGGTATTTCTTCGGGATGCGTTCAAGGAGCCGTGCATGCTCTTGTTCCGGAGTTAGGTCCTCCTGATTGAGATAATCCAGGACTTCCTGAGCGGTGACACGATAAATCTGTAGTTTCTCAGCTTTGGCAAAGCGATGCAAAGCCTGAGACGACACCGTCACACAGGAACAAGACACAGCTGACGATTGTGCAATAAAAGAAGGAAGGGGTGAAGTGGCTGAAGCAGGAGCAGATCCCTCAATCTGACTGCCAGCGGTAGAAGCAATATTTTTGTCGTTTTTTGTATAAGAAAAATCAAACGAAGCGCCAGAATCAGTAGAAGCAGTCGAAACAGAAGAAGAAGAAGAAGAAGAATCAGAAGCTGCCACAGCATTGCCATCGGCGGTAGAAGTAACCGATATCTTGAGCGTATTGGAAGGCCAAGAAATTTCCGGGTTATGGGCGTCGAGCCAGCATTTCCCCAGGATGATGTGGTAGCCCCCAAGCTTCGTGATTTGAAAAACCAAAGTTTCTGAATAATTAGGAAAAGAGAGGGACAAAGGAACTTGGTGGGTCACTTTACCCGCAGCAGTTTCACTACCATCAACAACATGGAGCGACTCGGCTCTGGCCTTGAGAACAGTAGGAATCTGATGCCTTGCTATAAATTCAGAATCCACAAAACAAGTTGTTGATCCCGAATCCACCATAGCGTAGGCCTCAATGGAATTATTCACTGTCACAGGAATAACCAGAGGGGGAGAGTTACCATAATCGATAGCATTATCAAGAGAACAAGTGCTGATTCTCAAGAGACCCTCATCAGCAGCGTCAGGGCTAGCCAGGACCAGAGGGGAATGGGTCGGTAGCCCTTCTAGTTTTTTGACGCATCAGGCGCAGGGGCCGTCGAGGGAGCCCGGGTAGAAGTGGAGGGAGAAGGGACAGTAGCTGCGCGAAGAGCAAGGTTGTTTTTGGGGCAAGCCTTTAGCATGTGGTCCTTTGCGCCACACTTCCAACAAACACCCTTTGCCATTTTGCCGTCAGCAGTCTTACGGAAGGGTAGACCGTTGGCATCGGGACCTGCAGAGGTACCCTTAGCTGGCTTGGTGTTGGGGACAGCTTTTTGGGCGCCAGCATTTCTCGAACGAGAATCTTGCTGAAAGGGGACCACACCAGGAGGCGGTTGGATTTTCCCGTTGTTTCCCCGGGTTCGGTTGTTGATCGTATTGTCCAGCGTGTTGCAGAAATTAGCGAACTGATCAAGCGTTCCCTTAGGGGCAGGATAGGTGTTCCAAGCCAGAGCGTCCTGTATGTGGGGCTTGAGGCCTCGCTGAAATAGTGCAATGGTGAAATCAGCGTCGGCCCAACCGAGTTTCTTCAACAGCGTTGTAAAAGCAGAGTGATAGGCAGTACAAGTACCTGTCTGCTTTAAGTCGAAGATCTGCTGGGTCGCAGTCATGCGCCAGTCAGGGTCATCGAAAGCCTCAGCTAACGATTTCATAAAATCGTCGTACGTTTCAAAGTTCATGTGTCCAGTGGCCGGGTCCATCCGAGGCATGGCCCAATCCAGAGCGCCATCTCTAAGGTAGGAGAAGGCAGTCATCAGCTTGCGCTGCTCCGTGCGGTGGTGCTTGGGTGCAGCAGCAAATTTGACCGCAAGTTGCCTCTGGAACGCCTGGAAGCCTTGCTGATTGCCATCATAGGGCACGACATCAAGATGCTTGTCGGCCTCTTTCAACGGATCGGCATCCTCTTCCCGTTTGACTCGGGGAAGAGACTCAAGGGAGTTGAAGCGGGCTTCAGCGCCAGCCTGGAACGCAGCCCAGTAAACCTGAGCCGCATCAGGAACAGAGCCAACGGGGATGGGCGGGGCACCATCGTCGGTGCGCAGACCAGACATGTAAGCCGCCACAATAGCCATTTTGATCTCAGCACTGAACTCCCTAGGAAGGGCACCGAGATGCCAGTTCTCAGGAGTTCGGTCAGGAATCGACAGGAGGAACGTATTGAGATGCTCGATCATTTCGCGAGTGAGGGCCATTGCGAGTTGAAACGTAATAGAGAGGGAAAAATAAATGAGGAGAGAAAAAAGTGCCAAAGAGAGCCAAAGTTGTAATAGCGTCGGGTCTTCAAATGAAGCTTAACAAAATATTACGGATAGGGCCCGAAGAAAGGATTAGGGTTCCGGGTACAGCCAACGACTCGGGACAATGATAGGTTCCTGAGGTGGACAGTCGGGCCTGTGGAGGAAGACGTCAGTTAGACAGAGTGCTAAGACGTATGGTCGGTTGAGATGAAGAGGCAACACACAACTTAGATGGCTATTCTGAGAATAGAGCGGCACAAAGAGGAAGGAGGAGGAACAATCACACACTTCAAAGAAGAAGAAAGGTTGAACTGCAAAGAAAGCAAGAACAGAATGGTATAAAGAAGAAGAAGAAGGTAAGCAAGTGCATGTGATTGTTAAGCTTGGAGAACAAGAGTAAACCTGATCAACTCAGGGCAGGAGACGACGATATTTATGTTGTCGGCGCTCCTGACAAAACTCTGTCTTCCCAAGCTAGAAACAATCAACATCTAACTACGAACAAAAGATAAGTCTCGTGTAAACAAGACGTAACAGGTTCGTAACAATCGAACCAGATAACAACCCCCACCTAAGCACGCAATGGCAATTGCAACAAGAAAACTCCGCAGCAGCAGAACAACGTCTATCAGAGCACCCGTGCTCAGCACATCCCACGACAACCTCATATCCGTTGATCAACTCACGATCTACACAGACCAACCTGTGCCATAAGCGCATCTTCATAGGTCGCCGACCTTCGGCGTTGTGGAAAAGAAGAGTGGGGTAGGTCTCATGCATAACCCTTAGCATGAGCAGTGTCAGGATAGCTATTCATGACAAACTGGCTCTGCTTTATAGGCGTTCGACAATCCAGTTGTGTGCGCCCCACCAGGGCAACCAGCCCTATGACCCCTGTACAATAAAAGTGGAGCAACACCCGTGCACATAAAAGTGGGTCCCGACCCCTGTGACACAAAAAGTGGGTCCACAAACCCTAACCCGAAAGTGGACCCAACTTCAAATCACACAAAAAGTGGGTCAACATGGATCAGCCCAAAGATGATCCAACGTCGGGTCCACGACCCGTAACACTCAGCCTTTTGGGTCCGTGCCTGGACGTGCTGTTTAAACGAAAGTCTGTTGTCGAAATGGAAACCTAGCCACTTGACCATCTTTTGGGGACGCACAGTGACATCACCTACTCGGACAGTTTGGGAGGCCCATTTTGCAGCATCGGTGTAGTGGATCAGCTCAGTTTTGCTCTCTTCAAACTCAATGCCGTAGTCGCGAGCCTTGGCCCGCAGCTCCGTCACGAGTTCTTCGAGAAGCGCCGCTGAACGCCTCGGGCTTTTGGACGCCACGGTTACGCTGAAGTCGTCTATATACGACAGCTGAAGTTGTGGTGTGTCGCCGGCCACCCGAGCCACTATATGCCGAGCATACAACAGGAAGAGTAGAGGACTGATGGGGGAACCTTGGGGGATGCCGATGTTAACCGGGGTCATCGGAAACGGCTGACCCTCGATGTGCAGGCCGACAGTACGGTCCTGGAGGAACGAAGCGACCCATTTTCGGAACACCAGGGGAAGACCGACCTCACGTAAGCTGCGCATCAAGCAGGGCTTTGACACGTGGTCGAAAGCGCCCTTGACGTCAAGGAAGAGAGTGCTTGGAACGAGCTTCATCTCCTTGACCTTCTGCAGGTGGCTGACGTATACGAGAGCGGCGTCCATGGCTGAACGCTGTTTGCGGCCTCCCAGTTGAGTGTCGTCTAGAAGCGAGCTGTCATGGCAATTAGCGAGGTACCCTAAGCGGGTCGCAAAGACTTTCTCGAGCACTTTGCCTAGACAGTTGAGCAGTGAGATGATGCGGTAGGACTTTACGACTGAATAATCAGCCTTTCCGTCTTTCGCGAGCACAATCCCAGTAGCTTGCTTCCAGAGTGTGGGGTGTATTCCGAGGCGAGACAGGGCTTTGTAGACGGAGAGAAAGGGCGCGGGATGGGCCTCAAAGGCGATCTGGATGATCTTGGCGTTCATGCCGTCGGGCCCGGGGGCCTTCTTGGCGTTGGCGGACATGATTGCCTCCTTGATCTCGTGGTCTGTAAGGTCAGGCCAGGGGTATATGCTTCGGTCGGTGTCGTTCGGGGGGGTGTCGTGGGGGGTGTCGTGATGGGGGTCGTGATGGGGGTCGTGATGGGGGTCGTGTGTATCCGCAACGTCAGGTCGGGGGTCGACACCTGCGCTAGACGTAGCACCCAGTAGCGTCAGGAAAGCCTTTTCCTTCTCCTCGGGGGTATTGGCTAACCCGTCTGGCCCCTGGATGGGGGGGAAGTAACTCGCCGTAGCTGGCTTGGTGTATTTCCAGGCTGTGTAGACCTTTTCGTTGTCAGCGTCAGAAAGAAAGGTAGTCCAGTGAGTAGACTTAGCATCTTCGACAGCATGGGTGTACTTGTTGCGAGTCGAATGAAACTCAACCAGCGACAGCCTGCCTCGTCTGTATCTTCTCTCTGCGCGCGATGCGGCCTGACGTTGTGATTGTAGCTCGGGCGTCCACCATGGCTTTGCGCGGGCACTGTGCCTCTTCACTGACATGCACCTCTGACAAGCAGATTGCAGGGCCTCGGAAAGCAGTCGCGCCATTGCGTCACCGTCTGCAGAAATCTCTGCCAGGGACAGCTGAAGCTCAAGGTCAGCCTGGCCAGCCAGCCATTCCTTGCGAAACAGCGACCAGTCGGCCGTCTTGGTGTTGAACGCCGGGTTACGTGTTAGGGTTTTGGGTGTGGTGGTGCTGACGTAATCAAAACTGATGGCCCGGTGATCGGAACCCGTCTCCTGAAGATACCTCCAGTTCGTAAACAGGCCCGGTCGAGACCGCAGGGAAAATGCGAGGTCGATCACCGAGGTCGTGCTGCTGTTGACGTATGTGCCGCCGTTGCGTTCAACGTAGTCGTCGTCGACAATCAGGGTGGCATTCTGCGACATCAGCCAGTTAGCAAGAGAGTCAGCTCGTGGTTCGTGGGGATGCTCTCGCTGGGAATTCCACCAATGGTGATGGAGATTGAAGTCGCCGAGAAGCAAAGTACTGGTGTCAATATTGCGCGATAAAAGATTGGTGCGCTCAATGGTATAGGGGCGGGGTTGGGTCTCGGGGACAGGCTGCACAGTCAGCTGGCGTTCGTTGTAGACATTGAGAAGCGAAAACGGCTCCGACGCAAGGATGCGCAGGGTCTGAATATCACTCTCAGCATCGCCAAACTCGAACAGCACAGAAAACGGCAGGCCTTGGCGGACGTAGGTCAGGACCCGCGGGCGCAAAGGCATGGCCTCGAGATTCCTAACATTAAACGGCACAACCAGGGTGAAGCCCGGCTGCGTCAATGTTCTATACCCAGCTTTGAGTTTTATGGTATAAGGCTCCTGGATGCAGACAATGTCCGCCTTTCCGGTTGCAGCAGCCTCAAGTATTGTCTCATGAACAGCCTTCATTTTGTGCACGTTGTGCTGAAGGATGCGTAGACGTTGTCCGGCCGTAGGGCCCTCTTTCATAGGCGAGGGGGGCCGTCTGTCGTAGATTTGCGGTCAACGTAGGGCACTGCTGGGACAATAGCGCCGCCGACGTTGACGTTTTTGCCGACACACTTGTCGTAGTCAGCCTGGGTCAGGGCCTCGACGACCACCGAGCCAGCCTGCTTACCCTTGGCAGGGACCACAAGCCAGCGCAGCGAGTCGGAGATCTTGACGCCGTTGAAGTCCGCCATGTCCTTGGGCAGCTCCTTGAGACTGTCGAAACCGTCTTCAATCGGCACACCGTGGATGACAAAGCAGAGCTTTGACGACTTGTGTGTTCTGGAGCCGGGAGATGTGGCGCGCGTGAACTCGCAGGCGCCAAAGCAGGACAGCTCCTTGACCACGCGCTGCAGATTGGAGGTCATCAATCTGACGGCCTCACTGTCCACAGCGTGCAGCAAGATGTTGCCCGCCTTGGTGCGCTGGACCGCAGACACTGCAGTCTTGCCAAGAAGGCGGTTCACCGCGTCGCGCACGCGTCGCTGGGGCAGCGCGCTGGCTCTCGACTCGGGTGTGGTGACAATAACGACGGCCGTTTTCTCGCGAGGGGCAGTCGTGGTGGTCGTGGTGGTGGTCGTGTTGGGGGCGGGGGTCGTGGTTTTGTCGGCAGCCTTCTTCTGGGCGCGCTTGGCGACTACGGTCCACGTGTCGGGGGACTCAGTGGGCGCGTCGGCATCAGCCATAGCCGTGTCCGGGGCGGGAGGCGCGGCGGCGTCATCGGTAGTAGTAGTGGCGGTCGAGGTGGTGGTCGAGGTAGTAGTGTCGGGTGTGCTGGACTGGTCGCCAGCGGTGTCGATGACCATAGCATCAGCCTGGTCAGTGGCGGCGGTTGCGGCGGTTGCGGCGGTCGCAGCATTTTTTTTGGCCTTTTTGCCGCGGCGTCTGCGCTTATTGGCCTTAGGCGCAGGGGTGGCGTTTTTTTTGCTGGCACAGGGCTCACTGCCCAGGACAGAAGGCGCGGCTGGCACCTCAGGTGTCTGTGTCGCAGCCTCGCTGTACGCAGCCACGGCTGCAGCCTCGTGTGCTGGCTTGGGGCGGGCAGCCTTTGAGACTTCCATCTCAACCAGCGTTTTGTGGTCGTGGCGCGACATTACGACGAGCCCGCACTCGTTGCCAAACTGGCGCAGGATGCGCATCAGCTGGGCCTCGGAGGCTGACTCCTTGAGTCGTTCTAGAACAAGGAAGACCTCGTTCATGATGGCGGCGTTCTGCTCGTCGCGCCGGCGCTTGCGCTCCAACATGAGAGCAATCTCTCGGGCGCGCTTCGCCGGAATCGTCTGGTCGTTGTTGTTGTTGTTGGTGTTGTTGGTGTTGTTGGTGTCGTTCTCATCGCGCTGAGCCTGGCTGAACACGAACAGGTTCCCATCCAGTGCATTAGGCGTCGGCGTTGTCGCGTCCGAGTCGCGCGAGTCGGGTGTCGAGGGAATCTCAACCACCGGCGCATCTTCAACACCTGCATCGGTTGAGTTTCATTCGATTCGCAACAAGTACACCCATGCTGTCGAAGATGCTAAGTCTACTCACTGGACTACCTTTCTTTCTGACGCTGACAACGAAAAGGTCTACACAGCCTGGAAATACACCAAGCCAGCTACGGCGAGTTACTTCCCCCCCATCCAGGGGCCAGACGGGTTAGCCAATACCCCCGAGGAGAAGGAAAAGGCTTTCCTGACGCTACTGGGTGCTACGTCTAGCGCAGGTGTCGACCCCCGACCTGACGTTGCGGATACACACGACCCCCATCACGACCCCCATCACGACCCCCATCACGACACCCCCCACGACACCCCCCCGAACGACACCGGTCGCTGTGGTGCAGTGGTATAGCACCTGGCAAGGCTTTTCGGTTAGCTACCGAGAAGTCGTAGGTTCGATTCCTACCAGTGACGTGTAAGGGGCCAAGTCGTAAAAGGACGTAGAAGGGCAGAAACAGATATATTGCGATGGAGAGAAGAAGAAAGAACTAACTAAAACTAGGAGAGAGCAGCAGCTCTTTATACTGCCTGGGTAGAACAACTGAGGCCTACCTGATTGACCCAAACGTGGTGAGTCATCGGGCGTTCGGATCAAGGCCGGTTGGGCCACTTGTATTCGGACCGTCAGTAGTCGGGCCTTTGCGGACTCGGACCACCGACACTCGAACCACCGTTGCTCAAGCCACACCGGCTTCAACTCGGGCAATCAGGCAAAGCCTTGACCCGGGTCTCCCAGACCCTAACATCAGCCTCCTTCTCTTTCTTCCCATCCTCCCATGGCCGTGTAACACAAAAAAAGAAAACAACAGGAAGGTGGACACCAACTGAAAACAACAAAGGGAATAGCAAACAACAAGCAACTAATCATCGGTAAACGACAACAGAACGAACAAGGAGTGGAACAGACAGTGGAGAAACAAAAAAAATGTCAAAGGAAAGGGAAATAGACCCTGTGCAACAACCGTGGAACTCGCAGCTCCTTCAATCAAACTTCGGACTCAAGCAGTCCTCTCGCCACGGCACTCACACCTCAACGTCGGCAGTCTCCTGCGCTCGCAAGAATTCTTCTAAAGCAGCCGTTTCTTCCAGCGCCTCTGTAGGTTCCCAAGTGGGATCTCGCCAACCAACCCATTTCACCAAGTACTGGGCTGGTTCGTCTCTCGTGGCTGGCCGGTGTTCCAGGATCTTCTCGACTTCGTATTCCTCAAAGCCATCGATCTCGACTGGTCCGGGGCTCGATACGTGCGGGTCTTGTGAGGGCCAAGGGTCGTTCGGGTGGTATTTCAATCTGTCGGCATGAAACACGTCGTGTCCTCTGGCACCCTTCAGGTCAAGACGGTAGCTGTGGGAGCCTACAGCCTCTAAGACCTGGAGCTTCTGGTATCTTGGCCGGAGTCGCTTGCCTGGGCCTTCTTGCTGCACAGTATGGGAGCTTTTTGCCAACCAAACCCAGTCGCCGGGCTGGAAACGTCGATGTGGTTGTCTGTGTCTGTTCGACTGTTCCTCCATAGCAGACTTGGCGGCGCTGAGAGAGGCTTTGGCCCAATCCGTGTGGTCTGCCAAGCTCTTCAGGATTCTTGTTGCTTGAGCTATGGGACTCGTGTTGGCTGCAACGGGGGCTGCTAGGGGGGCAATGGCGTCGGGCTGCAGCTCAACCAAGTCAGGACTATAGCCGTGGGACAACGTGAACGGGGACGTCTCTGTTGAAGCCGCTGGGGCTGCGTTCAGGGCAAACTCCACAATTGGCAGGCAGTCTAGCCAGTCTGAGCGGTCGTGTAGGAGTTTGGCCATCTTTGTCTTCACCTCAGCATTTGTCCTCTCAGTGGCCCCGTTGGTCTGTGGGTGGTAAGCGGTGGACAGACGACGATCGATCTTCAGGGTGGTACAGAGTCGTTTCCAGAACATGTTGGCAAATTGGCGGTCAGAAGCAATGCTGTTAGGAAGACCATGGCGAGGGTAGTAGACTTCCAAGAAACGGCTGGCAAGATACTCGATATCCAGGCTGCGGCAGGCTATAAGGATGACACCCTTGGACAGATGGTCCACCACCGTCATGACGTGCTTGTAGACTTTTCCTTCCTTCTTGCACGGCGGGAGAGGGCCAATCAGATCTATGCCAATGTCACGCCAGATGCGGTCAGGTACCGGAAGGGGCTTCAGGAGACCTTGCTTGAGCTGGCGCATGACGTTCGTGCTACCGCAGATTTCGCAGTTGCGGCAGAACCGTTTGACATCCGCTGTGTAGTGCGGCCAGAAGTAAGTCTTGGAAACTTCCTGACACATGATTCTTTGGCCGGGGTGGACTAGTGTCACGGAATCGTGAATCTCTTGTAGCAAGGCTGTCCTCAGAGGTTCCCACTGGGGTACCCACAATCTTGATCTGTATCGCAGTCGACCTTCGGAGTCCAATGAGCATTCGGACAGTGACACTCGCCAATTAGTCTTCAAGCTGTCTGGCCATTTGGGCGCCTGAGAGGCAACCACTGCGCATGCTGCCGCATAGTCAGAGTCGGCTGACAATGCTTGTTCCCACAGTGTACTGAGGGCTTCCTTACGGAACGGGGATGGCAGTGTAACGCGAGCAGATCTGACTTTCAGGGCACCGTCGGGCAAACACTGGAGGAGCTGTTGGTTGCGAGCTTGTAGGCGGGGATCATCGGGACCTGAAGGCATGTGAAGACGGGAGAGAGCATCGGGCAGTGGGGACAGTTTCCCGGGACGGTGTTCCAGTGTTAGGTCAAACTCGCTTAGCAGGTTAGCCCAACGAGCTTGCCTCTCTGTTAACTGTTGCGCAGAGGTAAAATGCAACAAGTTCTTGTGGTCTGTTAACACTCGGATGGGTCCCTGGGCGCCACGTAACTCTCCTCTCCACTCTTTCAGGGCTCGGACAATTGCCAACATTTCTTTGTCATGGATCTCATAGTTGGACTCGGCAGGAGACAGCTTCTGGCTGATGTAGGCACATGGAAACAGGCCATCTGGATGCTGCTGCAATAGGACAGCTCCAGTGCTGTAGCCTGAAGAGTCAGCTTCGACAGTTGTTGGCAGAGAGTGGTCGAAGAGGCGCAAGACGGGCGAAGCACAGAAGAGATCTTTGAGTGACGAGAAGGCAGCTTGGCATTCTGGAGACCAGACGAAGGGAACTAGGTGACCAGTCAGTGAAGTGAGAGGGACGGCTACTTCGGCAAAGTTCTTGATGAACGGGCGGTAAAAATTGGCAAATCCTAGGAAGCCACGGAGCTCTTTCTTGGAACTGGGTACGGGCCAGTCTTTCACTGCTTGCACCTTGGCAGGATCCATTGTTGCTTTTCCAGGCTTGATGATGTAGCCCAGGTACTTGACTTCTTGTACACCGAACTCGCACTTGTCGATGTCAACCGTCAGTCCGGCCTTCACGAGCTTGGCTAGGACGTGGTTAACTTGTTCCTTGTGCTCGTCGAGGGAGCCATCGGTGTACACTAGGATGTCATCAACGTAAGCAGAACAAAACAGGTCGAGGTACTCTTGCAATACGGAATTCAGGAAGCGTTGGAATTGGGCAGGAGCATTGGACAAACCAAACGGCATCACGTTCCATTCAAAGGAGCCCAGGCGCGTACGGAAAGCGGTCTTCCATTCGTGGCCTGGCTCGATACGGATATTATGGAACGCTGCAACGACGTCAAGCTTAGTGAACCACTTTGAACGGCTGATTTGGCGTAGTGTTTCCTTGAAGTTGGGTAACGGGTATCTATCCTTCTTCATCAGCTTGTTCAACAGACGGTAGTCCACGCAGAATCTAAGTCCACCGCCAGGTTTCTTGACGAACAGGATGGGGGCAGCAGCAGTGGAACTACTCATTCGAATGAACTTCTTGTTCAGTAGGTTCAGTAACGTTTGGCGCAGTACTATCAACTCATCGTGGGAAAGGCTGTACAGTGGTCCCCAGGGAGCTTCCGAGTCAGGGACAGTTAGATGAATCTCGTGGTTCATCCCGGGACGCAGCGGCGGGAGGCGGCGCGTGTAGAGTGCTTCTGGGTCAAAAGCAACAACATTCTGTGGGTCTATCCAACTGGGAACCTTTTCCTTCCAGTCATCTGTAACAGGCTCGTTCTCTCGGGCCAACTTTTCCAATGCTTTGTTGATATCCTGTATGCTCGCAGCAAAGACCTTCAAGTCCTGGTGCAAGATCTTGCTGACACGTGCAGCTTTCAATTCCGTAGGGGTGTCCAAGTTCCGAATGGTCGAAACAGAGCGAGGGACGGAGAAGTGGGGGAGCACCAAACGGTGCCGGTTGCAGTCTATTAGGGCGTTGTGGTGGCTCAGCCACGGGTATCCAATAAGAAGTTCGTCATCATAAATGTCGGGTACGACAAGGGCAAGGACTTCTTCCCGGAGGCCGCCGAGATCCAGCTCGAAGCGGGCAGCCTGAGTGGCCACAGAAGAAGGTTGGTCATTAAAAGGTTTTAGGGAAAGGGAAGTTTGCAGCGCAGAACAAGGTAGTTTCTGTAACGATCTATGGATCGAGGTAGGCTCAGGCTCCGCCCTCACCGCCGTTTACACCGCCGTCCACACCGCCTTGCATACCGCCGTTACTCACCGCCTGCCAAACCCGTGTGCACACCGCCGTTGTCAAGGGTACGCGTCATGCCTCTACCGCGTGTATATAGATAGTGTTGTTTCCGCCCGTTTTCTTGTACATTAGTCTTTTCTCTTTATCTGTTTCTTAATTTATTTCTGCTGTTCTAAAAGCGTTCTCCTTTAGACCGTAAAGCCTTACAATAGAAACAGATCTTTCTTCGTCCTCTCGACCCCGTTCCCTGTCCTCGTTCCTCGACCTCGTTTCTTGTCCTCGTCCCTCGACTACGTTCCTTGAACCAGACCCTGTTCCCACCTTGTCCCCTCGTCCAACGCCAATTACCTCCGTTCCCAACGTTCCTGTGACCGTCACATGTCCTACCGCGTCCCCCCTCAAGACCCTGATTCTGACTCTGACGCTGCTTCTCAAAACTCTGTCTTCTTTGACCCCGCCTCGCCTCCCGCAACAATGTCCAACCCCACTGTCCCCGGCCCGAGCAACGCAGGCCCCTCCATGCAAGACTTGTTCCAAGCCCTCCAGACCATGCGTGAGGAAAATGAACGTGCGCAGCAACAACTGCGCGCAGACAACGAACGCGCACAGCTACAACTGCGCGAAGAGTTCTCCCGCGCGCAACAACAGCGGGACCAGGAGATCGCCAATCTCCAGGCCTTTGCCCGCGCTGCCACTGCCTCCCCTGCTCCCCCCGTTCTTGCTACTCCGTCCGTCCCCGTTGCCACAGCTGACGCCTTTGTCAAACGCCCCAAGCCCAAGATTCCCGACATTCCCCTGTTCAGCGGCAAGAGAGCCGAGTACCGCGTTTGGGCCATGTACGCCCGCCAAAAGATCGCGCGTGACGGTCCCTCCATCGGTGACGATGGGGATCAGTACACATATCTTTTTGCCCGTATGTCCACCGAAGCCCAGAACCTTGTTGCTGTTTACTTTGCCCGTGGCCTTGAGATGGGCTACACCGCTGCCACTTTCCTCGCATACCTGGACAGAATGTTCATCGACCCGTATGCTGCCGAGCGCGCCTCCACGCAACTCCAGAACCTCCGCCAGCGGGATAACGAGCCGTTCGCTCTTTTCCTGCCCAAGTTCGAGAAGTTGCTCGGCGAAGCTGGTACTGACTCCGACCGTGCCAGCATCTCTATCCTGCGCACCGCCCTCTGTCCAGAACTGCGTCGGGCCATGGCGAACCCGAGGACGGATTACACCTACGAGGATTACAAGTCCGAGTTGTTTACCGTCTCTTCCAAGCTGGAGGAATGCAACGTCCTCGAGCGTTCTTCCAGCAGGATAACCCCGTCCTTCCCTGCCAACCCTGCACCTGTCCGCCACCCCGACGCCATGGACTGGACCCCCACCATCACCACCACGGCCCTGAAGCCATTGACCGACGAGGAGCGCGAGCGCCTTCGCCGCAACCGCGCCTGCTTCCGCTGCCGGCAGACTGGCCATCTGCGCCAGAACTGCCCGCTAAACTTTGCTCCTACTACCACTGTCCCTGTCCGCTCCGCCAACCTTTACCAGCCTGCTATGCCGACCCCGGCTCTGCCTCTGCCTCTGCCCGCGCCTGCGCCCACGCCCGTGCCCCGCGACATGTCGGGAAATGGAGAGCTCTAGGCGAACGTCGCCGTCTAGAGCCCCAAGGAGAGAAGATCGCTCGGGAGGAAATGGGGGCTAGGGGTACTTATATAGATGTTGTTCTAAATAAAACTTGTTCTACCTCTGCCTTCGTCGACTCCGGTTGCCTGTGTCTTGCCACTGTCTCTCCGCGCACCGCTACCCGCGCCCACGCTGCCATCCTGCCCATCTGCCCTCGTCCAATTGCTCAAGTAGTTGATGACCGAAATCCACCCGTCATAGACCAAGTTGCTGTCTTCGATCTTGGTCTCGGAGGATTGGACGAGAAACTCTACGCCTACATCGTCCCCGGTCAGTCTGAAGACCTTATCCTCGGTCAAGGATGGATTGCCAAACACGATGCTTCCCTTCGCCCCGCGCAAAACGAAGTATTCATCCGCCTGCCCACGCCTCTTCGCCTGACTACAACCACCGCTGACCCCAACGTTCTCCCCGTCTCCGCCCGCGCCATCCGTGCCTTCCAGTTGAGAGCCCGACGCTCTCCCAATGTCCGCATTTTCTCCGCCACGCTCCATGACATTGAGAAAGCTCTCAAAGCCAAGATCTACACCGACCCCCGTGCCAACTGTCCCGAGTGGCTTCTTCCCGTCATCGACGCCTTCGATAGGAAGAAAGCTTCTGAGCTTCCCCCGAACCGCCCTGGAATTGATACAGAGATCCGCCTTAAACCAGGCTTGTCCCCGCCCTCGTGTCCTCTGTACTCAATGAGCCGAGAAGAACTGCTGCTCCTCCGGAAAACCCTCTACGACCTGCTGGACGCTGGCTTTATCCGAGCTAGTAGTGCTGAAGGCGGTGCCCCCGTCATCTTCGTGAAGAAACCTGGTGGTGGTCTTCGTTTTTGCGTAGACTACCGTGCCCTGAACAGCGTCACGGAGAAGGATGGTTACCCGTTACCACTGATCAACGACACCCTCCGTGATATTGCTGCTGCCAAGTACGTTTCCAAAGTTGACGTCATCTCTGCTTTCCATCGCCTCCGTCTTAAAGAAGGCAGTGAAGCCTACACGGCCTTCCGCACCCACCTCGGCGCGTATGAATGGCTGGTCACCCCTTTCGGTCTCACTGGTGCTCCTGCTGCGTTCCAACGTTTCATCAACCATGTTCTCTCCCGCTGGCTTGGAATATCCTGCTCCGCTTACCTCGATGATGTAGTGATTTACAGCTCTGACTCCCACGAACACCACCGTGACCTTGTCCGTCAGATCATCCGCGCTCTTGGAGATGCTGGCCTGCAACTTGATTGGGACAAAAGTGAATTCGAATCCCCGTCCATCAAGTACCTCGGCTTCATTGTTGAACCCGGCTCCGGCATCCGTGCAGACCCAGACAAAGTCAAAGCCATCCAGGAATGGGAGGCTCCCACGTCTGTCCGCGGAGTCCGTAGTTTTCTTGGGTTTGCCAACTTCTACCGCTGTTTTGTCCCCGAATACTCCACCGTCGCTGCTCCCCTGACTCTGCTGACCAAGAAGGACCAACCCTTCAAGTGGGAAGACGAACAACTCCGTTCGTTTGAAGCTTTGAAGAAGGCCCTTGTCTCTGCCCCGCTCCTTGCCACCTTTGACCCTGACCTCCCCACCATCGTTGAAGCCGATGCTTCCGGCTGGGCCCTGGGAGGTTCCCTCAGACAGCAAGGTGCTGATTCTCTTTGGCGTCCTGTTGCTTACTTCTCGCGAAAGCTCAGCCCAGCGGAAGTCAACTACCCTATCCACGATAAGGAAATGTTGGCCATCCACTCCTGCCTCCGCGCTTGGCGCTCCTACCTCGCTGGCATCCCGTTCGAAGTACACACCGACCACCAGAACCTTTTGTACTTCCAGAAGCAAAGAACCCTGTCAGAACGCCAACGCCGCTGGGCCCATGAATTGTCCGAGTTCGACTTTCGGTTAATTCATCGACCCGGCGTTACTCAAGTGACCTCCGATGCCCTTTCCCGCCGCGACCAAGACCTGCCCCAAGACCTCTCCGATGAACGCCTCCAGTCCCGTGTCCACCAAGTTCTGCGCCCTGACGGGCCCGACTTCGTCATTGCCGCCGCCGTTTGGGCTAAAGAGCCTGACAAAGACCCTGAAGGAACCCTGACCCTCGACCACGCTGCCCTAGATGCCCCTTTTGCTGACCCGGAACTCCAGACCCTCTGGCACTCGGCACTTACCCGTAACGAACGTTATTGGCAAGCGCGACAAGCTGTCCAAGAACAAGCCCGCTCGTTCCCCAACGAGTGGGGCCTTCCTTGGCAGATCAGCGAGTGTACCCTCGACTCCGCCACCCGTCTCCTCTGGCGTGACCGCCTGTGGATCCCGTACTACGAGCCCCTCCGCACTCGTATCATCCAGCAAGTCCATGACTCCACGCTTACCGGTCACCCTGGAGGATCAGCAACCCGTGATCTAGTCAGCCGCTCCTACGCTTGGCCTGGCCTCTCTGACGATGTCCGCCGCTTCGTTGGTAATTGCGACACTTGCGGTAAAAGCAAGATTTGGCGCGACCAGAAGCGTGGCCTCCTGAAGCCCCTGCCCGTCCCGGACCGTGCCTGGCAAGAACTCGCCATGGATTTCATCGTCGGTCTCCCTGAGTCCGAAGGCTGCACTACAATTTTGGGAATCACCGATCGGCTGTCGAAGAGTAAAATCTTGATACCGATGCAATCTTACACTGCCCCAGATGTTGCCAGAGCCTTTATAACCCATGTCTTTGCTCACCACGGCCTACCTCGCGCCATCACTTCCGACCGAGGCCCTCAGTTCACCGGTTTATTCTGGACAGAAGTCTGTCGCCAACTCTCCATCACCCGCCGCCTCTCCACCGCGTTTCACCCCGAGACCGACGGCGCCCAAGAGCGTTCCAACCAAGAGATCGAGACTTACCTTCGTGCCTTCACCGCTTTCCTGCAAGACGACTGGGCTGCACTTCTCCCCCAAGCCCAGGTCGCCCTGAACAATCGCACCGCTACTGCCACTGGCCTTTCCCCGTTTTTCTTTACCCACGGTTACAACATTGACCCCCTCGACTTGACTACCGACCACGAACCAGGCTCCACCGTCTCCCCCGCCACTGCCGGCCACAACTGGCTCGCCAAGCACCGCGACGCAACCGCGTTCGCCCAAGCCTCCATGGCTGTCGCCCTCGAAACACAGGAACGACATGCCAACCGGGGACGCCAGGCAGCGGAAGCTTTCAAAGTCGGCGACCGAGTCTACCTGCGTCTGCGCAACGTGCGCACCATCCGCCCCTCCAAGACACTCGACTGGCTTGCCTTGCCGTACCGCGTGATCCAAATCGTTGGCACACACGCCGTAAAACTCGACACGCCCACCGGTATCCACCCCGTCTTCCACGTGAGTCTTGTCCGCCGCGCCCGTGATGACCCTCTGCCTTCCCAAGTCCTAGCCAACCCGGAACCACCTGCAATCGCGCCCGAAGAAGCCTCCGGCGATTTAGTGGCTGGCGAGTATCTTGTCGACGAGATCCTACGACACAAGGTCGTCGACAAACGTCACAAAGTGCTCGTCCAGTGGACTGGATGGGCAGAGCCAACGTGGGAACCCTTGTCACACGTCAAAGACACAGCAGCCCTTGAGAGATACGAGCAGACCCACGAGTGCCCCTGGAAGTTGCCAGTAGTCCCCCGGAGGAGAGGGAGGAGGAGGCGATTGTAACGATCTATGGATCGAGGTAGGCTCAGGCTCCGCCCTCACCGCCGTTTACACCGCCGTCCACACCGCCTTGCATACCGCCGTTACTCACCGCCTGCCAAACCCGTGTGCACACCGCCGTTGTCAAGGGTACGCGTCATGCCTCTACCGCGTGTATATAGATAGTGTTGTTTCCGCCCGTTTTCTTGTACATTAGTCTTTTCTCTTTATCTGTTTCTTAATTTATTTCTGCTGTTCTAAAAGCGTTCTCCTTTAGACCGTAAAGCCTTACAGTTTCAATCGTTTCACGAGGGCCTGGGATATGATCAAGGAGACTGTATTTCCGGTATCGACTAAAGCTACTGAGTTGTGAGAGCCGTTGATTACAACGTCAACAGATAAGGAGCCTCTCACAAGCAAAGGGGACGTTCCCTTCTTGTTCTTACCCCTCCGGGGGCGACTGTCACCGGAGGGTCTCAGTTTTCCGACTGAGCAGTGGGCAACTGTACGACACCGAAATCGGCATCCAGGTCATCGTCTAGCTGCGGCGGCGTGGGCACGTGTACACCGCGGACACGGGCAGGAGGCGCGTTCCGGTTGGGAGGCACATCGTAGGGGCATTCCCGTACAAAGTGACCTGAGGCGCCACAGCGGATGCAGAGGCCAGCGCGACGACGTCTCTCTCGTTCCTCTTCACTCGCCCAGCGGGCAGTGCGGCGGGCAGCAGGCGCACGAGTAGGCTGGGGGGCAACGCGACGGGTTCGTTCCCAGTCCATGGCGTCGGGATGGCGGTGGGCAGCGGGGGCGGACGGGTAATAACCGGAGCGGCGGCCAGAAGTCGACTCGGCATCGAGCTTACGCTGCCGCAGTTCCTCGGCAGCTAACACGACCCGGTCTAAGTACTCCGAGAAGACCCGGGGAGGGAACGAGTTCGCCACGTATTCCCGAATGGGCGTGTCGAGGCTGTCCTTCAGCCACCTAATCTTCTGTGAGTCCGCCGCGTCCAGAGCTTTGGCGCGGGTCAGCAGGTCCTCAAACTCCTGCAGATGGACCTCGATCCTTCTGCCTCTCTGCTTTAACCGCGAGAGCTGGTCTTGTGCCTTATCTACGGCAACTTTGTCCTCAAACGCTCTCTGCAGCTCTTGAAGGAACTGGTCGCAGGAAACGGGGCCGTCGTCTGTTAGTCGGGTCTTGATTGACCGCATGCGGCTGCGGGCCAAACCCTCGGCCTGGGCATAGATCGAGACGATGAAGTCTCGGTCGGCCACATGGCCACGCTCGCAGTGCCATATTTCCAGGACCTGGTCGAACCAGGCGTCAAATTCCTCGGGCTCGGTGGAACTCAGCGAGGGAATCTTGTAGCGCAGTTTTGCGCGACCATTCTCGTTACCAGCCGCTGAGGCGGCGGCGGCAGCAGCAGCGGTGGCGGTAGCAAGCGCTGCTTGGGAGGCTTGGGTTTGGGCGGCTGCCTGCTGGGCGGCTTCGCTCTGGTTCTCCAGCATAGCCAGCATCTTGGCAAACTTGCTCTCCAGCTTGGCGAACCGTTGAGCATATTTGTCCTCAGTGCTGTCGACACTGGGGACAGGGGAGCTTGCGTAAGCGGCCCGCATGTCGTCGGTGGTGCGGCCACTCATGTTGAGAGTTTGTGTAACAGTAAAAAATAATGTGTGATGAAGATTGATAACGGGTTTGGGGAAAATAAACGATAAGACTGTTGAGAACTGTAGGGGCAATGCAATCTGTAAAAGCTGTATCTGTACCTGTGGCTGTAAAGAACTGTAGAACTGTAGAACTGTAGGGCTGTAGCGAAAAAGAAGATCGCAATATGATGTAAGGGGCCAAGTCGTAAAAGGACGTAGAAGGGCAGAAACAGATATATTGCGATGGAGAGAAGAAGAAAGAACTAACTAAAACTAGGAGAGAGCAGCAGCTCTTTATACTGCCTGGGTAGAACAACTGAGGCCTACCTGATTGACCCAAACGTGGTGAGTCATCGGGCGTTCGGATCAAGGCCGGTTGGGCCACTTGTATTCGGACCGTCAGTAGTCGGGCCTTTGCGGACTCGGACCACCGACACTCGAACCACCGTTGCTCAAGCCACATCGGCTTCAACTCGGGCAATCAGGCAAAGCCTTGACCCGGGTCTCCCAGACCCTAACATGACGCCAATTTTCTACGAGCAGTCAACCTTGACTGGGGCACTTGGGGTTAGTGCTGCTCGTTGGAAATTCATACCAAAAGCTATTCATGTATTTCCTTTCTGTCATAACTTGGGGATTATATTTGTGGGATCTTAGATGTAACTGCCTCCCTGCCAGGGGTTTGGAGTATATTATGTGTAGTAGCTAGCTTGTTTGAGATTCCGTTAAACCTTGATTCGTGTATAGTATTAATATACACCTCGCCATAACCCTGTCAGGTTCCATGCGAGTAATGAATAAAAAAAAAAAAAAAAGAACGACACCGACCGAAGCATATACCCCTGGCCTGACCTTACAGACCACGAGATCAAGGAGGCAATCATGTCCGCCAACGCCAAGAAGGCCCCCGGGCCCGACGGCATGAACGCCAAGATCATCCAGATCGCCTTTGAGGCCCATCCCGCGCCCTTTCTCTCCGTCTACAAAGCCCTGTCTCGCCTCGGAATACACCCCACACTCTGGAAGCAAGCTACTGGGATTGTGCTCGCGAAAGACGGAAAGGCTGATTATTCAGTCGTAAAGTCCTACCGCATCATCTCACTGCTCAACTGTCTAGGCAAAGTGCTCGAGAAAGTCTTTGCGACCCGCTTAGGGTACCTCGCCAATTGCCATGACAGCTCGCTTCTAGACGACACTCAACTGGGAGGCCGCAAACAGCGTTCAGCCATGGACGCCGCTCTCGTATACGTCAGCCACCTGCAGAAGGTCAAGGAGATGAAGCTCGTTCCAAGCACTCTCTTCCTTGACGTCAAGGGCGCTTTCGACCACGTGTCAAAGCCCTGCTTGATGCGCAGCTTACGTGAGCTCGGTCTTCCCCTGGTGTTCCGAAAATGGGTTGCTTCGTTCCTCCAGGACCGTACTGTCGGCCTGCACATCGAGGGTCAGCCGTTCCCGATGACCCCGGTTAACATCGGCATCCCCCAAGGTTCCCCCATCAGTCCTCTACTCTTCCTGTTGTATGCTCGGCATATAGTGGCTCGGGTGGCCGGCGACACACCACAACTTCAGCTGTCGTATATAGACGACTTCAGCGTAACCGTGGCGTCCAAAAGCCCGAGGCGTTCAGCGGCGCTTCTCGAAGAACTCGTGACGGAGCTGCGGGCCAAGGCTCGCGACTACGGCATTGAGTTTGAAGAGAGCAAAACTGAGCTGATCCACTACACCGATGCTGCAAAATGGGCCTCCCAAACTGTCCGAGTAGGTGATGTCACTGTGCGTCCCCAAAAGATGGTCAAGTGGCTAGGTTTCCATTTCGACAACAGACTTTCGTTTAAACAGCACGTCCAGGCACGGACCCAAAAGGCTGAGTGTTACGGGTCGTGGACCCGACGTTGGATCATCTTTGGGCTGATCCATGTTGACCCACTTTTTGTGTGATTTGAAGTTGGGTCCACTTTCGGGTTAGGGTTTGTGGACCCACTTTTAGTCGACCAGGGTGCGACCCACTTTTTGTGTCACAGGGGTCGGGACCCACTTTTATGTGCACGGGTGTGAGCGGTTCACTAAGTACAAGAGAGTCTTGCAGTTATGACCAGAATGCTGTTTATTATCTTTTGATGGAGAGAAAAAGGAAGAAGAAAGACTAAACTAAACAGCGGATTTGGGTCTACTATATAGACATTTTTGTGCTTACAAATGCAAGTTCCCGATCGGCTCAATATCCCTCCGTGAGCTCCTTATGTCCGAGTTTTCGGCGATAACTCGAGGTTAGCTCCGATCCCGTCAGAATCCCTCAGTTTCCCTCGGAACACTTCGGACCTTTTTGCATCCTGCCGGATTAGGCGAATCCTACCCACGGACCTCAAGTCCGACCCGGTCCGAGCTCTCCGAAGCCTCCGAAGAGTTGCCGAAGTTCATCCGAAACCTTGTCCAAATTCGGTGAAACGACCTGCATTCGAAAGCACTGGATCAGCTCTGTCTGATCCAACCACGGGTTCTCAACCCGTAACATTACCCCCCTCTTCTCCTCTGTGTGGGCGGCCCTGTCCTCGCACCGGCTTCTGGTTCACCAACGTCATCGTCGTCTCCAAACTTCGCTTCAAAGGCGTCCAGTGCTTCAGTCTCCTCAAAATCGGCTCGTGGTCTCCAATCGGGCTCTGCGTATCCAACCCATTTAACGAGTAGTTCTCTTCGAAATCCCCTTCCAATGCGTCTTCGTCGACTTCTCAGGATTTGTTCGACTAAAAATTCAGGCTCGCCGTAGTCGTTCTCTTCAATGTGTGGAGGCTGGGCATCGTCTGTTTCTTGGGAGGGCAACGGGTTGTTCGGTGCTCGTTTAAGGAGGTCGACATGGAAGCGGGGATGGATGTTTGTTGGTACATCAAGCTCGACCACATGGGGAGAAACCACTTTCGTGACGCGGTACTTGGCATTGGCCCAAGCAAGCTTCTTCAACAGTTGCGGAGTGCTGATATTTTTGAGTTTTAACCATACAAGGTCACCCACTTCGAAGCGTTCCTGGGCACCACGTGATCTGTTTGCCTGGTCTTCCATTTCCTGTTGACGGGTGGCCATTGCTGCTTGTGCCAGTTCCCAACCTTCGCGTAGCTTTTGAACGAACTTCTCCGCATCTGTGGCCTCCAAAACTCCGTGAAGAGCCTGATCGGCGATGACCTGCTGAATTGGACTGACATGGTAGCCGTGCGTGAGGAAAAAGGGGCTCATTCCTGTCGAAGTGTTTCGGTTGTTGATTGCTAACATAGCGGATGGTAGCAGGTCGGGCCAGTCGTATTGTGAATAAGTAATGAATGCTCGTAGGTAGGCCAACACTTCCTGGTTCATCCTTTCTGTCGCTCCGTCGGTTTCTGGGTGGAAGACAGTTGACAGTCTCTGTTCGATCCCTGTCAGTTCGCACAACTTGGTCCAAAATTCGCTCGTCCAATTGCTTCCACGGTCTGATGTTAAGGCGTGAGGGAAGCCGTGGTGTTTCCAGTGGCAGTGTACGAACCGCTCTGCACACTTTTCGGCTGCCATAGTTGTCATGGCCTCCAAGCTGACAGCTCCAGTAAGTCGGTCCACAATGACCATCAAGTATCGTGGGTCGCCAGTCTTTCGTGCAGGTAGTTCCGTCATAAAATCGATACCGAGTTCCGAGTGTGGTCGTTCAGGGATAGGCAGTGGTCGTAAGAGTCCCTTCTTTCTTTCTCGCCATACTTTGGATCGTCCACACACGTCACAATTGGCGCAGAATTGGCGCACCTCTCTTGAAATGCCAGGCCAAAAGAATTCCCGGGACAGAATCGCAAGCGTGCCGTCTCGACCTGGGTGTCCTGTGACATGTGAGTCGTGTGTTTTCTGGATCAGCGCAGTTCGCAATGGTTCCCAGTCAGGCACGAACAGTTTGTGCCGATATACTAGAGCGCCGCGCTCGTCGAACTCGCATTCCGCTATAGAGATCGTGACTTTTCTCGAGATGGTAGGAGGAAAACTTCGTTCGCCACTGGCCAACGCTTGGTACATGAGTGCAATATCCGAATCCTTCGTCTTAGCTGTATCCCATAGTTCCTGCAGGTGGAGTTGCGCGAAAAGCTGCGCACCGTTAGGGATCCGGTCCGCGGGTTGGGTAACGTGGGCCGGGGTCATCATTACTGCTGCATCTGGTGACACCCAATGGTCCTTGACAAGTCTCATGATCCGAGATTTTAACCTGTCGTCGTCTTCGCCTTGAGGAATGTCTTGTTCTCGTCTGCTCAGGGCGTCGGGTTTACCACTTTTGCTTCCTGATCGGAACTCAAGCTGGAAGTCGTATTCTGAAAGCTTCTGGGACCACCGAACCTGCCGCTCTGAAAGTTTCCGTGTCGTCATAAAGTATTGCAGGTTCTTGTGGTCGGTCAATATTTTGAAGGGGGCGCCAAGACTCTTCAATTCGCCCCTCCACTCTTCCAAGCACTTCACAACTGCCAGGAGCTCTTTGTCGTGAATCTCATAGTTGACCTCGGCAGGGGACAGCTTCTTGGAAAAGAATGCTACTGGGCGCAGTTCGCCTTCGTCGTCCACTTGGGATAGAGTTCCTCCCAGGGCCCATCCAGAACAGTCGCATTCCACGATCGTCTTCCTGTCTTCGTCCCACATCGCTAGAACCGGGGCGGTAATAAAAAGGTTCTTCAGCGTCTCGAAAGCTCGTTCTTCGACTGGGCCCCAGGTCCATGCGGTGCCTTTCTTCGTTAGCCTGACTAGTGGAGCCGCCACGTCGCTGAAGGAATCGATAAACTGGCGGTAAAAATTTGCGAATCCTATAAAACTTCGAACGCCCTTGACATTGGTGGGTGGTGTCCATTCTCGTATGGCAGCGACCTTTGCTGGGTCGACTTTGACACCTTTGCCTGCTTGGATGATGAAACCTAGGTACTTTGTTTCAAAAACTGCGAATTCGCACTTGTCGATGTCTAAACGGAGACCTGCATTTCCCAATTTCTTGATGACGAGGTTAACTTTTTCCATGTGGTCTGCGTAGGTGCCGTCGGTGTAAATCAGGACGTCGTCAATATACGCGGAGCAGAAGTCGTCCAAATATTCTTGCAGGGTTGAATTGATATACCGTTGAAAGGTTGCAGGGGCTCCGGTGAGTCCAAAAGGCGTCACCAGCCATTCAAAAAGTCCAAAACGTGTGCGGAAGGCCGTTTTCCATTCATCTCCCTCTTTTATGCGAATCTTGTGGAAAGCGGCACGAACATCGACCTTTGTGAAGTACTTCGCCTTAGACAACGCTCGTAGTGTCTCACTGATCAAAGGAAGCGGGTATCGGTCTTTTTCAGTAATGGCGTTAATGCCGCGGTAGTCAACGCAAAAGCGCAACCCTCCTCCAGGCTTACGTACGAAAAGAACAGGCGCGCCGCCGGGAGAGCTGCTGGCTCGAATCCAATTCCTGTCCAGATGGTCCGAGAGGGTTTTCCGTAAGACTAACAGCTCGTCGCGGGACATGCTGTACAAGGGACCCCACGGGACTTCGTTCTCTCGCCCTTGTTTGTCTTTCGTCAGGTTGATAGCGTGGTCTATTCCGGGGCGGTTCGGGGGTTGGTCGTCCTTTTCGTCGTCTAAAAACACTTCTGCCAAGTGTTTGAGTTCGCTAGGCAGTCGTTTGTCGATCTCTTGTAGGGTAACACGAGGTTTTACTTGCAATGCCTTGTTGATGTCTTCGATGGTGGCAGCAAAAACCTCTATGTCTTCATTCTTTTTCTTGCTGCGCCGGATTTCTGCAGCAAAGACGGATGCCATCACCATGCTCGCTTTTGTGGTTGTTATATGGGCGTCGAGCCATCCTTTTTCTCTCACAACTTGGGCATCTTCTTCGCTTCCGAGGCGTATGACTCGTTCTTTCGCCAGGTAGACAACGTCATTCCTTTCCATCCAGGGTTTTCCCAAAATCATGTCGTATGCTAGGTTCGGGATGACGTACCCGAAAATTCTTTCTGTCCGGCCGTCAATATCTAGATCGCAGAACGCCATCTCTGAGATCCATCTTTTTTTTTCGTCGTTTTCGGCTAACTTGAGTTCCCGTCTTCTTATCGGGATGCGCTGGAGCCCTTTCTTTCTCACCAAAGTCTCGTTGAACGCCGATGTTACAAGGCATCCACTGTCAAATAAAGCATCACAGTAAAAGGAATTGTTAATAAATGCTTCAATTAGGAACGGAGTGGAGTGTAAATCTTTAAATACATCGAGCGGAACATCGCAATTGTTGGGGCTCTTCTTCTTATGACCCTGGGGGCGACTTTTCCCAGAGTCTACTCTTTTTCCTCGTCGTCGGAAAGGTCATCGGCCACATCATCCATCGATTCGGGGGCTTGTTGGATTGTCGTGCGGTTCACTCTTGCGGGCGCACGGGCCGGGGCAAACTTGGGGCATTCGAAGGATCGGTGGCCCTTGGCAAGACAGCGGAAACAAGCGTTGCTGGATCTAGCGGTTTCTATCTCCGCCGGGGTTCTCCAAGGGGCGCGGGATTTTCGGGGGCGTTGTCCATAGTTGTTCGAGGCGCGGCCTTGGAGGGCGTTGACACCTGTCATCATGGTGTCTCCGTCGTTGTCGATTCGCGTCTGCTGATTTGCGACACTTGGGGTCACCACTTCGGCGAACCTTGCTCCACCTCTAGTTTTCGCGTACCACGTCGAGGTCTTGGACGTGTCCTTCGACCGGTATCCTGGCAACGCTTCCACTCGGCCAGCCACCGTCTTCACCTTCTCAACCCAACGCGGGTAATCATCGTTGGGGAGGTTTTTTGCCGTGAGGTGTACCTGTAACGTTTGGTTGATAGCGGAATTCAGGTACATGATCTTCACACGGTCTGGCCAATCTAAACCTCCACAAAGGCCAACTTGATGCTCGAAATCCTGCAAGAACGATATAAAACTCTGATGGTTTCCCATCTGCATGGTCAAAAGCTTTTGACCCGCCTTCTGAATAGCCTCCTTGTCTTCGAATTGGTCATGGATATGGCCAAGGTAGGCGTCCCAATCCCAACCATGAGTGGCTCCGTCAGTGAACCACTGTTCAACTCTGGCCTGTTGCTCTGTGGGAATGGCCATGAAAACACTTAGGCAAATTGCCTGGGAGGAGCCAACGACTTGTGATTCGATCTGAGCTCGGGCCTTCAACTGTTTGAAGAATCGCGGGAACGACGCTGTCTTTCCGTCCCACTCCGGCCATTTTGCGTTGTACCGATGGTCGATCATCGGGGCGAAGGGGCCCGGGGTACGTACTGGCGCCGGGGTAGGGGCTACCGGGGCAGGTGCAGGTGCCGGGGGGGCGGTTGCCTGTAACAGGACTTGGCTTCGTAGCAACATCTGGATCACTCTCAGTTGCTCCGGAGTGAACACCTCCAATCCTGGGGTGTCTGAACTCTGCTGTGGGGGCGCCTCGGCTTGTTGCCGGGAGGGGCCAGGCTGGTCAAGCGCAAGTCCAGCCAGAACATCTTCCATCTTGTCGTTACTCATTCTGGCTCGACGGCGTATAGGGGACGCGTTGTCTTCGGATGCGGACCAGAATGAGGGCGAGGGTGGCTGTACGGGGCTTGTACTGCGGGGGCTTGATGTGATGCCGTACTTCATTCGTCAAGTATGGCGCGGTAGGAGGGCGATGAAGTTTCCTCACAAACTTCTAAGAAACAATAGGGGGTGATGAAGTTTCCTCACAAACTTCTAAGAAACAATAGGGGGTGATGAAGTTTCCTCACAAACTTCTAAGAAACAATAGGGGGTGATGAAGTTTCCTCACAAACTTCTAAGAAACAATAGGGGGTGATGAAGTTTCCTCACAAACTTCTAAGAAACAATAGGGGGCAATGAAGTTTCCTCACAAACTTCTAAGAAACAATAGGGGGCAATGAAGTTTCCTCACAAACTTCTAAGAAACAATAAAGGATCAAAAGATAATATGTGAGCGGTTCACTAAGTACAAGAGAGTCTTGCAGTTATGACCAGAATGCTGTTTATTATCTTTTGATGGAGAGAAAAAGGAAGAAGAAAGACTAAACTAAACAGCGGATTTGGGTCTACTATATAGACATTTTTGTGCTTACAAATGCAAGTTCCCGATCGGCTCAATATCCCTCCGTGAGCTCCTTATGTCCGAGTTTTCGGCGATAACTCGAGGTTAACTCCGATCCCGTCGGAATCCCTCAGTTTCCCTCGGAACACTTCGGACCTTTTTTGCATCCTGCCGGATTAGGCGAATCCTACCCACGGACCTCAAGTCCGACCCGGTCCGAGCTCTCCGAAGCCTCCGAAGAGTTGCCGAAGTTCATCCGAAACCTTGTCCAAATTCGGTGAAACGACCTGCATTCGAAAGCACTGGATCAGCTCTGTCTGATCCAACCACGGGTTCTCAACCCGTAACAGTTACGTCTTGTTTACACGAGACTTATCTTTTGTTCATAGTTAGATGTTGATTGTTTCTAGCTTGGGAAGACAGAGTTTTGTCAGGAGCGCCGACAACATAAATATCGTCGTCTCCTGCCCTGAGTTGATCAGGTTTACTCTTGTTCTCCAAGCTTAACAATCACATGCACTTGCTTACCTTCTTCTTCTTCTTTATACCATTCTGTTCTTGCTTTCTTTGCAGTTCAACCTTTCTTCTTCTTTGAAGTGTGTGATTGTTCCTCCTCCTTCCTCTTTGTGCCGCTCTATTCTCAGAATAGCCATCTAAGTTGTGTGTTGCCTCTTCATCTCAACCGACCATACGTCTTAGCACTCTGTCTAACTGACGTCTTCCTCCACAGGCCCGACTGTCCACCTCAGGAACCTATCATTGTCCCGAGTCGTTGGCTGTACCCGGAACCCTAATCCTTTCTTCGGGCCCTATCCGTAATATTTTGTTAAGCTTCATTTGAAGACCCGACGCTATTACAACTTTGGCTCTCTTTGGCACTTTTTTCTCTCCTCATTTATTTTTCCCTCTCTATTACGTTTCAACTCGCAATGGCCCTCACTCGCGAAATGATCGAGCATCTCAATACGTTCCTCCTGTCGATTCCTGACCGAACTCCTGAGAACTGGCATCTCGGTGCCCTTCCTAGGGAGTTCAGTGCTGAGATCAAAATGGCTATTGTGGCGGCTTACATGTCTGGTCTGCGCACCGACGATGGTGCCCCGCCCATCCCCGTTGGCTCTGTTCCTGATGCGGCTCAGGTTTACTGGGCTGCGTTCCAGGCTGGCGCTGAAGCCCGCTTCAACTCCCTTGAGTCTCTTCCCCGAGTCAAACGGGAAGAGGATGCCGATCCGTTGAAAGAGGCCGACAAGCATCTTGATGTCGTGCCCTATGATGGCAATCAGCAAGGCTTCCAGGCGTTCCAGAGGCAACTTGCGGTCAAATTTGCTGCTGCACCCAAGCACCACCGCACGGAGCAGCGCAAGCTGATGACTGCCTTCTCCTACCTTAGAGATGGCGCTCTGGATTGGGCCATGCCTCGGATGGACCCGGCCACTGGACACATGAACTTTGAAACGTACGACGATTTTATGAAATCGTTAGCTGAGGCTTTCGATGACCCTGACTGGCGCATGACTGCGACCCAGCAGATCTTCGACTTAAAGCAGACAGGTACTTGTACTGCCTATCACTCTGCTTTTACAACGCTGTTGAAGAAACTCGGTTGGGCCGACGCTGATTTCACCATTGCACTATTTCAGCGAGGCCTCAAGCCCCACATACAGGACGCTCTGGCTTGGAACACCTATCCTGCCCCTAAGGGAACGCTTGATCAGTTCGCTAATTTCTGCAACACGCTGGACAATACGATCAACAACCGAACCCGGGGAAACAACGGGAAAATCCAACCGCCTCCTGGTGTGGTCCCCTTTCAGCAAGATTCTCGTTCGAGAAATGCTGGCGCCCAAAAAGCTGTCCCCAACACCAAGCCAGCTAAGGGTACCTCTGCAGGTCCCGATGCCAACGGTCTACCCTTCCGTAAGACTGCTGACGGCAAAATGGCAAAGGGTGTTTGTTGGAAGTGTGGCGCAAAGGACCACATGCTAAAGGCTTGCCCCAAAAACAACCTTGCTCTTCGCGCAGCTACTGTCCCTTCTCCCTCCACTTCTACCCGGGCTCCCTCGACGGCCCCTGCGCCTGATGCGTCAAAAAACTAGAAGGGCTACCGACCCATTCCCCTCTGGTCCTGGCTAGCCCTGACGCTGCTGATGAGGGTCTCTTGAGAATCAGCACTTGTTCTCTTGATAATGCTATCGATTATGGTAACTCTCCCCCTCTGGTTATTCCTGTGACAGTGAATAATTCCATTGAGGCCTACGCTATGGTGGATTCGGGATCAACAACTTGTTTTGTGGATTCTGAATTTATAGCAAGGCATCAGATTCCTACTGTTCTCAAGGCCAGAGCCGAGTCGCTCCATGTTGTTGATGGTAGTGAAACTGCTGCGGGTAAAGTGACCCACCAAGTTCCTTTGTCCCTCTCTTTTCCTAATTATTCAGAAACTTTGGTTTTTCAAATCACGAAGCTTGGGGGCTACCACATCATCCTGGGGAAATGCTGGCTCGACGCCCATAACCCGGAAATTTCTTGGCCTTCCAATACGCTCAAGATATCGGTTACTTCTACCGCCGATGGCAATGCTGTGGCAGCTTCTGATTCTTCTTCTTCTTCTTCTTCTGTTTCGACTGCTTCTACTGATTCTGGCGCTTCGTTTGATTTTTCTTATACAAAAAACGACAAAAATATTGCTTCTACCGCTGGCAGTCAGATTGAGGGATCTGCTCCTGCTTCAGCCACTTCACCCCTTCCTTCTTTTATTGCACAATCGTCAGCTGTGTCTTGTTCCTGTGTGACGGTGTCGTCTCAGGCTTTGCATCGCTTTGCCAAAGCTGAGAAACTACAGATTTATCGTGTCACCGCTCAGGAAGTCCTGGATTATCTCAATCAGGAGGACCTAACTCCGGAACAAGAGCATGCACGGCTCCTTGAACGCATCCCGAAGAAATACCATGACCTACTTCCTCTGTTCTCTCGAGAAGGTGCTGATCAACTACCACCTCACCGGGACATTGATCATGCGATTAACTTCGTTCCCGATGCGAAATACCCCAAGGCCCCGCTGTACGATATGACTCCACTCGAGTTGCAGGCTGTCAAAAAATATCTAGATGGCATGCTTGCTAAAGGCTTTATTTCCTCTTCCTCTTCGCCGCTGGCTTCCCCGATTCTTTTTGCTAGGAAGCCAGGCAGTTTACGATTCTGTGTTGATTTCCGAGCCGTCAATGATATCACCATCAAAGACGTAACTCCTCTGCCTCGGATCAATGAATCACTGCGCACGGCGGCTACGGGAAACATTTTTACAAAGCTGGATCTGAGAGCTGCGTACCACTTGATTCGCATCAAGAAAGGTGATGAATACAAGACAGCTTTCAGAACTCGATATGGCATTTTTGAGTACAATGTGATGCCGTTTGGGCTCACCAATGCTCCTGCCACGTGTCAGAAATATGTCAGCGAGGTCTTGTCGGAGTATTTGGACATATTCTGTGTCTGTTACTTGGATGATATCCTGGTGTTCTCTCTGAACCAAGAGGAACATGATGTTCATGTGCGCAAAGTCCTGCTAAAATTAGCGCAGGCCAGTCTGTTTGTCAAGGGTGAAAAATGCGAATTCGACAAGACTGAAACTACCTTTGTTGGCTTTGTTATTTCAGCCGATGCTCTGAAGATGGACCCCGCTAAAGTTGCGGCTGTCCGTGAGTGGGAGGCTCCCCGAACTGTTAAGGGAGTCCAGTCCTTTTTGGGTTTTGCCAATTTCTATAGGAGGTTCATCCGTGACTTCTCTAGAATCTGCACACCTCTCTTCGAGTTGACTAAAAAGACGCAATCTTTTGTCTGGTCCTCTGAATGTGAGGCAGCATTTCACACCCTGAAGGACCTTTTCTGCTCTGAACCTATCCTCAAGCACTTTGATTACCTGTTGGACACTGTTATTGAAACAGACGCGTCTGACCGTGTAATATCTGCCGTCATGTCTCAATACCACCCGACTGACAAGGGGCTTCTACTACACCCCGTGGCCTATTTCTCTCAAAAAATGAATCCTGCCCAGTGTAACTACGGCGTAGGTGACAAGGAGTTGTTAGCCATTGTGGAGTCTCTAAAGTCGTGGCGATTCATGGTTGAAAGTCTGGAAAAACCTGTTCTGGTATTGACGGACCATCGGAATTTAGCCGTTCTTAAGCAAATTCCGGCCATGAACAGACGGCAAGCGAGGTGGGCTATGGAACTGAGCGAGTACCGTTATGTCATCACTTATAGGCCTGGCTCCTTGAATTCTAGAGCTGATGCCCTGACCAGACGCTACGAAGACCTCGTTTCTTCTTCTTCTGAGGAGGATAAAGAGCTGTGTGCTCCTATTATTCCCCCTGAAAATTTTATTGGTACCATGTCTTTGGTAGACGAGGTAAAAATCGCGCTATCCACGGACAAGTGGGCTCTTGATGTTATTTCTGCTCTTCGAGGCCAGTCGACCAAACCTCCAGATGTGGACCTCAGTGTCTGCAGGCTTGACAATGACGGTCTTTTGTTTGTCAACGACCTTCTATATTTGCCGAACGAGGATCTACGAGTTCGTGCATTGAAGAATTGTCATGATATTATGCCTAGCGGACACCCTGGACAAAAGAACACTTTTGAACTTCTTGTTCGGGAATACTGGTGGCCCGGGATGCGTCGTGATGTCATCCGGTACATCCGAAATTGTGAGGTCTGCCAACGGATCAAGTCCGCGCGACATAGTCCCTACGGTCTACTGAAACCTCTGACCATTCCGCAAGCTCGGTGGACATCTGTGTCCCTTGATTTTATCACCGGCTTGCCGGTCTCCAATTCTTTTGACATGATTCTCGTTGTCATCGATAGGCTTAGCAAAATGGCTCACTTTATACCTTGCGATTCCTCGCTGGATGCTGCAGGTTTTGCTAAGCTCTATTTGTCAGCAGTGTATAGGCTCCACGGTCTGCCATTGGACATTGTGTCCGACAGGGGTAGTCTGTTTACGTCGGCTTTTTCCAAGGCTTTAGCCAAACTGTTGGGCATAAAGCAAAATCTGAGTACTGCGTTCCACCCTCAGACCGATGGTCAGACTGAGCGTGTGAACTCTATTTTGGAGCAATACCTGCGGGGTTACACCAACTATAGACAGGACAATTGGGCTGATCTTTTGCCCTTGGCGGAGTTCTCTTACAATGACTCCGAGTCCAGTTCTACTATGCTGACGCCCTTCTTTGCGAACCACGGGTTTCACCCCAGAAGTGGGCGTGAGTCGCTCCCAGTCTCTGTGGAAAAAGGCCCGTTGCGGAACTTTGTTAAAGAGCTTGACAACATTTGTCAGTTTTTAAAGACTGAAATTACGTGGAGCCGTGAGCGGATGACCGAGTACGCGAATCGACACAAATCTTCCGCCCCTCTCCTTCGAGAAGGGGACTTAGTGTGGCTTTTGAGTAGAAATATTCGAACTACTCGTCCTTCAAAGAAGTTGGACTTCAAGAAGCTTGGCCCATTTAAGATTCTACGGAAGGTGTCTTCGCATGCCTACGAGTTGGCACTCCCTGCCACTATGAAGGTTCATCCCGTCTTCCACGTTTGTCTGCTGGAACCATGTGCGTCGGATCCTCTTCCTGGCCAGAAAAACCCTCCTCCTCCTCCCGTCATAGTAGATGGCGAGGAAGAATTTGTGGTCAAGGAAATTATAGGCGTGTCTTCGCGTGGCCCTCTGCAATATCAAGTAGTTTGGGAGGGCTATGAACATGATGGACCCTCCTGGGAACCTCTGGACCATTTAGCCAATGCACCTGAGAAGGTTGCAGAATTCTACAAGAGGATGCCTAACGCCAGACGATCTTAGTACTGCTGTGGAAATCAGTCATAAAAAGGGGGGCTACTGTCATGAATAGCCATCCTGACACTGCTCATGCTAAGGGTTATGCATGAGACCTACCCCACTCTTCTTTTCCACAACGCCGAAGGTCGGCGACCTATGAAGATGCGCTTATGGCACAGGTTGGTCTGTGTAGATCGTGAGTTGATCAACGGATATGAGGTTGTCGTGGGATGTGCTGAGCACGGGTGCTCTGATAGACGTTGTTCTGCTGCTGCGGAGTTTTCTTGTTGCAATTGCCATTGCGTGCTTAGGTGGGGGTTGTTATCTGGTTCGATTGTTACGAACCTGTTACGTCTTGTTTACACGAGACTTATCTTTTGTTCATAGTTAGATGTTGATTGTTTCTAGCTTGGGAAGACAGAGTTTTGTCAGGAGCGCCGACAACATAAATATCGTCGTCTCCTGCCCTGAGTTGATCAGGTTTACTCTTGTTCTCCAAGCTTAACAATCACATGCACTTGCTTACCTTCTTCTTCTTCTTTATACCATTCTGTTCTTGCTTTCTTTGCAGTTCAACCTTTCTTCTTCTTTGAAGTGTGTGATTGTTCCTCCTCCTTCCTCTTTGTGCCGCTCTATTCTCAGAATAGCCATCTAAGTTGTGTGTTGCCTCTTCATCTCAACCGACCATACGTCTTAGCACTCTGTCTAACTGACGTCTTCCTCCACAGGCCCGACTGTCCACCTCAGGAACCTATCATTGTCCCGAGTCGTTGGCTGTACCCGGAACCCTAATCCTTTCTTCGGGCCCTATCCGTAATACTAGTATACAAACAAGAATGGCAAAAGGGGTGTATGTGATTGTTAAGCTTGGGGAGCAAGAGCTAACCTGATCATACAGGGTAGAAGGCAACGCTATTTAAGGCGTTGTAGATTCTGACAACAAAGATCTTCCCAAGCTAGAACCAAATCACAGATAACCGAAAGTGGGGACATACGTAACTCAACGTTACCAGACGCTACTATCGAACCGGATGTTAGTTCACGAGATAAACCAACACGGCAGCAGCAGAACTGAAAATCCCTCAAGACACCCAGGCAACGATATGTCGCGTTACAGCGATATCGGCCTAACAGGTGTGGACCCCACGCTCAAACGCTGTTGACACAAAAGGAACGAGAATAGCAGTCAACTCAGAATAAGCTGCATCAACTGCAGAGTATCGAGTTACCTAATAGCGATGATCTAAAGTGTGCAAGCCGGCCACACCCGAGTAGATAAACCGGAGTGACACCTCAAGGTTACACAGACCACCAAGTGGTATAACCGTATCATCATACGTCCTTGGAACATTAGCGTGACAAATGGAAGCGGGGTAAGGTGCCAGGCATAACCCTATTGTTGGGGTTGCACCCTTAAGGACCGACGGAAGCCCGACACCAACACTAACGGCGTATCCTCGAAGGACTAGTCCGGCGCTGGTACGGCAAAACTAATGCCAGACCAGAACCAAGACTAACGGCACTTCCTAGAGGAACTAGTTGTCGTCGCCGCCGATCGTCGGTTGCCTCCCTTTCCAACAGGATAAATAGTCGCATTGTTTCTACACCATTTAGAGAGTTTAGTTTTGTTCTTCAATTCGAGATCTTTGTCCCTCTGTGTCCCTTTCTGTGAAGATCCAGCTTAGCGTAATCACACCTTAACATCATCTCGAATTCTCAAACCCCCCTTTCCCTTTTCCTTTTTTTTTTTTTTTTTTTATTTTTCCTTAAGTCACTCTTATCTTTCCTTTTTTTTTACTTTACCGCCGACCCGACGAGGGATCGAGATATATTTTTACTTTTCTTTTACTTTGCCATTTGAATATCCACAGCGGCCAAACCCTATGGCCCCAAACTATTTTGCACCCTCTGACGACGATTCTTCCTTCCACCACAGCTTCCGAGAAGACAGCATACTACCAGAAGTCCCCGGTGAGCCAGAGGTTTTCCACGAAGCAACAATGGCTCACAATAACGAAATGCAGGGACTCCCCAACTCCGCCCCCGCGACCCCAGTGGTTGTGCGAAACACCTCCTCCGACCTCCGCCCGGTCCGTTATGACCATACGCGGCCTGATCTCTACCCAACGTACCGGTCATACGTGGAGATGAAGTACCGCTACGACCACAGTCACTTCAACGGCGCAGGAGGGTTCATTCTGCACTGTTACGGTCTGTTAGCCGACAATGCCTTGCTCCAGGCACAGACCTACATTGCCCGCATGAGCCGCGATCCATCGTTGGAGAACGTGGATAAGTTCCTGGAATTCTTGGACAGCTGCTTCGAGGACACCTCAGCTTCCCGTCGTGCACTCTTGGAGCTGCACACCCTCAAATGCCGAGGTGCCTCTGCTCCGGAACATTTGGCTCGGGTCAGTCGGTTGATGCAGATCGCTGGCTGCTATAGACTGAGCCACGAAGAGCGCATAATGAATCTGAGGCGCACCCTCCCCGGGCAAGTGATGTCTGCCCTGGCTGGTTTCCCAGACCCCCCAACCTACGAACAATACGCACAACAGGTGCTTAATGCCTGGCAAAAACTCGACGAGTGTCGGCATGCCCACCCTCCGAGGAACCCTGCCCGGACGTCCCAGTTCCGCAATGTCCCGGCACAACACTCCCCTGATGCCATGGACTGGGCGCCCACCCATAACAGTGCCCCCCGTCGTGCCAAGTGGGTCTCCAAGGAAGAACTCCAGTCACGAAGAGCCAGAGGACTGTGCCTCCGTTGTGGCGCTGGTGGCCACATGTCCCCTAACTGCCCATTCGAGCGTGCCCGCCCCCCGGTACAACAGAGTGTTCGCGCAGCCACGAACCTCCCTCCTCCTGTACTCGAAGAAGAGGGCGAAGAATATTACGAGACCGCCGAGGAGGACTCGGGAAACTGATCGCCTCTGCCCCAAGTCGTGGTCAGAGGCCCAAGCAGGTTTTCAAAGACGACAAGGCTGCTGTGAAGGAATGGGAAGAGTTGAATAGATCTATTACCAACACATCAATTCAATTAGATGCAGTGATCAACAACACTTGTCCCGTGATTGCATTGATTGACACCGGTAGCGCTTCCCCCTCTATGATCAGCAGTGACCTTGTAAAGAAATGGAAACTTGATACGCTTTTCAGTTCGCGTCCCAGAACGCTGGTACCATTTAATTCAAAGAGTACCGTCACGGTTGACCGACTAGCCGTGTTTAAAATTGACATATCGGGCCACATAGAAAAACATGTGGCGTGGGTAGTACCAAAATTAGCCGAAGACATCCTGATCGGATACCCATGGCTCAAGAAACAAGGGGCAAGGATAGACTGTGAAGCCGACACAGTTAGATTTAAATCCGGCATTGTCGCTCGAGGAAAGGCGACGACAAACCATACCTTCCGCTCTACCATGGTACGAATAAACAGAGCGAGCACCTTCTTCCGCGCCGCCAAGAGAGATAAGCTGCGGGTTTTTGCAGCTTCAATCGAAGATATCAATAAAGCCTTGGCCCGTTTGGAGAAAGATAGAGTACCAGCCAACCCCAGAGAGTGGAAAAAGAAGATCCCAGCTTGGATCGAGCACGACAAGGTCAAGGTGTTTGATCCAGACGCACAATTTGCTAAAAAGATGCCTCCCCGCCGGCCTGGCCAGGATCATAGGATCGAGTTGACCGTGCCCGACGAAGAAGCTCCATGGGGCCCCCTTTATAGCATGACCAGAGAAGAACTCGTGGTTCTTCGCCAGACGCTTCTTTCATTGCTGGAAAAAGGCTACATTCGCCACAGCCAGTCCACTGCTGCTGCTCCCATCCTATTCGTGAAAAAGCCTGGTGGCGGCCTCCGCTTCTGTGTAGATTATCGTGCACTAAACGCGACTATGAAAAAGAATCGGTACCCACTCCCAAACATCAGCGAGACCCTAGCTAATGCTTCCAAAGCTAAGTGGTTTACGAAACTCGACGTTGTTTCCGCGTTTCATAACATCAGAATCGCCGAGGGAGATGAGTGGAAGACCGCTTTTCGAACGCGACAAGGCCTTTTTGAGTGGAACGTCATGCCTTTTGGTCTGGCCAACGCGCCTGCAGAGTTCCAAAGTTTTGTGAACAGTCTGCTACGCCCATACTTGGATGTGTGGTGCTCTGCCTACGTCGATGACATCTTGATTTATACCGACGGCACGTTAGAGGACCACTACGAGAAGGTCAACTTGGCTTTAGCAAAGGTTCTGGAGGGCCAACTGACAATCGACATTGATAAATGTGAGTTCGCGGTATCGAAAGTGAAGTACCTGGGATACATCCTTGAGCCCGGCAAGATTTCAACCGACCCAACCAAAGTCTCTGCAGTGTCGGACTGGCCAACGCCCAAGAAGGTCAGGGACGTTCGAGCCTTCCTCGGTCTATGCAATTTCTACCGCACCTTTGTCAGAAATTTCACTACTCTAGCGACTCCCTTGCTACAGTTGACAAAGAAAGACCAGGCCTTCCAGTGGGGCGAAAAGGAAGAAGAGTCCTTCCAGGCTCTAAAAGAAGCATTCACCTCGACCCCTGTCCTCTGCACGCACAATCCAGATCTGCCAACTGTTGTTGAGACAGACGCGTCTGGCTACTGTCTCGGTGCAGCGCTTCTACAGACGCAGCCCGATAGATCAACTAGGCCTTGTGCTTATTTCAGCCGCAAAATGACTGCCGCCGAATGCAACTACCCGATCCACGACAAAGAGCTGTTGGCTGTTGTCTGTGCCCTGAAGGAATGGCGTGGCGAACTCAAGGGCCTGAAGGAGACGTTTACCATCGTCTCAGATCATAAAAACTTGCTGCATTTTACCAAGTTGCAGCACTTGTCCGAACGCCAAGCTAGATGGTACCTGACCTTGAGCGAATACAACTGCACCATCGTCCACCGTCCTGGTAAACTCTCCCCTCTCCCAGATGCTCTCTCTCGCCGCGACACCCCAGACAACACGAATGACGCGCGCTACAACGACCGACTAGCCACTATCTTGCACCACGACGGTAACGGCCTGAAAGTTTTCTCGACACAAACCACCAACACGCCAGAAGCCCCTTCTACCCCCGAACTTCCGCCTGCCTTACGGGAACTCTGGTCTGATGCCTGTGCTGCCGATGATGAATACGCCATTATCCATAAAGCGTTGACAGATGGACTGTCACAGTGGCCCGAAACAATCAGACACAAGTTGAGAGTCAACATTTCCGACTGCTCTTTGGACGCCAAATCCGCTATTCGATTTCGGAATAAACTATGGGTACCTACTAACGAGCCATTGAGAACCGCCATCCTACAGAACATTCATGACTCGCCCATGATGCTGCACCCCGGAAAGAACGTCATGCAAGTCGAGCTGTCTAGAGAGTTTTTCTGGCCCCGCTACGTCGAAGATATCCGCCGTTTCTGCCGCAACTGTCAAATTTGTGGTAGTTCTAACATTCGTCGCGACAACAAGGACACCACCCTCAAAGCCTTGCCAATTCCCGACCAGCCTTGGGCCGAGATTGCCATCGACTTTATCGGACCTTTGGAACCAGCACAGAAAGGCGGCATCACCTACACCCACGTCCTAACTGTTATAGACCGTCTATCCAAGGGCGTCATCCTTATTCCCGCCGACGCCCTCGACATGGAATCTGTTGCAGATATGTTCTTCCACCACTTTTACCGACACCACGGCATGCCAAAATCTATTTTGTCTGACCGCGAATTTGTCAACGCAGCTTGGCGACACCTCTGCAAACGCCTAGAGATCGAAAGGCTAACCACAACAGCTTACCATCCGGCTACCAATGGAGCTGCAGAGAGGATGAACGCTGAGATCAAAGTCAAACTTGCCAAACTCAGCGCTGAAGGCCCCGCCTGGCTCAATCTACTGCCCATGGTCGAGTTCAGCATCAATGCCACCCCATCTTCTGCCACTAATGTTTCACCTTTCTTCTTGTCTCACGGCTACCACCCACGAGTCTTCGCCGCACCACCATTGCCTGTCGAACCCGACAATAACGGTCCACTCGGACAGGCTGAGAGGGTCATCCAACGCCTGAGAGACGCCCAGAAATGGGCCCACGCCAACCTTTCTCTGTCACGAGCGGAGATGGAGCAACGCGAGAATGAACACCGACGTCCTGCACCAGATTTTCCTACAGGCTCATACGTTTGGCTCACCCTACGCCCTGAACAACAAGGCTCAGGCCTCGGCAGGAAACTTAGAGCAAAATACCAATACTGCAAAGTGTTGGAACAAGTTACCCCTCACACTTATCGTCTTGAAGTACCGGGTACAACTGCTCACGACGTCTACCATGCCGATCGCCTTCGCTCAGCTGCCAACGACGCTTTCCCTTCCCAAAAGACTCACGACGATCGACCAGCACCTATGGAAGTCATCAATGGTGAAGAATACTGGGAGGTCGAAAAGATCCTAGGCGAACGCACTTCTAACGGTGTCAAGCAAGTCAAAGTCAAATGGAAAGGCTACGTCAGACCTGGCTGGGAACCAGTCGACCTTCTGGTCGATACCGACGCCTACAAACTATGGCTCAGCCAAAAAGGAACCAAAACGACGCGCAAAAGGAGGAAGAGAGGCTGATGTTGGGGTTGCACCCTTAAGGACCGACGGAAGCCCGACACCAACACTAACGGCGTATCCTCGAAGGACTAGTCCGGCGCTGGTACGGCAAAACTAATGCCAGACCAGAACTGTCATGAATAGCCATTCTTGCCATTGCCATTGCATAGGGTTATGCCTGGCACCTTACCCCGCTTCCGTTGTGTCACGCTAATGTTCCAAGGACGTATGATGATACGGTTATACCACTTGGTGGTCTGTGTAACCTTGAGGTGTCACTCCGGTTTATCTACTCGGGTGTGGCCGGCTTGCACACTATAGATCATCGCTATTAGGTAACTCGGTACTCTGCAGTTGATGCAGCTTATTCTGAGTTGACTGCTATTCTCGTTCCTTTTGTGTCAACAGCGTTTGAGCGTGGGGCCCACACCTGTTAGGCCGATATCGCTGTAACGCGACATATCGTTGCCTGGGTGTCTTGAGGGATTTTCAGTTCTGCTGCTGCCGTGTTGGTTTATCTCGTGAACTAACATCCGGTTTGATAGTAGCGTCTGGTAACGTTGAGTTACGTATGTCCCCACTTTCGGTTATCTGTGATTTGGTTCTAGCTTGGGAAGATCTCTGTTGTCAGAATCTGCAACGCCTTAAATAGCGTTGCCTTCTGCCCTGTGTGATCAGGTTAACTCTTGCTCCCCAAGCTTAACAATCACATACACCCCTTTTGCCATTCTTCTTTGTATACTAGTTTATAGTATCACTTCTTCGATAGTACCTTCTTCTTTAGTACTATATCTTTAATTATCACTTGTTTCTTGATAGCCTTCATTGCATCAGTACCTTCTGTCGTCTTCGTTACCTCAGTGTTCCTGTGATTGTTTATTCCCTTCCGTGTGTTATAAGATCAATTAGTTGAGTGTGCCTCTTTACCTCAAACCGACCATACGACCTAGAGAGTTCTATCCTCTCCTCCCGGCCGTATATCCGCGCAGGCCTGACTGTCCACCTCTGGAACCTATCATTGTCCTGAGTCGTTGGCTTTCTAGAACCCTAATGGTTTCCTTGGGCCCTATCCGTAATATTTTGTTAAGCTTCATTTAAAGACTCACACATTCTTCCAACTCTTTGTTATTCTTTAGCACACCTTATTCTTCTTTTCGTTCCGGCTCTCGACTACGGCCGATATCCCGTCTTCCTATGATCATACTAGCGCTGCTGTTGTTACACAACCTTCTTCGTCCGCTAGTCATAACTCGGCTCTTTCTGGTTCTTAGTTGATTCCATTTCTCAATCTACTTCTCTTCTTCTGTGGACAGTCAGTTGATGGCACTGTCTCTGTCCCAGCTCCTTTAATTTCGTTGAAGCACTTTGTTCCTCTAGGCTAATGTCGTCTCAAGCTTTGCGTTCCACTGCAAGCAATGAGAACCGGCGGGCTCACCGCACTACCGCTGAGCAGGTTCTCGATCCTGTTGATCAGGATGACCTACGGCTAGAACAAGTGCACAAGCGATATCCCGAATGCAGTTCGGACAGTTATTATGATTTGCGTCCGGTGTTCTTGCGGGATGGTGTACCTTCAACCACCTCTTGTCAAGACGCAGGTCATGCTGTTAATCTTGTCTCGACTGCCGAACATATCAATACTCTTCCGTCTGATGATGCACATCTAAATTTGCAACTTGTCAAGCAAAACCTGGATGGCATGCTCACACGTGGCTTCATTGCCCCTACTTCTTCAGTGTTGGCTTCTCCGATTCTTTGTCCTCGGGAACCAGGCAGTGTACGATCTTCTGTTGATTTACGGGCGGTCAACTACCTTATTTTATAAGCTGTTCATTTGGTCCCGCATCAACCAGTCGTTACAACTTGCCACATCTGAACGGGGGTTTCCAGAAAGCCATGTCTACCAGCTATGCACCTTTTGGCTTGCAGCAATGATGTTGCCAACTCCCAGATTACTTTGAGTTACAACATGGTACCTGAGTGTATAAAGTGTTGTTGTTGAGTTTACTCACACACCTGCCATTGTGCCAAAGCATGTTATTGAGTTCTTGTGGGATTTCTTGGACAGTTTATGTCTGTTTTTAGACCTCTGTGTCTGTATTTCTTGGCCTTTGTCTTGCCTAATTGTTTTGACTCCTGTTGGGTCTATTTATATGATATCAGCAGCTAGTGTCTGTTCTTTGCTGAGCTCGTTGGTTCTACGAACAGCTCGTGTCTGTTCTTTGGGTTGACACCTCTTAATGCCTCTTCCTTGTGACACCGTGTGTCCATCGGCGACTGCTTTTTTTGTGTCTCTTCTTTGACCACTATGGTGCTTGCGTTTGACCCCTGCTGGGTTATAATTGCCGACAGCTCGTGTCTGTCCGGGTATTGATAGTTTATATCTACTCGCTTTGCTGACAGCCCGTGTCTGTCTGGGTATTGACAGTTGCTGTCTACTCGCTTTGTTAACAGCTCGCTTCTGTCCCACTTCTTGACAGTTATGTCTAGTCTTCGTGCCACAGTTGTGTCTAATGCGTTAGGCCACTGTTCGGACTATTTTCTTTCGGCTGTTGTTGTGTCTACTTACGACCACTATACGTCTACTTCTTGTGACATGTTCTGTGTCCTCTACTTTGGACAGCTCTCTTGCCTGTTACTTTCTTCGACTCTGTTACGTCTACTTGCGACTACTCTATGTCTCCTTTCTGCGACCTCTTTGTGTCTTCACTTGGGCCTACTCTCTGCCTCTCTCTTTTGGACAATATCTTGTTGTTTTTCTTCTCGTTAAAAGAAACACGATGTCCCTCTTCGAAGTCCTGCCTATGGTGGTGCAGGCCAGTCTTGTATCTTGTGCTGAAATACTGCCAAGTTTGACAAGCTGACATTACCAATTTCTTGTTTTCCCCTTTCACCAATACTCTTTACGGATCCTGCACGTCTTTGTTTCCATGCTGTCTGTTGTCATATACCAATTACCCGATCGATGATGAGTCCCCATTACACATGTTAGTCTATTCTCCCACAACCGGAATCGTGTTCGTTTACATCCATCGAACCATGTCCCAGGGGGTTCTTAGCTATTGTGGAGGCGATTATGTCGCGGCGATTGATGATTGTGCCAACTGAGTAGCCACTCTGGTGTACACTTGTTACCAGAACTTGGTAGTTCTCAGGGGACCTTCTGCATCTTGCAGGCAACAGATTTATGGGCTATGGAACTGAGCGATTGTTGTTTGTTATAACCTACAGGCCTGGCTCTTACTTCTATGACCAATGCCATAACTAGGGAGGACAACAAGGTTGAAAAACCTTTGCCTTTGCGGGTACTGAGCTGCGTTCTCAACTTATTCCCACTTAAGATCCTTGGTGCTGCCCCTCGGTTGATGAGGTTGCCTTTCGTTATTCCCATTCTTTTTTACCTTCCTCTTGTCTGTGGACACGAGGCCCTTACGAAGTTGTCGTTGCACTTCAAGGCCTTGTTTTATGTTGATCAGATGTACAAGCTTTCATGCTAGGGATTCCGTTGATCCCCTATACGTCACGATGTTGTTGGTGCATCGAGATCTACAATTCTTGCCTGCGGAGTCATGCTGTGTCTAGACCCGTATGGTTGGCTTATTCCTTCTGTTCCGATTCTGCAAAGCCCGGTGGACTTCCGTGTCCCTAGATGCCCGGCTTCCTTTTGCGAATTCTCCGACTTGATTCTAGTCTAGGATGTGGCGATCTTAGTACTGCTGTGGAAATCAGTCATTTAAAAGGAGCATACTGTCATGAATAGCCATTCTTGCCATTGCCATTGCATAGGGTTATGCCTGGCACCTTACCCCGCTTCCGTTGTGTCACGCTAATGTTCCAAGGACGTATGATGATACGGTTATACCACTTGGTGGTCTGTGTAACCTTGAGGTGTCACTCCGGTTTATCTACTCGGGTGTGGCCGGCTTGCACACTATAGATCATCGCTATTAGGTAACTCGGTACTCTGCAGTTGATGCAGCTTATTCTGAGTTGACTGCTATTCTCGTTCCTTTTGTGTCAACAGCGTTTGAGCGTGGGGCCCACACCTGTTAGGCCGATATCGCTGTAACGCGACATATCGTTGCCTGGGTGTCTTGAGGGATTTTCAGTTCTGCTGCTGCCGTGTTGGTTTATCTCGTGAACTAACATCCGGTTTGATAGTAGCGTCTGGTAACGTTGAGTTACGTATGTCCCCACTTTCGGTTATCTGTGATTTGGTTCTAGCTTGGGAAGATCTCTGTTGTCAGAATCTGCAACGCCTTAAATAGCGTTGCCTTCTGCCCTGTGTGATCAGGTTAACTCTTGCTCCCCAAGCTTAACAATCACATACACCCCTTTTGCCATTCTTCTTTGTATACTAGTTTATAGTATCACTTCTTCGATAGTACCTTCTTCTTTAGTACTATATCTTTAATTATCACTTGTTTCTTGATAGCCTTCATTGCATCAGTACCTTCTGTCGTCTTCGTTACCTCAGTGTTCCTGTGATTGTTTATTCCCTTCCGTGTGTTATAAGATCAATTAGTTGAGTGTGCCTCTTTACCTCAAACCGACCATACGACCTAGAGAGTTCTATCCTCTCCTCCCGGCCGTATATCCGCGCAGGCCTGACTGTCCACCTCTGGAACCTATCATTGTCCTGAGTCGTTGGCTTTCTAGAACCCTAATGGTTTCCTTGGGCCCTATCCGTAATAAGAACCAAGACTAACGGCACTTCCTAGAGGAACTAGTTGTCGTCGCCGCCGATCGTCGGTTGCCTCCCTTTCCAACAGGATAAATAGTCGCATTGTTTCTACACCATTTAGAGAGTTTAGTTTTGTTCTTCAATTCGAGATCTTTGTCCCTCTGTGTCCCTTTCTGTGAAGATCCAGCTTAGCGTAATCACACCTTAACACCTATGCAATGGCAATGGCAAGAATGGCTATTCATGACAACCAAGTTGGCTTATGTGGAGGTTTGGACTGGCCCGACCGCGTTAAGATTTTACACCTGAACTCCGCCATAAACTCGACACTTCAGGTATACCTCACAGTCAAAAACCTCCCCAACGACGACTACCCAAGATGGGTTGAGAAAGTAAAGAGAGTAGCGGGACGAGTGGAAGCGCTATCAGGATATAGTTCCAAGGACCCGTCGAAGACTTTGACGTGGTACAGCCAGAGGAAAGCAGAAACAATGTCCGCCAAAGTTGTAACCCCGAGCGTCGTGGACCAGCAACCGCACCCCGACAATGATGAAGAACACGTGACAATGAGTGTCAACGCCTTCCACACGCCGCTCCCGAGCAATGAATGCCAACGCACCCGTCCCGTCAAACCCCGTGCACCTTGGAGATCTGCAGATGAAAAAGAGAAAGCAAAGTCTGGCAACGCCTGTTTCCGTTGCCTTGCCACGGGCCACCGGTCTCTTGACTGCCCGAAGTTTGCCCCGAGTCGTCGACCAGCGAGAGTGAACCATACAACGATTCCAGAAGTTTCAGAGCCGATGGACGAGATTATCGAGAGTGTTCCACACGATGCGGACACAAGAGTAGACCCAGACGAATTTCGGCCCCTGAGTTTAAAGAAGAGAAGACGCAAGAAGAGAACCGGCACCAACATCGTCCATGCTGATGCAGTCAACCACATGCATTCCACACCGTTTTTGATCGAGACTTTCGTCAACAACTTCTTTTATTGTGACGCACTGCTCGACACTGGATGCTTGGTAACATCAGCATTTGACGAAGGTTTAGTCAAGCGACGGGGTCTCCAGCGTATCCCCGTGAAGAGAAGAGAGCTACTACTTGCAGAAAACGACACGAAGAAGAGATGGATTTCAGAAATTGCAGTGTGCGACATTGATATCGACGGTCGCAAAGAGAGAGTCTACGGTTACGTGATACCGAATTTAGCCTACGACATGATCCTGGGAAAGCCCTGGATGGAGAAGAACGACGTCGTGTACTCCGCGAAAGAGCGAATGATTACCTTCAAGGATCAAGGAGACCGACTTATTGTCCGAGAGAAAGGCTGGCGTGAAGCGCACGCTGGCGCCCCCAAAGCAAGCATGGTGATGGCAGCAGTTTTTGCCGCAGAGATTCGACGAGGAAGGAAGAGCAAACAGAAGCTACAAGTGTTTTCGGCCTCCATTCAAGACATCAACAAGGCCCTCGAAGTGAAAGCCCGCCTCACAAGAGAACAGATTTCCGAGAGACTCCCGCAGGAACTCAAGCATTTAGCACCGATTTTCCTAGACGATGGCGAAGGAGATTTACCGCCCAACCGACCAGGCATCGACCACGCTATAAAGATGAAGAAAGACGAACAAGGACGAGACAAAGAGGTCCCATGGGGCCCCCTGTACAACATGTCGAGAGATGAATTATTGGTTCTGCGCAAGACGCTCGCAGACCACTTAGACAAGGGATGGATTCGCGCTAGCAGCTCCCCCGGAGGCGCCCCTGTCCTGTTTGTTCGGAAACCCGGAGGCGGTCTGCGATTCTGCGTGGACTATCGAGCACTGAACGACATAACCGAGAAAGATCGTTACCCGCTGCCGCTAATCAGTGAAACTCTGAGAGCGCTAGCCAAGGCACGCTATTTTACCAAGGTCGATGTCCGCGCCGCGTTTCACAAGATACGAATCACAGAAGGCGACGAATGGAAAACCGCTTTCCGGACCAGGTTCGGCCTATACGAGTGGCTAGTTACGCCCTTTGGACTATCCGGAGCACCCGCCACGTTTCAACGATACATCAACAGCACGCTCCGCGACTATTTGGACGACTTTTGTTCCGCGTACCTTGACGATGTACTAATTTACACCGACGGAAGTCACAAGGACCACATGAGAAAAGTGAACCTTGTGTTGGAGAGATTGGGCGATGCTGGTCTACGTTTAGACCTGAACAAGTGCGAGTTTGCAGTGACCGAGACGAAGTACCTGGGCTTTATCATCCAGGCCGGAGAGGGGATAAAAGTTGATCCCGCTAAAGTGGCTGCAATCCGCGAGTGGCAGCCTCCGACGAATGTGAAAAGCGTCCGCAGTTTTCTTGGCTTTGCGAATTTTTACCGCCAATTTATCCCGTTATTCAGCGAAGTTGCAGCGCCGCTAGTTCGACTTACGAAGAAAGAAGAGCCGTGGAAGTGGAGCAAGACAGAAGATCAAGCCTTTGAGAAGCTGAAGAACGACTTCATGAGAGCCCCCGTGCTAGCAATGTGGGATGAAGAACGGCCTACAATAGTAGAGTGCGACTGCTCAGGATGGGCACTGGGAGGTACGCTGTCGCAGGTCGACGAGACTGGAAGCCTCCGCCCCGTTGCATTTTTCTCAAAGAAGCTGAGCCCCGCCGAAGTCAACTACGAGATCCATGATAAAGAGTTGTTGGCTGTCATAAAGTGTCTTGAAGAATGGAGAGGCGAACTAAAGAGTCTTGGAGCCCCGTTTAAGATTCTTACCGACCACAGGAATCTTCAATATTTCATGACAACGCGCAAGCTATCGGAGAGACAGGTTCGGTGGTCACAGACACTTTCAGAGTATGATTTCCAACTGGAGTTTCGAGCAGGAGTCAAGAACGGAAAGCCCGATGCGTTGAGTCGACGAGAGCAGGACACCCCCCAGGGCGAGGATGATGAGCGACTCAAATCTCGAATCATGAAGCTAGTCAAGGATCACTGGCTTCCCGAAGCAACGACAGTAGCTCTGTCCCCGGCGGAGATCGTTCAGAGAACCGACATTGTCCCCCACGGAGACCAGATATTTTCGCAGCAAGATTTACAGCGCCTGTGGGACGAAGCAAAGACGAAGGACAGCGATTTCCACGAAATGTACAAGGCTCTAGCGACCGCAGAGAGAAGTTTTCCCCCGACACTGACCAAGAAGGTGGCTATATCCATAGCCGAATGTGAATTCGACAACCGAGGCGCCCTTGTATATCGACAGAAGCTTTTTATACCAGACTGGGAGCCCCTACGGACAGCGTTGATTCAGAGTACACATGATTCACACGTTACTGGCCACCCGGGACGAGACGGCACGCTTGCCATTCTATCACGCGACTTCTTCTGGCCCGGTATTTCGAGAGATGTACGTCGCTTCTGTGCGAACTGCGACGTGTGCGGAAGATCCAAAGTTTGGCGAGAACGGAAGAAAGGACTACTGCGACCACTGCCGATACCGGAAAGACCACATTCAGAGCTGGGAATCGATTTCATGACTGAACTGCCGGCACGGAAGCCCGGCGACCCGAGATACCTGATGGTGATTGTCGACAGATTGACAGGAGCTGTGACCCTTGAAGCGATGACAACAATGACCGCGACACATTGCGCCGAGAGATTCTTGCAATGTCACTGGAAGTATCACGGCTTCCCACACGCCCTCACGTCAGACAGAGGAACCAACTGGACGAGCGAATTTTGGAGCAGCCTATGTCGTTTAACCAGCATCGAGAGAAGACTATCCACGGGATTCCATCCCCAGACAGACGGAGCCACGGAACGGATGAACCAGGAAGTGTTGGCGTACATGAGAGCGTTCGTTACCTATTCCCAGTACGACTGGCCGGAACTGTTGCCTGCCGCAATGTTAGCCATCAACAACCGCAATACGTCCATGGGGGTGAGCCCGTTTTTCCTCACCCACGGCTACCATGTGGACACGATCGAGCAAGTCCAACCGGAAGAGTCGCCGAAGACACTGGAACAGCAAGACGCCGAGAGATTCATTGAGAGATTCCGTGAAGGCTGGGAGTTGGCACAAGCCGCCATGGCGTCACGACAGCAAGAAATGGAGAATCAGGCCAACAAGTCACGCAGCAGCCAAGAACGTTTCGAAGTAGGCGACCTAGTGTGGCTCAAGCTAAAGAACATTTCGACACCCCAGATTTCCAAGAAAATGTCGTGGGTCAACGCCAAATACCGAGTGACGAAAGTCGTATCTCCCCACGTTGTCGAGCTTGATGTGCCTACGAATATCTACCCGAAGTTCCATGTCGACCTGATCAAGAGAGCAGCCGGGAATCCACTCCCCTCCCAAAAGACCGACGACACGCAACCCCCCGCGCTCGAAGAGAACGAATATGGAGAGCCTGAATACTTGGTCGAGCGAATCTTGAGAAGCCGCCGGAGACGCGTAGGAAGAGGCTACCGCAGAGAGGTACTTGTCAAATGGGCAGGGTATGCAGAGCCAGACTGGAGACCGCGAGCCGACTTTGAGGAGACGGAAGCACTGGAGACTTTCGAAGCCGAGTTTGGAGATGAGGATGACGTTGGAGAGCCACAGACTGGCGCTATGACAGGCCCCCGCACACGGATGAGAGGAGGGGGGTAATGTTACGGGTCGTGGACCCGATGTTGGATCATCTTTGGGCTGATCCATGTTGACCCACTTTTTGTGTGATTTGAAGTTGGGTCCACTTTCGGGTTAGGGTTTGTGGACCCACTTTTAGTCGACCAGGGTGCGACCCACTTTTTGTGTCAAGTGGGTCGGGACACACTTTTGTGTACAGGGATGATGCCCCACTTTTATTGTACAGGGGTCATAGGGCTGGTTGCCCTGGTGGGGCCCACACAACTGGATTCCTGAATGCCTATAAAGCAGAGCCAGTTCCCCCATCTTTAGTTTAGATTTTCTTCTTCCTTTTCTTTCTTTTCTTCCCTATGTTAAAGATAATAAACAGCATTGGACCTAACTATGAGTTTTCTCCGTACTTAGACAACCCGTCACATGGCCACTCAGGCTGCCCGCTTCGAGCTGGATCTCGGCGGCCTCCGGGAAGAAGTCCTTGCCCTTGTCGTACCCGACATTTATGATGACGAACTTCTTATTGGATACCCGTGGCTGAGCCACCACAACGCCCTAATAGACTGCAACCGGCACCGTTTGGTGCTCCCCCACTTCTCCGTCCCTCGCTCTGTTTCGACCATTCGGAACTTAGACACCCCTACGGAATTGAAAGCTGCACGTGTCAGCAAGATCTTGCACCAGGACTTGAAGGTCTTTGCTGCGAGCATACAGGATATCAACAAAGCATTGGAAAAGTTGGCCCGAGAGAACGAGCCTGTTACAGATGACTGGAAGGAAAAGGTTCCCAGTTGGATAGACCCACAGAATGTTGTTGCTTTTGACCCAGAAGCACTCTACACGCGCCGCCTCCCGCCGCTGCGTCCCGGGATGAACCACGAGATTCATCTAACTGTCCCTGACTCGGAAGCTCCCTGGGGACCACTGTACAGCCTTTCCCACGATGAGTTGATAGTACTGCGCCAAACGTTACTGAACCTACTGAACAAGAAGTTCATTCGAATGAGTAGTTCCACTGCTGCTGCCCCCATCCTGTTCGTCAAGAAACCTGGCGGTGGACTTAGATTCTGCGTGGACTACCGTCTGTTGAACAAGCTGATGAAGAAGGATAGATACCCGTTACCCAACTTCAAGGAAACACTACGCCAAATCAGCCGTTCAAAGTGGTTCACTAAGCTTGACGTCGTTGCAGCGTTCCATAATATCCGTATCGAGCCAGGCCACGAATGGAAGACCGCTTTCCGTACGCGCCTGGGCTCCTTTGAATGGAACGTGATGCCGTTTGGTTTGTCCAATGCTCCTGCCCAATTCCAACGCTTCCTGAATTTCGTATTGCAAGAGTACCTCGACCTGTTTTGTTCTGCTTACGTTGATGACATCCTAGTGTACACCGATGGCTCCCTCGACGAGCACAAGGAACAAGTTAACCACGTCCTAGCCAAGCTCGTGAAGGCCGGACTGACGGTTGACATCGACAAGTGCGAGTTCGGTGTACAAGAAGTCAAGTACCTGGGCTACATCATCAAGCCTGGAAAAGCAACAATGGATCCTGCCAAGGTGCAAGCAGTGAAAGACTGGCCCGTTGTGACGGGTTTCACTAATTATGAGAAAATCTCATAGTTATGACCAAATGCTGTTTATTATCTTTAACATAGGGAAGAAAAGAAAGAAAAGGAAGAAGAAAATCTAAACTAAAGATGGGGGAACTGGCCATGCTTTATAGGCGTTCAAGAATCCAGTTGTGTGGGCCCCATCGGGGCAATCGGCCCTATGACCCCTGTCCAAGAAAAGTGGGGCATCATCCCTGTACACAAAAGTGTGTCCCGACCCACTTGACACAAAAAGTGGGTCGCACCCTGGTCGACTAAAAGTGGGTCCACAAACCCTAACCCGAAAGTGGACCCAACTTCAAATCACACAAAAAGTGGGTCAACATGGATCAGCCCAAAGATGATCCAACATCGGGTCCACGACCCGTAACACCCGTACCCAGTTCCAAGAAAGAGCTCCGTGGCTTCCTAGGATTTGCCAATTTTTACCGCCCGTTCATCAAGAACTTTGCCGAAGTAGCCGTCCCTCTCACTTCACTGACTGGTCACCTAGTTCCCTTCGTCTGGTCTCCAGAATGCCAAGCTGCCTTCTCGTCACTCAAAGATCTCTTCTGTGCTTCGCCCGTCTTGCGCCTCTTCGACCACTCTCTGCCAACAACTGTCGAAGCTGACTCTTCAGGCTACAGCACTGGAGCTGTCCTGTAAGGCTTTACGGTCTAAAGGAGAACGCTTTTAGAACAGCAGAAATAAATTAAGAAACAGATAAAGAGAAAAGACTAATGTACAAGAAAACGGGCGGAAACAACACTATCTATATACGCGCGGTAGAGGTATGACGCGTACCCTTGACAACGGCGGTGTGCAAACGGGTTTGGCAGGCGGTGAGTAACGGCGGTGTGCAAGGCGGTGTGGACGGCGGTGTAAACGGCGGTGAGGGCGGAGCCTGAGCCTACCTCGATCCATAGATCGTTACAATCGCCTCCTCCTCCCTCTCCTCCGGGGGACTACTGGCAACTTCCAGGGGCACTCGTGGGTCTGCTCGTATTTCTCAAGGGCTGCTGTGTCTCGGACGTGTGACAAGGGTTCCCACGTTGGCTCTGCCCATCCAGTCCACTGGACGAGTACTTGGTGACGGTTGTTGGCGGTCTTGTGTTGCAGGATCTCATCCACCAAGTGTTCACCGGCGACTAGGTCTTCAGAGGCTTCTTCGGGTGCGATCGCCGGTGGTTCATGGTGTAACAGGACTTGGGAGGGCAGAGGGTCATCACGGGCACGGCGGACAAGGCTGACATGGAAGACAGGGTGAATACCGGTGGGCGTGTCGAGTTTTACGGCGTGTGTGCCAACGATTTGGATAACTCGGTACGGCAAGGCAAGCCAGTCGAGTGTCTTCGAGGGGCGGATGGTGCGCACGTTGCGCAGACGCAGGTAGACTCGGTCGCCGACTTTGAAAGCTTCCGCTGCCTGGCGTCCCCGGTTGGCATGTCGTTCCTGTGTTTCGAGGGCGAATGCCATGGAGGCCTGGGCGAACGCGGTTGCGTCGCGGTGCTTGGCGAGCCAGTTGTGGCCGGCAGTGGCGGGGGAAACGGTGGAGCCTGGTTCGTGGTCGGTAGTCATGTCAAGGGGGTCAATGTGTAAGGGGCCAAGTCGTAAAAGGACGTAGAAGGGCAGAAACAGATATATTGCGATGGAGAGAAGAAGAAAGAACTAACTAAAACTAGGAGAGAGCAGCAGCTCTTTATACTGCCTGGGTAGAACAACTGAGGCCTACCTGATTGACCCAAACGTGGTGAGTCATCGGGCGTTCGGATCAAGGCCGGTTGGGCCACTTGTATTCGGACCGTCAGTAGTCGGGCCTTTGCGGACTCGGACCACCGACACTCGAACCACCGTTGCTCAAGCCACACCGGCTTCAACTCGGGCAATCAGGCAAAGCCTTGACCCGGGTCTCCCAGACCCTAACAGCCTCTGCTCCGGAACATTTGGCTCGGGTCAGTCGGTTGATGCAGATCGCTGGCTGCTATAGACTGAGCCACGAAGAGCGCATAATGAATCTGAGGCGCACCTGTTAAGGTGTGATTACGCTAAGCTGGATCTTCACAGAAAGGGACACAGAGGGACAAAGATCTCGAATTGAAGAACAAAACTAAACTCTCTAAATGGTGTAGAAACAATGCGACTATTTATCCTGTTGGAAAGGGAGGCAACCGACGATCGGCGGCGACGACAACTAGTTCCTCTAGGAAGTGCCGTTAGTCTTGGTTCTGGTCTGGCATTAGTTTTGCCGTACCAGCGCCGGACTAGTCCTTCGAGGATACGCCGTTAGTGTTGGTGTCGGGCTTCCGTCGGTCCTTAAGGGTGCAACCCCAACATCAGCCTCTCTTCCTCCTTTTGCGCGTCGTTTTGGTTCCTTTTTGGCTGAGCCATAGTTTGTAGGCGTCGGTATCGACCAGAAGGTCGACTGGTTCCCAGCCAGGTCTGACGTAGCCTTTCCATTTGACTTTGACTTGCTTGACACCGTTAGAAGTGCGTTCGCCTAGGATCTTTTCGACCTCCCAGTATTCTTCACCATTGATGACTTCCATAGGTGCTGGTCGATCGTCGTGAGTCTTTTGGGAAGGGAAAGCGTCGTTGGCAGCTGAGCGAAGGCGATCGGCATGGTAGACGTCGTGAGCAGTTGTACCCGGTACTTCAAGACGATAAGTGTGAGGGGTAACTTGTTCCAACACTTTGCAGTATTGGTATTTTGCTCTAAGTTTCCTGCCGAGGCCTGAGCCTTGTTGTTCAGGGCGTAGGGTGAGCCAAACGTATGAGCCTGTAGGAAAATCTGGTGCAGGACGTCGGTGTTCATTCTCGCGTTGCTCCATCTCCGCTCGTGACAGAGAAAGGTTGGCGTGGGCCCATTTCTGGGCGTCTCTCAGGCGTTGGATGACCCTCTCAGCCTGTCCGAGTGGACCGTTATTGTCGGGTTCGACAGGCAATGGTGGTGCGGCGAAGACTCGTGGGTGGTAGCCGTGAGACAAGAAGAAAGGTGAAACATTAGTGGCAGAAGATGGGGTGGCATTGATGCTGAACTCGACCATGGGCAGTAGATTGAGCCAGGCGGGGCCTTCAGCGCTGAGTTTGGCAAGTTTGACTTTGATCTCAGCGTTCATCCTCTCTGCAGCTCCATTGGTAGCCGGATGGTAAGCTGTTGTGGTTAGCCTTTCGATCTCTAGGCGTTTGCAGAGGTGTCGCCAAGCTGCGTTGACAAATTCGCGGTCAGACAAAATAGATTTTGGCATGCCGTGGTGTCGGTAAAAGTGGTGGAAGAACATATCTGCAACAGATTCCATGTCGAGGGCGTCGGCGGGAATAAGGATGACGCCCTTGGATAGACGGTCTATAACAGTTAGGACGTGGGTGTAGGTGATGCCGCCTTTCTGTGCTGGTTCCAAAGGTCCGATAAAGTCGATGGCAATCTCGGCCCAAGGCTGGTCGGGAATTGGCAAGGCTTTGAGGGTGGTGTCCTTGTTGTCGCGACGAATGTTAGAACTACCACAAATTTGACAGTTGCGGCAGAAACGGCGGATATCTTCGACGTAGCGGGGCCAGAAAAACTCTCTAGACAGCTCGACTTGCATGACGTTCTTTCCGGGGTGCAGCATCATGGGCGAGTCATGAATGTTCTGTAGGATGGCGGTTCTCAATGGCTCGTTAGTAGGTACCCATAGTTTATTCCGAAATCGAATAGCGGATTTGGCGTCCAAAGAGCAGTCGGAAATGTTGACTCTCAACTTGTGTCTGATTGTTTCGGGCCACTGTGACAGTCCATCTGTCAACGCTTTATGGATAATGGCGTATTCATCATCGGCAGCACAGGCATCAGACCAGAGTTCCCGTAAGGCAGGCGGAAGTTCGGGGGTAGAAGGGGCTTCTGGCGTGTTGGTGGTTTGTGTCGAGAAAACTTTCAGGCCGTTACCGTCGTGGTGCAAGATAGTGGCTAGTCGGTCGTTGTAGCGCGCGTCATTCGTGTTGTCTGGGGTGTCGCGGCGAGAGAGAGCATCTGGGAGAGGGGAGAGTTTACCAGGACGGTGGACGATGGTGCAGTTGTATTCGCTCAAGGTCAGGTACCATCTAGCTTGGCGTTCGGACAAGTGCTGCAACTTGGTAAAATGCAGCAAGTTTTTATGATCTGAGACGATGGTAAACGTCTCCTTCAGGCCCTTGAGTTCGCCACGCCATTCCTTCAGGGCACAGACAACAGCCAACAGCTCTTTGTCGTGGATCGGGTAGTTGCATTCGGCGGCAGTCATTTTGCGGCTGAAATAAGCACAAGGCCTAGTTGATCTATCGGGCTGCGTCTGTAGAAGCGCTGCACCGAGACAGTAGCCAGACGCGTCTGTCTCAACAACAGTTGGCAGATCTGGATTGTGCGTGCAGAGGACAGGGGTCGAGGTGAATGCTTCTTTTAGAGCCTGGAAGGACTCTTCTTCCTTTTCGCCCCACTGGAAGGCCTGGTCTTTCTTTGTCAACTGTAGCAAGGGAGTCGCTAGAGTAGTGAAATTTCTGACAAAGGTGCGGTAGAAATTGCATAGACCGAGGAAGGCTCGAACGTCCCTGACCTTCTTGGGCGTTGGCCAGTCCGACACTGCAGAGACTTTGGTTGGGTCGGTTGAAATCTTGCCGGGCTCAAGGATGTATCCCAGGTACTTCACTTTCGATACCGCGAACTCACATTTATCAATGTCGATTGTCAGTTGGCCCTCCAGAACCTTTGCTAAAGCCAAGTTGACCTTCTCGTAGTGGTCCTCTAACGTGCCGTCGGTATAAATCAAGATGTCATCGACGTAGGCAGAGCACCACACATCCAAGTATGGGCGTAGCAGACTGTTCACAAAACTTTGGAACTCTGCAGGCGCGTTGGCCAGACCAAAAGGCATGACGTTCCACTCAAAAAGGCCTTGTCGCGTTCGAAAAGCGGTCTTCCACTCATCTCCCTCGGCGATTCTGATGTTATGAAACGCGGAAACAACGTCGAGTTTCGTAAACCACTTAGCTTTGGAAGCATTAGCTAGGGTCTCGCTGATGTTTGGGAGTGGGTACCGATTCTTTTTCATAGTCGCGTTTAGTGCACGATAATCTACACAGAAGCGGAGGCCGCCACCAGGCTTTTTCACGAATAGGATGGGAGCAGCAGCAGTGGACTGGCTGTGGCGAATGTAGCCTTTTTCCAGCAATGAAAGAAGCGTCTGGCGAAGAACCACGAGTTCTTCTCTGGTCATGCTATAAAGGGGGCCCCATGGAGCTTCTTCGTCGGGCACGGTCAACTCGATCCTATGATCCTGGCCAGGCCGGCGGGGAGGCATCTTTTTAGCAAATTGTGCGTCTGGATCAAACACCTTGACCTTGTCGTGCTCGATCCAAGCTGGGATCTTCTTTTTCCACTCTCTGGGGTTGGCTGGTACTCTATCTTTCTCCAAACGGGCCAAGGCTTTATTGATATCTTCGATTGAAGCTGCAAAAACCCGCAGCTTATCTCTCTTGGCGGCGCGGAAGAAGGTGCTCGCTCTGTTTATTCGTACCATGGTAGAGCGGAAGGTATGGTTTGTCGTCGCCTTTCCTCGAGCGACAATGCCGGATTTAAATCTAACTGTGTCGGCTTCACAGTCTATCCTTGCCCCTTGTTTCTTGAGCCATGGGTATCCGATCAGGATGTCTTCGGCTAATTTTGGTACTACCCACGCCACATGTTTTTCTATGTGGCCCGATATGTCAATTTTAAACACGGCTAGTCGGTCAACCGTGACGGTACTCTTTGAATTAAATGGTACCAGCGTTCTGGGACGCGAACTGAAAAGCGTATCAAGTTTCCATTTCTTTACAAGGTCACTGCTGATCATAGAGGGGGAAGCGCTACCGGTGTCAATCAATGCAATCACGGGACAAGTGTTGTTGATCACTGCATCTAATTGAATTGATGTGTTGGTAATAGATCTATTCAACTCTTCCCATTCCTTCACAGCAGCCTTGTCGTCTTTGAAAACCTGCTTGGGCCTCTGACCACGACTTGGGGCAGAGGCGATCAGTTTCCCGAGTCCTCCTCGGCGGTCTCGTAATATTCTTCGCCCTCTTCTTCGAGTACAGGAGGAGGGAGGTTCGTGGCTGCGCGAACACTCTGTTGTACCGGGGGGCGGGCACGCTCGAATGGGCAGTTAGGGGACATGTGGCCACCAGCGCCACAACGGAGGCACAGTCCTCTGGCTCTTCGTGACTGGAGTTCTTCCTTGGAGACCCACTTGGCACGACGGGGGGCACTGTTATGGGTGGGCGCCCAGTCCATGGCATCAGGGGAGTGTTGTGCCGGGACATTGCGGAACTGGGACGTCCGGGCAGGGTTCCTCGGAGGGTGGGCATGCCGACACTCGTCGAGTTTTTGCCAGGCATTAAGCACCTGTTGTGCGTATTGTTCGTAGGTTGGGGGGTCTGGGAAACCAGCCAGGGCAGACATCACTTGCCCGGGGAGGGTGCGCCTCAGATTCATTATGCGCTCTTCGTGGCTCAGTCTATAGCAGCCAGCGATCTGCATCAACCGACTGACCCGAGCCAAATGTTCCGGAGCAGAGGCACCTCGGCATTTGAGGGTGTGCAGCTCCAAGAGTGCACGACGGGAAGCTGAGGTGTCCTCGAAGCAGCTGTCCAAGAATTCCAGGAACTTATCCACGTTCTCCAACGATGGATCGCGGCTCATGCGGGCAATGTAGGTCTGTGCCTGGAGCAAGGCATTGTCGGCTAACAGACCGTAACAGTGCAGAATGAACCCTCCTGCGCCGTTGAAGTGACTGTGGTCGTAGCGGTACTTCATCTCCACGTATGACCGGTACGTTGGGTAGAGATCAGGCCGCGTATGGTCATAACGGACCGGGCGGAGGTCGGAGGAGGTGTTTCGCACAACCACTGGGGTCGCGGGGGCGGAGTTGGGGAGTCCCTGCATTTCGTTATTGTGAGCCATTGTTGCTTCGTGGAAAACCTCTGGCTCACCGGGGACTTCTGGTAGTATGCTGTCTTCTCGGAAGCTGTGGTGGAAGGAAGAATCGTCGTCAGAGGGTGCAAAATAGTTTGGGGCCATAGGGTTTGGCCGCTGTGGATATTCAAATGGCAAAGTAAAAGAAAAGTAAAAATATATCTCGATCCCTCGTCGGGTCGGCGGTAAAGTAAAAAAAAAAGGAAAGATAAGAGTGACTTAAGGAAAAATAAAAAAAAAAAAAAAAAAGGAAAAGGGAAAGGGGGGTTTGAGAATTCGAGATGATGTTAAGGTGTGATTACGCTAAGCTGGATCTTCACAGAAAGGGACACAGAGGGACAAAGATCTCGAATTGAAGAACAAAACTAAACTCTCTAAATGGTGTAGAAACAATGCGACTATTTATCCTGTTGGAAAGGGAGGCAACCGACGATCGGCGGCGACGACAACTAGTTCCTCTAGGAAGTGCCGTTAGTCTTGGTTCTGGTCTGGCATTAGTTTTGCCGTACCAGCGCCGGACTAGTCCTTCGAGGATACGCCGTTAGTGTTGGTGTCGGGCTTCCGTCGGTCCTTAAGGGTGCAACCCCAACAGCACCCTCCCCGGGCAAGTGATGTCTGCCCTGGCTGGTTTCCCAGACCCCCCAACCTACGAACAATACGCACAACAGGTGCTTAATGCCTGGCAAAAACTCGACGAGTGTCGGCATGCCCACCCTCCGAGGAACCCTGCCCGGCCGTCCCAGTTCCGCAATGTCCCGGCACAACACTCCCCTGATGCCATGGACTGGGCGCCCACCCATAACAGTGCCCCCCGTCGTGCCAAGTGGGTCTCCAAGGAAGAACTCCAGTCACGAAGAGTGTCATGAATAGCCATCCTGACACTGCTCATGCTAAGGGTTATGCATGAGACCTACCCCACTCTTCTTTTCCACAACGCCGAAGGTCGGCGACCTATGAAGATGCGCTTATGGCACAGGTTGGTCTGTGTAGATCGTGAGTTGATCAACGGATATGAGGTTGTCGTGGGATGTGCTGAGCACGGGTGCTCTGATAGACGTTGTTCTGCTGCTGCGGAGTTTTCTTGTTGCAATTGCCATTGCGTGCTTAGGTGGGGGTTGTTATCTGGTTCGATTGTTACGAACCTGTTACGTCTTGTTTACACGAGACTTATCTTTTGTTCATAGTTAGATGTTGATTGTTTCTAGCTTGGGAAGACAGAGTTTTGTCAGGAGCGCCGACAACATAAATATCGTCGTCTCCTGCCCTGAGTTGATCAGGTTTACTCTTGTTCTCCAAGCTTAACAATCACATGCACTTGCTTACCTTCTTCTTCTTCTTTATACCATTCTGTTCTTGCTTTCTTTGCAGTTCAACCTTTCTTCTTCTTTGAAGTGTGTGATTGTTCCTCCTCCTTCCTCTTTGTGCCGCTCTATTCTCAGAATAGCCATCTAAGTTGTGTGTTGCCTCTTCATCTCAACCGACCATACGTCTTAGCACTCTGTCTAACTGACGTCTTCCTCCACAGGCCCGACTGTCCACCTCAGGAACCTATCATTGTCCCGAGTCGTTGGCTGTACCCGGAACCCTAATCCTTTCTTCGGGCCCTATCCGTAATATTTTGTTAAGCTTCATTTGAAGACCCGACGCTATTACAACTTTGGCTCTCTTTGGCACTTTTTTCTCTCCTCATTTATTTTTCCCTCTCTATTACGTTTCAACTCGCAATGGCCCTCACTCGCGAAATGATCGAGCATCTCAATACGTTCCTCCTGTCGATTCCTGACCGAACTCCTGAGAACTGGCATCTCGGTGCCCTTCCTAGGGAGTTCAGTGCTGAGATCAAAATGGCTATTGTGGCGGCTTACATGTCTGGTCTGCGCACCGACGATGGTGCCCCGCCCATCCCCGTTGGCTCTGTTCCTGATGCGGCTCAGGTTTACTGGGCTGCGTTCCAGGCTGGCGCTGAAGCCCGCTTCAACTCCCTTGAGTCTCTTCCCCGAGTCAAACGGGAAGAGGATGCCGATCCGTTGAAAGAGGCCGACAAGCATCTTGATGTCGTGCCCTATGATGGCAATCAGCAAGGCTTCCAGGCGTTCCAGAGGCAACTTGCGGTCAAATTTGCTGCTGCACCCAAGCACCACCGCACGGAGCAGCGCAAGCTGATGACTGCCTTCTCCTACCTTAGAGATGGCGCTCTGGATTGGGCCATGCCTCGGATGGACCCGGCCACTGGACACATGAACTTTGAAACGTACGACGATTTTATGAAATCGTTAGCTGAGGCTTTCGATGACCCTGACTGGCGCATGACTGCGACCCAGCAGATCTTCGACTTAAAGCAGACAGGTACTTGTACTGCCTATCACTCTGCTTTTACAACGCTGTTGAAGAAACTCGGTTGGGCCGACGCTGATTTCACCATTGCACTATTTCAGCGAGGCCTCAAGCCCCACATACAGGACGCTCTGGCTTGGAACACCTATCCTGCCCCTAAGGGAACGCTTGATCAGTTCGCTAATTTCTGCAACACGCTGGACAATACGATCAACAACCGAACCCGGGGAAACAACGGGAAAATCCAACCGCCTCCTGGTGTGGTCCCCTTTCAGCAAGATTCTCGTTCGAGAAATGCTGGCGCCCAAAAAGCTGTCCCCAACACCAAGCCAGCTAAGGGTACCTCTGCAGGTCCCGATGCCAACGGTCTACCCTTCCGTAAGACTGCTGACGGCAAAATGGCAAAGGGTGTTTGTTGGAAGTGTGGCGCAAAGGACCACATGCTAAAGGCTTGCCCCAAAAACAACCTTGCTCTTCGCGCAGCTACTGTCCCTTCTCCCTCCACTTCTACCCGGGCTCCCTCGACGGCCCCTGCGCCTGATGCGTCAAAAAACTAGAAGGGCTACCGACCCATTCCCCTCTGGTCCTGGCTAGCCCTGACGCTGCTGATGAGGGTCTCTTGAGAATCAGCACTTGTTCTCTTGATAATGCTATCGATTATGGTAACTCTCCCCCTCTGGTTATTCCTGTGACAGTGAATAATTCCATTGAGGCCTACGCTATGGTGGATTCGGGATCAACAACTTGTTTTGTGGATTCTGAATTTATAGCAAGGCATCAGATTCCTACTGTTCTCAAGGCCAGAGCCGAGTCGCTCCATGTTGTTGATGGTAGTGAAACTGCTGCGGGTAAAGTGACCCACCAAGTTCCTTTGTCCCTCTCTTTTCCTAATTATTCAGAAACTTTGGTTTTTCAAATCACGAAGCTTGGGGGCTACCACATCATCCTGGGGAAATGCTGGCTCGACGCCCATAACCCGGAAATTTCTTGGCCTTCCAATACGCTCAAGATATCGGTTACTTCTACCGCCGATGGCAATGCTGTGGCAGCTTCTGATTCTTCTTCTTCTTCTTCTTCTGTTTCGACTGCTTCTACTGATTCTGGCGCTTCGTTTGATTTTTCTTATACAAAAAACGACAAAAATATTGCTTCTACCGCTGGCAGTCAGATTGAGGGATCTGCTCCTGCTTCAGCCACTTCACCCCTTCCTTCTTTTATTGCACAATCGTCAGCTGTGTCTTGTTCCTGTGTGACGGTGTCGTCTCAGGCTTTGCATCGCTTTGCCAAAGCTGAGAAACTACAGATTTATCGTGTCACCGCTCAGGAAGTCCTGGATTATCTCAATCAGGAGGACCTAACTCCGGAACAAGAGCATGCACGGCTCCTTGAACGCATCCCGAAGAAATACCATGACCTACTTCCTCTGTTCTCTCGAGAAGGTGCTGATCAACTACCACCTCACCGGGACATTGATCATGCGATTAACTTCGTTCCCGATGCGAAATACCCCAAGGCCCCGCTGTACGATATGACTCCACTCGAGTTGCAGGCTGTCAAAAAATATCTAGATGGCATGCTTGCTAAAGGCTTTATTTCCTCTTCCTCTTCGCCGCTGGCTTCCCCGATTCTTTTTGCTAGGAAGCCAGGCAGTTTACGATTCTGTGTTGATTTCCGAGCCGTCAATGATATCACCATCAAAGACGTAACTCCTCTGCCTCGGATCAATGAATCACTGCGCACGGCGGCTACGGGAAACATTTTTACAAAGCTGGATCTGAGAGCTGCGTACCACTTGATTCGCATCAAGAAAGGTGATGAATACAAGACAGCTTTCAGAACTCGATATGGCATTTTTGAGTACAATGTGATGCCGTTTGGGCTCACCAATGCTCCTGCCACGTGTCAGAAATATGTCAGCGAGGTCTTGTCGGAGTATTTGGACATATTCTGTGTCTGTTACTTGGATGATATCCTGGTGTTCTCTCTGAACCAAGAGGAACATGATGTTCATGTGCGCAAAGTCCTGCTAAAATTAGCGCAGGCCAGTCTGTTTGTCAAGGGTGAAAAATGCGAATTCGACAAGACTGAAACTACCTTTGTTGGCTTTGTTATTTCAGCCGATGCTCTGAAGATGGACCCCGCTAAAGTTGCGGCTGTCCGTGAGTGGGAGGCTCCCCGAACTGTTAAGGGAGTCCAGTCCTTTTTGGGTTTTGCCAATTTCTATAGGAGGTTCATCCGTGACTTCTCTAGAATCTGCACACCTCTCTTCGAGTTGACTAAAAAGACGCAATCTTTTGTCTGGTCCTCTGAATGTGAGGCAGCATTTCACACCCTGAAGGACCTTTTCTGCTCTGAACCTATCCTCAAGCACTTTGATTACCTGTTGGACACTGTTATTGAAACAGACGCGTCTGACCGTGTAATATCTGCCGTCATGTCTCAATACCACCCGACTGACAAGGGGCTTCTACTACACCCCGTGGCCTATTTCTCTCAAAAAATGAATCCTGCCCAGTGTAACTACGGCGTAGGTGACAAGGAGTTGTTAGCCATTGTGGAGTCTCTAAAGTCGTGGCGATTCATGGTTGAAAGTCTGGAAAAACCTGTTCTGGTATTGACGGACCATCGGAATTTAGCCGTTCTTAAGCAAATTCCGGCCATGAACAGACGGCAAGCGAGGTGGGCTATGGAACTGAGCGAGTACCGTTATGTCATCACTTATAGGCCTGGCTCCTTGAATTCTAGAGCTGATGCCCTGACCAGACGCTACGAAGACCTCGTTTCTTCTTCTTCTGAGGAGGATAAAGAGCTGTGTGCTCCTATTATTCCCCCTGAAAATTTTATTGGTACCATGTCTTTGGTAGACGAGGTAAAAATCGCGCTATCCACGGACAAGTGGGCTCTTGATGTTATTTCTGCTCTTCGAGGCCAGTCGACCAAACCTCCAGATGTGGACCTCAGTGTCTGCAGGCTTGACAATGACGGTCTTTTGTTTGTCAACGACCTTCTATATTTGCCGAACGAGGATCTACGAGTTCGTGCATTGAAGAATTGTCATGATATTATGCCTAGCGGACACCCTGGACAAAAGAACACTTTTGAACTTCTTGTTCGGGAATACTGGTGGCCCGGGATGCGTCGTGATGTCATCCGGTACATCCGAAATTGTGAGGTCTGCCAACGGATCAAGTCCGCGCGACATAGTCCCTACGGTCTACTGAAACCTCTGACCATTCCGCAAGCTCGGTGGACATCTGTGTCCCTTGATTTTATCACCGGCTTGCCGGTCTCCAATTCTTTTGACATGATTCTCGTTGTCATCGATAGGCTTAGCAAAATGGCTCACTTTATACCTTGCGATTCCTCGCTGGATGCTGCAGGTTTTGCTAAGCTCTATTTGTCAGCAGTGTATAGGCTCCACGGTCTGCCATTGGACATTGTGTCCGACAGGGGTAGTCTGTTTACGTCGGCTTTTTCCAAGGCTTTAGCCAAACTGTTGGGCATAAAGCAAAATCTGAGTACTGCGTTCCACCCTCAGACCGATGGTCAGACTGAGCGTGTGAACTCTATTTTGGAGCAATACCTGCGGGGTTACACCAACTATAGACAGGACAATTGGGCTGATCTTTTGCCCTTGGCGGAGTTCTCTTACAATGACTCCGAGTCCAGTTCTACTATGCTGACGCCCTTCTTTGCGAACCACGGGTTTCACCCCAGAAGTGGGCGTGAGTCGCTCCCAGTCTCTGTGGAAAAAGGCCCGTTGCGGAACTTTGTTAAAGAGCTTGACAACATTTGTCAGTTTTTAAAGACTGAAATTGTTACGGGTCGTGGACCCGATGTTGGATCATCTTTGGGCTGATCCATGTTGACCCACTTTTTGTGTGATTTGAAGTTGGGTCCACTTTCGGGTTAGGGTTTGTGGACCCACTTTTAGTCGACCAGGGTGCGACCCACTTTTTGTGTCACAAGGGTCGGGACCCACTTTTATGTGCACGGATGTTGCTCCACTTTTATTGTACAGGGGTCATAGGGCTGGTTGCCCTGGTGGGGCGCACACAACTGGATTGTCGAACGCCTATAAAGCAGAGCCAGTTCCCCCATCTTTAGTTTAGATTTTCTTCTTCCTTTTCTTTCTTTTCTTCCCTATGTTAAAGATAATAAACAGCATTTGGTCATAACTATGAGATTCTCTCATACTTAGTGAAACCCGTCACATATTATCTTTAACATCTTCTTGAGTTTTCTCACGATCCCCTGGAGTTACGGGATCCGTTCAAGAAGTTTTATATACAGTTTTCATCCCTCTATTTGGATATGTTCCTATCCCTGTTCTACCTGTTTGTTTTTATCCTATTTGGGCAAGTGCAATCTTATGCCATGTTGAGCCCTAGGACCCCCAGTTTTCCGCCTTTCCTCCCCGCCACGTTGCCACCCCAGGTCGCCACCATGCCCCAGCAGACCGAAGTCAACCCGCAGCCTGATGTTACCACGTTCCAGTTGTTACAGTCAGTGCATCAGCTGTTATCGAGCCAACAATGTTCCCCCTCTCCCACACACAATATCTCATGGCCCCAGTGGGATGGTCAGCCCTCTTCGTTCAAGCGTTTCTTCAATCAACTGAAGCTTAGAGCCCGGATCAGCCATCGCCACCGCCTCACTCCCAGCGAAATATGTTTCGAAATCTTTATGAGTATTCCCCAAAGCCAGCAGCCACGTTTGGATCTTTGGCTCGATCAAGGGGAAGCTCACGACTGGGACTGGGAGAAGCTTTTAGAACACATCAACGACCAGTTCACCGACAAGCAAGCTGTGATGAAGGCAGGTCAGAAGTTGATGACCATGAGAATGGGAGAAGCGCAGACTTTCAACGCGTTTCTGCAAGACTACGAATATTCGCTGAGCGCCTGTGGAGGTTGGCATTGGCCCGACAGATGCAAGATCCTATTCATAGATGCGGCCCTCAACGACACATTACAGTACCACCTCACTCCGAAGAAGTTACCCGACGACGATTACAACAAGTGGGTGACGAAAGTACGGACTATAGCTGGAAGAGTTGAGTGCTTGCCGCAATACGAAGCAAGATATAGAGAAGGATCTAGCAGCACGTGGTATGTGCAACAGCCAGTCGACCAAGAGGAGTTCCCGATCCCTGAAGCCGCGGAAGAATCGACAGACGAAGAAGACACCGAAGACGGACCCGAAGTACAGGTCCGGAAAGTACAGTTTCAGCAGAAGTCAGAAGTAGCAGCGTTGATCTCCCAGTTGGAGACCGCTGCCAAGATTATAGAAAAGAAGAGCCAGCAGAAGTTTGCTGAACCCCCGAAGCCACGAGCGCCATGGAGAGCGCAATCTGATATCGAAAAGGCACGACTACGACAAGCCTGTTTCCGTTGTTTAGAGCAGGGCCATCGTTCGTTTAGGTGCCCGAAGTTTCGCCCAGCAGAATCGCCCGCAGAAGTACATGCAACGACAACCCCGGAGAACCACAGTATCGACAAGAAGGTTACCAGGAGAGAATCCCCCACGAAGGACCGGCATGAACCTATTTCGCCACGAAAGACAAAGATTACGGATGCCCCCAAACAAGCGATTTCCCAGATGCATTCGTCCCCGTTCCTGATCGAAGCTTTTATCGACAACTCCTTCTACTGTGACGCCTTGTTCGATAGCGGATGCCTAGTAACGTCAGCCTTCAACGAATCGTTGGTGAAAAAGAAAGGCTTGCAACGGATGCCGATAACGAAGCGTGAGCTACGGTTAGCCGAGAATGACGAAAAGAAGAGATGGATTTCGGAAATTGCCTTTTGTGAGCTCGACATCGACGGACGCAAAGAAACAGTCTATGGTTACGTTATCCCCAATCTAGCTTACGACATGATTTTGGGAAAGCCATGGATGGAGCGCAACGATGTCGTTTATTTGGCCAAGGAACGAGTTATTCGTCTAGGTTCCGGAGCTGACGCCCTTATGGTTCGAGAGAAAGGTTGGCTCGACGCGCATGTTCCAGGCGCAAAGGCAAACATGGTTATGGCCTCTGTTTTCGCCGCTGAGATTCGCCATAGCAAGAAAAAGAAGGAAGAGATCCAGGTTTTCGCCGCCACGATCCACGACATCAACAAGGCTCTTGAAGTTAAGCGTCGCATGACCCTAGGAGAGATTACCGAGCAGCTTCCCGAAGAACTGAAGCACCTCGGCCACGTGTTTTTAGACGATGAGAAACGAGATTTGCCGCCCAACCGCCCCGGTATCGACCACGCTATCAAGTTAACCAAGGACAACAACGGCAAAGAGAAAGAAGTCCCGTGGGGCCCGCTGTACGGTATGTCTCGAGATGAACTCTTGGTCCTGCGTAAAACACTTTCGGATCACTTGGACAAGAATTGGATCCGAGCCAGCAGTTCGCCCGGTGGTGCGCCAGTCCTGTTTGTACGAAAGCCCGGGGGTGGCCTACGATTCTGTGTCGACTACCGTGGTATCAACGCCATCACGGAGAAAGACCGCTACCCCCTGCCCCTCATTAGCGAGACGCTGCGTTCGTTAGCCAAGGCCCGTTACTTCACCAAGGTTGACGTCCGCGCTGCGTTTCACAAGATTCGTGTCAAAGAGGGCGATGAATGGAAGACGGCTTTCCGGACAAGATTTGGACTATACGAGTGGCTTGTTACGCCTTTTGGACTTACTGGAGCACCAGCGACCTTCCAAAGATACATCAACAGCACTCTGCGTGAACATTTGGACGATTTCTGTTCCGCCTACCTCGACGATGTGTTGATTTATACCGATGGTAGTCGCAAGGAGCACATGGAAAAGGTCGAGCTCGTGCTGAAGAAGTTGGGAGATGCGGGTCTGTGTTTGGACCTTAACAAGTGCGAGTTCGCAGTTACGGAAACGAAGTATTTGGGTTTCATCATTCAGGCCGGCCAAGGAGTCAAGGTTGACCCAGCGAAGGTTGCCGCTATACGAGAATGGGTTCCGCCGACCAACGTCAAAGGGGTCCGCAGTTTTATCGGATTCGCCAATTTTTATCGTCAGTTCATCGACTCGTTTAGCGAAGTGGCGGCCCCTTTGGTCAGTTTAACGAAGAAGGGTGTCCCGTGGAAATGGGGCCAAGCCGAAGAGAGCGCGTTCGAGACGCTCAAGAATTTGTTCATCACGGCACCAGTTTTAGCAATGTGGGACGAAGACCGAACGACGGTGGTGGAGTGCGACTGCTCTGGTTGGGCACTTGGAGGCACTCTATCCCAGGTTGATGATGACGGCAAGTTGCGTCCGGTTGCGTTTTTCTCCAAGAAGTTGAGTCCTGCCGAAGTTAACTACGAGATTCATGACAAGGAGCTTTTGGCAGTGGTTAAGTGCCTTGAGGAATGGCGAGGCGAACTTAAGAGTTTGGGAGCGCCTTTCAAGATTTTGTCCGACCACAAGAACCTACAGTATTTCATGACGACTCGCAAACTTTCGGAGCGCCAGGTTCGGTGGTCGCAGATGCTTTCGGAGTTCGATTTTAAGCTGGAGTTTCGGTCAGGCAGCAAGAGTGGAAAGCCCGACGCCCTCAGTCGACGACAGCAAGATGTTCCGCAAGGCGAAGATGACGACCGCCTGAAGTCTCGGATCATGAAGCTCATCAAGGACCAATGGATTCCCCACACAGCAACGGTGCCTGTGGCAGCTGGTGACATCGCAGAAAGCCCCGACAATGTCCCGGACGGATCACGACTGTTTGTGCAACCGCACCTCCAAGAGCTTTGGGACCAAGCGAAGGACCACGACTCGGATATGCAGGAAATGTACCAAGCTTTGGCAGCAGGCGAACGAAGTTTTCCCCCGTCGCTGACCAAGAAGATAACGATATCCATAGCCGAGTGCGAATTCGACCAACGTGGAGCACTGTTATATCGCCACAAGTTGTTTGTTCCAGAATGGGAACCCCTACGGACGGCACTGATTCAGAAGACGCACGACTCACACATCACAGGCCACCCCGGACGCGACGGCACGCTTGCCATTCTGTCCCGCGAGTTTTTCTGGCCAGGTATATCGCGAGATGTGAGACGTTTTTGTGCGAACTGCAATGTTTGTGGGCGGTCGAAAGTGTGGCGCGAGCGTAAGAAGGGATTACTGTTGCCGCTTCCGATCCCGCAGCGACCCCACTCGGAGCTGGGTATAGACTTCATGACTGAGCTCCCCGCGAAGAAATCGGGAGATCCCCGCTACCTGATGGTGATTGTTGACCGTCTAACGGGAGGTGTTGCCTTGGAAGCCATGAACACGATGAAGGCCGAACAATGTGCAGAGAGTTTTCTGCAGTGTTACTGGAAGCACCATGGTTTCCCGCGCGCGCTGGTCTCTGATCGAGGCACTAACTGGACGAGCGAGTTTTGGACTCATCTTTGCAAGCTTACTGGTATCGAACAACGGTTGTCGACAGGTTTCCACCCACAGACTGACGGCGCAACGGAACGGATGAATCAAGAAGTTTTGACATACTTGCGATCGTTCATCACCTATTCGCAGTATGATTGGCCAGACTTGCTCCCCTCGGCCATGTTGGCGATCAACAACCGGAATACCTCGATGGGAATGAGTCCGTTTTTCCTGACGCACGGTTATCACGTCAGCCCAATCGAGCAAGTTACAGCAGAAGAGTCCGTTCCGCGAAGGCTAGAACACCGAGACGCCGAGAAGTTCATTCAGAGACTCCACGAAGGCTGGGAGCTAGCACAGGCAGCCATGGCAGCGCGACAACAGGACATGGAAGATCAGGCCAACCGATCGAGAGGCCCCCAGGTTCGGTTCGAAGTCGGAGACACCGTGTGGCTAAAGCTCAAGAATATTTCGACGCCGCAGCTATCAAAGAAGCTTTCCTGGACGAACGCGATGTACAAAGTCAGGAAGATTGTCTCTCCCCACGTTGTTGAGTTGGACGTGCCGACAAATGTTCACCCGAGATTCCACGTCGATTTGCTCAAGCCCGCCAGCCAGAACCCGTTCCCGTCGCAAGAAACGGACGACACGCAACCGCCGCCAATTGAAGAAAACGAATACGGCGAACCCGAGTACCTTGTTGAACGAATCCTGAGAAGCCGCCAGAGACGCGTTGGAAGAGGCTACCGCAGAGAAGTTCTTGTCAAATGGGCCGGATACGCAGAGCCAGATTGGAGACCGCGCGTTGATTTCGAGGACACCGAAGCGCTTGAGATGTTTGAAGCCGAGTTTGGAACAGAAGACGATGTGGGCGTACCAGAAGCTGACGCCCGGACAGGCCCCCGCACACGGACGAGAGGAGGGGGGTAATGTTACGGGTCGTGGACCCGATGTTGGATCATCTTTGGGCTGATCCATGTTGACCCACTTTTTGTGTGATTTGAAGTTGGGTCCACTTTCGGGTTAGGGTTTGTGGACCCACTTTTAGTCGACCAGGGTGCGACCCACTTTTTGTGTCACAAGGGTCGGGACCCACTTTTATGTGCACGGATGTTGCTCCACTTTTATTGTACAGGGGTCATAGGGCTGGTTGCCCTGGTGGGGCGCACACAACTGGATTGTCGAACGCCTATAAAGCAGAGCCAGTTCCCCCATCTTTAGTTTAGATTTTCTTCTTCCTTTTCTTTCTTTTCTTCCCTATGTTAAAGATAATAAACAGCATTTGGTCATAACTATGAGATTCTCTCATACTTAGTGAAACCCGTCACAGAAATTACGTGGAGCCGTGAGCGGATGACCGAGTACGCGAATCGACACAAATCTTCCGCCCCTCTCCTTCGAGAAGGGGACTTAGTGTGGCTTTTGAGTAGAAATATTCGAACTACTCGTCCTTCAAAGAAGTTGGACTTCAAGAAGCTTGGCCCATTTAAGATTCTACGGAAGGTGTCTTCGCATGCCTACGAGTTGGCACTCCCTGCCACTATGAAGGTTCATCCCGTCTTCCACGTTTGTCTGCTGGAACCATGTGCGTCGGATCCTCTTCCTGGCCAGAAAAACCCTCCTCCTCCTCCCGTCATAGTAGATGGCGAGGAAGAATTTGTGGTCAAGGAAATTATAGGCGTGTCTTCGCGTGGCCCTCTGCAATATCAAGTAGTTTGGGAGGGCTATGAACATGATGGACCCTCCTGGGAACCTCTGGACCATTTAGCCAATGCACCTGAGAAGGTTGCAGAATTCTACAAGAGGATGCCTAACGCCAGACGATCTTAGTACTGCTGTGGAAATCAGTCATAAAAAGGGGGGCTACTGTCATGAATAGCCATCCTGACACTGCTCATGCTAAGGGTTATGCATGAGACCTACCCCACTCTTCTTTTCCACAACGCCGAAGGTCGGCGACCTATGAAGATGCGCTTATGGCACAGGTTGGTCTGTGTAGATCGTGAGTTGATCAACGGATATGAGGTTGTCGTGGGATGTGCTGAGCACGGGTGCTCTGATAGACGTTGTTCTGCTGCTGCGGAGTTTTCTTGTTGCAATTGCCATTGCGTGCTTAGGTGGGGGTTGTTATCTGGTTCGATTGTTACGAACCTGTTACGTCTTGTTTACACGAGACTTATCTTTTGTTCATAGTTAGATGTTGATTGTTTCTAGCTTGGGAAGACAGAGTTTTGTCAGGAGCGCCGACAACATAAATATCGTCGTCTCCTGCCCTGAGTTGATCAGGTTTACTCTTGTTCTCCAAGCTTAACAATCACATGCACTTGCTTACCTTCTTCTTCTTCTTTATACCATTCTGTTCTTGCTTTCTTTGCAGTTCAACCTTTCTTCTTCTTTGAAGTGTGTGATTGTTCCTCCTCCTTCCTCTTTGTGCCGCTCTATTCTCAGAATAGCCATCTAAGTTGTGTGTTGCCTCTTCATCTCAACCGACCATACGTCTTAGCACTCTGTCTAACTGACGTCTTCCTCCACAGGCCCGACTGTCCACCTCAGGAACCTATCATTGTCCCGAGTCGTTGGCTGTACCCGGAACCCTAATCCTTTCTTCGGGCCCTATCCGTAATAAAGAGCCAGAGGACTGTGCCTCCGTTGTGGCGCTGGTGGCCACATGTCCCCTAACTGCCCATTCGAGCGTGCCCGCCCCCCGGTACAACAGAGTGTTCGCGCAGCCACGAACCTCCCTCCTCCTGTACTCGAAGAAGAGGGCGAAGAATATTACGAGACCGCCGAGGAGGACTCGGGAAACTGATCGCCTCTGCCCCAAGTCGTGGTCAGAGGCCCAAGCAGGTTTTCAAAGACGACAAGGCTGCTGTGAAGGAATGGGAAGAGTTGAATAGATCTATTACCAACACATCAATTCAATTAGATGCAGTGATCAACAACACTTGTCCCGTGATTGCATTGATTGACACCGGTAGCGCTTCCCCCTCTATGATCAGCAGTGACCTTGTAAAGAAATGGAAACTTGATACGCTTTTCAGTTCGCGTCCCAGAACGCTGGTACCATTTAATTCAAAGAGTACCGTCACGGTTGACCGACTAGCCGTGTTTAAAATTGACATATCGGGCCACATAGAAAAACATGTGGCGTGGGTAGTACCAAAATTAGCCGAAGACATCCTGATCGGATACCCATGGCTCAAGAAACAAGGGGCAAGGATAGACTGTGAAGCCGACACAGTTAGATTTAAATCCGGCATTGTCGCTCGAGGAAAGGCGACGACAAACCATACCTTCCGCTCTACCATGGTACGAATAAACAGAGCGAGCACCTTCTTCCGCGCCGCCAAGAGAGATAAGCTGCGGGTTTTTGCAGCTTCAATCGAAGATATCAATAAAGCCTTGGCCCGTTTGGAGAAAGATAGAGTACCAGCCAACCCCAGAGAGTGGAAAAAGAAGATCCCAGCTTGGATCGAGCACGACAAGGTCAAGGTGTTTGATCCAGACGCACAATTTGCTAAAAAGATGCCTCCCCGCCGGCCTGGCCAGGATCATAGGATCGAGTTGACCGTGCCCGACGAAGAAGCTCCATGGGGCCCCCTTTATAGCATGACCAGAGAAGAACTCGTGGTTCTTCGCCAGACGCTTCTTTCATTGCTGGAAAAAGGCTACATTCGCCACAGCCAGTCCACTGCTGCTGCTCCCATCCTATTCGTGAAAAAGCCTGGTGGCGGCCTCCGCTTCTGTGTAGATTATCGTGCACTAAACGCGACTATGAAAAAGAATCGGTACCCACTCCCAAACATCAGCGAGACCCTAGCTAATGCTTCCAAAGCTAAGTGGTTTACGAAACTCGACGTTGTTTCCGCGTTTCATAACATCAGAATCGCCGAGGGAGATGAGTGGAAGACCGCTTTTCGAACGCGACAAGGCCTTTTTGAGTGGAACGTCATGCCTTTTGGTCTGGCCAACGCGCCTGCAGAGTTCCAAAGTTTTGTGAACAGTCTGCTACGCCCATACTTGGATGTGTGGTGCTCTGCCTACGTCGATGACATCTTGATTTATACCGACGGCACGTTAGAGGACCACTACGAGAAGGTCAACTTGGCTTTAGCAAAGGTTCTGGAGGGCCAGCTGACAATCGACATTGATAAATGTGAGTTCGCGGTATCGAAAGTGAAGTACCTGGGATACATCCTTGAGCCCGGCAAGATTTCAACCGACCCAACCAAAGTCTCTGCAGTGTCGGACTGGCCAACGCCCAAGAAGGTCAGGGACGTTCGAGCCTTCCTCGGTCTATGCAATTTCTACCGCACCTTTGTCAGAAATTTCACTACTCTAGCGACTCCCTTGCTACAGTTGACAAAGAAAGACCAGGCCTTCCAGTGGGGCGAAAAGGAAGAAGAGTCCTTCCAGGCTCTAAAAGAAGCATTCACCTCGACCCCTGTCCTCTGCACGCACAATCCAGATCTGCCAACTGTTGTTGAAACAGACGCGTCTGGCTACTGTCTCGGTGCAGCGCTTCTACAGACGCAGCCCGATAGATCAACTAGGCCTTGTGCTTATTTCAGCCGCAAAATGACTGCCGCCGAATGCAACTACCCGATCCACGACAAAGAGCTGTTGGCTGTTGTCTGTGCCCTGAAGGAATGGCGTGGCGAACTCAAGGGCCTGAAGGAGACGTTTACCATCGTCTCAGATCATAAAAACTTGCTGCATTTTACCAAGTTGCAGCACTTGTCCGAACGCCAAGCTAGATGGTACCTGACCTTGAGCGAATACAACTGCACCATCGTCCACCGTCCTGGTAAACTCTCCCCTCTCCCAGATGCTGTTACGGGTCGTGGACCCGATGTTGGATCATCTTTGGGCTGATCCATGTTGACCCACTTTTTGTGTGATTTGAAGTTGGGTCCACTTTCGGGTTAGGGTTTGTGGACCCACTTTTAGTCGACCAGGGTGCGACCCACTTTTTGTGTCAAGTGGGTCGGGACACACTTTTGTGTACAGGGATGATGCCCCACTTTTATTGTACAGGGGTCATAGGGCTGGTTGCCCTGGTGGGGCCCACACAACTGGATTCCTGAATGCCTATAAAGCAGAGCCAGTTCCCCCATCTTTAGTTTAGATTTTCTTCTTCCTTTTCTTTCTTTTCTTCCCTATGTTAAAGATAATAAACAGCATTGGACCTAACTATGAGTTTTCTCCGTACTTAGACAACCCGTCACATATTATCTTTAACATCACATTTTTTTTATCTTAGAAGCTTGTGAGGAAGCTTCACTACCCCTTGTTATCTTAGAAGCTTGTTAGGAAGCTTCATGACCCCTTGTTGTCTTAGAAGCTTGTGAGGAAGCTTCATTACCCCTTATGTTCTCTTAGAAGCCTGTGAGGAAGCTTCCCGTCCCCCCACCACACGAAGTCCGCCGACCTTGCATAAGTGTCAAGGTTCTTAAGCGAAGAATACCACGTTCCGCACGTGACGAAAGAAGCTAAGACTCGCATTCAGGCCGTGAGATAGCATACTTTAACGATGAACGACAAGTCAGAAGATGTTCTGTCCGGGCTACCCCGCGACTCCCAACAGGAGCAGCCCACCAATACCCCAGGATTAGAGGTATTTACGCCTCAGCAACTCGCAATAGTCCAGATGATACTACAGAACCACGCGAAACTACAAGCCCCGGCTCCTCCCGCGCCTGCACTTGCCCTACCACCTTCACAACCGATGATTAACCACCGCTACAACGCACCGTGGCCAGAGTGGGATGGAAAGCTTTTGTCCTTCCCCAGATATTTTAAACAGTTGAAGGTCCGCGCGCAAATCGCAGCTCACGTCATCGGGTCTTCCCAAGCAATTTGTCTCAGCATTTTCATGAGTATTCACGCTGAGCAACAAGCGAGAGTAGAACAATGGTTCACCGATGGCGCCATACACAATTGGGATTGGAAGAGTTTTCTTCAGCACATCAACGACCAGTTTGAAGACAAGGACGCGATCCAGAAGGCAGGCCAGAAGCTCTGCGCTATACAGATGGGAAGTCACCAGAGTTTTGTGTCTTTCCTACAAGATTTCGAGCACCAAGTTGGCTTATGTGGAGGTTTGGACTGGCCCGACCGCGTTAAGATTTTACACCTGAACTCCGCCATAAACTCGACACTTCAGGTATACCTCACAGTCAAAAACCTCCCCAACGACGACTACCCAAGATGGGTTGAGAAAGTAAAGAGAGTAGCGGGACGAGTGGAAGCGCTACCAGGATATAGTTCCAAGGACCCGTCGAAGACTTTGACGTGGTACAGCCAGACGAAAGCAGAAACAATGTCCGCCAAAGTTGTAACCCCGAGCGTCGTGGACCAGCAACCGCACCCCGACAATGATGAAGAACACGTGACAATGAGTGTCAACGCCTTCCACACGCCGCTCCCGAGCAATGAATGCCAACGCACCCGTCCCGTCAAACCCCGTGCACCTTGGAGATCTGCAGATGAAAAAGAGAAAGCAAAGTCTGGCAACGCCTGTTTCCGTTGCCTTGCCACGGGCCACCGGTCTCTTGACTGCCCGAAGTTTGCCCCGAGTCGTCGACCAGCGAGAATGAACCATGCAATGATTCCAGAAGTTTCAGAGCCGATGGACGAGATTATCGAGAGTGTTCCACACGATGCGGACACAAGAGTAGACCCAGACGAATTTCGGCCCCTGAGTTTAAAGAAGAGAAGACGCAAGAAGAGAACCGGCACCAACATCGTCCATGCTGATGCAGTCAACCACATGCATTCCACACCGTTTTTGATCGAGACTTTCGTCAACAACTTCTTTTATTGTGACGCACTGCTCGACACTGGATGCTTGGTAACATCAGCATTTGACGAAGGTTTAGTCAAGCGACGGGGTCTCCAGCGTATCCCCGTGAAGAGAAGAGAGCTACTACTTGCAGAAAACGACACGAAGAAGAGATGGATTTCAGAAATTGCAGTGTGCGACATTGATATCGACGGTCGCAAAGAGAGAGTCTACGGTTACGTGATACCGAATTTAGCCTACGACATGATCCTGGGAAAGCCCTGGATGGAGAAGAACGACGTCGTGTACTCCGCGAAAGAGCGAATGATTACCTTCAAGGATCAAGGAGACCGACTTATTGTCCGAGAGAAAGGCTGGCGTGAAGCGCACGCTGGCGCCCCCAAAGCAAGCATGGTGATGGCAGCAGTTTTTGCCGCAGAGATTCGACGAGGAAGGAAGAGCAAACAGAAGCTACAAGTGTTTTCGGCCTCCATTCAAGACATCAACAAGGCCCTCGAAGTGAAAGCCCGCCTCACAAGAGAACAGATTTCCGAGAGACTCCCGCAGGAACTCAAGCATTTAGCACCGATCTTCCTAGACGATGGCGAAGGAGATTTACCGCCCAACCGACCAGGCATCGACCACGCTATAAAGATGAAGAAAGACGAACAAGGACGAGACAAAGAGGTCCCATGGGGCCCCCTGTACAACATGTCGAGAGATGAATTATTGGTTCTGCGCAAGACGCTCGCAGACCACTTAGACAAGGGATGGATTCGCGCTAGCAGCTCCCCCGGAGGCGCCCCTGTCCTGTTTGTTCGGAAACCCGGAGGCGGTCTGCGATTCTGCGTGGACTATCGAGCACTGAACGACATAACCGAGAAAGATCGTTACCCGCTGCCGCTAATCAGTGAAACTCTGAGAGCGCTAGCCAAGGCACGCTATTTTACCAAGGTCGATGTCCGCGCCGCGTTTCACAAGATACGAATCACAGAAGGCGACGAATGGAAAACCGCTTTCCGGACCAGGTTCGGCCTATACGAGTGGCTAGTTACGCCCTTTGGACTATCCGGAGCACCCGCCACGTTTCAACGATACATCAACAGCACGCTCCGCGACTATTTGGACGACTTTTGTTCCGCGTACCTTGACGATGTACTAATTTACACCGACGGAAGTCACAAGGACCACATGAGAAAAGTGAACCTTGTGTTGGAGAGATTGGGCGATGCTGGTCTACGTTTAGACCTGAACAAGTGCGAGTTTGCAGTGACCGAGACGAAGTACCTGGGCTTTATCATCCAGGCCGGAGAGGGGATAAAAGTTGATCCCGCTAAAGTGGCTGCAATCCGCGAGTGGCAGCCTCCGACGAATGTGAAAAGCGTCCGCAGTTTTCTTGGCTTTGCGAATTTTTACCGCCAATTTATCCCGTTATTCAGCGAAGTTGCAGCGCCGCTAGTTCGACTTACGAAGAAAGAAGAGCCGTGGAAGTGGAGCAAGACAGAAAATCAAGCCTTTGAGAAGCTGAAGAACGACTTCATGAGAGCCCCCGTGCTAGCAATGTGGGATGAAGAACGGCCTACAATAGTAGAGTGCGACTGCTCAGGATGGGCACTGGGAGGTACGCTGTCGCAGGTCGACGAGACTGGAAGCCTCCGCCCCGTTGCATTTTTCTCAAAGAAGCTGAGCCCCGCCGAAGTCAACTACGAGATCCATGATAAAGAGTTGTTGGCTGTCATAAAGTGTCTTGAAGAATGGAGAGGCGAACTAAAGAGTCTTGGAGCCCCGTTTAAGATTCTTACCGACCACAGGAATCTTCAATATTTCATGACAACGCGCAAGCTATCGGAGAGACAGGTTCGGTGGTCACAGACACTTTCAGAGTATGATTTCCAACTGGAGTTTCGAGCAGGAGTCAAGAACGGAAAGCCCGATGCGTTGAGTCGACGAGAGCAGGACACCCCCCAGGGCGAGGATGATGAGCGACTCAAATCTCGAATCATGAAGCTAGTCAAGGATCACTGGCTTCCCGAAGCAACGACAGTAGCTCTGTCCCCGGCGGAGATCGTTCAGAGAACCGACATTGTCCCCCACGGAGACCAGATATTTTCGCAGCAAGATTTACAGCGCCTGTGGGACGAAGCAAAGACGAAGGACAGCGATTTCCACGAAATGTACAAGGCTCTAGCGACCGCAGAGAGAAGTTTTCCCCCGACACTGACCAAGAAGGTGGCTATATCCATAGCCGAATGTGAATTCGACAACCGAGGCGCCCTTGTATATCGACAGAAGCTTTTTATACCAGACTGGGAGCCCCTACGGACAGCGTTGATTCAGAGTACACATGATTCACACGTTACTGGCCACCCGGGACGAGACGGCACGCTTGCCATTCTATCACGCGACTTCTTCTGGCCCGGTATTTCGAGAGATGTACGTCGCTTCTGTGCGAACTGCGACGTGTGCGGAAGATCCAAAGTTTGGCGAGAACGGAAGAAAGGACTACTACGACCACTGCCGATACCGGAAAGACCACATTCAGAGCTGGGAATCGATTTCATGACTGAACTGCCGGCACGGAAGCCCGGCGACCCGAGATACCTGATGGTGATTGTCGACAGATTGACAGGAGCTGTGACCCTTGAAGCGATGACAACAATGACCGCGACACATTGCGCCGAGAGATTCTTGCAATGTCACTGGAAGTATCACGGCTTCCCACACGCCCTCACGTCAGACAGAGGAACCAACTGGACGAGCGAATTTTGGAGCAGCCTATGTCGTTTAACCAGCATCGAGAGAAGACTATCCACGGGATTCCATCCCCAGACAGACGGAGCCACGGAACGGATGAACCAGGAAGTGTTGGCGTACATGAGAGCGTTCGTTACCTATTCCCAGTACGACTGGCCGGAACTGTTGCCTGCCGCAATGTTAGCCATCAACAACCGCAATACGTCCATGGGGGTGAGCCCGTTTTTCCTCACCCACGGCTACCATGTGGACACGATCGAGCAAGTCCAACCGGAAGAGTCGCCGAAGACACTGGAACAGCAAGACGCCGAGAGATTCGTTGAGAGATTCCGTGAAGGCTGGGAGTTGGCACAAGCCGCCATGGCGTCACGACAGCAAGAAATGGAGAATCAGGCCAACAAGTCACGCAGCAGCCAAGAACGTTTCGAAGTAGGCGACCTAGTGTGGCTCAAGCTAAAGAACATTTCGACACCCCAGATTTCCAAGAAAATGTCGTGGGTCAACGCCAAATACCGAGTGACGAAAGTCGTATCTCCCCACGTTGTCGAGCTTGATGTGCCTACGAATATCTACCCGAAGTTCCATGTCGACCTGATCAAGAGAGCAGCCGGGAATCCACTCCCCTCCCAAAAGACCGACGACACGCAACCCCCCGCGCTCGAAGAGAACGAATATGGAGAGCCTGAATACTTGGTCGAGCGAATCTTGAGAAGCCGCCGGAGACGCGTAGGAAGAGGCTACCGCAGAGAGGTACTTGTCAAATGGGCAGGGTATGCAGAGCCAGACTGGAGACCGCGAGCCGACTTTGAGGAGACGGAAGCACTGGAGACTTTCGAAGCCGAGTTTGGAGATGAGGATGACGTTGGAGAGCCACAGACTGGCGCTATGACAGGCCCCCGCACACGGATGAGAGGAGGGGGGTAATGTTACGGGTCGTGGACCCGATGTGAGCGGTTCACTAAGTACAAGAGAGTCTTGCAGTTATGACCAGAATGCTGTTTATTATCTTTTGATGGAGAGAAAAAGGTAGAAGAAAGACTAAACTAAACAGCGGATTTGGGTCTACTATATAGACATTTTTGTGCTTACAAATGCAAGTTCCCGATCGGCTCAATATCCCTCCGTGAGCTCCTTATGTCCGAGTTTTCGGCGATAACTCGAGGTTAACTCCGATCCCGTCGGAATCCCTCAGTTTCCCTCGGAACACTTCGGACCTTTTTGCATCCTGCCGGATTAGGCGAATCCTACCCACGGACCTCAAGTCCGACCCGGTCCGAGCTCTCCGAAGCCTCCGAAGAGTTGCCGAAGTTCATCCGAAACCTTGTCCAAATTCGGTGAAACGACCTGCATTCGAAAGCACTGGATCAGCTCTGTCTGATCCAACCACGGGTTCTCAACCCGTAACATTACCCCCCTCTTCTCCTCTGTGTGGGCGGCCCTGTCCTCGCACCGGCTTCTGGTTCACCAACGTCATCGTCGTCTCCAAACTTCGCTTCAAAGGCGTCCAGTGCTTCAGTCTCCTCAAAATCGGCTCGTGGTCTCCAATCGGGCTCTGCGTATCCAACCCATTTAACGAGTAGTTCTCTTCGAAATCCCCTTCCAATGCGTCTTCGTCGACTTCTCAGGATTTGTTCGACTAAAAATTCAGGCTCGCCGTAGTCGTTCTCTTCAATGTGTGGAGGCTGGGCATCGTCTGTTTCTTGGGAGGGCAACGGGTTGTTCGGTGCTCGTTTAAGGAGGTCGACATGGAAGCGGGGATGGATGTTTGTTGGTACATCAAGCTCGACCACATGGGGAGAAACCACTTTCGTGACGCGGTACTTGGCATTGGCCCAAGCAAGCTTCTTCAACAGTTGCGGAGTGCTGATATTTTTGAGTTTTAACCATACAAGGTCACCCACTTCGAAGCGTTCCTGGGCACCACGTGATCTGTTTGCCTGGTCTTCCATTTCCTGTTGACGGGTGGCCATTGCTGCTTGTGCCAGTTCCCAACCTTCGCGTAGCTTTTGAACGAACTTCTCCGCATCTGTGGCCTCCAAAACTCCGTGAAGAGCCTGATCGGCGATGACCTGCTGAATTGGACTGACATGGTAGCCGTGCGTGAGGAAAAAGGGGCTCATTCCTGTCGAAGTGTTTCGGTTGTTGATTGCTAACATAGCGGATGGTAGCAGGTCGGGCCAGTCGTATTGTGAATAAGTAATGAATGCTCGTAGGTAGGCCAACACTTCCTGGTTCATCCTTTCTGTCGCTCCGTCGGTTTCTGGGTGGAAGGCAGTTGACAGTCTCTGTTCGATCCCTGTCAGTTCGCACAACTTGGTCCAAAATTCGCTCGTCCAATTGCTTCCACGGTCTGATGTTAAGGCGTGAGGGAAGCCGTGGTGTTTCCAGTGGCAGTGTACGAACCGCTCTGCACACTTTTCGGCTGCCATAGTTGTCATGGCCTCCAAGCTGACAGCTCCAGTAAGTCGGTCCACAATGACCATCAAGTATCGTGGGTCGCCAGTCTTTCGTGCAGGTAGTTCCGTCATAAAATCGATACCGAGTTCCGAGTGTGGTCGTTCAGGGATAGGCAGTGGTCGTAAGAGTCCCTTCTTTCTTTCTCGCCATACTTTGGATCGTCCACACACGTCACAATTGGCGCAGAATTGGCGCACCTCTCTTGAAATGCCAGGCCAAAAGAATTCCCGGGACAGAATCGCAAGCGTGCCGTCTCGACCTGGGTGTCCTGTGACATGTGAGTCGTGTGTTTTCTGGATCAGCGCAGTTCGCAATGGTTCCCAGTCAGGCACGAACAGTTTGTGCCGATATACTAGAGCGCCGCGCTCGTCGAACTCGCATTCCGCTATAGAGATCGTGACTTTTCTCGAGATGGTAGGAGGAAAACTTCGTTCGCCACTGGCCAACGCTTGGTACATGAGTGCAATATCCGAATCCTTCGTCTTAGCTGTATCCCATAGTTCCTGCAGGTGGAGTTGCGCGAAAAGCTGCGCACCGTTAGGGATCCGGTCCGCGGGTTGGGTAACGTGGGCCGGGGTCATCATTACTGCTGCATCTGGTGACACCCAATGGTCCTTGACAAGTCTCATGATCCGAGATTTTAACCTGTCGTCGTCTTCGCCTTGAGGAATGTCTTGTTCTCGTCTGCTCAGGGCGTCGGGTTTACCACTTTTGCTTCCTGATCGGAACTCAAGCTGGAAGTCGTATTCTGAAAGCTTCTGGGACCACCGAACCTGCCGCTCTGAAAGTTTCCGTGTCGTCATAAAGTATTGCAGGTTCTTGTGGTCGGTCAATATTTTGAAGGGGGCGCCAAGACTCTTCAATTCGCCCCTCCACTCTTCCAAGCACTTCACAACTGCCAGGAGCTCTTTGTCGTGAATCTCATAGTTGACCTCGGCAGGGGACAGCTTCTTGGAAAAGAATGCTACTGGGCGCAGTTCGCCTTCGTCGTCCACTTGGGATAGAGTTCCTCCCAGGGCCCATCCAGAACAGTCGCATTCCACGATCGTCTTCCTGTCTTCGTCCCACATCGCCAGAACCGGGGCGGTAATAAAAAGGTTCTTCAGCGTCTCGAAAGCTCGTTCTTCGACTGGGCCCCAGGTCCATGCGGTGCCTTTCTTCGTTAGCCTGACTAGTGGAGCCGCCACGTCGCTGAAGGAATCGATAAACTGGCGGTAAAAATTTGCGAATCCTATAAAACTTCGAACGCCCTTGACATTGGTGGGTGGTGTCCATTCTCGTATGGCAGCGACCTTTGCTGGGTCGACTTTGACACCTTTGCCTGCTTGGATGATGAAACCTAGGTACTTTGTTTCAAAAACTGCGAATTCGCACTTGTCGATGTCTAAACGGAGACCTGCATTTCCCAATTTCTTGATGACGAGGTTAACTTTTTCCATGTGGTCTGCGTAGGTGCCGTCGGTGTAAATCAGGACGTCGTCAATATACGCGGAGCAGAAGTCGTCCAAATATTCTTGCAGGGTTGAATTGATATACCGTTGAAAGGTTGCAGGGGCTCCGGTGAGTCCAAAAGGCGTCACCAGCCATTCAAAAAGTCCAAAACGTGTGCGGAAGGCCGTTTTCCATTCATCTCCCTCTTTTATGCGAATCTTGTGGAAAGCGGCACGAACATCGACCTTTGTGAAGTACTTCGCCTTAGACAACGCTCGTAGTGTCTCACTGATCAAAGGAAGCGGGTATCGGTCTTTTTCAGTAATGGCGTTAATGCCGCGGTAGTCAACGCAAAAGCGCAACCCTCCTCCAGGCTTACGTGCGAAAAGAACAGGCGCGCCGCCGGGAGAGCTGCTGGCTCGAATCCAATTCCTGTCCAGATGGTCCGAGAGGGTTTTCCGTAAGACTAACAGCTCGTCGCGGGACATGCTGTACAAGGGACCCCACGGGACTTCGTTCTCTCGCCCTTGTTTGTCTTTCGTCAGGTTGATAGCGTGGTCTATTCCGGGGCGGTTCGGGGGTTGGTCGTCCTTTTCGTCGTCTAAAAACACTTCTGCCAAGTGTTTGAGTTCGCTAGGCAGTCGTTTGTCGATCTCTTGTAGGGTAACACGAGGTTTTACTTGCAATGCCTTGTTGATGTCTTCGATGGTGGCAGCAAAAACCTCTATGTCTTCATTCTTTTTCTTGCTGCGCCGGATTTCTGCAGCAAAGACGGATGCCATCACCATGCTCGCTTTTGTGGTTGTTATATGGGCGTCGAGCCATCCTTTTTCTCTCACAACTTGGGCATCTTCTTCGCTTCCGAGGCGTATGACTCGTTCTTTCGCCAGGTAGACAACGTCATTCCTTTCCATCCAGGGTTTTCCCAAAATCATGTCGTATGCTAGGTTCGGGATGACGTACCCGAAAATTCTTTCTGTCCGGCCGTCAATATCTAGATCGCAGAACGCCATCTCTGAGATCCATCTTTTTTTTTCGTCGTTTTCGGCTAACTTGAGTTCCCGTCTTCTTATCGGGATGCGCTGGAGCCCTTTCTTTCTCACCAAAGTCTCGTTGAACGCCGATGTTACAAGGCATCCACTGTCAAATAAAGCATCACAGTAAAAGGAATTGTTAATAAATGCTTCAATTAGGAACGGAGTGGAGTGTAAATCTTTAAATACATCGAGCGGAACATCGCAATTGTTGGGGCTCTTCTTCTTATGACCCTGGGGGCGACTTTTCCCAGAGTCTACTCTTTTTCCTCGTCGTCGGAAAGGTCATCGGCCACATCATCCATCGATTCGGGGGCTTGTTGGATTGTCGTGCGGTTCACTCTTGCGGGCGCACGGGCCGGGGCAAACTTGGGGCATTCGAAGGATCGGTGGCCCTTGGCAAGACAGCGGAAACAAGCGTTGCTGGATCTAGCGGTTTCTATCTCCGCCGGGGTTCTCCAAGGGGCGCGGGACTTTCGGGGGCGTTGTCCATAGTTGTTCGAGGCGCGGCCTTGGAGGGCGTTGACACCTGTCATCATGGTGTCTCCGTCGTTGTCGATTCGCGTCTGCTGATTTGCGACACTTGGGGTCACCACTTCGGCGAACCTTGCTCCACCTCTAGTTTTCGCGTACCACGTCGAGGTCTTGGACGTGTCCTTCGACCGGTATCCTGGCAACGCTTCCACTCGGCCAGCCACCGTCTTCACCTTCTCAACCCAACGCGGGTAATCATCGTTGGGGAGGTTTTTTGCCGTGAGGTGTACCTGTAACGTTTGGTTGATAGCGGAATTCAGGTACATGATCTTCACACGGTCTGGCCAATCTAAACCTCCACAAAGGCCAACTTGATGCTCGAAATCCTGCAAGAACGATATAAAACTCTGATGGTTTCCCATCTGCATGGTCAAAAGCTTTTGACCCGCCTTCTGAATAGCCTCCTTGTCTTCGAATTGGTCATGGATATGGCCAAGGTAGGCGTCCCAATCCCAACCATGAGTGGCTCCGTCAGTGAACCACTGTTCAACTCTGGCCTGTTGCTCTGTGGGAATGGCCATGAAAACACTTAGGCAAATTGCCTGGGAGGAGCCAACGACTTGTGATTCGATCTGAGCTCGGGCCTTCAACTGTTTGAAGAATCGCGGGAACGACGCTGTCTTTCCGTCCCACTCCGGCCATTTTGCGTTGTACCGATGGTCGATCATCGGGGCGAAGGGGCCCGGGGTACGTACTGGCGCCGGGGTAGGGGCTACCGGGGCAGGTGCAGGTGCCGGGGGGGCGGTTGCCTGTAACAGGACTTGGCTTCGTAGCAACATCTGGATCACTCTTAGTTGCTCCGGGGTGAACACCTCCAATCCTGGGGTGTCTGAACTCTGCTGTGGGGGCGCCTCGGCTTGTTGCCGGGAGGGGCCAGGCTGGTCAAGCGCAAGTCCAGCCAGAACATCTTCCATCTTGTCGTTACTCATTCTGGCTCGACGGCGTATAGGGGACGCGTTGTCTTCGGATGCGGACCAGAATGAGGGCGAGGGTGGCTGTACGGGGCTTGTACTGCGGGGGCTTGATGTGATGCCGTACTTCATTCGTCAAGTATGGCACGGTAGGAGGGTGATGAAGTTTCCTCACAAACTTCTAAGAAACAATAGGGGGTGATGAAGTTTCCTCACAAACTTCTAAGAAACAATAGGGGGCAATGAAGTTTCCTCACAAACTTCTAAGAAACAATAGGGGGCAATGAAGTTTCCTCACAAACTTCTAAGAAACAATAAAGGATCAAAAGATAATATGTGAGCGGTTCACTAAGTACAAGAGAGTCTTGCAGTTATGACCAGAATGCTGTTTATTATCTTTTGATGGAGAGAAAAAGGTAGAAGAAAGACTAAACTAAACAGCGGATTTGGGTCTACTATATAGACATTTTTGTGCTTACAAATGCAAGTTCCCGATCGGCTCAATATCCCTCCGTGAGCTCCTTATGTCCGAGTTTTCGGCGATAACTCGAGGTTAACTCCGATCCCGTCGGAATCCCTCAGTTTCCCTCGGAACACTTCGGACCTTTTTGCATCCTGCCGGATTAGGCGAATCCTACCCACGGACCTCAAGTCCGACCCGGTCCGAGCTCTCCGAAGCCTCCGAAGAGTTGCCGAAGTTCATCCGAAACCTTGTCCAAATTCGGTGAAACGACCTGCATTCGAAAGCACTGGATCAGCTCTGTCTGATCCAACCACGGGTTCTCAACCCGTAACACCCGATGTTGGATCATCTTTGGGCTGATCCATGTTGACCCACTTTTTGTGTGATTTGAAGTTGGGTCCACTTTCGGGTTAGGGTTTGTGGACCCACTTTTAGTCGACCAGGGTGCGACCCACTTTTTGTGTCAAGTGGGTCGGGACACACTTTTGTGTACAGGGATGATGCCCCACTTTTATTGTACAGGGGTCATAGGGCTGGTTGCCCTGGTGGGGCCCACACAACTGGATTCCTGAATGCCTATAAAGCAGAGCCAGTTCCCCCATCTTTAGTTTAGATTTTCTTCTTCCTTTTCTTTCTTTTCTTCCCTATGTTAAAGATAATAAACAGCATTGGACCTAACTATGAGTTTTCTCCGTACTTAGACAACCCGTCACAGATGCTCTCTCTCGCCGCGACACCCCAGACAACACGAATGACGCGCGCTACAACGACCGACTAGCCACTATCTTGCACCACGACGGTAACGGCCTGAAAGTTTTCTCGACACAAACCACCAACACGCCAGAAGCCCCTTCTACCCCCGAACTTCCGCCTGCCTTACGGGAACTCTGGTCTGATGCCTGTGCTGCCGATGATAAATACGCCATTATTCATAAAGCGTTGACAGATGGACTGTCACAGTGGCCCGAAACAATCAGACACAAGTTGAGAGTCAACATTTCCGACTGCTCTTTGGACGCCAAATCCGCTATTCGATTCCGGAATAAACTATGGGTACCTACTAACGAGCCATTGAGAACCGCCATCCTACAGAACATTCATGACTCGCCCATGATGCTGCACCCCGGAAAGAACGTCATGCAAGTCGAGCTGTCTAGAGAGTTTTTCTGGCCCCGCTACGTCGAAGATATCCGCCGTTTCTGCCGCAACTGTCAAATTTGTGGTAGTTCTAACATTCGTCGCGACAACAAGGACACCACCCTCAAAGCCTTGCCAATTCCCGACCAGCCTTGGGCCGAGATTGCCATCGACTTTATCGGACCTTTGGAACCAGCACAGAAAGGCGGCATCACCTACACCCACGTCCTAACTGTTATAGACCGTCTATCCAAGGGCGTCATTCTTATTCCCGCCGACGCCCTCGACATGGAATCTGTTGCAGATATGTTCTTCCACCACTTTTACCGACACCACGGCATGCCAAAATCTATTTTGTCCGACCGCGAATTTGTCAACGCAGCTTGGCGACACCTCTGCAAACGCCTAGAGATCGAAAGGCTAACCACAACAGCTTACCATCCGGCTACCAATGGAGCTGCAGAGAGGATGAACGCTGAGATCAAAGTCAAACTTGCCAAACTCAGCGCTGAAGGCCCCGCCTGGCTCAATCTACTGCCCATGGTCGAGTTCAGCATCAATGCCACCCCATCTTCTGCCACTAATGTTTCACCTTTCTTCTTGTCTCACGGCTACCACCCACGAGTCTTCGCCGCACCACCATTGCCTGTCGAACCCGACAATAACGGTCCACTCGGACAGGCTGAGAGGGTCATCCAACGCCTGAGAGACGCCCAGAAATGGGCCCACGCCAACCTTTCTCTGTCACGAGCGGAGATGGAGCAACGCGAGAATGAACACCGACGTCCTGCACCAGATTTTCCTACAGGCTCATACGTTTGGCTCACCCTACGCCCTGAACAACAAGGCTCAGGCCTCGGCAGGAAACTTAGAGCAAAATACCAATACTGCAAAGTGTTGGAACAAGTTACCCCTCACACTTATCGTCTTGAAGTACCGGGTACAACTGCTCACGACGTCTACCATGCCGATCGCCTTCGCTCAGCTGCCAACGACGCTTTCCCTTCCCAAAAGACTCACGACGATCGACCAGCACCTATGGAAGTCATCAATGGTGAAGAATACTGGGAGGTCGAAAAGATCCTAGGCGAACGCACTTCTAACGGTGTCAAGCAAGTCAAAGTCAAATGGAAAGGCTACGTCAGACCTGGCTGGGAACCAGTCGACCTTCTGGTCGATACCGACGCCTACAAACTATGGCTCAGCCAAAAAGGAACCAAAACGACGCGCAAAAGGAGGAAGAGAGGCTGATGTTGGGGTTGCACCCTTAAGGACCGACGGAAGCCCGACACCAACACTAACGGCGTATCCTCTAAGGACTAGTCCGGCGCTGGTACGGCAAAACTAATGCCAGACCAGAACCAAGACTAACGGCACTTCCTAGAGGAACTAGTTGTCGTCGCCGCCGATCGTCGGTTGCCTCCCTTTCCAACAGGATAAATAGTCGCATTGTTTCTACACCATTTAGAGAGTTTAGGTTTTGTTCTTCAATTCGAGATCTTTGTCCTTCTGTGTCCCTTTCTGTGAAGATCCAGCTTAGCGTAATCACACCTTAACAATTACTCGCATGGAACCTGACAGGGTTATGGCGAGGTGTATATTAATACTATACACGAATCAAGGTTTAACGGAATCTCAAACAAGCTAGCTACTACACATAATATACTCCAAACCCCTGGCAGGGAGGCAGTTACATCTAAGATCCCACAAATATAATCCCCAAGTTATGACAGAAAGGAAATACATGAATAGCTTTTGGTATGAATTTCCAACGAGCAGCACTAACCCCAAGTGCCCCAGTCAAGGTTGACTGCTCGTAGAAAATTGGCGTCACTGGTAGGAATCGAACCTACGACTTCTCGGTAGCTAACCGAAAAGCCTTGCCAGGTGCTATACCACTGCACCACAGCGACGTGCTGGCCCTTTTGTTTCCTCCGTTCCCCCGTCGGCTGCTGCTCGTCACCCCGATGCTATGGATTGGACTCCCACTGTCACTGCCACGGCCCTTCAGCCCCTGACCGACGAGGAGCGCGAGCGCCTCCGCCGCAACCGCGCCTGCTTCCGCTGCCGCCAGACTGGCCATCTGCGCCAGAACTGTCCACTGAACTTTGTCCCCACTACTACCGTCCCTGTCCGCTCCACCAACCTTCCCCAGCTTGCTGCGCCGACCCCAGCTCTGCCCCTGCCTGTGCCCACGCCCGCGTCCCGCGACATGTCGGGAAATGGAGAGCTCTAGGCGAACGTCGCCGTCTAGAGCCCCAAGGAGAGAAGATCGCTCGGGAGGAAATGGGGGCTAGAGGTACCTATATAGATGTTGTTCTCAATAAAACTTGTTCTACCTCTGCCTTCGTCGACTCCGGTTGCCTGTGTCTTGCCACCGTCTCTCCGCGCACCGCCACCCGCGCCCACGCTACTATCCTGCCCATCTGCCCTCGTCCAATTGCTCAAGTAGTTAATGACCAAAACCCACCCGTCATCGATCAAGTCGCCGTTTTTGACCTTGGTCTCGGAGGATTGGACGAGAAACTCTACGCTTACATCGTCCCTGGTCAGACTGAGGACCTCATCCTGGGTCAAGGCTGGATTGCCAAGCACGACGCTTCCCTCCGCCCTGCCCAGAACGAAGTCTTCATCCGCTTGCCCACTCCCCTTCGTCTTACCAACTGTACTGCCAATCCCGATGTCCTCCCTGTTACTGCCCACGCCGTCCGCGCCTTTCACCTCAGAGCCCGCCGTTCTCACAATGTCCGCATCTTCTCCGCCACTCTTCACGACATTGAGAAGGCCCTCAAGGCCAAAATTTACACCGACCCCCGCGCCAACTGTCCCGAGTGGCTCCTTCCTGTCATCGACGCTTTCGACAGGAAGAAAGCTTCCGAGCTCCCCCCGAACCGCCCTGGCATTGATACAGAGATCCGCCTTAAACCAGGCTTGTCCCCGCCCTCGTGCCCTCTGTACTCAATGAGCCGAGAAGAACTGCTGCTGCTCCGGAAAACTCTCTACGACTTGCTCGACGCTGGCTTTATCCGAGCCAGTAGTGCTGAGGGAGGTGCTCCTGTCATCTTCGTGAAGAAACCTGGTGGTGGTCTTCGTTTTTGCGTAGACTACCGTGCCCTGAACAGCGTCACAGAGAAGGATGGTTACCCGTTACCACTGATCAACGACACCCTCCGTGACATCGCTGCCGCCAAGTACGTCTCCAAGGTCGATGTAATCTCCGCGTTCCACCGTCTCCGCCTGAAAGAAGGTAGTGAAGCCTACACGGCCTTCCGCACCCATCTCGGAGCGTATGAATGGCTAGTCACCCCTTTCGGCCTCACTGGTGCTCCTGCTGCTTTCCAACGTTTTATCAATCATGTGCTCGTCGCTGTGGTGCAGTGGTATAGCACCTGGCAAGGCTTTTCGGTTGGCTACCGAGAAGTCGTAGGTTCGATTCCTACCAGTGACGCCAATTTTCTACGAGCAGTCAACCTTAACTGGGGCACTTGGGGTTAGTGCTGCTCGTTGGAAATTCATACCAAAAGCTATTCATGTATTTCCTTTCTGCCATAACTTGGGGATTATATTTGTGGGATCTTAGATGTAACTGCCTCCCTGCCAGGGGATTGGAGTATATTATGTATAGTAGCTAGCTTGTTTGAGATTCCGTTAAACCTTGATTCGTGTATAGTATTAATATACACCTCGCCATAACCCTGTCAGGTTCCATGCGAGTAATGAATAAAAAAAAAAAAAAAAAAATCATGTGCTCTCCCGCTGGCTCGGTATCTCCTGCTCTGCTTACCTCGACGATGTAGTGATCTACAGCTCTGACTCCCGCAAAGAACACCGTAACCTTGTCTGTCAGATCATCCGCGCTCTCGGAGATGCTGGCTTACAGCTTGACTGGGATAAAAGTGAATTTGAGTCCCCGTCCATCAAGTACCTTGGTTTCATCGTTGAACCCGGCTCCGGCATCCGTGCAGACCCAGACAAAGTCAAGGCTATCCAGGAATGGGAGGCTCCCACGTCTGTCCGCGGAGTCCGTAGTTTTCTTGGGTTTGCCAACTTCTACCGCTGTTTTGTCCCCGAATACTCCACCGTCGCTGCTCCCCTGACTCTGCTGACCAAGAAGGATCAACCCTTCAAGTGGGAAGACGAACAACTCCGTTCGTTTGAAGCTTTGAAGAAGGCCCTTGTCTCTGCCCCGCTCCTTGCCACCTTTGACCCTGACCTCCCCACCATCGTTGAAGCCGATGCTTCCGGCTGGGCCCTGGGAGGTTCCCTCAGACAGCAAGGTGCTGATTCTCTTTGGCGTCCTGTTGCTTACTTCTCGCGAAAGCTCAGCCCAGCGGAAGTCAACTATCCTATCCACGATAAGGAAATGTTGGCCATCCACTCCTGCCTCCGCGCTTGGCGCTCCTACCTCGCTGGCATCCCGTTCGAAGTACACACCGACCACCAGAACCTTTTGTACTTCCAGAAGCAAAGAACCCTGTCAGAACGCCAACGCCGCTGGGCCCATGAATTGTCCGAGTTCGACTTTCGGTTAATTCATCGACCCGGCGTTACTCAAGTGACCTCCGATGCCCTTTCCCGCCGCGACCAAGACCTGCCCCAAGACCTCTCCGATGAACGCCTCCAGTCCCGTGTCCACCAAGTTCTGCGCCCTGACGGGCCCGACTTCGTCATTGCCGCCGCCGTTTGGGCTAAAGAGCCTGACAAAGACCCTGAAGGAACCCTGACCCTCGACCACGCTGCCCTAGATGCCCCTTTTGCTGACCCGGAACTCCAGACCCTCTGGCACTCGGCACTTACCCATAACGAACGTTATTGGCAAGCGCGACAAGCTGTCCAAGAACAAGCCCGCTCGTTCCCCAACGAGTGGGGCCTTCCTTGGCAGATCAGCGAGTGTACCCTCGACTCCGCCACCCGTCTCCTCTGGCGTGACCGCCTGTGGATCCCGTACTACGAGCCCCTCCGCACTCGTATCATCCAGCAAGTCCACGACTCCACGCTCACCGGTCACCCTGGAGGATCAGCAACCCGTGATCTAGTCAGCCGCTCCTACGCTTGGCCTGGCCTCTCTGACGATGTCCGCCGCTTCGTTGGTAATTGCGACACTTGCGGTAAAAGCAAGATTTGGCGCGACCAGAAGCGTGGCCTCCTGAAGCCCCTGCCCGTCCCGGACCGTGCCTGGCAAGAACTCGCCATGGATTTCATCGTCGGTCTCCCTGAGTCCGAAGGCTGCACTACTATCTTAGGTATTACAGACCGGCTGTCAAAGAGTAAAATCTTGATACCGCTGAAATCGTATACTGCCTCTGACGTAGCCAGAGCCTTCATCACACACGTCTTTGCCCACCATGGTCTACCCCGCGCCATCACGTCCGACCGAGGTCCCCAGTTCACCGGTTTATTCTGGACAGAAGTCTGTCGCCAGCTCTCCATCACCCGCCGCCTCTCCACTGCGTTCCATCCCGAGACCGACGGCGCCCAAGAGCGCTCCAACCAGGAGATCGAGACCTACCTCCGTGCCTTCACTGTTTTCCTGCAAGACGACTGGGCTGCACTTCTCCCCCAAGCCCAGGTCGCCCTGAACAATCGCACCGCTACTGCCACTGGCCTTTCCCCTTTTTTCTTCACCCATGGTTACAACATTGACCCCCTTGACATGACTACCGACCACGAACCAGGCTCCACCGTTTCCCCCGCCACTGCCGGCCACAACTGGCTCGCCAAGCACCGCGACGCAACCGCGTTCGCCCAGGCCTCCATGGCATTCGCCCTTGAAACACAGGAACGACATGCCAACCCGAAAAAAAAACTTTTGCAAAAATGGCCAAATCGACAGAAAAACTCACCAAAACGACTCTGAGCAACAGCTCAATTGATTCTAAGACTAGTTCGAGCAGTGTATCGAACAAAATAGACAAGAAACCGACCGCGCGCGATGAAACGCGCCGCACGACGCGCCTGGGGCTGAGTTTCGCCCAGATGGCGAGCCAGGAACCGCGTTCCGACGACGACGAGCTGCTGCGTTCACCGTCGCAGCATGCGCCCGTCACCTCATCGATGAAAGTCGATGCAGGCGTTGAAGATGCGCCGGTTGTTGAGATTCCCTCGACACCCGACTCGCGCGACTCGGACGCGACAACGCCGACGCCTAATGCACTGGATGGGAACCTGTTCGTGTTCAGCCAGGCTCAGCGCGATGAGAACGACACCAACAACACCAACAACACCAACAACAACAACAACGACCAGACGATTCCGGCGAAGCGCGCCCGAGAGATTGCTCTCATGTTGGAGCGCAAGCGCCGGCGCGACGAGCAGAACGCCGCCATCATGAACGAGGTCTTCCTTGTTCTAGAACGACTCAAGGAGTCAGCCTCCGAGGCCCAGCTGATGCGCATCCTGCGCCAGTTTGGCAACGAGTGCGGGCTCGTCGTAATGTCGCGCCACGACCACAAAACGCTGGTTGAGATGGAAGTCTCAAAGGCTGCCCGCCCCAAGCCAGCACACGAGGCTGCAGCCGTGGCTGCGTACAGCGAGGCTGCGACACAGACACCTGAGGTGCCAGCCGCGCCTTCTGTCCTGGGCAGTGAGCCCTGTGCCAGCAAAAAAAACGCCACCCCTGCGCCTAAGGCCAATAAGCGCAAACGCCGCGGCAAAAAGGCCAAAAAAAATGCTGCGACCGCCGCAACCGCCGCAACCGCCGCCACTGACCAGGCTGATGCTATGGTCATCGACACCGCTGGCGACCAGTCCAGCACACCCGACACCACTACCTCGACCACCACCTCGACCGCCACTACTACTACCGATGACGCCGCCTCGCCTCCCGCCCCGGACACGGCTATGGCTGATGCCGACGCGCCCACTGAGTCCCCCGACACGTGGACCGTAGTCGCCAAGCGCGCCCAGAAGAAGGCTGCCGACAAAACCACGACCCCCGCCCCCAACACGACCACCACCACGACCACCACGACTGCCCCTCGCGAGAAAACGGCCGTCGTTATTGTCACCACACCCGAGTCGAGAGCCAGCGCGCTGCCCCAGCGACGCGTGCGCGACGCGGTGAACCGCCTTCTTGGCAAGACTGCAGTGTCTGCGGTCCAGCGCACCAAGGCGGGCAACATCTTGCTGCACGCTGTGGACAGTGAGGCCGTCAGATTGATGACCTCCAATCTGCAGCGCGTGGTCAAGGAGCTGTCCTGCTTTGGCGCCTGCGAGTTCACGCGCGCCACATCTCCCGGCTCCAGAACACACAAGTCGTCAAAGCTCTGCTTTGTCATCCACGGTGTGCCGATTGAAGACGGTTTCGACAGTCTCAAGGAGCTGCCCAAGGACATGGCGGACTTCAACGGCGTCAAGATCTCCGACTCGCTGCGCTGGCTTGTGGTCCCTGCCAAGGGTAAGCAGGCTGGCTCGGTGGTCGTCGAGGCCCTGACCCAGGCTGACTACGACAAGTGTGTCGGCAAAAACGTCAACGTCGGCGGCGCTATTGTCCCAGCAGTGCCCTACGTTGACCGCAAATCTACGACAGACGGCCCCCCTCGCCTATGAAAGAGGGCCCTACGGCCGGACAACGTCTACGCATCCTTCAGCACAACGTGCACAAAATGAAGGCTGTTCATGAGACAATACTTGAGGCTGCTGCAACCGGAAAGGCGGACATTGTCTGCATCCAGGAGCCTTATACCATAAAACTCAAAGCTGGGTATAGAACTATTACGGATAGGGCCCGAAGAAAGGATTAGGGTTCCGGGTACAGCCAACGACTCGGGACAATGATAGGTTCCTGAGGTGGACAGTCGGGCCTGTGGAGGAAGACGTCAGTTAGACAGAGTGCTAAGACGTATGGTCGGTTGAGATGAAGAGGCAACACACAACTTAGATGGCTATTCTGAGAATAGAGCGGCACAAAGAGGAAGGAGGAGGAACAATCACACACTTCAAAGAAGAAGAAAGGTTGAACTGCAAAGAAAGCAAGAACAGAAGGGTATAAAGAAGAAGAAGAAGGTAAGCAAGTGCATGTGATTGTTAAGCTTGGAGAACAAGAGTAAACCTGATCAACTCAGGGCAGGAGACGACGATATTTATGTTGTCGGCGCTCCTGACAAAACTCTGTCTTCCCAAGCTAGAAACAATCAACATCTAACTACGAACAAAAGATAAGTCTCGTGTAAACAAGACGTAACAGGTTCGTAACAATCGAACCAGATAACAACCCCCACCTAAGCACGCAATGGCAATTGCAACAAGAAAACTCCGCAGCAGCAGAACAACGTCTATCAGAGCACCCGTGCTCAGCACATCCCACGACAACCTCATATCCGTTGATCAACTCACGATCTACACAGACCAACCTGTGCCATAAGCGCATCTTCATAGGTCGCCGACCTTCGGCGTTGTGGAAAAGAAGAGTGGGGTAGGTCTCATGCATAACCCTTAGCATGAGCAGTGTCAGGATAGCTATTCATGACAAGAACATTGACGCAGCCGGGCTTCACCCTGGTTGTGCCGTTTAATGTTAGGAATCTCGAGGCCATGCCTTTGCGCCCGCGGGTCCTGACCTACGTCCGCCAAGGCCTGCCGTTTTCTGTGCTGTTCGAGTTTGGCGATGCTGAGAGTGATATTCAGACCCTGCGCATCCTTGCGTCGGAGCCGTTTTCGCTTCTCAATGTCTACAACGAACGCCAGCTGACTGTGCAGCCTGTCCCCGAGACCCAACCCCGCCCCTATACCATTGAGCGCACCAATCTTTTATCGCGCAATATTGACACCAGTACTTTGCTTCTCGGCGACTTCAATCTCCATCACCATTGGTGGAATTCCCAGCGAGAGCATCCCCACGAACCACGAGCTGACTCTTTTGCTAACTGGCTGATGTCGCAGAATGCCACCCTGTCATGAATAGCTATCCTGACACTGCTCATGCTAAGGGTTATGCATGAGACCTACCCCACTCTTCTTTTCCACAACGCCGAAGGTCGGCGACCTATGAAGATGCGCTTATGGCACAGGTTGGTCTGTGTAGATCGTGAGTTGATCAACGGATATGAGGTTGTCGTGGGATGTGCTGAGCACGGGTGCTCTGATAGACGTTGTTCTGCTGCTGCAGAGTTTTCTTGTTGCAATTGCCATTGCGTGCTTAGGTGGGGGTTGTTATCTGGTTCGATTGTTACGAACCTGTTACGTCTTGTTTACACGAGACTTATCTTTTGTTCGTAGTTAGATGTTGATTGTTTCTAGCTTGGGAAGACAGAGTTTTGTCAGGAGCGCCGACAACATAAATATCGTCGTCTCCTGCCCTGAGTTGATCAGGTTTACTCTTGTTCTCCAAGCTTAACAATCACATGCACTTGCTTACCTTCTTCTTCTTCTTTATACCATTCTGTTCTTGCTTTCTTTGCAGTTCAACCTTTCTTCTTCTTTGAAGTGTGTGATTGTTCCTCCTCCTTCCTCTTTGTGCCGCTCTATTCTCAGAATAGCCATCTAAGTTGTGTGTTGCCTCTTCATCTCAACCGACCATACGTCTTAGCACTCTGTCTAACTGACGTCTTCCTCCACAGGCCCGACTGTCCACCTCAGGAACCTATCATTGTCCCGAGTCGTTGGCTGTACCCGGAACCCTAATCCTTTCTTCGGGCCCTATCCGTAATATTTTGTTAAGCTTCATTTGAAGACCCGACGCTATTACAACTTTGGCTCTCTTTGGCACTTTTTTCTCTCCTCATTTATTTTTCCCTCTCTATTACGTTTCAACTCGCAATGGCCCTCACTCGCGAAATGATCGAGCATCTCAATACGTTCCTCCTGTCGATTCCTGACCGAACTCCTGAGAACTGGCATCTCGGTGCCCTTCCTAGGGAGTTCAGTGCTGAGATCAAAATGGCTATTGTGGCGGCTTACATGTCTGGTCTGCGCACCGACGATGGTGCCCCGCCCATCCCCGTTGGCTCTGTTCCTGATGCGGCTCAGGTTTACTGGGCTGCGTTCCAGGCTGGCGCTGAAGCCCGCTTCAACTCCCTTGAGTCCCTTCCCCGAGTCAAACGGGAAGAGGATGCCGATCCGTTGAAAGATGTAAGGCTTTACGGTCTAAAGGAGAACGCTTTTAGAACAGCAGAAATAAATTAAGAAACAGATAAAGAGAAAAGACTAATGTACAAGAAAACGGGCGGAAACAACACTATCTATATACACGCGGTAGAGGCATGACGCGTACCCTTGACAACGGCGGTGTGCACACGGGTTTGGCAGGCGGTGAGTAACGGCGGTATGCAAGGCGGTGTGGACGGCGGTGTAAACGGCGGTGAGGGCGGAGCCTGAGCCTACCTCGATCCATAGATCGTTACAATCGCCTCCTCCTCCCTCTCCTCCGGGGGACTACTGGCAACTTCCAGGGGCACTCGTGGGTCTGCTCGTATCTCTCAAGGGCTGCTGTGTCTTTGACGTGTGACAAGGGTTCCCACGTTGGCTCTGCCCATCCAGTCCACTGGACGAGCACTTTGTGACGTTTGTCGACGACCTTGTGTCGTAGGATCTCGTCGACAAGATACTCGCCAGCCACTAAATCGCCGGAGGCTTCTTCGGGCGCGATTGCAGGTGGTTCCGGGTTGGCTAGGACTTGGGAAGGCAGAGGGTCATCACGGGCGCGGCGGACAAGACTCACGTGGAAGACGGGGTGGATACCGGTGGGCGTGTCGAGTTTTACGGCGTGTGTGCCAACGATTTGGATCACGCGGTACGGCAAGGCAAGCCAGTCGAGTGTCTTGGAGGGGCGGATGGTGCGCACGTTGCGCAGACGCAGGTAGACTCGGTCGCCGACTTTGAAAGCTTCCGCTGCCTGGCGTCCCCGGTTGGCATGTCGTTCCTGTGTTTCGAGGGCGACAGCCATGGAGGCTTGGGCGAACGCGGTTGCGTCGCGGTGCTTGGCGAGCCAGTTGTGGCCGGCAGTGGCGGGGGAGACGGTGGAGCCTGGTTCGTGGTCGGTAGTCAAGTCGAGGGGGTCAATGTTGTAACCGTGGGTAAAGAAAAACGGGGAAAGGCCAGTGGCAGTAGCGGTGCGATTGTTCAGGGCGACCTGGGCTTGGGGGAGAAGTGCAGCCCAGTCGTCTTGCAGGAAAGCGGTGAAGGCACGAAGGTAAGTCTCGATCTCTTGGTTGGAACGCTCTTGGGCGCCGTCGGTCTCGGGGTGAAACGCGGTGGAGAGGCGGCGGGTGATGGAGAGTTGGCGACAGACTTCTGTCCAGAATAAACCGGTGAACTGAGGGCCTCGGTCGGAAGTGATGGCGCGAGGTAGGCCGTGGTGAGCAAAGACATGGGTTATAAAGGCTCTGGCAACATCTGGGGCAGTGTAAGATTGCATCGGTATCAAGATTTTACTCTTCGACAGCCGATCGGTGATTCCCAAAATTGTAGTGCAGCCTTCGGACTCAGGGAGACCGACGATGAAATCCATGGCGAGTTCTTGCCAGGCACGGTCCGGGACGGGCAGGGGCTTCAGGAGGCCACGCTTCTGGTCGCGCCAAATCTTGCTTTTACCGCAAGTGTCGCAATTACCAACGAAGCGGCGGACATCGTCAGAGAGGCCAGGCCAAGCGTAGGAGCGGCTGACTAGATCACGGGTTGCTGATCCTCCAGGGTGACCGGTAAGCGTGGAGTCATGGACTTGCTGGATGATACGAGTGCGGAGGGGCTCGTAGTACGGGATCCACAGGCGGTCACGCCAGAGGAGACGGGTGGCGGAGTCGAGGGTACACTCGCTGATCTGCCAAGGAAGGCCCCACTCGTTGGGGAACGAGCGGGCTTGTTCTTGGACAGCTTGTCGCGCTTGCCAATAACGTTCGTTACGGGTAAGTGCCGAGTGCCAGAGGGTCTGGAGTTCCGGGTCAGCAAAAGGGGCATCTAGGGCAGCGTGGTCGAGGGTCAGGGTTCCTTCAGGGTCTTTGTCAGGCTCTTTAGCCCAAACGGCGGCGGCAATGACGAAGTCGGGCCCGTCAGGGCGCAGAACTTGGTGGACACGGGACTGGAGGCGTTCATCGGAGAGGTCTTGGGGCAGGTCTTGGTCGCGGCGGGAAAGGGCATCGGAGGTCACTTGAGTAACGCCGGGTCGATGAATTAACCGAAAGTCGAACTCGGACAATTCATGGGCCCAGCGGCGTTGGCGTTCTGACAGGGTTCTTTGCTTCTGGAAGTACAAAAGGTTCTGGTGGTCGGTGTGTACTTCGAACGGGATGCCAGCGAGGTAGGAGCGCCAAGCGCGGAGGCAGGAGTGGATGGCCAACATTTCCTTATCGTGGATAGGGTAGTTGACTTCCGCTGGGCTGAGCTTTCGCGAGAAGTAAGCAACAGGACGCCAAAGAGAATCAGCACCTTGCTGTCTGAGGGAACCTCCCAGGGCCCAGCCGGAAGCATCGGCTTCAACGATGGTGGGGAGGTCAGGGTCAAAGGTGGCAAGGAGCGGGGCAGAGACAAGGGCCTTCTTCAAAGCTTCAAACGAACGGAGTTGTTCGTCTTCCCACTTGAAGGGTTGGTCCTTCTTGGTCAGCAGAGTCAGGGGAGCAGCGACGGTGGAGTATTCGGGGACAAAACAGCGGTAGAAGTTGGCAAACCCAAGAAAACTACGGACTCCGCGGACAGACGTGGGAGCCTCCCATTCCTGGATGGCTTTGACTTTGTCTGGGTCTGCACGGATGCCGGAGCCGGGTTCAACAATGAAGCCGAGGTACTTGATGGACGGGGATTCGAATTCACTTTTGTCCCAATCAAGTTGCAGGCCAGCATCTCCAAGAGCGCGGATGATCTGACGGACAAGGTCACGGTGGTGTTCGTGGGAGTCAGAGCTGTAAATCACTACATCATCGAGGTAAGCGGAGCAGGATATTCCAAGCCAGCGGGAGAGAACATGGTTGATGAAACGTTGGAACGCAGCAGGAGCACCAGTGAGACCGAAAGGGGTGACCAGCCATTCATACGCGCCGAGGTGGGTGCGGAAGGCCGTGTAGGCTTCACTGCCTTCTTTAAGACGGAGGCGATGGAAAGCAGAGATGACGTCAACTTTGGAAACGTACTTGGCAGCAGCAATATCACGGAGGGTGTCGTTGATCAGTGGTAACGGGTAACCATCCTTCTCCGTGACGCTGTTCAGGGCACGGTAGTCTACGCAAAAACGAAGACCACCACCAGGTTTCTTCACGAAGATGACGGGGGCACCGCCTTCAGCACTACTAGCTCGGATAAAGCCAGCGTCCAGCAGGTCGTAGAGGGTTTTCCGGAGGAGCAGCAGTTCTTCTCGGCTCATTGAGTACAGAGGACACGAGGGCGGGGACAAGCCTGGTTTAAGGCGGATCTCTGTATCAATTCCAGGGCGGTTCGGGGGAAGCTCAGAAGCTTTCTTCCTATCGAAGGCGTCGATGACGGGAAGAAGCCACTCGGGACAGTTGGCACGGGGGTCGGTGTAGATCTTGGCTTTGAGAGCTTTCTCAATGTCATGGAGCGTGGCGGAGAAAATGCGGACATTGGGAGAGCGTCGGGCTCTCAACTGGAAGGCACGGATGGCGCGGGCGGAGACGGGGAGAACGTTGGGGTCAGCGGTGGTTGTAGTCAGGCGAAGAGGCGTGGGCAGGCGGATGAATACTTCGTTTTGCGCGGGGCGAAGGGAAGCATCGTGTTTGGCAATCCATCCTTGACCGAGGATAAGGTCTTCAGACTGACCGGGGACGATGTAGGCGTAGAGTTTCTCGTCCAATCCTCCGAGACCAAGATCGAAGACAGCAACTTGGTCTATGACGGGTGGATTTCGGTCATCAACTACTTGAGCAATTGGACGAGGGCAGATGGGCAGGATGGCAGCGTGGGCGCGGGTAGCGGTGCGCGGAGAGACAGTGGCAAGACACAGGCAACCGGAGTCGACGAAGGCAGAGGTAGAACAAGTTTTATTTAGAACAACATCTATATAAGTACCCCTAGCCCCCATTTCCTCCCGAGCGATCTTCTCTCCTTGGGGCTCTAGACGGCGACGTTCGCCTAGAGCTCTCCATTTCCCGACATGTCGCGGGGCACGGGCGTGGGCGCAGGCGCGGGCAGAGGCAGAGGCAGAGCCGGGGTCGGCATAGCAGGCTGGTAAAGGTTGGCGGAGCGGACAGGGACAGTGGTAGTAGGAGCAAAGTTTAGCGGGCAGTTCTGGCGCAGATGGCCAGTCTGCCGGCAGCGGAAGCAGGCGCGGTTGCGGCGAAGGCGCTCGCGCTCCTCGTCGGTCAATGGCTTCAGGGCCGTGGTGGTGATGGTGGGGGTCCAGTCCATGGCGTCGGGGTGGCGGACAGGTGCAGGGTTGGCAGGGAAGGACGGGGTTATCCTGCTGGAAGAACGCTCGAGGACGTTGCATTCCTCCAGCTTGGAAGAGACGGTAAACAACTCGGACTTGTAATCCTCGTAGGTGTAATCCGTCCTCGGGTTCGCCATGGCCCGACGCAGTTCTGGACAGAGGGCGGTGCGCAGGATAGAGATGCTGGCACGGTCGGAGTCAGTACCAGCTTCGCCGAGCAACTTCTCGAACTTGGGCAGGAAAAGAGCGAACGGCTCGTTATCCCGCTGGCGGAGGTTCTGGAGTTGCGTGGAGGCGCGCTCGGCAGCATACGGGTCGATGAACATTCTGTCCAGGTATGCGAGGAAAGTGGCAGCGGTGTAGCCCATCTCAAGGCCACGGGCAAAGTAAACAGCAACAAGGTTCTGGGCTTCGGTGGACATACGGGCAAAAAGATATGTGTACTGATCCCCATCGTCACCGATGGAGGGACCGTCACGCGCGATCTTTTGGCGGGCGTACATGGCCCAAACGCGGTACTCGGCTCTCTTGCCGCTGAACAGGGGAATGTCGGGAATCTTGGGCTTGGGGCGTTTGACAAAGGCGTCAGCTGTGGCAACGGGGACGGACGGAGTAGCAAGAACGGGGGGAGCAGGGGAGGCAGTGGCAGCGCGGGCAAAGGCCTGGAGATTGGCGATCTCCTGGTCCCGCTGTTGTTGCGCGCGGGAGAACTCTTCGCGCAGTTGTAGCTGTGCGCGTTCGTTGTCTGCGCGCAGTTGTTGCTGCGCACGTTCATTTTCCTCACGCATGGTCTGGAGGGCTTGGAACAAGTCTTGCATGGAGGGGCCTGCGTTGCTCGGGCCGGGGACAGTGGGGTTGGACATTGTTGCGGGAGGCGAGGCGGGGTCAAAGAAGACAGAGTTTTGAGAAGCAGCGTCAGAGTCAGAATCAGGGTCTTGAGGGGGGACGCGGTAGGACATGTGACGGTCACAGGAACGTTGGGAACGGAGGTAATTGGCGTTGGACGAGGGGACAAGGTGGGAACAGGGTCTGGTTCAAGGAACGTAGTCGAGGGACGAGGACAAGAAACGAGGTCGAGGAACGAGGACAGGGAACGGGGTCGAGAGGACGAAGAAAGATCTGTTTCTATTGTAAGGCTTTACGGTCTAAAGGAGAACGCTTTTAGAACAGCAGAAATAAATTAAGAAACAGATAAAGAGAAAAGACTAATGTACAAGAAAACGGGCGGAAACAACACTATCTATATACACGCGGTAGAGGCATGACGCGTACCCTTGACAACGGCGGTGTGCACACGGGTTTGGCAGGCGGTGAGTAACGGCGGTATGCAAGGCGGTGTGGACGGCGGTGTAAACGGCGGTGAGGGCGGAGCCTGAGCCTACCTCGATCCATAGATCGTTACAAAAGAGGCCGACAAGCATCTTGATGTCGTGCCCTATGATGGCAATCAGCAAGGCTTCCAGGCGTTCCAGAGGCAACTTGCGGTCAAATTTGCTGCTGCACCCAAGCACCACCGCACGGAGCAGCGCAAGCTGATGACTGCCTTCTCCTACCTTAGAGATGGCGCTCTGGATTGGGCCATGCCTCGGATGGACCCGGCCACTGGACACATGAACTTTGAAACGTACGACGATTTTATGAAATCGTTAGCTGAGGCTTTCGATGACCCTGACTGGCGCATGACTGCGACCCAGCAGATCTTCGACTTAAAGCAGACAGGTACTTGTACTGCCTATCACTCTGCTTTTACAACGCTGTTGAAGAAACTCGGTTGGGCCGACGCTGATTTCACCATTGCACTATTTCAGCGAGGCCTCAAGCCCCACATACAGGACGCTCTGGCTTGGAACACCTATCCTGCCCCTAAGGGAACGCTTGATCAGTTCGCTAATTTCTGCAACACGCTGGACAATACGATCAACAACCGAACCCGGGGAAACAACGGGAAAATCCAACCGCCTCCTGGTGTGGTCCCCTTTCAGCAAGATTCTCGTTCGAGAAATGCTGGCGCCCAAAAAGCTGTCCCCAACACCAAGCCAGCTAAGGGTACCTCTGCAGGTCCCGATGCCAACGGTCTACCCTTCCGTAAGACTGCTGACGGCAAAATGGCAAAGGGTGTTTGTTGGAAGTGTGGCGCAAAGGACCACATGCTAAAGGCTTGCCCCAAAAACAACCTTGCTCTTCGCGCAGTTACTGTCCCTTCTCCCTCCACTTCTACCCGGGCTCCCTCGACGGCCCCTGCGCCTGATGCGTCAAAAAACTAGAAGGGCTACCGACCCATTCCCCTCTGGTCCTGGCTAGCCCTGACGCTGCTGATGAGGGTCTCTTGAGAATCAGCACTTGTTCTCTTGATAATGCTATCGATTATGGTAACTCTCCCCCTCTGGTTATTCCTGTGACAGTGAATAATTCCATTGAGGCCTACGCTATGGTGGATTCGGGATCAACAACTTGTTTTGTGGATTCTGAATTTATAGCAAGGCATCAGATTCCTACTGTTCTCAAGGCCAGAGCCGAGTCGCTCCATGTTGTTGATGGTAGTGAAACTGCTGCGGGTAAAGTGACCCACCAAGTTCCTTTGTCCCTCTCTTTTCCTAATTATTCAGAAACTTTGGTTTTTCAAATCACGAAGCTTGGGGGCTACCACATCATCCTGGGGAAATGCTGGCTCGACGCCCATAACCCGGAAATTTCTTGGCCTTCCAATACGCTCAAGATATCGGTTACTTCTACCGCCGATGGCAATGCTGTGGCAGCTTCTGATTCTTCTTCTTCTTCTTCTTCTGTTTCGACTGCTTCTACTGATTCTGGCGCTTCGTTTGATTTTTCTTATACAAAAAACGACAAAAATATTGCTTCTACCGCTGGCAGTCAGATTGAGGGATCTGCTCCTGCTTCAGCCACTTCACCCCTTCCTTCTTTTATTGCACAATCGTCAGCTGTGTCTTGTTCCTGTGTGACGGTGTCGTCTCAGGCTTTGCATCGCTTTGCCAAAGCTGAGAAACTACAGATTTATCGTGTCACCGCTCAGGAAGTCCTGGATTATCTCAATCAGGAGGACCTAACTCCGGAACAAGAGCATGCACGGCTCCTTGAACGCATCCCGAAGAAATACCATGACCTACTTCCTCTGTTCTCTCGAGAAGGTGCTGATCAACTACCACCTCACCGGGACATTGATCATGCGATTAACTTCGTTCCCGATGCGAAATACCCCAAGGCCCCGCTGTACGATATGACTCCACTCGAGTTGCAGGCTGTCAAAAAATATCTAGATGGCATGCTTGCTAAAGGCTTTATTTCCTCTTCCTCTTCGCCGCTGGCTTCCCCGATTCTTTTTGCTAGGAAGCCAGGCAGTTTACGATTCTGTGTTGATTTCCGAGCCGTCAATGATATCACCATCAAAGACGTAACTCCTCTGCCTCGGATCAATGAATCACTGCGCACGGCGGCTACGGGAAACATTTTTACAAAGCTGGATCTGAGAGCTGCGTACCACTTGATTCGCATCAAGAAAGGTGATGAATACAAGACAGCTTTCAGAACTCGATATGGCATTTTTGAGTACAATGTGATGCCGTTTGGGCTCACCAATGCTCCTGCCACGTGTCAGAAATATGTCAGCGAGGTCTTGTCGGAGTATTTGGACATATTCTGTGTCTGTTACTTGGATGATATCCTGGTGTTCTCTCTGAACCAAGAGGAACATGATGTTCATGTGCGCAAAGTCCTGCTAAAATTAGCGCAGGCCAGTCTGTTTGTCAAGGGTGAAAAATGCGAATTCGACAAGACTGAAACTACCTTTGTTGGCTTTGTTATTTCAGCCGATGCTCTGAAGATGGACCCCGCTAAAGTTGCGGCTGTCCGTGAGTGGGAGGCTCCCCGAACTGTTAAGGGAGTCCAGTCCTTTTTGGGTTTTGCCAATTTCTATAGGAGGTTCATCCGTGACTTCTCTAGAATCTGCACACCTCTCTTCGAGTTGACTAAAAAGACGCAATCTTTTGTCTGGTCCTCTGAATGTGAGGCAGCATTTCACACCCTGAAGGACCTTTTCTGCTCCGAACCTATCCTCAAGCACTTTGATTACCTGTTGGACACTGTTATTGAAACAGACGCGTCTGACCGTGTAATATCTGCCGTCATGTCTCAATACCACCCGACTGACAAGGGGCTTCTACTACACCCCGTGGCCTATTTCTCTCAAAAAATGAATCCTGCCCAGTGTAACTACGGCGTAGGTGACAAGGAGTTGTTAGCCATTGTGGAGTCTCTAAAGTCGTGGCGATTCATGGTTGAAAGTCTGGAAAAACCTGTTCTGGTATTGACGGACCATCGGAATTTAGCCGTTCTTAAGCAAATTCCGGCCATGAACAGACGGCAAGCGAGGTGGGCTATGGAACTGAGCGAGTACCGTTATGTCATCACTTATAGGCCTGGCTCCTTGAATTCTAGAGCTGATGCCCTGACCAGACGCTACGAAGACCTCGTTTCTTCTTCTTCTGAGGAGGATAAAGAGCTGTGTGCTCCTATTATTCCCCCTGAAAATTTTATTGGTACCATGTCTTTGGTAGACGAGGTAAAAATCGCGCTATCCACGGACAAGTGGGCTCTTGATGTTATTTCTGCTCTTCGAGGCCAGTCGACCAAACCTCCAGATGTGGACCTCAGTGTCTGCAGGCTTGACAATGACGGTCTTTTGTTTGTCAACGACCTTCTATATTTGCCGAACGAGGATCTACGAGTTCGTGCATTGAAGAATTGTCATGATATTATGCCTAGCGGACACCCTGGACAAAAGAACACTTTTGAACTTCTTGTTCGGGAATACTGGTGGCCCGGGATGCGTCGTGATGTCATCCGGTACATCCGAAATTGTGAGGTCTGCCAACGGATCAAGTCCGCGCGACATAGTCCCTACGGTCTACTGAAACCTCTGACCATTCCGCAAGCTCGGTGGACATCTGTGTCCCTTGATTTTATCACCGGCTTGCCGGTCTCCAATTCTTTTGACATGATTCTCGTTGTCATCGATAGGCTTAGCAAAATGGCTCACTTTATACCTTGCGATTCCTCGCTGGATGCTGCAGGTTTTGCTAAGCTCTATTTGTCAGCAGTGTATAGGCTCCACGGTCTGCCATTGGACATTGTGTCCGACAGGGGTAGTCTGTTTACGTCGGCTTTTTCCAAGGCTTTAGCCAAACTGTTGGGCATAAAGCAAAATCTGAGTACTGCGTTCCACCCTCAGACCGATGGTCAGACTGAGCGTGTGAACTCTATTTTGGAGCAATACCTGCGGGGTTACACCAACTATAGACAGGACAATTGGGCTGATCTTTTGCCCTTGGCGGAGTTCTCTTACAATGACTCCGAGTCCAGTTCTACTATGCTGACGCCCTTCTTTGCGAACCACGGGTTTCACCCCAGAAGTGGGCGTGAGTCGCTCCCAGTCTCTGTGGAAAAAGGCCCGTTGCGGAACTTTGTTAAAGAGCTTGACAACATTTGTCAGTTTTTAAAGACTGAAATTACGTGGAGCCGTGAGCGGATGACCGAGTACGCGAATCGACACAAATCTTCCGCCCCTCTCCTTCGAGAAGGGGACTTAGTGTGGCTTTTGAGTAGAAATATTCGAACTACTCGTCCTTCAAAGAAGTTGGACTTCAAGAAGCTTGGCCCATTTAAGATTCTACGGAAGGTGTCTTCGCATGCCTACGAGTTGGCACTCCCTGCCACTATGAAGGTTCATCCCGTCTTCCACGTTTGTCTGCTGGAACCATGTGCGTCGGATCCTCTTCCTGGCCAGAAAAACCCTCCTCCTCCTCCCGTCATAGTAGATGGCGAGGAAGAATTTGTGGTCAAGGAAATTATAGGCGTGTCTTCGCGTGGCCCTCTGCAATATCAAGTAGTTTGGGAGGGCTATGAACATGATGGACCCTCCTGGGAACCTCTGGACCATTTAGCCAATGCACCTGAGAAGGTTGCAGAATTCTACAAGAGGATGCCTAACGCCAGACGATCTTAGTACTGCTGTGGAAATCAGTCATAAAAAGGGGGGCTACTGTCATGAATAGCTATCCTGACACTGCTCATGCTAAGGGTTATGCATGAGACCTACCCCACTCTTCTTTTCCACAACGCCGAAGGTCGGCGACCTATGAAGATGCGCTTATGGCACAGGTTGGTCTGTGTAGATCGTGAGTTGATCAACGGATATGAGGTTGTCGTGGGATGTGCTGAGCACGGGTGCTCTGATAGACGTTGTTCTGCTGCTGCAGAGTTTTCTTGTTGCAATTGCCATTGCGTGCTTAGGTGGGGGTTGTTATCTGGTTCGATTGTTACGAACCTGTTACGTCTTGTTTACACGAGACTTATCTTTTGTTCGTAGTTAGATGTTGATTGTTTCTAGCTTGGGAAGACAGAGTTTTGTCAGGAGCGCCGACAACATAAATATCGTCGTCTCCTGCCCTGAGTTGATCAGGTTTACTCTTGTTCTCCAAGCTTAACAATCACATGCACTTGCTTACCTTCTTCTTCTTCTTTATACCATTCTGTTCTTGCTTTCTTTGCAGTTCAACCTTTCTTCTTCTTTGAAGTGTGTGATTGTTCCTCCTCCTTCCTCTTTGTGCCGCTCTATTCTCAGAATAGCCATCTAAGTTGTGTGTTGCCTCTTCATCTCAACCGACCATACGTCTTAGCACTCTGTCTAACTGACGTCTTCCTCCACAGGCCCGACTGTCCACCTCAGGAACCTATCATTGTCCCGAGTCGTTGGCTGTACCCGGAACCCTAATCCTTTCTTCGGGCCCTATCCGTAATACACCCTGATTGTCGACGACGACTACGTTGAACGCAACGGCGGCACATACGTCAACAGCAGCACGACCTCGGTGATCGACCTCGCATTTTCCCTGCGGTCTCGACCGGGCCTGTTTACGAACTGGAGGTATCTTCAGGAGACGGGCTCCGATCACCGGGCCATCAGTTTTGATTACGTCAGCACCACCACACCCAAAACCCTAACACGTAACCCGGCGTTCAACACCAAGACGGCCGACTGGTCGCTGTTTCGCAAGGAATGGCTGGCTGGCCAGGCTGACCTTGAGCTTCAGCTGTCCCTGGCAGAGATTTCTGCAGACGGTGACGCAATGGCGCGACTGCTTTCCGAGGCCCTGCAATCTGCTTGTCAGAGGTGCATGTCAGTGAAGAGGCACAGTGCCCGCGCAAAGCCATGGTGGACGCCCGAGCTACAATCACAACGTCAGGCCGCATCGCGCGCAGAGAGAAGATACAGACGAGGCAGGCTGTCGCTGGTTGAGTTTCATTCGATTCGCAACAAGTACACCCATGCTGTCGAAGATGCTAAGTCTACTCACTGGACTACCTTTCTTTCTGACGCTGACAACGAAAAGGTCTACACAGCCTGGAAATACACCAAGCCAGCTACGGCGAGTTACTTCCCCCCCATCCAGGGGCCAGACGGGTTAGCCAATACCCCCGAGGAGAAGGAAAAGGCTTTCCTGACGCTACTGGGTGCTACGTCTAGCGCAGGTGTCGACCCCCGACCTGACGTTGCCGATACACACGACCCCCATCACGACCCCCATCACGACACCCCCCCGAACGACACCGACCGAAGCATATACCCCTTGTGACGGGTTTCACTAAGTATGAGAGAATCTCATAGTTATGACCAAATGCTGTTTATTATCTTTAACATAGGGAAGAAAAGAAAGAAAAGGAAGAAGAAAATCTAAACTAAAGATGGGGGAACTGGCTCTGCTTTATAGGCGTTCGACAATCCAGTTGTGTGCGCCCCACCAGGGCAACCAGCCCTATGACCCCTGTACAATAAAAGTGGAGCAACATCCGTGCACATAAAAGTGGGTCCCGACCCTTGTGACACAAAAAGTGGGTCGCACCCTGGTCGACTAAAAGTGGGTCCACAAACCCTAACCCGAAAGTGGACCCAACTTCAAATCACACAAAAAGTGGGTCAACATGGATCAGCCCAAAGATGATCCAACATCGGGTCCACGACCCGTAACATTACCCCCCTCCTCTCGTCCGTGTGCGGGGGCCTGTCCGGGCGTCAGCTTCTGGTACGCCCACATCGTCTTCTGTTCCAAACTCGGCTTCAAACATCTCAAGAGTCGCTGTGGTGCAGTGGTATAGCACCTGGCAAGGCTTTTCGGTTGGCTACCGAGAAGTCGTAGGTTCGATTCCTACCAGTGACGCCAATTTTCTACGAGCAGTCAACCTTAACTGGGGCACTTGGGGTTAGTGCTGCTCGTTGGAAATTCATACCAAAAGCTATTCATGTATTTCCTTTCTGTCATAACTTGGGGATTATATTTGTGGGATCTTAGATGTAACTGCCTCCCTGCCAGGGGATTGGAGTATATTATGTATAGTAGCTAGCTTGTTTGAGATTCCGTTAAACCTTGATTCGTGTATAGTATTAATATACACCTCGCCATAACCCTGTCAGGTTCCATGCGAGTAATGAATAAAAAAAAAAAAAAAAAAAAAAACATCTCAAGCGCTTCGGTGTCCTCGAAATCAACGCGCGGTCTCCAATCTGGCTCTGCGTATCCGGCCCATTTGACAAGAACTTCTCTGCGGTAGCCTCTTCCAACGCGTCTCTGGCGGCTTCTCAGGATTCGTTCAACAAGGTACTCGGGTTCGCCGTATTCGTTTTCTTCAATTGGCGGCGGCTGCGTGTCGTCCGTTTCTTGCGACGGGAACGGGTTCTGGCTGGCGGGCTTGAGCAAATCGACGTGGAATCTCGGGTGAACATTTGTCGGCACGTCCAACTCAACAACGTGGGGAGAGACAATCTTCCTGACTTTGTACATCGCGTTCGTCCAGGAAAGCTTCTTTGATAGCTGCGGCGTCGAAATATTCTTGAGCTTTAGCCACACGGTGTCTCCGACTTCGAACCGAACCTGGGGGCCTCTCGATCGGTTGGCCTGATCTTCCATGTCCTGTTGTCGCGCTGCCATGGCTGCCTGTGCTAGCTCCCAGCCTTCGTGGAGTCTCTGAATGAACTTCTCGGCGTCTCGGTGTTCTAGCCTTCGCGGAACGGACTCTTCTGCTGTAACTTGCTCGATTGGGCTGACGTGATAACCGTGCGTCAGGAAAAACGGACTCATTCCCATCGAGGTATTCCGGTTGTTGATCGCCAACATGGCCGAGGGGAGCAAGTCTGGCCAATCATACTGCGAATAGGTGATGAACGATCGCAAGTATGTCAAAACTTCTTGATTCATCCGTTCCGTTGCGCCGTCAGTCTGTGGGTGGAAACCTGTCGACAACCGTTGTTCGATACCAGTAAGCTTGCAAAGATGAGTCCAAAACTCGCTCGTCCAGTTAGTGCCTCGATCAGAGACCAGCGCGCGCGGGAAACCATGGTGCTTCCAGTAACACTGCAGAAAACTCTCTGCACATTGTTCGGCCTTCATCGTGTTCATGGCTTCCAAGGCAACACCTCCCGTTAGACGGTCAACAATCACCATCAGGTAGCGGGGATCTCCCGATTTCTTCGCGGGGAGCTCAGTCATGAAGTCTATACCCAGCTCCGAGTGGGGTCGCTGCGGGATCGGAAGCGGCAACAGTAATCCCTTCTTACGCTCGCGCCACACTTTCGACCGCCCACAAACATTGCAGTTCGCACAAAAACGTCTCACATCTCGCGATATACCTGGCCAGAAAAACTCGCGGGACAGAATGGCAAGCGTGCCGTCGCGTCCGGGGTGGCCTGTGATGTGTGAGTCGTGCGTCTTCTGAATCAGTGCCGTCCGTAGGGGTTCCCATTCTGGAACAAACAACTTGTGGCGATATAACAGTGCTCCACGTTGGTCGAATTCGCACTCGGCTATGGATATCGTTATCTTCTTGGTCAGCGACGGGGGAAAACTTCGTTCGCCTGCTGCCAAAGCTTGGTACATTTCCTGCATATCCGAGTCGTGGTCCTTCGCTTGGTCCCAAAGCTCTTGGAGGTGCGGTTGCACAAACAGTCGTGATCCGTCCGGGACATTGTCGGGGCTTTCTGCGATGTCACCAGCTGCCACAGGCACCGTTGCTGTGTGGGGAATCCATTGGTCCTTGATGAGCTTCATGATCCGAGACTTCAGGCGGTCGTCATCTTCGCCTTGCGGAACATCTTGCTGTCGTCGACTGAGGGCGTCGGGCTTTCCACTCTTGCTGCCTGACCGAAACTCCAGCTTAAAATCGAACTCCGAAAGCATCTGCGACCACCGAACCTGGCGCTCCGAAAGTTTGCGAGTCGTCATGAAATACTGTAGGTTTTTGTGGTCGGACAAAATCTTGAAAGGCGCTCCCAAACTCTTAAGTTCGCCTCGCCATTCCTCAAGGCACTTAACCACTGCCAAAAGCTCCTTGTCATGAATCTCGTAGTTAACTTCGGCAGGACTCAACTTCTTGGAGAAAAACGCAACCGGACGCAACTTGCCGTCATCATCAACCTGGGATAGAGTGCCTCCAAGTGCCCAACCAGAGCAGTCGCACTCCACCACCGTCGTTCGGTCTTCGTCCCACATTGCTAAAACTGGTGCCGTGATGAACAAATTCTTGAGCGTCTCGAACGCGCTCTCTTCGGCTTGGCCCCATTTCCACGGGACACCCTTCTTCGTTAAACTGACCAAAGGGGCCGCCACTTCGCTAAACGAGTCGATGAACTGACGATAAAAATTGGCGAATCCGATAAAACTGCGGACCCCTTTGACGTTGGTCGGCGGAACCCATTCTCGTATAGCGGCAACCTTCGCTGGGTCAACCTTGACTCCTTGGCCGGCCTGAATGATGAAACCCAAATACTTCGTTTCCGTAACTGCGAACTCGCACTTGTTAAGGTCCAAACACAGACCCGCATCTCCCAACTTCTTCAGCACGAGCTCGACCTTTTCCATGTGCTCCTTGCGACTACCATCGGTATAAATCAACACATCGTCGAGGTAGGCGGAACAGAAATCGTCCAAATGTTCACGCAGAGTGCTGTTGATGTATCTTTGGAAGGTCGCTGGTGCTCCAGTAAGTCCAAAAGGCGTAACAAGCCACTCGTATAGTCCAAATCTTGTCCGGAAAGCCGTCTTCCATTCATCGCCCTCTTTGACACGAATCTTGTGAAACGCAGCGCGGACGTCAACCTTGGTGAAGTAACGGGCCTTGGCTAACGAACGCAGCGTCTCGCTAATGAGGGGCAGGGGGTAGCGGTCTTTCTCCGTGATGGCGTTGATACCACGGTAGTCGACACAGAATCGTAGGCCACCCCCGGGCTTTCGTACAAACAGGACTGGCGCACCACCGGGCGAACTGCTGGCTCGGATCCAATTCTTGTCCAAGTGATCCGAAAGTGTTTTACGCAGGACCAAGAGTTCATCTCGAGACATACCGTACAGCGGGCCCCACGGGACTTCTTTCTCTTTGCCGTTGTTGTCCTTGGTTAACTTGATAGCGTGGTCGATACCGGGGCGGTTGGGCGGCAAATCTCGTTTCTCATCGTCTAAAAACACGTGGCCGAGGTGCTTCAGTTCTTCGGGAAGCTGCTCGGTAATTATTACGGATAGGGCCCAAGGAAACCATTAGGGTTCTAGAAAGCCAACGACTCAGGACAATGATAGGTTCCAGAGGTGGACAGTCAGGCCTGCGCGGATATACGGCCGGGAGGAGAGGATAGAACTCTCTAGGTCGTATGGTCGGTTTGAGGTAAAGAGGCACACTCAACTAATTGATCTTATAACACACGGAAGGGAATAAACAATCACAGGAACACTGAGGTAACGAAGACGACAGAAGGTACTGATGCAATGAAGGCTATCAAGAAACAAGTGATAATTAAAGATATAGTACTAAAGAAGAAGGTACTATCGAAGAAGTGATACTATAAACTAGTATACAAAGAAGAATGGCAAAAGGGGTGTATGTGATTGTTAAGCTTGGGGAGCAAGAGTTAACCTGATCACACAGGGCAGAAGGCAACGCTATTTAAGGCGTTGCAGATTCTGACAACAGAGATCTTCCCAAGCTAGAACCAAATCACAGATAACCGAAAGTGGGGACATACGTAACTCAACGTTACCAGACGCTACTATCAAACCGGATGTTAGTTCACGAGATAAACCAACACGGCAGCAGCAGAACTGAAAATCCCTCAAGACACCCAGGCAACGATATGTCGCGTTACAGCGATATCGGCCTAACAGGTGTGGGCCCCACGCTCAAACGCTGTTGACACAAAAGGAACGAGAATAGCAGTCAACTCAGAATAAGCTGCATCAACTGCAGAGTACCGAGTTACCTAATAGCGATGATCTATAGTGTGCAAGCCGGCCACACCCGAGTAGATAAACCGGAGTGACACCTCAAGGTTACACAGACCACCAAGTGGTATAACCGTATCATCATACGTCCTTGGAACATTAGCGTGACACAACGGAAGCGGGGTAAGGTGCCAGGCATAACCCTATGCAATGGCAATGGCAAGAATGGCTATTCATGACAGTATGCTCCTTTTAAATGACTGATTTCCACAGCAGTACTAAGATCGCCACATCCTAGACTAGAATCAAGTCGGAGAATTCGCAAAAGGAAGCCGGGCATCTAGGGACACGGAAGTCCACCGGGCTTTGCAGAATCGGAACAGAAGGAATAAGCCAACCATACGGGTCTAGACACAGCATGACTCCGCAGGCAAGAATTGTAGATCTCGATGCACCAACAACATCGTGACGTATAGGGGATCAACGGAATCCCTAGCATGAAAGCTTGTACATCTGATCAACATAAAACAAGGCCTTGAAGTGCAACGACAACTTCGTAAGGGCCTCGTGTCCACAGACAAGAGGAAGGTAAAAAAGAATGGGAATAACGAAAGGCAACCTCATCAACCGAGGGGCAGCACCAAGGATCTTAAGTGGGAATAAGTTGAGAACGCAGCTCAGTACCCGCAAAGGCAAAGGTTTTTCAACCTTGTTGTCCTCCCTAGTTATGGCATTGGTCATAGAAGTAAGAGCCAGGCCTGTAGGTTATAACAAACAACAATCGCTCAGTTCCATAGCCCATAAATCTGTTGCCTGCAAGATGCAGAAGGTCCCCTGAGAACTACCAAGTTCTGGTAACAAGTGTACACCAGAGTGGCTACTCAGTTGGCACAATCATCAATCGCCGCGACATAATCGCCTCCACAATAGCTAAGAACCCCCTGGGACATGGTTCGATGGATGTAAACGAACACGATTCCGGTTGTGGGAGAATAGACTAACATGTGTAATGGGGACTCATCATCGATCGGGTAATTGGTATATGACAACAGACAGCATGGAAACAAAGACGTGCAGGATCCGTAAAGAGTATTGGTGAAAGGGGAAAACAAGAAATTGGTAAAGTCAGCTTGTCAAACTTGGCAGTATTTCAGCACAAGATACAAGACTGGCCTGCACCACCATAGGCAGGACTTCGAAGAGGGACATCGTGTTTCTTTTAACGAGAAGAAAAACAACAAGATATTGTCCAAAAGAGAGAGGCAGAGAGTAGGCCCAAGTGAAGACACAAAGAGGTCGCAGAAAGGAGACATAGAGTAGTCGCAAGTAGACGTAACAGAGTCGAAGAAAGTAACAGGCAAGAGAGCTGTCCAAAGTAGAGGACACAGAACATGTCACAAGAAGTAGACGTATAGTGGTCGTAAGTAGACACAACAACAGCCGAAAGAAAATAGTCCGAACAGTGGCCTAACGCATTAGACACAACTGTGGCACGAAGACTAGACATAACTGTCAAGAAGTGGGACAGAAGCGAGCTGTTAACAAAGCGAGTAGACAGCAACTGTCAATACCCAGACAGACACGGGCTGTCAGCAAAGCGAGTAGATATAAACTATCAATACCCGGACAGACACGAGCTGTCGGCAATTATAACCCAGCAGGGGTCAAACGCAAGCACCATAGTGGTCAAAGAAGAGACACAAAAAAAGCAGTCGCCGATGGACACACGGTGTCACAAGGAAGAGGCATTAAGAGGTGTCAACCCAAAGAACAGACACGAGCTGTTCGTAGAACCAACGAGCTCAGCAAAGAACAGACACTAGCTGCTGATATCATATAAATAGACCCAACAGGAGTCAAAACAATTAGGCAAGACAAAGGCCAAGAAATACAGACACAGAGGTCTAAAAACAGACATAAACTGTCCAAGAAATCCCACAAGAACTCAATAACATGCTTTGGCACAATGGCAGGTGTGTGAGTAAACTCAACAACAACACTTTATACACTCAGGTACCATGTTGTAACTCAAAGTAATCTGGGAGTTGGCAACATCATTGCTGCAAGCCAAAAGGTGCATAGCTGGTAGACATGGCTTTCTGGAAACCCCCGTTCAGATGTGGCAAGTTGTAACGACTGGTTGATGCGGGACCAAATGAACAGCTTATAAAATAAGGTAGTTGACCGCCCGTAAATCAACAGAAGATCGTACACTGCCTGGTTCCCGAGGACAAAGAATCGGAGAAGCCAACACTGAAGAAGTAGGGGCAATGAAGCCACGTGTGAGCATGCCATCCAGGTTTTGCTTGACAAGTTGCAAATTTAGATGTGCATCATCAGACGGAAGAGTATTGATATGTTCGGCAGTCGAGACAAGATTAACAGCATGACCTGCGTCTTGACAAGAGGTGGTTGAAGGTACACCATCCCGCAAGAACACCGGACGCAAATCATAATAACTGTCCGAACTGCATTCGGGATATCGCTTGTGCACTTGTTCTAGCCGTAGGTCATCCTGATCAACAGGATCGAGAACCTGCTCAGCGGTAGTGCGGTGAGCCCGCCGGTTCTCATTGCTTGCAGTGGAACGCAAAGCTTGAGACGACATTAGCCTAGAGGAACAAAGTGCTTCAACGAAATTAAAGGAGCTGGGACAGAGACAGTGCCATCAACTGACTGTCCACAGAAGAAGAGAAGTAGATTGAGAAATGGAATCAACTAAGAACCAGAAAGAGCCGAGTTATGACTAGCGGACGAAGAAGGTTGTGTAACAACAGCAGCGCTAGTATGATCATAGGAAGACGGGATATCGGCCGTAGTCGAGAGCCGGAACGAAAAGAAGAATAAGGTGTGCTAAAGAATAACAAAGAGTTGGAAGAATGTGTGAGTCTTTAAATGAAGCTTAACAAAATATTACGGATAGGGCCCAAGGAAACCATTAGGGTTCTAGAAAGCCAACGACTCAGGACAATGATAGGTTCCAGAGGTGGACAGTCAGGCCTGCGCGGATATACGGCCGGGAGGAGAGGATAGAACTCTCTAGGTCGTATGGTCGGTTTGAGGTAAAGAGGCACACTCAACTAATTGATCTTATAACACACGGAAGGGAATAAACAATCACAGGAACACTGAGGTAACGAAGACGACAGAAGGTACTGATGCAATGAAGGCTATCAAGAAACAAGTGATAATTAAAGATATAGTACTAAAGAAGAAGGTACTATCGAAGAAGTGATACTATAAACTAGTATACAAAGAAGAATGGCAAAAGGGGTGTATGTGATTGTTAAGCTTGGGGAGCAAGAGTTAACCTGATCACACAGGGCAGAAGGCAACGCTATTTAAGGCGTTGCAGATTCTGACAACAGAGATCTTCCCAAGCTAGAACCAAATCACAGATAACCGAAAGTGGGGACATACGTAACTCAACGTTACCAGACGCTACTATCAAACCGGATGTTAGTTCACGAGATAAACCAACACGGCAGCAGCAGAACTGAAAATCCCTCAAGACACCCAGGCAACGATATGTCGCGTTACAGCGATATCGGCCTAACAGGTGTGGGCCCCACGCTCAAACGCTGTTGACACAAAAGGAACGAGAATAGCAGTCAACTCAGAATAAGCTGCATCAACTGCAGAGTACCGAGTTACCTAATAGCGATGATCTATAGTGTGCAAGCCGGCCACACCCGAGTAGATAAACCGGAGTGACACCTCAAGGTTACACAGACCACCAAGTGGTATAACCGTATCATCATACGTCCTTGGAACATTAGCGTGACACAACGGAAGCGGGGTAAGGTGCCAGGCATAACCCTATGCAATGGCAATGGCAAGAATGGCTATTCATGACAGTAATCTCTCCTAGGGTCATGCGACGCTTAACTTCAAGAGCCTTGTTGATGTCGTGGATCGTGGCGGCGAAAACCTGGATCTCTTCCTTCTTTTTCTTGCTATGGCGAATCTCAGCGGCGAAAACAGAGGCCATAACCATGTTTGCCTTTGCGCCTGGAACATGCGCGTCGAGCCAACCTTTCTCTCGAACCATAAGGGCGTCAGCTCCGGAACCTAGACGAATAACTCGTTCCTTGGCCAAATAAACGACATCGTTGCGCTCCATCCATGGCTTTCCCAAAATCATGTCGTAAGCTAGATTGGGGATAACGTAACCATAGACTGTTTCTTTGCGTCCGTCGATGTCGAGCTCACAAAAGGCAATTTCCGAAATCCATCTCTTCTTTTCGTCATTCTCGGCTAACCGTAGCTCACGCTTCGTTATCGGCATCCGTTGCAAGCCTTTCTTTTTCACCAACGATTCGTTGAAGGCTGACGTTACTAGGCATCCGCTATCGAACAAGGCGTCACAGTAGAAGGAGTTGTCGATAAAAGCTTCGATCAGGAACGGGGACGAATGCATCTGGGAAATCGCTTGTTTGGGGGCATCCGTAATCTTTGTCTTTCGTGGCGAAATAGGTTCATGCCGGTCCTTCGTGGGGGATTCTCTCCTGGTAACCTTCTTGTCGATACTGTGGTTCTCCGGGGTTGTCGTTGCATGTACTTCTGCGGGCGATTCTGCTGGGCGAAACTTCGGGCACCTAAACGAACGATGGCCCTGCTCTAAACAACGGAAACAGGCTTGTCGTAGTCGTGCCTTTTCGATATCAGATTGCGCTCTCCATGGCGCTCGTGGCTTCGGGGGTTCAGCAAACTTCTGCTGGCTCTTCTTTTCTATAATCTTGGCAGCGGTCTCCAACTGGGAGATCAACGCTGCTACTTCTGACTTCTGCTGAAACTGTACTTTCCGGACCTGTACTTCGGGTCCGTCTTCGGTGTCTTCTTCGTCTGTCGATTCTTCCGCGGCTTCAGGGATCGGGAACTCCTCTTGGTCGACTGGCTGTTGCACATACCACGTGCTGCTAGATCCTTCTCTATATCTTGCTTCGTATTGCGGCAAGCACTCAACTCTTCCAGCTATAGTCCGTACTTTCGTCACCCACTTGTTGTAATCGTCGTCGGGTAACTTCTTCGGAGTGAGGTGGTACTGTAATGTGTCGTTGAGGGCCGCATCTATGAATAGGATCTTGCATCTGTCGGGCCAATGCCAACCTCCACAGGCGCTCAGCGAATATTCGTAGTCTTGCAGAAACGCGTTGAAAGTCTGCGCTTCTCCCATTCTCATGGTCATCAACTTCTGACCTGCCTTCATCACAGCTTGCTTGTCGGTGAACTGGTCGTTGATGTGTTCTAAAAGCTTCTCCCAGTCCCAGTCGTGAGCTTCCCCTTGATCGAGCCAAAGATCCAAACGTGGCTGCTGGCTTTGGGGAATACTCATAAAGATTTCGAAACATATTTCGCTGGGAGTGAGGCGGTGGCGATGGCTGATCCGGGCTCTAAGCTTCAGTTGATTGAAGAAACGCTTGAACGAAGAGGGCTGACCATCCCACTGGGGCCATGAGATATTGTGTGTGGGAGAGGGGGAACATTGTTGGCTCGATAACAGCTGATGCACTGACTGTAACAACTGGAACGTGGTAACATCAGGCTGCGGGTTGACTTCGGTCTGCTGGGGCATGGTGGCGACCTGGGGTGGCAACGTGGCGGGGAGGAAAGGCGGAAAACTGGGGGTCCTAGGGCTCAACATGGCATAAGATTGCACTTGCCCAAATAGGATAAAAACAAACAGGTAGAACAGGGATAGGAACATATCCAAATAGAGGGATGAAAACTGTATATAAAACTTCTTGAACGGATCCCGTAACTCCAGGGGATCGTGAGAAAACTCAAGAAGATGTTAAAGATAATATGTGACGGGTTTCACTAAGTATGAGAGAATCTCATAGTTATGACCAAATGCTGTTTATTATCTTTAACATAGGGAAGAAAAGAAAGAAAAGGAAGAAGAAAATCTAAACTAAAGATGGGGGAACTGGCTCTGCTTTATAGGCGTTCGACAATCCAGTTGTGTGCGCCCCACCAGGGCAACCAGCCCTATGACCCCTGTACAATAAAAGTGGAGCAACATCCGTGCACATAAAAGTGGGTCCCGACCCTTGTGACACAAAAAGTGGGTCGCACCCTGGTCGACTAAAAGTGGGTCCACAAACCCTAACCCGAAAGTGGACCCAACTTCAAATCACACAAAAAGTGGGTCAACATGGATCAGCCCAAAGATGATCCAACATCGGGTCCACGACCCGTAACACCCCTGGCCTGACCTTACAGACCACGAGATCAAGGAGGCAATCATGTCCGCCAACGCCAAGAAGGCCCCCGGGCCCGACGGCATGAACGCCAAGATCATCCAGATCGCCTTTGAGGCCCATCCCGCGCCCTTTCTCTCCGTCTACAAAGCCCTGTCTCGCCTCGGAATACACCCCACACTCTGGAAGCAAGCTACTGGGATTGTGCTCGCGAAAGACGGAAAGGCTGATTATTCAGTCGTAAAGTCCTACCGCATCATCTCACTGCTCAACTGTCTAGGCAAAGTGCTCGAGAAAGTCTTTGCGACCCGCTTAGGGTACCTCGCCAATTGCCATGACAGCTCGCTTCTAGACGACACTCAACTCGGAGGCCGCAAACAGCGTTCAGCCATGGACGCCGCTCTCGTATACGTCAGCCACCTGCAGAAGGTCAAGGAGATGAAGCTCGTTCCAAGCACTCTCTTCCTTGACGTCAAGGGCGCTTTCGACCACGTGTCAAAGCCCTGCTTGATGCGCAGCTTACGTGAGCTCGGTCTTCCCCTGGTGTTCCGAAAATGGGTTGCTTCGTTCCTCCAGGACCGTACTGTCGGCCTACACATCGAGGGTCAGCCGTTTCCGATGACCCCGGTTAACATCGGCATCCCCCAAGGTTCCCCCATCAGTCCTCTACTCTTCCTGTTGTATGCTCGGCATATAGTGGCTCGGGTGGCCGGCGACACACCACAACTTCAGCTGTCGTATATAGACGACTTCAGCGTAACCGTGGCGTCCAAAAGCCCGAGGCGTTCGGCGGCGCTTCTCGAAGAACTCGTGACGGAGCTGCGGGCCAAGGCTCGCGACTACGGCATTGAGTTTGAAGAGAGCAAAACTGAGCTGATCCACTACACCGATGCTGCAAAATGGGCCTCCCAAACTGTCCGAGTAGGTGATGTCACTGTGCGTCCCCAAAAGATGGTCAAGTGGCTAGGTTTCCATTTCGACAACAGACTTTCGTTTAAACAGCACGTCCAGGCACGGACCCAAAAGGCTGAGATCGCGTTCCGCGGCTTGCTTCGGCTCGCTTCGAACACGCGTGGACTGTCCATCGCGGCACTCCGTCAGCTCTACATCTCCTGTGTGGGTACCGTCGCTGATTACGGATCAATTCTCTGGTATGACCCGTCAAAACCCCAGCTCAGTCTGCAAAGGGTATACCAGAAACTGCAAAGCCAAGCTGCCGCCCGTATCCTAGGTACATTCCGCGGTTCACCAACACGCGCCGTCGAAGTCGAGGCCGGCCTCCCGCCCCCCTCTATTCGATTCGCCAAAGCACGCATGGCCTACGCCGCTCGCACTCTCCGCCTCCAACGCAACCATCCCGTCCGTGTTGCGTCCCAACCCGACAAGGACGAGCTTGCCCCCGATGACTCAGACCTGCCTCTCCTGGGGCATAACATGAGTGTCAAGACTCGACTCGGCTGCATCATGCGCGAGTTGAAGCCATTGGTGGCAGGCATGTGGAGACGAGAACGTCGCCGACAGGAGTGGGATAGTCCCTGGCAGCCGCCACTGACCGACCGCATCTCCATCGTCGTCGACCCTGGACCCAAGGAGGACGCTGCCGTCAGGCATGCCCAGTTCTTGTCAAGACTTCCGAACGATGCCGTCACCGTGTATACGGACGGCTCCAAAGAAGGCTCCAGGTGCTCGCTTGCAGCGTGCGTGGTCGATACCAAAACCGGTGAAATGAAAACGAAAGTCAGTCATCGACTGCAAGATGTGGAGGTTGCAGACTGCGAGAGCGCCGCCATCGTGGAGGCACTCACGCTCCTCGCCAAAACAGAAAAAATAACAAAGCAAGCTCGCCCCTGCTATGTGTTTGTCGACAGCCAAGCTGCCATTGCGCGGCTCCGCAAGCACGGCCACTTCGCGTGGCAGGCCCGCCGCGTCCTCGGTACATTCACGTCGCCAGTCACGGTGATGTGGTGTCCCGGGCACATGGGCATAGCGGGAAACGAGATTGCAGACGCGGTTGCACGCCAGGCTCTCGAGAGTGATGATGAACGCAAGTTCAGCTCACTGGGCAGTGTCTTCGCTAGGGTTAGGAGGTTTACCATGGACAAGTGGGAGACTCTCTGGGCTTTTGAGCGAGACACCGCCGCTGGTCCCTCCCACGGCTCGCACTACCTGCGTACCATCGGTGGTGATCCAGTTCTCCGTGCTAAGGCGCCCAAGGTTTCCGGACCAAGATGGCTAACCTCGGCGTACTTCCAGATGAAGGTGGGTAAAGGCAACTTGTTGCCCTACCTGCTGCTCATCAAGAAGACGGACTCGGACCGGTGCCGCCGTTGTCAAGAACATGAAAGCGAGAGCGTTGAGCATGTGCTGCTGCACTGCGCCGCATTTTCTGCAGAGCGTCAAGAGATGGCCATGGCATTGAGTCCTAAGTCGCTAGATCTCCCGACGCTCTTCAATACGAATAACGGAACCGAGGTGCTGCTGAAGTTTGTTCGCAAGACGGGTTTTTGCACGAAGGCCTGGGTAGAAGGTGTGGGGAGAAGAGAAAGTAGTGGTGGGAGGAGAGTGGAGGAAGTTGAGGAGTGAGGAGGAGTTGGTGCTTGTGTCTTTGGACAAATTACTGTGTCGACCACGACGTATTTCCTTTGTCGTTGATTTTTGCTGGAGTTTGGATGTTGTTTTATTGTACCTTGCTATGTGTAGATTTACTGCACCTCGCCATAACCCTATCAGGTTCCATGCGAGTAATGAATAAAAAAAAAAAAAAAAACATTGACCCCCTTGACATGACTACCGACCACGAACCAGGCTCCACCGTTTCCCCCGCCACTGCCGGCCACAACTGGCTCGCCAAGCACCGCGACGCAACCGCGTTCGCCCAGGCCTCCATGGCATTCGCCCTCGAAACACAGGAACGACATGCCAACCGGGGACGCCAGGCAGCGGAAGCTTTCAAAGTCGGCGACCGAGTCTACCTGCGTCTGCGCAACGTGCGCACCATCCGCCCCTCGAAGACACTCGACTGGCTTGCCTTGCCGTACCGAGTTATCCAAATCGTTGGCACACACGCCGTAAAACTCGACACGCCCACCGGTATTCACCCTGTCTTCCATGTCAGCCTTGTCCGCCGTGCCCGTGATGACCCTCTGCCCTCCCAAGTCCTGTTACACCATGAACCACCGGCGATCGCACCCGAAGAAGCCTCTGAAGACCTAGTCGCCGGTGAACACTTGGTGGATGAGATCCTGCAACACAAGACCGCCAACAACCGTCACCAAGTACTCGTCCAGTGGACTGGATGGGCAGAGCCAACGTGGGAACCCTTGTCACACGTCCGAGACACAGCAGCCCTTGAGAAATACGAGCAGACCCACGAGTGCCCCTGGAAGTTGCCAGTAGTCCCCCGGAGGAGAGGGAGGAGGAGGCGATTGTAACGATCTATGGATCGAGGTAGGCTCAGGCTCCGCCCTCACCGCCGTTTACACCGCCGTCCACACCGCCTTGCACACCGCCGTTACTCACCGCCTGCCAAACCCGTGTGCACACCGTCGTTGTCAAGGGTACGCGTCATACCTCTACCGCGCGTATATAGATAGTGTTGTTTCCGCCCGTTTTCTTGTACATTAGTCTTTTCTCTTTATCTGTTTCTTAATTTATTTCTGCTGTTCTAAAAGCGTTCTCCTTTAGACCGTAAAGCCTTACATTACACGGCCATGGGAGGATGGGAAGAAAGAGAAGGAGGCTGATGTTAGGGTCTGGGAGACCCGGGTCAAGGCTTTGCCTGATTGCCCGAGTTGAAGCCGGTGTGGCTTGAGCAACGGTGGTTCGAGTGTCGGTGGTCCGAGTCCGCAAAGGCCCGACTACTGACGGTCCGAATACAAGTGGCCCAACCGGCCTTGATCCGAACGCCCGATGACTCACCACGTTTGGGTCAATCAGGTAGGCCTCAGTTGTTCTACCCAGGCAGTATAAAGAGCTGCTGCTCTCTCCTAGTTTTAGTTAGTTCTTTCTTCTTCTCTCCATCGCAATATATCTATTACGGATAGGGCCCGAAGAAAGGATTAGGGTTCCGGGTACAGCCAACGACTCGGGACAATGATAGGTTCCTGAGGTGGACAGTCGGGCCTGTGGAGGAAGACGTCAGTTAGACAGAGTGCTAAGACGTATGGTCGGTTGAGATGAAGAGGCAACACACAACTTAGATGGCTATTCTGAGAATAGAGCGGCACAAAGAGGAAGGAGGAGGAACAATCACACACTTCAAAGAAGAAGAAAGGTTGAACTGCAAAGAAAGCAAGAACAGAATGGTATAAAGAAGAAGAAGAAGGTAAGCAAGTGCATGTGATTGTTAAGCTTGGAGAACAAGAGTAAACCTGATCAACTCAGGGCAGGAGACGACGATATTTATGTTGTCGGCGCTCCTGACAAAACTCTGTCTTCCCAAGCTAGAAACAATCAACATCTAACTATGAACAAAAGATAAGTCTCGTGTAAACAAGACGTAACAGGTTCGTAACAATCGAACCAGATAACAACCCCCACCTAAGCACGCAATGGCAATTGCAACAAGAAAACTCCGCAGCAGCAGAACAACGTCTATCAGAGCACCCGTGCTCAGCACATCCCACGACAACCTCATATCCGTTGATCAACTCACGATCTACACAGACCAACCTGTGCCATAAGCGCATCTTCATAGGTCGCCGACCTTCGGCGTTGTGGAAAAGAAGAGTGGGGTAGGTCTCATGCATAACCCTTAGCATGAGCAGTGTCAGGATGGCTATTCATGACAGTAGCCCCCCTTTTTATGACTGATTTCCACAGCAGTACTAAGATCGTCTGGCGTTAGGCATCCTCTTGTAGAATTCTGCAACCTTCTCAGGTGCATTGGCTAAATGGTCCAGAGGTTCCCAGGAGGGTCCATCATGTTCATAGCCCTCCCAAACTACTTGATATTGCAGAGGGCCACGCGAAGACACGCCTATAATTTCCTTGACCACAAATTCTTCCTCGCCATCTACTATGACGGGAGGAGGAGGAGGGTTTTTCTGGCCAGGAAGAGGATCCGACGCACATGGTTCCAGCAGACAAACGTGGAAGACGGGATGAACCTTCATAGTGGCAGGGAGTGCCAACTCGTAGGCATGCGAAGACACCTTCCGTAGAATCTTAAATGGGCCAAGCTTCTTGAAGTCCAACTTCTTTGAAGGACGAGTAGTTCGAATATTTCTACTCAAAAGCCACACTAAGTCCCCTTCTCGAAGGAGAGGGGCGGAAGATTTGTGTCGATTCGCGTACTCGGTCATCCGCTCACGGCTCCACGTAATTTCAGTCTTTAAAAACTGACAAATGTTGTCAAGCTCTTTAACAAAGTTCCGCAACGGGCCTTTTTCCACAGAGACTGGGAGCGACTCACGCCCACTTCTGGGGTGAAACCCGTGGTTCGCAAAGAAGGGCGTCAGCATAGTAGAACTGGACTCGGAGTCATTGTAAGAGAACTCCGCCAAGGGCAAAAGATCAGCCCAATTGTCCTGTCTATAGTTGGTGTAACCCCGCAGGTATTGCTCCAAAATAGAGTTCACACGCTCAGTCTGACCATCGGTCTGAGGGTGGAACGCAGTACTCAGATTTTGCTTTATGCCCAACAGTTTGGCTAAAGCCTTGGAAAAAGCCGACGTAAACAGACTACCCCTGTCGGACACAATGTCCAATGGCAGACCGTGGAGCCTATACACTGCTGACAAATAGAGCTTAGCAAAACCTGCAGCATCCAGCGAGGAATCGCAAGGTATAAAGTGAGCCATTTTGCTAAGCCTATCGATGACAACGAGAATCATGTCAAAAGAATTGGAGACCGGCAAGCCGGTGATAAAATCAAGGGACACAGATGTCCACCGAGCTTGCGGAATGGTCAGAGGTTTCAGTAGACCGTAGGGACTATGTCGCGCGGACTTGATCCGTTGGCAGACCTCACAATTTCGGATGTACCGGATGACATCACGACGCATCCCGGGCCACCAGTATTCCCGAACAAGAAGTTCAAAAGTGTTCTTTTGTCCAGGGTGTCCGCTAGGCATAATATCATGACAATTCTTCAATGCACGAACTCGTAGATCCTCGTTCGGCAAATATAGAAGGTCGTTGACAAACAAAAGACCGTCATTGTCAAGCCTGCAGACACTGAGGTCCACATCTGGAGGTTTGGTCGACTGGCCTCGAAGAGCAGAAATAACATCAAGAGCCCACTTGTCCGTGGATAGCGCGATTTTTACCTCGTCTACCAAAGACATGGTACCAATAAAATTTTCAGGGGGAATAATAGGAGCACACAGCTCTTTATCCTCCTCAGAAGAAGAAGAAACGAGGTCTTCGTAGCGTCTGGTCAGGGCATCAGCTCTAGAATTCAAGGAGCCAGGCCTATAAGTGATGACATAACGGTACTCGCTCAGTTCCATAGCCCACCTCGCTTGCCGTCTGTTCATGGCCGGAATTTGCTTAAGAACGGCTAAATTCCGATGGTCCGTCAATACCAGAACAGGTTTTTCCAGACTTTCAACCATGAATCGCCACGACTTTAGAGACTCCACAATGGCTAACAACTCCTTGTCACCTACGCCGTAGTTACACTGGGCAGGATTCATTTTTTGAGAGAAATAGGCCACGGGGTGTAGTAGAAGCCCCTTGTCAGTCGGGTGGTATTGAGACATGACGGCAGATATTACACGGTCAGACGCGTCTGTTTCAATAACAGTGTCCAACAGGTAATCAAAGTGCTTGAGGATAGGTTCAGAGCAGAAAAGGTCCTTCAGGGTGTGAAATGCTGCCTCACATTCAGAGGACCAGACAAAAGATTGCGTCTTTTTAGTCAACTCGAAGAGAGGTGTGCAGATTCTAGAGAAGTCACGGATGAACCTCCTATAGAAATTGGCAAAACCCAAAAAGGACTGGACTCCCTTAACAGTTCGGGGAGCCTCCCACTCACGGACAGCCGCAACTTTAGCGGGGTCCATCTTCAGAGCATCGGCTGAAATAACAAAGCCAACAAAGGTAGTTTCAGTCTTGTCGAATTCGCATTTTTCACCCTTGACAAACAGACTGGCCTGCGCTAATTTTAGCAGGACTTTGCGCACATGAACATCATGTTCCTCTTGGTTCAGAGAGAACACCAGGATATCATCCAAGTAACAGACACAGAATATGTCCAAATACTCCGACAAGACCTCGCTGACATATTTCTGACACGTGGCAGGAGCATTGGTGAGCCCAAACGGCATCACATTGTACTCAAAAATGCCATATCGAGTTCTGAAAGCTGTCTTGTATTCATCACCTTTCTTGATGCGAATCAAGTGGTACGCAGCTCTCAGATCCAGCTTTGTAAAAATGTTTCCCGTAGCCGCCGTGCGCAGTGATTCATTGATCCGAGGCAGAGGAGTTACGTCTTTGATGGTGATATCATTGACGGCTCGGAAATCAACACAGAATCGTAAACTGCCTGGCTTCCTAGCAAAAAGAATCGGGGAAGCCAGCGGCGAAGAGGAAGAGGAAATAAAGCCTTTAGCAAGCATGCCATCTAGATATTTTTTGACAGCCTGCAACTCGAGTGGAGTCATATCGTACAGCGGGGCCTTGGGGTATTTCGCATCGGGAACGAAGTTAATCGCATGATCAATGTCCCGGTGAGGTGGTAGTTGATCAGCACCTTCTCGAGAGAACAGAGGAAGTAGGTCATGGTATTTCTTCGGGATGCGTTCAAGGAGCCGTGCATGCTCTTGTTCCGGAGTTAGGTCCTCCTGATTGAGATAATCCAGGACTTCCTGAGCGGTGACACGATAAATCTGTAGTTTCTCAGCTTTGGCAAAGCGATGCAAAGCCTGAGACGACACCGTCACACAGGAACAAGACACAGCTGACGATTGTGCAATAAAAGAAGGAAGGGGTGAAGTGGCTGAAGCAGGAGCAGATCCCTCAATCTGACTGCCAGCGGTAGAAGCAATATTTTTGTCGTTTTTTGTATAAGAAAAATCAAACGAAGCGCCAGAATCAGTAGAAGCAGTCGAAACAGAAGAAGAAGAAGAAGAAGAATCAGAAGCTGCCACAGCATTGCCATCGGCGGTAGAAGTAACCGATATCTTGAGCGTATTGGAAGGCCAAGAAATTTCCGGGTTATGGGCGTCGAGCCAGCATTTCCCCAGGATGATGTGGTAGCCCCCAAGCTTCGTGATTTGAAAAACCAAAGTTTCTGAATAATTAGGAAAAGAGAGGGACAAAGGAACTTGGTGGGTCACTTTACCCGCAGCAGTTTCACTACCATCAACAACATGGAGCGACTCGGCTCTGGCCTTGAGAACAGTAGGAATCTGATGCCTTGCTATAAATTCAGAATCCACAAAACAAGTTGTTGATCCCGAATCCACCATAGCGTAGGCCTCAATGGAATTATTCACTGTCACAGGAATAACCAGAGGGGGAGAGTTACCATAATCGATAGCATTATCAAGAGAACAAGTGCTGATTCTCAAGAGACCCTCATCAGCAGCGTCAGGGCTAGCCAGGACCAGAGGGGAATGGGTCGGTAGCCCTTCTAGTTTTTTGACGCATCAGGCGCAGGGGCCGTCGAGGGAGCCCGGGTAGAAGTGGAGGGAGAAGGGACAGTAGCTGCGCGAAGAGCAAGGTTGTTTTTGGGGCAAGCCTTTAGCATGTGGTCCTTTGCGCCACACTTCCAACAAACACCCTTTGCCATTTTGCCGTCAGCAGTCTTACGGAAGGGTAGACCGTTGGCATCGGGACCTGCAGAGGTACCCTTAGCTGGCTTGGTGTTGGGGACAGCTTTTTGGGCGCCAGCATTTCTCGAACGAGAATCTTGCTGAAAGGGGACCACACCAGGAGGCGGTTGGATTTTCCCGTTGTTTCCCCGGGTTCGGTTGTTGATCGTATTGTCCAGCGTGTTGCAGAAATTAGCGAACTGATCAAGCGTTCCCTTAGGGGCAGGATAGGTGTTCCAAGCCAGAGCGTCCTGTATGTGGGGCTTGAGGCCTCGCTGAAATAGTGCAATGGTGAAATCAGCGTCGGCCCAACCGAGTTTCTTCAACAGCGTTGTAAAAGCAGAGTGATAGGCAGTACAAGTACCTGTCTGCTTTAAGTCGAAGATCTGCTGGGTCGCAGTCATGCGCCAGTCAGGGTCATCGAAAGCCTCAGCTAACGATTTCATAAAATCGTCGTACGTTTCAAAGTTCATGTGTCCAGTGGCCGGGTCCATCCGAGGCATGGCCCAATCCAGAGCGCCATCTCTAAGGTAGGAGAAGGCAGTCATCAGCTTGCGCTGCTCCGTGCGGTGGTGCTTGGGTGCAGCAGCAAATTTGACCGCAAGTTGCCTCTGGAACGCCTGGAAGCCTTGCTGATTGCCATCATAGGGCACGACATCAAGATGCTTGTCGGCCTCTTTCAACGGATCGGCATCCTCTTCCCGTTTGACTCGGGGAAGAGACTCAAGGGAGTTGAAGCGGGCTTCAGCGCCAGCCTGGAACGCAGCCCAGTAAACCTGAGCCGCATCAGGAACAGAGCCAACGGGGATGGGCGGGGCACCATCGTCGGTGCGCAGACCAGACATGTAAGCCGCCACAATAGCCATTTTGATCTCAGCACTGAACTCCCTAGGAAGGGCACCGAGATGCCAGTTCTCAGGAGTTCGGTCAGGAATCGACAGGAGGAACGTATTGAGATGCTCGATCATTTCGCGAGTGAGGGCCATTGCGAGTTGAAACGTAATAGAGAGGGAAAAATAAATGAGGAGAGAAAAAAGTGCCAAAGAGAGCCAAAGTTGTAATAGCGTCGGGTCTTCAAATGAAGCTTAACAAAATATTACGGATAGGGCCCGAAGAAAGGATTAGGGTTCCGGGTACAGCCAACGACTCGGGACAATGATAGGTTCCTGAGGTGGACAGTCGGGCCTGTGGAGGAAGACGTCAGTTAGACAGAGTGCTAAGACGTATGGTCGGTTGAGATGAAGAGGCAACACACAACTTAGATGGCTATTCTGAGAATAGAGCGGCACAAAGAGGAAGGAGGAGGAACAATCACACACTTCAAAGAAGAAGAAAGGTTGAACTGCAAAGAAAGCAAGAACAGAATGGTATAAAGAAGAAGAAGAAGGTAAGCAAGTGCATGTGATTGTTAAGCTTGGAGAACAAGAGTAAACCTGATCAACTCAGGGCAGGAGACGACGATATTTATGTTGTCGGCGCTCCTGACAAAACTCTGTCTTCCCAAGCTAGAAACAATCAACATCTAACTATGAACAAAAGATAAGTCTCGTGTAAACAAGACGTAACAGGTTCGTAACAATCGAACCAGATAACAACCCCCACCTAAGCACGCAATGGCAATTGCAACAAGAAAACTCCGCAGCAGCAGAACAACGTCTATCAGAGCACCCGTGCTCAGCACATCCCACGACAACCTCATATCCGTTGATCAACTCACGATCTACACAGACCAACCTGTGCCATAAGCGCATCTTCATAGGTCGCCGACCTTCGGCGTTGTGGAAAAGAAGAGTGGGGTAGGTCTCATGCATAACCCTTAGCATGAGCAGTGTCAGGATGGCTATTCATGACAATATCTGTTTCTGCCCTTCTACGTCCTTTTACGACTTGGCCCCTTACAGTGACTTAACGAAACTTGATTTCCTTTAGAACTCAAGTTGAAGTTTGCGTTTTGAGAGATACCTATCTTGATATACGTTTGTTCTACACATTCCATCTTTAATATATTTCCTATTGTGAGATTATTCTCCAAACTCATTCCTAACATACATTACCATATTACAGAAATCAGTTCACCGAAACCACTCCGATAATCTATAAACTTGACTCTATACATGTCCTCTACTAAATCCAAAAGAAAAATACTGGCATCGCTAAAAGAAGAACAAAAACAAAAACCTTGCTAGCGCACCCACACCCGCCCTCAATCAGAATCCTCAAACGACGCCATCGCATACGGATTCCATTCCTGGCCGGGGTACGCCGTCGCCGACATGGTCGGCTCGTCGTCTTTATCCTGTGCGTACCCGCCAGCGCCCTGGCGCTGGAAGCGCGCGGCGCCAGCATGAGACTGCGCCTCGTCGAGGGTGGCGCGGCTATTTTTCGCGTAGAGCGTGTGGTAATGAGGCGAATTGACGCCGACGGAGCGCGGCGCGTCGCCGCGCGACAGGCTCGACGGCGTGCCAGCCACGGGCGTGTGGGACGTCGGCGTGCCGGCAAACCGGTGGTGTGGCTCGTCGAATGTGCCGCTGCCCCGGGGTTGCTCGGCGTAGTAGCTTCCGCTCGTGGAGGCTACAGACGGGGATGCGTAGGGCGGCATGGTGTGGTGCAGGTGCGGTGGCGTCTCGGCGGAGACCGGGTGCGAGACGCCGGGGAGGACTGGCGGGTCGAAGGGCGGTTGGCTGGCGTGCGCGGGTGCGTATCCGGGGACAGTGGGTGGCTGGGCGTAGACTGGTTGATGGCTCGAGCCTTCGTGCAGTGGGCGACTGTATGGTTGGGTATAAGAAGTGGGGTGAGCGTGAGATACCGACTGGTAGCTTGTGTAGTGGGATGAAATCGAGCTCTGGGTGGCAGTGCTCATGTGCGATGGCAGACTGCGCGTTTCGGAGTGTGCGGGGTTATAGAGCTGTTGGGTCGGGGGAAACGCGGGTTGTTGGAAGGCTGTATTATAAGTATTTTGATCAGGCTGCGGCTGCGACGGTGGCGAGTCGCTGCTTTTGAAAGCCATTTTCTTGAAGACGCCAAAGAAACTCTTCGCAATGCCCTTTGTATGTTGCTGTTGTTGCTGCTGCTGCTGCTGCTGCTGTGGCGGTGTTTGCTGCACAGCTTGGCCCTTGGATGACGGCATTTGCGAAGACTTTGTAGTGCCTATCCATTTGGAAAGTGTCCCTTGTTGCTGTGGCTCCTGTTGTAGTATCTGAGAAAAATGCTGACTGGACTGAGAGGCCATGGTGCCCGAGGGCGGGAAGCCCGCAGCTTGATATCCAGACGGCAGTTGGGGATAAGACCTGGGGATCGACGGCCCCGCCCAGGTGCCAGCGTGTGGCGTCGTCACGGTAGACGGAGACTCGGTATGATGCGAGCTGGTAAGCACCGGCAAAGCAGGAGGCTCGACAAGCGGCGACGAGCGCATTGGGACCGTGTGGCCGAGAACCGATCGAGGACTCCCCTCAACACCATGCTGCGCGTTTCCCAGACGGTCAGACCCGCTGCTGACAGCACGGCCCTGCTGGGGCGCGAGATCCTGAAGCATCAGCTGCGGCGACCTATTGCCAGCCGACGCGGCAGAAGCCAGACTGTTTGCCGATTTGTGCGCTCGCAAGAACCGCGGCTCGCGCTCAATGATGCCCGCGCGGCGCGCGGCAGTTCCAGTCAGGCTGGACGAGGCGTGCAGTGTGTTGTGGCTGCGGGTGACACTGGCTGGCGGATTGCTGGGCAGCGACGACTTGGACGGGTTGTTGAGGAGCTCAGACCAGTCGCCGTGAGCCATGCGGTATGGAGAGTTGCGACGTTGGTGCTGCAGAGCAACGCCGCCGAGGAGCTGGGAATCGTCTGGCCGTGAGGGTAATCGCGAGTTTGCTGGTTGAAGATCCGAGTGAGGCTGTCCAAAGTGGGAAACCAAGCCGGCAGACTTGGGACCATTCCATTCATCAGTGTCCCAGTCTGAAGGCGACAAGACTTGAGACGCCGGCCGGGGCAAGGGCCCGGTATTACTCCGCCGGTACGAATGGCCAGGCGCAAAGGCCGATTTATTACCCGAGGCCTGCAACCGAGACGCCTCTCGGAGATTACCATGAGACACGGTCGTTTTGGCGCCAGAGCCAGATGAAGGGCCAGAGAACGACTGGCGGAAGATGTTGGCGATGCCAGAGAAGCGCGACTTGTTGGCCGACGACGGAATACTATCTGAACTCATCATATCGGTTCCTAGCGGAGAGCTTGCCGATTGAGGCGCAGAGTGGCCTGCACTCAGCGGCGAGTGTGCCGACAACGGACGGCCAAGGTTGCCGCGTCCCAGAGTGGCCGACAAGGGCGCGTTGCTGGAGCCAGCCGAGAGAGCCGAGCGCGGGAAGGACTGGGCGCTTGGTGACGGCGTCAGGCCGGCGGGACTGGAGTTGCGCAGCTTGAAAAAGGAGTTAGACTTTCGGCGGGCTTGGCGCAGCTCTTCGGAAGAGCCTTTGGGTGAGACCCCGTGGTCGTGGTCGTGGTCTCGACCAGGCAGCTTTATGCCTAGGCCACGGAACAGAGAGGACCGGCGACTCTTGGGCGCTGCGGAGGGCGAGGGGCGGCTCGGGCCGGCAGGACTAGCTTCGTTGGCATCCCAGTCGTTGATGTTGACGCGAGTGTCGAGCGGAGGCGGTGCCATGCGAGAAATCGAGCGGCGATGCTGGTTTTGCAAAGACGGGCCAGCGCCATCAGCAAAATACGGCGGGGCGGGAGAGACTGGTGCTCTGGTTGCAGGCACGCGACTATTGGTAGCAAAGTTAGCTTCGAGCTCTTTGTCGTAGTCGTGGCCGTCGTCGGAATCCGAGGAGGCCGTGTCGCTACTCCCGAGTTGGATCACGGCAGGCCCTATGGGTGGTTGTTGCTTTACGGGGCTCGAAACACGGCGGTCGGTGCGGGGGCCGGGGCTAACGGATCTGTTGCGGCCCTGGGATATCAAGGGCTCGGATAGATGGGACTCTTGAAGATTCCACTGGCCGTGATAGAGGTGTTGCATGGCGGCGGACTTTAGGTGTGGAAGAGCCGAGTTGTCCAGCAAAGGAGGGGGGGCGGTAGAGACAGACTGTTGCATCGAAGCGGCAAGATCGGTGCGGATGGATATGCGCGCGCCTGGCCGCCTTGAGCGGCCTCGATCTGAGGAAGGGGCCGATTCCAGGCGTGGGTCTGAAGCAAGGACGGGCGCTGGAGCTAGGGCTGTAGATGGTTGCCGGACAAGGTCGTCATCGGCGATTGTATCGCCGTCAAATATGCGGATGCGCTGTATCTTCTCTTCAAGGGTCGGGTCAGGATTTGAAGCAAGGGGAGGGGAGGCGGGTTTGTGGGTGTCTGGTATAGGCTGGACGTCATGGTCTGTGATGGTGTCGCCGTCGAATATCCGGATGCGGTCCATCTTCTTTTGGAGGGTCGGGTCGGGATTTGAAGCCTGTGGATTCGGCGCAGGGTTGGAGGCGCCAGATTGACGTGTGGGTTGAGTATCGTCATGGTCGCTATCAGCAATAGTGTCGCCGTCAAAGATGCGAATACGCTGTATCTTCTTTTGCAGGGTCGGGTCGAGGTTGGGCACTTGGGCAGCGGGATCTGGCGTTGGCTTTGAGGCTCCGGGCCGTTGTGCGGGCGGTAAATGGTGGTCACCAGCGTCTGAGATGGTATCGCCGTCGAATATCCGGATGCGCTGAATCTTCTTTTGCAGAGCGGGGTCGAGCGGCCGTTGGGTGTCGCGGAAGCGCTGGTTTGAGGCTGATCGGCCGTTGGCGGTGATCTTGGAGATGGAGCGGTGCAGTTGGGGAGTGTTTAGCGACTGTGTTCTGCTGAGGCGGGGGATGATGGCGGGAGCCTGTGCGCCCAGGACCGGAGACTCCTGGGGGGATACTGGGCGGGGCGGGGGGGTCGAGGGCGGCAGACAGGGCGACAGGATGTGCGCGGGCGACGGCGACTCGGTTCGCGTCCGGGAGGCGCCGGTGCGGCCGCGCGGCCTGTCGAAGCGGGCGTCTTCGGCGTCGGCTGTGCGGGCGCGGGAGCGGGACGACGTGGTCCGGCGCACCACGGGTCGGATATCGGGCAGATCAACCTGCGATGAAACCTCGATCCATCCGGCCGGCACGCTGTGCAGGGTCGGCGGCGATGCAGATGGCTGCACGCGGTTAGACAGCGTGTTGGCTCCGATTCGACCCATGGCCGGGGATGGCGCATGGGGAGAGGACGAGGGCGGGTGCGGGATGGCGGCGGCGGCGGCGGGAAGGCGAGTGCCGGCACGAGATGGCGCACGTGTCAAAGGCTCGGGCGGCGAGGCAGAGGCAGAGGCAGTAGAGACGGCAGAAGCAGCGGCTCTGGCTCCTGGGCCGACAAGAGTGAGGGGACCGGCAGCCGGGGGCGATTGTCGTTTTCTTTTTCGTCGTCGTCGTCGTCGCCCAGTCGTTCCTGTAGACGAGGCGGATGGTGATGATGTTATTGTTGGTGTTGTGATGGCTGAAGCACGGGTGGCCACTGTCGTGACCACCATCCCAGGCGGCCGTGGCCCCTTTTCCTGGGCCTGGTCCTCGTCCTCCTCGTCCTCGCTGCGTCTGGGGTCCCCCTGGTCAAGGCAGTGGGACCTCGGAGCTAGACTACATCCTGATTCTGACGTCGATCGCCCACGCGCACGGGCCCTTTGAAGTCCCCTTTGAGCCGGCGAGGGGGTGGTGGCCGTGGTCGTGTTTCGAGAGGCTGTGGCCTGCGACACGGTGGCAGGCAGTGGGAGGACTGGACAGAGAGCCTGCGACGCGGGCCAAGAGACAGACAGCAGGGCTCGAGGTGAACGTGGCCCCTGTGCTAGTCTTGCTGGCTGGAGCCCGCCTGGGTCTGGACGAGGCGCTGGCCCTGGACGAGGTGCTGGCCCTAGCTCTAGTCTGGCTGGCCCTGGCTCTCCTAGTCCCGCTCCCGCACTAGGGTCTGCGGGCTCCTTGTGTACAGACCCATCATGGTCCTAGCGAGTTAGTCAGCAAGGAGTATATTCGGTAGTTCGTTATTGCATTAATTATGTTGTTCTGGAATGGAATGTGAGAGCATTACTGAGGATGAAAGAAGAGACACATGGACATGATTATACACAGCCAAACACCACGACTTTGAAGCACAAACTGGGCCGTGAGACAGCCAAACAAAAAACCAAAGACAACAACAACAAGCAGGCCAGAAGAAAAAAGCACAAAAAACACACGTGCAAGCGTCGCTCCTCAGTATGGAAATACCTTTTCCCCAGTTCCACGGAACTTGGACTTTCCCTTGCTCAGCAGGCCCTTGCCGGCCTTGCCAGCCGCCAGCAAGAGCTCCTTGCCCTTGGCACCCGAGTGCTTCAGGTCGCTCGTAGTAGTCGGCAGATGGAACGACGACGCCAGGCCGCCGGCGCCGAGCCCAAGCGTCGGCCGATGCACCCCCGAGGCCGAGCCGCCGCCGCCGCCGCCCGTTGCCGTCGCCGAGTACGATGAGCTGGCCGTCTGCGACAGTGCCGCGGGCGTGGCCGAGTCGGCGTGGCTGTGGCTGTGGCCAAAGGACGTGGTGGCCGGCATGGGGCTGGTGGCCGTGGACAAGTCAGCCTGCGGGCCGGGCGGGCGCGAGGCGGGAATGTAGGGCAGAATCGACTTGCTGAATGTCGACGTCTCGAGCTTGTACTCGGGATAGTCGGCCTGCATGGTGGCCAGCCACGACGACAGCCCCGTGGTGGTCTCGAAGTAGTACTTGCGGGCGTCGTTCATGCTCGCAATGCGGTCGGACACGGACGACATGTGGACCATGTCCTTTAGCGCTATCGGCTCGACGACACGCGGCGGCGGCGGCGGCGAGTCTAGAGCTGCCGCGGCCGTTGTCGGCAGCGAGTCAAAGGCGTCCGAGGCAGTTTGTGTAGGCGGCGTGGTCACAGCCTCTGTGGGGGATGCAGACTCTGGTATCGCCGGCAACGGCGCGTCGGGCTCGGACCGCAGCGAAGCGTCCCTGGACGCAGTCTCAGCGGCAGCTGTGGTCCCGGTGTCGCTGGTGACAGCCTCTTTCAGGCTCCGCGGGTCGCCTTCGGATCGAGGCTGGTCGGACACAACCTGCGGGAGAGAGTCGGACGATGCGCGAGGGGTAGCCAAGGGCGGTACTGACAGAGCACTCGATACGCCAAAGTCGGTTTCCTTTTCATCAGAAAAGCCTTCCAATGGCACGGGCATGGGCGCACTCGAGTCTCTCGGCAGAGACGCCGACGCCGAAGTCTCGGCCGGCTGTGCGGCGGGCATGGGCGCCTCCCACGAAAAGCGCCGCGGGCCACCCAGGTTTGGCTGGTCAGTGACAACTTCTTTATTGCTGTCAGACTCGCGCTGCGTCTGCTCTGCCTGCACGTGGCTGGCTTCATGGGCAACACTAATCTTTTCTGTGCTCATCATCATGTCCAGCAGCTGCGACTTTCTGTTGGACAGGGGCGCCACGACAATTGAGTCGGGCGGGCCGTTGTTGATGCCGAGTCCGATTGACGCAGACACTGTGCCAGAGTCGCCGCCGTCTTCGCCGGCTGCCGGCCAGTACTCGCCGTAGATGTTGGACAGGTACTTGCTGTCGCGGGTGCTCTGGCGCAGCGAAGATTGCTCGCTCACAGACGAGGCAGTGTTTCTATGTTTTGGGGGGCCAAGGCTCTGCAGGATTTCTTCGCGCAGACGGTCGCTTTCCTTAGTGGGCGAAGCCGTGAGGATGCTTGAAGTGGCAGGAGAGGCGTTGGCGGCAGTCGGGCCGAGGGGCGGGGCAAGCGACGGCGGAGCCACGGACGAGGAGGCGTCGGAGTTGCGGTCCGCGGCTGCTGGGTCCCGGGGCAAGTCGGCTGGGGCGGGCCTTTCGTCCTTGTTGACGGCCAACGGAGGCAGTGCGGGCATGGGCGGAGCTGATGCGGCATCGCTGGTGTACGACTTGTTGAAGTCGACCGTGAACATGGACATGCGCGCCACGTCGGGAAGCCGCGGGCTCGTGGAGCTGCCGCGCTGCTGGGCCGGGCCTTGGTTTGCGTGGACCTCGAAGCTGGCCAGCGGGCCGGAATGGTCGCTTCGCAGGGCCATGGAGGACAGGGGCTTGGAGGGCACTGGAGCGGCCAGATGCAGCGGCGACGGCTCGGGCGCGGACCGGGGGTCGTCCTGGGCGGCGGCGGCGGTGTTGGGGTGTATGGGCAGGGCGTGGGACTTGACGGGAGCGTTGATGGAAACGGAGCGCGGGGGCAAGGCGGCGGCGGGCGGAGGCCCGGGCGGAGGAGCGGCGGGCGGAGAAGAAGCGCTGGCCGAGGGCGGTCGGGACGAAGAGTGCGGCGGATCGGTAGATGGAGGCACGGCGGGACTCGTCGACGCGGAGCGCAGGGGCGGCCGGGCGGCGTGGGGCATGGGGCTTGTGGAGGAGGCGTGGGGTATCGGGCTTGTCGAGGAGGAGCGGGGCTGGCGGTGGTGAGGGGGCAGGGCGGGCTCAGCATATAAAGGCCGGCTCTGGGGCTGTGGCGGGCGGTCGTCTGGCGGTGAGCGTGTTTGTGTTTGTGTTGTTGTTTGGCGGTCGTGCGGGGAGGCGGCAGACAGGCGGGAGGCGGCATCCGGCGGGGCCGTCATGGCTTTGGCGGGCGGAGAGGGGGGCTTCTCCTGCTGCTTCTCCTGCTGCTGCTGCCGCTGCTGGTGCAGCTGCTGGTGGTGCTGCAGCCGCGGCAACGCGGGCATCGTGGCCTGTCGCGGCAACGGCAACGGCGGAGGCGGAGCCCCCGGGCCGGCGTCCTCGTCTTCACCGTCCTCGTCGCCATCGTCGCCCCAGTCGTCGCCGTCGTAGTTGGCAACCTTGGCCTCAACCCACTTGCGGGTTTTCTGGCGGTGGACGTTGGTCTGGAAGGCGCCCGAGGAGGAGGCCATGGTGGAAGGGCTGAGACACGGGGTCACGTCACGGTCGCGTCGTCGTAAGGGAGGCCGGGCCGGTGGCGTCAGGAGAGGAGGCTGCGAGATGTCGTCAGCAGCGGTGGACGTGAGGCTTGCGCCAGGGAGGGCGGAGAGGGGGGGGGGGGGCTACTCACAGAGAATGGGGGGGAGGGGGGTAGTGATTCTGGTGATGATGATTCTGGTGGTGATTCTGGTGATGATGATTCTGGTGGTGACTCTGGCGGCGATGGTATCAATAAAGAGACACACCCTGAAATAAGACGCGGGTCCGATTGAATAACCTCAGCTCCCACGTGAAAACGGGAGCCTGAACGAGCGACAATAAATAACAGCCCAAGACGGAGTGAGAAGCTGGCTGTGTTTTTTTTTTTTTTTTTCTTTTTTTTTTGGTCAGTGTTTCACCACTTTGGCCAGAGGCGAGGCTCATGTCATGGCAAAAATAGAAGGAGAGAAATACGAGGGCCCGTCAGCGCAGGTCTTTGAGGGGCCTGGGCCTGCTGGAGCCACTAAATCCGCTGGAGCTGCCCGCTGGAGCCACTGGAGCCACCGCTACAGCACCCCTAGGCCCACTGAAGCCAGTGAACCCACTGCCACTAAACCCCCCTCTCCTATTCCCCTCCCCCTTGGTCTCCTCCCCTCCCGCACGAGCTCGGAAGCTTGGACGCTAGTCTCTGCTCCTGAGACACCAAAGCTCTTGTCATAGACCGTGTATTCATCCTTCTGACTAACTAACCACTAGTCTAATCCAGCCAGTCCCCCTACCGACTCTTCGCCACCTTGTGGAACGCCTTCATCGCAACCTCCTGCAGCTGCACAAGCGACGACCGCACCGACTCGCCGCCGCCGCCCTCACCGCCGCCTGGTCCTCCCCTCTCCGTGCCCCCGCCCCGTCCTCCCCTCTCCGCACTCCCACTCCCACTCCCACTCCCACTCTCGCCGCGCGCCCTCGCCGCCTCCTCGCTCTTGGCCGAAAACACATCCCGCAGCCCGGCACTCACCGCCGCCGCCCCGACCTGGAGGCCCTTCTCGCCCATCCACTCGCCCTTGTTCTTGCGCAGCCGCATCGCCGCCTGCGCGCCCGCCTGCAGCGCCGTCTTGGCTGCCGCCTGCCACATCTCGGTGTTGCGCGACTTGGTGGCGCCGGGGCCGGTGCCGATGCCGGGGCCGGGGCCCGCGTGCCGGGCTGTGTGCTCGTACTCGTATTCTGGCGGGGGGGAGTGGTCGAGCGAGCGACGGCCGCGGCTCTGGTGGCGGTAGTGGTGGTCGCGGTCGTGGTCGTGGTAGCTTTGTGTTCGCGCGTGGTGGTACTCGGGGCGCGGGGGCCGGCTCTGATGGTACTCGGGGCGCGACGACCGACTGTGGTGGTACTCGGGCCGCCTCTCATAGCGCCCGTCGTCTCTCACGCGGTGGTGCTCGGGGCCGCGCTCGTCAAAGTACCCGGGGCCATCAAAGTGCTCCCGCCCATCAAAGTACGCCCGCCCATGCCCCCCCTGGCCGCCGTACTCCTCGCGCCGCCGCCCGTCGTCCCACGCATACACCTGGTCGTAGTAGTCCGGCGCCCGGGCGCGCGTCGAGTGCGACCGGCGCAGCGGGCGGCCGTGTCGCTCGGGGCTGTGGTGGCGCCGGCGAGACGAGCCGCCGTGCTCGTAGTCTCGGTCGTGGTCTCGGTCGTGGTCTCGGCGCTGAGGCCGGTGAGATCGTTGGTGGTAGGTCATCTGAGCGTAGAAGAGAGAAGATGGTGAGCGTGCAGGAAAAGAAAGAAAGAGAAACTGAGGGCGGCAATTCTTGCGTCGCTGTCTCTTTGTACTGGTCAAACTTTTCCGGCTCCAGCTCCAGCTCCAATCAGAGAGAATCACAGAGACTCAGACCGGGGCTTGACTCAGAAGTATCTTGTATCTTGTCCCCAAGTAGCTCCTGCCTCTCGCTCAGCCTGCCCCTTCCCTGTCTCCCTCTCCCTCCTTCTGCTTTGGCTGCCTCCTTCCATGCTCGCTGCCATCTGGTCTGGTGCCTGCCTCTTTCTCTCCTCTCCCAAGCGAGGCGCCTGCCGCATGTGAAGGATCGGTCACACGTCCAGGGTCCTTTCCCATTTTATGCACACCCCCTTTCCTGGAATCTTGTCCTGCTGAATCCTGCCTCACTTTGTCCATAACACGTATTTCAGCCACAGGTGGCGTATGTGGCGTGTCATCTCTTCAGACGTCATCCCACCATCACTGCGCATCTTGCAGCCAACAGCACAAGAATACAACAACTACACATCTTGCTTACAATCATCAGGCGCCTGTCATTAATCTTTTCTTCTCTCGTTTCTTCCCCATTCATCATGCAGAAGACGTCATCGTCATCATTGGACCGCCGCCGCTCGCGTTTTCGTCAAGCGACGATATCATACCGGCATCCATCTCGCCCACAGTAATCCCATTGACCTGCTCCAGTGTAGCGAGCCGCGCGGCTCTGCCTTCCTTCTTGCGCGGCACCGGTGCTATAGAAAACGCAGTGTTAGTCTCGGGTGGCGTGCAAAAACAGGGGGCCACGGATCTCGCCGCCCACTTACCGCGTCCATTCTCCTGCACATAAAACCGCCGCAGCAGCGCTACCGCTTCGTCGCGTCCCCATCCACCCTCCACGTCAAAGCCTCGGCCAACTGGTCCGCCGTCGGTTCCCTGGGCTAGCTGGGCTGCATCGAGCTTCTGGCAGTTCTTATGAATGTTGAAAACACCCCCGGTTCCGCCAAACTTGTCATTGACCGCGCCAAAAAACACCTTGCGGATGCCCAGCTGCCGCAGAAAAGACGCGCACATGACGCACGGCTCGACCGTGACATAGAGAGTGCACTCGTGGAAAATGTCGGGATTGAACTTGGCCTCGGGCCACCACTTCTGCCCGTAGGGGTACAGGTAGCTCTTGGAGACCACGTCCTCTGAAACGCCCTCATGCTCAACCTTGACTCTGGCTGTTGCTCCTGCGGCCGTCTGGCCGCTGGAGGAGGCGACACTGGGCGACACGCTTGAGATGCTTGGCGTCGTGCTAGTTACTGACCGTGCATCGTAGTTGGTGTCGGCTGCAAGAATCGCTGCAGCCACGGCTGCGGCTTCAGACGCCTTGCGCGCCTGGTTGGTCTCGTGAAAGGCACGCGCAGTCTTTGCAGCAGAAGCAAACGAGACATCGGCGCCAGGTTGGCTGGGCTGGCCGAGGAGCGAGCAAACTGCCATGAATTCAGCATGGCGAGTTCCATTGCGCGTCACGTTGGTCGCATTCATGCCCTTGGCAATGACCTTGCCGTCGTGAACAAGCACGCAGCCGACCGGGGTTTCATTGGTGCGCAGAGCAAGCCGGGCCTAGCAAATAGGGGAGGCAGCAAATACCGTGGTTAGCCGACACAGGTCCTCGCGTTGCAATAGTGTTGGCCACGTCGAGATCTTACCATTTCCAGGGCTGCTTGTGTAAAGCCTTCATGCACCGCATCTTCCTCGGGCGTGCGCGTGGGACGGCCGGCTTCTCCGAGAGGCACCAGAGGCCGCAGCGGAGCAAACGAGTGGGCGCTACCCGCAAACGAGAGTCGTGCCGACTGCGTCTCCAGCGCATCGTCAGAGCAAGCGGCGCCTCCAGCAGCAGCAGCAGCCGCCATGTCGTTGGCGTCGCTTACGTCAGCAGCAAGCGGCGGGCTGTTTTCCTGGAGGCCCAGCGCCTGCACGCCGTTGGCCAGTCGCGACACTGCCATTGGGCTGTTGGTGACATTTGTCAGTCCTCCAGTGCTGGCCATGGTTTCTGCAGGTTGAACGTCAGAGTCGCCGGGCGGCGGAGAATTCTGCGGGGCGGATGCGGCGTCGGGCTTGCCGGAGCTGAAGACGGAAATGACCTTGCGGGAGGCCTTTTGAATTATGCGCGCGGGATACGCGAGGAGGGCGCGGGTTTTTATTTGGTGCGAGCGGGACGAAGATGGCGACGGAGACGAAGATGGAGAAAAAGAAGAAGAAGAAGAATGAGGAGGAGGAGGAGGAGAAGAAGGCGAAGAAGCTGAGATGGGGCCGGCAGCAGAGGCACAAGGCAGTTGCCCATTTTGGACTTGTTGCTGTGCCGGCTCCTGCTGTGTTTGGCGGCGCTCTTGCCGTTTCTCTTGCTGGCCCGCGGATTGTTTTGATTCATTGCGGGAAACTTCTGTCGCCGCCGAGCCTCCTTCTGTTACAATCTCATCATGAGATGAAGTGGAAGCTGCCATCTTGGGTTTGGGGCACAAAGTAGAATACCGAGTGACTTCTGGTACTTTCAGACGGCAAAGGAAACCGCCCGCTGGCTGGTGCAAACAGGCAAACAGGCTTTTTTTGTGGCACCCCAAAACAGAAAAAAAAAAAAAACAGTTTCTTCGCTCTTCTTCAATCTATCGCGATGACTACACGATTCCGATGTCTGGGCCTGGATTAAAATAAAATCAAGAATGTCAACTAGATCAAGTTCTAGTTTGATTCAATTCACCTCCGTCTTTCTTCTTCTTCTTCTGGAAGTACCGCGGAAGATTTTTGTCAATTCTGGTCACGTGATGAGGGTTGTGTAGCACAGGATCGCCCCTAGTAGAGCGGTACTTTGACGTCCGCATTAGCACAGCAGTAAGCAAAGGTACCGCAATAACAGCCCAACCCTTGTTGTACAGTTTCAGCTCAACCCGTGTGTAACAACGCCTCAACAATGTAGGGCTGTCGTAGGCTTTGCTTCACACATGGATTTTGTTCGTTCACGGGCGGGAAACGGAGATGCTACGAGGGTCAACTCGAGAAACCAGAAACTTTATTCAGCTGTGACGTAAGAAAAAAAAAGACAAATGAAATGACGTTAAAAAGAAAACAAGTCGGCTCTAAAAAAAAAGAAGCGCACTGGGGACCATCACCACGGAAATGCCGCAAGTGTGTGGGGGGTTACACAAGGAGAACGAAGCTCGAAAGAACGAGGGAAACAAAACCAAAGCAAAAGTTCATAGACCCGACAAGAAAGAAATTCGGAGAGCTAGTAAGGAAGAATCCGCAGAGCTGCAGCCGAGGGCCCGACTCAGTTGACTATCCTCGCAGGCCACGAGCTTCGACATATCGACTCGAGTGGACTCTTCATTCTTCTCGTTTCAAAACATCTCGAGCGAACCACGAGGAGCCGCGACTTAGTCTCTTGCGCTATACCGTCCTTTGCCAAAGCGGCGCTGCGCAAAATATGCCCAACTACAAGGACCACCAGGCTGCAGAGACGACGCAGAATTGCCATACAGGCTGCGACACACAACGCCATCGCGGATTCAAGCAAGCGGGCCATAGCCACCAGAGCTGGAAGCTGACGCGCAGCGATGAAGACCAACAAGTATGACTCGGGCTGCATGTCTGGGTTACAGCTCTGTGTGGGGTGATGGAAATCTTGGCAAGAAGTCTTTGTGTGTTTGATGTATGTGCAGTCCAGAGACGCAGGCAGGTGTTTGTGTGTAGTTGCAAGAGCAGTGCTAGTCGCATTGGGAGCCGTGTGAGCAATGTCGACATGCGGGATGTGAGGCCGAGTAGAGCTGGATTGAAGTCCGGCGTCAACCACGCCATCGCGTGCAGTACGTGCAGAGCGTCTACTATGCCTACTCCGACAGGCCACAGAATCAAGTAATCCCACAGAATCAGATAATCCCACAGAATCAAGTAATTCGAGTGGCCTTTCAAGTGGCGGTAGATGTCGCACAGGAAGTGACGGTCTCACGCTACTTTCAATAACACTATCGCTATTGTCATTAGAGCAAAGCAGACCCGTAACAAAACTTGTGTCAGCGCTGGTTTGGCAGAGTATCCTAGGTGCTGAGTGCACCACAGAATCTTCGTTTAAGACACTAGTCCAGGGAACTGTCTGGCTATGACTAACGAACAAGGCCTGTTCTGAAGAGTCGGTGTGTGACAATGGCATGTTTATACCACCATACTCTACACACGAAGCCAAGTCTGAGCCACTGGAGTGAGCCTGCTCGTCTGCGGCCGAAGAAGTGTTTGATGGCGAGTACAGCGAGAAATCGGCGTAGTTGGTAGCAGCATGCAATTCCGGTACACCAGCAACAGATGAAGCAGCATCATCCGGAGCATGGAGATGAAACGGTGACACAATGCCCCGCGGCTGTTCGCCTTCGGTAAAATCAATGGTGGTCATAGCAGCAGAGCTTATATCCACGACATCAGAGGCGCTCAAAGTTTCAGGAACACACTCCAAGCCAGCAGAACCGGCAGAGAATCCAAGCGTTGGGAAATGAGTGTTCTCCCCTAACAAGTCGTAGTTGGCGTGTAGCTCAGAGGGCATAAAGACAGGATCCCAATCCATAGGGTTAAACCATTCGTACTTGCCGTCGAAAAACACCTCGCTAGGGTTGGCAGAAGAGTGGTCGAGAGGAGGAACGGCGTCTGTGGACTTTGGCGGCGGGAACTGTGACCAAGCTGGCTGCTGCAGCTCCGAGTTTGGCTGGACGGGTGTCTGGCTGGCAGCCCCGGCAGCAGCAGCAGACTTTTGGCGCGACGAAGGCTTGCGCGCGTGCGACGGGGCGCCTGGCGCCGCTCCGTTGGCCGCAGGAAGGGAAGTGCGGTGGGCGGGGTCGCAGCGGACCTTTTTCCGGCGGCAGGCATCGCAGGCGCCGACTCGGCGCATCATGTGGGCGTGGTCCCGCTGCTCTTGGGTCTTGCTGCCGCGCGACGCCGAGTTGGTGACGTCGACGCCATCCTTGGTCAGAATCTTCATGCCTGGGATCTGGCTCAGGTCGGTGGTGGTGGAGCGGGCCGAGGCGGGGAAGGCGGACGCAGATGCGAGGGGCTTATATTTACGAGCAAGAGTACGCGGCGAGGGCTTGGATATTCTGGCGGTGGCTGTCTTGGACATGGATGAGGGCCAGTTCCAAGTGGGCTGCGCGGGAGAGACGACCGAGGAGGACGAGGACGGGGTAGAAGTCAGACTGGGGCTATTCATGAGGGCTCCAGCGGGAAGGGCATAGAACTTCAGAAGTTCCCCAGTGGCCTGGGCATGCAGGAAGAAATCAATAGACACAATGCTGGTCTTTTCGCCAATGGAGCCATTTCCAGGCACATAGGCATCAATCATCTCGCTGAGGAGAGCGGTTCCCTGGGCCGGGTGGAACTCCAGCGGAGAGCCAAGCGAGGCCTGGAAGACATGGAAGCCAATCTGAATGGTTCCCGAGGTGGGCACGGGAAAATCCATAGATCCAGACATTCTAACAGAGCAGGGCGAGCGAAGCAGAGAGACGGGGAGCGAGGACTGAAGCCGGAAAAACGGACCAGACCAGGCAGAAGAGCAACGGACGGCCAGACGAGGGCGCCGGCAAGTCAAGCGGGAGAGCGGAGGGCGAGCTGAGTCAAAGACTGATGGGGCAAGATATTAGCGGGAGGACGATACACACAGTGCAGGATGAAATAGGCAGAGACTCACCTCGAGGATAAACGAGGGCGGTATATAGCGAATCACACCAATGGCGATATCACGGCGAGACGGTTCAACAAAGGCTGGCCAACAGAGCAAATATAAGGCAATCAGTCGGACCAAGAATTCCAAGAGAGCAGCACCTCAGCCGGCCAGAGTGCGGGAGGCCTGCGAATATAAAGCCGCCCAGCCGCAACAGCGGCCGCGCCAGAGAGGCCAAGCCATGCCATGGTATCCCATCCCATCTCTTGTAGAAGCAGGACAGGCCCGGGGGGAAGTCTGCCAAAGTCTGCCAGAAATACGAGGCTATGCCGTTTTGGGCTCGGCAGAGGCCACGGAGCCCGCTGATTGGCCAGCCGCGGGCCATGCAAAGTGGGGGGCTGCTCCTTGTGTACACTGTGCCGGCACTGTCCAGTCCGGGGGGCGCTGCCGCCAAAACTCGCGGCTGATTGCCCGGGTTTGCAGGGGCGCACCGTAAGGTAAAGGTCTCTCGCACTGTCAACTGCCCAAAAGAGCTCGCCGAAATGAGTCAGCAACAAACAAAGCGACAGCTCCAGATGCACTGCCTGGTTGATTTGTCTAGAAGGATGCTTTGTATTAAATCCGACCGAGAAAATGTGAGACAACAGCAACAGGCCCGAGTTAGGGTCCAGGGTTACAACCAAGCCAACACATGCATCTATGGCTTGTACAACAAAGTTCCCCCCCCAAGAGCCATCCTCTCACGCACACGGTTTGCTCCACTCAAATAAATCATACGCCTCTCGGCTCCACGGATCGCCGCTGGCACGAGTAAACCCAGGGAACCGTCGCACGGGGGGAAGCACGTGTTTCGCAGCCTGGTGGCCATCCCCGTTGCCATGCTGGCCTCTGTCCAGATTATCACGGTGCACGTCGGATTGGTCTGCCGATGTAACCTCGGGCCGCAAGAAGCCTGGCATGCGCGACAGAGATGCTGCGCTGACGATGGCGGGCCGGGAGGCTGGCGTGGTCGTGTTGGATGGGTTGCGGAATGAGGGCACTCTGAAGCCAGGGAGCCTAGGTGGCTGTGGCTCTGCTATGGCGTCCATCTCGGATACGGTTCGGGTTGCTGGGGTGGTTTTGGTTATAATAGGGGGCTTTGCTGTAGGCTTGGTTTTGGTTATAGTAGAGGGCTCTAAACTTGATTCGGTAGTCTTGGTCTTAGGGAGTTCCACAGTCTTCGGTACAGCTTCGGAAGTCGTAGGTATCGATGTAGGTTCTAGACTGACGCCCAAGTCCAAGCTAGGGCTATCCAGATCATCCGTACAATCTGGATTCGGTGAATTTGGCGATGAATGCGTAGGCACTGGCATTTGCGCGCTGATGCCCACGACATCATCCTCATCAAGGCCTTCAGACACCGGCGACTCGGACCGGAGCAGGCTGGATGGGTAGTTACGGCGGCTGAATGCGTCTGGTGGGAGAACAGTTGGCGGTGAGAGTGGCGAAGTAGGTGACGAGGGATGGGAGTGGTCCGAAGGCGGGAGTGGTGACTGTGGTATCTCCAGTGCATCTGCGGCTGGAACAGGGGAAGCAGGTGGTCTTTGAGGTTCTGGGACAGGAGAAGCAAGTGGTCTATGAGGTTGTGGGCATGATTCTGAAGCCGGGCGAGAAGGTAAATCAGCAGCCAAGGGTATATCGTGGGGGGTATGGTCTGAAAGCGCTGACGGTGAGGATTCGGGAGATGACGAGAGAATGATATGAACCTGGGGCGGCGGCTTGTCTATAGATGGAGGGACAGCCGATTTTTTTGCCGGCGGCTTTTTCGGAACTGGTCTATCTTTGCGAGTGGGCGTATTCACTTCTTCTAATATCGGAGCTTCGTCAACTGCAAGATCCACCGGACTCGGACTTTGAAGTGGTGCCACGGCCACAGACGACGGCAGCATATTTGGAGATGGCGGAACGGTCGACTTTCTTGCCGGCGGTTTTTTCGGAGCTTGTTCATCTTTTTTGGTGACCGCATTCACTTCTTTTGACATCAGAGCTTCATCAACTGCAAGATCCATTAGACTCGGACTTCGAAGCGGCGCCACGACCACAGCCGGCGCAGCAGAAATCATCAGTCCCTTTCGTTTCCTGCGCGACTGCAACCGAAGCTCAACGCGGGGCTGAGACGCCGGAGGTAGCAGAGTATGTACACTTTCAGACGGAGGCACACGATTATTGCTGCGCGACTTGCTGAATGTAGTAGATTTGCCTTGGGATTCCTCCGGCGTTGCATCCGCTCTTTCCTTGGCTCTTTTCTCGGGCCGTGCTGGGGTGATGTCTGGAGAAGGGTCGCGGGTCCGTTTGGGAGCGGCGCCGGTGGTGGCTTTGGGTTGTTTTCTTTTGGGCTTTTTCTGAGGCTCTTGTCTTGGTCCGACGTGTAATATCTCGATGGATGAAGTCTCTGAGCTTGATCTCGCTTGAGGACGCGACGGAGCTGGAGCCAGTGTAGACTTTGGAACCGTTGTCTTGGGCGTAGGAGGAGCCACAGAGGCCTCAACAGACAGAAGAGGCTCTCTCGAGACACTTTCAGCCCGAGCCCTGGTGTCATTTTCACGGTTGATAGAGATTGGTTCACGGGCTGGAGCCGGAGTTTGTACGAAATCCGGCAATCGTTCTCTCGTCGACGCTCTGTTGGAGTCGCTTCGGGGCCTTGTATCCCGATATGACGCCCTGAGAGAAGTCACAGAGGAAGAGACTTGGGCGCTTGGATTAACCGAGTGCAAGCGGGGAATAGGCTTTTGGCGGACCGAAGCGGGGGGCGTGGAGGTAGCCGACAAGTTGAGGGCCGCGCCAAACAAGCTTGTTGCATATGCGGACTTTTGTTCTCTTTGCTCGTATCGACGGCGCTTGGGAGCCGGAGACTCTGCTGGAGCAGCCGACAGATCTTGGAGCTGGGCTTGTCGCTCCTCGAAGGGTGAGCGGGGCAGGACGGCACGTCCGATGGGCCCCCCCGAGGGAGTCTGGAAGGAGGAGATTCTCGCGCGACTCAGCAGACTCGGGGAAGCCGCGGCGTTCGGGGCCTGGGCGGCCGGGCGCGGGGGGTTGAAGCCGGTGGCCGGCGTGCGGCGGGGGAGTCTGTTGTGGAGCGGCGTAGCAGCGGCATTCTCGGGCGGCGGAGGCGCGGGGCGGGGTCTCCTGGAGAGGAGCTCGGTGAGATCCTGTTCCTGGTGGCCCTTGCACTCGCAAACCTGGACGACAACGCCTCCCCTGTCGAGGTTGATTTCCTCGCCCTCCTGGAACGGGAAGCTCTCCTGCCAGTGCATGTCGCCAATGGAGTTTCCGCGGTCGTCGTAGACCATGACGCGCTTGTTGAAGGTGTGGAACTTGAGGCGGCCATCTTTCCAGCGCTTTTGCTTGCGCTTCAGATCGTGCGAGAAGAGACACAGGAACTCGATGACGGGGGCCGAGACGGGGCGGGCGGGGCTGGAGTCGGCGGGGCGGTCGGCGGGGCGAGGGGTCCGGTTCATGGCGGCGGCGAGGGCGGGGGCGGCGAAGCGGGTGGTTGAGACATGCGAGGAGGTGGTGATAACAGTTGGTGTGGATGGAGAGAGTGAGGAAGACGAAAAGAAAGGGGAGGCAAAGGAAGAAAAAGAAAAAGATCCGCGATGCAAATGCGGGGGGGGGGGGGTGAAAGGGCAGTTGCCGTTTGTGTTTGTTCGGCGAGCTCTTGCCGCGTGTTTTGGGGGAAGAGGCGTGTTTGGGCTAGATCCACTTTGGCCGTTGACGCCCGATCACGTGATCTGGCGTCTCGATCAGATCAGACGGATAATATAAAGCCGAGAGGAGAAAAGTTGAGAACTTGAAACAGCGCATTGTCCACTTTATTGATCGCTGCAGGCCACAGGCCATGATGGGCCCTAGAAGCCCGGCAGCCGTGCAGCGCAGAAACAGGCCACGGTGTGTAGAATGTCAGGCTCAAAGGTGGTGGAGGATAGGGTATGGGGCAACCCTAGACCGTGGACCCTAGCGAGTCTGGACTCTCTCTGTTGAATGCCGGTTGCCAACTCCTTGCTTGAGGGCATGCCGGGGAGAGAGAGAGAGAAACCACAGACAGAGAGACAGAGAGATCGAGACAGAGAAAAGCCACTCGCCGATGTGCAAGCAGAAGAAAAGAGGCCACTTGGCTCGGGCCAGATCCACGCATCCACGGCACAGACCTGAACAATGGGAGCAGCCCACTAACTAACAGCGAACTCACAGTTGGTGTTAGTTCCATGGATCCAGGCCCTGCCACTGAAACAAACGCCGCCTCCACCGCTCGCATGCCATCTGTTCCCTGGCTCCTCGGGCCTGATTTGCAGTGAGGCTGTGTCCAGGTCCAAGTCTCTGTCTGTGTCTGTGTAGTGTGGCCTCTGCTCGCTGGCTCCGGCAAAGAGGAGGAGAGGGGGGGCAGCTTGGTTTGTTTCTTTTTTAAGCCGTGGGCCAGCCAGCCAGCTTAACTAATGGCTCCTTGAACTAAGAGTCAATGCCTGTCTGGACTGGATCCAACGAAGCATAAATCCCAGGCCCTCCAAAGTGACCACATTGCTGTGTTTCACTCAGTCCACTCCGCCGTCTTCTTCTTCTCTTCTTCTTCTACGCCGACTGTCGCCTTTCTCTCCTCGCTTTGCCGTTCCTGGACCCCCCAAGCCCCTCCTCCTGCTGTCTCTGTCTTCCCGGCTGCCCCCCTTTTGCCTTGCTGCCCCCCTCTTCCCTCGGAGCTGTCGGGACCTCTCCCCACCCCCGACTCTGCCGCTTTAAACCGCCTCGACCCTCTGCCTGACCGACCCTCAAGTCGTGCGTCCACCATCCCCCGAATCTCGCGGCCCGCCGGCCCCTCTGCCCCGTCGCCACAATGCAAGCCACCCGCCGCCAGATCGGCAAGCTCATGAACCGCGAGCAGGCCGAGACCAGCCACGCCTCGGTCGTCATCCGCGAATACGAAGATATTGACCGGCTGCTGGCGCGGCTCGTCGACGACGCCCGCAGCCTGCGCGACTCGTGGGTGCACATGGGCATCGCCTCGCTCAACACCGCGTCCGAGATGCTGGCCATGTACCGGCCGTACGTCGACGACAACCCGTCGCCCGAGCCGACCACGCGCCTGCCCGAGCCGCCGCCCGAGCTGCAGATGAGCCAGGCCGCCGCGCTCGAGGTTGTCTACCACGAGCTCAAGGCCGACATTGTCAACGAGGTCTCCATGTTTGACGCCGGCGTGATCAACCCGGCCACCCGCGCCCGCGAGCTGATTGCCGGCTTCCGCAAGACCATCAAGAAGCGCGAGGCGAAGCGCGTCGAGTTTGACAAGTGCCAGGACAAGGTCACCAAGATCCAGAAGAAGACGACCGCCCTCACGCCCAAGGAAGAGGTCCTCCTGAGCAGGGCCGAACAGGACCTGGACCACGCCAAAGAGGTGCGTACTGCTCTGCCGGCCGCCGCTGCCCCGAAAGCCCCCGAAAGCCCCCGTACTGACCCCGCGTAGGAACTCTCCATCATGGACGAATACCTCGAAGACACCCTCTCCAAGGTCGTCGCATCGACCATGCAGCTCGTCGTCCCCCTCGTGTCGTCCCTGGCGTCGACCCAGATCCGCCTGCTCGGCATGTCCTACACAGCCCTGCACAACTACTGCCAGGACAACGACTTTCCCTCGCCCGCCCCCGCCATGGACGACATCCTTGCCGACTGGACCGTGTCCTTCAAGCCCGTGCAGCGCCAATTCGAAGCCATCAGCTTCATCTCCACCGGCCGCGGCCGCCTCGCCGCGCTCGACCTCGACGACGCCCCGCCGCGCCCCGCGCTCGGCACGCGCGCATCCACCACCGCGCTCCTGCGCCAGGGCTCGACCCCGCCGCCGCCGCCGCCACAGTCGTCGCTCAGAGAGGGCCCGCACACCCTGGCGCCGACCGACTTCACGGCCGCCGCGCGCCTGGGCTCCGCCGCCATACGCACGCCCGTGACGCGCGCCGCGTCCGTCGAGCACTTTGGCCACCAGTCGACGTCGCAGGCGCACCGCACGCGGCCCGGCATGCCGCAGACCGCCTCGGCGCCCGGCGCTGCGTCCGCGCTGGCCGCCAAGAAGAAGCCGCCGCCGCCGCCGCCCAAGAAGCCAGTGCTCAAGAAGGCCGACGAGTATGTCGTGGCCCAGTTCGACTTTGCTGGCCAGGGCTCCGGTGATCTGCCGTTCCGTGCCGGCGACCGCATCAAGATTATCAAGAAGACGGGCACTGACCAGGACTGGTGGGAGGGCGAGGTTGGCGGTGCCAGGGGCTCGTTCCCGGCAAACTACTGCAAGCCGGCCTAGATAGAGGAGGCGCAGGCGTAGGCGTCGGGAGGAGGCTCTGGAGTTGCAAGTATATTTGCTTTTGCTGCGTGTATCATGTGTTGGCTTTCTATTTATGCTCTTGTCGTGATTCTTTTCTTTTTTTTCTTGCCTCTAACTAGTTAATAAATGTTACATAGACTGACTCGTCCTCGCACATGTCACACAGGTTGGCTGGGTAAAAAAAAAAAAAGTAAAAAAATCGTTTCATTGACATGGCTCATGGATCAAATGTACGAGTTCAAGTGTTACCCACGGGCAACAACAGAAATGGTGGCAGAAATTATACACAATACAATGCCTTTATAAATCATCAACAAAGCCAATGCAAGAGCTTAAAAAAAACATCATTTTAGCCTCTTGTTCTGGGATCGCGAGGCAACTTTGGGTTCACCACTCCGCCGAGACTGCGGTCAAAGTAAGAGTTGGGACCTCCAGCTGCAAGTGCATGGGCTTCAAGATCCATCGGAGTCACTGGGCCCGGACTGCCGAGAGGGTTCAGTCTGGGCGATTCGGGCCCCATGGACCGCGACGGAGTGTGGTAGCCCCGGTCCTGGTACGCCACCGATGAGCCAGTTCTTTGGTGGTGTGCGTGCCTGTCATAGCTCTGCTGGCTCTGGCTCTTCGAGGCTGATCGGCTATGGCGGTACTGCCTTTCAGATGATGGGTTCATGGGGTCGCCAGGCGGCAGTGACTGGTCATCATCATGTTCGTCTGACGAGTAGTACGATACCTCGTCAGGGTTCATACCCCTACTCTCAGCATACTGTCTGCGACTTTGCTGGCTTTTTTCGTACACTGAAGGGTAGTATTTTCCCATTGACACGGGAATGGGTGGGGAGGAAAAGGCCTCTTCGTAATGTTGCTCTGGGGATTCACGGGACGGAGACAGTGGTGGAGGGGGTCTGTGGTTGGCCATTGGGGGCTGGGTCCGAGGCCGCGGCTCCGATGCGTGGTCAAGAGGATCAACTTCGTCATAGTTGCGATGGCTGGATGTAGCCATACGGCCAGTAAGCTTATCGAGACCGCTAACACTCGCCATGCTTGATATTCCGGGCTTTCGACTGGCTTTCGATGTATTGAAGCCGTGAATCGTTCTCCACGGAATGGCCGGGTTGGTACTTGAGTGGCTTGAGCCGGCTACAGGGTCGGCGTGTCGTGTGGATGAAGACAGGTAGTCGTGGCGCTGGCTAGGCGTGGAGGCGTAGGAATCGGGCCTCGTGTGTGATATGGAGGCAGAAAGAGAGCTCCCTGGGTCGAGTCGAGAAGACACAGACGGCCGGCGAGATGCAAGTGCTGCCGAGTGCTGGGCTGCAGCGGACTGGGCAAGCGTAATGGACTGTTTGCGCGCCTTGGCACTGGCAGAGTGAAAAGGGTGGGAGCGTTGGATGCGAAGGCTTGGGTCTTCATGCAGTGGGAAATAGCCACTAAGGCAAAAGGAATCCGAGGAGCAGTGTTAGCGCGCAGTCTGGGTTGCGTCCCGATTTGGTGTAACTAGTTGTAGCTGTAGAAATAGACTCACCCAAGACGGTCACCGCGCGCAGAGAGGGCTTGTTCTTCTAGATAGGATTCCCTGCGGGGAGGAGGCGCAATGGCAATGGGGTTCGAGCGGTGTGGATCGTATGTTGCGTTGAGGTCGTCTAGGACGTGGCTGTTAGCAAGATGAGTGTAGAAGAAGAGCGGCCGAGAATGGGAACGGGGCAATTCGCAATATGTAGTGGGCGATGCAATTTGGAGATGGAGTCCTGGTACGTCACAATGGCTGGGGTAAAGGAGTTCGGAGCCGGGGGCGGACGGGGGAGTCGGGGTCGGGGTCAGGGTCGGGGCAAGAGGATGGCGACTGGCAGGTCATGTGGCATGTCGTATGCACAGAGACGGTGATTTTCCAGTCTTCTTTCCTTCTAGACTGTCTCTCGCCTAGATTTTGGCGGTGGTGTGGTTTCAGGATGTATGGTGTCCTTTTTTTGTCATTTTTCTTTTTTGGCCTGGGATTTCCCCACCAACTTTAGCACTTGGCGGCACACTAAAGCGCGGGGTTTACAGCCATAGACCCTGCTTGGGGCATATTTTTCCCTTGTGTTTAAGTTTGGTCGAAGTTGCAAGAAAGGGTCCGTTCCTTGTCAGTGGTGAGGGGGAAGAAACGGAATTATGACGACATGGGACATTGAGGAGATTATTTTGGACAGAGGGCAAGTGAAATGATGGGGAAAAAAAAGAAGAAAAAGCAAACATGAAAAACAGAACAGGGGTGTGTTGAAGGAGAAAAAGAAAAAGAAAAAAAAAAAAAAAAATCACAGACATGGTCAAACTTTGCGTCGTCTTACCTGCTGTCAATTCTTGCGACCGTGATGACCGTCCATGACGGCCACCGGTGGTATGTCGCCGACCGCCGTACGCAGACGCCGAATCGCTATTTGAGTCGCAGTCGTAGTCTTCGTCGTCCTCGGCAGAATCGTCAGACTGCGACTCTTGGGAGAAATGGGCATCCTCGTCGTATTCCGACCGGCGGCGTCGCTGTGCCTTGGGTCGACGCATAGTTTTGGGGTCTCGTTCGTCTTTTTCACTGGCAGTGTGGTCATGGCCGTGGCGGGCGGGCTGGTAAGAGCCAATGGCATGCGAGTGCCGGCGGTCAATACGAGCAGCTGGCTGAGTATTCTGGCAGTGCTGGGTCATGTACGAATGCGGAGCAAAGGACTGGCCAAAGGGCGCCGCGGGCCTGGGGCCAGTGCCGCGGGCGTAAACATCACGAGATCGGCTGGTTGAAGAGAGCTCTTCGGAGCCCAGATCATCCCAGTAAGCCGGGTCGCAGGACATGGTCCGGACGGGTGGGAGGAGGTTTGGTGGGTCGATGGATTGGCTGGTCGGCCTTGCAGCGAGGCAATCGTCACAGACGACGGGCGACACGAGGCGATGGCGGCATGCAGCGGGAAGCGGAAAGGCGAGGCACAGGCGTGGGCCTTGGGCAGTTGGCTGGTATACAGACGAGAAAAGAAGAAGGAAAAAAGAAAAAAAAACCAGTGACGCCGAAGATCAGACAACAAGTAATTGCATGGCAGGGGACAGACTAGTTTGCCAGAAACCGTGGATAAGATGAACGACCAAGAAAAGAAGAGAAGCAGCAGGAAACAGAAGCAGAGAAATTATTCGGTGAGAGAAAGAGGGGGCCCACGGCTTCTTATAGTTTTTCAGAATTTGAGTGTGTGTTACCGGCGGAAGGTGCAAGAGTGAAGATTTTCTGGCAGTTGCTGTTGTTGGCAGCTTGGCTTGGAGGTGAGCAAACGCAGAAAAAAAAGAAAAAAACAAGCCAAACCAACAACTATAGCATGTCATCTTTAGGTACATATGTACACATGTATGTACTTCTGTGTGCGCATGTATTATTTTTTTTTTCTCAAGCTGCGATCCGCTCAGGGTTTCGGCTCTCTTCTCTCTGGTTTGACATTGTGACGTAGAACAAGAAAACAATTATTTTTTATTTTATTTTTTATCCACAGATGACGATGTGCTCAATTGACTCAAAAGTGGGGCCTGGCCTTTTTCCGGCAAGGCGCCAAACAGAAAGAGGAGCCGCCAAAACTAACCAACTAGTGGGGGAGGGGACGCACTGGGTCCACGGCGCACTGGGTACAAGCAGCTGCGTCTGTGCTTGCCGCGGCCATCGAGTACTTTTTGGGCCGGGGACACAGTGCCCCGCACTGGCTACTGGCTGACACTGACTCCAGAACTGCTAATTGCCCAGTTGAGGAGGGGAAGAGCGAAGGTGGGGCACTCAAAGCTTCGAAAGAGCGCCCACAGGTAAGACCTTGCAGCCGTAGACAGCTGCCGCCACCTGCCTGCCCATCAGGTCTCTCCATCTCTTCTCGTCAGCCGGCGCCGCTCTCTGCCTCCTGCGCCCAGCCCGCCCCCTCTCCTCCCGCCATATTTATATTTTGCGCCAGGAATCTGTCATTCCAGACGGCCAGACGTCCAGGAAACGACAGCGCAGTTCCGGGCCGTCTCGCTGTCCGTGGACGATGTTTATTGCCTCTTGTCTGCGGCGGGTGACCCTAACCCTAGAGAGCACATCGCCCAGGTGCCACTGGCTGTGTAACACGCGGGTCGTGATCTCGCCGCCGGGGAGGATATCGTGCCCTTTTCCCGGCTCAAGTCCCAGCAGTCAACTCGCGCGCCTCAAGTCTCTCCCCCGGCGTCCACAGGCAGTTCTGCCGAGCCAGAGCACGGGCAGGCCTCATGCACCAGCGCTCGCCCTCGTCGCCCATCAAGAGGGCCTCAATCAGAACGGGGCGAGGTTGGTTGCATGTGGGCTGTTGACAGTGTGGAAGAAAAATCTTGCTTTGGGACCGGCCTCATCTGAGACTTTTTTTCCGTGAGCCATGGCTTAGTTTGTGAGATATTGCAGGTCTCTCGGGCGGACACAGAGCTGGGTGTGTAGGGCTACAAAAAGGCATACAGTGGTTGAGTCCCCGTGATGGCGCATGGAACTCGTCGTCTGCTCAGAGTTGGCCAGGCTAGAGAGGCACGCCACAGGCGCAGCAGCACGAGCCGGAGCCCAAGGCCAAGGCCACGAAAAAAAGAAGCCTGCGCTCATGCAGCCCAAGACACACCGTGCTCACCGAGCCGCCGCTGCCAATCAGCGTGCGTCCCGGGCCGCATACAGCTGACCACAACAGACGCCCACCGGACACCGAAGCTGGGCGCGAGGCAGGACGCCATGACGCAGCTGCCCTGGGGCCACGGAGCCTGTATGTGTGTGCGTGTGTGTTTTGGGCTTCTGCGGGCAGCTCCAGTGCTGCCGTCGCTGGGATCCGCCGGCCTCGGCTTCTTCTGCTCCCACCCACGCATGACTGGCTGCTTGCTACTCCAATCTTTTTGCCATTGTCCATTGTCTTATCCATGTGCGTGTCCGCGTCCATCTCCATCTCCACGGCCACTCACCCACTGACGCATCTGTCCTAGTCTCGTCTTACGTCTTTGTCTGTAGCTTCTATCGCCGCTTACTCGCCGCCGGGCCCTAGTCACTCCACCGCCCACGTGTCTCCGCCATCAGACAGCTGTGCTCTAGCCTCGCCTCGCCTGGTTGCAGCCTGTGTCACCACGGCCTCCGACCCGCCCTTGTTCCCTTGTGGTCTCGTTGTGGCTAGACGCAGTCCTGCCCCCCCGGCCGCGGTCGCTCGCCGCCATCGCTGCATCCAATCATGTTGCGACAGGGCATCTGCCGCCTGGCCATCACGCGCTGTGGCTCGACGTCGTTTGTGGTTCTGCGCCTGATGCTGTTTGCGTCGGCTGTTGTCGTGGCCGGCGTATATGCTGTCGACATCAGCGCGGCAATGGCGGCCAAAAAGGCGCTTCCGGGCATTGAATAGGTGCGTTATGTAGGCTCCGGCCGACAGAAACTCGCCCCCCTGCTTCACCGGCTGACACGGCCATCCCCCTCCCCAGATTTTCGCCGAGGTTGTTGCCGGCCTGTCCTGTCTCACCGCCCTGGTCTATCTCATCCCCCACGTCCCCCGCAGCACTCTCGAAGTAGCCTGGGACTCGGTGCTTGTGATTCTGTGGCTGGTGCTGACGGCCCGCTTCGCCCAGAGCTATCTCGGCCCCGAGCCACGCAGGCCCGGCCCGGACTATGTCCGCCTGCGTTGGTCGGTCTACATGGATATGGTGGGCTTGGCCCTGTGGACTGTCGACGCCATTGCAGTGCTCGTCTACAAGGCCATTAACCGCGAGAGGCGCGCGAGATTTGCGGGACACGGAGTCAAGGGCTAGCCACGCCGTGCCGACTGATGCTCCATCTTACTGAAGACTTGATGCCAGCTCCTCTCACGATCAGGTCTTGTCTTCGTGGTCTCGCCGGCCGCCTTCGTCCCCAGGAACCTCTCTCTACAGAATGCAGATTATGATATGTTCTACAAGATACAATGTTAATCCTCCTGCAATACTGCCTCGCTGCTTGCATCCGTCACGCTGCGACTTGACGTTTGTAGTAAATCATCAAATAGTTAGTTATGCGTAATAATAAACAAGTAGTTGGTGGTACAATAATACAACGAGACACTAGGGTCATCTCAGCACGGCAAAAAACACACCGTCCATCCCATCTCATCTCCCGACGGCCTTGATCCAAACCATCTGCCCAGGCGCTGCATTCTCTTTCAAGGCACGCTGGTCGGGATCTTGACGGTGCCTCTCTTGCGGTCGTAGTTGGGCACACCGTACTTGTGGCCAACGGCATCGCGCTTGCGGCCTAGCTTGCCGACATTCTCCGCGTTAAAGTCCTGGAAGCGGAACTCGAAGCGGTCCGTATGCACGCTAGTCACGCGGGCGCGCTCGGCCGCCAGCTGCGCCTCGAGGCGCTTGTGGTCCGCAGCCTCGTTGGCGGCCGTCTCGTGGCGCCAGGACGCCATGGCGTCGGCGCGCGAGAGCTTGCGGCGCGCGATGGCCTTTTCGGCGTCAATCAGCTCGGCGTGCGGCGAGCGGCGCTCGGGCGTCAGCATGATGGGGCTGAAGGCGCGCGCGGCGTCGGAGCGCGTAAAGGCGCGCGACTCGGCGACGGGCCAGAAGAGCTGCTGCAGCGTGTGGCCGTGCGTGTGGATCTCGTTGATGGGCTCGTGCGGCTCGTGCGGCTCGGTTTGCGGCTCGCCGGCCCGCGGGATCAGGTAGCGCGTCTGCGGGAGCATGGACATGATGGCTTCGCGGTAGGGCGTGGCGAGTTTCTTGCCCTGGAGGTTTGGAGGGGTCGTGTTAGCATGGCGAATCAAAGAAAACGAAAACTGCTGCATGCAACAGTCGCCAATCCAGAGGGGGAGGGGGGTGCTTCGTTCAGGAAACTGCAATGACTTTTGTAACCATGTGTTACGTCTTAAAGACTAATCGAATTTTTTTGCATCTCATCATTGAAGCTGGGGAAGGACAAAGGCTTGTTGGTGGTTGGACAACTTACATTCTGCAGCCACCGTTTCTCAACCTCCTTCAACCGCACAATAGCAGCCACTCTTCTGATATCCACGCCCATGTCTGCCGAGACAATCTTCAACGCCTCGCCATTCTCCACGACGCGGCGCCAGATCCACTCGCGCGCCGGCTCGCTCAGCACCGGCTGGCTGCGGAACTGCGGATTGAGCGGAAACGGCTGGTCGGCATGGGGTCCGAGGTAGAAGCCGGTCGCCGAGTCGCCGCCCTTGTTCTGGCGCTCGCGCCACCGCGTGTCCAGCCGGTCCAGGAACTGCTTCATGTCCTGGCGGCCCAGGGTCCGCAGGCCGCGTTTCCGCAGCTCCGGGTCGATGCGGCCGGCGCAGGTGGACGTCGTGGAGAAGCCTCTGGCTGCGGCGCTGACGGGGAGAGTCGGGCCAGCCCGGACCGTAGATTTCAGGCCGGGAGCACAGAGCCTGACGGACATGTCGAACGCCGGCGGCCGGGAGTAGAGAGAGGGGAGGGGAAGGAGAAGGCAGAGAGAGGGCTTGCGTTTACAGCCTCGATGGCGTGGTTGATTCGCGCCTCTACAACAGCGCTGTTGGGGAACAGCGGAGCTTTAGAGCAAAGCTAAAGGGAAAAAGAAAGGAAGAGAAAGAGGAAGAGAAGAGGGCTGGGCCGGTGGGTTGATATAGAAATGAAGATGAAAAACTTGCAAGGCACGAGAAGGATGGAGTTGGGCGTGTTAGTCAGCGGGTCACGTGAAAGTGGATGGAGTGGGGGCTGTCGGGTGATTACATAAGCGGTGTAACCTAGAGTCTTTGACGGGCAGGTAACTATTTGATAGAGACAGTGTAGTCGGAGACAAATCAACATAAGCGAGGTTCATAAGTACGTAAAAGATTTAGGCGAGACGGGGGAAGAGGGCAGGGCCAGGCTTTACTCCGACCCCGGACTCTCTCTTCCTCCGGACTCCCCGCTCCTCCGGAGCCATCCCCGGCTTAGTCCGCCGCGGCCGCAAGCTCCTTCTTCTTCTTGCGCTGCTTCGGCGCCGACGCGGCCTTTTCCGAATTGACGCGCTCGCGCTCCTCCTCGACAATGGCCATTTCCTTCCACTTGGCCCAGTTGTCAAAGTCGATGAGCGCCTGCATGCAGCCCCACTCGGTGATCTTTTGCTGGAGGTAGGGCATGTTGACGGGCTGGCCCGGGGGAGACGGAGGTTAGCATGGGCAGCAGAAACATGCGGATACCGGAAGTCTGGCGAGACGTACCTTTGTGAGAAAGTCGTTGCACCCGGCGGCCAGCGCGCGCCGCCTGTCGCTGGGCAGCGAGCTGGCCGTCAGAGCGACAATAATGACCTGGCCCTTGTGCATCTCGGGGTTCTCGAGGATGTCGCCGGGCTTGCGGGGCTCTTCGTCGTGGCTGTGGTCGCCGCCGCCAAAGTCAATGCCGTGCTTGGTGATTTTGTTGACGCGCTCGAGCCGGCGGATCTCCTGCGTGGCCTCGAGGCCGCTCATGATTGGCAGCTGAAGGTCCATGAGAATCAGGTGATAGCCGCCCTCGCGCCACTTCTTGACGGCCTCGGCGCCGTTGGTGGCCTTTTCGCGCCTCACTTTGAGCCGGCCAATGAGCGTGTGGATCAGCCGCATGTTGATGGGGTTGTCCTCGACGATGAGCACGCGGATGGGCGGGATGAACTGCTGTGTGGGCGCGTCTGCTCGGTCGCGGCGGGGGCCTGGCTTGCGTGCCGCCGGGCCGGGAACTGGGCCCGGCTTGGCCACGACCGCGGGAGAAGAAGACGAAGAAGCAGCGCCGCCAGAGGCCGAGTTTGAGGCAATGGCTTTGCTGTCGGCCGAGCCTAGTTCCAAGTCACAGGTTAATAGACATTCAAGCATCGTATTGTAATCTTTTGCATCACTCACGATCGTTTGGTTTGCTGGCATCTGACGCAGTGCTGTCATTAGCTAGTGCCTCGGTCTTCTTCTCGAGGCCCGTCTTCAGGATGGACTTTTTTAACGTCAGCGCCTCCTTGCCGCCGGAAGCCAGGCCAGCCGAAGCCGAAGAAGACACGCCAGAGGAGCCAGCTGCGGGGGAATCGGGCAGGTTGGAGGGCGCCGACGTGCCGGCCGAAGTATTAGGGGCTGTGGTGGTAATGATGGTTGGGGTTGATAATGAGGCACAGGCACCGGGGATGGGCGCCGAGGCCGGGGCGGAGATGGAGAGAGAGACGGAGGATGCCGCAGGTGATGACGAGGACAAGGCGGGGATGGCGGCACCGGCGACCTTGGAAGAAATGGGAATCGGCGGGGTGGCCGCCGACTTGGAAAAGGAAGATCGCGAGCGAGAGACGCTCGGCGTGGCCGTGGCGGCGGCGGCAGCGGCGGCGGCGGCAATGCCGGTCAGCTGTGGCCCTGGAGGCAGCCCCGACGGCGTCATGGGCGGGACGGCCTCGGGCCCCGGGGCCATCTTATTCGCAGGGGGCGAGGCGGCCTGCATGTGGCGCCGCATCCGCTGCTCGTCGCGCTGCTTGTTCCAGCGGCGCGAAGACGAGCCGCTGGGCGACGCGGCATGCACGGACAGACTGCGCGGCGACACAATGGGCCCGCCGTGGGCCGAGGGGAAGTAGCCGTCCGAGTCTTCGTTGGGCCGCTCGACGTAGCGCGGCGACATTTTGGGCAGCCGCCGCGAGACGTCGGAGATGACGAGCGCCTCGTTGACGTGCTGCCCGTTGGGGTAGGCGTCCTGGATGACGTCCCACAGCAGCTCTTCGGGGCCGAGCGTGCGCACCTGGTTGGGGGCGCGCTCGTGCAGCCGGAGCATGATGTCGGCCGAGTCGAAGTGGCGGCCGAGCGAGTTGGCAAACTTGCGCAGGATGACATCGCGGACGCTGTCGACGAGATCGTCCTCGTGGACAACGACCTGGGTGGCAGAGGAGTCGGTCTTTTTGACCCAGACCTTGTGGACACCGGGGTCAGGAGCAGGCGGCATGGCGGCAGGGCACGGGGGGCCGGGTGCGGAGGCGGGCTTAGGGTCGGCCTTGAGATTGGGGCTGTGGTTGTCAGCTTCCGAGCGGCCCTGTGCGGCGGCGGCGTGTTGTGCAGAGCTGGAGGAAGCCAGATAGCTCTGGCCCTGGAAGATGCTCTGGCGTGCCGCAGCAGTTCGGGGCGGCTTTGGCGAGGCGGGCGGCGCGTGGCGGGTGGGACTGGCGGGCGGGGCAGGATGAGCCGGCGGGGGCGGGGAGGCAGATGCGGGTTGTTGGGGCGGTGTCGTGGACTGGGCCGGAGCCGGAGCCGGAGCCGCAAGCGGGGGCGGGGGTAGAGATGCAACAGCGGGTGTCTCCAACGCAGCAGAGACGGGCGCGGGGGAGCCGACGGGTGGCAGTGGTGAGGCAGCGATGGCGGTGGCGGTGGCGGTGGCGGGGGTGGCAGCACGAGCAGAAGCGGCGGAGTCGGGCGGCGGTAGCTGTGGCGGCGGCGGCGGTGACGGTGACGGCGGCGTGGGGCCGTGATTGCAGTTGGGCTGCGTCGGCGGGTGAGAGTCTGTGGGCGGAGAAGGCGGAGGCGGCGTGTCGTAGGGGGGTCTGGGTCTATCCAGGGTATTATTTTTATTAGCGGGTCAGGCATGAATTAGGAGGGAAGGGAAGGGGGGGCGGCAAATTTGGGGCAGCAAAAAAAAAAAAAAAAAAAGAAAAGAGCACACGCAACAACTCAACGTTCAGGCAGGGAGAAAAAAAAAGGAAAAATAAATCGACCTTGGTGTGTTTGAGTGGCCCAAAACGTCGCAGCAGAGAAGCCGCGAGGCCAGCAGCGACATGGACGCCGAGGAGGGGGCGAGGTGCATTATTTGGCTGAGGGAGAGAGAGAGAGAGAAACCGTGGCAGACTTGCCTGGGGCAGAAGCCAGAGAGCCTGGACTCTTGGGACTGGCTTGACTTGATGGTACCTGAAGGAAGAGAAACTGGGGGGGGGGTCGACGTGGGAGAAGCGCGTGGACGAAAAAAAGAAAAAAGAAAAAAAGAAAAAGACTGCCAACAGAGAACACCGAGTTCCAGCCACCCGCCGCACTTACTCGGTCTCGGTCTCGGCTGCCCGGCCGGCATTCACGAGTCGCCCTAGATTAGTCATGCATTCCTGAGTCAGCAGCAGCAGCGTCCATGGGAACAAGCAGACACTCAAGATATAGGGCTGTGTCCCAACTCCGTCTCCGTCTCTCCCCGGGCGCTAATTACCAGGTACGGCCTCCGCCGTCGTTTGCGCGCCGCCGCCGCCGCCGCTGCCGCCGCTGCCGCCGAATACGCTCTCCGCCGCCACGACCCATCCGTCTCCGGCCGGCTGGGACTTTGGCCGAGGCGCCGGCAGCGGGCCGGCAGCGGGCGCCGGCGCCGGGTCCTGCACTCTGGCGTGCGGCCGGTGGTGGCTGGCCCAGTTCGGCCGCAGGCTGTTGCGCCGGGACCGGGCCGACGCGGAGCTCTGCTGGCTGGCCTGGCTGCTGGCCACTGGCGCGCCGGCGTCGGCGCCGGCGCCGGGCTGTGGTGGATCGAGGCTGGGCTCGGCGGCGGTAGCGTCGCCGGCGTCGCCGTCGCCAGTGCTCTTGCTCGAGGTGGCCGAGGTCCAGCTGCGAAAGCGCGTGAGGAAACGGCGGGCCATGTCTGCAAGAGAAACAAAAAAAAAAAAAAGAGCAGTGGCGTGGAAAAGGCAGCGGCCCGGTCGTGTACTGGGTCCGGGGAAACAAGAAGAAAAAAAAAAAAAAAAAAAAAAAGAACAATGGGCGGAAACAAGAACCAAGCGATGCGAGAGGGGGCCCAGGGCACAAGTATACGCGAGTAAGGCCGGGACCGAGACTCTCTGTCCTGGTGCTATATTCGTCTGGATAATGCAATGCAGCCGCACGGCGGCTTCTCAGTCGCCAGATTTGCTTCAGCTTGGCCTTGCCTTGTCTTGCACGTACATAAATGGATGGGGATATAGATGGATGCGAGCTGCAGGAATATGCTGCAACTATGTATTGTCCATGTAACTCGCTACAGTCCCAGCGAGGCAAGAATCAGTTCCCACGCAGACCCTCTACTCTAATTGTCTTGATAGCCAGTTAATCAGTGCATAAACTTGGGATTCGAGGCGGGCGGGTGGGCCTTGGCCATTGTTTGCTTCCCGCTTTTTATTTTAGGAAGACTACAAAGGAAAACAAAGAAAGAAAGAGAAAAGAAAACATGCTCTTTGTGAAGTGAGTGCGAAAAAAAAAAAGAATTTTGAAAAACAACTAGATGATGATGATGTCAACTAACCCTAAAGACTCGAGGACTCGACACCTCCACAACTCGAGGACACAGTTGCCTTGCTCGCCATCGCTCTTGCCGTTGTTCAGTCCAAGCTAACGGCTGCCCACGCCGCACCAGGCAACTGCCCTGTTCTCTCCTTCCCACGAGAGAGCTGTCATCCTCGGCCTCGAGCTCCTTCAAGCTTCCTTCGGGCATTCAGCAAGCGGCGATTTATGTGCATGAATCCACACATGTTTAGCCAATAGATAACGGGAAGGGGGGAGCGGGCATAGTCTGTGCCTGGGAAGATAGCCAAAGAGATTCTCTTAGAGTCCAGTGTGCCTGGGAGCAAAGGGCCTACAGGACTGAGACTTGAGACTGCAGACTGACATGTGTAAACCCTACTCCGGCTCCAAACCCTAACTCACAATCCCACTTGACGTCACACCAATCCAACAATTCCCGTACTTTTCAATCTTCCACCTCCCCTTCCGCCTCCACCCACACAACCCGACCGCGACAAATCCAATGTCTACCGCCCTGCCCACACGGACACGAGGGCCCCCACGCCCACCCGCGCCATCTCCGCCTGCGCCTAGTCCGCCGCGGCCGCACCCCCGGCTGCGCTCAGCCTCACAAGCGCGCCAGATCCAAGTGCACAACCGACGGCGCGAGTACCTCGTCCGGCACGCCGAGTACTTGGCCAGCGCCGAGCACGAGTTCAGTCGTGTGTCTCTCCCCTGCGTTTAAGCGATTCTTCCATGAGGAACCCTCCCCCCCGCTAGAGACTGAACTGACTGTTCTCCCCCCCACCCCCCGATGCCTGCCAGACCCTCTTCTCTACGACATCCTCGTGCGCAGACACCTTTCTGCCGCCGAGCGCGAGGCCTACGGAAAAGAACGGGGCTATGCGCGCGCTCTCGAGGGCCATCTTGTGCGCTCTGAAGCAAAGCTGGCGTCGCTGCGCGAAGCAGACGCAAACGCAGACAAGGACGAGGACGCGGAGGGGGGTAGCCTGATTCCCACGTCCAGCGAGCGTGCCTGGTCTGCAGAGCAATGGGCTCTGGACAACGACATTGATCTGCAGTCTATCTCCGCCTCCACCTCCGCCTCCGTTCTGCCCAAAGACCGCGCACTGCACCTCTGGCACGACTTTCTCCGCACGCGCTTCGTCCACGGCCACGACACCGACTTTGACTATGCACAGGTGGACGCCGACGAGGCACTGGACGATTTGGCACGGCAAGACGCCGAGGATGCGTGGTTTGATGACGAGGAGCCTGGGTTTGTGTCTGATGGAGACGATGACGGCCGCGCAACAGACGCGGATCGAAGGCGGCGTGGAGAGACGGGCATTCAGGACTTTTAAACAAGTGAGGGGAAAATGGTCATTTGTATATCGAATAGAGTGGCTAAAATAGTGCTGGCATCACAAGTCGTTTTTCTCAAACACAAGACGAGAGTCGTCATCATCAAGGTCTACCCTTCTCTTACATCCAAACCTGCTCGACCCCAACCCGGAGGCGGTTCAAGCTTTCTTCATAGCGACTCGGGCTGTGGTCCATCAGCATGCTCGGCCGGAAGCGCATTTCCTTGAATCGCGCCGGGACATCGCGCACATAGCGCAGGACGATGCGTTTGGCCGGCAGCCCCAGAAACCCCTGGACCGTCTGTTGACCCATGAAATTCCTCCTCATCACGCTCGTGCAGTCTACGACAAACACCTCGCCTGGCGGCAAGAGCTTGTCGCTCTGCATCGACGCCCGAAGCGTCTTTAGGAGAGAAATGGCCCACTGCGAACGGTCGCCGCTGGTCACCAAGGCCCCCTGCGTCTCACTGATACTTGTGGCTGGAGATCCATACCATCGCTGCAGGAATTCATTCTGCAATTGGTCGGTCACGTATTTGCTGAGCGCTGCACGGGCAGAGCTCCCCTCGCTCTTGAAGGCTGCTGAGAGCGCTTGGAAATCATGGAGCACACCCAAAGACAGATACGGAACAATGTCGTTGCCCTGCACTACCGACGTGATCAGCCCTCGAGTTGCTTTCTGCATCCTGCGACACATTGTGCTCGGCGCTCCGTAGGCATACACATGAATGGGCCGTCCGGCTGGGGGCCTCAAATGAGCATGTGCATCGCCTCGTTTAGTGATCGATGCCGTTACAAAGCCCAGGCTGTGGGGGTCCGGGTTGGGCTCCGCCAACATTACTCCCAGTAAAGCTGTCACTGATCCTCCCAGGGAATGGCCAGTGAGAACAAGGCCATACTCGGGGAATTCATCTAGAGTTGCCTTGAGAGTCGCCAAGACCTTACCATCTTCACCATACAGCAGGCGGCGTGCTGAAGCATGAATGCCCTTGTGCACCTGGAATTTCTGGCCGCGCCACTGCATCTCGTCGTACTCGCACGTTAGATCAGTAAGAACATCTTCAAATCCAAGCGTGCCTCTACAAGCCAGAACAACGGCTTTCGACTCATGATCCAACGCAATGTAATGCACCAAGGGTACGCCAGAGCCAGTACCAACATTTCCCTCCGAGTTTGAGCCTCCCTCAGCGTCTACAAAAGACGCGAGAATGACACTCTCGGGCGGGATATTTGTATGTTGGGCAAAAGCACGGACGTCACGATGTGTCTTGTGGGCCGCCGGCTCGAAACGCGGCCTCTCTTCGGTCGAGAGCCCAAGATAACGAAGAAAGTGAGAACCATACGAGGCTGAAGAGAACAGGATGTACCGGGTGATGTTGCGGAGAATATGAAACCGGGGGAATGTGGTATCAATCATGCCAGTTCGACGCAAAGATATGAGAGCCTCTGTGTTGTATGCACTGCGCTGATTATATGGGGACAACGAAGAAAATACTAGCGAAGATTCCGAGTCATTCGTAGCATCTAGGCTGTATACACTCGAGTTGAAAAGTTGCGGATGTCTGTGCATAGGACTGACGTTGCCTGCCATTGATGGACCATGGCGACTACCAAGAGATATGGACTTTTGATGGGCCCTGAGAGCCAGCGGTGAGCGTGACGGCGAGGGCGAGGGAGACAGGGAACGCATTGTGGAATAGGTTCTGTTGTGTGGTGAAATCCTGGTGATATTTTGTCGGGGGCGCACAGTCAGTGTCGCACTGTTGTCTCTAGGAGCAGGCGGGGCAGGACCATCCGGCAGAGATGACGACTGCCATGCGTTACTCCCACGCTCGGGAGACGCCGGGGGACTGGAGGATGAAGCAACATTTGCAGTAGCAGTTTCCGGAGCCGATCTCGCGTTTTCCTCGTTTTCCTTGTTGCCCAAAACTTGTTTTTGAGGTTGTTCATCGTCATTTTCATGCGGAGCAGAAGAACCCAAAGGCGCATCCTTGTTCAGAACCGGTATTTTTGACTGCTTCAGGCTCTTGTTGCTTGTTTTGCCGTGATGATGATGAGAATCCCGGCTCCAAAGAGAGGAAAGACCCGAGCCGGCGCCAATTTTTAGAGCATTCCTAAAGCTGTGACGCTTTTCGGGGAACTTCCACGTTGAGGGGGGTTTTTGCTTGTTGCTGCTGCTCGTAGTTGGCCGTGTGAACGGCTCTGGGCTTGTGCGTCTGATTTGCTGCTTGCTACGCTCTCTAAGAGAATCTTCAGAGCGGCGAGAAGGCCGGAGAAACGACTTTTGAGGAAAGGATTTGATGGAGGGCTTGGATGAGTGTTTGGGCTTTAGTTGTGGGGTCTGTGGGGGCTCTGGTTGATGGTGAGAAGTGCAAGATTCGATAGACCTGGTAATACTAATAGGAGAAGACGCAGAAAGTTGGGATTTGGTCGAGGCAAATGAAGATTCTTCTGTATCTAACTTGATTGGAGTCGAGCCAGGACTGGAATCAACGGGGCTAGCAATAGCTCGCGGTGGTGAGACTGTAACAGTGGATGCAGTATCGACAGCGCTTGACGGGCGACTAAGGACTTCCATTATAGGTCTCACCAAGGGCGGAGAGACGGGGACCGGCGATGGTGGTGTTTGTGGCAGAATTATAGGTTCGAACTCGTTCTCCATGCTTCCAAAATCAGTCACTGTCGTTTCTGCATCTAGTGCAGCGTTGTTGACATTTTCTGTGGTTGCGCTGTTGGTTTCATTTCGTTGAATGCGGTACACGACACGGTGCATATGAGATCCAGGGCCGGGCATAGACTGCTGGTGTACAATGACGGCACCGGGAGGGGGTGTCAGGTGCAGATTGGAGCCTGTATTCATGGGGACGTCAACCGTGATGGTCTTTGTGGTGACGGTATTTGTAGACACAAGCACCTTGGCATTTGCCGGTAGTTGGGCTGCAATCTGGTTGTGTAGGGCAGTTTCAGCATCTTCGACGTGACTCTGGGTGGCCATGGGAATATGGTCCATGGTGGTGATCAGCGAGGATGGCACATTGACGAGGCTTGGGTTCATGCCTCGCGATTGTCTCGAGCTATGGTCGTATTTGCCGCGGTGGGTTCCGTACAAGCTGATGTCGTGAACATCGTGGACGTCAATCCGCACACCGTCGTCGAGGACAACAACGTCCCAGATAATCTCGTCGACTCCGTTCTTGTGATCCTCTTCTTCGGTGAGGCGTTGGCAGGCATTTTGGAGGTATGCAAAAGCAGCCATGGATATCAACAGGTCCTTGACACCAACAGTCTCTCCCTGAATCCCAGTCGCGGGGTTTTGAAATTCCCGGCGGATGAGAGCAATGATGCCAGCCATGGCCCGGGAAGAGTCTGTTGAGCCGAAGAACTGGTTGAGCACGGTCAAGAAAACAAGGCTACTATGCGAGGTATTCTCGACCACGGTAGAAGACAGTCTAAAGCTTGCGGCGACGACAAACACCAAACAAGTCATTCCTCTGTACAGGGCATCCAGACTCGCCTCGACGACAGGCTCGACATGGCCCATGGACAATGGAAGGCCTGCTATTTGCTGGACATCCCGACCGGCAAAGTACATGGCGGTTTCGATGACAGACATGCCGACACCCAGGCTAGAGATGGTGGTAGTGCGGGCTACATCGATGCCCCAGGTGGTGACTTTTGAGCTGGCACGTATCAAACTGCCGGTGGTCTGGGTCATGGCAGACACGGCAAAGGCCAACGGGCCGGGGAGGAGGGTGGGGCCGTGGGGAACGGCACCCAAAGACGAGGCATCGGAGCGTTTTTCCACGGCCGAAGACATGCTGAGATTGAGGTAGCAAGTCAGGCGGCCTGCAGTCGGGGTGGAGGGTGTAGTAGGCCGGTGTTTGTGTACAAAAGGCCGAGGGGTTTCTGGCGAGAAGGAGGAAAAAGAAGAAAGGAAAAAACAAAAAACAAAAAAAAAGCCACGAGGTTGACAGTGGAGCCGCAGCAAGGGTAAGTTATCGTTTCGTTAGTTGGCGAAAAATCGAGAAGTCGGTGAGGCAAAGCCAGGAACGCAGAAAATGGATGTTGACGGGGAAAGAAGATGGGAGGAAAGCAAAGAAAGCCGCAATCTAGTCAAGGGATAACTAGATGCAAGGCGACATGAGGAAAGCCTCAAGCCGAGGCGGTTAAGGCAACCAAGATGGTCAGATTGTACAAGTAAGTATGCCCAAGGCCAAGGACTTGCTAGTGCTAGAGGAGAGGTCCACCCGGCCCAGCCATGCAAGCAGGACAGACGTGCATTGCGTGTATGCATGCATAGATGCATGTGCAATTTGAGACGGACAGGTTTATTGGACCAAGCGTGCAGGTCCTATGAGTGCGAGTGTGGGCGTGCCAGTGACGCCAGACTTGGACGACCTTGTGGTTCTGGGCGAGACGAGACATGCACGTCGACAAGACAGGGTCAGCGCGGGCGAGGCTGGGGACGCTCGCTCCGTGGTGGGTGAGCGGCGGAGGTGTTGGGCTGACATGTGACAATGGCGTTGGGATTAGGGTCCGTAACCCTTGAGACACCGGGACAAAGACATTCTTTGTGGCAGGCCAGCGTGCTTCGCGAGTGCGGATTGGGACTAGCAAAAGCGGGAGGGGAGCTGACTGAAAGGGTTGCTGATGAATTGCGTCGAGGGATGTGGCGCGGTCGAAGGCGAAAGCGAGGGTCGAGCCGTGGATTTTGAGGCTATGGATGCGAGATGAAAACGAGGAAGAAATTTTCATCTCGTGATTCCCCGAAAGAAAAGCCGCGTTGGGGGTTTCTGCCCTCGCAGTTGTCCCTGGGTTTAGGCGGAGGTTCTTTCCCTCTGGGCCCAGGGCCTTCTGGAGTTCCTTCCCTCTCCCGCGCCGCCCACGGCCAAAGCCGACGCCGTTTGCCGGGTGGGTCGCCAGCTCCCACGGCCGGTTCCTTCCTTCCCTTGCATCGCTCTCCAACCCTGGGCCCCGCTAGGGTTTGGACAGTGGTGGCTTGAACGAAGTGGTACGTACTTTGTTTTCTCTCCGTCGGGCTTCGTGTCTTTTATAACTTTGGCCTGGTCTCCTCTCTGCATCCTGCTCTCGCTTTTGTTTCGTGCTATCCGCTCGCCCACTCTCTTTTCATTGTCCCTCTTGCCTCTTCCCATCTCCTACCCCGCCGCCCCGGACCCGCCCGCCACCATGTCTTCCGCCGAGCTCTTCTCCCGCGATCTGATCTCCCCCGAGGTGGCCGCCCAGCTGCCCGAGGGCTACATTGCGCGTGCGCTGCGGCCGTCCGACTACGCGACCGGCTTCCTGGACTGCCTCCGCGTGCTGACCACGGTCGGCGACATTACCGAGGCGGCCTTTCACGAGCGCTTCGAGTGGATGACCAAGCAGGATGGCTACTATGTGCTGGCGATCGAGGACACGGCCACTGGCAAGATTGTCGGCACCGGCGCGCTGATTGTTGAGCGCAAGTTGTAAGTTGACGCGAGGAGGGCATGACCGGGGCCCTCTGGCTGCTTGCCGTTGGCCTCTGGCCGTTGGCACCGGGCCGGAGCATGTCTCCGTCCTCCGACCGGAACCCGGGCGAGGGCCTGGCCACGCCTGCCTATCTCTCAATTGGAGCCTCTGCTAACTCCTTCTCTCCTGTCGCCAGCATCCACAATCTCGGCCTTGTTGGCCACATTGAAGACATCGCGGTTGCCAAGGACCAGCAGGGCAAGAAGCTGGGCCTCCGCATTATCCAGGCTCTTGACTTTATTGCTGCCAAGGTTGGCTGCTACAAGAGCATTCTGGACTGCAGCGAGGCCAACGAGGGCTTCTACATCAAGTGTGGCTTCCGCAGAGCCGGTCTGGAGATGGCCCATTACTACGAGGACAAGACCAAGTCGCAGTAGGACGCGGCGGATGTTCGGGCACACCAGAGCTCCGCAGACAAGGGCGCAGTGGACTCGGCCTGTGCTCTGCTGCTGGTGACGCTATAACACGAGCAGTCCTCAGCACAGGCGGGCCCCGGTATTCAGCGCCGGACTTTGCCGTATATACCCTGGGCTACCACTAAGCGAAGAAGCGAGTCCTGAAAACAAAACACCCCAGCACATTCACCCTACGCAGATATAGTTTTGGCGTCCTCCTGAGCACATTCACCCGGCGCAGATATAGTTTTGGCAGTCCTGGCAGGGTTGGCCCCCCCCTCTCCCACCGGACACTGCCTGCAGAGACACAGTTCCGCAGCTGAAATCACAGCTTGGCACATATAAGACGACGGTTCCCTATGCAAGTAACTATCTAGACATAAACCCAGTAACTACAACCAATAACTAGCCTTTGAATTCTCCATCTGTCTTTCCCGCTGCCCTGAACGGGCGTCAATGCACGTCGATAAGACAGACACAAGCCTCTCGTTGCTTGTACATATATGGCCAGCTGAAGCCACAGAGATCGATCCCTTGAACCAGGCACGGGCCAACATGTCTCACCAAGTCCAGCTCGATAAGCCACCAGCATGTGCCGTCGGTGGCGTCCATGTTCTTGTAGATAACGACAGCCATGCATCCCTTGAAACGCAAGTGGGTGTTTCACGTCTCCGGGGAGGGGAGCGCCCACAGCACAAAGACTGCAGCCCACAGGAGCAACACAAGACAAATGGTGCGCACGGCTGCCATCAGCAAATATATTGGACCAGGGCGCGGCCAAGGTCAAACAAACGAGCCACGGCCAATTGCATGAGGCGCGGGGGCATCTTCCCGCCGGTGACTTGTTGGGTGTATATAAGAGCAAGAGGCCACGGCAGACGCGGCCTGACTTTGCTTCTGGGACTGCCTGTCCAGCTCCTGGAAGCTGTAAACCTGTGTTTGTGTATGTTCTGCCTCTGCTGCTTGCTTCCTCTCCCACTGTTCTCCACGCCGCTTGATATCCACTTTCAACTTCACTCCGCCGCGAGCCTGGACGCTCACGCAGGCCGCCGCCCAAAAGAAAGCACAACGCCCAGCACCCAGACCATGTTCGACGACCTCCACTCGACTTTTGCGCGTTTGCGCATTGCCTCGTTGCAGTCACAGTAAGTGTCTTCTCCATCGCCCCTCCTGCCCGGCTTACCGACCCAATCACACGCCCGGACGCCAGCTGACGCCTGTGACCTGACTCGTGCGCTGCAGCGTTCTGTCCAAGCCAGGCCGCCTGGTTCAGCCAAGGGCCAATCCCGTCCGCCGACAGAGACATCGAGTCATGCTCGTGCAGGGCGGCTCTCGGCTGCAGCAACCTGCCTTTGCTAAGCAGCGCATCATCCGCGTGGTGTCGTGAGGGGACGTCGCTGGCCGCTTGCGCTGTGCTGGCATTCGCCTTGGCCCGTTGTAGTTGTATGTCGTGGGGCCAGCGCCAGATCTCCTCTCCCCCATACGCAGAGGGTCTATCAATCACGTAAAGCGAGGGGGGCGGCCGCGGGTGGGCGGAGCTGGGCGGCGCTATTGCTGGTGTGAGTTGCATGATAGATAAGCCGTGATGATGATGATGGTCCAGCTGGAGGCTGTGCTCGATAGATGATTGTTGCAATGCAGATCCCATTGAGCCATCGGATTTCCGAGTCTCGTGTGCTCGCTGCCTCGGTCCTCGGGCGGAGGGTACAATGTGGCGCCGTGGTCTAGATCGTTCTCGCGGCTACATGCGGCCATGGGTGCGGGTTTGAGGGCACTGGGGGGGGGGGGGGGTGCTGTCTGTGTAAAGGCGGCCCAAGGCTTCTTCGTGTACTCAGGCCGAGTCTGTCCAAAGCCGGTCTGCGTCGTTGTGGCCAGCAGTCTTGCTCCCGTCTATAAAGATGGTCTCGTCCCTCCGGCTTGTCTCGACTCTGGATTTCCTCTCTCTTCAATATCACAAGTTTCCTCTGCTTGACTCTACCAAACAACACTTCTCTCGTCTTTACAAGTTGACTATACTCCAAATCCATTGCCACAATGAAGAACTGGTTGATGGGCAAAGAAGCCTTCGAGGCCACCATGCCTCACCATGAGGGCATGAAGGCTCTCTGGGAGACCAAGTGGAAGGAAGTGGTAAGTCGGCCAATTGCTTGCGCTCCTTCTATTCCATGTGATGGCTTTCCATAGCTTTGCTAACCTGACACAACCTTCTCCTGCAGTGCCTTAAAGCGGTTTACCCCTTCCACGAAGGCAAATACGAAGACTTTGAGCCGGTCTTCCAGTACTTGATTGATGCAAGTCCCCCCCCCCTCCCCCCTCAGCCACCAAGCCAGCGCCAACACGTGCCAGTCTAACCAAAAAGCCCGCAGAACAACATCAACGACGGCTACTCGCCCGAGTACACGCGCGCCTTTCTCCCCGGCGCAGAGCGCCTCGAGCGCGAAGCCGACGCCCTGCGCGCCACGGACCCCGAGGCTGCCAGCAACCTGTACCTGCGCGCGTGCGCCATGCTGCGCATCGCGCGCATGCCGCACCTGACGAGCTTCCCGGAGCCCAGCTGCGAGCACAAGTTTGCCGTGTTCCAGAAGCAAAAGGCCGTGTACCTCAAGGCCAACGCGCTGTGGGACCGGCCGTTTGAGGACGTCAGGGTGCCGCATGTGCTGGCGGCCGCCAACGACCGCAAGGAGATCCCCGTGTACGTGCGCACGCCGGCCGCCGCGGACACGCAGCCCGTGCCCACCGTCATCCTGATGATGGGCCTCGACCTGTACCGGCCCGACAACACGGGCCGCAGCAACAAGATGCTGGAGCGTGGCTGGGCCGTGATTGTGGCCGAGACGCCGGGCACGGGCGAGTGCCCGGCCGACGTCCAGGACCCGACCAGCCCCGACCGCCTGTGGACCAGTCTGCTCATGTGGATGGAAAAGGACGGCCGCTTCGACATGAGCCGGCTGGTGGTCTGGGGCGGCAGCGCCGGCGGATACTACGCCATCCGCATCGCCCACACGCACCGCGACCGCCTGCTGGGCTCAGTGGCCCACGGCGCCGGGTGCCACTACTTTTACGACCCGGAGTGGGCGGAGCGCGCCGACGGTCACGAATTCCCCTTCCCGTAAGTGGCGGAACGCACATGCTGACGTGCATTTGATGTGCTGTGTGGCTGACTAACTGGCTGCTTAGGCTGGCTCCGGCCATGGTGCGCAAGCATGGCTTCAAGGATGTCGACGAGTACAAGGCAAACGTCCAGAAAAAGTACTCGCTTCTCGAGCACGGCATCCTCCACCAGGAGTCGACGCGTCTGTTGCTTGTCAATGTGAGTATCTGCCTTTGAGTATATTGTAAGCGCGGATTCTAACGTACGTCTCGCGGCCCCAGGGCACCATGGACGGCCTCGTGCCCATCGAGGACGCCACAATGCTGTTCGAGTATGGCTCGCCCAAGGAAGCCCGGCTCATCCCCGGCCGCGTCCACATGGGCTACCCGGAGGCCAACAAGTACATCTTCCCGTGGATCGAGCAGGTTATTCAGAGCGAGACGCTGCAGGTGGCTTAGAAGTGTATGATGAGATTGAGATTATGGGACAAAGGTCTAGGGTTGGGAATCTATAAGGCGAAACAACAACAACAACAACTCTTTCCAGAAGAGCACGTGTAACTAGATTAATCCTATGACTGCACACAGAGCCCAATAAGACAAGACGCGACGAAAGAAATAAGAACAGACAGGAAGATGACAATGACCAAGTGCCGTTAAAAGCCGCCCATGCAACACCAAGAGACAGAAAAAGAAGAGCAGAAGGCAACGGACTGAATGCAACAAAGCGCTATCGAAAGGACAAAGGGGACGGGGGGGATGAGGAAGAGATAGAGACAGGGCGAGGGCGATGGCGAGGGAGAGGTAGAGTGTGAGGTTTAGGGTTAGTGTACAGACAGAGAGGTGGTGTCAAAGCTTTAGCCAGCAATCAGCACCCAAAGCAGGAAGAAGATCATGAGGACGCCTGTAGAGGCTTGTTAGCGAGGGGTTCCATATGGGCCCGAAAATGTAGAGAGGCGTTCCACGCAGCAAAGAACGTGGCTTGCAACTTACCAAACATCTTGGCCAGCAGCCAGCGGTTGCTCGACACACGTGTCCAGTACTTGATCAGCTCGCGCTGGGCGCCCTCGACATTGTCCACAATGTCCTCGGTGTTGGCATCGATGCGCTCAATCATGTTGCCCTGCTCCTGCACCATCTGCGCCAGCTGCCCAAAGATGCCGCCCAGCTCGCTGATGGTCTGCTCAATGTTGAGGATGGCGTCGGACCGCTGGTTCAGGTACGCGCTGCTGCCGGCCGACGCGCCCTCTTCCATGACGAGCAGCTGCTGGTCGCTGACCATGGGGTTGAGCGAGAGGGTGTCGGCGGCCTCGACGCCGAGACCGCGGCCGAGCGCGGGCACCGGCGACGCGCGGCTGGGCGTGGCGTACAGCGGCGACACGCCGGCGGCCGGCGCATGCGGCTGCTGCGGGTGCTGCTGCTGGTGGGTCGCGGCGGCGGACACGGAGCTGATAAAGTTCTCGGTGCGCGACTTGCTCGCGGCAATGTTCTTGGTGCGCGCCTCCAGCACGCCCTGGAAGTTGGCGCCGACGTCTGTCAGCCGCTGCTGCAGCAGGATGGCCACGTTGCGGTTGTGCTCGCCCTCCTGGTCGGCGGCGCCGGCGGCGCCGGCGCGCGGGTGCTGCGCCTTGCTGAGGGCCTGCAGGGCCGAGATGTCGCGGTTGAGGGCCGAGAGGTCCTGCTTGATGACAAACGTCAGCTCGTTGACCTCGACGGGCCGGTCGTCAAACAGCGTGCGGCGCTTGGCCAGCTGGGCCAGCTTCTCGAGCTTGGCCATGGTGCCGGCAATGCCGCGGCCGATGGTGGCGGCCTTGCGCGCAAAGTCCGTCTTTTGCTGCTGCGGGCTGGCGCCGGCCGAGGAGTCGGCGGCCGCGCGCTTCTGGGCGTCGGAGAGGAGCGACTGGCGTTGGGCGCCGGCTTTGCCGTGTGTCTGGCGGCGCTGGGCCTGGGCGAGCACCTGGCGGAACTCGCCGGTGCGGTCTTGAACCGAGGAGACGGCCATGGGTGCGGGCGGGCGGGGGAGGGGAGGTAGTCGGAGGCGTGCGGGAGTCGGGACCGGGCACAAGAGTCGTCGGGAGGTCGATTGCGCGCGAGAAGACAAGAGGAGAGCGTCGGAGAATCACAGACACGCGCGGGCGGGCGGACGTTTGGAAGTTGTTGTGGATTGTTTTTCGGCGGCCGGAAAAGACACGGGCCAGTCACGGGGTCACGGGGTCACGGGTTGTCGAGAAAGGAAGGAGCGAGAGGAAAAGAATAAAAGAAAAAAAGAAAGAAAAAAAAAAAAAGAAGCTAACAATAGGTTTAGGTCGGTGTTCAAAGGGGGAAGGAAAAGACACAAAGAGAGAGGCAATAACCCTTCCAATGCTCCATGGATGCCAATCTAAGCCAAGCTGGTTTACTGGGGGCCTCTGCGCCACATTTTCAAATTGTACTACGTGTTACGAGAGGCGTCGACGCCACAGGGAGACTTGGGGTGAAATGAAAGGGTCATAACGTCATTAAAATCTATACACACCGGACCGGCCTCTATTTCAACTCCTTCAATTTTCATCCGATGTGTCTTTACGCACATGTTTGTTCTCGGTCGCCTTCGCCACGGATGCTCCGAGGCTTGGCTCTCCTTGCCCCCGCCTCTTCTGACGACGCCGGGTTCCTCAAACCGCCGGCCCGGTCACGGCGCGCAGCTCGGCCTCGAGGTCAATCTCGACGTACGGGCCGAGCGCAAAGTCCATGGCGGCCTGCGTCGCGGCCGGCGTACGGATTGCCGTGGCAACCATGTAGTCGGAGCCGAGGCTGCGCAGCTCGAGACGGGCATCGTGCACGGGGATACCGTGCAGGCAAATGTCAAAGCCGTCCACGATGCCCTGGCCGGCGACGGGCGGGTGGAAGCTGCGGAACTCGAGCGCGCTGATCCACGGGGCCGTCAGGGCCTGGCCGTCCATCTTGACGTAGGCCTCGCGCAGGCACCACAGCGCGTAAAAGTAGCGCAGGCGGAAGGCGGCCTCGGCCTCGCCGGCGGGGGCGATGTAGGCGGGCGTGGGCAGGGTCTTGAGGTAGTGCAGCTCCCCGGGCGAAAAGATTTCCGTGTAGACGTCGACGTGGTCGTTCCAGGCGGCGGTGACGGCGGCGCGCGTCGGCTTGACCAGCGCGTCCATGTCGCGGTGGTGGCGCTCGCGCGTGCTGACCACATCGACGCCGACCTCGACGGCGCCGGCATGCGGATCGTGGCTGGTGGCGGCGGGGTAGCCGCAGACGGCAGCCAGCACTACCAGCCCGTCCTGGTGGCTCACGTTGAAGGCCACGGGCTCGGCGCCCGTGGTGGGACAGCGGAAGACGGGCTTCTTGTGATGGTCGGGTTGGGCTTGGGCATCGGCCCAGCAAACGTCGGCATAGCGCGAGATTAGCAGGCGCTTTAGTAGGCTGGACACCAGGCTTAGTTTGGCATCACGGACGAAGACGAAGCCGAGGGCCTTTTGTCGCTCCGAGTCAGACAGGAGCGAGAGGGGGTGTTTGGCCTGTGTGGGAGGAGTCAGAATGTCAGATGAAAACGTCACGTCTGCAGGCAGCGCAAAAGGCGGCGGGGCTGGGTCGGGGTTGGGATGAGATGAGCGACTCACAACATGGAGCAGATCGGTTGTGCGATCGGCGGAGGTCCAGAGTTTGCGTGTGTCAACGACCCACTGGACGACGGAAACCTTGCGGGTGGTCTTTGGGGCGCTGGAGGGCTGGCTGGCGGAGACGGGGACAGTCATGGTGTGCTCGAGAGAAAGGGAAGGGTGGGAATGAGATGAGGATGGGCTGGACACGAGACGAGAAGTGGGGGCGGGGGGGTCTGGCCGAATCAAGCGCCAAGGGCGGTGGCAGCGGCTTCTGGGCGAGCGCTGGTCAAACAGTTTCCAGACTGCGATCAAGTGAAGCGAGGATGAGGATGAGGATGAGGAAGCAGGATTTGGCTTTGTCAGCAGGAGCAAAGCAAGACAGGCGATGCAAACAGGAAGACGGAAGAAGAGAAGACAAGACTAGAGATACGAGACAGGCAGAGGACGAGTGGAAATACGACGAGGAGTAAGCAGACGGGGATGATGGGGGGAGCGGGTAAAGAAGAAAAGAAACGACGAGTCCCTCCATGGCGAGCCTCGCGCCGCTTAAATACTTTTCGCACTTCCACCGCGCACGCTCTGGGCCACGCGCCGACTGGCCGGCCACAGCCAGAGGCGGCGAAATGAAGCAGAGAGACAGTCCGCGCCGGTGGCGACGACGGCGGGGCCACAAATCGGACTGAGTGGGGCGGAGGCGGGGCGCGGGGGGCGGAAGTTGAGGTGACACAGGGCGCCGGAAATCGGGGCTAGGACTAGCGGGAAAAGAAAAAAAAAAGTGGGTGAGTCAGGCAGACAAAGCGCATTGATTGGCCACGTTGTGTAGCGTGCCTAAGACGCATACGGGGGCGCTAACCCTGGACGGGAAATGACCCTAAGCCGGGCCGCTATGACGCAAGCGGCGAGCTAACCCTGTGGTTGTAACCCTAATGTAGCCAAGGATGGAAGCAGGCCCCCCCTCCCCTTCTAGCTTCACTTGTCGCCGGGGCGTTTGATCTCTCCGTTTCTGGCGCATCATCGACAGACGAACAAACGGCCCCAGGCGGCTGCGGAGGTTCCGAGGTCGCGTGGCGGTTGTGAAGCCGCGATCAAACGAGGGTTGGCGGCAGCGACAGGGCAAGAAGAAAAAAAAAAGAAAAGAAAAAAAAAACACAGTCTCGTGTCCAATGCTCCCCGAATCTGCTGACACCCCACCACTGCCCACCACCCCATCGCCAACTATGCACACATCCAACTATTCCCACCACAAAGACGGCGAAATTCCCGCGCTGGAATCCGCGCCCATGCCACCCACGCGGCTAAACACCGGGCTGACCTCTCAGCAGTGGAACGGGGCGAGCCAAAACAACAAAAAGGCCCCAAAGGAATGGAATGCAGATGAGACGAGCATTCCGGCGCCGCAAACAGCCAGAGCCAGAGCCAGGCTTCGGGTGTTTTTGTTTTGTTTTGTTTGGCGATCTTGGTCTGTGTGGTGCCAGAGTCTCTGACACTGGATGTCAATTCTGCAATTCTGTCCTGTCGTCTCGTCTTGGTAGCTGCCCTCCACGCTCCTCCACGCCTGCCTTCTCTGCTGCCTTGTACCCCCCCAGAACGGCTCCACTCTCAACGCCCCCTCTCTCCCCTCTCTCTCTCCTCTCTCTCTCTCCCCCCTCTCTCTCCCCCCTCTCTCTCCCCCCTCTCTCTCCCCCCTCTCTCTCCCCCCTCTCTCTCCCCCAGAGAATCTCGCTCGTGCTATAAGAAGCCCACGGCCTCCCCGCCCTTTTGCTGCTCTCCCGGTTTCTGCTCTGCATCTGCTTTGCCTGCGCTTCAACTCTGCTTCCTAGCTGCCCAGCGGCGCTCGCACACGTGCTGCAGATATTCTCTCGTTTATATTATTCTTTTCTTACTTCTTTTTCTCTTTCTTCTGCCTCTATTCTGCGCGAATAGCGAACGGCTCTGGAAGCTCGTGAACTCTTTTTTCTTCTCTTGCTCGCTGACCCCCGCCCACCCGCTATTCTGCTTCTTTGGTGTATTCCGTCTTTCCTTTGGCTACACCACATCATCATTTTCCTTTTCTTATCCACCCATCCCGCTGATGTAGGCCGCCTCGCCGCCGCGGGCGTCCTTGATCCTCAGTACATACTTCTTGATTGTGCATAGAAGCCTCTTATATTTTATTATCTTTTTTCTTTACTTTAATTTCTATTTCACGAGCCTTTTTAGGCTCGTTAATTTTCTCTTTTGCAGAGATATTCTTACTTTTTTCTTTTTATTCTTTTTCTTCTTCAACTTTTTTTTACCCTCTTCTTGTGCCGCCCGCCTTTAGGGTGAAGAGAGCCTCATCCAGTTTCTGATAACCTTTCCACGTCCGGGGAAACCGTGTCGCTCTAGTTTTAAAACTTTCTTCTTCTTCTTTATTCTACACCTTTGGTGTTTTTTTCTTCTTCTCAACCTTTTGCCATTTGGCTTTTTTTTCTTCTTCTCTTCAACAGCCGTCTTGTACATCTTTCGTGCTCCCGACCGGCATTTTCACCACCTCCCTTCTTCAATCTTCATTTTTCTCTCCTTGCAGCCTCCCTTTTTTGGCTAAACCTTTTTATTCTTTACTCTTTTTTACTTTTTCAAAATTGCAATTTTCGCTTGCAATGCCGTCCATCTTAACGCCGACTGTTGGACACCCCGTTGAAGCATGGGGGAGTGTCTTCCCAGCCTCGTGCTTCTGGCCCTGCTTGTGCCAAAGTGCCCGGCCCTAGACACGTAAACCATGCGGAGGGCCCCTTGCTTATGAGACCTTGAACCTTTACGCGGTGCAAGGGACAAGGAGCGTTGCCGCGTGTTGCTGCCGGCTGGCTGGCTTGTTTTATATACATGCTGTGGCGCTCTGACAAATGTGAGGTCTCAATTCAATAATTAATACAAGCAATCTTTTTTTCTTTAAACTATGTTTCTTTTGTGTGTGTCTGTAGTGTTTAGTTTTGATTTCGTGAATGTCCCAGCTATAAATTTGCATCACTCTAGTTCCCGCGTCTCGTGCACGGTGCAACTCCTGTGACGTCATCAATTCGCCCGCTCCTTACGCACCACCTCTTGAACCCGGAGCACAACCACATCGCGACTCGCTCGAAAGCTCTTCAACCGCTCCTCACGGCGCCTCCGCCGCCTCTCCACGCGCGCCTTCTCCGCCTCGCTCACAACCGGCTTCCCCTCCGCATCGACCTCGGCGATAACCTCACGCGTGTCCAGGCTGCCGTCCTCGGTGTACCGCAGCATGAGCCCGATCTCGCCGCGCGCCAGGCCCGTGCCCCAGACGGCCGTCAGCACCGCCGGCACGAGGTACAGCAGCGCCGGCTGGCCGTGGCGGAAGACCAGCATGCAGCCCATGGCGGCCAGCAGGCCGGCGACGTAGCCGGCCATGGCCGCAGCAAAGTATGTCTTGGAGAAGCTTGCGCCGGCGAGGCTGACGGGCAGTGGCGCGGCGCCGGGGTGCGAGCTGCGCCCGGGGAGGCGGAGGGTCCAGAGCCAGTCGCCCCATTTGTTCGCTACGCTAATGTAGCGCGCCTTGGTGGCCATGATGCGCAGGTGTGTAGCGACGACGACGCCGGTCTGGGAGTCGCCTGGGGAAGCATCGCTCTTCAAAGCGGGCGGCGCTGTGGTCTTGAGCTCGACTGTGTCGTACTTGATTTTGTTGGCGTAGTGTCTCCAGAGGTCGAAGCGCAGAGCCATGGCAATCACGATTCCGGGCACCACGATGTCGCCTAGGCCGAGCATGCTGCTTTTGCGGCTTGCCGAGCTGGCCACGAGCTTGATGGGCGCATCCAGCTTTGTGGCGACTGTGACCATGAGAGGGCTTTTTGGATCAAACATGTTAGTAAGAGAACTGCAGACCGAGACGTAGACATAGAATCCGGACACTCACGTATAAAACACCATGACGATATCATACACAAACAAGCCCACCAGCACAAGCGAGCCCGTGACAAAGGTTGTCGGCGACAAGATGCTAAACGTCATTTGACACAAGCAGACCGCAATCGTATTCGCCAGCGCCGTCGCATTCGTAAAATGGTATCCCGCCACGACCGCCACCGCGAGCACCACCCCGGCCAGGTGTTGCAGCTGGAACGTCGCCTGCTCGCGCACCAAGACGCCGCGGCCCACGCGAATCTGCACGCGCCACTTTTGCAGCATCGCCGCGCGCACCGCCCAGAGACCGCGCGACAAGGCGCTCTCGCCGGACGCCGGGTCGCTGTCCACTACGCCCCATGGCAACGGGCCCAGCACGCCGCGCTTGACGGCCCCGTGCCCGCTGGCAGTCAGCAGTGCGTGGCCCCGCTGCGCCGGACAGACGGTGTACACGGCGCCGCTGAGCGTGCGCCAGGTCTGTGGGAACACGAGAGTCGTGGCGAGCTGCAGTGCCTGGGCCATGCTGCCCGCCACGGACACCAGCGACAGAATGCTAATGTACCCGCGCACAAGGCGGCTGAGCAGGTCGGGGTTGTCGAGGTACGTGATGAGGCAGTACATGCCGTACAGCACGAGGGCCGAGACAAGCGGGAGCAGGATGGCGTCGCTGGAGTCGAGGCCGGCTTGCAGGGCGGGGTCGTATTCGTCAGAGTCGGAGGCCGAGTCGGAGTCGGATGAGGACGACGCCGCCGCGGACGCTGTGCGGCGCCGGCGCTGGTTGGCCGGAGCGGCAGAGGGCGGCCGCGCAAGCGACGAGTGCGCGCCGATGAAGATGCAGAGCGAGGCGCCGCCCACCAGCTGGACGAGCAGGTCGGCGATTTCGGTGACGTCAGCGGGCGCAGGCATGGCGGCGAGAGAATGACGAAACGAGGGGGAGGGAGCCTGCCAGAACGTGAAGAAAGAGAAATGCCGAGCTTGTGGCAGCTGGCTTTGCGGGGGAATTTGTGGAGTATAAAATGCCGGGCCAGCAAGACCGGGCTGGGGCGAGATGGCGATAGGCATGGCCCGCTGTATAGTTGCACTTTAGACATTCTGGGCGTCTCCACAACTGACATCTCTTGCGTCGTTCCAGCCTCGCTTCCAGCTGCCAGCGAGCATCACCACATCAGAACACCCACAGCCACGCCAGACTCTCAGTCTCTCTCTCAGCCCAGCATGACGTCAACCGTGACGCTCGATACCTCGATGGTGCGCCCCCCTCCATGCCCCCCGCTCCGGCGCCGCTCCGGCCCCCGTCTCGGCCCCGGCTAACACACTCTCTCCCGCGCTCCTCCAGGGCGCCATCGTCATCGAGCTCTACTCCGCCCACGCGCCCAAGACATGCGAGAACTTCCGCACGCTGGCGCAGCGCGGCTACTACGACGGCGTGGTGGTGCACCGCATCATCGCCGACTTCATGGTGCAGACGGGCGACCCGACGGGCACGGGGCGCGGCGGCGTCAGCATGTGGGGCGGCACGTTTGCCGACGAGCTTGCGCCGGCGCTCAAGCACACGGGCGCCGGCGTCGTCAGCATGGCCAATGCCGGGCCCGACTCCAACGGCTCGCAGTTCTTCATCACGCTGGCCCCGACGCCGTGGCTGGACGGCAAGCATACCATCTTTGGCCGCGTGCGCAGCGGCTTGGCCGTCGTGCGCCGCATGGGCTTGGTCAAGACGGGCGCCGACGACCGGCCGGTCGAAGAGGTCAAGATCATCCGCGCGCGTGTGGGGAGCCAGGACGGAGATGAGAAGGAGTACTAGAGCCGACATGGTGGAGAGGAGAGAGACTGGGGAAATACACTCTTGATTTAGCGGCGCTCCAGCACCGGTACTATACCATGCCAGACCTATAATATACACAATCATCAAAAACCCCCAAACGCCTGAACCTACAATCCAAGAACAAAAAACAAAGCATGTAGCCAACGCCGTAAAAGACTGCCCTCCCTCTAAACCGAAAACCCCACCTGTCCAGGCTCACCGCGCCGGCGACGATGCCAGGCCCGCCTTGTCCATCACGCGCGCCTTCTTGCCCCCCGTGCCGGCGCCGCCAGCGGCCGGCGGGGCCGGCGGCTTGACTTTTGTCATTTTCTTGAGCGGCGACGGCGCCGCCTTGGTCTTTTGCTTCTTGATGCTCATGGCTGTCGACGCCTTGGACGGCGACAGCGCCTTGGGCGGCATGATGGGGCTCTCCGAGACGGTGCGGCGCGGCTTCTCGTCGCGGTCTTTGTCCTTTTTGCTGGTGCCGTTGCCGTTGCCGGCGGCCGCGGCCGCGGCAGCAGCGGCGGAGAGAGACGTCGACGTTGACCCAGCGCCTGTGGTCGGGATGGGCACTGGCGTCATGGACTTGGCTTTGATCTTGATCTTGGGTGCCGGCACAGCCGTCACCTTCATCTTCTTCTTCTTGGGCCCCGCGTCAGGCACCGTGTCCGAGTCGGCGTGGGTGTCCGAGTCCTTGTCCGCCGCCGTGTTCATCTCAGCCAAGTCGCGCTTGCGCGTGGCTTCGGTAGCCGCCGCGCCGGCCGCGGCACCCGCAGCAGTCGCGGGCGGCGGCACGGGCGTGCCCCGGCGGCTCAGCGGCGGCGTCGGCTCGTGCTGGCTGTTGGCGCCGCTGGCGGTGGCGCTGCTGATTTTCTGGGCGGCAGCGCGGCCGGCCACGCGGCCGCTGTTGCCGATGCATGAGCCCATGTGGTTGTTGAGGCGCGTGACGAGGATGCAGCGCTTGCACTTGCTGCACGTGGCCGACGGATACGACAGCAGGTTGGCCGGCTTCTGGTCGGCGGGGATGTCGATGCGCTTCTCCATGTCCTTCTTCTTCTTGCCGCGGCCCGGGCCCAGCGGCACCCACGTCTGGCCGTAGATGTCGTGGTTGGGCTTGTCGATGAACGGCATGCGCTTGCAGTAGATGACGCTGGGGTCCGGCTTCTGCGCGCCCTTGCCGTCGACCGGGTGGTGCAGCCGGGGCAGGTGGCACTTGGGGCAGACGACGTCGCGGATGGTCTTGAGCGGGTTGCTCTTAAGCGTCACGCGGCCCTCTTCGTAGACGGCGGCGTCGGTCTCGGCGCGGACTTCGGGGTGCATCTCGAGCGAGCCGTCGGTGGCGTCGGCGGCCTGTTTCTCGACGCGGATGGCGGCGGTCACGGCGCGTGCCATTTTCTCGTCGCGGTGCGTCTTCATGACGAGGTCGTGCAGGATGTTGTAGAGCGCGTCATCGAGGATCTCGGTGGCCTGCGGCGAGGCGCATCTGGAGTCAGCAGTGGTCCCGGGGCAGACGGCCGGGCCAGGCCGGGCAGGGCGGACTTACGAGGACATCGAGGTCCGGCGCGTTCTCTGCGGCATGCAGAATTGCCGCGTGGCCGGGCATTGTGGCTGAGGCGTGGAGAGCAGACGACGGCAGAGTGCGAGATGGGCAGCGGCGGCTGCGATTGAGGCAAATTTGGTGAAGGTAAAAAGACAGACGATCGATGCGGCGATGATGCGAAGGGGCAAAACGGTCAGATGCTGGAGATTTGATTCGCGGCAGCGGCTGACTAAGACAGCACAGGCAAGAAAAAATAAACTACAACAAAAAAAAGGCAGCACACGGGAAAATTCACACAGTAAACAAAAGATGCCGGAGCTGGGCTTAGCTGAAATTGCGCCCTCCGAGGCGGCAGATTCGTCGGATCTCGGCCGAGGTGCTTGTCGCCGGCTTTCTGGTGTTCTGGGCGTTGCAGAAGGTGAAGCTCGAAATCGCGAAGTAGGGCCTGTGAAGCTGCGTTTTCAGGGCTTCATTTTGTCTGGGGCAGAGAGACGGAAGTACCCAAGTACCTTGTGTCCAGGCCTGCTGTGTTCTGCCGGCCCAATCCTGCTGCTGGCCTCACCGCCGCGCTCACCGCCTGCTCAGCATCAATGGACTACGTGCTATATGCATCCGTGCGACCACGTCTCCCGGGGCTACTCCCACTATTCTGCGCTATCTAGACCGCCTAAGAACCGCCGCCCACCCCCTGAAACAAACCAACCATTCACGCTACCGCATCTCCAGCACCCACTGCAGAGCAAACCACCTGGCTGCGCGTCCTCGAAACAAACAACACAAAGCACCCCGTCCCCCGTCCCCCGTCCTCCCCTCCAAGCATTGCTACTACCTCCGCCCCCAAACAATGTCGCAGACCAGCATCACCTCGTGGCTCAAAGCCGCCGTCTCGCCCACCTCCACAGCCGCCCCCGCCGCGCCACGACCACCCGCCTGCTCCCCGCCGCCTCCGGCCCCCCCGCCGCCCGCACCCAGCACCTACGCCGCGCCCCCGTCCACAACAACAGCCGCCGCTGCCGCCGCCACCGCGCCCGTCCAGATCCACCCCAACGCCGTGCTCCGCCCCATCACGCCCGCCGACATCCCCGCCGTGCGCCGCGTGCTCTCGCTGATGCTCGCCGTGCACTACGGCGACGCCTTCTACAAGCCGCTGGCCGCCGGCCCCGCCGGCCCCGCGCGCCACTCGCGCCTAATCACCTGGTCCGACCCCGCAACGCCCGCCCGCCAGCCCGCCGTCGTCGGCGTCCTCGTGTGCCGCGTCGAGCCCCGCCCCGCCGCCCCCGCGCTCTACCTCCAGGCCCTGTGCCTGCTCTCGCCGTACCATGGGCTGGGTCTGATGAGCGCCGCGCTGGACGCGGCCGTGCGCGCTGCCGCGCTGCACGACGCGGTGCGCGTCGTCGATGCGCACGTGTGGACCGCCAGCCACGACGCCCTGGCCTGGTATGCGCGCCGCGGCTTCGCCCGCTCCCCGGCCCCCGTCGACGGATATTATCTCAAGCTGGAGCCGGCGACGGCCTGGATCGTCAGCCGCCCGGTGGAGCCGGAGACGGGCGCCGACGAGGCTTCGCGCCCGGTTAGTGTTGTTGCAGCTGCTGCCCAGCTGACGCCGTTTCCGTCCTCGGCTGCATCTTCATCGGCTACTTCGCTCTCATCAGTCCCCCCGCCCCCGCCCCCGCCGCCAAAGTCGCTCCAGGCCCCTCCTCCGGGCCCCCCACGTGGCCAGTCGTTCCAAAACACCGCGCCCGCAACTTCGTGGAATGATTTGCCCGATGACATGGCCGCCAGCTCGCGCAGCGGCCCCCAGACCAAACCGGCGACTGGAGGCCGCAAGAAACGCGATCGGTCATATCCCGTCCCAACCTATTAGCAGCGTCAGAAAGAAGTTAGAGCCAACTACTAGCCATTGCGTAGAAGGACGAGACGATTAAACCTATACACTAGAGCACTCACTCACAGATACAAATCCTTAGACCACATTAATAAAGCGATCCCAACATGACTATTCAACTCCTCCCACAAAAGAAACTAACAACAGCCTGTAGATAACAACCACTTATGCATAGCTACTTATATAAGAAATTCCAGATCAGTAATAAGATGAAAAAAAAAAATGAAGAAAGAACAAAAGAACCATCGCTGTTGACTTGTTACAAGCAGAAACAAAAAAAAAAAAGAATTTCCCCAAAAATCAGAAATAGTACAAGCAAGACGACAAAGGAAAAGAAAAATCGCAAAGAAAACGCCGTTTTCATGTCGTCTCACGCAATGAACCGAGTACCGGATGACACGAAGCCATGCCTACATGTAGCTTCCCTTTGTTGTATAGTTACAGCTCGCAAGAGAAACCACCTCATCTTCTCCAGAACTTGGATAGGTAGTAGCCGCCCAGTGCTACCACGCCCAACACGCTAGCAGCAGTGATGATCTGGTTGGAACGGTAGTCGTTGGTCACTATGCAAAAGAAACAAGAAGAAAAAGTTAGTAAAGGTACAGTTCACAGGTGTGTGTAGTCAAGGCACTCAGAGAAACTCACGTCTAATAGCCGGCGCCGCCAGGCTGTTTCTCCGGTTGGCCTTGGCCGCAACCAGCGCAATTAGCGCCGCTCCAACACCAGAACCGTCCTTGGCAATGCCAATGCGAATCTTCTCGGCACCCTTGGGGCCAATGCTGTCAATGCCGCGAAGCGCCTCAAAGATCATGTCGCGGAAGAACGGGTAGTGCTCAACCAGACTGCCGTCGACACCAATGTCGATAATCTCCTCGCTGGGGTCATCCAGCTTGCCCGACTTGATGGCAATGGCCGCAATGGCGACCGCTGAAAGGCGTGCCGCACGGCGGCCCACAGCATGAGCAATCGCTTTGAACACATGTGCGTCCTCGAGAGACGGTGTGTACACCTCCAGGTTACCCTCGAGGGACTGGCGCAGAGTCGACAGCTCAGGCGTGTTGTCAGCCGCCGCCACACTCATGATAGAACTGTCCACGCCCCACTGCGTGAAGAAGCCTGACTGAGCGCCAATCGAAGTAGTCGACTTCCAGTCGTTGGAGCTGCTGTTGGTGTCTTTGAAGAAGTGCACTTCGGGGTCCTTGAGCAGGTCAACCACGGCCAGACGCACAATCTCTCCCAAGAACATACCCGAGACTCTCTTTTCAAACAGCTGCATTCCGGGGTTAACCGACATCTGGTCCAGACTTTGATCCCACGGCGTGTTGGGAAGCACATTCAGCTGGTTGTCAAAGGAGCCCCATTCAGTGTTGACTACCATCTCGCCCGTGGCCTTGCTGTACTCGCCAGCAATAGGCTTCTTGATGTTGGAGAGCTTCTCAAGGTAAGCGCCGTTGGTGCCAGTGCCAAAGATACCACCAAGAATGCACTTGGCCTTGCCGACTGAAGTGTAAGCGCGAGCCATAAGCGTGCCAACAGTGTCGTTGACCAAGGCAGCGACATTGACCGGAAGGTCAAGACGGTCAATCTCGGTTTGCAACAGGGCGCATACATCCTTGCCAATGGCATCAGGAATGTCAAAGCCCTTGGTCCAGCGGATGAGCTTGCCGCTGTTGACGCTAAGCTGCTGTACGGGGAAGGAGAAGGTGAAACCAAGCTGGAAAACCTTTTGCTCCGAGTCACCAAAGAAGCCACGGCGAGTCCGGTCCTTGCTTGTGAAGTGGTCGGCGTGGTGCTCCTTGAGGAAGATGTCGATCTGTTTCGCCAGGAAGGAGAAAAGCTCGCGGGCGGTTTTGGCGACCATGAGCTCCTTGGGGATCGCGACCTTGTTGAAGTTTAGGTTGAAAGTGCTGTCACCATTGAGCTGGATGGAGCAGACGCGGAAGTTGGTACCGCCGAGGTCAACGGCGAGGTAGAGACCCTAAATATCAAAAGCAAGGTATTGTTAACTTTTGTACCTTTTACTCTGTCGTGTGGGGGAATGTGGTAATATACAAACCTTTTCAGAGCCATTGGGAATGCCAGTTACGTAGGTCGGGATCTGAGCAAGACTGGTGTTGTCGGAGGCGAGACCATCCTCTATGGTGGGGAGAGAATATTTTTATTAGCCACTGTTTTATGTAAGGGTTGGAGGGGGAGGTGACTGAAGCAGGAAGTGGGAGAGTTGTGTTATTTGGGAAAAATTTGAAGAAAAGAAAAAAAAAAAACTCACCCATCTGCTGCAGGAACTCCAGGACCGACTTGTTCAGACTTTCGTCCGAAACCTCAAACTGGTCCACAATCTTGGTGGTGGCGGCTTCCAGAGACATGGTGTGCAATCTTGTTGAAGTAGGAGGATAGATGGGGAAATAATGAGCTGCTGCTGCTGCTGCGTGAAGATTGCTATTCCGACAAACGGGAGAAGACACAGACTGGTCGTTCGGGGTGTGGTAGAAATTATAAGGAGAAGAGGAAGAAAATAAAAGTGCCAGGGGCCTGAAGAGGGGCAGACAGGCTAATATATGAGCGGAGAAGACGTCGGATGCTAGATGGAGCTTGGCGTGCAAGTTGACGACGGCCGAGACAAGAACCTGAAGGTAGGGCGGAGCAAGCAGATGTGGAGCGCGAGCTGTTAGTAAGAAATTTGGCGGAGAAAAGGCCAAATAAGAGGGAGAGCAAAGCAGAGAGAAAGATGGGAAAGAGCAATAGTATAAAAGAAAAAGTCAAGATGCTGAGTATTGCTAGGAAAGAGTCTGCGCTACACGTGATACTGACAATGTAGACGAGCAAACAACAAGAATGACAGAAGCAACAGAGGACAAGAGGGATAGGATAACACGCAGGAATAAGAAGGGAGGAAAGAATGATGGAAAAGACAGAATGACGAGACTCGTGGCAATATATGTATGTGTGGATTCGGAGTAGCTTACTTGTAGCTTGTCCTTAGCTTCAACTTTGAAGACTGATTGATGGGAAAGCTGATTTCTACTGATGACAAGCCCGGCGCCAGGGAAAGTGTGCGTGTGTGTGTAGTTGTAGAATAAAATAGAAGAATAATAATAGACGAGCAATATAACCGCCGAGCCAACGCCTGAGTAGGAGTCGGACGACACGCACACCCAAACTCGGTGGGTGTATAACGAGAATAGTCGACGACGGCTCCGAGATGGGAAAACAAGAGGAGGGGGTGAGGGGATATGGCCAGGGGAGGGGTGAGGGGATATGGCCAGGGGAGGGGTGTGGTGGAAATATTGTTCTGCTTCTGGTGGTGCTTCTGCTTCTGGTGGTGCTTCTGCTTCTGCTTCTCTTGCAGAAAACAAGCCCTATAACTACAGGGGCTTAGTGTGGTCGGTCGGGAGAGACGGTTGGAGGAGCTGGAAGCTAAGCTGACAGTCAACCAGCGCTCTATGAGCACACGACCGAGCCAGAGTATATCTAACTAGTGCGCCAAAGAGACAGAGAGGCAGATGCAGAAACCGAAGCTTTCATCCTGTTCGCCGACAGACCGACCAGCAGACAGACAGCCACAACAGAGCTAGACGCCAGCCAGCAGCAAACAGGGCCGATTGCAACAAAGCTTGACTGGAGAAAACAAGGATCCCAAGCCGGGGCTATTATGGGATCGGTGACACGGCCTGCCAAGGTGCAAGGCCAGGGCCAGGTCAGCGACAAGAACAAGCAAGACCCGTGGGCAGGACCCTTGGTGAGCCGTGCAGCACTGGAGAAATGGGGATGTGGAGATTCAGGTTTGTCCGGCAAGCCCATTATGATGATGGGAGGAGGTACCCAGACACCCGGAGACCCAGACACATACTTGGATACTTGGATGCTTGTATAGTTACTTGTAGCAAGTTGTAGCGGAAGTGTCAATTTCGGGATGGGGGATACTTGCAATACCCAGTCAATGCAGCGCGGCTTTTTTTTCTTCTGCTGTAGTGTGGGTTGTGTGTCTGCCCCGGCCATGGTCATTCTGGGGGAATGAGCAGGAAGGGCACTGTCAAGGCGGCGGCATGAGCGTTTCTTCCTCTGTTATGGAGCATGGCAGACAACAAGAGCGGCATATATATCAGCCAGAGCCCAAGGCCGCCCGAAAACGAGGGGGAGATGGGAGGAGGCGAGCAAGCGAGGAAGCCAAATGCGGGAGCGAAAATCTGGAGGACGGCCGGTCGGTGGAGGCGGCAGCAGCGATGGCGGCCAAGGCGAAGACAGAGCGAGCAGATGACAAAATTGGCGTCATTGTTGTTTATGCGGGGAAACAAGCACGCAGATGGCCAGCGAGAGCGAACAATGAGGACAAGGGGGGGCGCAAAAATAGCAGCTAAGCGTGAACGTGGTCGCATTCTGCCTGCGAGTGGGTTTGTGTGTATTTTTGTAGCTGTAGCATCTGCGTGGATGGCTCGCATTCCTGAGGCAGCAGATTTTGGGTGGCAGAATCCATCGATGGCAATAGTTGGTGATAGTTGGTGATGGAGGAGGAGACAAACTTTGGTGTTGGAAAAAGTGAATGAAAATTTTTCTTTGGCAGAATTATAATGGATGCCTTGGTGCCTCAGTCTACGACTTTTCTCTATACCGCAGTTACGTGTTTCTCGTGCAAGTTGCATATATCACTGGCAGCAAGAAGACTGAGGCAGTTGCTCTACCAAGAAACGCAGCTACTTGGCGGTTTCTATCAGACTGTCCCAGTGACAACTTTTTTCTGGGGCTCACTCTAGACCAGCCGGGCAACTTCCCACAATCAAGAGGGCAAGTACATTCTTCCATTCTTGCATGCTTCCATTCTTGTCTCGCGGCTTCCCAACTTGGTTTCGGGCTAATTGAAAAAAAGATGGAGCCGGGCCGCGGGCAATCCTGAGATGGATTTAATCTTGGGGGAGACGAGAGCTTGATATCTGCACATTATTTCTGGAGAAAGGAGAGGGAGGAATTGGGTGGGCCACATGCGAAGGGAAGAATGAGGGGCGGAGAGAAATGGGCAAAAAAAGAAGGAAAAAATACCAAGAAACCAACTTACCACACTCAATATACCCAGCCCAAGCAGAACCGAGAAGCCGCCGTAGGCCTTCCAGCCATATTTGAGGCCGGCTCTCGATGATGAGATCGAGGACGAGGTCGAGGTCGAGGTCGAGGTCAAGGTTGAATCCACGCCCGAGTCCCTCGCCTTCCGCCCATTGCAGACATGGCTCTGCTGCGGCACTTTTCCAGGGGCCATTTGCGGCAATGGAACGAGAAAGAAGAGAGCCCGAGGCTGAGATAAGGTGACTTGTGGCGTGTTTGTTTGTTCGGCCGCGCTGTTGCTCGGGGAGAGAAAAGAACGCAGAGCCTGGCCGGTGTCCAGTATTCCCGTCACTTTGATCCATGATGTGATGGCTGTTGTCGTCTCATGACTGATCCAGCCTCCTTGAGGCTGGCGATGTGTCAACCCTAGCGGTGTCTGTGTAACCCTACACACCATCGTCCTCGGAAAACGTCATCGTTACCATCACGATGTGGTCACGTTGCCATTCCTTCTCCACACTCCTGCCCTGGACTTGCCTGCATGTATTTCATGCCGCTTTTCTATTCGACCTCAATGCATTTGCCGTTTTATCCTGTGCTATTTGTCGTTTTGGCATTGCAAAAAAAGGCACCGAGTATCTCGCCGGGATATTGACACGGGCCCCACAAAAGACCAAGCGACAGGGATTCCGGGGTGGCATTTTAGCGGGACGCGTTTTTGTGGAGAAGCAAGGCCGGCCGGGCTTTTTTCTGTTTTTTTTTTTTTTTTTTTTTTTTCCGTTATGACGTTACCACGTGTAATGTTGGACACAAGTAACCAAAAGTAAAAAGAGACGTAGAACAAGACGAGCGATTGACGGCCGATCTTGCTGCTGCCAAAGGTCCCGGAATGGCACAACCGCAGGGACACTAGCTCTGTGGCCGCCTGCGGCTCTGCTACAAGTAAGCATAGTTACATGTGTAGATAAGATCATCCAGCTTGTGCAGAATTGCCGCTTTTGTCCACAAATGCATGTATAAGCGTAGGTACAGACACAGCTACGTGCTTTTACAAAAAGTGCCAGGGCCTCAGGCGACAATCAAGCCTGCTGTTCCCTTGTTCCCTCGCCGGGCTGCTTCTCGCATCCCCAGACTTTGCCAGCCCTGGTCGCTGGTGCTGTGCCCATCCGGTACCCCAGAAACGCTCGGCCAAATGCAAAGCCAAGAAGGAAAGAAGAACGAGACGTTCTACAGCCCCCCGGGAAGATGAGAAAAGAGAGGCTCTGCGCGTTGGACATGTGAACGACGCTAAGGCCCGAGGGTGGCCGTGACTAGAGGGGCGTTGGCGGGTTTGGGTACATGGTGGTGTGTGTGTGAAAGCATACACCTGCAAATACACACACACACACACACATACACAGTGACATAGCTACACACATACTTGTTATGTAGCCATGTATACTTGGTTGACTGTGTATGTGTGCTATTTGCTTGGCGTGGGCCTGGTATGGGGGCTGGGAATATGCAAGTCCACATCGTGGGGAGAGATGGTGTGTATCTCTTCTGGCTCCCATTTGTTTACAGGGACAAGTATATACGTACCGCGTATGATGATGTTCCTGGCTCGTCAGTCGGGTCAGTCGGATGGGCCGGTGTTTGGGCTCCAGATGGGCAGTGATGTAATGGGGCTCTGCAGGATTTGCGGGCACTCTGTTGACTGCTATACCAGTAGGTACATGCATGCACATGTCCATATCTGGGCCTGGGTCTGTTTTTCTAGCCGTTGACTACTCTACTGCCATGGTTTGTGGGGAGACATAAACTAAAGGCGTGTGTACTTGGACACTTGTAGACTGCGGATCCACCCCATGCTCTACTTGTCTCCTTGAGGCTTATATGGCAGTCTTCCTCCGGCCTCTTTCTGGCTTTCATTTTGGCCTCTTGTTGTGCCTCCCCACAAATCCTGCTGCTAGTTGGTCGTGCTAAGCCCAAGGATCACGTTTAGTGATCGTCATGGGGATTCTATGGGGAACTTTGGCACTCAATGTGGATATGTCAAGTACAAAGTACGGCTGTATGGAAAATGACATTCGTGTGTGCTCCCGATGTGTATGTAGACCCTTTGGGTGAAGCTCTGGTGGAAGCGGCTCCTCATTTCATTGGGCTCATTGGACCTAGGCTGGGCAGAAAGTGCGGAGAGAGGGAGAAGAAGGAGAAGGAAGACTGGAGAAGATGCGGAGAGTAGATAGCAGAAACGAGGAGAAGCATGTTTACGGGAACAATTGGTTGGCAGGCGACGATCGTGGGGCCTTTCACGTCAAAAGGTTGAGTTGAGTGTGTGTAACATGGCTGATGACACTGAATACAAGGGTTGCGAGGTGGGCATTAGGGTTGTGATCTAGGGTTGGACTGTCAGCTGCTGGCAGATGACGGATACGAAGCTCGGTTTTCCGTGGCTGGGCTGTATAGCCGGGCGGTAAAATCAGAGCTTCGCCCGACTGGCTGGGCGGGTTGAGGCGGGCAGCGAGAGGCGGAGAGAGGCGGAGAGGTTTTCTGGGAAGCGAAAGTGGTTATTTTTAAGAAATTTCTTTGTTCTGTGCCACGGTTTCGAGTTGTTTTAGGTGCGACTGGGAGTGTTTGAGAGAGAGAGAAGAAAAACAAAGGGAGTAGGAGGGAGCCCAGTGTAGAGGCTGTAGATTGGCGTGGGCGCTGTAAGGCGCTGTAAGACACTGTAAAAAGAGGGCATGCGGCTGTTGGTGTAGGCTGTCTGGCTAGTGGTTTAGGGCCTGTAACCTCCAGCCCAGGGCTTGTAGCCCCCAGCCTAGAGCCTGTAACCTCCAGCTCAGGCCCGTCAGCTCAGGCCCTAGCCGCCTGTAGCTCCCGCCCTGACCGCCTGTAACCGTCGCCCGCACCCTCTCGCCCGGCCCGCCCTGCCCACTTAGCAGCCTAATTCCCCCTCTCCTTTCTGTCTCCCAACAGAACACAGGCTTCCCCTCTCGATTTTCTGTGTATTTTGCGACTATTTTTCTCTTTTTAATTCTTTTTTTTGCTTCTCTCCTCCTCCCCTTCCCCTTCCTCCTCCTCCTCCGTTGCTCATGAGTCTCCGGTTCAAGTCCACGTTTGGCTTTGGGAAACGCAAATCTGCATCGACCTTCCAGCCTTCTTCCACGCCTAATTCGTCGCAAGCCCCGCCGTCAGCGTCGCCCGCCGGCCTTTCTCTTGGTGCCCCCCCTCCGCCGCCTGGAGTTCCCGGTGTTCCGTCGTCGGCCGCCCCCCAGCCTCCCGTGCTCCCCCATTCGTCGTCGCCGGCCAACCTCAGCCTCAGCCTGCCCGGTGCCGCCGCCGCCGCCGCCGCCTCGTCGCCCGTCCACAGCTCCAACCCAACTCCCACCCTGGTCAACGGGCTCCCGGCCACGTCGACGCCTCCGTCCGCCGCCCAAGCCCAGGCCTCAGGCCGCTTTTCGCTCCCCCAGATCCCCGTGTCCCAGCAGCACCACCAGCAGCTGCTCTACGACGGCCGCTCGCCCTCGCCCAATCCGCTCGTTCCGCCGCCCGCCCACGGCCACGGCCACGTGCTCCTCGCCGGCCCGCCGCCCAATCCCGCCGCCATCATGCAGCGCCAGAGCTATCCCTCGCAGTACGGCAACGGCCCGCCCCCGCAGGGCCAGATGGGCCGCAACAGCCCGCTTCCCGGCGGCCCCGGCCCCCGCCTGCCGCCCTCGCAAATGACGGGCGGCCCTGCCCCCATCAACACGGGCGCCCCTGTTGCCGGCTACCCGCCCAACATGAACCCCATGGGTGCCGGCGGCCCGCCTGCATACCCGGGCGCCGCTGCCGGCTACCAGCAGCAGCCCGGCGGCCCGCCCCCCATGGGAGGCCCGCCGCCCATGGGTGGCTACCGGCCCGTCGGCAGCCACGCCGAGGTCGAGGGAAACAACCGCACTAAGTCGCAGCTCATTGTGGGCATTGATTTTGTACGTTGCCCAAGTGCCCGCGAGGCCACACGACGCCAGTCTCGTGTCCTCTTTGCCGGCTGGCCCCCCTACTTTGCCTTCTTTTAATGCTAACCGCCACCGCTCTCTCCCTACCAGGGCACCACCTTCTCCGGCGTCGCCTTTGCCTTTGCCACCAACAACGAGGCCAAGGAGGACATCATTACCGAATGGCCGGGAGCCGGATCTTACACAAAGCAAAAGGTTGATCAATCCCCATGTTCTATCCTCCTTACCTCTGCTCCAGGCCCCCATGCTAACCTGCCCAGATCCCCACGGTCCTCTACTACGACCAGTACCAAAAGGTCGTTGGATGGGGTCCCGACATTGCCGATGCCCTGGCTCCCACCGGCTATCCCAAGCCTGGCGTGCAAAAGGTCGAGTGGTTCAAGCTGCAGCTGATGCTGAGTGGCAACACCTATATTGACCCCATCAACCTGCCCCCTCTGCCCCCTGGCAAGTCCGAGATTGACGTGGCCGCCGATTACCTGTTCAAGCTGCGTCAAGCCATGCGCGCTGCCCTGCAAAAGACACTGGGCGAGGTTTTCAACCGCGAGGAACGCAACATCCGGTACTACCTGACCGTGCCAGCTATCTGGAATGACGCCGGCAAGGCCGCCACCCGTGCTGCCGCCATCCAGGCTGGCTTCTTGCGCGACGAAAACGACAACCGTCTGACGCTTGTGTCTGAGCCCGAGGCTGCCGCGCTCTTCTGCTCCAAGGCCGGTCTGCTCAACCTCAAGGTCAACGATGCCGTGCTGATTGTCGATTGTGGTGGTGGCACGGTCGATCTGATTGCCTACGAAGTCGAAGACGAGAACCCCTTCACCGTCGCCGAGTGTACCGCTGGATCTGGAGACTCGTGCGGCTCGACGGCACTCAACCGCAACTTCAGCAACATCCTGCGCACCAAGATCCGCAAGATGAAGCTGCCCGACGGCAGCAAGACGGCCGGTCGTGTGTACGCCAAGTGCATCATGGACTTTGAAAACCGCATCAAGGCCGACTTCCGCAACAACGGCCAGAAGTGGGCTGTGGATGTGGGCATCGAGGCCGAGTTCCCCGAGGCTGGCATCGAGGAGGGCTACATGACCTTTACCAACGAAGAAATCCTCCAGTGCTTCGAGCCTGTCGTCAACCGCATTCTCGAGCTAGTGCGCAACCAGATCATTGCCATCCAGGCGCAAAACCGGCCGCTGCAGAACATTCTTGTTGTTGGTGGTTTTGGTGCGTCGGAGTACCTGTTCCAGCAAATCAAGTTGCACGTGCCGCCACAGTTCCAGAGCAAAGTGGTGCGGCCGATGGACTCGGTGGCAGCCATTGTCAAGGGTGCCGTGACCGCCGGTCTCAGCGAGCGTGTAATCACCCACCGTGTGGCGCGTCGCCACTACCTAATGGCCACGCTGCAGCCGTTCAAGGAGGGCTACCACCCAGAGGCATACCGTGTGCCTTCACTGGATGGCAAGGACCGCTGCAAGTTTACTCGGCAGATCTTTGTGCAAAAGGGCCAAAAGGTCAAGATTGGCGAGCCCGTCAAGGTGTCGTTCTTCCGCCAAGTAGCACCGGGCGCCACGCTGATGTACGAGGACGTTTTGTATGCCTGCGACGAAGATGTGTGCCCCGAGTACACCAAGGACCCACGTAAGCATTTCTATGACTTCTGATCCCCCGCTTGACCCCAGCTAACGCAGTCTCTTTCTCTATCCCCACAGGCATCAAGGAGCTGGTCACGCTCACGTCGGACCTGTCTCGCAAGAATCTCGAAAAGGACTTTGAGCGCATGGACACAGCACAGGGCACGTTTTACCGCGTGTACTTTGACATTTACCTCACGCTGGACGGCTCCGAGTTTAGTGCCGAGCTGGTGTGCCAGGGCGAAGTCATGGGCCGCTGCCGTGCGCGCTTCCGGTAGAGGGCGGAATGGAATCCAGGGGAGGAGGAAGAGAGTAGGGCGATCGGGCCGGAGACATGGGGGATCGGAGATCGGGGTTCGGGGGCGGAGAAATGGCAGGCGGCTGTGGCTAGGCTTTCCAGGCTGTGGCTGATCTGCAAGGGCCGTGGGTGGCTTTGGGCCTGCGCGGGCAGTTGTTCTCGTCTCTCGAGCACTTGCTCTCCATGACGGCTGTTTCTGCCTCGGCTCCTCCCGCCCGCGCTGCCACCGCACCGCCGGCTGCCGGCCGCCGACCCCGACCCCACTCGCAACGACACTCCGGTCTTCTCGGTCGTTTCAGGTGCCTTGTTCTCTGGCGCTGTTGTTGTTGTCGTCCGTCCTCTCCCTCTCTCTCAGCGAAGCTTATTTTATGTTTGCATTCTGTGGTTGTTTTTTTCTTTTTCTTGTTCTATTTTCTTGGGCGTTTATTTTTTTCTGATGTTTTGAATTTCTTCTTTCTTTTTTCTTGTGCTCTTTGTTGATATATATCTTTGGCTTTATGTTATTTTACATTGTTTATTAACTTTGTTATTTTCCCTTTTTCTTCTTTCATATATGACTATATTTTTTTTTCTTTTTTTCTTGCCTCTTCTTCTACAAACTCGCCTGCCCGCTAGCCGGCTGACGGCCAAGTCACGCCCAGCCCAAACCAGTTCAGTTAGTTCGCATCAGGTACATGTCGTCAGGCCCTTTCTTTCTCCCGGCTTTTGCTCGCCGGCCCGGTCTCTACACTGTCTATTCGTCCCCTGTTCTTCATTGCTTCAAACTGCTCTACGTGCCCCCGCCCCCGCCCCCGAGAGACCTGTTTTGTCTGTGGCTTGTCCAGAGTGCAACAAGGAAAATATGCGTTAAAAAAACAGCTTACATGACAGAAACAGAGACTGTGGAGCTAGATCTCCCGCGTGGTAGATACACAGTCGGCCCCTCTTTCCCCCTCCCACCGCCGCCGGCAGCCCTACCGCTGAGCCTTTCTACGCACCCACTCGGCCCGCTCCTCTTCATCGCTTCCACTAAACTCATCCGCGTCATTATCCTGGGGCGCGCGCGGCCTCTCGTCCTTGGCGGTCTTGTTTTTCCGCGCGCTCTTGTCCGCGCCCGGCGGCGGCGACGGGTCGTTGTCGACGGCGACGAAATCGCCCTGGTTCAGCTCGGTGTACTCGTGCTCGCGAATAAGGTCGCGCAGCGGCGCGTTGGCCGGGTCGACGAGCTGCACGGCCGTCAGGCCGGCGGCGTTGCGCAGGCGCGAGTTGCTGCCGGCCTCGAGCATCATCTTAACCAGCTCGGCGCCAAAGGGCCGCTGGGCGGGCGGCTCGCTGTTAAGCCAGTGGATGGCGACGTGCAGCGGCGTGTCGCCCGTGCGGTTGAGCGGGTCGCATTCGAAGTTGGGCTGGTCGAGGAGCATGTCGATGACGTCGTCTATGCGGGCGGGCTTAGTTAGCGAGGCGGGATTAGGTAGGTAGAGGGGGGGGGAAAGGAAGAAACGCACAGTGGCCCTGGGCCGCAGCCACGTGGTACAGGTGGTCGCCCATGACGGTGGTGGTGTCATTCAGCAGGCGCGAGATCTCGGCCTCGCTGCCAATCGTCTCAAGCAGCTCCTCGAGCAGCTCGGTGTTGTTGCGGCGGCAGGCCTCGACCAGCTGCTCCTGGACGGAGGCGCCTTCATGTTCGTCCGAGGCGGCCATTGGAGAAGAAAAAAAAAAAAAGAGGGCGAGGGAGACGAGGCCGCAGGGTGTCTCTTCTCGGTCGGGCGTGCTGGGCTGGTGGATGTGGATGTGCGTGCGGGGTTCGAGGCTTCTGGCTCGGAAGCGAGGAATCAAAACTGCGCTGGTGGAAAGGAGAACAAAGAAGTTGAAACACAAAAATAACAAGGAAGTAGAGAGAAAAAAGAAGAAAAAAAGAATACCCAGCCCGGTCGTGCTGGTCTGCCTGCTTCACTTGTTGAGCTCGTAGTAATGCTTCTAGGTGCCAGTAGGTGTTGGGCAGTGGAAGGAGCAGCAGATAACGATAAAGGGAACCGCTTTTAGGGGCTGAGAAGGGGGGCCGCGAGAGAGGGCTGGCCACGCCAGCAGGATAGGGGGCCGCCACTGGGTTTATCCCCCAGGGTTAGGGTACGGGTCGAGGTCCAACTACACACGCTCGAGCTCCGAGATGGGACTGTCGTGAGCGAGAAAAGGAGAAGCGAGTCAGATACTTGCTGGGGTTCTTTTTTATTGCGTGAGGCTAAAAACCATTGTATCAAGTTGGTGCCTGAACAAGCAAGACACACATGTCTTGGTGGCCCCGAATAACCCCAATGCCCCCTGCTGATTCAGCAACGCCCCCTCCCCTCTCCATAATCGCTCACGCATGCCCGGAACGCCGGCATCATGGCAAGCAACATCCAACCAACAGACACCCAAGACAAGAAGCCTTGAAAAAAGCAACCTCAATTAGTTATGTCAAAGCTAGGTTCGTAGTTACTGAAAAGTAACTTCGTTTCCACCCGTCTACAATAAGACCATTTTCTTTTTTCTCCCCGCCGGACTTGACCTTATCCTCCTCCTCCTCCTATAGCTAGAGTAGCGAAGTGCTAACTGGCTAGACAATTTAAAACAGAAAAGAAAAAAAACTGCAAAACCAAATCATGACTTCGTCAAATGTGTAAAAAGAAACAACAAACGACAAACAAGAAAGAAAAAAAAGCAAGGGGAATATCCTCAAAAGAAAAGGGGAGAGTTTCAAATGGTATCATCAAATGGGAAGTCGTTCTGGGGGGAATGACACCGATGGCCGGCGGCACTACGTCAACTACACAAATGGGCGGCAAACAACGCAGTCATTCAACTGCCTTGGACACACCCACTAGTAGTCCTCTTCCTCTTCCTCAATCGGAGCAGGCGTCCGCCGCTCCTGTCGGCGCTTATGCTGGTGCCGCCGGTTGCTCGCCACGTTGCTCGCCGAGTCGTCCGGTGCAATCATGTCGCAGTCGTCCGCCCAGTCATCGTCGCTGTCTTCGCCATCTGCGCCTTGCGCCCACATTGGCCGCTCGTAGTTGGATGCGAGGCTGTTGCCCGAGCCCAGCAGGACTTCAGGCCGCTTACGCGACTGCGTCAGTCCCGCCGATCGTTGCCGCAGCGCGTTGCGCACCGATTGCGCGTGTAGGTGGAGCGTCTCGAATGCGTTCTCTAGAGCTTCCATGCCGTTGAAGATCTCGAGCTCCAGCTCGTTGAGTGCTGCAATTTCTGCCTCCTCGTCAACTGAGATTGCCTGTTTGTTTCCGCCCGCACCAGTTGTGCCACTAGAAACAAATGATGAAGGGGTAGCTGTGGCTGATCTCGAGTATGGCCGCTGTAGCGGAGTGGCCGAATGGGATCCGCCAAAGCTCATGCGTGAGTTTACACCATCGGCCCGATCGGGACTGGTGGGAAGACCCCCCGGAGACATGTCGCCAGCATCGGCTCCAGACCAAAGGAAGCCGTCAAAACGGCCCGAGGTCAGAATCTCCCACTCTGACAAGTTGATGGCCGCAATGGTTGTCAACAGATCATGTGTATCAGGATGCTTGAGCAGGTACAGTGCCGTCTCTGCATCACGCGGTGGGGTAGCAAGGTTGTACAGTCGCTGCAGGGCAGTTCCAGTGTTGACAATGAATTCCGTGCGGTTCTTGCGGAAAGGAGTGGGTGCTCGAAGAGCAGGCTGTAGCTCTTTAGAACCTATGAGCAATGCATTGAAGTACGGCTTGTCCTCGGCACTCAGATTGGTAAGAATAGCAAACGTGAGCGTCTCATCATCAACGTCCGTTGGCGGCGGTGCCGGCGCGTCCGCGCACTTGGTCATCCACCGGTCTACAGACTGTCGTACCTTTTGCGTCTGCCGGAGGTAGTGTTCACGGAACTCCTCGTTTAGATCCGGATCCAAATTTATGGGAGACGAGGGCCGCGGTGGCGCATCGGGGTCAATGTGGCTGCCCACTGCCTTGATTCCGAGAGATCCCATGTCAAAGGGGGGCCAGGAAGGCAGGCTTGCACGGCCACTGACTTGCTCCAACACTTCACCCCAGTTCAATCCATGATGCGATACATCGGAACGCTCGCACACTACGCAGGAGCATCCCTCTGTCGGCAGGTCACGAGAAAAAACGTGTTCCAAGCGGTCTAGTAGCCTACGTGCAACAGAACGATGGCCAGTTGCCACGGCAACTGAGCCATTCTTGGTGAGGACGGCGTTGTATTGGTCAAGGAGGTTGAAAAAAGGTGTGAAGAACGTCTCGGCGCCAGTCAAAACTGGCACGTTCTTGGCTGTCCGAGCCACACGGTTCTGGGACAGTACCGAAAGGAACTGCTTGGAGATGGTGTGCGGTAGACCACCGTGTTGCATCAAATAGTCGACTCGGGGGATTTCTTGGATTCTCAGCATGGGTGGCGGTGGAGGAGGGGGAGCGGAAAAGCTATGGGGGGTTGATGGTAATGATGATTGTGTGGGATGAACAGGAGATGATGCAGCAGTCAAGCCAGCGCTCCGGATGGTGGGAGACGAGGCATTCGGAGCGCTGACATCTGACAAGGCTGGTGACGATCGGGCTGATGATCTTGATTTTGTTGTGGACGCGGAACTCTTCTCACCTTCGACGGTAGGGCTTTCGGCAAAGCTCAAAATTGCAGGTTGGGTGGGCGTTTTTGGCGACGACTCTTTGGCGCTTTCGGGTGAAGAAGTGTGACGGCGTGAGTGATGACGATCGTCATGTTCAGACTTCTTCTTGCTGCCGCTGACACTGCGGCGGCTGACGCTATGAGAAGTGCTGAGTTTACTACTCTTGGACCCTGTGCGGGAAAGTCGGTCGGATTCCTTGACCCGCAATGTGTCTCTAGAACTCGATCCTCTGGGAACAGCGGTCGAATGCGAGGATAGACGGGATGAACTGGAGCTCTTGCGACGGCTCAGCTTAGACTCGGCGCGTGACAACTCTGAAACACGAGACTTGGGACGGTCATCGGTGATGGTATCAGCCTCACTGCTTGCAATGCGGTGGCTTCGGGAAGGGCGTAGGGAAGATGATGATGGTTTAGGCGGCGTCACATCTGTTTCGGGAGGGCTCGGCGGACGGGCATCTCCGTGTGACTTTGTTGAGGAGCGATGGCCAGTAACAGAGTCGACTGACTTGGAACGGTGATGGCTGCTACGTTTTTTACGTGTAGCCGAGGAGCCCAAATCAGTGGCATCAGGTGTCAGGGGGTCGCCGTTGGCTTTGATGGCAGCAGAGGCACCGCTGCTGCTCTTGCGCACTTGAGATGTAGACATGTTCTCACGGCTTCCAGTGCCCTCTTTACCGTGGCTCTTGCTAAAACTAGAATCTGCCATGGATCCGCGGTCAGAACCACCGGCGACAAAGCTCAAAAGTCTGCTGAGGTCGGATTTCATTTCGCTGACTGTTGACTTTTCCTCGGTTTTAGATCTGTGTTGGTGATGACTATTTGCGCGGCGGACTGAAGAACGGCTCGCTTCACTATCGGTAGGGCGAAGTTTAGAAGTAGGGTATATGAAGGATGAGGTGGTAGACTTGGGGGAGCGACGGTCCCGTTCACGATCGCGATCTTTCTTGGAATCGCGTTCCCGGTGTGACTTGCTCCGCTCCATCTCAGGTCGGGATCGTTTGGACTTTTCCTTGTCTTTGTCTCGTAAGGATTCTCGCTTTTCGGTCTTGAGTTTCGGTGACGTGGCAGTGATATCAGTGTTGGCATCAACAGCAGTGACAGTATCATCGGCTACTTCACTTTTAGATGACATGATGACGGTTGGTTTGCTGGTAGTACAACCATGCGCATGAAGAGTGGTATGGAGAAAAGAAAAAGTACAAGGCGAAAATTCGGGCGTCTTCTATGCGAATTGAAACAGGCCGTAGTTTAGTGATTAGTCGAATCAAGGGACAAAAAGGCGGTCGCAGGAAATTTAGATGTCCCTTCTTTCCTTCTGGATTCCAAGATGCAGGCCGTGTTAAAAAAGGACGGTTGCTTGGACTGCGCGATGTCTGACGCTACCTAAGGAGCACCAAGCTATACTACAACGGGATTACCACGGGGTGCAGTCCTAGCTCAGCTCGAGGTCGATGAGAAAGGGAGAGTGAGTCGAAGGCTGGGGCTGGGGAGCTTGAATAGCTCAGGCAACAGTGGAACAAAGCCGGCCAAGGGAAACGCGAGAGGAAAATGTATATGACCGGCAGAATAGGGCAAGTTGTTTGATGCAAATAGCAGTTTTCCTATAATTGACAAGTGAAGCTCCTATGAAGATTTTGGCCCAGCTGGAAGGCAAAAGAGTAAGAGGGTCGGAGTTGAACAGCAAGATTTGAGCAGCGTGAAGGCGGGGATAGGAAAATCAGAATAGAGGTGTTGAACAAGGAGCGATGCAAAAAACGAAGACTAGAAAAAAAAGTGCAGAATTAAATAAGAGAAAATGAAAGAGTAAAATCCAGAATAAAAATGGAAGCCATAGAAGAAGGCCGCAAGAAGGTTCAAGAGCTCGGAACTGATATGAACACGCACAATGGACTGCGGGCAATCCAGGCAGAAAAATGGAAATGTCAAAAGAGGAGAAAGAGAAAGAAAAGAAGGAAAAGGGAAGGAGATGACGGGAAAAGGCGAAACACAGATCCGCCAGCAAACAAACAAGCAAGCCAAGCAAGAATGTACAAGTACAAGCAAGTCAAGGACAAGTAGGTAGAGTAGGAGAAAGCAAGGACCAGGATTGGAACAGATCAGATCAACCAGAACCTGGGAGGCTTGGGCGTTGGCTTGGGCTTGGGCCTGCCTGACCTAGACAATAGACTGACTAGCAAGAAGAAAGCCGGGGTACAAAGAACAGCACAGCAGGGCCGCACCGCCATCACACGTCAAGCCAGGGCTGGAGTGTGCTGTAGGTATAGTTGTGTACTGGGTGGGGTGGCAGCGGGCTGGTTGGGATTTGGTCAGTCCGATCTGAGCGAGTGGTGCCAGTCGGTTTCTGTGTGTCTCAAGAGATGAACAGAACGATCAATGGTTTGCCGGAGGTCAGAAGAATCGGCTCAATCGAGTAGCGTGGCAGAGATGCTCTGAGAAATTACAGTGGCATGGTTCATCTGCAAGCTGCAGTGCGCGGTGCAGCACAAATAGCACAAAAATGGCCAGTGTCGTCGTGTGTAGCACGCCAGGTCGCGAGGCAGAAGAAGACGGAAGAGCGGTGATGGAGTTAGAGCCCAATTCCATCGAACAGCGAGAGAAAACGAGGAGAGGAGAGGGATCACCAACAGTTAATTCCTCAATCAAATCACTATTTGGCGGACTGGACTGGACTAGCACAAGAACAACCAACAAAGCAAAGAAAACAAGGGTAAGGGTGAGAAAAATGGGCTTTGTGTCGATTTTGTCCGTGCCAGGGTCCTTTTTTTGGTCTTTTTAGCGGCGTGTTGGGCAAGTCGGTCGTGGGAGCGCTGGCAGTCTCGTGGTGATGCAGCGACAATTTTTTGCTGGAGTCGTGATAGTAAAAAATCGAGTCTGAAATGCACAGTCGAAAATTAGGGCTTCAAGCCATTATCGCAATTTTCTTTTTGTGCGCTCGCAGCCTACGGCAAGAACATCTCAGGAGTTGTCGTGGTGTTTGAGTAGTTGCCCAAAGACACTAACTTGATGTGCAAGACAGTCAGCCTTAGGGTCAGGTAACCCTAACTAGCATCAACATCCAAGACGTTGCTGTTGTGCCCCAACTCAGAATGTCTTGCAAAACACGTAACGATATGCAGTGAAGATGACTGCTTCGCAGCTTCTGCGGCATTGGTTCTCCGGCTGGATACATCAATGGTACTTGGCTACTTGTGCCACGGGCTGAAGGAATGCATCTTGGCGGGGTGGCCAGCTCAACAGGCCATCCTTCTTTTTGCGCGCAGGGGGGAAGCGAGCGAGTGGTGGTGTTACATAACGACAGGACGGCCAAAGGACAAGGACACTGGGGACTGGAGGTGCTTTTGATAGAGACGGACGTGTGACTACAGCTACGGGCTGGAGGCTTTTGCTCGTCAGCATGGCGACATGCACATTCTTGGGCTTGCAGAGAATCCCCATGACGGCATTGGTACTTACACACAGGCCTACGGTTGTCCGTTTTTCCAACTGTTCGTCGACAGACACGCAATGTCATACAGATGCATACTTGGCTATAATTATCTGTGTCTCGCTGCCCAACCAAATCCTCATCCTCATGGCTCATCCCTTTCCCACTCCCTAGAATCCAGCATGCTTGTACCAGTACTCGACTCTACACAGCCGATCAACTTGACTGCATACACGCACACAACCGCACATGTGCATAAACACGTGCCGCTGAGTCTGCCCATCTTGTTCACCCTTCCCACGGCCTCACCGGCGGCGTATGGCAGGCTGGATGCTGACTGTACTTGTGCATATGTACAAGTCCATGTACATATACTCGTCCGGCTCCATGCACATGAAGTCAAGCTTCCAAAAATGCACAACGGACGGCTCTCCTTCAGGCCCTTGTTGCAAGACGTGCTGTGAGAGGAGGTTGGTTCGCGCATATGTACATGTACATCGCTATATGAACAGACTTATAACCAAGTCGCACACCGCACAAGGAGCACATGCGGTGTTGACCAATGAAAACCCTGGCTTGGGGTTACGGATGGAAAAGCGGGTACGACTGCGTCTTTGTTTTGTGCATTACCTCGGTGCATAACTTTCACTGTGCATGTGCACAACTCCAGTTATTCGCTCCGATATGTTTCGAGTGAGACAAACCTGCCCTCGTCCCGTTCCACATCCCATGCCTTAGACACAAGACAGGACAACACACCCCTCTGCCAGCGAAGAAAAAGATCCCACAGCGACAGCCTCTTGTTGGCATATACGTTGAAGTCCTGTGCTACTATTACCAGTTCGCCTGGCACGCCTCCTAATTGAACACAGACATATATGCGTCCTAAACACACACACTCTCACAAAGGCCTCCGCCTCCAGGCACTGGTTTCACAAACTGGTATCATGGTGCATTAATTTCTAACAAAACAAACTGCCCTTCTGGCTGCTTTTTGAACAAAAAGGGACAAGGCAAGGCGGAGCACGGGCATGCCACTTATACTCTGTCCAGAAGACCGCGACTCTCGAGCATCAGGATGATTTGGTGCACGGCAGCGCGCGTCGTCTGCTTGGAGCAGTCGACAACCAGGTCGGCATTCTTGGGAACCTCGTACGGGTCGTCGACGCCAGTGAAACCCTTGATCTCGCCAGCCCGTGCGCGCTTGTAGATGCCGCGGCGGTCTGTCTTTTCGCAGTACTCGAGCGGCGTGGCTACGTGGACTAGGAAAAACAGACCGCCGTTCTTCTCGACCTGCTCGCGCGCCTGCTCACGCGCCTCATCAAACGGCGCAATGGGCGTGGCGATGACGGCCGCGCCAGCCCGGCTCAGCTCCGACGCCACAAACGCAATGCGCGAAATGTTCTTGTCGCGGTCCTCCCGGCTGAAGCCCAGCTCGGCCGACAGTTCGTGACGCACAGTGTCTCCTAGCAGCATGGAAACCGGCCGGCCACCTCCCTGCATCAACGTCACCTGCAGCGCACGCGCAATCGAGTCTTTGCCACAGTTTTGGTAGCCAGAAAGCAGGATAGTAAAGCCCTTGGCCGACGGCAGCGGGTTCTCCTCGCGCAGAACCTTGACCACCTCGGGGTACGAGAACCACTCGGGGATTTCCTTGCCTGTACGCAGACGGTGACGCAGTTCGGTTCCCGAAATGTTGGCTGTGCGCGTGCCCTCGGCAATCTGGTCGACAGGCTTGTACTCATCCGAGTCGGGCAGGTAGATCATGGCTTGGAACTCGACCATCTGAATGCCGAGCTCATCGGCATACTGCTTGACAGCCTCCTGGGCGTCGTATGGGCCATAGTGGTCCTTTCCGTTCTTGTTCTTACCGGGACCAGCGTGGTCGCGGCCGACGATGAAATGGGTACAGCCGTGGTTCTTGCGGATGATGGCGTGCCAGATGGCTTCACGGGGGCCGCCCATACGCATGGCCAGGGGAAGAAGTGCAAGGGTAGCCATGCCATTGGGGTAGCGAGGCAGTAACGCCTTGTAGACACGCACACGCGTGAAGTGGTCAATGTCGCCAGGCTTGGTCAGGCCGACGACAGGGTGGATCAGAACGTTGGCCTGCTGTGAGCGGGCCGCACGCACCGTCAACTCACGGTGGGCACGGTGCATGGGATTGCGAGTCTGGAAGGCGACGACACGCTGCCAGCCAAGCTTCTCGAAGTGTGAGCGTAGTTCCGCAGGAGTGTCTGGAATGGTGTTAGCATCAAGCGAGTCAGGCAGAGGAGGAATGGGGGCGATGCGTACAGCGCAGATCCAGGAAGTCATAGTGGGCAAGACGGTTAACGGCCTCAACCTTGCCACCAATGTAAAACTCTTGAGCAACGTCAAAGAGATGCTTGACACCGGGGTGAGTGTCGTCGTCGCTGCCAAAGACCTTGATGGCCTCGTTAACCCTATTTGTCCATTAGTAATCAGGCATTGGTCACACTAGGGTTGGATAACCCCCAAGTTTGATACTTCCGAATTTGGCCTCTTGATGATGCCATCGCAGGATTCAGTCTAAGTATTGCGCGAGATGTGCGATTGCGACACCGCTGGCACAGCGTAAAGAAGCCGAGCACCGGTCGAGGAAATGGGGCGGAGCTGACTCACTTGTCGGGCTTGTAGACGTCTTCGATTGTCAGAATCGCCAGGTTGGCGTCGTCACGGAAGTCGCGCAGGACGACGCGGGAGCCGGCCTTGAGGCCCAGAGACTCAATAGTTGCTTTGCTAGCGTCAAGTGTAATGGGCATGGAGAATAGGACACCGCTGGCAAGGCGGTTCTCAGCGACGACGCTATGGTGGCGGCGGGGTTAGCATTGAAGCGGTGGTTGTGTAGGGGAGAGCGGTAGCGATTGGGGGAGCTGTAGCGGACATGAACTTACCCGTTGAAGTCGGCCTCGGTCATGAAACCTGCAGATAGACCGAGTTAGTTTCGTCGTCCAATGGGGGCACACATGTAAAATGGGGCATTTTGAACTTGCCTTCGAGAGGAGAGAAGCCACCATTGAGGATCAGCTCCAGATCACAGAGGTGGCGCTCGGTGAGGACCAGCGCGGGCAGAGTCTCGGCCTCGGCAGCGAGCTCAGCATGGCGGGGAGCATCGCGGGAAAACAGGTCCTTCAGGACACCACCGTGGGGGGCAGGAGTAGCCATTGCGATATTATGTGAAGTATGACGAGTGGAGCTGGGAGTGTGAGGGGAACAGAGAGAACAAGGAAAGAGAAAGAGCAAGTGGGAAGGAAAATAAAAGACGAGGAGGTACTCGGTATTTCAATCCCGTGGGACTCGAGGCTTAGTCTGTGGCAGGAACGAGGAGCGAGGAACGAACCGGACTCGAGGCCATCCTCAGGGCCTGTAGTTTTATATATGCATGTACACAGAGTTAGCGTCGAGCCAAGGGAGGAGCAAGGAAGCCCGCCGATGGGCTGGACGTTGACGTGATGGCGAGCCAGCGAGCGGGCAGGGCCCATGGAGGCCGCTCAGAAAGGGATTTCTGGGTCGCATCTGCTTTGCCATGCAACCGGATGTCCGTTAGACACGAGCAAGGGCCCTGGCCACGGCGCCAGTGACACAAGAGCGAGGGCTAGGGAGAAATGGCAGAGCCCAGCCAAGAATGCACCAATGCCAGCACAGAAGGCCCAGCGCCATGAATAACAGACTCTCTCGCGGCCGGTCTTTGTGCTTGTTGTTGGTGGTGGCACTTGGAGATGATGTTCGCCGATGAAGTGTTCAAATAATATGTGCCCCCCTACGCACAAGTACCTGCGTACCCGTAGCTTCCTCGCCAACTTGGCGTGCCTTCATAGCTCGGACTAACTATTCAGTACATAGGGTACATTGTGCATGGTTATATCCAGACTTGTTGTTCAAAGTCGCAACTGCACGCTACGCCAATTGATCAGTTACCTCGCCTCAGCAAATATCTGCATCTGCCCACCAAACACAGCTGCCGAAACTGAGGTAGTTTCCGGGCGGCTTTTTCTTTTTTCCCCTCCCTTTGTACTTGGAGTCTGCAGCTTCCGGGCGGCGGACGACCGATAGGGCACGGAGAGTTTTGTCGCCTGGTGCAGCGCCTGTGGACGCCTTTTTTCTCAAGTGGACGCCTTGTTTCTGAGAGTTTCTTGTTCCTCCGGCGCGCATAGTTGCATGCTGTCTGCTCTCTGTCTCCTTGATTCTCGTCCCCCAATATCGCCTCATCTGCCCGGCCGGAGCTTAGAACAGCAGCTGCCTCACGGTCTAAGCTTTCTCGAGTTCCTGCCTCCCGTTTAGGAAGGTTCTTGACAAGTTTCCATTTTCTGCCCCTCCCCCACTGACACAGACCAGAAGCCGCAATTGCCAGTCCAGGCATGTTTTCTTCCCCCCACATCCGCAAGGGCGGCTTGTACTTTTTGTATTGCATCCCGCCAAAAGTGTACCTGTGCTTGACAATCGCGTAGTTGGCTATTCCCTCGCCGTAGGCTTTTCTTGATGTGTAATCTGTATTTCTGTATGTTGCGTGCAGAGATATTCAGCGTTGCTTTGGAGCCAAAGCCTCCCCGAAAATCCAGAACAGAGGGATGAAAAATGTGGTCTCTCGGCTTAGCTTTGGGATGACGTGCTCGCCAAAACGAAGACGCCATATAACGACCCCGGCCTTGGCCATTTAAGTGGGCGTTGAATGGTGGGTTGGAGCTCGCTTGACTTAAAACCTCATGGCTGGCTAGTATTTGTCTTTGTTTCACGTATAATGCGCCTTCGGATTGGCTGGCTGGCTGGCTGGCCGACAGAAAAGAAGGCCGAGGGGAGTCTACATCTGCATGACCTCATCCTAGTGTGTCTCCCTATGCAAACATCGAGAGTCGAATGCTCGGAGACGAGAGTCGAACCGAGCGACCAATCTTCACGGGCAAGCTGGGCTGAAAACAGGCAGAGTGCCAGTGTAACGTTGGCAATTATTGTGCAAGTATTGCAATATCAGTTTATCGATGGCGATAACTTGGCAACTATGATGTCGACGGTCGTCTACGTGAACTGGATGCTTGGCGGCCCAAGATCTGGAGACCCTAGGTTGGATGCGGTCTTAGGGTCCTTTGCTTGCTAGCGCTATCGATAGCACAGACCCTAGCACAAACACAGTGCCTGTTATCCAAGGGTTAGCTCCATAGCACTGGGACCAGCACTGTAACCTGCACTGTGACCCCTCCCCCGCCATTGGCCTTGACTGATTAAGCGGCTTGAGTCATTCGCAACCACCGGCCTCATACAGGATTCAGATATTTTCAGCAGCAATAAAAGCCGCCAACACAGACAGCCTTGATTGAGTCCACAACTGTTGGTTCGAAACCGCAGCCTTCAGCCTCGACACCGCCTCCGCTCCGCATCCAAACCGTGCCCTTCTCCCAGCCCGCCATATCGCCCACCATGGCCAATCGCGCCCTCTCTGCCGACGAGAAATACGCCCTGATTACCTCCAACCTACAGGAGGTCATCAGCGGTGACATCATCAAGAAGATTCTGCCCGAGCGCGACATTAGCATCTACTGGGGCACGGCCACCACCGGTCGCCCGCATGCCGCCTACCTGGTGCCGGCCATCAAGGTTGCCCAGTTCCTCAAGGCCGGCTGCACAGTCAAGATTCTCCTGGCTGATCTGCACGCCTTCCTGGATGCCGACAAGGCGCCCGAGGGCGTGCTGGAGAACCGCGCGCAGTACTACGAGCGCGTGATCCGCTCGCTACTGACGGCCGTGGGCGTCGATCTTGCGCGTCTCGAGTTTGTGCGTGGCAGCTCGTACCAGCTCAAGCCCGACTACATGCGCGACCTGCTGCGGCTGAGCAAAAAAGTTTCCGTGCACGATGCTCTGCGTGCGTCGAGTGAGATTGTCAAGATCATGGGCGAGCCGTGCATGGCCGATGGCCTCTACCCCCTGATGCAGCTTCTGGATGAGGAGTACCTGAACGTTGATGCCGAGTTTGGCGGTCTCGACCAGCGCAAGATCTTTGGCCTGTCGCATGACGCTATGCCCAAGCTGGGTTTCAAGAACCGCTGCCACCTGATGAACCCCATGGTGCCAGGTCTCTCGGGCGGCAAGATGAGCTCATCCGACCCCAAGAGCAAGATCGATCTGCTAGAGGACGCCGCGTCTATCAAGAAGAAGATATCCAAGGCTGTCTGCGCACCGCGGGAGGTTGCCGGTAATGGCGTGCTGTCTTTTATTGAGCATGTCATCTTCCCCTACTCACAGCTGCAGTCTGAGAACGGCGTGGGCTCTGTCACTGTCACTCTCAAGGACGCCACTGAGCCGACCGTCTTTACCAACTTTGCCGATCTTGCTGCTGCCTACGCTGAAGACACCTTGACGCCCCAGTTGGCCAAGCGCATCGTCGAGGAGGGCTTGACAAAGCTTACCGAGTCGATCCGCGCCGAGTTCTCTGCGGATCCCAAGTGGCAGGAGATTGCTGCGGCCGCCTACCCCGAGCCTGTTGTGCCTGTCAAAGTGAAGAAGGAGAAGAAACAGAAGAAACCTCGTGGCGAGCGCCCGGCTGCTGCTGCTGATGGCGAGGGAGCTGATGGTGCTGATGTTGCTGTGGCTCCCGAAGAGAAGAAGTCGAATGTTGTGGTTCCTGTGGAGGATGCGGCGTAAACAAAAAGAAAGATAAACGATGTAGATACCGTAGAGCGCGAACCTGCTTTGCAAGATTAAAATCTGATGGCGGCTTTCAAAGTCTATAGTTGTATGATGAATGATATTGAGTTTCATAGTCTTAGAGACGTTTGAAGTTGTTTGTTACACGGCTTCTAGGGTGTTGTTGTGATAGCCATGGTGTTCTAGGTAAAAAAAAAAAAAAATTCGCCAAGTTCTAACTTTTCCTCTTAATACGCATCTGCTGCCACATGCTACAAGCAGCTTGAAGCAGCCCTTATAGCGCAGTGGTAGCGCGTGTCACTCGTAATGACAAGGTCCTCGGTTCGACTCCGAGTGGGGGCAATCGGAGAAGTTGACTTGACTTGACTTGACTTTGTGGTCAAGTCGAGTAAAGTCATTTTTGCACACGTCACCTGCACCGGATTCGGTGCTTACGTAAGCGTGTTTACAGGCTCCCGCGGACGGATGCGGCAGGAAAGTGGGGCTTTCCGTCTTCCCTCGTTTGGCAGAAAAAGCGGATCCCTTGCATCTCTCGCCGGCATTTCTGGACCTCCAGAATCATAAAGCAATCAAGTCTTGACATTTTAATCTCGCCGATAGAGATTCACGTTTCTTGAAGCATACGAGTATTACCCGATCCCATTTTGAATTATTCAGAATTTCTTTGCCATTACAATGAGTACCGCTGATGCTTCAGGCGCTGCCGTGTCTCCGGCTACGCGTGACGAAGGTCTGGAGAAGCGCCCGGGATTCCGGAGACGGATGGTCAACGCCGCGACGTCCCGCGTCTCTGAGATTATGTGAGCATGATGGAGAGGGCGAAGATTAAGATGTCACGGTGCCACTAACATCCAACTCTAGCAAAAATGATGTCGACTCGACTGTCTACGCCCTTAAGCAGAGCCAAAAGTCGTGGTCGTGGCTGTATCCTTTCAAGGTGCGTATTACAGACTTCCGGCGCCAGCGTCTATCGTTTTTGGGCTACTCACAAAACCACGCAACTAGGGCATTGGCTACTTTGTCTGCCACAAAACGCTCTGGGGCCCGTTTGTGCGCAACCTACCTTCGCTTATTCTGGTTTCCAGTGTAGTGCTCGCCTTTACCTTTACGGTGGTCTGGGTACCGACCATGGCGGTGGCCTTTTTCCTCACTGGCCCACTCGCCATCATATCGGCCACCATCTCGACGCTTTCATTGAGTGCCACCATCATCCAGAGCATTGCCGTGACATATATCTTGCCCATGTCGCTGGTGGACGTGTTTGATGCTACACTAGTGCTCAAGGGCCATGTCGACCTGGTCAAAGTAGGCCGAGAAGTTCGGCCGGCAGTGCGGGCAGATGGCAGAAATGTTCTCGGCCGTATGGGAACAGTGTGGAGACGGCCGCTGAATGCGTTTAGATTTGATGCAGTGTTCCGGAAACTAGTGTATCTGCCCCTCAACATGATCCCGCTTGCTGGCCCCGGCCTCTCGGTCATCATGCAAGGTTAGTTGAATGGCCCAGCAATATTGCGTGGTTTGCAGTGGCACCTGTGCAAATACTTTGGCTAACAATGCATTTGTATTCCCATACAGCACGTTCCGGCGGAGGAGAATGCCACGATCGGGTAAGTTGTCAAGTCTTGACTTCAGCTTGAGCCTCAGCTTGGAGCTTAGCTTGAGCCTCAAATTCAGCTTCCAGACCCGAGCGCCGAGTCACGAGCCGCGAGCTATCGTCTACAAGCAGCATAGGCAACAAGGCTTGACTTGACCACACAAGTAGCTATCCTTTGTGCTAACCAACCTTAATCAAAGTACTTTCAACTTAAGGGCTGGCGCCACGAGTACACCAACGCCTATATTAGACTCAACGGCGGGTCTTACGGCATGTAAGTAACTACACTGTGGGCTTTGACGCCAAAAGAAAGTGCCGCTGACTGGCTCTACGCATTAGGTTCGCGCTGGTGGACAGCCTGCTATCCATAATTCCATTTGCTTCCATCATGTTCCGCTACACAACGACCGGTACGTACATTTCATCATCGACGTGCTGGAAGGGGTATCTCTGTGGCAACTACTGGCGTCCATCTCCATAAACAGCGCCTGCAGAGCCCCTTGCCACGCCGAAGAAGATCTGACATGTTCTCTTTCGAACGGGAGCTTACGGCTTAGCTCCCGCAGCTGTTGGCTATCTTGCTAACGGTGTTTATTGCGGCCACACTAGTTGGGGCTGCACTCTGGGCTGCAGATATCGAGCAGGACAAGGTCCACATGGTCCTGCCCGAGGTTGACGTCGACTAAGCATCCTCAGCTATGTGGGTTCTGTGCTTACATCGGCCAAGCGTCTAGCGGCATGCTACGGACAGAGACCTTCTGGACAGCACAGGTATCCGTTTTGTAGTTTGCCTCGCGGTGGAAGAGCTGCCATTGCTTATCTCTAGACGAGCTTTAGTGCTGGCAGCATCAGGTTGCAGACCCAATCAAAGGCGAGTTTTATGTGAAGGAGATGACAGATTAGCAGAGTTTGGCAACATGCAGTTGCAGACCCAATCAAAGTCCAGTTTTATGCGAAAGAGATTAGAGCTTAGCAAAGTATTCGCAGCATCACGTGCAGACAGAGGCTAGACGTGTGTGTACAGAGATTATTGAGGAAAAGCCCGACGAGAACAAGTCTAGGTGGGGCCCGGCTCGCTCGCGGATGGCAAGAGCCCCGCAGCAGCTCCGGGTAGCTCCGTCGCTAGTATCAGCAACTGCCTGCACTATTGCCCCACACAGCCAAACAGCGCAGTTGCGACTTGTGGCAGAGCTGCTGTGATGCCAGTTGCCGCATCCGCGTTGCTGACCGTCCGTGGCCGGCAACTACCCCAAGCTGCCACGGCCCGCCTAGAGCGAACCGGTATAAATAAGGACACGTCCGCCGCTCCGTCCAGTTTGTGATCTTGACTTTCTTTCTCCCTAGCCAACTGTTTCTTCTACTCTTTCTTTACTCTGTCAGCAGTTATCGCCGCCTTTTTTCTATCCAACAATAATATATCCATCTCTTAATTCAAGGTGTGTTGGGCCCTCTTCCCTCCCTCTTCCTCTGCTCGTCCACCACCACTAACCACTCCACCCTCCCACAGATGAAGGCTGTCGGCGTTTTCTCCTCTCTGGCCATCGTGGCCTCCTCTGCCTCGGGCCTCATTGCTGGTAATGGCACTGTTACTGCTGGCCCTACCGGCACTGCCGTCTCTGGTACTGGCGTTGCTAGCACTGGCTGCTCGACCCTGAACTCGACTCTCAGTGTCCCCAACCACGGCCACCACTACAAGCACGAGACCACTTCCTCGGTGTCTCAGACGGTTGTCCCCACCTTCTACAGCACTTCGTCTGCTCCCACCATCTCCTCTTCTACCAACTGCAGCTCTTCCGTTGCTGCTACTGCCTACGCCAACACCACCTCGACGGAGTCTGCTAGCACCACCACCACCGCCAGCGCCTTCGTTGGAACTGGCTACACCATCCCCACTGGTGCTGCCCTCCGCCGCCGCTCTGGCAGCCACTTTGTCAATGGCACCGAGCCCTGCCTCACCAGCACTCCCGCCTTCCCCCTGCACAATGCCACTGCCTCCAGTGTGCTCCCCACTGGCACCGTGGGCACCACTACTCTGCTGACTGTCACTCGTCCCCACCACTAAACATCGCCTATTTAGTCGACTTTCTTTCATGGGGGTAAAGGACGGAAAATGAAAACGGCGTTCTAGTATAGAATAGATTAGTATTTGGTTAATTTGGGCCGCGTTTTGTGCCGGCCTACTAATGCACTGAGGTTGTGTCAAGATCTTTTTATCGAGCGGTCGACGGCATGTCTTTTGTTTAGCTTGAAAACAGCGTGCAGTGGAACATGTGTATGGCTTTGTTCTACTCTTAGTGAAATGGAGATTCAGGGATTATCGTAGTTTAATAGCTAGTCAGCCTTGGAAACCCTAACAGCGTGTTTGACGGTGACAATAATTAGATTGATACTGTGAGTTGGTGAATCAGCATAAGCAAAGACAAGGTCAAGGCCGCTTGTTAACCAATCACGAGCCGCGAGGGTTGATTGAACAGAGAATTTAATGCGACGCTCCAGACCAGACATGAAGTCTTAAGATTGCCGGCGTATACTTGAGGCCGGCCCACAAGGCACCACATCAGTTAACGACCCAGGTCTGCTTTACGGGCTACGAGCAACCACAGTTGGCCATTTTCACAGGCGGCTCGGGGCTCCCGTTGGCGACACGGGGACCATGATAGCCAGTTCTAGCTGGGAGCACGAGATCATGGGGTGAAACGGGGGTGCTCTCGACCCTCGAACTAGGAAGGACAAGCATAGCCACAGACATCGGGAGAAGACGAGGGAATCCAATGTGCCAGCAAAGCAAGCCAGCATTTGCCACAGCTTGAGAGCATCGACTTTTGCTTTATCCATGTCACGAACCACTGCCTTGAGCGTATCTTTCGTGGTTGTTGATCCTACCGTGATAATTGGCTAAAATTCACCATGCCACAGGCTGTAAACCACTTCCGAACACGGGCGGCCATTGCATCGCCAGAGCGCCAAAGATGCCATGATCTGTTCTGATGCACGATTTCGCTGGCAAAGCCCTCTGGGCAGGTCCTCGCCGGGGTCGACGCTCGTTGCGATATCCCCGGGAAACAAACATGAACTTTTTAGATCTAGTTCGCGGAGACAGCATCCATACACGGACGGAATAGAATTGGACGTTACGTACGACGCAGCGCGGCGTCGTAGTCGTTTGACGCGGGTGATGAGTACTGTACTTGTCTCTCGGGCGTTTTGGCGAGGTTCGTGGGTTGTTGTTGCCACCGGCGCTGGGAACAGCGTTTCAATTTAGGTTTTGACTGCTTGTCGGTCAAGTCGTTGTAGGAAACTACGGTGTGGTGGCCAGGTGCTTGGGATAAGCTGCGCAAGAGTCTTTGAAAACAAGACCGTGGGACCAGGTGTCCTGCACTGCGGCGCAGTCCTCAGTCCTCAGATATAAAGGTGACGAACGAGAGCGGTGGCAGCGGCCGCAGGGATTCGTTGCGAGAGGCCAGAGGAATAAGCGAGGGGAGGTTGCACATGGGCGGAGTCGCAGCGATGACGCTCGTGGTTCTTTTTATTGTCTAGCTCTGCTTGCGAGTCTGAGCATTCAATCAAGACAAGAAGATATGCAAGATGAGTCAGCCACACCGAGGGAGACGTTGCCCGACACGAGCGCCACACCGATTTTGAGGAACGCCACAGGGGGGCCGCGGAGAAACAGAGAGAAGGAACCAAGCATTAGACAGGGAAGGAAGTCCACCGGGGGGAGGCAATAGCCCAAGTCAAGTCGTCGTCGTCAGCTTTCCTAAACGGGACGTGTATGTTGATAAAATGTGGGTTTTTGACAGCGAGATGCATACGCGGCCTAGAAGAGCGAAGAAGAAGAGGACAGGGATGGCGGGTTTTTCGTTTAGGGAGAGTGACATTTTAGAGACAGAGAGAGAAGGAAAAAAAAATGTTGTCTCGTTGTGTTTGATCATGTTTGGGGCTTGGATGAGTTTGAAGAGAGAAATGCATGTTTTTTTTGGTCTAGTCTACGGACCAAACTGACCTTTTTTTTTTTTCTCTCTTTCGAGAGTTTGAGAAGGAAATAGCCTCTTTTCGGCCGTTTGTCTCTCCTTCCCTCTTCCCCTCGGGGTTGCCTGAGCGGGATGCGTTCCTGCCCGGCTTTGCCTGGTAATTAACCTGGTGCTAGCTCGTAGTTAGTAGGGTAGTTACGTGGAACTCCCTTTTCTTCTTTCCAAGACATGCCAATCCTGTTGTCTAAGGCTCTGTTTTTTTGCCAACTAGACGGCGATTACGAAGTCCCGCCAACGCGGTTAATTGCGTCCCTAGCATCATTTCTCGGGGCTCCCCTCAGGGCTGCGTAAGAAGATCAACAAGTGCTAGAGATTCAAAGAACTAAAAAAAAAAAACTGTAGAATAGGACATAGCTCCCCCTGCAGAAAGAATTGAGGGCAGTTACCCTCCCGGCCGCTGTCGTCATCCTTATTTTTGCACAGTCTCCTTTTGGCTCTTGCCCGTTGTCCCTTTGTCCCTCTTTCCCGGCCGACTTAGTTCGAGGGTTTTATTTTATCGCTATTTTATCGTCATTCTCTGCGACAACTTATTAGACTCGGGCTTTATCTTCATGTTGCTCATCCTGCTTTCTTCTTCTTTCTCTTCTTTCTACTACTGCCGCCTTGCCGCTCTTTCTCTCTCGCTCTGATTTGCATAGACCCCTCCGCCTGGCCTCTGATCTCCCGGAATCCACACACTCCTTTCACGAGCCCATCTACCCGCCATTCTTCATCTTCGCCATGACGCCGGCCCTCGTCTTGGCTGCCGCCGCGGCGCTTGGCGTCCAGGCTGCCGTGGCGCTGCCCTCGGCCGTGCACCACATTGGCATCGACCTGACGCTCATTCCCGATGCGGCCGCCACCAGCACTCCCGAAGACGCCGCTACGAACCGCATCAGCATTACCGGGCCGATTAGTCTGTCTGCCGTCGACCTCGGCATTGCCGGCTCGCGCGGCGACTACCGGGCCGCCCAGTTGAACGTAGGCGACCAGGGCATCGTCGTCAACTTCGCCGACGAAAAGGTTGGTGCCGTGGCGCCAATCCGCAAGACTATTGCGCCCATGCTCGACGGCCTATGCTCGGCTTCGGCTGCTGACTCGGCCGCCGATCACGACGATGCCACGCCCTGCGCCAAGAAGTCGTCGGAGATCGAAATCGAGGCGGCTCGTGCCGTCTTGGGCCCCGAGAACCACCCCGTTACTGTGTTTACGCTGCGTCTGGCACGCTTGGATAACAAACGCGTCGAGCCCCCCATGTACGCCCAGTTCGCCTTTGATGGCGCCAAGAGCGGCTCTCTAATCTTCCTATCCGATGGCCCGCCATCCCCGCCCGAGGATGATGATGAGGATGACCACGACCATGGCCACCACCCCCACCACCACCACCCCGAGTTTGACCACCACCCCCATCACCATGGCCACCACCACCATCACCCGCCGCCGCCGCCACCGCCGAACTCGTGCGACGACCTGCGCTGCCGTGTGGCCGACTTCTTCCGCGCCTTCAGCCCCTTTTCTGCCGGAGGCCCGCCCGATGCTGAATACGAGGCTTTTGATGTTGATAGCCCTAGCCCGCACATGCACCATGGCCCGCCCGGTGAGCCGGGTATTGGAATGTACCCTGGCGGCTTCCGCGGCCATGGAATGCACCATGGCAAGCCCGAGACTGTGGCTGAAGACAACGATGAGCTGCCGCCCCCGCCTCCGCCTCCTCATGGCCCTCCGCCTCACCACCATCATCATCCCCACCCCCACCCCCACCCTCACCCTCACCCCCGTCCGCCGTTTGCGCTGTTCATCATCAACGCCTTCTTCTCATCTGTTGGTTTTGTTTTCACCATGCGACTAGCCGCTAAGTATGTGTTCCCCTTCCTGTGTTTTTTTTCTTCTTCGTTTTATAGATAGCTAATACTTGTGACAGTTACATTTCATCGTACATGGCTAGACGCTCTGCCCCTGCTTCCATCATCCTAGTCACGCCACCTACATCAGGCGAGCCTAAGCTTGATCAGAGTAGCGGGGCCAAGGAGACAAGCAGTCTACTGGACAACGTTGCGCCCCCGCCAGTGTACATTGAGAAGGAAACCCTCCTCTTGGAGAAGCAGTAAGCCAACAGAAGGCATGGAGCGGGAGTAGGGGTTGGAGTTGGTGACAATATTCTTTTTCTTCCATTTCTTTTGTTTCATATTTCATATTTCATCTTCATTTCTCTTTGGATTCTGGTTCGAATACTTGTTCACGCTTGTTACACTTAAGCTTTGGTTGGACCGTAAACTCAGGGCAACACTACATAAAAGGTAAAATCTTTCTGATCAAGTTTAGCAAAGCGTAGATGTGAAGGAGTCCCGTGTAACAGTGCACAGAGGCGATGGTGATACAAGCTGTTGGTTAACCCTAGATAACTAAGGGTCTGCGAACAACGACCTCCTCCCTACTACACATGTACAAGTACCAGCGTCCCGCGCGCTTGTTTGCTTTGCTTGCTAGACAAACCTGATTTTTTTTGAGTCGTGACAACATTGGCATTATATCCTGCATGCAGAGCAATCGTGCCAGCGTTTTATCTGATCAATCTACTGCTGAGTCATGTCGATTCCACATACCAGGCAAAGTCTGTGGCTGTCTACAGCCCATCGGCTACATCCAAGCTGGTGTTCTGCCAGGTTGCTTGTTTACTGCAGTCTCTTAGTTGCATTCATATAGAAATGCATGCCCACCCTACACCACCATGGCCTTGATGAACCATGACCTATATGATGGAGGCCAGTGAGAACCACAGCGGTCCGTCGTTGCACGTGCTAGATGTTGGAGCGAGCCCAGCGCCGAGGATGCCGCTGCATCCAAGCATCTACAAAAGCGTCAGTATGGGGTCCTGGGAGACGATGAGCTGAGCTAACGAACAACGATGTGTGCAGCACATGAGCCGCTCGTTGCTGCTACCGCCACTGCTGGATGCAATCGCCGAGGCGCGCGAAGAGGAGAACCAGGACGTGCCGTGGGATCTCGACTCGGTCACGTCGTTCACGCCAGAGGACTATGCCGTCCCCCGCGGCCTTGCGAGCCGGCCCAGCCCGTCGTCGTCGTCGTCTTGGACACGGCTTCTAACAGAGTCGGAGAGTTCGCCGCGCCGCAATGTCTCGTCTGCGTCGTCGGGGAGTCTGGACAGGGACGAGGGTTCTGTGTTTCGGGAGTGTGAGGCGCGGAATCACAGCGGGAATGAAGATGAGTCTTTCGGACAGCCTGAGAGAGGGTGTAGAGGTAGAGTCGGTGTAGCAGTTCTAGCTGCCTGTGAGTCTAAGAAAGTATATGAGCTCGGCCTCGTAGGTACAATGGCCCCCAGAGCCATAGAGCACAACTAACCCAAACTTTAGATCCCTCATTTCCGTTATCTCTCACCTTTGATTCCCCCTTTACACCCACTTGCAGCCTTCAATCATAGACCCCTTTCTCAATCGCCATTGCTGCTGGAACTACTGCAATTTGGACGACCGACCGGCAACAGGGCATTGCACTCGAGATTCTTCCCGTTCTCTATCGCATCTGCAGAAGTCTCGGAGCCACTGAACCTACCAGTGGTCAAGCTCACAAATGTAAGCCAGTCCCAACGTTTATGCAGCCCAGGCAGCGGCGGCTAACTTGCCATTGGCGTCAAAGATACCGTTCAGCGTGTCTCGTGAGCAAGTTGTCCTTTTTCTTGGCTGCCACCACCGCGCCCCTGATAGCTTTGAGCCCATCCACATCATCATGTGTCGCAACACGGGCAAGACGATGGAAGTGTTTATCGAGCTCTTATCCGACAGCGATGTGGTTGCTCTTTGTATGCGCTATGAAGAGGGCAAGAGGACCAACCAGCCTATCAAAATGGGGGACCGCGCCGTCACGGTCTCGCCATCGTCGCAAGAGGAGTTGATGCATAGGATTTTCCCAACGGCGAGTGGCATTGCATGGAAGGGCCAGCGTCCGGCTCTGAAGAGGACAAGAGGTCTGATGGGGCTACCAGGCCACAAGTTTCGTGGGTTCATCAGCGAGGAGGAGATGACAATGGTGGTGCGCCATGTTGAATACCCACTCAAGGTGAGTTGTGCTGTGTGCGTTGAAGCCTTTGTTCCGTGCCACTTCAGTTCACTCACCAACTACTAAACCCTGTCACAACTAGTCGCCCTTCTCCCGCAACTGTCCCGAACGGGCATTCGAATATCTCATCAGCACCTTGCACAAGTACCCATGGCGCTATACCCGGCTCATCACCATTGGCGAGCGATTCAAGCTGTTCAGGCTGACATTCCAGCTACTCGATACGCTTGAAGACCGGATCCAGACCCACAGCTATCCCGGCCGGCTAACACCAAGACTGCTCCAGCGCGTGGTCGACGCGGCGTTGCGGTGCCCCGGATTCACGCCGTTTATGAAGACAAACATGGCGCAGATTGTGGCCCTGGACGCCAGTCAGCTCCGTGAGTACAACCTGCCGCCGAATGCGAGCGAGTGGCGACACCAGTATGGGCTCGTGGTCAAGCCACGGATGCCGGATGACTTGATCGAGGTGAGTCGGTTCCAAGCAGGTCGTCGGAGTGGTATCTCGGAAAGTGTGTATGTGCGCCGCAGTCTATTCCATCTAACATGTTCTTCTATTTGTCTGATTAGTGGTATATTCAGGTAATTCGCAGGCACACTCGCAGCTCTGCAGGTATAGCTTCAAAACAGCCATCGGTGACAGATGCCGGCGTCGACACGCGCTGTTGCGCCGAACATGGAACGGATAGCTGCTACTACTGGGGCCATTTCTGGAGCTACTTTCCGGACAGGCTCGGGGACGCCGGCTTCGAGGAGCGGAATCTCCAGAGTGTGATGCAGGAGGAACTTGATATAGTGAAGAAGATACTGATAGATGCGCTGGGATGAGAGTCCGGGTAGATCTAGGGTCCAGGGGGGAGGGGCCGGCGGTCAAGTCACGCCTGTTGCAACTTGATCTTGTTGAAAGAAGAGCAGTTAGCTATGAGAAGATAAAAGAAATCATTTAATATCTCCCTTGCCCTTGCGCTCACGGAACAACGTCCGACCTTGTCAACTTGAAACAACACAATTTCAATAGGGTCTAGGGTGGTGGTAACAAGATTGACTAGGGTTAGGAGAGGCCAGACATCGAGGTGCAAGTGGCTAGGGTTATGAAGCTTAACCCCCCAACTAGCTAACTACCTAAGAATGCTTGCTTTTTTTTCCATTGCCAAAAGTCAACGAGACCTGGCGTACACATATAAAGTACGTGTTTGTGCTTGTACAGGGTACCTTGTGGCTGCACTGGAAGTAACATAACATGAGGAGAGCCTGTTCTACACTCACTACAGTTGCTAGATTTTCGTTGTGCAGTTGCCACAGCAATGTTGCGGTTTGCTGTGCTTTGTTAGCTTCAGGAATTAAACCAGGGGGGGGGGCAGCGTGAAAGGGAAGGAAGGAAGGTTGATACAAGTAGCTGCTAGCTAGGTAGGCATGTACCTGCATCCTGCCGTTCTAGATGCCGGGGACTGGGTGAAAGTGGGGAGTTTCTTGTCGGGGTGAGCTTGAATATTTGTGTGTATGTACAAGTAGACGAGGAGGAGACAGACTGGCCTTGCTGGCCGATGGACTGATTGCCCGCCCGGCTGGAGTTTGAGGTCGGTGCTGTCTTGTATGGCTGCTTGTATGGTTGTATTTTGAATTGGACAACTAGCTAGCTAAAAGGGCACCTGCCTGGTAACAGCCTTCCACTTGTGGTTCTTGTCTTCCCCCTCCATCTTGTTTATACCCTTCGTCTCCTTCCTTTTTGATTGACGTGTGCCTTCCTCTTTTTCTTTTCCTCCTTCCTGTTTCCTGCCACGCTTGCCGTTGCTATTCTTGCTGCCTCACCATTCGTGCTCGAAAAATTCGAAGCTGTTCTTTTGGATTCTACTGCTGAAGAAGAAGAAAAAAATTCTCTCCTTCTTTGCTCCCCATCTCGCGATCTTTTTTGTGACTGTCGCTTTCATCATCAATTTTAGCCTCGGATCGCCACACATTGAAACGTGAGACTCTTTCATCTTTGTGTGTTTTTTTTTTTTTAGCTACGCTCTATTTTTTGTAGCCTTCCATCCTTTTTTAGCTCTTATCGGCTTTCCGCCAAGGAAAACAACAACAACATCAATCGCCAGTGTCTTGATTCTTTCCACCGTCACGATGGCCGCCATTCCGACCGACACCAACCCCATTGTCCCTGTTGTCGACGAGGAAGTTTCCTTTGTGACTGCCTCTGATGCCGGTGCTCATGAGACCAAGGAAATCAAGGAGACCCAAGACACTAAGGAGACCGAAACTATCAAGAAGCCCGCCGTAGGGACTGCTGCCGAGACGAAGCCTGAATCTGAAGAGGCTGATTCCAACAAGTCTGATTCTAACCCTGCTGTGGCTACTGCCATAACTACCGATAACCCTGAGCCCGTTGTCGTTGCTGCTGTCGCCGTTACGGCCCCCTCTGAAGTTGTCCCTCCAAAGCACGAGCAGGACAACAAGGTCACGGCTCCTAGTCCTGTTGAGTCTGAAACCGCCACCAAACCTGAAGCCGTTGCCGATAATGATGCTGCTGCCCAGCCCGAGCCTACTGTTGAGGCTCCTGTAGCTGTGGCTGCTACCGAGACACCAGCCACCACCGAAACCACCACTGCCACTCGGGCTGCTGATGCCGAACCTGCCTCTGAGCCCGAAGCCGAAAAGCTAGCCACTCCTCTCGAGCAACTGACCAAGGCTCTGCCCTCCATTATTGCCCAGGCGCAGTACGCCGAGATGTGGGGCATCGATCTCAAGAAGGAGTCTGTTCCTACTACGATTGTGCTGCAGAAGTTCTTGCGTGCCAACGAGGGAAATGTGGACAAGGCCGAAGCCCAGCTGACTGAGGCTCTCAAGTGGCGTCGGGAGATCAATCCTATCCACCAGCTGGAATCCAAGGTTTTTGAAGAAAAGTTTGCTAGCCTAGGCTATGTGACAGTACATGAGGCGCCCGAAGGCAAGGAGCAGGTGATTGCTTGGAACATTTACGGTGCTGTCAAGGACAAGAAGGCCACATTTGGCAACGTTGAGGAGTGAGGCACCCATCTCAGACCTTTGGCGGTCCTGTCAACTATCGTGCTAACAATAGTGTAGGTTCATCATCTGGCGTTCGGCCTTTATGGAGCTCAGTCTTCGCAAGCTCAAGATTGACCAGGCTACTGAAATCATCCCTGACGGCGGCGAGGACCCCTACCAGATGATACAGGTTCACGACTACAAGGGCGTCTCCTTCCTCAGAATGGACTCTGATACCAAGGCGGCCACAGCCGAGACTATCAAGGTTCTATCGACGGCCTACCCAGAGCTGTTGTCACACAAGTACTTTGTCAATGTTCCTAGCATCATGGTGAGTCTTTGTCGACTTTTCTGAGCACTACGGACTCCATCTAACTCCAGTTCTAGGGTTTTGTCTTCTCCATTGTCAAGCGCATTGTCTCTCCTGCTACTGTGCGCAAGTTCCACCCAATGTCATCGGGCGCTACTCTGGCTGCCGAGGTCAAGGGTATCAACCTGCCCAAGGAATACGGCGGCTCGGGCCCTTCGGTCACAGACGGATTCACGGTCAAGTTGGCTGCAGTTGACAAGAGTGTTGTGGGTTCCGAGGAAGCTGAGGCTGTAGCATCCGAGGCTGCGCCTGCCATTGTTCCTGCTGCTCAGCAGCAAGATGTCGATGCCACCCCTGTTGCCATTGCCACAACAGAGACGGCAATCGACGCCGAGGCTCCGGCCGTGGCCACGGCAGCGACAGAGCAGAAGGAGGACAAGCAGGTTACGGAAAAGTCCTCGTAGGCGAGTATTTTCTGCCATGTTGCGCCTGTCTCTTCCAAGTGAAGAGCCGGAGCGGATGCCTCGGCCTTGTTACTGTTGTTGCTCTTTGTGCTTGTGTCCCTGTTTTTTCTGTATTTCTCGAATACTGTTAATACCCCCCTCTTGAGTTTCCTAGGTAGAAGAATGTATTGGGGCGAGGCAAGACGAGGTGAAGTAGAAGTAAATGGGTAATGCGAATATTGTCATGACACGGGGGCCAGGTGAAGATGAGACAAGGGAGTGTGTGCACTTCAGTCGTCGTGTAGTTGTAGATGGTGTAGCATCGTCAGGTCAGGGTCAGGGTCTGGTGGTGGTAAGGGTCTATCTACGCAAGAAGGTCCAGGAGAGGAGAGTCTGTAGAATGAAGGGCGGTCAAGAAGAGGGGAGAGCAGAGAGGGTGTTATCTTGGAGTTGTGGTTGCTCGTGGCAGGTGGCAGAACTCCCAGGCGGTCCCCCACTTGACAAAGCGGTCTCTTCGATTCAGTTCTTTTGCGAAATTTCTTGGAATTTCCCACCTGGCCAACTACTATCTCCCTCGCTTGTTCCGTTGTGACGGCGTGGAAAAAAAAAGAACAAAATCTACATTTTTTTTTTCTTTCTTTCTCTTTTCCCCGTCACCGCTCCCACCGTGCCCTATTTAGATTTTTTTTTTTCGCGTCTCCCTCCCCCTCCTCTCCCCGAAGGCTTCTTCCTTTCTTCACCTCCGTATCTCGGTCTCCTCCAGCGCTGCTTGCTCGCCTCTCCCCACCGCGTCGCCTTGTCGTGGTTGTTTTGCTGGCCGTCCACCCCCTGCTGCATATTTCTGGGTTCTGTGTTCCATGCTCCACGCTCCACGCTCCACGCTCCACGCTCCACGCTGCGCTCCCACCCTCGCTCGCTCTGCGCTACGTCTTGTGGTCTTGCTCTCGGCCCGCCCGTCCTTTGCTGGCCTTGCTTTCGTCCAGTCTCTGCCGCGGTTCCTTGGCTTTCTCAGCCTGTGCCTCCACTGACGTTCCCCCCCTTTATATGTCACTAGAGACGAAAAAAAATACCGTTGTATCCGCATACTTACAGAGGCCTCTGCCCGTTTCTCTGAGGGCCCTCTTAATTTTTTTTCCCTTTGGCTCGCATAAAAGGCCCCAACACACACGCTCTCTCTCACTCCGCCCCTAGACGCGTGACGGCTGATTATGGAGCACGTCCGTCGCCTGTTGACCAGAACGGCGCGGCCTTCTTCTCCCCTTTCAGAGTCTACCGCGTCCACATCCACATCCGCGTCTTCGTCCTTGTCCGCCATGTCGCTGCCGCCTCTTGCAACCGCCGCCTCTGCTGCTGCCGGCCCGACTGCTATTGAATCGCCACCCGCCAGCGTCTTGGCCGACGACCAGCCGCCTCTGCACCCGTTTAGCATCGACGCCGACAAGGCCCGCGACCTGCATCCCTCCACACCGCCCACCAGCCTGACAGACCCCCATTTCGACCGCCACTACAGCCACATGCACCTGGACCTGGACCTGGACACCGCCGCAGCCGTGGACACACGCCCGCCGTCACCCAACAATAATCGACGCGACGCCGGTCCCGTGTCCGCGCCTGCCGCCACAACTGCTACGACCCCCATATCCGCTCCGCCCGCCGCCATCGCTACCATCACGCCGCCGAGCGAGCCCATCGCGCTCGCCGCCGAGCCCTCGTCGCCGCTCGTGACGCCCGCTGCTCGTGACTCGGCTGCTCGGCCTGACGAGTCACAATGTGACACAGACATGCATCACGACACCGCCTCGACCGACTACACCACTGCTGCCACCACCCCCCTTTCGCCGTCCTCCTTACACTCCAAGACCGGCCGCCTGTCCCTCGGCCCGTCGACCAAGTCGCGCAAGAGTCGCCTGTCGGCCACAGCCCCCGTTATCGACCGCCCGCGTCGCGCCGCCCGTGCCTCGGCCGTATATAATCTGTGCAAGCTCAGTGGCACCGATGTCCATGGCAAGAGAGCCGCCAAGGGCGATGTTGTTAGTGGCCGCATCCGCCGCAAAAGCGCCGCCGCCAAGCTACCCACCAGCGAGTCTACTACAGCCTCCGTCTCCGACTTTGAATCGGCTCCAGATCCGTCGCTCGCTTCATCCAGTGTGCAGGCCCTAGAAGAGGCCGAAGATCCATTGCCGTCAGAATCTTTGCCCCCACCACCAAGGAGAGGAGTTAGAGTAGCGACTTCATCACAATCACGACATCAGCACCCTGGAGCTGCCGCTTCTGCTGCCCCCACGAAAAAGCCTGTCTCCATTCACCGCTCGACATGCGCCCCGTCGTCTACACCGCCCGTCTCTAGCGCTTCCATGGCAAGGCGCCGCCGGAGTGAGCCTGTCTCTGCTCTACAGAATAGACGAGCCGTCATCTCGGACCCCCTCCCACAGAACCCGGCGGCAAACACCACCAAGCTCACGCCAAAAGCCAATGGCCTGATGTCGCGGGAGCTTCGCCGACTACGCGATACCGACGAATTCGCTCACATTGACAACAGGCCCGTCGTACACACCGTCTGGAGCAACGGAAAAATGGTAGTCTTGCCGGCCAGATCCAGCGGCCGCACTGGCAAAAACACCAACTCCGCTACCCAAGCCCAACCCAATTGTAAAGCAGTATCACCTGCGGATACATTAGCTTCGTCCGCATCTACCAGCACTACTTCCAAACACGGCCTAGCCACTCGCACAAAAAAGCACGCCTCGCCTGCTGATGATCGCAGCGAAAAAGACAGGACAGAGGATGTCGAAAGCCTCCCACCCGTGCCCAAGAAGCGGCCCGTGAAGCGCTACATGGAACACGGACTTTATGCCGGCCAGCGGTTTTCCGTTAATGACATCACCCGGTCGCTGAGTGCCGAAGAACGTCGCGAGGTTTCTCGCCACAAAGAACTTGCTCCAAAGAGCTCCGACAAGGACAATCGTGTTCTCCCATCGCCTATTTTCAATGGTCTCCGGCTGCTGCTCAAAGGCCGCGATTTCAAGCTCCCATACGACGTCTTTAACCCTCTGCCACCGGGCCAGTCAAAACCGGGTGATTGGCGCAAGATGGCCAAGAGTAAGTCTGCCCCTCCAAGTTTTTGCACATTCTGCTTTTGCTCCGGCCCCTAGCTAAACCCTTCATTTTGTCACGTACTAGACCGTTTTATTGGCGACTCCCGAGACTATTGGAAAAACACACACGGAGAAGAATGGCAGTCCAAGTGCGTGTGCACAACCGACGATGCCTGTGGCGAGTCATGTCAGAACAGAATAATGCTCTATGAATGTGACGAGGAAAACTGCAACATTGGCAAGGAACACTGCACGAATCGCGCCTTTCAGAACCTGGCTGAGCGCAAGACTCAGGGCAACAAGTATTCCATGGGCGTTGAGGTCATCAAAACCGAGAATCGTGGCTATGGCGTACGCGCCAACCGGTGTTTCGATGCCAACCAAATCATTGTCGAGTATACCGGAGAGATCATTACCGAGGAAGAATGCCAGCGCCGCATGGAGGAAAAGTACAAGGATAACGAGTGCTTCTATCTCATGTCGTTTGACCAAAACATGATTCTCGATGCTACTACGGGTAGCATTGCCCGCTTTGTCAACCACTCGTGCAAGCCCAATTGCCGCATGGTCAAGTGGGTAGTTCATGGCCAGCCTCGCATGGCTCTCTTCGCCGGAGATGACCCCATCATGACAGGCGATGAGCTGACTTACGACTACAAGTTCGACCCCTTTTCCAGCAAAAACATGCAAAAGTGTCTCTGTGGCTCCGAAAACTGCCGCGGCTGGTTAACATCAAAGGAGGCACCGCAACAAAAGGAGGCCAAGAATCAAAAGGCAGCAGCCACCGCCGCAGCCGAAGATGCAAAACGGGCCTTGGCCAAGAAGTCGCGCAAAATCATCCTTGGCACTGCTGCTGCCAGAAAGGCAACGCTGGTGAGGGGCGTTGCTGTCAAGAGCAACGCACCCTTGGCCTCGTCCGGGCCCCGACGCAAAGTCGCTGCGCCAGTGAAACCGGTAGCCTCGGCGGCAATAAAGCGCAAGCGGGGAGTTGAAACTACCGACGATGAAATTAAGCCAGCGCCCAAGCGAACACGTGCCCAACCGAGCTCATCTTCGAAACGGCGGTCTAGGCGACACTTGGACTCGCCATCAACAGACTCAGACCCGCCGACGACAGCATCAACTGAGCCCGAATCAAAACGCCGTCGCGGTTCGACACGGTTGTCGTCTCGGACAGCTCCTAGCAAAAGTGCTGATGCGCCATCAAAGCCTGATGAGGGTCTCGTGGGCTCAAAGACTGTGCGCGTATCCGAGGCGGAGAAACCGGACACTATTAGCCCAGATGTTGACATGTCAGACAACGATTCGCTGTCCTCGCTCAGTGATGTTGATTTGTCCGATTTTGAAGAAATCGAGGCCCAGCTCTTATCCGACAAAGCCCAAAAGTCCGACGACGCCAGTGCATCTTCGGAACCCGAGCAAGTTGAAGTCGAAACGACGGAACCACCAGCCACGACGACCAGTGACCCTTATCTCGTTGATCACAGCGATAGCTACATTGTTCCCACAACACCGGTGCAGAGCAAACACAACAAACCCGGTCGGCCGCGCGGCTCCAAGAAGGCGGTCAAGAACGATCCCTCGTCCAAGGAAAAGCCGCGCAACGAAAAGGACATTGGAATGACGGCTTGTGCGACAGTCCGCAAGCGCGCGCCACAACGCTCCCGGATACGACGACTGCCCAACGGAGAGATTGCCGTCAACAAGAAGTGGAAGGTGGTGGCTCGCAATCCAAAGAGTCTTGCGGCTGAGGCCAAGGCGAACGAGGAGGCGTCCAAGCGTGCGGCCGAGGCTGCCAGCTCCCGTGTCCACAAGAAACGGCCACATCCTGTGGGTGGAGTTGGCGGCGTTGGTGTTGGCGGTGCTAGATCGCATATGCAGTGGCACAGCGCAAATCAAGAGTGGTTCAACGTGCACGAGGGCAAGACGCCCGAGGAGCCCAGCGAGACTCGCCGCACGTCTCTGGCAGAAGGAAGCGACTGGCTGCTCAATCGTAGCTGTGCTCTACCAGTCAAAGCCGTCGTCACCGCCGCATCATCGCCGCAGACGCCCTTCCCCAGCGTTAAGCTGGCAATGCTCAACCGACCACCGCCGCTCCTCTCGCCCGAAGTCCACGCCACAATGGGTCCCGCGGGCTCATCCCCGTCCATGTTTAATGCATCAACGCAGCGCCCGCGCCAGCAACCACGCGCGCCCTTTTTGCTCCACGAGCCCGTGTCCGTCTCCAAGGGCAGCATGCTTGTCGTCGGCGGCATGCCAGCCGGCCTGCTCGACTCGGCAGCATCGCCGGCTCCACCGCCGCCGCCGCCGGGCTTGGCCTCGGCGCCGCATGGCGTCAGCCCCGTCATGAGGCATGCGGGCCAGCGGCCGCCGCCGTTGTCGCAGGAGGCGCTGATGGTGCAGGCGTGTGAAGCGCGGAAGGCGCTCGGGTCGATCTAGGGGATTGGGCCGGGGGCGGAGCGGGGGGAGGGCGGAGGCGGAGGAGGAGTAGACGGGAAGAGAAGGCGTCTGTATTAGCTTTCTCTTTGGTTTTTGTTTTCTTAATTTCTTGTTTTTTTTTTCGCGGGAGCGAAGGTTGTGATGTGGAACATGTCACCATGGAGTGCAGAGACCGGGATATATTTCTTCTTTTCCCTTTTTTTCGGGACTATTACTTTACCAAGCCAGTGTTTATTTACTATTTTTGCGACGCATTCAAGAGTTGTTTTGTGCGAGGTCGTGGCGGTTGAGTCGACTTTGTGGTCTTGGAGACCAAGGAACATTAAGCAGCGGCCTAGCTCCGTAAGACGACTAAGAAGAAAGAAAGAGACGGTCGGATCGCGCCCGGCTTACCTCAGTGCTTAGTCATGCAACCGGAGCGGAGTGGAGCGAGCAGGGCTTAAATGACGGGAAATGAGCGACGGCGACAAAGCGCATGCAGCAAGATTTGACCCCCTGTCGCATTTTGGCATTGCATTGCAGGCGAACTATGACCAGTTGCAGAGGCTCTTTTTTTTTTTTTTCTCTTTCTTTTTGATGTCTCTTATGCGCGCGCGAGTGAGACTCATGGTCTCTTTTTTTTTTTTTTTTTTTTTTTTTTTGCTTGTTTTGATTGCTGTGTTTGGTTGGACAAGAACCTTTTTTTTTCTGTTTCCTTCCTGCTCGCTCCTTTGTTCCTTCCCTTCTTTCCCACGCGGCCGTGCTTCCCTGGTCCAATCAGATTCATCCTGCAGGTTGGTCTGCTCTCTTTCTATTTCCATCTTGTGCCTGCCTTCTTTTCCATCTGACCTCTTTCCCGATTTTTTGTTGTTGTTGTTGTGCCGTTCCTGCTGTCCTGGCCTTTCTCCTTCTCCTTCCCCGTTCTGGCTGTCGGCGGGTTTGTGTGCGACGGCTGCTTATGTAATCAAGAACTAATTGCTAATCACTAATCACCAACCAACCCACGACTCCGAGCAGCCCTCAGGCTCAGCTGACTACGACGACGTCGACGACATCTACGCAGCCTCGTTTTTGGCCCTCAGCCTTGACGTGACCGGCGCATCCTCCTGGAATCCCTACAAGGCTGTGTCTCATCCCTCAGCTACCATTTGCTCTCCGCCCCCCTCGGACCCCCCTCGGCCGGCTGGTTCATGATTCTATCGACTGAATACAAGCTGCTGCAGAATGCCGATTACACAACCATGAAGACGAAGCCTGATCGTGACTCTCGCTCGCCCGGCGCGCCATGCCAAGTCAAGTGGCTGACGCGCATAGTGCCGCTTGTTATTGCTGGCCTGGTGGGCTTTGGCATCTACGCTGCGGCCGTCCACAACTGCGGTGAGTCTGGAGCGGAGACGCCCGTGTGCCGTGTCTCTCTTGTCCCGGCGTGTCTCGACTCAGAAGTCCGTGGCTTTGTGCTCAATGCTAACCCGCGCCCTACAGTCGACTACTTGATCCGCAAACGCCACAAGCATGCGCCCGCTGCCGTGCTACTCGCCCTGCTCTTCGTCTTCTTCCTGCTGGCCGCCGTCTGCTATCTGCGCACTTTGTACATTGTTAAGACTAACCCCGCGATTGTCCCGCTTCTTACCGACGCCACCGAGCCCGTGACGTCAGAGAAGACACGGCGCATGCGGCCCCGCAGCCAGCGCCAGGGCACCGCGCCTCGAGATGCCGGCGTGACGGAGCTTGAGCGCGCCAACGACGCCGAAGCATGGTTCTCGACGAGAAGGGTCTTTGTGTGCGAGAGCGACGGGCTCCCGCGCTGGTGCTCCGAGTGTCGCCAGCGCAAGCCCGACCGCGCGCACCACTCGTCGGATCTCGGCCGCTGTGTCTACAAGATGGACCATTTTTGTCCGTGGGTAGGCGGCGTGGTCTCGGAAACCTGTAAGTGCTCCATGAAATTCCCGGCTGCCCCGCGCTCTAGTTGTGTTGCTAACGCCTCTGCCCGCTGCAGCGTTCAAGTTCTTCACACAGTTCACCATCTACTGCTTTGCCTTTTGTGCCGTTGTGTTGGCGTGCAATGCATACGGCCTCGCTCTGCGTATGCAGCTGGGCGAAAGCGCCGATGGGGTTTCGGTCGCGTGTATTGTAGTGTCGGGCTTCTTTGGCATCTTTTGCTTCCTCATGTCCTGCACGTCTATACGCTACATCCTCATGAATCAGACTAACATTGACATGATGAAACGGGGCATGAGCGTTTACCTTGCTGTTTTGATGGATCCTATCCCGTCCCCAAGTCAGTTTCCGGCGACGGGAAGCCAGCCAAGCGCGCATCACGGCTTCTTCACCAAGACGTACCCGTTGGATGCCACCCGCGATCTTTATCCCGGCGCCGAGGGCCGCGCGGAGGCGCTGCCTGCCCCGCGAACCTTTGCTATTCTTCGTACCGAGCCCGGCGAGAATCCCTGGGATCTTGGCTGGAAGCGCAACTGGCAACAGGTCATGGGCACCGAGCTGCTGGAGTGGCTGCTGCCGCTGCACTTGCCGCCGTGCACGCGCCACGACGAACTCGATGCCGAGTATCCCGTCGGGGCCCTGGTTGAGCAGCTCAAGAAGCGGTATAGGGTGCCGGGTGCAAGTCCGAGCGCAAGCCAGAGTGCAAGCGCCCCGTCGACAGTGGCGTGGTCGGGGTCTCAAGCCCAGGGCAGCATTTACACCACGTCCTCGGCAACACCGTCTGTCAGTGCCGGCGTCGAAGGGTCCGTGGCCGAGCATGGTGGTGCCGTCTTGGTTGGTGGCGTGCCAAAAGGCGACCCCAGCCCGAGCCCAGGCTCGGCGGTCGCTGTTTAGGCGGGCGCTGCCTTGGGTCTTTTCTTGGTTCTTCTTCCCTTGTGAACGAGACTTGTTTTTTTTGCTGCACGTTTTGGCTTCCTCCTTAGATTCCCTTTTCTTTTTCTTGCTTGTCTTACTTTATCTCCTTTCGGCTCGCCCTCATTGTTTCTCCATGTCACCTGCATCACGCCCGTGCCCATCATGCTGGCGTGCTCCATACATAGCTATACCCTCTTTTGCCTTGCGCTTTTCTCCCTGCTGTTTTTTTTTCTTATCTAGGCTCACTCCGGCTTCTATGTGACCAGCCATCCGTTTTATAGTCATAATTAATCCTATTTGTTAATCTTGCGCTGAGACATTGCTGTTCTCTGCATACTGTCCAGATACTGCATGCACATGTGTGGCGCAGGCTGTGGCTGAGACTGCCCATTCCTCGTCTCTGGCTTGTGGCGCGCTCCACTCTTCCCGCCCGCTTGCGTCATACCGCCGCTGCCGCTGCGGAAAGGAACGAGCTGGCTGGGTTGGAAAAGCGGGGCCTCTCGGTGTGTTTTAAGCGGAGCTTGCTGGAAGCTCTTCCACGACAAAAATTGCCTTTGTCGCTGCGAGTCTCGAGAACCACCAAGCCAGCCTTGGCGTTTCCAGCTCTGAGATATATTCGCACAAGACTTCCTGCCGCATCGTTTCACAGCCGCCATGACGAGCGATCCTCTCTTCGACAAGGCCAAGCTGCGGCGTCAGCTCGACGTGACTGACGGCCACGGCCACCTTGACACGGACAAGATCAGGGCCAAGTTCGACACGTCCAACTTTGACCTCAACGCCTTTATCCGAGGCGGCCAGGTGGCGCTGGTGGGTGGTGAGTGTGTGCTGCGCTGTTGGCGCCTGAGTCGAGGGCCGTCTGTGCCGGAGCCGCTGCGTTGCTAACGTCCTCCCCAGCCAATCGGGCCATGCAGAACCCCGCCATCTTTAACAACCAGCATTACAGGCAGGCCGCGATTGCCGTGGCCGTCGGTGTGGCCATCCATGTTGCCGTTTTGATCCCGGTGCGATGACGTCTTCTCCCCGCTGCTGCGCCCGAGGCCGAGATCGCTAACGTAAATTGCTGCGCTCCTAGTCATATGCTATTCGAATCATGCTGTGGTTTGCGTCGTGGGTCGTCTCGTTGGACACGGTGCGCTGGGACGATGATGTCACCAAGGGCTTGGACTTTGTGCAGAAGTCGGTTCTGCAGGTCCCGTTTTTGGTCATGTCGTTGATGCGCTTTATAACCCCAACGCTGGACAATCTGTGAGCTTCCACCTGGTCTATACTCCCACTACATGCCGCACGCATGCTAACCTAAGCCCCAAAGCTTCATGGACTCTCTGCGATGGGTTGACACCACCTACGCCCGCATGCACCAGAACGACGACCCCGCCCATCTCCGCGCCATGTACTACCCGAACCTCAAGCAATATTCCACCCGCGACTCGCGCACGCACAGCACGCGCACCGCCGACTCCCTGGCGCAGACCCTCGCGCGCCACGCCCGCAAGGCATTCCTCAGCCTCGCTCTCTACGCCGCCACCTTCCTGCCCGTCGTCGGCCGCTTCGTGCTCCCGGCACTCAGCTTCCACACCTTCCGCAAGGCCGTCGGGCTCGGCCCGGCCGCTGCGCTGGGCGCGCTGGGCCTCGTGGCCCCGCGCGCCTGGGCCGTCGTCTTCCTGCAGACCTACTACGGCTCGCGCAGCCTAGTGCGCGAGCTGCTCGAGCCGTACTTTGCGCGCGTGCGCTTCGACGCGCGCCAGAAGCGCAAGTGGTTCCGCGCGCGCGAGGGCCTGCTCTTTGGCTTTGGCGTCGGCTTTTGGACGCTGGTGCGCGTGCCGCTGGTCGGCGTGCTGATGTACGGCATTGCGGAGGCGAGTGCCGCCTACCTCGTCACGAAAATCACGGATCCGCCGCCGCTCCCGCGCGGTCCCGAGGCTGAGGGCTTTGCCGAGAATCAAATAATTTGGCGCAATAAGCAAAAGTTTCTCAGTCTGCCCATGGGCAAGCTAGACGCCTTGCTGGAAAAGGAGAAGCCAGCTGAGTAGCCGCGGGGGGGGGGGGGGGGAGAGATCCGGAGGGTGTTATGTAAGCTATTATGTAAGCCTTGTTGGTAGTTCGTCTTTGGTCTTTGTCACAAGGCCGGCATAGGTCCAAAGCATGTAGGATCAGATCAGACTGTTAATCAAGTTATCCGACTCTGAGTCCTGGCCTCTCCCTCCCCGTCCGTCCGCCTTCTGCGCCCCGGTTCTGCCCCACCGCCTGGTCCCGCCGGAGTCCGGCCGGCAAGCGGGAGCCGAGTTTCTGATGCGGTTATCTTCGGACTTTGTGCTCGCTAGCCGGAATAACTATGGGGCTGGATCAGTGGAAGGAGCTTTACAAAAGAGGAAAGAGGGGCGAGGGGCGAAGGATAAGGATGGCAAGTGGAAAAAAAAAAAAAAAAGAAAACAAGGGGAAAAAAAAAGGCGACAGGGTAGTTGCCTTGTCTGTGTAAAGGCGGTTGCAAATGCGTCGCTGTCTGGTTGGCTGGGAGGAGATGATAAAATGGATTAATAAAAGGCAGAAGGGCCGGCTTCCGATAACTACAACATCGGTCTTATTCTGTATCAAGATTCTGTTTTTTTTTTGTTCCATTTGACTCTCTGTATTTTTTTGCTGCCCTCGTTCCAGAGTCTTCTCCCCGCTCGTCTCTCCGCCGCAATGGACCTCCCCATAATCGACCTTGACCTCTTCCGCGCCCACGCGCCAGACTCGCCCGCCGTCCAGGCCGAGTGCCTCAAGGCCGCCTCGGCCCTGATAACCTACGGAGCGCTGATTGTGCACGACTCGCGCGTCTCGGGCGCCGACAACGCCGCCTTCCTCGACCTCATGGAAGACTACTTCGCTCTGCCGCCCGCCGCGCTCGAGCGCGACACCCGCCCCGCCCTCGCATACCAAGTCGGCGTCACGCTCGCCCACACCGAGCGCCCCAAGTGCGCCGTGCACGCCCCCTGCCTCGACGTCATCGCGCGCCTGCAGCCGTCCGAGCGTCCGCTAGACGTCGCCAGCCACCATCCGGACCCCAAGTGCCGCTTCTTCTGGCGCATGGGCGATGCGCCGCCGCCCGACGCGCCGACCGCCTTCCCTGTGCTGAACCTCGCCAACGTGCGCCCGCAGCACCCGGCCGTGGCCGACCGCTGGGAGCCGGCCATGCAGCGCTGGGGCGCGGCCATGCATACGGCCGTCGAGGGCGTGGCGCAGATGGCTGCGCGCGGGCTCGGGCTGCCGCCGGACGCCTTCACGCGCCGCGCGCGCTACGGCCCGCACCTGCTGGCGCCGACGGCGTCGGACCTGGCGGCGCACGGGGCACTCGACACGGTGCTGGCCGGCTTCCACACGGACCTCAACTTCCTGACGATCCACGGCCGCTCGCGCTTCCCGGGGCTGAATATCTGGGCGCGCAACTCGGGCCGCCGCATCGCCGTTGCCATCCCGCCCGGCAACCACCTGCTCGTGCAGGCTGGCAAGCAGATGGAGCATTTGACTGGCGGCCTGGTGCAGGCCGGCTTCCACGAGGTGGCTGTGACGCCGGCAACGCAGGCGGCGGTGGCGCGGCGGCGCCAAGAGGCCCCGAACCGGCCGCTGATTCGCATCTCGTCGACTTTTTTCTACCACCTCGGCAGCGATGTTGATCTCACGCCACTGCCCGAATGCGCCGCAAGAGCGCGTGAAATGTGCAAAGACGGCGCGGCAGAGCTGCCGGAATACAAGCCCATGAGGGTCGGCGATCTGGTCCAGGAGGAGCTGAGAGATATTGCGCTTATGACGTAGGCTGGATGGAAAGGCAGGTAGTTGCCTGTTGGGCCAGACGTGAAATGACTGAAACGAGACTTTGTTGAATATCAAACTACAAAATAGCAATTACCAAAATCCTAGAAATCCGGCGTATCGTATCGTGCAACTACCCAAGCGAGTCATTTGGCGTAACACCACATTCCCTGTGCAACTATAATCGACACGAAACATACGTGAGAAGCCTTGCGGCTGTCGTACATTATGAGACCATCCACATTATGCTTTCGACACTATCATGAAACACAGCCTACTTTCACCACCGACCAATCGAAACAACCTCCAGTAACGTGAGTACGGGCTCGTGTAGTCCCGCGTGAAACAAGCATGAAGCAAGTGTTTGATACGTCTAACAAGATACCCAACCAAAAGCAACGCCTGTCCACAACGCACGTCCTCCACCAGGCACTCACAGACTCCCGGCCCGCCCCCCGCCCAACTCCACCATCACCCACTCGTACACAGCCCACTGCACGGCATTCACCACAAACGCACGCACGCTACACACGCCCAGACCGCGGAAAAACGCCCGCCAGCCGCCCTGCGCATACGCCTCCCTCGCCGCACGCACGGCGCCGACCTCGGGATTCCGCCGCCCCCGCCGCCGCGCGCCGCCCAGCAACCGCGCCGTCTCCCCCCTGCCGCCACCAGCAGCAGCCGCCGCAAACAGCGCCGGATGCGCCTGCACTCGCGTCTTGACCACGTCGAGCGGGAAGATGCTCGCCCATGTGACCACGCCCGCGACGCCGCCGCAGAGCAGCGTGCGCGCAGCGCTCGTGCCCGCGGCGGCCGGCGAGTCAGGCGCGGACAGCACGGCGCTGCGCGCCATGCACCGCTGGCCCAGCTCGTACGCCCAGAAATAGAAGCCGTAGCCCACCGCGTCGCGCAGGGCCGTCACGCCGCCGCCGGCGTAGAGCCCACGCAGGCCTGCGACGCGGAAGACGTCGCGCAGCACGCCGAAGCTCGTAGACGGCGCCGACAGCGGGGAGAGCTGCACGCGGCACTTGATGAGTTCAGTTGGCGTGCTGACGAACCATGTGGCGAGGCCGCCGAGGGCGCCGGCGATCCAGGTTGTGTACAGGTTTGGCCAAGACGCGGCGGAATGCGGATCGGTAGGCCGCGCGAGAAACGGGTGCATGCTGGCGAGTGCGCTTTCGCTGCGGTTGTAAGCCACAAAGAGCAGGGCGTTCAGCGCCCCGTAGCCCAGGATAGGAGCAGCAGTCCCGGTTGCAAGATTGCGCAGGGCATGTCGGTGGGTTGACACAGGCCCGCCGCTGGGTAGGGACCCAGAGACAGGCTCTGGTGCAGATGACCTCCCTGCAGTCTGTCTCCGCACCTTCAAGATGTCCAGTGGGTTCCCAATCACAATGCCCACGGCGCCAGAGATGTAGCCTGCCCAAAAGTCTGCAGACATGGCACAAGGTGAAACGAAGGTATCGTAATGAGGTCTAGTTATCGTGGCGACCGTCACTACTGTACAGTTGAACTTGTCAGTTTCGCTGCTATTATGGTAGCTATCGGTCGTCTCTATTCCTTTCAACCAGACTTGCCACTCGATGGAGGACGGTCGTTCTCCACACATCTAAATCACCTCAACTCTCTCGACATCCATTCCTTAGCTCCCAGAACAAGGGGGGCAAGCTATGAACGCTTTCGTCACAGTAACCCTAACAGACCCTATCTCTCTATATCTCTGACAGGCGTTGTGTCACAACCTCCGGGTCCGGCTCGTCCCCACCGATAAACGTCCACTCCTCGGCCTCGGCCTCCTCAGTTGGCTCAACACCATTCTTACCCGTCTTGCTCTGAATGAGGCCACGCGCATATTCCATATCGCGGTAGAGACTCTGAATAGCCGACGCCACACCGTTCTCAGCACGAATGCTCTCGCCAAGCTTGCGTGCCTTGCGGATCATGCGCTCGCTGTGTGTGGCAGTCCACAGCGCACGTCCAAACGAGTTGGATCCCCATTTCTTCAGGCAGATGCCGACTCCAATGTCTTGCACACGTGATCCGAAAAAGAACTGGTCTCCGAAAAAGGGCCGGATGATGGTTGGGATGCCAGCGCGCAATGAAGCGCCCGTCGTGCCAGAGCCACCGTGATGAGCTGCAGCATCCATCTGCGCAAAGAGCCAATCATGTGGCGCCGACTTGATGACAAAGATCTCGCTGGGGATTTCCGGTTCAGGCGTTACAGCAGCCGTCTTGCCGCTGTTTGCCTGAGTGCTGGTCTTTCGTTCCGACCAGCCTTTGGAGAGGATGCAACGTACATCAGCGTTGAGTACAGCGTCAATCACCTCTTGTGTCATCTTTCCCGGGTCGTTGACGAGGATACTGCCAAAGCCCACGTATACGAGCTTCTTTTTGTCGGCACGAGCCTTGTCGATAAAAGCTTGTAGATCAGCCGGTGGCTGCCAACTTTCGCCCGCGCCCTCATTCAGAAACCAGTAACCCGAGACACGGATCCAATCGCTATAATCTAGCGGGGGTGCCACTACGCTAGGCGAGAAATTGTACAAGAATGGCACCTTGTTGGGCTGCAGCTTTTCCAACGTTGTGCTTGGTAGTTTGAGCACAGTATTGCGCCAGCGGTTGACCTGGTGCGCAATGGCCTTCCAGAAGAGATTGTCAAACATGACGTATGTCATATAGTTGTAGGCGCCACCCATCTTGTGCTCCGGCACGGCAAATGCGTGCGGGTATGCCCGGGTCCGCGTCCACGGCATAGTAAAGGCCCGGAAGTATGGGATTCCCAGCGCCTCGGCAATGTGAATGCCGGCCATGGCACTAGGCGACTCAATCAGCACGTCGGAGTCTTGACACCCCTTCCATGCTGTCAGGAAAAGATCATCCAACCAGCCGCGGAACATACTCGTAGCCTCGCGCAGGAACGTCCATGTGAACATGCCATTGTCGATACACAGCCGCATGAGCTCGGCCGGATCGCCAGAGATGGCCGCAAACTCGATGCCGTGGCTCTTCACCCAGTCGCCAAATTCAGCGTGTGTGACAATCTTGGGCTTATGACCTTCAGCCAGCAGGCCTTTGCAAAGTGCAATATACGGCTGAACATCGCCTCGCGAGCCAATTGTTAGACATGTAATGCGCAGGGAGGTCGCTGGCTTAAGGTTCGCTATAGATATGGGTGCCTTGGTTTCGTCAAACAACACTGGCGTCGAGTCGGTTAGATTTGCCGCCATACCTGTTGCTGCTGTCGTCTCCATGAGCTTTTCCTTGAGCAACCGCTCCGACTGTAGTGCATCGTGCTCGGCAAAGGCATTGCGTGCCAGCTCCTTTTCCTCATCATCGTCATCACTAGCGAAGCCCGATGACCGGAGTAGCCGTGATGCTTCCAAGCACCCCTCAACCATGTTGTGACAGTCATCACGGATCTCGGACTGGCTGAATTCAAAGAAGAGCTCCTCATGGCCACGGATCACCAGAACCAGGCCTGAGTAACCAAAGCGGAAGCCTTTTTCTTTGTCGGCCGTCTCAATATCTCTAAGTGGTAGAATAAGCTTGGTGCGGGTACCTGGGAGCAGACTGCGGAAGCAAAACATGCGGTCGCTGAGGTAGATCTTTCCGTACAGGGGCAGCACACGCATAATGTAACAAAAGTACGTGGCCTTGAGAGACTCGGTCTCGGGTAAGCCAAAGTGACTGCGGAAACGTTCATTGGATGTGCCAATCTTGTCACCATCAATCTCGTGCAAACCATAGGCTATATTGTCATCCTTGTCACGTCGCGCCGCTGAGGACTCGGAATGGTAGTGCTTGCGACCACCCTTCCACATGCCTGATACCTTTTCAACGTACCCCATGGACTCGGTGGCCAACAACGAGCTCATTTTACGACTTGTGCGGTTGAGATAGCCAGCCCAAGCTCCAGCTCGCTGTAGAGGTAGAGCGCCCATTTTGGCGATGCCTTGGAGAGTTTGAGGTTGACCGTCGCTTCCTTCCCCATTATGGGCGCTACGTGAATCAATGTTGACAGCGATTGGGCTTTCTTTGCGACCCGGGGTACTTGAGGCTGGCCCATCCTTTTGTTCAGGTAGGTCAGATTCCAAGGTGGGGGTCTTGGTTGTTTGGGGTGCTCTGAAGACTTCGCTGCCTCCATGCAAGATTTGGCTACCAGCAGCCGAGTGATCTTCCATAGATGAGATCATAGCCATGCTATAGTCATCGACTGAAACCGACTGCACGCAAGACTCGGCCACCGAGTCCTTCATGTCGGTGAAGCCTGACGCCGAGATGCCAGAGCTCAGCGACTTGTCGGAAACGCGCTGTCCACTAACTGAGCGTCGGGTTTGACTAAAACTTCGTCTACCTGGCGCATCGACAGTCGTTGTACTTTGGTGATCCATACTGCGGCGACCAAACGGACAGAAAGTATCGAAGCTGGGACGGTGTCCGTCGATACTGGCTCGGGGGCTAGGACTATGGGCAGCATGCGGTGACATGGGCGAGAGGGTGGCTCTAACACCCTCGGGAAGCTTGGGCGCCCGGATGCTCAAAGCAGTTGGTGGATGTGCTCGATGACCATCGTGCTCTGGAGTATGAGAACCCGAGATAGGGGCAGAGGCACCAGCTAAGGCTGCGGGAGACGACAAAGAGGATTTTTGCATCTTGCCCTTGTGCTTGTTACCCTGGGCCTTTTCGCAGAACAGCTTGAGCAAGGCCATAGCTTCTTGGCTGTTACTGAAGAAGGAGAAGAAGTACTAAATGGAGAATCAAGACATGTTAGCGTGGAAACTAGGAGAAATGGAGCTAGTATTTTGTTCTGGCAGCGTATTGTACTAGCTTCACGTACCTCATCTATGGCAAATGTATCGTCATTGTCAATCACGCGGATCTTGATTGTTTCGGCAAAGTCCAGCATTTGTGTGTCCTCAACATCGATGACATTTTCAATGGGTAGCGATATCTTGACGCTGTCACCATCGTTATGGGAGCGGAAAATCACGCGCTGCAGGCTCCGTACCCAGTCTCGCGCACTGGCTGGGCTGTCTGCCTTGAAGTGGTACGTTCGTTCATGTGTGACCAGGTTGAAGTGGGTGCCGTCTTTCTCCTTGTCAACAACCATGGCAGACATGCCGTAGCGCAGGTCAATCTGGCCAGTCTGGAAATAGAGATCGGTGGAGGCTTCATGGTAGGTGAGCTGGTCGCCCTTTAGACGAAAGTGATAGCGATTGTACTTCGGACTGCGACGACCGGCCTTGCCGAGGAAGCCGGCCTTGACGATTTTGTCCTACAAGGGCATGTTAGCGGAGAAATTAGGCGGTGGGGGGGCAGGGATGGTGTAGGGAGCTTACTGTCTTTTTGGGCAGATAGGCATAGAAGCAAATGTGCCGCGAGGTTATATACATGAAGCCCTGAAGCAAAACGCTTTGTAAGAGCCAGCACGGATATTCTAAAAAAAGAAAAAAAAAAACCAAAGTCAGTATGTAGGCATGTTCGGTCAATATGACGTCAGTAAACTTGACCCACCTCTGATAACATCCTCCGGCTCGTCAAACTCGAAAATAGCCTTTAGCTTTTGCGCTAGAGTCGATGTAGCGGCTGAAGTGGTGCCCTCCTGGATAGCAGTGGGTGGGAGTTTAAGAATTCCGGACGACGACGGCGACATGGCCATCTGATCTCTCATGATGCCTTCTAGGTCAAAGCTTGGCCGCGCAGCCATTTCAGCTTGGCCAACTATTATGCGGCTCATTACAGGGGCAAGCGCAGCATCGTTCGCATCGACATCAGCTTCGGGGGAGTTGTCTTCGTCGGACGGGCTGGAAAGGGGTGCTGGCACGGATGAATACGAGCGGGAGTGGGAGCGAGAGTGAGAGCGGGAGTGCGAATGCGAATGGGAGCGAGAGCCTTTGTCGTCGCCGGCTTTTGAAGAAGACTTGGACGAGCTCAGTTTTCTCAAGCGCGGCAGATTGGCGAACGACTTGAGCAGGCGACTCTCACTGATGCGGCGGCGGTGAGAGGCCAACTTGGATACATGGCTATCGCTTTCGCCTCGGGCTAGGGCAGCGCGGTGCTTGAGGGCAGCAGGCTTGGGCAAGCGTCGCTGGGCAATACGGCCATGGTTCTCATTATCAGACTCGGCATCGGCATCGGCGTGATCGTCGTCGTCGCTGCTGTGGTCTTGGAAGCGCTGGTTGAAGTCGACGTTGGATCCCGCAGCAGCAAGAAGGCCAAACAGCGACTGGTTCATGTTGACCATGCCTTTGTTGGCGGCGACGACATCCTCCTCATCCGAGGAGTCGGCCTCCTTGAGCTTTTCGGGCAGTTCGGGGATAGGAGACGGGCCCATGCTGTCGGGTCGTTTGCGGGGAAGGCTCTTGCGAGAAATGGAGGGAGGGGGGCTTAATGAGGGGGGTTTGTCGGATGGCGGCAGCGGGGAGGACATTGTTTGTAGACGAGGAAACGGTGGGTTGAGAGAGAAAAGAAATAAAGAAAGGAGAGGAGAGGATATCGGCACGTCAAGAGCGGACGAGGCGAAGTCAAGAAAAATATTAAGACCAGAAATGAGTAAAAATAGCAACACGAACTAGCTCGTGGGAATGCCTACGCAAAGATGGGATTCCGACCTGTAGTAGTCAACTGTGCGGCGTGATTGTTTCTGGAGTCCAGGCGGCGGTGACGTCGTGCCAGGGGAAGCCGGTATGGAGGGACCCTATCAATAGCCAATGGGCGGACTGGGGAGAGGAAGCCCTGGAGTAACAAAGAAACAATACGCGTGACAGGCAATAATCGCAGCAAGAAGGAAAGATAGTCCTCGTGAGAGTGTGGACGATAAGAGAAGGACTGCTCAATCACGCTGGACCGCTGGCGGCTGCACAGAAACAGGCAACGGGCGGCCAACTTTGATAGCAGAGACACAAGATGCAGTCAGCCAGCCAAGTCAACAGCAGACAGACCAATAAGAGGCCAGAAACGCGGCAGGGGGGAGGTCGGTGGCAGGGGTAGCGGGACTATTGGCGAGGAGGAAGACCATTCGACCCTGTGGGCTGCGGAGGGTGTTGCATGTGACCGCCCGAAGTGACAGCTGGCGGGCAGCTGGCAGATGTCCGGGCCAGAACGGCGGACCACGGACCACCAGACATGTGTACAACGCCCTGAAGAGCCAGAGATGCAGCCTGGCCATGCAGCCAGCGAGGGCTGTGCTGTGCTGTGCTAGAGCTGCAAATCTCAAATCCGCGGATACAAGCGGGATAGATGCACGCCAGCCCGAAGAGAAGAGGGAGTCTGAGCCACCAAGAGAAGCTTTGGTCAAGGCGGGCGAAGCCTCAGAGGGAGAGCCCTCTATTGTTCAGGTTATGTGCTTCCATACAAGTACCTATACAACAGCCCATAGCTGTACCTATATGGAATGAGCCTATGCTTTATAAAAAACACTAGAAGAGAAATGAAGACTAAAGCTGGAGGCGAGATAACCAAGAGCGGTCTGACTTGAATTGGTGTAGATATGACAAGGAGGTTTCTGTATAGTTGCAAAGAAAGAAGTCGTGGTTTTTACCCAAGCAGTGTCACATCTCCCACTTCTGGCACGCTGTGGATGCTTCCCTGCTGCCAGTATCACCACATTTCGTGGTGGTGAGCCTACTCCACCAGATCTGCATGTACACAACGCCACATTCTGGCGTGTCAAAGCGTCTTAGTCCGAGTACGGCTTACACTAACAGGCAGAGACTTATGCTACGCCTCGTCCTCGCTCTCCTTCTTGGTCTCTTCATCAGCTTCCTCCTCCTTCTTTTCTGAATCTCTGCTATCCTGCCACAAACACAGCTTGCCGCTTGCCGTTCCGCCGGCCACCCAATTCATAGTTGTGTGGAATTGAGCGACAGCCGGCACTGCTGAGATCCCATCGCCGTCGAGCTGTGCCAACTGGCTGCCATCAGCAGCAAACACGTCGACAAAGCGGTTCATGTTACCAATGACCATCTTCTGAATTCCATCACGCGGCGTGCGCTGCCACTGCGGCTTGAGAATGGTCACCCACCGCCCGGTCTGGTTGTTATGGCGAATGACATGCGTTGGCTCCAGCGCATCTGCATCCAGTGCCTTCCCGGGCGCCCATCCGCCGCACGCCTGCCCAAAGTCGTAGATCTTGATGGTATCATCATACGACGACGTAGCCACGTGACCGCCTGCACTCCACGCCGCGTGTGACACTGAAAGCCGCGAGGAATGCGAGCCGAGTAATGCCGGCACCTCGACATCGTCATCATCCTCGCTGCGCGTCATCTTGCGCAAGTCCCAGATCTTCATCGTCCGGTCCAGGGAAGCCGTGGCTAGGAGGTGAGGCTGCAACGGATGCACCGAGAAGCCGCCAATCTTTTGATCACTGAGCACCCATTCGTCAACTACACCGCGAGTGCGCGTGTCAACGCGACATACAGACCCAGACAGTGTGGAAAACAGAAGCACCGCAGGGCTGTCCGACACAATTTCCAGCGCCGAGATAGGCATGTCAATGTCAGTTGTGGCTGGGGAGTAGATCTCAACTGAAACCCCCTTTGCTAGGTCTAGCTTGCGAATGCTGCTATCGTAAGATGATGAAAAGACTGCATTGCTGTCAGAGGGAGAAAAGCAAAATGCCGAGATGGTGCGCGTGTGTGTCTTGAAGGCAAGAATATTCGGACTTTCGTAGACATCCTCGGCTTCCTCGTCATCATCGCCATTCTCGACTTTGACAGGTTCTTGTGAGGCGTCAAATACGCCGAGGGCACCCTCTTTATCGCCAGCAAATACCAGGGGCTTGTCTTCTGTCGGATGGAAGCCAAGGGCATATATACGTTGAGGCGTGATTTTGATATCTGCGCGGCATTGATGTTAGCACGAGGGTTTACGTCATACGGAGAGGTATGTATGTAGTATGTAATAATGTAGCACGAGATAACACCCGAAGAGTAACACCCACCTCCCGGAGCCCACGTATCATACAACTGCAGCTGCCCCAACTCCTTCCTCAGCTCCCGCAGTCCATCATCTGTTGTCTCCGCCACATCAGCCTCGGTAAAGGTACGCACGCCGGGTTGCGCGCCCCGCACCAAGTCCCGCAGTCCCACGGCGCTACTACCGCTCCATTTGCGCCCGTCAACCACCAGCGCATCCAGCTGCAGATCGCCGTTGACGCGCAGTCGCTTGGCGCGCGCTGCCTGCGCATCGGCCTCGGTCTGCGCTGCCAGCGCCGCCTGCGCTTCGCCGTCGTCCGCGCCGCGACCTGCAAGTCGTGAGCTCTGTCGCGTAACGCGCTTCGGCGCCGGGGCTACATCGGGGGGTGCATCGGATGTGGTTTCGGCCCGCGTGCGTTTGCGCAAGGTGCTAGAGCGCGTGGCGGTGGCAACCGGCTTGGGTTTAGACTTGGCAGGCGCAATCTTCTGGGCAGTAATGGATATGTCCTTGAGCATGGCGGTGTTGGCGGCCATGTTTTCAAGGCGCCGGCGCTCAAAGGCGCTTATGGGCGCATCTTTGGGTGGCATTGTAGCGTATTCTAAACAAGAGCGTGAACAAAGGTGCTGGTGGAGCCTATAATTCCTAGAAAGGTCGTGTAAACAATGGACGATAAAGCGTGTCAGCAAAGAAAGCTGATGAAGTTGAGGTTGGCTAGTACGCGTTGGTATATTTAAACTAACTGGGGGAAGCGACCGCGTTAAGTGTGGCGTCTCAGCAACTAACATGGGCGCGTGTAAAGTGGATGTGGCGTATACTCGTGGCACTCGCGTCTATCGCGCCTATCTACCCCATCTACGATAAGATAGCCGCCGCTATTTTTTTTCCCTACCCACCTAGGCCAGGCCGACCTCACCGGCGTAGACTGTCAATGTCGTCGCTACTCTCGAACCAACGACTTCTATTCTCCTTTATCTTACCATCATGTCTAGACTTCTCAGGCTGTCACTTCGAGCCACACAGGTGTACCGACTCGCATCGCAGCCGGCTACGCTAGTCCCGGCCAGACCGTTCACCGGCTCGGCCAGCCGCCAGAATGACCCCACCGAGGAGCTCGCCAAGCACAATGCCCAGGGCCTGTCCCCGAGTGACAATCACACGGGTTCTAGCGCCGAGGCTCCTGTTGCCAGCAACGAAAGCAACAGCGACGCCGAACCTGTCTCCACCCTAGCAGACATGTTGCCCGAGCCCGAACGCACCATATCCACCATTACACCAACGGAGAAGCGCGTGTTCGGCGAAATATTCGACTCTCTGGCCGCGGCCAAGCAGGTCAAAGTATCGTCACTGTTTGAAAAATCACCGCGGCGCCGTCGCCGTAACCCATGGAGCCGCGAAGAAATCCTTCAGATGTACCCTCCGTCGCTGCGCCGCGCCGTCGAGGGCAGCTTCCTCGAGGAACACCGCACACGCGAAGATGAGGTACAGGAGATTGAGCTCACGCCTGCTGAGAAGCAGCGCCTGGCCGACTTGGACGCCCAACGAGTGACTGAGGTCCAGCGCATCAAGGGCCTGCTAGACGCCTGTACCACCGACCAGGCTGTCTGGGCAGTGCTTGAGGACCAAGTGTTTCCTCAAGTGCAAACTCTTGGCCTCTCGCCTGGCCAGTCGGCAAACGCGCCTCCCAGTACATCTCCCGATAGCAATACCACTGCGTCTCTCGAAGTCCATGGTCCCATATTCTCGCAACATATCCTGACGGCCGCACAGCGCCTCGCCTACGACTTTGCCCAACCATCGGCCCTAGCCCTAGCAATTCTTCCGCGGCTCAAACAACTCGGCCTCGCTGCCTATGTGCTCGGAGCTTCAACGCCGTTGTACGATGAATTACTGCGCGTTTCGTGGGTCTTGCACGGCAGCATCCCCGAAATCATTGAGCTGGTGCAGCGCATGCGCGATGATGGTCTGGCCTACAGTGTAGCCACCCTACGAGCCGTTGATGAGATTGCTGTGCAGATGACAGAAGTCAAGGACGCAACAAACAATTTTGCCGAGCCCGTGTTGGGCCTGCCCATGTTTGATGTCCAGGCCCGCAAGGCACTCATGCGCCAGTATACACTCATTGAAGCGGCTGTGAATACGGCCCATGATGAGGCCGAACACGAGACAGTGCGCATATGATGGTGTTGCCGCGGTTGGCCTGAGAAGAGTGTACGATAGCATGTGGTGTGTGTAAAACTACTAATAATAGAGATTGTTCCTTGAAGCAGGTATCATTGCCCCAGATATCATCAACCCTATCCCGAGTTCATAGTCAACAAATCAGTGTTGTACTAGTGCTAGTATTACATTCATGGTACAATCAAATCGATGCAGAGATGGAATAAATCAGAATGCTTGACAAACCCACGCCGAGCCTGACGCTATCACCCACAAGCCATCCGTTACTCTCCAGTAATCAATCACCTATACCCCGTCTCCGCCAGTTTCACTCACTCCCGCCTTTCGACCTTGCTCTTTTCGAGCACTAGATTCTTCAGCCACTTGTTCTCGCGTTCTAGTTCCTGGGCCTTTCCCTGCAACTGTGTCAGCTTCTCGGCCGACTCAATCGTGTTCTGCACCAGCTGTTTCTCCTGCATTTTCTTCTTCACGCGGAAGCGTGCGCTCGCAGAGTTATTGCGCAGGCGCTTCTCTTCGGCCGTCAGCCGATCGCCGGTGACCGGGTCTAGGTTATTGTCGTTGCCTCTACTGCTGCTGCCGGTGCCGGCAGCCATATTGGGGCTGGGCGAATAGCTTCGGGCGGGCGTGTGTCGGGCGGAGTAGTCATGTATTGGCGGGAGAGCCTGGCCGTGTGTATGTGTATGCGTATGCGTATGTGTTTGTGGATGTGGGTATGCGTGTGTCTGTGTTTGTGCTTCCAGCGGCACCAGCGCCGGTACTCCGCCAGTACTAGTACTACTGCTACTGCTAGCAGCAGCCCCAGACTCTGAAGGTCCCAGTGACGAGTAGAGGTCGGCGCCAGCAAGGGCCGGGTCGTATTGTGATGTTTGGGTGGTGGAGGCGTAAGGGTCCCACATGGCGATAACGACGACAAAAGCAGGTCGGCGGACTCAAGAACACGTTGAATATTTCTTGTGTGGGATGTTGAATTAGAGCGGCAGAGGCTGCGCTCACGAGAGCCGTGAGTATGAGCGCGTTTGCGGTGCAGTCCTAGCGGACGAGGCAGAGATCGATAGCTGCGAGTAGTGGCGAGGCCTAGGGCTGGTAAAGCCCTTTATTATACCTTTGCAACCACTAGCACAGACAAGCAATCATGCTACTCTACCACCACTTTTTTTAATTGTCTAATTTATGTATGGATATGCTGCTGTTGTGATTGTGTGTCCTGGCTGTCGGGCCCGGCAAGGAGGAGCCGAGTTTTGAGTTTAGGAAAACAGGCAAACTATTCGATAGTTAATACATCTGTAGGCACGACAAGTCAAAGGAAGTGAAAGGTGCTGTCGAAGCAAGACATAAAATATGTAAAAAAAAAGTGCATATTACTACATGCAAGTGTATTTATTTCCCCTTCCTTCCCCCCCCCCCCTTCCAAAGCACACCATCCGCAAGAACTATTACGATTCATATCGGCACAGTTCGCCTGCCGTTTCGAGCGTCGCTTTAGCCTGTCTTATTCCACATCTCCAGTGCTACCACCGCTGTCTCCCCGTGGGCCCGTTTGCTTAGTTTTTGCTTAATAATCGATTGTTATGCTCCACAGTAGAAAATGATGTGATCTGCCTCTGCCAACTTGATCCAATTCCAAAGCCCAAGCCAGAGATGTAGATGTGTCTCTCTGCCCCCCACCTCACCATGCACGATGCCCATGATCGTGACAACACATCAACGTAAATCGTAAATGAAAACAACAATAGCCACCACCTCCCAAGTGTGCCCCACCGCTCTCTCCCATTCCGCCCTTTGGGGGCTCAATCTCGTCATCTATGCCAACTTGTTGATGTTTTGCGTGCTGAATCTCACCATCATAGCCTACGCTTAGCCAATCTCTTTCTTGCTCTCTCTAATTCCTTTCCGCTGTAGCTGGTTCATCTCACCTGCTGAAGTACAAGCAGGTTATCCGCGCCCTGGTTGGATAAGCACGTCATGGACGCCAGATTTGACTCTCTTTTTATATGCAAAGATACCTAGTTACTGATACTCGTAACTAGAATGCCCTGCCGCACACTTAGGCCTTGAAGCATGCTTCGCTCTTCCCCTCTTCCCCTACAATGACGCGATTTGATCCTTCCGGCTTAGCTACACCATCCTACCCTCTTTCGGAACCCCACCAATCCCAACCCGGATTCCTGCTTAGCGCCCACGTTCCTTTCCTGTACGTCCGTTCATCTCCCCTTCTTGTTCCACGACTCTTCGTGTCATGAAGGCGTGGAGAATTGCGCAGAAGAGTGTGGCGCAAGCACAGAAACATGTATACGCAACGTCGCACAAAACATGTTTCCGCTCTAAGACATGGAAGTGGGATTAAACAATATAAACTTGTGGCCCGAGCTTTATCACCTGTCCGGCCTGGCTGACTCTCTCCTTCTTGCTCATTTGTCCTCGCTTTGATGCTACGAGTCAGTCGGTCTCTCTGTCTTCCTTCGCAGCCTTGCCAGGTTATCCTTTCACGAAACCCGGCCGTAAAGCAACTGATTTGCATGTCGTGGAAAGTGGAGTCCATGTGACACCGCCTATTCGGGTAGTTACCAATGTCTTTTCTTATCCATATCTCTCAAAGTCCATTTGTAGCAATTGGATCATTGTTCAAATAGCAGAAACCAAGCTTCCGCCTTGGAGTTGCCCTATTCTCATGCTTTCGCCATTTATCAGTGTTTGTTTGTTGGGTTATCTTATAGTTTGCTGTAGTGATATTATCATGGTTATCAAAGTACAAGCCGCCTGCCGCCCTCGCACAACCATCCAGTAGCCTGGCCTTTTATGCTGAGCCAAGATGATTAATTACCCACTGCCCTTTTTGCAACCTCAACTCCCCCCTACAGAAACTCGTCTGCGAGTCCGGCTTCAAGCTCCGCAGCCAGAGCGGCATCCAAGTCGTCCTCCAAGTCTTGTGTCGTAATACTTGCCGCTGGATCGACTGATACTGATCTTCCGCTCAGCGGGCTATCCCCCTCGCTCCCTCCTACTGCACCCTCTCCACCAGGCACATTAGACGACGTCACGTTGCGCAGGGCGCTGCTCTTGCGTGGCGCGCCAAGTCGCAGTCGCTTGAACATTGGATGTTCGACAGCCGGCGTTGATGCCGTATGCGCAGCTGATGGAGTAGACCGGGGTTGTGAGGCGCTGTTTTCGGGGGCGTCGTCATGAGCCTTGCGTTTCAGTGACGGGGACAGCGGTTCTGTAGGTAATGACGTGCCATTGATGGAATTCTGATCGCCATTTTTCCGAGATGTGCCGTCTTGGTCATTTGTATGTTCTTCCGCGCCACCAGCATCATCTTCTTCGTCGTCGTCGGAATTGAGAAAGTCTTCCAGCTCGTCATCAGCAGCGCCCCAATCAAAGCCTTTGAGGTCATTCAGGGCCTGCTTCTCCTCCTGCTCAGTCGCCGATGGCACATCGTTGTCATCGCTTTCACCTTCACTACTAATGCCCGACACATCATTCTCATCATCGCCTTCGCCCGTCCCGACACCGGTCATACGAGTATCGCCCTCGGTTCCGCCGCCACTGACATTCGGATCAGTCTGAGCCACACGGTCGGCTGGGTTGATGCTAATGAGATACGGGTACTCGTCTATGTGTTCCCAGCGACTGAAACAGGCCGTCAGCCAATCGGGACTGACTATTTGAATGCGTGGGATGCGGCAAGCTTGTCGCAATTTTTGAGTGCGCGTCCGCGTTGGATTGATAACAAGGTGGGTGACTTTATCAGATATCTTGGTGTGCACAGTAGCTCCGAAGCTCTGCAGTTGCATCCCGAGCTCAGTCTGATGCACATTAACGTTCATATGTACCAGACCCGAAAGCACGACAGAAGTACCACACAAGACTTGGCTTTTCTCAGTCTTAAGGAGTTGGCCGACATCGGGAACAGCGTCTAGGTTGGTCTTATCACTATACGTCTTATTCCTGCGTAGTTGTTCGTCGTAGGCTTTGTAGAATTTCTCGTGTACGGCAGTAAGATGGCGCTCAATGTAAACAAGCTCCTCGTCATCATCCCGTAGGACATGTTGCCGGGATTCTTCGTTGCTATTTGTCCCAATAGAGTTGACATCGGGATTAGGCGCCGTGACAGTAGCAGCATCGGGGGTTGACGACTGGGAATTTGTATCGACTTTTTCCAGGTCTTCTTGCATATGCGCAAGTGGCCGGTCCTGGATTTGCTTCGTAAGTTCTTTTTCTTGTTCTGACGTAGCTGCAGACGTTGTGGCGGCTGTCGAAGGGGTTGTTGGTGAAGAAGAAACGGCAGTTTCAGCAGTGGCACTTCCATTGGTACCGGGTAAGATGTCGGTTCGCGCGGGAAGGAAGCTCGAGTTGATGTCGCCAATTCCCTTAAAAAAATCAAATGGTACAACGCGAATGAGGTTTTCACGGTCGTTGGGCCACACATCAGATCTGTCGTCGATGATGACTACCATGTCGGTATTGTGCGGAAACAAACGCTGCAACTCCTTTTGCACACTGCCGGCTTCGTCGCGACTGATGACACGATTACTAAACAGCTTCTTACCAGGATCTACAACCCCGGCTACAGATACTGCGTATGGCCGCGTGCCCATGGTGTAAACATGCATCTCAAAGAGCTTGGACATGCGCTCCAGAAACCCATCAAGCCCTGGGCGTTTCTTGATGTAATACCAGCATCCCGAAAGGTTTTTCGAGCTAGCCGTATCATCGAGCTGGAAACAACCAATATCGCGCAGACTTGCGTGATTTGGGTTTGATGGGTCGTTGTACCACTCACCGACGGTTGGGTCGATGCAGGCGTGGATGATGGTCTGGTCCAGATCAACAACCAGAACAAGCTTGCGCTGTTGGAGAAGACGCTCTTGCATGCGCTTCTCCTCCTGCTGGGCCAAATCAACGCTGACCTTGAGCGAATTCTGGTCGTGGATCATGGAGATGGTGGCACGCTCAGTATCAGCGCGTTCTTGTGAAAAGTCCATTTCAGTGAGATCGCGGCCACATATAGCGCATAGGCCACCAAACTGTACCTCGTGGCCGCACTGTTCCTCAATCTCAAAGGCCGGCTGGTCGCGGTTGATCACAGCACCTTCGCGAATGCGCCAATGCTTCAGCCGGCCATCGACAGGGCTCTCCCATTCGGCATAGGCCGTGTGTTCTGTTATGACAGCATCACGCACAATGTCGCCAGACTCTTTGGTAGTAATGTATGTGTACTGGAAGAGAACCTGGCGCTTATGAATCTCATCGCCGGCACGTTTAAGCAGCTTGCGGACGGTAATAGGGTAGCGCAAGCGGTGGCCAAGAGGGACTGTTTTCGTCATGGTTGGCAGTCGATTGGTAATCTGTGACTTATGTGCTGATGCGTGGATATGTGGATGTAAAAAAAGTTGCCGATGCTTCGGCACGGCCTTGGCCGCTAAAATCGTGTGTCAAGCCGGTGCTGTGACAGATCCAGAAGAATCTGTATGGATCTAAGGTCGACAAGAAAGTCAAGTCAGTACACATCCAAGAGAGGGGGCATTCTGCCTAGCATCCCCGCCGCTGCAGCCTAGGCAGCTGTAGCTAGTGTACCAGCTATAGCTACACTTGCCGCGCCCAGGCCGCGCCACTCGGCGATGACTCAGTTTGCACGCGACCGGCGGCCGTGTCTCCCACCGGGAGCCCATCGGGCGCGCGCAGCCGGGGGGGCGTGGTGGCAGCGCAATGCGCGCGAGGCCATCGCATTGGTCAGTATGAACTTACGTGGCGCCGAAAACAATATGGGCTAGCGCGACTCCAGCTAACCCCAGCGAATACAATCTGCAGCGAAGCTTTGCTGGTCGCGACAGGATGAGAGAATCCCAACAAAGTTCGTGGAGAAGAGGTCTGGTTGCGTAGTGTATGGATACTTTTGGTCTTCTGAAGCGTTCGAACGGCGTGTGTGGAATGAATTGTAAACAACGAAAGAAAAACAGGATGGAGGACTGAACAGGAAATAGTCAAGAAGGACATTGGTTTTGAAACTGATTTTGAGTAGAATGCTGGGCGTGTGAATCCCCAAAGGAATGACGCAAAAGACGGTAAGACTTGAAGGCAACAAAACGTCGTGAGATGCTTGGACGACATGGAGCGATTATGCATCACGTGAGGTCAAAATCATGGTATATCAGGATCTATAAATCCGAGCTTCCAAAATGAGTCAAGTGTAAACTCAAAGTGGTCACTAGGGTTATATACAGGGTTCATTTCATCGTCAACTTTCAACTGAGTCGAGATCATTCCATTGCCAAGTAAAACATTAGAGGTATCTTAATCCAAGTCCATGTCAGAACAAACAAAAACGCCGTACGCCGCCGTTCATGTGGCCTTTTGACAGCTCCGAATCTGAGCCTTCATCACCATAATCGCATCAATCTCCATGCCTGCCCATATAAATCCAAGCCTACCACATGGCCGTTGCGCTGACCCCCGTGTCATCGCCGCTGTAGTCCAGGAACCGCACAATAATGTAACTGGCACCGGCCGCTGCTATGCCAATTGCTAGAGTCTGCAGCGCGCCCTCGATTCCAGCACGGACCGACTTGATCGTCATGATGTTCTTGACGTAGCCAAACACCAGCAGAACCACAACTGTAATTGCCACTGACAGCCAGAGAGCGTCCTGTGCCTTGGTCATGAAGAAATAGGGCAGCATGGGGATGAGGCCGCCGACGAAATAGCTGAATCCCATCGTCAGACCGGATAGCCACGCGCGGCTGGCATCGGGTCGGGACATCTTCAGCTCATAGTCCATCATAAAGCGCACCCACGCGTGGTGGTCACGGCATAGCGCGTCGACCATGGGGGCGGCTGCCTCGCGGCCGACGCCGTAGCTGCCAAGGATTTCAAAGATCTCTTCGCGCTCCTCGCCCGGCTTATGCTGCACCTCCCAGTACTCACGGCGCTCCTCGGAAACGTAGTGGTCGCGTTCGGTGCTGGCCGCCAAGTATGCGCCGAGGCCCATTGAAATCATGCCGCTGAAGAGCTCGGCCAGACCGCCCATGATGACTAGCTTAGTGCTGCCCAGAGACGATAAACCAGCAGTGAGTGAAAAGGGGACCGTCAGGCCGTCGCTGAAGCCGATGATGATGTCACGTAGGACATCGCTCTGAGAGGAAGATGAGGATCCCGAGTTGAGAGTACTGGTTTCTGAAGGCGCGATGAGTGAGGACGAAGTGCGAGTGAGCATGGGGGGAGCAGGATAGGAACCGCTCTCAATGTCCCCATGAGGTGATGCCGAGCCCAAAAGGGGAGTTTGTTCGGAAGACATTGTAGTTGTCTAGTAGACTGAGGCGCGTGTGGTTGGAGTGAAGGTATGAGGGTGTAAGTGTAAGTTTACGTGTATGTGTAAGTGTGAATGTGAATGTGAGTGTGAGTGTGGGTGTGAGTGTGAATATAGCCAAGTGTAAAGTTGGTAAATATAAGAACGCAAAGGTTTTGAGTGGGATGTGAAAGTTTGTGCAGCTATTCTTTCAAGGAAAAGACCTCCTAACACCATTGGCAACTTCATTGACGGCTTCTGACACCGTCGTCCTCTTTATATCATCTTTCCTGCTCTCCCATCTGCAATTACACTCGCCCAAAGCAATACCCATGTCTTTCTCTATTTTCTACCCTACAAATGACTAAGTCGCACCGAATTCCATCTAAAACATAACTTGTCGTTAATATAAAACTGGGTCAGATAAAAATTCTGGCCAATTATAGCACGTATATTACCAAACGTCGGCAATGCCGCAGGGGCCGTGTAAGTTGCACCAACGCTGACTTTTTTCTTTTGTTTGTTTTGATAGCTACGAAATTTGTAATGCATAAATTACACTGCGCAGAGTTTTTTTTCCCTTTCCTTTTGCTGAAACTTTCCTGCCCAGCTCATAGTGGACAAGTACATAAAAGACCAGCTGCTATAGCCTAGGAGTTCTTTCTATGCCCTTCCATGCTCACTGCCGTTGCCAAGGCCCTCGTACAGAAGTATTAGTATTTGGAATTCCCTGGTTGGCTCACGGGGCTTTGTGTCCCTGTATATTGCCGTCCATCCTCCTCTTATTCCTGTCCAGTCTGCGTTGCTGGATCGGTAAGCTTGACGTAGCGGACGCCAAAGAGCCGCTCCTTGCAGATGCTTCCGTCGGCGTTCTTGGTTATAGTCCAGACACTCTGTGCACCATCGCCCTCACCATCGCTCAGAGGAATGAAAAGCCTACATGGCTTGTCGTTAGCATGGTCCGTTTAGTCTTGCCCACTCTTGCTTACCGGCCTGGTGCGCGGAGCTGGTCAATCAGTTCGGCGTGCAGTGTCTCTGCGCATGCACCAACGTGAATCGCATCCCAAAGTTCCTGTCGGCCGTCTGCATCAACCTCGCGCCAGCCTCTGCGGCCATCACCATATACAAAAGCCACTCTACCGCTCTCCACCATGTCTCTACCCTCTGCGCTCTTGCACATGTTGGATTCACCTATCGCGCGCAAGACTTCCAGATGCTCGACACCAGTCACTCGGCCCGCTCTACCTGCAAGGAGCGCCAGCGCATGAGTAAGGTAGCCGGAGCCTGAGCCAATGTCTAACACGCGTGGGGCGGGTCGTGTGTCTGTCGGCGTTGCAAAGGGCAAGAGGTGTAGGAGCGCAATGGCATGCATATGTGGCGCGGAAATGGTGGCGCCATGCGAGAGCGTCTGTGGGGAGTCGTTGTAGGGTGCTCGAGGAGCATAGTTGGCGCGGTCAATCTTCCAAGGGGAAGTATTAGTGCAGTGCCATTACAGAGGACGCCCTGCGTGCATGAACTACAAAAAGGAAGAATGTAGGTGTTACCTGTAGAAGAACATTGGCGACTTCATCATTGGTGATCAAGCCATTTCGCCGCATGTTTTCAATAAGCTCTCTGTTGGAGTGACCTGAACTGCGCCACGCCATAGTCAAGTCTTTGAGTTGGTGTTGGCGGTATGAAGCTGTATGGAACAGGCGGGTCGGGGACAGTAAAGCTAAGTTGTGGACTTTAGGAGCCGGTAAGCAGGAGCAGGTTCCCAGCAAGCTCCAAAGTTGCATCGCCCAGATAATGTCAAGATGAATAGCACCCGTGTAGATAGTACTATGGTGCAGATACGTTGAAGTTGTAATAAAAAAGGGTGTATAACTGCATCAAAGCTAACACGGCAGCACGAAGGGCAGATTGGAGCTTGGAGTTGGTCCTTGTATATCGAGCTCCGTCATAGACCCACTTTATGGAGCGGCGACAAAGAAGCGGGGCTAACGACGTCAGCGACTAGACTAGGGTTAGAGGGACATCATGGTGCAAACAGATAGATGGTCAACTAGTTGGTAGAACCTGTACCAGCATTAGACGCTGGCGCCATGGAACAAAGGAAATATTAAATGCTGAAGAAATATGATATAAGAGGAGTAACTCTCAAAACACAACACAAAAAAGGACATCACAAGGGCCTCAAACAACACGATCCGGTGTCTCGCCGGTCGCTACCACTGGAACAGACAACCCGCGATCTGGGCTCTGTAATACTAGACTTTCATGGCGGCGCGCTTGTAGGAACTCAACTACACTGCGCACCAGCATGAACCAACCACCAACCATAAGAATGTAGGCAAACCACTCTGTGCCCGTGAGATCCCCCCAGCCACTACTGCTACTGCTAATGTCATTGGGGTTGAAATCGTGGGCGTTCGGGTCCGGCGGTGTGGGGAATTCCGAGTTACCGCTGTTGCCGTCCTCGGGAGTGGGTGGGATGGCAGCAGCCTTCATGGAGAAGCCGTACTGAATGAGCGTGACACCGAGGCCGGCGCGGGAGCCATTTTTGGCAGCATGGGTCGAGTGGAGGAGATAGGTCAACAGGAAACCAACAATTTGGAACGACCATGAGACCATGGCATTCCAGAGAAAGCCAAAAATGTTACCGACAGGCATGCCGTCAATGTATACTTCATTATCCCCACCATATCCAGGAGCGATGATGGTGGTTTCCCAGTAAGGTGGGGCCTGGTCAGCAGCTGCTTGTTCGTAGGTCTGAAGCTCGGGGTTAGCATGGGTTCCAGAATGTGTTGTTTCCAATATCCATCATGTTCATGGACAGAACTGTGCTCACCGGTGGTAACTCCTCCTTCTCCTCCCCCGTATCGGGCTTTGCTGATAGATTCGAGAACACGCCATCTGACGCCATGCCACCGCCGTACACTCGTCCGCTGGGCTGGGCCGAGGTAGCTGTTGTGGTGGCATGTGTAGCGGTTGTGGTAGTAGAAGGTAGGCGTGTTTCTGGTATAGAAGTCTGAGACAGTCCGGTAGTAGGCGAGTCATTGTCGTTGGGACCAGATATGGACGTGGTGGTCGGGGCGCGGCGCACTAGGCGCTGGCGATCGTCGGCCTCGTCCGCACTGTCACCATCGCTGTCGCTATCGCTGCCAAAGGCGTCGGCAAGATCGGGATCAACTGTGCGATTGCGCTCGGGCGAAGATGGTCGTGAGTGAAAGGAAGGTGGTGATGAGGAGGTTGTGGTGGAGCGGCGCGAGAGGCGCGTGCTACGGGTGGAGTTGCGCATGGATTCATCGTCATGAGCGAGAACCTGAGGAAAGGAGTACATCGCAGGTTAGTGACATCCGATCATAGCAGAGGAGAAGGCACGGCGAGAGAGGCTAGCAAATGGACTCACTGGCTGATATTGTTGGGGCGCCATGGCGGCAAAGGAATGAGTCGTTTTTGGAAGGTCAGGAACTGCGAAGCGCTGTAGACGAATAGGAGGCGGTAAGAAGATGGGCGTCTGTGTATGCCTGTGCGGCAGAGGTGAGGCTGTGGGTCAAAACAGCCCAAAGACGTATTGCAGGCAAAACGTTCTTGGGGCAGACTTCACGATGTTCGGTGTTCAAAGGCAAGGCTGCAGCCAGAGCATGTACCACACAACTCAAAACACATTCAGTCTCAAGAGTGTATCTTGGCCGGCTTGCCTGGGCCTGGAGGCAGATGACAAAGCAGGGCCTTGGAGGTAGAGTGGCAGGGGTAAAAAGCGACTAGAGCACCAAGGAGACGGGGCAAATTATTTGTCGCTCACATATTGAGAGCAGGGAAGGCGACTGGCGGCTTGGCGCCCATGGCCGAGAGAACGAGGCGAGGCTGGCTGCCTGTTTTAGTCACATGATGACGTGGTGGTTGTGCTTAGTCAGTTCTTAGTCACATTGTCATTTTTTCCGTCAAGGGCTGCCCTTCCGTGGATACAATAGACAAACTCCGGTGGTGTTGCCAGCCAATCATCAATCAATCACACAATGGCCGCAACCTCCAGTGTAAGCCTTTGCCAACTACATACAACCAGATCCTCGGACTCATGCTAACGATATTGCCCAGCGTGCTCTGCGCCATTACAGCCGCGCCCTTGGCCTCTGGCCCAAGGACGTGTTGCGACCTGAGTGCCAATTCCAAGACGTCATGAAGCGCAGCATTGATAAGCGGTTTGAAGCTGCCGTGTCTTCTGGTGTTATTGATGAGGCCACTGAAATGAAGCAGGTCAATGCTCTGTATTCATTACTGGAAGACCGGTATCGTGTGAGGTACCCGTTGGTTGGCCGGATACTAGAGCCGCGCAGCCAGCCCACATACTATGCGGACCTACTTCGTGAGATTGACGAGGTGCCAACACGAAGCTGGTTTACACGCTTTGTAACGCGCTGGGCTGGCGCATTTAGGCTGCAGTAGGAGGCTACATATAAGGCCGAAGGGGGCAGAACTAAAAAAGTTGTCGTGAAGCCTGGAGAGTTACAAAAGTAGCACGTTTTCACCCTGTACATCACCATCTGTATAATACAACATAGTCCACAACATTGATCAATCTTGCTAGCAAAAAAACAAAAACCCCTGTTTTGTCTATCAGAATCACCAGCGATATACTCGCGCTTTTGCTTTTGCTTTTGGCTTTTAGTTTACAAGTACTTCATCTCAGGGTCTACCTTGTTCATCAGATCCATCGCCTTCTCGTACATGGTAAACACAATACCGCCGCTCATAACCAACCGAGCCAATCGGGGTACCGCTCCGCTCCAGAATGTCAAGATGCCCTCTTGCTTGAAGATAATTGCAGCACAGCGGAACGAGTTGGAGTACATACTTCGCGCCTCGATACTTTGCATCCGCGTTTTGATTGTGTCCAGTGGTTGTGTGGCATAGACTGTAATCAGTCCTGCCAGTCCTCCCATTGCAAATGTGCCCACGGCGCCCAGCTTTTCGCCCGGTGCGGTGTACGACTCGGCCATTTGCTTCAGAGATGTGTAGGCCGTAAAACGCACTGCGCTGTTGGCTGCCTGGCGTGCTGTGGTAGGTGCAAAGCCAGCAAAGAAGCCAGCAACGCCGCGTTCGCGTGCGATTATGGGCACGGCACTGAGGAAGCCGCTCATGCGGGGTTTTGTGCGCTTGCGGTCATCGATTCTGGCAAATTACCAGGAATATTAGCGAATCCAAATGGCAACAAGAGAGAATTAGAGACACCTACAGTGTTGTCTTGATACTCTCAGTCGGTGTCACAGCCAGTAGAGACTCAGTCACACCGGCACCAAAGCCAGCAATCACGGTGCGCGGACCGCTCAATTTGCCGTTCTCGTCCGCCAGCAGGCTCTTGAACTGGTCAAAGGCGACAAATCCTAGTTCCAACGAGTTAGCCTGTATTCGGCAGCCCGCTTAGGCCGAACAAACATTGGTAAAGCACGTACGAATGCCGGCCTTGGCGCTGTTGCCGATAATCAATGTCGTACAGCCGGCGTACCACTGTTTGCCAAACGGCGGCCATGGCAGCTTCTGGCCGTCGGCGAGCCTGCGATTAAGCTGTGTGCGGGTCTTGGCGACTGTTTCCAGACATGGAGAAAGTCAGTTGTAGGTCGGAGGAGGCACGGAATCGAAAGGGTCACATACACTCGGCGGGATATGTGATGGCTAGAGACATGGCGACAGTTAGAGAGGCAAATATACAAGCGGCGGGGAATCAAAAGCGCACAAATTTCAACAGCGCCGGCTGTTGCGCCAGCCAGCACGGAACGCAGAGCACTGGGCTTCTTCTTCTGGTCGGCGGCCGGGCCTGAGCCCGAGGCAGTGGAAGTAGCCGAAGCGGCGGCAGACATTTTGGAGCAAAGAGGGCAAAATCAAAGAAGAAGCGATCGCACTCGCAGCAAGATCAGAATTCGTCGCCGGCGTCCCGACTCCTGGTGTTGGCTTCCTGGTTTTGGCGCTTCTGGCGTTGACGTTAGCAGCGAAGTTCAAGGTGGAGCCCAGCATGGTCGTTGGGCCCACCAAAGCCGAAAAACGGAGGCGGAGATCTGATAACGGGTATCGATAAGAAGTCTACCGTACTATCACGTGCAACTGACATCAGGCCCAGATTGACAATGTCCCAGGCGCAACTTGCGCTCGCTACTGGAACTGTGTCCCGTGCCGCGCCACATGCCACATACCACCGTACTGCGCCTATTTTGCCAGCTTATTTCGTCTCTCCCTTCTTGTACTCTGGAACCTGTAACCTGTAACTTGTTTAATAATGCAGGTACGCGAGCTTGGGTGAAATTTCAGACGCAAGAAAAGACGACGGCAGCCACGCACAAATTGTATGTGACTAGGCACATGTTTAAATAAATAAAATTAAGCTTCTTTACGCCGGCTTGTCACGGCCATGTCCCGCTCGCTTTCTTGCTTGTCCATGCTTGCCGCCCCCTCGCTCGCCCATGCCCAATCCTCCCACATGCACTCACTCGTGCTGTTCTGTGATGCTTGTACACGGGTACCGTCCGTCCAAGAATGCAAAGGCCGCTGGTTGCCCTGGCACTCGCTTGACGCTCCGAAAATACCTACATAGCAGCGTCTCCAAAACATCGCCTGGTAACAAGCCACTGAATTGGCTTCGTGAGCGCGCTGTGACCGTGACCGCGACGTGCCTGTTCGCTGTGTCTTGGCCGTTTCTCTGCCTCTGTTGCTTTCTTTTCTTTCTCCTTTTTTCTCTCACCATGTCTCGCCCCCCCAAAAGCCACCCGCCCGCTGCGCCACTTCGATCGACAGACAGACAGCCAGCACTGCTCACGCTTGCTATTTTGTGCCCGCATTGCTTGGTAGCCCAGCTGCTCTGCTCTCTCATGCTATATCCAAGTGCCTACCTATAGTGTGGCCGCTGATATTCCTCATCAGGCCCCCAGCTGCTCCAGCCTGCATATAGACCGCCGCCCTAGACAATCGTCAAGCCAGTCAAGTCCAGCTCCCTTCCTCCAGTTCTTCCTCATCGCCTTCTCCCTCGACGCCTGTCTCCCCCACCATGACTCACTCAGACCCCGACGACCGCCGCATGAAGGTTTTCCCCGGCGCCGAAGTCGTCAATGGCGCCATCGTCACCCGTTCCATTCTGCCCTTCCACGAGGCCGCCCAAAACCCGCCCATCCTACTCGAGACAGCGCTCAAGCAGGATCCCGAACCTAAAGAGTCTCTATATCCTCTGGTGCTCTACATCGCTCGTGTCGCCGGGTCCAATAGTAAGCCTTCCCAGTCTCCCGTGGCCCGCTCCGGCCTCACTAACACGCCATCTCCTCCGCATTAGACATTATTCTGTCAAACCTTAAGCCCGGCCAAAACAGCGTCACGCGCACAGATGTCGAGAACTCGCTATACTTCGTGCAGCAGCTAGATCCGGCTGAGCCTCTGTTTGCAGCCTCTCCAACGGACACCGAGTCGATCATGAGCAACGCTGTCAGCGCGCGAGATCTCAAGGACTCTCCCGTAAAGACAACCTTCCTGCCACCACCGCCACTCCAGGAACATCCCATCTTCCGCCATACTTCGCAATCTGCCAGCCATGTCCCCGAATCGCTGCCATCGGCATCCGTCCCGGCTCCTCCATCCTCCCTCCCTCCTCCCATCGTTGGAGGCATCAGACGCAAACCTGTGCCGCCCGATCTCGAGACTCGCCGCCTCTCGGCTCTATCTACGCTAGACCACCCTCCCGCCACAAAGAAGCCCGACCCTGAGCCTGATGTCCGCCCGTCTGTCAGTCCCTACCTGCGAGAAATCATGGAGGCCGGTGCACTACGCAAGGGCACCACCAGCAACGCCGCAGCATCACACAGCAACATGTCCCGCTTGCCGAGCCCACCACAAACCGAAAGCCTACCGTTGATGTCTTCTGCACGCCTGAATCTGCCCGCCTCACGACCCCGGTCCAGCGGCCGCCCGTCATCGCCACATGTCCACCTGTCTTCCTCGGGCTACCCGACACCACGACCCACACCCTCGCCGTCTGCCTCACCACGCAACTCAATACTTCCACCCATCAATACCAATGTTGCCGGCACTGTCACCCTGCCAAAGCCCATCGATATGGCGCTGCGTATTGTGCGTTGGCATCATTCCACATCGCAGACCTGGCCTGTTGCACACCTCATTTCAGCGCCTTTGCCTGCTTCAACCAAGGAAATGCGTCGCAGGAGCTTCGCCGCTGCCACCATCTCCGCCCCTATTCCACCAGTGCGCATTATTCTTGAAAACCCGGGCTATGTCGCCTTCGCCGACACACCCGGTCAAGTCTTCCATCAACGCGATGAGAACACCAGCTTACCTATGCTCGTACGCGACGTTGACATGGCATACGAGAAGAGTTGGACCAAGAGGCTCCTGCAGCACTCGCGAGGCAAAAAGAGCGAAGGTGGCAATGGCGGCATCGCATCTGCGTTCGGTCGTGGTAGCCATAGCCGTAGCACCAGTAGTGACGAAGATGCCAGTATCAACCTAGCCGCTGGTCCAGGTTTAAAAAAAGAAGGCTACACCTTTGTAACGCCCTGGGGAACTCGCTGCTTTTTCCGTACTGGCAAAGCTGGTGCAAGTCTGGTGTGCTACCACTCTGTTCCTGTGCAACAAAGTAGGGCACGATCAAGATCACGCTCGTCGCACTCACACCCGCACTCGCACTCGCACTCACGCAACTCGATGGCATCGGGCTTTTCCAGTCCCGAAAAGGAAGAGAAGAAGCGCTTCCGTGAAATCCCTGTCAGCGAACTGCGCTTCAATTTGCCAGGCATGAGTCTATTTGGGAACTCGCCGAACGAGGGTCAAGGCCACGGTACAACTGCCTGGGATGTGCCAAACTGGCTCGGCAAGGAAAAAGCTGGCGGTGGCCGTCATGGGGATCACGCCAAGATGGGAAAGCTCATCATCCTCGAGGGCGGTAAGGACATGGTCGATCTGGTAGTAGCGGCCAATGTTGGAATTTGGTGGCGATCATGGAATGTCACTCACTAGAGCAATATGAAGCCATATATCTGAGATGATAGAGGCTTCATAGAGTTTGTATGGTAAAGGCATTTAGCTCCCTCCATCGTCTTGATGGAGCAGGACACACGCTGCTATCTGACTGAGACCCATACTTTGGTTACACAGGCCATAATGATGATTGGCTTTTTATTCAAGGCGCAAGAGGTGGATGGGTTCTTAATGACAAAAAGATTAATGTGGTGGATAACGATAACACGTATGAAATAAAGACTCCTGTACCATTAGCAACGACATGTCATGCCAACCATTTCTTGAAGCTTCAACAATCATCACCATGTATTTAGGGTTAGAGAGGGTCTGTGTCTCATTCCACGTGATCCACTATCCACCACGCTTCAACCAATCAGATTTATGCTATTCTTTCTGCTGTGCGATTAGCGTATCATGGAGCTCCCGTGCCGAAGCCTGGGGTACGAGTCCAATCTCACACCCATCACCAGCTTAGCTGCTCCCACTCTTCGACCTTGCGCATTTCCTGCGAAAATCGTGTGGTGAAACGTTTGGTTTCGGTCTTTTTAAGCCCATTGGCCTCAATTTCTTTTGTTTGTTTTCACGAGCAGACCTGCAAAATTCGCTCGCGACCTGTTCAGCCACGTTCCAAGAAGCCCCTCTTCCTCCCGAACATCACGACAGCCTCGCTCTCCATTGACGGCCGCTATACATCTGACGCGGGTGTTACCGTTGTCTTTTTTCACTCCGCTCCTCAAGGTAGCAACAAACCACCTCAAAACTCCGATCAACTACAACAGCTAGAAGCCCTTCACAATGTTCGCCAACCAACCGCTGGTTCGCTCGGTGGGCGCCATGCGAGGCTTGTCGGCTGCCTCGGCCTTCCCGGCCGCCGCGTTCAGCAGAGCTGCGATTCTGCGGCCTGCCATTGGCTCGCGGACATATGCCACGCCAGTCGGCACACCCATCTCGCGATTCCGTGTCAAGCCCAAGAGAACATGGGACCAGGACCCAGAATCAACGCTGGACAAGACGGGCAAGTTCTTCTTGCTAACGGAGATGGCACGCGGCATGTATTTGCTGATGGAGCAGTTCTTCCGGCCGCCGTAAGTGTGATCTCAATGCAGTTTGTGTTAGTCTACACGTTTGTATGGACCCGTTGGCTCATGTTTTGCTACTCTAGGTACACCATCTACTACCCGTTTGAAAAGGGTCCCATATCCCCCCGTTTCCGCGGCGAGCACGCCCTCCGGCGCTATCCCACGGGCGAAGAGCGCTGCATTGCCTGCAAGCTTTGCGAGGCGGCTTGCCCAGCCCAGGCCATCACGATTGAAGCCGAGGAGCGTGCCGATGGCTCTCGCCGTACCACGCGCTACGATATCGACATGACCAAGTGCATCTACTGCGGATTCTGCCAGGAGTCGTGCCCCGTCGATGCCATTGTCGAAGGCCCCAATGCCGAATATGCCACAGAGACGCGCGAGGAGCTGCTGTACAACAAGGAGAAGCTGCTGGCCAACGGCGACAAGTGGGAGCCCGAGCTCGCGGCAGCCATCCGCGCCGATGCGCCCTACCGCTAAAGAGTATTTTTGTCATGTCCACACTACGGAACGGAAGGGCAAGGCGAACAAGACAAGATCAATGAGCACTCCAACTGCACTAATCTCACTTATTTGTCGTGCTTCTCTGGTCAATACTTCCCCAGCAAAGATTCAAACATGATTTGGATTAGTACTACAGAGAGAAATATGAACACAGTTCACCCCTTAACAAAACTTTTTTGCCCATTTGTTTCGCAATAAAGATTGAGAGTGAATGGCACAGGAAAACCATGAAGTGAAGTGAAGCAATGAATGGCCTTGTGTAGGTAACCTTTAGGGTTTATGTAACTATCGTTGCACTAAATGGCGGCTAGTTGAGGTCAATCGTTCACACACCATAGCCAGAAACATGCGGATATTGTATGTCCAAAACCTCACCAGCACTTTAAAAGAAGCTGCTAGATATTGTTCGCTCTGTTCTACTTACTTTGCTCCTCATGGCCTTCCTCAGTCATCGTCTGTTTTCGGGTCTTGGAACGCCTTCATGGTTGGCTGTCCTCCCCGCTGACAAATTTCAATCACGTGACCCGTAGACAAGGCCGCCCAATGGGGTTGCTCTGAAAATCCCAATTGCTGTGGCGGGCGGCTTGACGAGAAAAAGTGCATCGCTCGATTCGATTCCATCCCACAAAGTTCCCCTGCTTGCTGTGAAGCTGCCCGCTCGTCAATTGCCCATCTTTGTCTGCCCAACTGTGAGTGTTTCTCTTTGGTTGGATTGTCCCGCCTTGTTTGGCTGGCCCGCCACCTCTGAATGTGATGCCACTCCACGCCCAGCTTTCTGCTCGGTAGAGCAAGCAACAGAGGAGGGGCTGCCGGCTCTACCTCAGCCAGCCGGCTCTGGCTCAGCGGCCTCCCCACCGCCCCAAAGAACCAATCTAACCGCCAGATCTAGGCTCCCCCGCTTGCTTCGTACTCTGCTGATCCCAGTACCATCCGCCTTGCTCCACGCCGACCATGTTCCGCTCCGCCATTGTCGCTGCCGCTCGCGCCGTTACGGCCACCCGCGCCGTTGCGTCTCCCCGCATTCTTGCAGCCGCCCCGTCCCACTCGGTGGTGCGTGCCGTCCGTGTCGCACCTGTGGCTATCCGCAGCTACTCCGCTGCTGCTGGTCTGGCAAAGGAGGAGGTCGAGGGTCGTATCATGTCGCTGCTGCAGGGCTTCGACAAGGTGAGCAACTTTTTGTTTTCTCAAAAGGAAAGACAAAGAAGCTGTTGCTAATCATTCATTCTTCCCTTTAGGTCACAAACCCTGAGCATGTACGTTGAAATGTCGCTTGCGATGTCCACTGGAGCTTCAATTGAGGCTTCAAATATGCTAGAGCAATAATACTGACCGCCTGGGCTCTCTCGTGTAGATCAAGGCTACCGCCCACTTCGCCAATGATCTGGGCCTGGACAGCTTAGATACCGTCGAGGTTGTCATGGCCATCGAGGAGGTAAGCTCTAAAGAAAATTCGCCTTTGTGCTGTCATGACGTAGACTAACAAGACACAGGAGTTCAGCATTGAGATCCCCGACAAGGAGGCCGACAGCATTCACTCTGGTAAGCATGGTCCTAACCGCACTTGTCTCGTGTCTTCAACTATACTGACTCTCTATTGCTTCCTTCTTCAGTGGACAAGGCTGTTGACTACATCCTGAAGCACCCTGATGCCAAATAAACGAGCGACCCGCGCGGCGCCGAACCAACGGACCAGGCCATCGCAAGTCCCTATCCAAGCGACCACCGGACTAGCTGAACGACCACAGCTCTGTCTAATGACTTCTCTTGTGCTTTCCTCTATGACCCGCTCTGTGCGGCAGTGGCCTTGTTTCTTGTTTTGCTTTTTCCTACTCCTCCCTGCCCTTATCCTACTCTCTTCCCAACACATCATCGTTGTGTCTCTCCACCCTTGGGCTCTCCTTATCTCTTCTCGCCTTATGTACAATATTGGTTGATTCAGTTCACTTCTCCTTCTTGGTCTGATTGTTTGCTCTTTTTCCTTGGTGATGTTGAAGCTTATGAACTATCCTTCACGTGATTCAATATTGATGTGAAGTGAAGTGATGCATGCATACTGTCTTCTTAACCCTAGCATGTATAGATTACAACCCTACCTCACGTTCAACTGGTCCAGCATGTTGACTTTCTTCCTCAAGGAGTTACTGTTACACATATATTACCATCCGTATAATCGGTCGCCTTTTATACCAACCGTCTATACGATCCATTTCGATCACGGCTTAAGCGATGCCGACGCCAACCAATTTATAGGCTTGAGCCGGGGAAATAAAAGCCCAACTTCGGGTCCGATAACGGACTTCTTTTTCATTCATCTGCCCACTTTTCTAGGTGGAGAGAATCTGCTTGGAGACCAATATCATGACTAACGGTTTGACTTTTTGGAGGAGAATCCACTGAAAGGCGAAAGCTGTGATTGGGGTTGATGAGGACGAAAGTCTGGGGACTAGGATGCCTGACATGATGACAAAAAGTCTGGGGAGCGGGGGAAGAGTTTCCGAAGCACGAGGAAAGCAGTAATACCCAGCTGCATACCTGCAGGAGAAGGAAGAGGGAATGAAGAGGAGTTGTAAGTAAGATCGTGTCAAAGGGTGCGATGGGAGTACACTGATGTGAAGAGAGCAAGGAGACAACAACGAAAGTATAACTACATGGAAAAAAAGAACAAGAAACAAATGAAGGATGTCGCGCAAAGGCAATAAGCAAGAGGAACAGTGGCTTGGGCCCTATATGCAAGGCATGGACCATTGGTGTACGGGACACTGGGGGATCTGGGGAATCCAAGAACAGGTAAACAGGAAGCAAAGAACACGCACAGAAGGACGCAAGAGCCAGCAACATCAGCAAGTTGTCATGGACAGTGCATGCGGCGCCTCTTTTGCATGGTGGAGGGCGAGATAAGATGATAAGAATATGGGTGCTGAATCTGGCGGAGAGGAGCAAGGCCATGTATGTAACTACATGGCTAACTAGACCCCATTCTGTGTTATATATGGGTTCTTCTTGATACAAGTGCTTGTAGATTGCGAGCGGGGTGGTACAGCTGTACAGTAGTTTGAACTGGGATGATGCACTTGTTCTTGTATATGAGGCCAAAGATAGTAACGGCAGATGTTGGGGTGTATCGAGTTGTCATCTGAACAATGGAAGTAGACATGTAGTAGTTACACATGCATGTGCTGGTAAGACATAGAGCCAGAATAACAATCCTGACATGGCGAATCTCAGGAAGATGATGAATAACACCTAAACGACTATGGCTCAACAGTAAAGATGATGTGGACTGGGTGTGGGGTTGATTGGCAGGAAGCCCCATGGAGTTCTCTGCTCTCACTTTTGGGCTCCTTACTGCCAGAAACCCTACCGATATCAAGAGGATTAGGTTAGATCGAGGGGACAACAATGGAAAACAAAGAAGTTATTGTGCCTTGTAGTTGGTCAGAGATCTTGTTGTTTGACTACCTGCATCTACTACTACACGCCTACAGCATCCATACCCTATTTCACGTGTTTTTATACTATGCGAGATCGACTTTCATACAGGACCGCGGGAGGTCCCCCGTGGGAAATGGAAGAAATGATTGTATCTCAGTGCCTATTGAGTGAGTGTCGCCTCCATAGGACTAGGCCTCGCCCGGTGGCACTACATCATGACAAAGGATTGGCCAGAAAGTCAAGTAAACGCAATCCAGGAAGGCCGACCAGCGGCGAAAGAACGAGCGGCCGTTGTGTGGGTTGTTATCTTTTGTGGATCGAGAAAAGAGAGCAGGAAACAAAGCAGGGGTGCAAGCGCAATCTCCGGTGCCATGCCAAAATAGAGAGACAGTCTTATTCCGTAGAGGCTTCCTTGGACTGTTCCTTTGGGTCTTGGCAGGTTGGGCTAGACCAAGAAGAGAAGCAGTAGGACGAAGGAACGTCCAAGTAAAGGCAAATGAAGACTAAAGACACAGGAGAACCAAAAAGAAGAAAGCCGGGCAGGGTTTAGCCAGTTCCCTAAAGGGAATAGGATGAATATGGGCTTGCACAAGTAGTACAAACACATACGATACATGACGCGTAACTGGAATTCTCACATTTGGACTCGAGACGTCGTGTCATTAGAGAGGACCACGACACACAGTATGAAGCACAACGATAAGGCATCGATGTGATGCGATATCACAAGCCCACAATAATAAGAAACTCTTGTATTGTTAGGTTGATCTACGAACAACAGCAGAGTGTTTTGACACTGATAACAGTTTGGAAGTGCAGAGAAAAAAAAAAGTAAATAAAAAGGAAAGAAAAAAAAAGGTGCGCCTGGACCAGTAGACAAACAAACCACCACGTTGTTGAGGTGGCTAGTGACAATAGAACATCAAAAAAATGAGATCAACCAACCAAACAAAAAGAAAAGAAAGTAAGTGACTATTCCACAACCCTGAGCCTGGTTACAACACACCCACCAAAGACGTCATTGCAGGGTCCACTGGATCTTCTTATCTATCGACAGGGCCAGCACAGGCCACTCGTTAAGCAACGCAGCATTATTGGAAGCTGAGCTGTGCTGAATGTTGACGTGAGCGAGAAAAAGAATAGAACGGAGGCACACGGTGTTGGAGAGAGAAAATAACAGCAGAGTGGGGGATCGCTCGTGATGCCGCGGGAAACTCGACTCTGGGCGGCACGGGCACAGGGAACTGGACGGCCAGAAGAGACCAACGCTTGGCCGGTAAATTATGCATCTCTAAATGTCAGGGAGGGACAAAGCTGCAGGGCATTGAACAAGTAAAGCAGGTCCATGGCCCTCAATCCGACGAAGGCGGTTGAAAGCAGGAATCCGCTCTTCAGCACGGGGTTATCAAGGTTCGGGCGACAGCCAGGCGAGCTAGCAATAATTGAGCTTTAATTTCAGGCTTGGTGAGATAAATCCAAAATATTGACAACAGCTTATGTGTCGTCAAAGCCTCTGCCCTCACGACAACTTGGTCTTCAAAAACAATAGACGTTTTATGTGCAGATAGGATGGTGCTAGTCGCAACATAATGCCTGTCTAGTTTCGAAGCCAGGCTCGGGGTCCGGGACTATTGCAAGTGAAGGATTGTGCTGAATGGAAAAAGACTCACAAGACCCTAAGGGTTATAAGCTCTCGCCCACCTAGACCATGAAAATTGTATGAGGCCTCTCTAGATGTAGTTATATACGTATATAAATACATATTTAGTGCTCGTAGCGATATGTCAGTACTGGCAGCACATGTACAGTTGAAGACAACTCACCACTGCAAAAATAAAACAAGCAGAGTCCTTTTAGCCGCCGCCTACCATCAGCAGCTATGCATCCAAGTATGTATATGCGAGTATACAGACACGTATCTATGAGCACAGCGGGATTCAAAGGACTAACACCGGGGTCAAGAGGAGCTGGAAAAGCAACGATATTGTACATTGCGTTTGTCTTGGCAGCTGCATCAAAATCCATCCAAGCAGGCAATTTACGACCCCGCGAATACAGCGCAGATGAAGAAAAGGCCGGGAAGGGGTAGCATGCGTGGAGATGATCTGTGTATCAGATATAAAAGGCGGGGAGAGCCCGATCTGGGCGGACTGACAAGTGCGAGCAGACTTGTAGTGAGAAGGTAGTGTGAAGCTTGCTTGATTGTGACGCGAGATTTAGGCTAAAGAGGACAACTATCTACTTGTCGCACAATATGTGTATGGTTAGCGAGCTACGAGTTGAAACAGAGATGTCGATGGATCTTCATCCTTCCAATTGCACTACGCTAGACTATAAGCCTGCTTCACTGGCACCCCTATTGCTGCTCCCTCATCCGCCGGCATTCTGCACACATGTGCACTCGGACGCTTGTTGGCATCTAGGCAAAAAAGGTTGGCAGGCCCGTCACTGATAGGAACTCGTTCTTTGTGGGCTTCCTTGACAGCAAGACTAGGACCAGGTTGGATCCAGGGACTGCCCGGGAAGCACGAACCCTAACGAGTCAAGTGTACATCACTGCTTAGTTAGCTAGTTACAGTTAGTGTAGTTAGTTGCATGGAGTACATTGAGATGCAGAAACACCAAGTCATGGCTGACGATTGAACGACAGCGAGGTTGACAAGAGCGAGGCGCTGGAAAGATGAACTTTTGCACCTTGTTCTTTTCGCCGGGCACAATGTAGTGCCTTCCAGCATGTCTGTATGCATGTCTCGCATGATTGAAGTAGATAGGATGCTGTGGTATTCCCAGTGCAGTTGTACTCGGACAAGTGCTTCTTCCCACCCGTACATCCAGTCACAGCCAAGCCAAGACAAGATACGTATTTGCCCGAGGCAGACTTGAATTTCGCCGATCAAGAGTGGTAGAATGGCTAGAGTGGGCGGGGAGGAGGAGGAGGGGAGGGGAGGGGAAGGGGGGGGGGGGGGGGGGGGGGGCGAGAGGGGGGTTGAAGATGGATTATGATTATGGCAAGTACCACAAGAACCTGGACTAACCTAAACTCTAACAAGCCCAAGGCAGCTACTTCCTTGAGGCGAGCAGTAGGATCTCGAGTCTCGTCTCGAGTCTTCGAGGCCTTGGGTGGAGTTTTCTTGGCAGACGCATGAATAATGAGGAAGGCAAAAAGGAAAATCGACCAGGAGTCTCTGTGACCTCTTGATTCAGCCTGTACAGCTACAGTTGACGAAATCAAATCAAATCAAATCAGCTAGCTACAGATACTCTGTAGATGCATATCTCAAGACATGTTTGTACTTGCCATCTTTGTATCCAGATATTCATGTATGCACTGCAGTCGTATAGTTGTGCGTGGCTGCAATTGTTGCCACTCTTGTTGTGTGTCTATTTACCGGCCTTCCAGAAGTTCTTATTGTGTCCAAAAACGCCCGCAAGAGGTCCGCTTAGCCGGCTTTGAAGGCGACAAAAATATATGCCCCCAATTCAAGGACAAGACAGCGGCATTGGTCGATTCTTGTTGCCCTTTTTCGCTCCCGCAGCACTGCAGCAAACAAAGCACGGCTCTTCTCTGCACGCACGGCAAAAAAAAGAGACAAGATAGGCTAGTACGACTAGGATGTACCGTATTACTTGTGCTTTTTTTTTCCAGACGGATACGCCCTCATCCCTTGTCAACACCCTTGCCCTTACTGGTTGCTCGTGTGCAGCACTGGTTGGCCTATCAGTGCACACGCCAGCAAATCCACGTCAATGGGAGTCTCTTATCTCTGGGCTATTTTTTATTACAAGTTATCTGTAAGTTGTAGTAGGTGGGAGCTTTGTGAGCCCATTGATTCAAGCGCCCAAAAAGAAGGTCCATGGAAGGGAGTCCTGACACTATCTAGGAGGCCGTTTATTTTGTTACTTGGGCTTATTACCTTAGAGAAGATGGTCGAGAGGCAGGCAGCCAGAGCGATCTGAGGGGAGGGAGACAAGCTGAGAGCTGCATAGACTAACGACACAAGCCTATAGGAACTCGATCTTGCCTTTCGATGTTGTCTCTCTTGCCCTCTCTTTGCTATTATCATGTAACGACACTATACAACGATACCGGCGGCTAGAAAAGCTTTTGCCCTGGTACTACTTGCATCTTGCCCGACATGCAGCAGAAGCAAGAAACCGGAAAAGATCTCCAAAAAGCCCCCCAAAACGAGAAAAATAAAACATAAAATACACAAGCCACACAGCAGGCAATGTGACCTGTCCCGGCCGTGAAAATACACAAGTGCAGATAGGATTTCGCCTTCCAATGGAGAACAAGGTCATCGGAGCAAAGCCAAAGCAGGGGCCACGTCCAGGAAGCAGAGAAGGCCAGCGGAAATCTGTATCGCCCTAACGGCGAAGTGCAGAGCCAACGGCTCCGCCTTGCACTGGCGTGGGAGTCAATCTTAGATTGGTCCATGACCTAGTGTGCGGTCTTGGCGCGCGACCTTGGAATCAGAGATAGACAGATCCGGGCAAGCAAGAGCGAAGAGGTCCAGGGAACATGAGGAGCGAGGACCGAGTATAAAGACATCCCCGCTCCCCGGCCCTAACAATCCGTTTTTCTCTTGCTGTCTCTGCATCATCATCCCTTTCTTGTGGTTGTCTCTTCTGCCTCCTTTGTTCAGGGCTGACTACGATCAAACAAGAGAAGAGCCCTATTTGCCGGTTTCTGCGAGCCAAAGGAGTCTATTGTTTTTTATTGTTTCCTTTTTGACCTCCTACTTTTGCCATCTCTCTACACACACATTCACACACGCAGCAATGGGTGAAATCCACACCTCCGCGGCGCAGGCCCCGTCCTTTAGCGGCGAAAAGGGCGCGCCCGCCGCCAACATCCGCGGTATCGAGACCAGCGACGACACCAAGCTGGAGCGTGGCCTCAAGGCCCGCCACATTACCATGATTGCCATTGGTGGTGCGGTCGGCACAGGTCTGATTATCGGTACCGGCCGCTCGCTGGCCACCGCCGGCCCTGGTGCCATCTTCATTTCGTACACCATGATGGGTGTGCTTGTCTACACTGTCATGTGCGGCCTCGGTGAAATGGCCGCTTGGCTGCCAATGTCTGCCGGTTTCACTGGTTACGCCTCTCGTTTCTGCCACCCCTCTCTCGGTTTTGCTCTTGGTTGGTGCTACTGGTTCAAGTGAGTATACCGATGACATCCCTCTTCGTCTGAATTCCTGCAGCTCGACTCGAAATTTCAAAATGTGGAAGCCCCAACCCCATGTTGAGATCTTACTTGCCGGAAAAGGAATAGAAATTAAGGTTATGCATTGACAGCTGAATAAGCTTTCTTGCGTGTCGATTTTCTTTATTTTCACACACACAACCAGCCATGCCAAGTCTTATGCGCACCTCGCTAACCAAGCCGTTTCTAGGTACATCATCGTTACACCCAATCAGCTAACAGCCGCGTCGCTCGTCATCCAGTACTGGGTTGACCGTGACAAGATCAACCCGGGTGTCTTCATTGCGCTCTTCCTGGTCGTCATCATCTGCATCAACTACTTTGGCATCCGCTTCTTCGGTGAATTTGAGTTCTGGCTGTCCTCCTTCAAGGTCATCACCATCCTTAGTCTGATCATGATGTCGGTGATCCTGGTGCTGGGCGGTGGCCCCGACCACGACCGCAAGGGCTTCCGCTACTGGAAGGACCCCGGTGCGTTCGCCACCTACAAGGACATTCCCGGCAACACCGGCCGCTTCGTTGCCTTTTGGTCGACCATGATCAACGCCGTCTTCGCCTACCTCGGCACTGAGCTGGTCGGTGTGACGGTCGGTGAGGCCCAGAACCCCCGCCGCACCATCCCCCGCGCCATCCGCCTGACCTTCTGGCGTATCGTCGTCTTCTATGTCCTGTCGGTTCTGCTGATTGGCTGCCTGGTTCCCTACAACTCGCCCGAGCTGGCCTTTGCCAATAAGTCGTCGTCCTCGGCCGCCGCCTCGCCCTTTGTCGTCGCTATCAAGCTGGCTGGCATCGACATCCTACCCGACATCATCAACGGCTGCATTCTGGTCTTTGTCTTCTCGGCCTCCAACTCCGACTTGTACATTGCCTCCCGTACCCTGTACGCTCTGGCCTCCGACGGCAACGCTCCCGCCATCTTCAAGCGCACCGACAAGTCGGGCGTGCCCATCTACGCCCTGGGCCTCAGTGCCTTCATTGCCTGCCTGGCCTTCATGAACGTCAGCGACGACAGCAAGAAGATCTTCAACTACCTCGTCAACCTAGTCACCATCTTCGGCCTGCTGACCTGGATCTCCATCCTAATCACCCACATCTGCTTCATCAAGGGCCGCAGGGCTCAGAGCCTGACCGACGACCAGATGCCGTATGTCGCGCCCTTTGGCCTGTGGGGCTCATACATTGCTCTGTTCATGTGCATTCTGGTCGCCATCACCAAGAACTTCACTGCTTTCATCGGCGGTTTTGACAAGGTCAACTTCATCACCGGATACATTGGCATTCCCATCTACATCATCGGCTTCTTTGGCCACCGCTACTACACCAAGAGCAAGTTCATCCCGTACGACCAGGTTGACTTCTACACTGGCAAGGATATCATTGACAAAGAGGAGGAGGAGTTCCTGGCCAATCAGGAGGCTCACGAGGCTGCCAACCCGCCGACTGGCATGTCCAAGTTCTACTCAAAGTACGTGTCTTGGGTGTTCTAGACGGTGTACGGGCTACCAGCGCTGGCCCTAGGCCAGAAGTACCTGTTCTGATCAGTACTCTGGCGTCGTTTCTGTTTGTAGTCTGCACAAGTTGTTTGCGTGTTTGGCTTGCATTGTTACTCTTTTTTGTTTTATAGAATATCCCCTTTTCATACTTATTCAAAATAATCAAATAGGCCTAGCTTGTCTGAGTCGACACTGACCAAGAAGAAGTCTGACGACCGCGGACAGCTAGGCGCTAATAGCATTGATCTCCAACTCAAATCCATCCTTTGAATATCATCTAACCGTATTACACCTCACTTCTCCAAAGTGCACTCCAATTATGTTTTCGTCCATCCCTAAGGATGGTATTCCCTAGTCTAGCGCCCTTACCACTTTAATGCACCACTTTCATAAAACATCTACAAAAACATGAAGACACCGTTTTTTGGCAATATATCAACAACAAACAACTTTAGACATTTTATTCTTCTCGGACGCTCTGCGCCTGCTCTCTAGCTTCCCAACGAGCCTGTCTTTGTTGCAACTTGGCCTCTCTACTTGCCAGTCTCTCCGCTCTCTTCAAGACTCTCTCATGAGCCTTGGCCGCGCGCTCTGCTTCCTCCAGCTCGAGGTTGTTGACCATGCTACGCGCATCTTCGATATTTAGAGCATCTCCTGACCTCAGATGGTAGTTATGAGCCAAATGGTCAAGATTACGCCGGACTTTGGTCGCTTCCCTCTTCTTGAAATCATGCTCAACCCGTTTGGCGTAGAGGGCTGGATTGACGGACCCTTTTTCAACCTGAGCAAACATGTCGAAGAAAAAAGGAGTTACAATTGTATCTTTCATTTCATCCTTCATTTTGTCGGATAAGACCGTAAATTGACGTTTCGTCCGAGGTGTAGTGAAAGGTGAATGGGGGCTGTCGTGCGCAGCTTGCGAAGGTGGCGTGCTTGGTCTTTCCGGAGATGGTGATCTTGTGGGGAGCTTTGACAAAACGACCAAGGGATTTAGAGGAACAATCCCTGATTTTCTGAAGGCCGATTTGACGACTTCGGACCGAAGTGCTTTCTTTCTCGCCTTCGTGATGCTTGAAAGAAGGGTCTCCTTCACCCTATCGGTGAAGCCGTCGCGGTGTGCGGCGAGCAGGAGCTTTGAGTATTCATGCTTCAACGGTTGAAACACGCCGACATCAAGCGGTTGGAGAAGGTGTGTCAAGTGAGAGGGAAAGATAAATGGAACAATATTTGAATTGTTAGTCTTTTGTATAATCATATAGTTATATAAAAATAAGGAGTAAAACTTAGGATATTCTTCGCACTTGTCGACAAACTCTTCGGTATGATGGGACCCAAAGCCATCGAGGAGCAAAAGGCAATGGTCACCAACTTGGTATTCCTCTGTGTGGAGTTGGAAAAAGTTGATCCAGTCTAGTTTGATTCTGTCATTGTTATGGCCGGAGCCGGAAACAGAGATCCGCGTAGAGGGGTGCAGGTCCGAGACGTTGTACCAGTTGGCGAGATGTTCCGCCCTTTGAAGACGACATAGAGAGGGCAAATTTCCCCAGCGGCAGATGCACTTTCGAGATTCCCGAGGTCTAGTTATAGCGCTAATGATGTTACTGTGCTTTCAACTAATCCTTAATGATGTCAAGTTCTTTAGGTTTGGGAGAAACATGAACAGTTGCGACGCGATGAAGCATCCGATGTGTAAGTCGTGATGTTTTTTTTTTTTTTTGAAAATGATGCTTTAAAGTGGTAAGGGCGCTAGACTAGGGAATGCCATTTTTAGGGATGGACGAAAACATAATTGGAGTGCACTTTGGAGAAGTGAGGTGTAATACGGTTATTACTGTAATTGAATGCTTCACTCGCGTCAGATATTTTCAAAAGTCCATCGACAGATGTCATGGGGTCAGTGGCTGTAGGCGCGCACATAAAGTCTAGATAAATTAAGCGAAATAATAATAAAGCGAAACCTCACAAGGAAGAGAAAGTAAAATGACAAAGGTAGATAGTTTATAACAGGTGAATGCAAAAAAGGCTTTTTTTTTCCGTCGATCTGTTTTGGTTTTGGTTTTGGGGTGTGGATGTTGGGGTGTTTAGAATTCGACAAGACTGTCCGGGGGCAAGATTTTCGACAACAGAGGAGAAGGACAACATGTGAGAATAACATTTTGGAGTGATGCATCGAGCTTGGAGGGTTAGAGAAAACAAAATCGTCCACCTCACGAGCTCGAGGCTGCAGACTTCTTCACAACCACGGGCACAGCCGGGGCTGCCTTGGACTTGAGAGCTGCCGAGTAACTAAATCCTGCAGTCGTTGTCGCTGGCTTTGACGCCGCAGGGGCCTTCTTCTCTTCAGCGTTGCTTTCCGATGCTGTGGAATGCCCGCTTGTCTTGACCTTGTGGTTGGATTCATTCTCGTGTTCATGTTCTTCCATATCGAACAGCATTGATGGATCTTCTTCGTCAATCGTCGTGGTAAGTCGGCTGGTCGGTGCTGTTGTTGTAGGGATGTTGATGTGACGCTCCTTGAGGCCAGACAGTCCCGGAGAGCTAGCAAGGCCAGAAAGACCAGAAATAGTAGATGGTCCCGAGAGGACTGAAAGAGCAGGAAGACCAGCCAAGCTGCTAGAACCCAGAGGTGAACCAGATAATCTAGATGCATCGTCGTTTAGCCGCGTTTGTCTCAGCTGTTGCGAGAGCATCGAGAAGCCATCACCACCACCGCCAAAGCTGTTGGTAAAGCTTCCGCCAATGGGCTTGCCACCCAGACTCGAAGCCAGCCCAGCACTAAGCGCTGATGTCCGCACTTCAGAGGCCAAACTAGAGTTGCGCAGAGGCGAACCAACGACGCCGAATGCGGATACCCTATTGACGCGGGCCGCCGCGGCTGCTGCAGCTGCTTCCTCCTCTTCTTTTTGGCGCTGGAACAACGGTCCCCAACGACTAGGACTGGCACTAAGTATAGGGCTGCCGTACTTGTAGCTTCCCGAAAGACCAGTAGGCTCCTCAGCATCAACTGCACGCAGAGATCCACGGCGTGCCTTTTCTGCAGGCGTGAGAAGATCCTGCAGGTTTTGCGGAACGTAGTCCTCCTCCAGGAAAGCAAACTCGGGATCCCAGTCGCGGTCAACAGTTGCAGGTCCTTTCGGGACACTGGAGCTCAGGACCTTGGGCTTGGAAAAACGGCTAGAATGCATAGCGCGTCTTCCAAATTGTTCTTCGCCCACAGCTAGCAGGTTCGTCGACGGACTGCCACCAAGCATGACATTCGAAGTCGAGAGATACTTGTCACCACCACCACCAAAAGCACTAGTATGGAGCATCTTTAAAGCGTCAGATCCGCGCGGGTCGAGAGATGCATAACTCGGAAGGGGAGACTCCATTCCAAACTTTGAAGGCACTGAGGCTGGCCAGGGACCCGAAGGAAACAATGCGGCATTGCTCACGCCGGTGGAATCGAACGAAGCCGGAAGAGGTGCATCGAGTACATTGAACCCAGTTCCAATAGGCGATAGGCCGGGGCCGAAGCGGGCAGAGCTGGGCTCATCACGGGGAGAGCCAAAGGCATCGGTCGGGTAGGGAACATCGATAGCCGGGATGTCAGTGTTGATGGTTTTTTGAACGGGAGTTCCACCGCCCTGCTGGCTTGCTGAGTGCTCCTCGAAGTTGAAATCGGAACTGAACTCGCCATTGAGACTAAAGGTCAGAGCACTGACCGTGTTGGTCTGATTGTAGGCAGTCGGGTTATGGTGCTGGCGTCCAATGGCTAGAGAGGGATTGCCAAGAGTGAGCCCGTGTTTTCCGTAATTGACCCGTCGGCCATCAGGCAGAACATGTATATTGGCGCACTTGGGACCGAACTTGCAGTTTCCCTAAGGAAGATGAAAGGGGATATGGTTAGTGTATGTAGATTTGCGGGATTGTGTGTATGTTTGGATATGTGTGAATGACTGCGTAAATGCCTGCTTGCATGTGAATTTTATGGAACCCTGGCCCTCCAAACTCCATCCTACAATATCAGAGCCGCCCCTCTCCCCTCCCCAGCTCGCCATGGACCAATTTGCAATGGTCGTAGCAGTGAGGTGGTCGAAAGGAAACGGTAAATCCACACAAAACTAGGATGTTGTAGACGACAGTTGATCGGTTTCCCTGGACAGCTTACCTTGGCAAAGTACTTGCAAACATTTTCGGCAGCAGCACCAATGTCGTGGCTGAAGGGACAGGCATTACCCGCCTGACAAGCACCCTGGCGGAAGAACTTGCACGGAACATGAGAAGTATCTGTAGGTAAAGAGATTGTGTAAGTTCAATGTTTAGCAACAGGTTTAAAAGTTCCATCAACCCGACACCGTTGAGAAGCTCGTTTTTCTTTTCCCGGGAGAAAAGGAACGCAAGCATTTGCAGAAAAGAGAGGGTAGACAAGACATACTAGGAGGACTACGAGGCCCATCGGCACGGTTGTTTCCAGTCTGACCTCCGTCGGCCGACTGGGAGTTCCCATTGCCACCTCTGGAACTACCGGTAGCCATGTTGATGCTACGGTGGCTAGCAGATGCCATGGGTGATGTAGCAGATGAAACTGATTTCTCGGCCTTTGTAGACACGTTGGCGGCAGCTGAAGATCCAGAGCGGATGTTGCGATCTGTAGTTTTGCCCACGGGCATTATTGAGTCGGTTCGGGGCGTTCTAAGTGGCGAATGAAGGCTGGTTCACAAACGATAGATGGTGAGGATTATCTCGGCGGTGACTAGAAAGTCGTTGATAGGATTCGGGAGGGTCGGTGACGGGTTTAGTGACAGGGTCAACCAATTTCACAGTTCCAGAGTTAGTAAGGCAAAGGATAGTAGTAGTTGCAAGGTAATCCAAAAGGAAGAGAGGGAGAGAAGAAGATATTTAGCATGCGAGAAGAAGGAGGCGCAGGCAGAGAAGTCCAAGCTTCCCAGTGTGAAGCCAAATTAGGTATCGGCGAGGAATCGAGATTCAGGTAGAGTTAAAGGCAAAAAGAGAAAGGGAACAAGTATGAGCAAAGCAAGAATCCCGCCAAGTTTTAGATCCAGTGCGGGATTTGCAAGAAACGAGACGAACTTGGAGGTGGTTCCAAAGGGAGGAGGGGGCCACGGTGAGGGGGCAATGTAAAAGCGACGGAAATAGAGAGCTAGACTTAAAGGAAGCGCAACGATATGTGCGGAGCGGGCTGCAGAGGAGAAAGGAGACTCAAGTCAACGCACATAAGGTCACCCAACAGGAGCCTGAGCAAAGCGGGAAAATGGGCGCGTTGGATGACATTTGGAGGGGCGATTCTGATTCATAAGAAGATGAATGATCAACCCTATGCAACCCTAGTTGATAGTCCCTGGACATGACAAGCCGAAGAAGTGGGCCAAAAATCCTTCGGAAATGGGCCAGATGCCAGGCTAGAGGATGGAACGGAAGGAAAAAACGAAGCGACTATAATCAGCAGAAAACGAGAAATGTGATGCACAGATTGAAGCGGGAAAAGAACATGTGGAGGGAAAACAAAGTTTTTGTGACTAGGAAGAGCGGGGTACGGGCAGTTTATACAAGATCACCAGAAGAGGCAGTTGCTCTCGTGAACAAATTATCGTGACTTGCCACTCGGTGAGCCTGCTGAGGAGTTATCTGTAAGCTGAGACAACTAGAGGGTTGATGGTGGGGTAAGGCAGGGTTGGTTGTGATTGGGCCTCTGAGGCATGGTTAGGGTTAGTGATACATTTCGCCAGCTCTGTTTGTTTGATCCTGGACTCTAAAAAGGAATCCATCTCTCTGCCTGGTTGAGGATATACAGTTGCGTGCTTTTGGATCGTAGTGCACTGCTCCGTTGAATTTTGGAGCACACGTGACCATTTCCCCACATATAAAAAAAGGCCTGCCAAGTTATCGCGACCTAACTTGGCCTTTTTGTACGTCACCACTCATGGCAATACAGCTACACGACACTCGATCCAAAGCTAACTTGAGTGCTCACTTGTGGTTTTTCTTTGAATTTAATTGGCCTTGAGTTGAACTTTTGGGAATTGAATTGATTTTGACTTAGACGTTTTTCGTGATGTTCAGCCCCCCTGTCACCAAACTCCCATAATATAAGGTCACGTGTGTTCCAAGATTTAACGAACATTTAGGGGAGGTTTGCTTGTGGTGCTCCCGGTTTTCCTATTGGTTAAGGGTCTTGCTGCCATGTGATGCTCTGATTGGCTAGGTGGTGTTGTGTATTCTCCACACTGAAGTTCACATCGGTATTCAGGTCTTCCAATGTAGTTAACTACATACAACATTTCAGCTCATGATTCCACCATCTCGTGCTCATGATTCTTAAAAATATACACAGCACAAAGTGCGAGACAAACTGAGAAAACAAGATACGGGGCACAACGGCGCTGTGAACACATGTGGAGAGGTGGCAACTTGGTATTATTTCTAGTTAAGTTTGCTTAAAGATGTTGAGATATATGTACTAGCTAAGGCTATGTCAAGCATAGCGATGAAAGCCGTGGAAACAAAAGAGAACAGGAAAAGAAACAAAGGAGGGTTACGTGGCAAGAATAAGACACTCTATACAGAGAACCAAGCCAGAGAGAGGGGGAGAATTATTACGAGATGGGTATCGTCAAAATTAGATGCAAGTATAAGTAAGGCAAAGAAGCGAAGCAAAAAGGTAGTCAGTATGTATGTATGTACATAGATACATGCTTGAACTACTTGTAGACGGGAGAATTTCAGGAGACGATGGGCGCAGTGCTAACACACAGTGTCGAGCCACAACACGCACTAATCAATCCCCCCTCTCAAGGGCCCGAGGCCCAGTTCCATCGCTGGTCCTCGAAGCCGCTATCCACCGTCATCATGGCGGAGCTCAACGCCATCATCTCGGCCGCATTGGAAGCTACCGGCACCAGCGGACTCTGCTGCTGCTGCTCATCAAGAGCAGCGGCCTTGGTGATGCTGTGGTCCTCAGGGTACGTGTTGGCCCTGATAGGACGGATGTGCAGGTGAGGTTGGCCATGTGGCGTAAATGGTGTGTAACCTGTGGCGCCACTTGTGACATTGGCTGGGAACGACCCGGAGTTGTCGCGGCTATGCACCGGCATAGCGGACTGGACCAATGGTGAAATGACTGGCGACGAGCAGGTTGACCCAAAGTTTGACTCGCAATCAGTGCCACGGTCGGATATCGGACTAGGCATATACTCAGAGAGTGGTGAAATCAATGCGCTGAGATGGCGGTGGTTTTGGTGATGGTGATGGTGGTGGTGGTTGTGATTGCGGCCATGGCCAGACAGTGGCGGTTCAGGCAGCTTCTTATCTGCCCGCGGCGGTGGCCTTTGTTTTGAGAGGTGGGGAGGCGATTGTGGACCATCTTTGGATGCCGACTCGAGCGCAGAAGAAGAGGCCGACGTTGAGAAGAAGGGGGAGAGAAATAGTTCCTGGAACGGGTCTGGGGGCAGATGGAGAGCACCATGAGGCTGGCCCCCAGGGACAAGATTGGATGGGTGAGTAAAATCGGAGACGGTATCGATGCGTGAAGAGGGTTCTTGTGAAGTGCTGGGTAAATGGCGAGGAGACCCTGAGGCAGATGAAGAGCGCTGTTGATGTTGGCGACGGGTGTGAGCTTGGCAGCGGTATTGGTTCCCAGTGCAGGGCGTACGCTGGTGTTGCTGCTGGTGCTGTTGTGTCGTCTGGTAGTGAGGATGTAGCCTCCGTTCTTGCGATAGTGGAATCGTCGGCGGTTCGGAGTACCCCCCAGCAAGCCCCGCCGATGTTACAGACTCGTCAGGGGCGTAATACCCCGTTAACGGATCACGAGCATTCAAGTCACCGGGGGTTAGCGGCAGCACGGCGTACGGAAAGATGGTGGGCGGAGGAGGGGCTGTTGCTGTGAGGTCCAGTAGCGCAGGCTGGGTAGATAGATCGGGGTACATCTCGTCCAGCGAGCGGGTGCGGCGTTGGAGGAATTCGGGCTTGCGGTTTTTGCGGGTACGTGACGAAAAGAATCCATGGGCCCTGGACTTGGAGGCCTGGCTGTGGTCGGCATCATGGCCGGAGCTTGATGGTGTAGCCTCCTTTTGCACCCAGTCAATGCCAAAGTCGACATGAAGGTAGAACCGCGGCTTGAGGAGCGGTGGCTTAGGAGCTCTTAACTCTGACATGATGCTCAAGTGGAAGCGGATATTTGTGTGTAGATTTAAGTTAATAGCAAGAGAGAGAAACGTGAATAAGAACACAATGGAGAGAGGGGAAGAAAAGGAATGAAGAAAGCGGCAGCAAGAAAGCTTAGGGCAAGATAGTGGTGGTAGGAGTCAGCAAGTGTTTCTATTCTTATTGTTGTTCAAACACATGCACAGAGCCAGGAACAACAACAGACACTCAACAAAAGAACTTTGTAAAAAAGAAGAAAAAAAAAGACCTAAATAAGACCAGCCAGGATGAAGCAGACCGGGGTCTTCTTGGGAACGGGGGAGAAGAGAAGGGGAGCCCACTCAAGACAAGCACGGAGAGGAGAAAAGAAAGACGGTCAGTCCTGCTGGTCATAGTACAACATGTATCATGTGTACTACACAACTACGAGTAAATGTGGTTAAATGCTGCATCTCACTCTTCTTGTCTGCCACCTTCTGTGCACTTGGCAGATTCCAAGACACTCTTCCGACAATCACTTTCTCAACTGGTCAGTATGTCCGTTCTCCCGTCCAAAAGGTTATCTTTTTATAGCATCACTTGGCACAGGCCTTAGTGCCATGAGCAGGGGAGGGCAAAGGAGAAAACAAAATGTCCTACTTGGGGGGTCTTTAAGTTACAGAATGAAGGGACAGGCAAGCTCGGGGAGAAAAAAGATAAAACACGGACACGGATATTTTACCAACCCTGTGCAGGTGTGCTTAACCCTAAGAAGGCCCGCGTATTAGTAGTGGTCGCTTTCTGGACAAGTGTAATTATGCCGACAAACTTGAGTATTTGGTTGATTGTGACGGAGCTCGGAAGATTTCATCTAATGGGTTAGTACAAACTCCAAAGGGGTGGTCCCCGGAAACAATCAGAGCGGCTCGACTCCGGCATCAAGGCCGCCGCCTTTCCGTGTCACATATCCCGAGAGGACCATCGGCTCTTTTAGAAATGCATGAGCATGATGGGCATATGCGTATGTATATGTGTGTGTATGTAGTTACATGTGTATAATGTATTATGTATGTAAGGTGTTGCCATTTCCATGACGTGTTAGTCCATTCGCAGTGAGATCTGCAGACACCACAATGCCTTTTTTAGAGCTCCATGACACAGGAAGAAGTTGTGTTCATACATATGTATGTACATACATACGCCAGCCTGGCACGATTTTCCTGGCCCCCATTCGAGATTCAGATCGATGCACCAGGGCTTTGACAGCGCGGACAAACGATCTCGGTCTTATGGGTGTGGCATCACTAGTAGTCGGGCCCTGAGCAACATGGGCGTACCAGTCTTTTGAGTCTCGCATCCAAACATATGAAAAAAAAAGGCCGCAGATCTCGAATATTCTTTTCATGCTGTATGAAGTAACTAATCGTATTGTTGCTACTGGCCCTTGTTTCCTCCCCCTCTGTCCCCCCCATCTCGCACAGGGTCCTATTTTAACACCCGTTTTCTCTTCATACAAAACATGTTTGTTGCCCTTGGCTTTGCCGCCTCCGCGTTTTCATGGATCTTAGGTGTCGAGCTTGCCTTGGATGAGCAGGTCGCGCGCGGTCTTGATGCTTTTCTCGACTGCATTTTGGGCTACCTAGAGATGGGACAATAGGAGAGTCAGTATATATCTTTCATTTCCTCTGCTCGTATTTGAAGTTTCGTGTTCCCCTTTTTTTATTCTTTTTTTTTGGCCGGCTTTCGAGCGTTTCCCCCATCATTTTGACGTGTTTACAGGTCTTGTTTTCTCTCGGGCCAGGGCCTGATTGTCAATCTCTCTATGACTTGCCTGTTGGTGTATCGCCCGCTTCGTTCCAAGTTCTTCAGAACCCTCAGCCGCTGTCTCCAGCAGTTCAAAAATAAATACCACGTAGATCTGGCCATCTGGCCCGGGGCTCAAGAGGTTTGTCACAGACGATCCATCCGGGCGTGTAAACACAATTTTGGTGCGTTCAAAGAAGCGGCAGTCTTCGTCGAGAGGCTTTTCACCATCGGGCGTCTTAAGCGTTATTGACCGCCGAACTAGGCCCGGCTCCGACGAGTGGATCACACACTTGGTTATGGCCGGTACAAATAGCGATGGCGATGTCACTTTGGTGCACATGGCGTTCCAAAGCTGGTCAATGCTCAGGGCCGGGGTCACGCCTGGGGGGTTGGCGGGAGCGGCGAAGGAGACATGAAGGGTAGGCATGCTGTTTGAGGGACGTCCAAGGTGCCAAAGAAATGCAAGTGAAATAGAGGTGATTACAGAAATCAGAGAAAAGGGTGAAAGTGACGTGGGGGGTGGGGGGGGGGGGGGGGGGGGAATAAATAAACCCACTCGGTATCTTGTTGGGGGATGTCCGGAGAGGGGGTAAGCTGGCCAGGCGATTCAGTGTTCTCAACTACGGAGCATGAACCAACATGTTAAGGATAAGCTGTCGGCTACCGTAACTTGAATGAGAAGGACGACTTTACAGGGCAGAAGAGAATAGCAAAGGTCCGTCAAGCTTTCACTGGCACATGTAATGCTGTCATATGTGGACCTGGCTGACATAATCAGGAGCCTGCGTATGGGGAAATAACTAACTGCAAGTGCTCCGTAACTTCCTAAACCGCATCTACACGTTACACAGACCATGCCATACAACTACACGAGAGCAAATGCCTGCTTGACCTTGACATATCTCAATGGGAACTTCTCAGCCTTTCTTAGTGTTACGGATTCATGCCAGATCTCCTATCCTCCCTGGCCAAAAGCTCTTGGTATAATTCCCGCCGCAACCGTTCAACTAGGTTTTCCAGGATCCACTGGCTCTCGCTTTTGTTGGACAACAGAGGGCTGTTGATACCAACCCAGCTCCAGCCCGACCAGTCCTCTGGATGATCGTCTTCTTTTTCATCATGCCTGCCCCGGACCCTATGTCGCCGTCGGGCTTTCAAGGAATCGTGTGGCCGAGTGCCCTGCTTGAATTTTGGAATAGAGGGTTGTGGTGGACCTCCTATCACAGGCGCCCGGCGTCGTGCCATTGCGTGCGTTTGTGGATTAGTCTCGTCTTCGCCCATTAGTTTGAGGTACCAAGTCCATTCCTCGTATGAATATTTTCTTTCGCGTTTGGACTGCACGTGCTGAGCAACGGTGGCAATTTCCGCAGAAAGCAAAAAGTGCAAGTCTCGTCCATGGGGCAGCGGCGCAGACGGGTGGCGCAGAGATGAAAACGAAGTACGGATATTAGCGGCCACGGTTTCACGCGGCCGCAAGTGTGTGTGCGCTGGAATTCCAACAGCATCTGAGGCCTGTTGTCGTATCACGTCTTCTGCGTCTTGTAGTGGGTCTTGGATGGGTGGAATTGGCCGTTTGTATTCGGTGTAGCCGCCGATAGGTCCATCATCTGGTAGTTGGCTTTCAAGATACGTGCGCTCGTAGACATTGGGCCATATTGCTCCGCATGTGGCACGACTAACAAACCATTTGAACTCGGCCTGGAAGCTTCGCTCGCCCGGCAGAATAGTGATGTTGCCCACGCTAATAGTTACGTCGCGCACAACGCGCACAACGGTATCACTCGCATTAGATACCATAATAGTCATAGTTGGTAGAGCCATCAAACTCCAAAAAACAAAAAAGGCTTTGCCAGCATTGGAGTGGGGCGTGCGGTCGCCGTATCCGAGTGTAGTCAGTGACACAAAAGTAAAGTAGAAGCCATCAAAGTATGTCCAATCTTGCGAGTCCTTCTCGATGACCTGGAAGATCTTGGCGCCAACAAGCCAAAGCACAAGCCACAGCGAAAATGATGTGGCCATGCCCATCCACTTGTGGCGGATAGAAGCTTGGTGTTGGATAGTTCGCATGAGATCAAACTCGGCATGGCGACGTTGGAGCTCAGACATGGGAGCTGCAGCCGTGACGGAAGATGGGTGATTCGAACCGCGGGCGAATGATAGCTCGTCTTCTCTCAGATCGTCTAGCGCCAGCTCGGAATCCATAATGGGCATCAGAATCCCGCCCTGGCCATTGCGGCGGAGTGTCCGTAGCATTTTTCGGCGCTTTTTTTCCAGTACGCGTGAGTCGATGCGGCTTTGGCCGCGTTCTAGTACAAGGCTGCGGATACTGCTGATGACCAGACCTACACTGATGATACCGATCAGAGCGTAAGGAATCAGCAATGCACGTGCTACCGTCTGTGTCACTACCATGTCACCAAAGCCAATGGTGAATAGTGTTACAGTCGCCCAATACACACCATCCAGATATGACCAGCCTTCGAGCCGACTGAACAGGAGCGCACCGAGCAGTAGATACACAAGGATCAAAATTGTCTGCAGCATTAGCGTCCGCTGGCTGGCCGTCAGGTTAAAGTCCTTGGGGTAGTGGTTCATGGTAGCGCCGTGGACCGTAATGCACATCAACGCAGCCACCACAAAGTACAGTATTGCGGCAAACACCCCATAGTAAAAGGCTTGGCTCCACATAATTTCAGATGCTGGAACAGGCGCGGATGTTACCAACGGACCAGAAGCCGTAGCACTCAGTCCAATGAGACAAAATGATGAGATGAACCAGCCGGAAATTGTCACAGGCTGGGCTACTACAAAGCGCACGCGGCGCGCCATGTTGAGCAGAAGAAAAGCGTTAGAAATAAGGGCCATGGCCAATTGCACGGCGTTTATGGCTGTCAGCCATACGGGGTCGGCAATAAACTGAGCCGTTGCAATGGAAGTTCCGGGCACCCGGTGCTGCCGCCATGGCCGTGATAATGCAAGAATCGAAAAGGCTGATGCTACCGGGCCAATCGTGCCGGCAATCATAGGAAAAGCTGACGATGCGAACCACCAGCGGCTAGTATGATAGAGTTAACACCAGGCCCATACATAGAAGAGGGATTGGGGATATCTAACCTGGGCATGATAAGATCGCGGTTTTTAGGCACAAACAATCTCACCGATGCATTATCGGTGGACGGCTGTGAAGGCTGCCGGTCCGTAGCGGCGGCATGATCTGCATGCGAAGCCATTGATTATCGGTAACGCCATCAGAGGGGTCGACGAGGATGGCAACGGAGGGAAATGAAAGCTGCGAAAGTAGAGCATCAACAAAGGAGGGCGGTGGTTGAAGAAGAAGAAAGCTTGTAGCTGCGGTGAATAAGCGATGAGCGGACTAAATGTCTCAAATCCTCTGAAGAATTGCGCGCGTCATTCAAGTGACAAGGTTCACGTCATAACGGAATGGTATGTAGAGTCTGTGTTAGAGGCATGATAAGCGTGTATATTTCAATGATGAGAGCGTGCCAACGTCATTGTACATTAGGGTATAGAGCCCTAATATGCGTTCTAACATGAGTGATTGCCTTCTCTACTAATATGACTCGTTAGTACAAGACCTAATGATAGTCACAGATAACGCACTAATATACAAGCAACTAACTACTTGGTCCCAACATTCAAACTTCTACATGCACAATTTCCTTGAGATCGCAGTTGTTTTTCTTCGCCCATCATTCCTTCAGATGCCCCACAGCAAAGTCGACCTCTTCTCCGGTTCCAAACAAGAAAGCGCCCTTATCGCCACATGTCGCTGCCGGTGTCTCCAGCATACGCCGGCCATCCATCGGGTTGACAGCTTTACCGCCCGCACACTCGAGAATCAATGCCACGGGGAAAAGTTCATACAGAGCACGCAGCTTTGCTTTGGCACCCGGAATCACGGGGTTGACGTAGACGCCGTGGCCTTTGACCAATATGTGTATCACATCAGGGACCAATCCACCGATGTAGCGCAGCGTGTAGTTTGAAGTAATGTAGTGATTAATTAGGGCTGCATAGGTTGGAAGCTGGGCAGCGCATCGCAGATTGGCAGGTGAGAAGTAGCGCGTCTTGAACGGCGGCTCCAGTAGCGTAATCGCCGGCCGAAGCAGTTCAATGCATGGGGGAGCAGGAGATGGCAATAACGATGCCGCAACACCTGTGAGTCCAATCTCAAAGCAGAGCGGTGCCATCCCTGGAACGCGCACAGCCACCAAAGCTGTGGTCCGCGGGCCAAACACACCAAGAACAGCCGCAATCTGCTTTGTCGTAGGGTCGGCGCCTACGGCTGTCGGACCATCCCAAATGCCAAAGATAGCCCCTACCGTCCAGTTGGGGGCAATTATGGACGAGCCATCGAGAGGATCAAAGGCAATAGTGTATTGCTCGCCTGTCTGGGGTGTTGCCGTTGAGGAGGCAGCTGGCTGAGGTCGCTCAATTGGGTCTTCTTCGCTCGAGACTGTGACAATAGATGGACACTTGGACAACGCCGAGCGAATGGCCTTTTCGGCAGCAACATCAACGTTGAGCTGGTCGTCACCAAACGTGTTTGTGCCGCCAGCTAAAGCGACGTGGTGTGCGTTAGCGAGCACAGCGGCCACCGAGCCGATACTTGATATAATAGTAGGAAGTACGGAGGTGAACAGCTCTTGTCGATCACCCGGCACCGGCGCAAGGCCGAGGAGAGAAGCGAGGCTAGCTGGGCTGGACATTATGACTTTCGGCGTGGGGGAGGAGAAGGACAAAAGAGGGCCTACTCCGTCCGTCAAATTGCAGTGAGGGTTTATGCGCCATGGCAAGATCCCCACAATATGGATTTCAAATAAAAACCCCACTACAGCCCCTCCACTATACCATTTCTAGATTAGAGAGGCATCCGTTATTCCCATAACCCCGGTTATTCGTTGACTACTTCGTAGCCATCTGTCTCGATGCTAGGTCGGATATCGTCGTAGTACTGGTACTGAAGGCTAAAGGTACCGAGCATATCAGCTGCAGCCCATAGACTGTGGAAGCATTTGCGACCAACATCATCATGCAAAGGGCGGAACCACACAAAGCGCTCGAGAATAAAGCGCATCTGATCCCAGTCGTGCGGGGGCTCAAGGCTACGCCACAACGAATGCATCCAGGTTCGGCCGTCAACATCGAAGACTGCCAGTGCACCAATCAGTAATGCCCAGAGCAGGAGCTCCCGACGATCCGTGTCAGCTTGTAGTTGTGAAGCCATGGATTCGGGTGTCGCGGCTGGCGGGAGGATGGCGTCAAGCGTAACGCGCAAGGAGCGCGCAAGAAACGGGTAACGCAGGCGCGTGTTTGGCAGCGGGTAGGTTGTGGCCAGCACGGCAAGCAGACACAGTCGCAGACACTCGTCGTGAGTGCAAAGCGACTGATCATCGAGCTGGAGAAGCCGATACTGTACGGAGCTGAGATATTGCTGGAACTCGTTGTCTGTGAGCTTTGGTGCCAGTGAGTCGTGGACGAGATTGACGCGTGTTGAGAGCAAGAACATGTCTTCAAAGATTGTGGTTAGTCGACCGTCAGTGATGCCGATGGAAGCCGACGGTGGGCGGTCAGCCGTGGCGAAAAGTGGTGATGGGTTGAATATGAGCGGCGAGTTCGGAAGCAGTGGTCGGGGCGTCATGCTAGCAAAGGACACTGGATTGCTGGTGAACTGGGACTTGGTGCCGTGGTCGAGGGCAAAGTTGAGATCGAAGCTGGACGATAGATGGATGGTTAGCATGTGAAGGGGCACTATCTGCTGGATGGGGGGATTTTTCTTGCCGGCTAATCTTGATGTGCATCTTGGCGTTCTGCAGGAAGCCGTCGAGACCTCCTCGAAGGCTCACCATGCGGCGTAGCCCGTCAAAGTGCGACTTTGCGCTCTGGTCGTCTTGCAACATGTCGGCCACGACGATCAGCGACAACACCACAGCCACGGACGAGTTGCTGGTTGACAGGCTGTCGCCCGTAGCACTGTCGTGGGCTATGCGGGCGTGGAGAGCACGCAGTGACTTGGTCACGTGTGCAACGACGTTGCGGCCGTGTTGGCGGCCGTTGAGTACATTGCGGACACCAATCATCAGGGCCAGTGTGGCGTGAAGGTATGCGGCGTCTTCAAACAGCCAGCTGAACCAAACGTGGTTGCTAGGGGAGAAGTCGACGAATATGCTAGCTGGGTAGACGATCTGGTGGGCGACAGAGAAGACTAGGAACGCATTATTATTTAGACAGTGGCCTCGGAAGATGCGACGTAGCGAGTAAACAGAGACCGAGACCATAGAACATGCAAATCATGGGAGACTTACAGGTGTGGATCGTCTCGTGGCCTCCGGCATCGAGAATGTCGGCAAAATGCGCCAGTTGGACGTCTTGTCCCAAGGCACCCCGCGGACCTTGTGCCGACACGGCAGCTATTACGGCAGCCTCAAGCTGCGGCGAATGCGCACGATAAGCCGTGTACTCGCGGTCTGTCAGGCTGGTAGGGCTGCTGGGCGATAGGGCTGTGCGCGTACGGATGGTGAGCACCGTGTCGGATCCAGCCGACGAGTCAGTGTCCGTTGGTGAGCCGGCGGTTGGCAGGCTGTGAAGCGGGGACGAGCGCGAGAGAGAGTTGCGCGCGAGAGAAAAGCGCGAGAGAAACGCGCGCGAGGGTGACCGGCGCGGGGAAAAGGCGCGGGGCGAAAAGGCGCGGGGCGAAAAGCCGCGCGAGCGTGCGGGCGAGACATGGAAGGTCAGCGACGACGAGGGGCTGTGGCGAGGTGGCTGGCTGGTCGGGGAGCCGGCGCTGTCACTTGCAGCGACCGGAAGCGTCGGCATGGGAGACCGTCGACCGGCCATGATGCGGCGGCGGCCGACCCGTGCTCGCGGCTTGGACTTGGGCTTGAGCCGGGTCTGGGGCTTGTTCTGGCCGGGACTGGTACCCGTAGAGGCGGTGGCGGCAGCGGGAGAGTCGTGGGTGGCGGCGGCAGCCACAGCAGCCGCAGAGACGTCATCGGGCTTGTGCTTCTTATTCTTGCCCTTCATACACTGGCTACGGATGGTGCGGCGGTCATCGCGGCGGGTTTGGCCGCGATTATCGGTGACGATGAACTGGAAGCCTGCCATGGAAATTCGATGTAGGAGAAGATGGCAAGCAAGGCTGAGGCTGGCCTCGAACACCGCGTTCGTCTGGCGTGGTCTTGTTTTTTTACTCAGACTGAGCTGGGGGGGTTTCACGTGAGCCGCCAGGCCGGGTTTGACTAGTAGGTTTTGGGTTTTGCTATGAGATCACTTGGTTAACCATGAGAAGAGGGCCTGATGTTAGCACGGCCAGAATCAAGGCTCTGGAGAAGGACGTCAAAAGAAAAGAAAGAAAAAAGAAAGAAAAAAAACCAACGAACCCCGCCCACTCATTTGCTGGTGAGATGAGAGTGTATGAGAGTTGGAGTGAGAACTCATTCTCAGCCTCAGTCTCACAAGGCTTCACGTGCATTCACCCACAGGCAGATGCACATTACGAGGACGGAACTCCTTAGATTCACTCGCTAGTTCTTTGTAACTTGTAACCAAGGGACAGACACGGCACGCAATTGCTGGAGGACAGAATTCCCCTCATAACCCTACCCGCCCCCCTTACTTGGTTGGCCTCTACACATTTCGAGCTTGTTTCTGAATGCCAACGAGATATTGGGTAGTTACACCCACTAGTCGCCAGAGTAAACACCAAGAAAACTCATCTCCTGGTACTGCTGCAGACTGGCTACTTCTATCACTTATTTGTCTACTTGTGCTTTTGACAAAGTCAGCCGACCGAGCGCGGACTGAAGGAAGAGAAGGGGACTGATCAGCGTGGGGTTGTTGGAGAAGGTGGGGTAAGTGCGCTCGATTCCAATTTAATAGGGTTAGCGTCCCTTGAACATGACTAGAGACTAGGGTACGGTGTGCAACGTGCTTATGTCAGCCATTACTACTGCTGCACTTTTCCGTCCTTCTTCCGCCAACACATCGAGTTAGTCAGCTAACAACCGCAACCAAGGCTTGGCTTGGCTCCGTGTTCCAACTGAAGCCCATCCTTGTCTCAAATGCTGATGATATTTTTAGAAATTCTTGACGATATCAGACTGTCTAGTCGGAAAAAAAAAACAGAAAAGACTCAAAAGACTCATACACACAGCCCACAGATGCTGTATCCCGAGTCACACATTAAACCCTATAGCTCGACTGTCTACAATAAAATCTTCTTCGACCTCGATGCAACGTGAACTTTCACCAAAGCCTTCTAGGTCTTACCCATATCCAAGACAAGTCTGACCTGACTTGCGAGCCAACCACTCACACGCCATAATCTTCCGATCACCAACGTCAGATCCCGTATTCCTAGTTAGACTTCCGAGTAGCTACAGCTAATTAGGAACAAGTGATGCCGCCAAATAATACGACCCATCTGCGGACAACCTTACAAGATCAATTCTACAATTTTCTCTTTACTCTTCTCGGCCGCTAAAAGTAAATGTCTCACCTCGGCTCGACGCCTACCGTATTCGAGAACCCAATCCCTGCCCGCAAATCAACGGTACGAGAATTCCGGCTCAGTCGGTAGGATTTTCACATCCGCTGTACATGAGTCAAAATGGACGTGGTTGCAAGCCGGAACTCGTGCTTTTGGGGAGGCCAACAGCTATCACATGCATGTATGTATGCGATAGATAGGATTGACGGCCACGAGAAAAGATACCCGGTCCATTAGACAAGCTGTTAAATCCCAGAGCTAAAGGTGTTGCTAAAAAAATTTCCTTGCCACTGAAAAAAAAACCCCGATGGTGTCTACGGCCAAAAGGCCCTAGGACTACAAGTACAAGTACAAGTACAGGTACATGAAAACAGCCCGCCAGCTCTATAACTCTTGTGCCTGGCTTGTACCTGTACAGACACACTCGAATCGCGGGAACGCTAGGCGTGCCTCGGAGCAGAATGGCCGCTCCCTAGAGATTGCCGGAAGGGATAAGCTGAACGACCAGCTCAACCAGCTTCATCGTGTTCCTAGCTAGACGCCCACTAAGAGATGGCTTTCTTGTACTAAACTCGTCCCATAGAAAGCCTCAATGGACTGTAAGTCTGCAATTGGATGTCTAAGTACTTTTATTAGACTATTAGGATAGTCTGGCCAGCGCGCTACGCAAAGATCCAGGAACAAGTCCCTCATGCGGTGCCTTATTTTTCTGTAGTTCGGCCATCTCGGCCATGACCAAACACAGGAGTCAAATCTGATTTCGTCAAGAGATGCGCTGTAGGGAGAAGAACAGACGCCGGCAGCATCAGGCGCAGCTACATACTCCTCACAACAGCACACGTCGATTTTGCTTCTACATGACCAACTATACAATTATAGCTAACTACCAGTAGTTAGTTACTTGAAGAATCATGAACATAGGCCTGTCAAGTGTCAAAGTATACGAAGAGCTCTCTTCCCTGCCCAAGCTGCCAGTTCCAGAAAGGTTGCATGCCCCATGCAACTAGCTGCAGACCTGCAGACAGGCTCGTAAAAACCAGCAGGACGTGACAGCATGATAGGCAGGAATCAAGAAGGATACCGTATCTGAAGCCTGCCTGATGTAGTGAGCCAAGTCTCGTGGGATCGACTGCTTGTACAATCGACATGCATACAAAGTTAGTACTGACTACTACTTCCAACTACGTCTAACCAACCACTACCTATCGAAGTCGACTGATCATTGATTGCATCACAGACGCACACAGCCCAGGAAATACCAACCCGTGCCAACAAAGGGCCACTGAGACCAGAAAGGGAGCAAGAGAAGAGACATGGCAGCCAAACTCTCTCAGTGTCTCTGCCCAGCTCTGCTTACGGGCTTCCGCTTTCAACCCTCTTGTCCCTTGAGGCCGCACTCAGGTCTGGAGGGACCAGAAAGGCAAGGTACCTGCGTCAACTGTTGTGAAGCCCTTGAAGAAGTCTTCATTTCGGCAGTGTACATACTTGTCCATAAGCTTGAAACTAACTACAGACTTTTCAAAATCTAAGACATGTTGTGTAGGTGCCATGATTCAATTGGACTGTTGATGACCTCTTTCCGGCGTTGTCCTATAGATGTATGTCCATACTTACACCCACACCCCTCTTACACACCCGCTCACTGCTTGCCATCCCGCAAACACCGAGTGCCGATTAGTGCATGCAGCCATCGTCCTTAGTCAAGATCTTGGCTGGTAGACGAGGGAGCAGGGCCGGACACGGCAAAAGGTCGTGGGATGCATCATGAGCAAAGGTTCGTATAGAGTAGAGGGTCACCTGCAAACTTTTCCTATATAACGGCTCTGACTCTGACCTCTTCTAGCTCTCCTGGTCTTTTTACTCACCACCTCTCTTCTGCACTCATTCGCTTCACTCGCTTTCGCTCTCGCTAATCGCCTGAATTCTGCACTGTTTCTTGCTCTTCCTACTCTTTGCTTTGGAACTTCCAGCTCAGCATTTAATCTTTATTCTTGTGAAACGGACCCATCTCTGTTAACATAATGGCTGTCCTACGCAACCTTGTTCTGGGCGTGGCCCTTGGTGCCGCCAACGTCATGGCTGATTGTGTAAGTCATTCCTTGTCACTTTGATCCCAAGCAACATAATATTAACCCTGCATTTCCCACCTCCAGACTCCCAACGCCTGCCACGATACTGTTGTAGGCAATGGCGGGCTCTGTGCCAATTTCCTCAAGGGTTCATACAACTCGACCCCTGCAGTTCCTGAGGCCTATGCTGCCGCCTGCAACAACGATGCTGCTGCTGTCAGCTCTGCTTGCGGCTGTGTTACCTCGTCGGCTCCGGTGCCTACGTCTTCGCTGACTTACTACCCGCCGACGTCGCTGACCGCCTCCACCACTTCTTCGTTGTCGGCCAGCACATACCCTCCCCTGCCCCTTCCTTCGAGCTCATCGGCCTCTTCGCCTTCTGGCTCGTGGCCCACCAAACTGCCTCCCTACACTACAGTGTACACCACCACCTCGACTATCTGCAGCACTCTTGTCCACACTATCACTTCTTGTGGACCCGAGGTCAAGCACTGCCCTGCTGAGAGCACTGTCACCGTGACCACTACCATCCCCATTTCGACTACTGTCTGCCCCGTCACCGAGACCGTGACTCCGACCTCCTGGGGCCCCAAGCCCACCACTACCTGGGCTCCCAAGCCGTCTACCTGGGTTCCTCAGCCTACTACTACTTGGGCTCCTAAGCCTACTACTACTTGGGCTCCCAAGCCGTCTACCTGGGTTCCTAAGCCTACCACTTGGGTCCCCAAGCCCCAGACCACCAAGCTCGTCACCTCTACCATCTACAGCACACACGTCTACACCATCACTGCTTGCCCTCCTGACGTCAAGCACTGCCCTGCCCACTCGACTACTGTGACCACAGAGGTTGTCCCCGTCTCTACCACCATCTGCCCTGTGACTGAGGTTGAAACCACCACCGCCCCTGTTCCCGTGCCTCCCAAGAGCCTGGTCACCTCGACTATCTACAGCACTCATGTCTACACTGTCACTGGCTGCCCTCCTGAGGTCAAGCACTGCCCTGCTCATTCTACCAGTGTGAGCACTCAGTACATCCCTATCAGCACCACTGTCTGCCCTCCTGAGATCCCCCCGGTTGCTTCAACCACCATCATTGTCCCCACCCACAACGGTACCATCCCCACTTACGTGAAGCCTACTGTGAAGCCCACGACCGTTGTTCCCCCTCAGAGCTTCAGCACTGTGGTTGTTCCCCCCAAGAAGACCACTCCCGTCATTGTCCCTCCCGCCGTTGAGACTCCCGTTGTCCCTCCTGCTGTTGAGACTCCCGTTGTCCCTCCCGCCGTTGAGACACCCGTTGTCCCTCCCGCCGTTGAGACACCCGTTGTCCCTCCCGCCGTTGAGACTCCCGTTGTCCCTCCCGCCGTTGAGACTCCCGTTGTCCCTCCCGCCGTTGAGACTCCCGTTGTCCCTCCCGCCGTTGAGACTCCCGTTGTCCCTCCCGCCGTTGAGACTCCCGTTGTCCCTCCCGCCGTTGAGACTCCCGTTGTCCCTCCCGCCGTTGAGACTCCCGTTGTCCCTCCTGCTGTTGAGACTCCCGTTGTCCCTCCCGCCGTTGAGACTCCCGTTGTCCCTCCTGCTGTTGAGACTCCCGTTGTCCCTTCTGCTGTCGAGACCTCTGCTACCGAACCCATCCCCGTTGCTACTACTGGGGCGGCCACATCCAGCCCCAGCACTGTTGTCACCGCCGGTGCTGTGACTGTCAAGTCCAGCATCATTGCGGTTGCTCTTCCCCTGCTGGTTGCTGCTCTACTGTAAGGAAGAATTTCTTTACATGCAGGTGGGGGTTCTTTACCGGCCTAATAGACAGATGTTTTATCTCTCCAGCATGAAACCCCCTACTCGCAACAAGGGTATGATTCGGAGCGCCTTACTCCTTAACCTCTTTCTTTTCATTTCATTTGTGCACAAAAGCAGTCGCTCATTTCGCAGGTATCTTGTTAGTCTAATTTCTTATCTTGCTTACCCCGTTGTCTCTGTGGTTGAAAGACCCTTTTGCCCGCTTGCAAGTGGACATAGAATAACGCTTCACGTACAATGACCGTTTTCCACGGTACAGCGGTTCGGGCTCATTACACTAACTCTCTAATATATAATTGTTTGTTTATCGTTCTATAAATATCTCTCGGTGATCATGTAACAGAAGCTTGTGCGATTATGGCTGTAGATTTGCATTCGTAAGCCAGGTTAGTTCGTCAGAATCAATTTTGTAACAAATGTGTAGATCAAGTGCCATTATTACCGAGGCAGGGTTAGGGTTCAGGTCATGCGCACTCATGTAATGTCGGAACCTGAAGCGCAGGGTCGTCCGAACTTTACGTCTGCGACAATAAAACGAAAGTTACTGATGTCCTCACACACTAGCATGAGCCACCCGCTCGTGTCCTGTTGGATTGATATTGGCACGCCGATACGCCTAATTTGAGGATCATGTGGCCCGCCGAGCACAGGGGCTCTCACCAAATTCCCGAAACCCAACCAGGCGAGAGCCAAGCGTGGATAAGGAACTAGTTAGCTAGTTGTGCATACAGGCTTGTACGAAGCTGTGGCTGCTCCTACTAACTACAACCAGGCCTGGGCTTGGGGGTTTCAACGGCGGAGTCTAATGATGAGCAGCCGCTGGAGAACTGCCAGGAGCCGCCAACGGTGGGGGCGTTGCGTCTATGTAGCACTTGTGCAAGTCCATCTGAAGACACGGCCACCTACTGCTATAGTTAGCAGTTAGGTATTCTTTGCTTGGCCGAGGGCTGGTGGACTTTTCAGTAATGCAGGGTATAATGGAAGAGCTATCCGGGCGGCAGCAGGCAATCGGATGCAAGTAAGGGGGGGATGAACAATGATTCGGCGAAATCGGTGAGGTTAAGCGCTAGTTAGTATGTAATGATTTCCCTTCTGGCGGATTCAGATTGCCTGTTATGAGAACAGTGCACGCGAGGAGAAGAAAGGCCGAGCCAAGTGGAATCAGTCAGTGTAGATAGTTGCATACCTACACAACGTGTAGTTATTGCTGTTGCTAACTAACTAATTAAATACACTATACTTATTAACTGCAAATACTACTAGTTAACATACACGCACCCACACACAAGTCTGTGCCTAACACCGTTCAGTCAAGAGCCTCGGCTACAACAAAGAACCCAAGCTCGTACGTAACGGCGAGAACACAGCTCGCCCGTCAATCTCCGCCTTCTGAACTTCGATGCCTGGGTTATTCTAAAGCTTCCGCAGCTGTCAATCCCAAACCGTGCTTGGCTGACCCAAAGCTCTTGGCTGCAGCTTGGGTGTGTTTCTACTCCAAAGCTGGTGCTGCGTGCCAAGCCTTCGCATCCGAACAGAAGTTCAGACAAGGACCTGAAATAGAACCCCTGTGACTGACTAGTTACTTGTGTCTTAAGGTCTGAATACTCCTAAGTCTGGGTCAGTGCAACTTTGCACACATCAGCGGTATGCTTGGTTTTGAGTTGGTCTGTATTCTTTTCCAGGCATAATTACTGGCTTGGGTGTGAGTTTGTCTCACGGTCAAGTAATGGGGACAGCTGGCCGTGCAAATGTTTATATCTATACTCACTTACTTTGATTTGCATCATCACTCGTAAGGTCCGTCAGTGACCAGGAGTCTCATGAATTCAACGCCAAGCTTGTGTGCAAGTAACTCGCACTACTTCTCTGGAAAGTATGGCAACTTAACTAGGACCCGTGACGACTTGCATATACATGCGAGTCTTTCTGCACCGCTGAATCCGTCTAATCTTTTATTGAGACACTAGTTAGTTCGTCGACGACATCTTGTTTTGTCCACTGCTTATCCTTACCGGCCACTTTCTCGCTTGTGTTTCAGGCCGGCTTGGCCAGCGCAGGCGAGACGTCACAGAGCCTGCTAGCCCTGCTCGGAGTTTTTCCTCTTGTTGTTTCTTGTCCCTCGTGAGTGTATGAACTTGGAACAGAGGGGGAACTCCGCGGGTGTTCCATGGGCATAGGGCCGAACTTGAGATGAAGATGCTTCCGATCACTAGCACATCCACGGCCTTATAAACGAGACTTTCTCGTATCTTAAACGAATACATCTTTCCTTTACTCTTCAGTCTCGTCTCTCATTCTCACGTCTATCCAATACTCTCTTTTCTTCGTGCAGCCAGCCTGCCTCTTTCTTTCCTTTTTTTGACCTTCAGCGTCCTTACACTCATTCACTACATTGCGCTAGCCGTAATTACATTCACTCACTCTTTGTTGCTCACTTCGTTTTCTATTCTTCTTCGCGAGACTCTCTATTCTACTCCTCTATTTTCTTCAGGGATACCCCTTGCACCAATCTTCCAAGATGCACTTCTCTACCGCTACCCTCATGGCCGTTGTTGCCTCCCTCCCTTCTGCCATGGCCCACTACAACTTTGAGGCGTTGATTGTCAACGGCGAGGTCAGCCAGCCTTATGAATTTGTGCGCCAGACCACCAACGCCAACTCGCCCATTACTGATGTCACTTCCCCCGACATGGTCTGCAACGCTGGTGGTTCTGACGACGCCATCATGGCCAAGACCCAGACTAAGACCGTGGCCCCCGGTGACGAGCTTGGCTTCACTATCAACAGCGAGCTGGGCCACCCCGGTCCTCTGTCTCTTTGGATGTCTAAGGCCCCCGAGGGCACAACTGCTGCCGCTTACAAGGGTGACGGTGACTGGTTCAAGGTGTACGAGCTGACCACTAGCTCCATCACCGCCGAGGGCCTGCAGTGGGCTACCTTCAACGGCGGTGGTGCTAAGAACTTCACCTTCACCCTGCCCGACACCATGCCTGCTGGTGACTACCTGTTCCGTGCCGAGCACATCGCTCTTCACGGCGCTGGCAGCGTTGGCGGTGCTCAGTTCTACATTGGCTGCGCCCAGCTATCCGTTTCTGGCTCTGGCTCTGGCACTCCCGCGCCCACCACCAAGATCCCCGGTGTCTACACTGGTAACGAGCCCGGTATTGTGATCAACCTTTACTACCCCGCCCCTACTTCGTACGAGGCCCCTGGCCCTGTCACCTGGCCCGGCAGCTGCATCGACCACACTATCAACCTCAACGGCCAGGCTACCGATGGTAACTGCAACGGTGATGACGGCTCTTCTTCCTCCGGTGGCTCATCTGCTCCCGCCGGCAGTGGTACTAGCTCCGCCCCCTACCCTACTGGTACCAGCCCTGCCACCGCCCCTGCTGGCACCGGTTCCGTCACCACTCCTACCCCCGCTGTCGATAACCCCACCCCTAGCTCTGCCCCTGCTGGCGACGATTACGCCAAGCCCAGCAGCACTTCTTCGGCCTCTCCTTCTAGCTCCACCAAGACCCCCTCCACTTGCGCTCGCCGCCGCCGCGCTCGCCGTGCTGCCGCTGCTGCCGCTGCTGCCCGTGCTGCCCGCGTCTAAGTAGGTAGTATGAGAGACACGGTGGGAATAGAGACGTGCCTGGTCAACCGGGTATCGCATGGCCGATCACTGTGGATAGATTGGCGTACCTTTTCTTGTATATATTGCCTACTATAATATAAATTAGGACTCCCTTTTTCTGATGAGGCTAAGCTAGACTGTTGAAACAGCTAACTTGTGAAATTTGTGATATACAAATGCTCCGGATGTGCGAAATTCTGACTGTGAATATCGTGCTAGTAATGCCATCCTGGAGCCTGGTAGCTGTGTTTGTAATAAGCTGCGGTTTCACAATACGGACTGTGCGCCGTAGAGTTCGGCAAAAAGTAACTAGTGTAGTTGGGATTATTTGTTCCACGAGTTCTTTGGGGGTAAATAAGACTATGCAGGGAGTCTTGGGAGTTTCAAAGTAGAAGCAGTTGACTAGTTAGTTAGTTAGCAAAAAGAAAGAACCAACATAACAACCCAGATTATTAATTTCAACAGCAGGAAACACCATATAAATATCTTGTGGTTGAAATTCTTGAGCAATAGTACAATTAACCCTGGCTAGTACATCCACAACCAACCCTAGTAACGCGACATTGTCAATGCTACCAGTTCAGGGCAAGTGTAGTTCGCTAGTTCTACTTGGCAAGACGAGATCAAGAGCGGGACAATGGCGGATTTACCCCATCCTGAGGGTTCGATGGCGAGTCTCAAGTTTTGAGTTCTGAGTCTGGACTAGACAACCCCCAGGGCGATTGATTTCCCGCCGCACGGCAAAAGTCAAGAGCCTAGGGCTCGCTTGAGATACAGATAGTGCATCTAATTGCTCAGCTTTAAATAGGCAAGTAACACCCAGATCAGGATTATAGATGGTCAGACAACAGATGCTGTGAGACATAGCCAGACTCCATTGCGTCATCCACATGCCATGTGCACTTTTATGCAAGAGAGTGATGAGTGGGCGAAAAAAAATGCTCCTCTTGTTGCGTCACTAGATTGGTTGTGCCGTTATCTATCTACATGTGTGTAAGTAGGGAATAATGAACCATGATCCCCCACTCCCACACTATCTGTTCTACACAACTGCAGCTCAGCTGATCCTTTCGCATGCCCACGCGATAAGCCCAAAGCCGCACAATCTCTAGTGTTAGTTACATGTGTAGATACCTGTAGATAAGCTATTCCTGGAACATGAGCTATACAAATACTATGGCTGAACGGGATTTTGAGACCGTATGGCGGTGGCTGTACAAAAGCAACTTTCTTCATCACACGCATTACCAATGCCAAACTATCGCGACACACTCCAAACCTACTCAATAGCTGGGCTTTCCGAGCCTACAAGGCTTTCAAACAATGAACATACGCCGCTTCTAAGTCTAGCTCCCGAGCTTGGACTATCACTTCCACCTCGACACCCTCTGACCGCTCTCGCAAAACGTGCGTTAAAACACCTCGAAATACCATCTGACAATGACCTCCTCACATCCTCAGCCATGAATGAAGACACTCGGCCATTGCCAGTATCACGACGGACATATGGTCCATGGCACTTCATTGGCCTATGGACTGTAACCGGCTCCTTCAACATCGGGGGCTGGATCACGGGGTCGTCATTGATTGCCCTAGGCCTCAACGTACAACAGGCTATGGCCACGGTCGTTATTGGTCATGTAATTGTCGGCATCGTCTGTGTGCTTACAGGCGCGCCCGGAGCAAAATGGCACATTGGATTTCCTATTTTACAACGGGCCCCGTGGGGCATGCGCGGCGCAATCGTGCCACTGGCCCAGCGTGTCATGCTGAGTTTTGTGTGGTATGCAACACAGGTCTACTGGGGAGGCCAGTGTGTACGGACCCTACTAACAGCCATTTGGCCGGCGTTTGGCAGCCTGACTGCTCCATTGGCTGGGGGTACCATGACTGCAGCAGACCTAATTGGCTTTGTTAGCTTTTCAGTCATGTGCTTACCATTGATCTGGATCAGACCGGAGCGGTACAAGATCCCTTTCGCCATTGCCGGGTTCACAGTGATTCCAGTTATCCTATCCCTCGTTGCATGGTCTATCCACACGACCGGCTCTTTAGGACCACTTGTTCGTGACATCCGCGTTGTAGGTATTGTTCCAGCTGAGGGTGCCCGGCTGGCTTGGATGCTTGTGTTTGGTGTATGCACCAACATTGGTGGTATCTCGGCACATATCTTTAGCCAGTCAGATTACACGCGCTTTGCCCGTCAGCCACAAGACCAGATCATCAGTCAGCTGGTTTTCGTGCCACTCAATACTATTGTGGTCGCATTGATTGGAATCATTTGCACTTCATGTGCTGTTGAACTCTTCCCCAAGCACCAGGATACACTTCTCTGGGAGCCTTTCCGTTTTCTCGACGCTGCCCAGGAACATTATGGCAACTCCTTGTCAATTCGATTCGGTGTCGCAATAGTGAGTATAGCCTTTATTCTAGCACAGTTTGGAATTGCAGTTGCTGGTAACGCACTATCTAATGGTATGGACCTAGCCGGTCTTCTGCCACGTTATTTCAACTTGCGTCGGGGCGCGTATCTTACAGCTATGGCAGCATTCGCGATACAACCATGGAAACTTTTGAACGGGGCCAGCAAGTTCCTTGTGATTATGGGGGCGTACGGTGTATTCTTGGGGTCTCTGACCGGTGTCATGATTGCGGACTACTACATAGTTAGAAATCAGCGTCTGAAACTGTCGAGTCTTTATGATATGACTCCAGCGAGTACATATTGGTATAATGGTGGCATCAACTGGCGTGCAGGAGCGGCCTGGGCCATTGGAACCTCGGCCTTACTTCCAGGGTTTTATGGAAAGGTAGTGAACCCCGAAGCTGAACTCAAGGGGTGGTCTCATCTTTACTATATGGCTTGGCCATTGGGATGTATCGTGACCATTGGAACATATGTATGCCTGAACAGGGTGTTTCCAATGACTCACGTCCGGGACATTGACGATAGTGACTATTTTGGGTCCTATATGGCTGTTGACTCGGAATCCATAGTTCCTCATTTTGCAAGTGCAGATGAATCCGAAGCGAAAGAAAACTCCAGGTTGACCAAACCCAAGTTATAACTGAACAGGTTGTTGTGGAGTGGAGGATATAGATAGAGGTGGAAGACATCGTTGAAACTGGTTTTCATATTCCAAAGTTTAAATAGCCAACTAGATGTTTAACTATGCATTGGTACATGGCCACTTTTGCAACATGCAGGTTAACATGACCTTGTTCAGGGGCTCCAGTCTGCTGTCATGGAGGCTCTTTAACGTCCGGATTATATTTCCCCTAGGAACATATACATGAGCATCGTTAGCCTTGCACGTTGCCAAATTCTGATAAACGTTCAAGTTCTACAAAAGGAAACGCCATTGATATAGTTAAATTCATGAGGATTCGTTCACTTTGGGCACAGTCAATTGTCAAGTCAAACAGTTTATATTCCAGAGGCGCTATGTGATGGTATGAGCCTAAAAGATAGTGCTCGCACTCACATTAGTCACGATTTGTATTAGAGAACTGCTAGAGCAGCGTTTCTACCACTGCAGAAGGAAATGTTTATGAATAGGGGTTCAGAGAAGAAATGAAAAAGTAAATGCGTCAAGTCCACGCTTAGTACTCAGCGGTGTTCTCGCGGGCCAGGGCAGCACGGCGAGCAGCACGGGCACGGCGGCGGTAGCTGCAGGTGGAAGGAGCCTTAGTAGGGCCAGCGGGCGAAGCCGAAGAGGTGGCGGAGCCAGTGGGGTTGGCGGCGGGAGTGTTAACAGCGGGGGGGTTGGCAGCCGGAGTGTTGACGGCCGGGGCGCTGGTAGCAGAAGAGGGAGCAGCGGAAGACGAGGTGTCCTCCTTGGGAGTGGTAGGGGTAGTAGGGGTGGTAGAGCCCGAGCCACCAGCACCGGACCAGATCTCGGGTCCAGGAATGGTGTAGCTAGTCACAGTGCCGTAGACGTTGAACACGATACCAGGATCACTGTAGGTGTAGCCAGTGTTGAAGTCGAAGTTGGTGTCAGGCACAGCGCTGCCAGTACCGCTGATGTCAAACTGGGCACAGGTAGGGTAGAACTGGGCACCACGGGCGCTGTTGTCCTTGTAGGAGGCATCACCCTCGTGCAGGGCGATGATCTCCTGGCGGATCAAGTACTTGCCGGCCTTCAGGCTGGTGGGAAGAGTGAAGTCGTACTTGCCCTTGTTGCTGATCAGAGTGTCAGTGGCCCAGGTGCTGCCATCGTAGCCATCCTCAGCAATCTTGGACCAGATGGCGGAAGCGCCGTTGGTCTCGGTGTACTCGGCAATGTAAGTAACAATGGGACCCTTGTGCGAGGCAGCCAGGATATCATCGCCACGGTTATCGTGGTACCATTCGAAGGTGACCTTGTCACCAGCGGCAGCCGAGACGAAACCAGTGCCAGCTTTGCCTCCGTTGACATTGCAAACCAGGTCAGGGGAGGTCAGGTCCTTAACGGGGTTGTTGTTGGGGGGCGAACGGATGTACACGTTGCGGCCATCGCCCTGGTCAACATCGTTGATCCACGCGCTGAACAGAGTGGTGTGGGCCGAAACGACCGAGGCCATAGAGATGGCAGAGAAGACGGAGGACTTGGTGAAGTGCATTTTGAAAGTTGAGAATGAAAGAGGGGCTCAAAAGGTGAGAGAGAAGCGGTCACAGTTGGATAACGAGTGATGATAATGGGGTCAGAGAGTGTGGGTAGAATGTCAAATTCTGAGAAGAGAGCGGACCAGCCAAAGTGGTAGAAAGAGATTGTGAAATGAGAGTGGTGTGAAAACGCGACGTCGAGCCGATGAGGATAAGAGAAAGAATAGTAGTTTCTCAGAGAGGAAACGGCTGCCGCTTTATACCCTTCGAGCCACACATCCAACGGCGTGATCGGGAGGCGGGGGCGGGGGTGTGTGGTCAAGTCTATGCCTGTACGTCTATGTGCTAAGCCTATGGGTGGAAAGCTTGACATCCAACTCGTCAGCCTTTGCCCTCCCTCCCAGAGTAAGCTCTTACTTGAGACAAGCAGCAGCCCCTGTGGCTTCAGGTGTGGTGTCTGTGTTGGTTCTTGGCTTCTCTTTGGGCTTCCTAGGAGCTCCTCCTCTTCATCCCTTATTCCCCTATTGTACGTGTATATGCTGCACTTGTAAACTCCGGTATGCCTGCTTGTATAGAACGGTTCATTTCGCCAAGTTTCGTCCGATATTCGCACAAGTAGACTCATTCAGACGACCCACCAAGTTACATATTGCCACCATGTTTGATACGTGTGTAGTTGGTTAGTTAGCGCTTTCTTGTCTAGTTCAAACGTCTTCAGAAGACGCAAATATCCTGCTTTATAACACAAGTACCTCAAATACAACAAGTACAAAAGCGATTGTGGGTGATGTCAACTTATAAATTGAACGGGGTCCATTTTCATATGTGTACGGGTGGTGCTTGTAATTATGGCTCGTCAAAGAATGCTTGAGGAAACTAGGGACCACCTGACGCTTTGTGCGCATAGACACGCCACACTAGCTCGTTGCTAAGCTTGAACAGCATGTGCCGCAACGCTTTCCTTATTACTTGTACAAGTACATAAGAGCTATACGCATGTAGTCATGGAGATACTGATACTGCAGAAATGCCATGTGTAGCTAGTATAAGTGCACATAACTATACAAATTCAAAATGTGGCTGGCCTGGCAGGATGTTTGGTATGTTTCTAAAAACTGCTGCGCCAAGAAAAGATTAAGCTTGATGCAATCGACATCGGTTCACACGCTGTCTGGAGCTCAGACATCAGACATCGGCCTTCCAGTACATCTTTTTTCCGCTCGCTTTCCTGGCCTGCCTACGCTCCAGGAACAATAGGCAGCTTATATGACAAGAATCCCAACAGACAGGACTACGAAGCCCCCGACTTCAAAACACTTGTCTACAAATCATTAACTATTCCGAACTCGTCAAGCAGGTGCTTATTTAGCGGAGAATCTCGCCTTTCCTCGCTTGGGCAATTCCAGTTCTGCGAGCGCGCCACAGGCCTTCCTCTGGGCTCTTGGCGTGTTTGACAAAGATGATTTCCCCTTTTTCTTACCTTGAATATTTGGCATCCAAGCCAGATCTAAAAGAGACGAGTGGGCTTGGTTTGGCCTGCAGATATAGGAGTGGCTGGCTTCTGGACCCGAGTTGCGGGATAATTTGGAAGTATCAAGTTGTAACGCCAAGAAGTTACACCGTCTCGTGGGGCTATTAGCATAGACTTATGTACTTTTTGAATATAACACAAGCCCCTGTCAGATTTGCTTGGCATTTTCCTACACTCTGGGGACAAAGGCCGCACAGGGACTAACTAGATGCAAATACAAGTAACTATCACTTGTAACAGAACAAATCACCTCATGTACTTGAATCTGTGTATTGGGTGCAATCGGCTGTGGATTATGGAATGCCATATCTGCAGACACACATCTGTAACCAACTATATCCATATATTTCCATCAGGGCTACAAATATATATCCACATGTCGTGCGAGTCGGTGTAAGTCTTCATCTTCATGTCCGTCAATCTATTCCATGTACTTTACATATGTGTGTCTATACAATAGATAGTTCTAGTTAGCAAGTTATATGCTTGTAACTAGCTACTACAAAGTTCACCAACTTTGGGCAAAATCACCTCTTCAGTCAGGTACCTCTCAAGGTTGGGCTTTCACCATCCCAACCTTCAAAATGTTTTGTTTCTCGGCATCTCGCTAACCAAGTCACTCTATCATGGTATCGTACTTCGAAATATCTCCTGTCCTCTTTCCTGAAACACGAGGGCCAACTCAACGTTGGGCCAACTAGCACACATTTACATCGGAACTAGATGTGCACTATCGCAAGTCTCGCTCACATGTACGTATTGGGTACGTATTGGGACAAGTACATACAAACATGAGACAGACCAGCCAAGCGAAATGGTAGGCCCGCCTAACGCCAATGTAGTATGTATAACTAGTTACAGTAGCAAACCATCATCCTCTGTCAGCTTTATTCTATCTATAACTATCCACTTCTCAGTCAACTTGACAAGGAAATCTGCAAATCGCCTGTTGCTTGACAACCCCTGGTACTTGTCCTATTCTGGAAAACAAGGAACATGAGATGAGGCGCCATTTTCTAGAAGGGGGAAGCATGGGTGCTGTGGAGCTAAGACATGCCAAGGGAAGCAATCTTAAGTCCCTCGCAGAATAAGCTTCTTTTGGACTAGCGAGGGGTGAACCCGACGGCAACACAGGAGTCTGACAAAAAAATGCGTCTGTCACTATACAAGTGTACACAACTACATGGACTGTTTCTTTTTTGGAGCTTCAACCTTGAATATGTAGGGTTAAAGCGGGACAGTTCCTCCGAGGGTAGCAAAGCATAACTAGTTGGTTATGTGTAACTTTAACAACATGTGAGTTGATGTGTGAATCGATGATCTACATAGCCAAGAATGTACAACCACTTATTATGCGTTTGTGTCTAACGCAAGTTTTTTTTCTTCTTTTTTGAACAGACACAAACATGGTTTGATTTGATTGTCTTTATTTTACCTGTCTACTCGCGAGGTATTCTCGACATACGACAGATACATCAACATGACTTAGGCACTAAAACCAAAGTTCGGTTATAGAAGCCAAGTCAGGCTAGAATGGTTGTCTTCTACAATAACAGTTTTGTTTTGCTACACACTCATCACGTAGTATCAAAATGTATCAAATGTGGTGATTCAATCTGCCCATGTATTATTAAGAAGTGAAATGAAAGTCCTAGAAGAACCTCCAGGGGAAAAAGAAAATAGAGAAGAGAAAAAAAAAAGTATATACTAATAAAACCGCCAAGCTCCATGTCGCAATTATCTGTTGCATGCATGGAGTCTCAAAGAATCAACTTTCCTTGTAAGTCGCTAGTTATCTCTCATAACTCGCCCGTTTTATTTACAGAGAAGCAGAAGGGCCAGCGGCAGCCTTGACACTGGCGCAGATACCCGCACCAGCAGCAGCAGAGTACTGGTAAGGGGGAGTGTACTGGCAGGTCTGGGTAATGTCGGTGGGAGAGTTGGTGTAGACGTTGTCCTTGTCAATGGCAAATCCGGGCTGCTCGGAGTCCAGGTTGGTCATGACGGCGTTCTTGACGTTAATGAACTCATTGGCCTCAACCAGAACCTGGGCACCCATGCGGGAGTTGACACCAGAAGTGTGGATATCCTCGTAGCAGTTGTTGAAGATGTGAGCAGTACCGAAACGGACAGAGGGGCAACGCGAGCCAATGTTGTTCCAGTAGTTGTTGTGGTAGGTAACGTGGAGGAAACCAGTGTCTTCGGCAGAGTTGCTGTCAGAGTGGCCAATGAGCGACGCCTTGTAGTGGTTCTGGAAGCTACTGTAGGACACAGTGACCAGATCGGCAGCGTGGGTAATGTCCAGCAGACCATCGTAGAAGTCCTTGTCACCAGTGTCAGTTCCCATAGAGGTCAGGGCAACGTGGTCGATCCAGACCTGGTTGGCCTTGTCGACAGCGATGATGTCCTTGCCCTGGGGAGGGTTGTGCATGTTCAGGTTCTGGATGATGACGTTGTTGACGTTCTTGACTTGAAGACCACCATCTTCCATACCAGAATCGGCACCGACACCAATGACGGAAGTGTCGGAAGTCAGCTTCACGACGCCACATCCCTTGAGGGTACCGCTGATGCGGATAACACCGCCAGCAGCAGCAGCAGAGCTCAGCTCAGTGCAAGAGGTGACAGTGGTGCCAGCACCCGAACCACCACCGGTGGTTCCGGCACCGTAGCCGACAATAGTGCCAGAGCTAGCGCCTGAGCCTGATCCGTAGCCACCGTTGACAGGGGAGGTGCCAGTGGAAGAAGGAATGGCGGCACTACCGGTTCCCGTAGAGCCGGCCTTGCGGGTGCTAGTAGCGGAAGAGCCCGACTTGCGAGTGCTGGTGGGAACACCGGAGGAGGTGTTGGCATAGTCGTCCTCATCGTCAGTGGCCTCGGCATCATCATCCTTGTCCTCAGTGGTCTCGGCATCATCGTCCTTGTCCTCAGTGTTGTCATCGTCATCATCCGCAGCCTCGGTCTCAACACCAGTGTTGGAAGTAGGGGCAGCTGCGGAAGAAGAAGCACGGCGGGTGCTAGTACGAAGAGTGCTGGCAGCGGCGCCACCAGTGGGGTAGCTACCGGCAGGGTTGTAGGTGCTGGTGGCCTTCTTCTTGCCACCAGAGCCAATGGCGGGACAGTTGCCAGTAGCGGCAGCGCCATAGCTTCCAGAGACAGATCTGGCGGCGACGTTGTCAGCAGCGTAGCTATCAGCAGCAGCCACGGTGGCGATGGCACCAGCCAGCATAGAGACGAAGACACGGGAGTGCATTTTGAAGATGTATTAGGGGATTGTAGATTGAAAAAAAAGAAGTCTGGAATAGATGTAAAAGATAAAGAATGTAGAATACTAAGTGAATGTCGGTTCAACGATTGTAGTAAGTGTAATAACGAATGGCTACCAGAGCTCGGGAAGTAAAGGAAGGAAAAGAGTGAGTGATCAACAAGGACAGTGAGTGAAAGGTTGGATGAGGAACAAGAGGGAAACTGATGATGGGACGAGAATCGGCTGCTCTCTTATAGGATTTGTGAAGTGCGTGGTGGCCATGACTGGCCGTTAAACTTGCTCGCCGAGCTGACTGCTCTCGTCTGGAACTCCGCATTCCCCGGCACCACTTTCCAAACAAGAAGTGACCCAGACCATACGAGATTGTCTGAGTAGGTGTCTCCTGGTGCGTAGGCTAGGAGGCTTGCCAGTTGTTCCAGCCTTAGTGTGAGTAGAACCATGTATAGTCTGTACGTTTGTGGGGGGAGGGGGAGGTGAGAAGGGGTTTGCTTCCGATACCCTTACTTCTGCTCGCCCCCAAATGTTACAACAACGATTCCCTCGCCTGTTGAAAAGGACCACCCCTACACTAGTGTAGTTCGCTCTGCAAGTAACCATGGCAAGAAACTTGGTTTTCCATTCGTCTGTTCTTGCCCCCAAGTGCCTGAGCATCGATTATTCTTAGTGTATAGATCTTCTATAATTCGTCGATCCAAGCTGCGCTATGGCTCTTAGACGTCGATTCGTGGATTATGTTCATCCGTTCACACGCCGTAGTTTGGGACGGGCTAGCCTTGAAACAGGAGGACTTGGGGCTAAGAAGATTCGCAAACCGGTGGAACGCTTGTTGTGTGCAGCTTGACGTGACCAGGGTCCTAGTTGCAGGTTGACATCTGGACTGGGACATAAACACATACGAGCAGCCAGTTACAGAGCCATAGCCAGTGCTGCTACTAGTACTGCCAAGACTTTTCAAGTTGTGTGAGTGGGTTGGTCGGGCCGGGCAGACGTTATATTAAAGGGTCAAAGCATGTACTGAAAGTCTTGGCATCATCCAGCATGTTAGGGTTAGTCGAGGGTTTGCCAAACGCCATGGGACCATGGGACTGACGTCGATGTAAAGTATCCAAACAGTCGTATAGCTTAAAACTCAAAAGTCAGTGACTTTGGGGCTCGCTAGACCTTTGCGGCTCTCGAACTGCCGGCTGCTGTAGAGTCAGGAGGTTGTCTTGATCCAGAAGCACCAGGAAGTTGAGTCTGTGAAATTCTGGGGTTGGTAAAGTCTAACCCTACAGCGTATCCTCGTAGCCACCTAGACGTAGGATCATACAGCCCTAGCACTGGTCCTCACCTACAGCATGCGCGTAAACCGCGCGTAGACAGGAGACGTACTAAGAAGCAAGGACATCCATGTGGCAAGTGTGTGTAGTTACTTGCCCACATATGCAATCTGTGCAAGCGAGGCAATAGACAGGCTTGGCCAGCCAAGCGAGAAGTCAACATGAGCGGAATGTATGCCTAACGAGGACAAGGAAACGAGGGGTTTCTCAACACAAGACCATGGTTATGTATGGGTATAGTTACTCGTACTCGTGCAAATGTGCATGGATTCCTTTCTTCGGAGAAATAATACACATTAGACGGAAAGAACAAATATTAAGCCGCGTTAGCGGCCGGAAGACTAAGGGGGAGCACTGCATGAAAGTCGGCGCAAAGGGGAAGCTGACAACGAACAAGTCGAGACATTCCCCCGTGTCACGCCGTGAATCTCAGCTGCAGGGCAGTTGTGGGGGTCACATATCACACATGTCCGTCGGCGGTTATTCAGGATTTTCACATGTTTGTCCATACATATGCACATGTAGCTAGTTATGTAACTACATGGTTACATAGTTATTCATCTCAAGTTGAAGATGAGACTGATGCCAAGAACTCAGGGGTAGGAAACAATAAAACATGTCTCGAACACTGCAACAGGCGAAAAAGAAATGGTCCAAGCAGCAAAGAGCACAAGGCTCATGTCAGGTGAATCAGGTATAGAAGCGCCTGTGTAACCAAAGTAATGGGGTCATGTTACGGCTTGCGGATGAGGTAGAACCCTAGCGGGGATGTGTATGAATGTACCGCACATGACAGCCCTTCCATTCTATTCCATTCTATCATCGTCATCTATGTTAGGGTCTGACTACATCTGACTTGACTCCAAAAGTTTGGCGTCATCCTCCCCTGAGACTTTTTTGTATGCGACTACTCCATCACAAATTCGACACACTCCTACTATGCAAGTCATGCAAAGGGCTCATTCTGTGCACCATGGATATTCAACTGCAAATCGCCTCTGCTATTCAGCACGAAAACCGCCGGATTTCTCTCTAACTAGGAGTCTGAATAATCATTCAGAACGTTCTTGTGTCTCCGAACCGGAGGCCCAATTGGAAGCTGCTCCATTTAAGGATCAAAAAGGCTAGACGTTTAGATACACAACATAATTTCGTCTCTTCAGTATGTAAATACATACACTTAGACTTGGAGAAAAATTGGCCATCGTTCTCTTCCCTCTTCTTTCTATCATCTCTTTGGATCAGATGCAGAGACTGAACTTTAACAATGCACCAAAAATGGCTGGTATACCTGGAGGGAGATAGAAGCCTCGTCAGTTATCAAGTCTAAGGACGATCGTTTTTTTGGTGCAGCATGAAGCTCGCACAAGTTACCACTGTAGTCACAGCCCCGAGTAGCAGGAACTTCCAGTAACTAACAAGTGCAGTTATGACCACGAAGAACGGGTATGTTTGCTTTTGGCGCATTGGTAATTTGCCCACTTTGACAGCATACTATAGCTAGCCACATGTAACTAAGTACCGCCGGGTACATATTTACACACAAATGTACATTGTCCCATGTACCTTTACACACGGGTATTCTCGTGGCGTTGAGAACGGCGGTCAGATCATAAATGGACCACATATGTGGCTGATAATGACCCCTGGTTCTGAGATCTGTCACAGAGATGCAGGGACACCCTAGAATATAGAGTTATAGAAGGAGTTAACCTTGTTAGATCTCCTCGACTTGTGAATATCTTTAATCAAGGGTTTTGATACATAGTTATGGTTTGGTTCTTGAAGCTCTCCCTCGATACAGGCATCAATTTCAACCTCATGGTATTCGCTCAGACTCACTCCCACGCCACAGCCGTGAAACCGTCCATACATTGCTTTACAAACCCATGAGTTTCCAAGGCTAGAGAACCAATTCTCGAAACACATGACCCACTATGAACGGTGCAAATGATGCTTTGGGCGCCAAGACCAGTCTCAATAATTTTGCAACGGGCGTCAATTGCGCAGGTGTGGATACTGGATCGATTGCCATAATGTTCAGCACAAAGCCAAGATGCGGCATATAACCAAGTCACTACTCTTTGTTCTCATCAATCCGAACATTGCATTGCATTAACTACTGTTGTGCCATGCACTACAAATATTCACTCTGGGCATTGGTCCATGAGACTCATGAACTCAACAGTTGTGTTAAAGAGACGCACTATATGTGCCGAATAGACTGTTTCTCAGACAGGTCTGAGAAAAGAAAGGGGGGTTCTCACTACAAATTTGGAATAATACCTGTGTTGAATTTATCATCCACCGCTAGAAAGTCCACATGGATAAGACAATTCCGTGTGTGGAGTGTGAGAAGAGATCGGCATTTTATTCGGCCATGATTCTGTGTTTTCGAATGGTATAACTATTGTATGTCTGGAGCTGAAAAATAATTTGTTGGTGATGTTGCCTATGACTGTCACTATCCAGATTACCATATCTTGTATTCGGGGGCCTGCGACCTCAAAGTTTCGACCTTGTTTACTCATTTTAGCTCGATTGGAGTCTTGCTCCCAAATACTGAGAGTGGTTCTTGCGATCTGGACTTGGGAGATACACGATATTGAGAAGATTTATGTATGCACTACCTAAATCTACGCGGCCAGGCACTGGGAAAGGATATTATGCTTTTCGCGAAGCAGCTTATGAGAGAACCCTCGCAGATACTATCGCTCAAGGTTCATGGGAAATTTACAACGAAGAGGTCGATACTGAAATTCCCAAAAACAGTTAGTTAAAATCGCAGTAGTTACACTTCTTGCGATCAAGATATTGAAGAGGCCAACACAGTACTCGAATTGGAGGAGATCTTGCAGCTCTCCCGTCACAAATACTCAACCGCATTTCATTTTAACTATCTCGTGAAGGCTTTTACTATTAAATTATATCATGGTTGGGAAATGATGGTCTGGATACTGTTGATGTACTACATGTTGCTGGAAGGGGGTCACCGCTATAGAGTTGCGGGGATGTTCCAGGCGTCGAACTTAAGTGTCAATTCCGAACTCCAGGCTCCGGCACTCCGAGTTCAGGCCACGCGAAAGAACAATACTTTCACCCGTGGCAGATATAGTCATCACCACAGTGAATATGGCGGGCATATAGTGAACAGGAGCTCCTGCCTTCTTCGTGGTAGAAATTGAAGATAGAAGAATAAATCAACTCATGTTCTGTTCTACTTAATTCATGTTTCTTGACGCAGTCAAAAGTCCAATACATGTGACAACCCTGACATCGGCTTTGTTAGAGTATGATCGATGACTACATTTCTGAGTTGCCTCTTATAGTTTGGCGTTATCTTCCCTTGAACCTTTCTGTTTTTGTTTACTCTATCACGACTGTGTCGCAATCGTGCTATGTAACACACCTAAAGCACACGCTCGGTGCCCCATGGATGATTGAAATGCAAACCTCCTCTGCTGCACAGTAGAAAAATCGCCATATTGATATCGAGAAGGAAGTCGGTATAATCGCCCACGACTTTCTGTTCTTCAGAACTAGAGATTTATCTAGATATCGCTCTTCGATAGAGGACTGAAACGGCGAGCTGTTTAGATTTGGAAATAAGCCGAGCATCGTTCTCTTCTTCTCTGATAATTGGTTTTCTTCATTCCTCTGTTTCTTTGAACTTGTGATGCCCCAGAACATACCTTCTGTGAAAGGAAAACAGTAAGTCCTCCTATTCAACAGTAATACTATCTCTAAGATAACTTGCTACTAGGAAGTGAAACGACTATTGCGCTTGTATGTATAGAGTGATGCTTCGGCTCTCACTGTAGATAGGGACGTGTCGGACTTTTCTGTAGGCAAATATGCCTTTTCATGATGGCAGTAGAACTTACTTGGAGCCTCGTGTCAATGTGATTTCGAGGTCCTCTATGGTTAAAGGTATTTATCATCTAATGGGCGACGGTCGAGTTAGCAGTCATTTGAATATAAACGAACTACTGCATCTTTGTTTAAAGTTGATGCAATGTCATGCGTCTATAGTGAATAGAGGTAGTTATCCTGGCGTCGGACCAAGGTCTGAAGTGCCACGGAAAAGAATTGTGCCCGCCTCCGACTCAATAGTACGCAGTGGGAAATAGTATGAGACTGGCCTAATAAGTATCAAAGCAAAAACACATCACTTGTAAGCGATCACCGGAATACGCGCGACGGCATAACTATTCGTAGATGCTGACTCGGGCTTTGGAGAGTATCAGATGTATGCGAGTAGTAACTACATGCACGGATATATAGTTAATTGTAGTCCGTGGTTTTCTGGTTTGCGCAGTCCCTGGCATTGTGAAAGGCTCAAGACCCTGCACCTATGTACTTAACTACTAGTTAGTTAGTTACATCTCATCTGAAAGCAACTTTTTTTAGTTCGTAGCTACGTCGTTATTGAATTTGAATAAAAGGGGCCACGGAGGACTTGTCATTGTCGCCGAGTTTCAAAGCTTTTAATAACTTTTTGGATCCCTACAACCGGATTAAAAAACGATGGAGTCCCGCCAGAGGGAAATTGTGCACTTGCGGCATGGCGGCTCTCCGGGAATCTATCTCCGTTCGATTTCTTTCGCGTAGAAGTATTTAGTCGCACTCGTCGCCGCTTGTTTTTCGTGATGATGGCCTTGTTCTCGGCACTCTACCTTGCATTCGTTCATTCACCTTCGTTCTTTTGCCTTTTGCTCGTTTTTCAGCATTTTCTTTCTTTGCATTTTCATTCATTCATTCTTTTGCATTTATTTCTTTCTGCATCTTCACTTCATTCTCGATACTTGATCTCACGTTGTACAAAGACTCGCACCTCTTCTTTGCTTCTAGATCTCCGCAATCTCCGCCTTCACTTTTCTCTCGATCCCAGGACCGCACTTCATCCCAAGCATCTCAGCATACCAGTACAACTGCATCGCCTCGAAACTCGTGCAAAATGAAACTTCTGTCGACTCTTTTTCACGCTACCACGGTGGTTTCTTTTGCTATTCCTCAGACTACCAAGATTTCCGGACGTGCTTTGCCAGACTCTCCTTCTGGCGGCTACGCCCCTGTTAGAGAAGATTGCCCGTCGGAAAGACCCGCTATTCGCGATGCCTCGGACGGTATCTTGAACGAAGAAACCGAATGGCTGAAGCGCCGCGACAAGAAGACAGGACCCGCCTTTTTAGAATTCGTCAAACGCGTAAAAATCAATGACTTCGATATCGAAAGCTACTTGTCTCAAGAAAACGCCCAACCCCGCCTCGCCGCAGCCATTTCTGGTGGTGGCTACCGCTCATTCTTCCATAGTGCTGGGATACTCAAGGCTGCTGATGATCGTACACCCGGCTCTCTCGAGGCCGGTGGCATTGGCGGCCTGTTGCAATCAATGACGTACGTGGCGAGTTTGTCAGGTGGCTCGTGGATGACGGGGTCCATGTTTTTCAACAACTTCACTGGCGTCCACGATCTGCAGAACAACCATAATGTATGGCAGTTGCAGAACAATGTCATCAAAGGCCCCCCGAGCACCGGCAAGCCATTCCAATCATTTGGCTACATTTCGAAACTAAAGGCCGAGGTTAATGACAAGTACAAGGCCGGCTTTGAAGTCGGGCTTGCAGACTACTGGGGACGGGCTCTGATGTATCAGATGGTTGAAGGGGGCGGTGAGCAGTACACCTACTCGTCGATTGCCAACACGCCGTCGTTCACCGAAGCCGACATGCCCATGCCAATCATTGTAGCAGTTGGCCGCGAGCCGGACACCGTTGAGGTTAATCTTAACTCAACTGTTTTCGAAACCAGCCCTTTTGAGTTTGGCTCGTGGGACGACTCGCCATCGGCTTTTGTCCCCATTCGCTACCTGGGCAGTAGTTTTGATGGTGGAATTCTGCCAGAGAGTGAAAAGTGCGTTCGCGGTTACGACTCGGTCAGTTTTGTCGTCGGTGCTTCCTCTTCTTTATTCAACGCCGTTACAGCAAACAAGTTGCTGCCCAAGATGAACCTGTCACCCGCCGAAGACAAGGTGCTCCAAACTTTGGCCAACCAACTTCATATCACAAAGAAGGATGTTGCCGTGTACAAACCGAACCCTTTCTACAACTTCCAGGAGTCGACCAACAAACTTGCCAAAGCTACTGAGCTCGATCTTGTCGATGGTGCCATGGATGGACAGATGCTGCCACTATGGTCTTTGATACAGCCGTCTCGTGCTGTTGATGTCATCTACTCGATCGACTCTGGCGGCGACACCGAGTACTACTGGCCAAACGGAACTTCGCTCCGGTCTACTTGGGAGAGGACTATTGATGGATTCAGAGTCGAGATTCCCTTTCCCCCAGTTCCAGACGACAACACATTTGTGAACCTCAAGCTCAACCAGCGTCCGTCATTTTTTGGTTGTGAGGCAAGCAACTTTACGGCTGGTCTGCCGCCGCTGATTGTGTATCTGCCTAACGCTCCCATGTCTCACATGTCTAATGTCAGTACATTTACCATGGCCTATGAGCTGGAGGAGCGCGACAATCTCATTCTTAACGGCTACAATGTTGGTACCCAGGGCAACAGTACTTCTTGGGGCACATGTCTTGCATGTGCTGCGCTATCTAGATCTTTCACGCGCACTGGGACAACAGTGCCTCAGGACTGTGTCAACTGCTTCAAGGAGTACTGCTGGGACGGTTCAATCGACATTACACCTGCCAAGTACGAGCCTACACCTCTACTGGGCTGAAGCCAGCAACGATAACATATTCTCATATCGTGTTGCCCACCTTTATTTCTTTTCAACTGCCCATAGTATCACCATTTGTCATTACAAACACACATACATCATTTATCAAGTAACTAGTTACAAATTATTTATGCAAATAGATATATCTTCATATCAATAAGCCTACCGTGACACACCAATATCGAGATTTACTAAGTCGTATTTGCAGCCAGTTATGTGCAAACAAGAGAGACTGTTTCGGGATTTTGAACTGAGAATTGCCCTTAGCTACATACACCAGATAGAGAGAAAGAGCCATTTTTTTTTTCATTACTCGCATGGAAAAAGAGCCATTCTTTATGTACAAATCCTCGCGGTCAGACCTCAGTCCATATGAGGTAGCCCATAGGTCTTCCGCTGCGGAAGGCAAAGTTCCATTGCTAGCATAAAAGATAACTGCTGATACTTTCATGCTGATGACAGGTGATGTCCATGGTCATGTCACGATGGAAGTGGAGGGGAAAACTTACAAGGAGATTATGATGGCGCATTCATTGTCCCGTGTCAGACGTGGGTTGAAGTTTTGTCACCATGTTGGAGACAACTGAGATGGAATTGTGAGGCAACCCTCAGCGTGGTGGACTCAAGGGTTTGCACTCGCAATACATCAACAACTGATGACTTATCAAAATGTGCTCTGGTCGTGGGATGGTTAAGGTTAAGATAATGAGCCGGGCTGCGTGGTCAGGCAAAAAAAGAGCCGGCGACGTTAGGCATCTGACTAAATGAACTAAAAAAAATACGTATGTAGTTATAGACGTGAAAATCTACATACCACAACCACAACTACAACTACCCAACCTCGGTCTTGAGATACGAAGCAGCACAGGAAAAACTGCACTATATATATACCCGCCCTGGCCCAGTTTTGACACAAAACTGCTTTTTCACATACTAATCTTTTTTTTTTAATTCATGTACCTTTTACCCCACTACTACATACTAAAGGTACTTCAAATATTCTTTTTTTTTTAAACCCAACTTTTGCTAAAGACTGCCTAGCTCTGATTGGTTGGATCCGCTTGTTTATGCTCGGCTATTTGCCTGCAGAAAAAAAACAAATCTTGTATCCTGGTCCTGTTGCTGAGCAGACCTGGCAATTGACATGTACCCATGTACAATTCATCCCATTCATCCATATCTTGGTACAGCATTCTTTTTTTTTTTTTGCAAGTGCCCTTGACGATGTCCAAGTCCCAACGACACACTTACACTTACACACACATATTTACTTGACGCACACACTAACTTTGCGACATCACGATTGAACAACTTGGTGTTCAACACCAACGCAATCAACCATACATCTGCTATTTCATGTATTTGCATTCGCCATTAATTATATGTTTACTAAAATAAGAAAACTTGATAGCAAGAGATGTGCAACACAATCGCCTTTTACTCTTCACACACGTCCAGTTGCTAAATTTCACGACTCAGAAATGGCTGCATCGTGAGAGCCTGTTGAGACATGCATTTTGAAGCTGGCAAAAAAAATCCAAATCAGTTGTATGTGACTGGCACGACAGCGATTTACAGTGGCTACAGTGGTTTCTTTAGTGGACATGGCCTGGAAGCTGTCGCAACTATTGAGTGTCTTTGCACTGGGATGCACTGGTGAGATCTACATTAAAAAAGAAAACAAGAGAATTAGAGTGAAGCTGAGGCTTGAAGAGACAAAACATTACAGACCATGATTTTTTTGAAGTATATTTGCAGTTGTGGTGGCTGTTTGAAGATTTCAAAGAAAGTTCAACTGCGACAAAATGTGACAAAGTATTCGGGACGGGGTGGTCGGTCAAGAAAAAGTCCAAGTTGTTTGAAAAAAGAATTCGACGAACAAAACTGCTGTGCAACTCAGGAAACAGTGGGGAAGTAACAGGGATCCGCTGAATCAGAGAATAGCATACTCGTATTGGAAGTGATCGAGGCAATTGGCTGTCTTCACAGCTCGATGCACTCACGAGAACTGCATTAAAATGAATAAAAGGTATTTCAAAGTGAAGATAAACCACTGGACTGATTACTAAGGCATTTATAGCTTTTTGAACGACGTGGTGCAGGTGTGGTGCAGGTGTGGTGGTTGTTTGAAAAGTTAGAAGACTGGCTGACTTCGTTTTTTGCTTGGCTTGTTGGTAGCCATTGCACATTGACAAATATTGGGTAGGGTTAAGAGAACAAGGCTGGCATAATGAACATCACATAAATGGGAGTGCACACAAGACAATTGGTAGATCACAACACCGAGTTTGAGCAGACATAGTTACAGAGACAGAGCAAGATGTGACGCAAGATACAAAAGGGACATTGAGTATAGGCTGGAGATTGAGATTGGTGCTGGTGAAGTGTCACAGGCGAGAGTTGGGTGGTGGCCGGAATTCAATATCTCCTTTGAGCAACGGATGTGAGATCAAGGCAAGTGACAATTATGACGAGTGATAAGGCAAGAGGGCAAAGTATACTCGGAGAATGAGCTAGTTTGGGGGAGCATATCGGTATAATTTGATTGTGCAGGTGACAAGTGGTTGGGATGCAGTGAAGGCAGACATGTTGTGGTGATCGGGGTAGTGAGCGGGGTGGTGATGCGGAAGTCAAGTTGCGATCAACACAGGATTGAAATTACAAAAGAAAGGCTAGGCACAGAGCATGAACTGCTTGATACACACACGCCGGTATAATTGGATTTTCTAGGCGACAAGTGGTCGATGTGCTGTGACGGTAAACGTGTCGTGATGTTCGAAGCAGTGAACGCGGTGGTGATACGAAAATTGACTTGACAAGACGGGGAGAATGCACGACGAAAGAAAGTCTATGCTCCGAGGATGAACAAACTAAAGTGCAGACGGAAATACAATTGAATTGCAGAGGGGACAAGAGGCGGCTGAGCTGTGACGACAAACGTGTTGTGATGTTCGGAGGTGTGCGCGGCGTTGAGATGCGAAGTTTGGTTTAGCGGAGCAGGGAGTGTGCAGGTTGAAAATAAAAACAGGCGCGGAGGATGAACCAACTGAAATACACACGAAAAACCAATTGGATTGCAGAGGGGACAAGAGTTAGTTGAGCTGTGACGGTACACGTGTGGTGGTGTTCGGAGGTGTGTACGTGGTGGTGATGCCAAAATCCATTTCGAAAGACGGAGACATTGCAAGAAGAAAAGTAAACTAGACTCGGGAAATCAACGGAATGAGAGAAAACTATCAGTATAGTTGAAATGTAGAGGCGAAAAGTAACTCATGTGCTGTGAAGGCGAACGTGGTGGGATGACCCGGGGTATGCACGGGGTGGAGACGCCGAAATTGATTTGACGACATGACGACACTGCACCACGAAAATAAAAACAGACCTAGGGAATGGTCCGAGCAAGATCTGGCTATTGGTATAATTGGATTCTGCAGGGAACAAGCGGTTGAGGTGCAGTGACGTCGGACGTGTGGTGGTGATCGGGCCTGTGATTCTAATAACCAAGTTAAAGAAATCAGGCGATTTAAACTGGGAAAGCCAAGCATACTGGCAAAGTGGACAAACTTTGGTGAGTTCATTGATATACCCCAACCACGTTGACGATGAGTAATTGAAGTGTAGTAAGGTCGAACGCAGGATGCTTGCTGTTAAGAGAAGTGATCTCGTCAGTCAAGCCACAGACATGAACACGATGAAAGCAGGAAATTAAAATACATGCAGAGGATAGCCTAGCCTTGATGGGCTTATTTGTATAATTTGCTTGCACTGGAGATCAGTGGTCCGCATGCAGTGAAGCTCAACGTGTGGTGGGCATCGGGGTGGTGATCATTGAAGTCAAGTTACGAACGTGAGGACATTTGAAGTGAGACATCAAAGTATACTCGGGGGATAGCTAGACAATGCTCAGCCTATTAATGCAGTCTAATTTCCCGGGCTATAAATCGTTGAGGTACAGTGAAGTTCAACGTGTGGTAGTAGTCAAGGCAGTGATCCCGTAAGGCAAGTGACAAGCACGTGGAGATTTAAATAAAGAAATCAAAGTGAACTCGAGGGATGGCCCAACGTCATTGAGCTTACTGATATTATTTGATTTGATTGCGCTAGATACAAGTAGCTGATGTGCAACGATGGTAAACGTCTGGTGATGGTCGGGGCGGTGTTTCCGGGAATCAAGTTATAGACACGTAGACATTCAAGATAACAAAACAAAGTGCAGATTGTGTGATTCCAGACAGGCAGACTGAGGCAAAAATGAACTAAGGCGAGGGTTTTGTTTAACAGACTACTGCAGTAAATAACAGATACGAACTAACGGGTTTGAAGAAGTGACGATGCAGTTTGTTAGCGTGTAACGACAAACAGTACAGTGGAGTATATTTGTGGTACGTGGACTTAGATTCAACTGTAGTGGCAGTAGGTACAGTATATAGTCTCTTGTTTTGAGATGCAAGGCAAGACTGACAGGCGACAGAAGATATGGAAAACAAAGGCTGATTACAGGTAGTGGAAGTGATGGCGGGGTTCAGTGTTGAGCATAGGATAAGGCTGCGGTCGGTTGATTCAGATTAACAGGGTAGGACATGGGGTACAGTGGCATAGGGCAAGATTGTGTGTAGTATGTGGCAATGGTGTGGACAAGGGGATGGACAAAGAGGACCAGGAATAGGTGAACAACTGACGGGAGATTTATGGTGGGAGATGGGCGGACAAGGTGTGTAACAGGTATGTCATCAAGTATCAGGACAAGCAAGTTGAGAACAAGGTGGACAAGCAAGTTGACAAAAGGCAGGATAATTAAGTGGATAAGTGGCAGGATAAGTTGACAATTAGGTTGACAGACAGGTCGACAATTATGTTTAGACGTAGGTTGACAAGTAGTTTATTACATAGGTCGACAACCAGGTGGACAAGTGGTTTAATAGATAGGTGGACTCGTGGGTGTAGGAATAGTTGGACAAGTAAGTGGACAAGTGTAGTGGTTGGTATGAATGACAGGGCAAGATTGACACAAGCATAGGTTGGATGGAAATGATGAATGAAGAATGAAGAATGATGGTGATTGTCAAGTAGCGGGGTTTGCGAGATATGATGAGGAATGACAAAAAGCAGTGATACAAGTAGGAACAAGGAGATGAAGGCGATGAGGGGATGTAAGTGGGTTGATATGGTTGATGGATTGAGGGTTGGATGAACAAGTGTGGTGAGATTCAATAGTTTGTATTTTGGCTTAGGCGGCCAACCCTAATTGTGGAGAATCATGTGATCAGAGATGTAACCCTGAAAGTGTAGAGTCATGTGACTAAGATACAGAACCCTAGCGAGACAAGTCATGTGACACATGCATTAACCCTGAATACACATGGGTCACATGACAAATGTGATAACCCTAAGGTTGATCGAGTCATGTGATCTGAACCACTAACCCTAGTCGTAAAGCGATCATGTGACATACATGTAAACCCTAACCCTTGTCCCGGACATGGAAATTTTGAAGTTCAAAATTTTGAGAATATGACGTTAGGGTTTTCGTTAGGGTTAGGGTTTTAGTTTTAGGGTTTTAGGGTTTTAGGGTTTTAGGGTTTTAGGGTTTTAGGGTTTTAGGGTTTTAGGGTTAGGGTTTAGGGTTTTAGGGTTTAGGGTTTTAGGGTTTTAGGGTTTTAGGGTTTTAGGGTTTTAGGGTTTTAGGGTTTTAGGGTTTTAGGGTTTTAGGGTTTTAGGGTTTTAGGGTTTTAGGGTTTTAGGGTTTTAGGGTTTTAGGGTTTTAGGGTTTTAGGGTTTTAGGGTTTTAGGGTTTTAGGGTTTTAGGGTTTTAGGGTTTTAGGGTTTTAGGGTTTTAGGGTTTTAGGGTTTTAGGGTTTTAGGGTTTTAGGGTTTTAGGGTTTTAGGGTTTTAGGGTTTTAGGGTTTTAGGGTTTTAGGGTTTTAGGGTTTTAGGGTTTTAGGGTTTTAGGGTTTTAGGGTTTTAGGGTTTTAGGGTTTAGGGTTTTAGGGTTTAGGGTTTTAGGGTTTTAGGGTTTTAGGGTGTTCATACTGTTATAAAATAGTTTCCATCTTGAGAATTTCTATAATATATATCTCAACCATATAATCTAAATCTAGGATCTTTAAATAAATTACCCGCAGAAAGCGTTCAGGGTAATTTATTTTTAATTAATTCAGGATAAATCTCACTATAACATTCATTATATTTTGATACTAAAGTTATAATATAAACATTTAGTTTAAAATTTACCAATGTTTTACCAGCATATTTAAATGTAACTTTATAATTATTTGTACTACTCACCGTATTTCACATAGATTTACTTAAAATTTTTAATATCTAAATTTTCCCACCGTAATAAGAAGTATTCATGGTAAGAGGTAAAAGTTTTTTATTGAAAAATTTTTTAGTTTGACTAACCTTAACTATATTTTTATTTAGAGGTATTTTATTAATATTTTTAAGACGCAATTTATTATCTACTTGTAACTCAACGTATGTAAATTGTACTCAAACTACCTGTTTAATTGTATAGTAATCAATAAACGTATTTAATCTTTCTTTAAATATATTAGATACTTTCCTTAGAGTTTATTTATGTTCTTTCTCACTTAAACCTTCTTCTAAATAAACTCCTACTTTATCACCTAAGGTTAAGAAAAGTTCCTGTTCCTCTGTAGTATAACAAACTTTAGCTAATATACTATAATGCTTTCCTGGTTGCAATCTTTCTATAAAAATATCTTCAAACATAGTACTTTCATCAAATAATTCTCTATAATTCATATATACACTTTTAACATTATGTTTACTAAATAAACCTTTAGACTCATGAGTCATATTTTCATTTAGAGGTCTATTTTTTAAGATCTCATTTAATTCTTTAAAATTATACCCTTTATACACTTTAATGTCATAACCATATTTCTTTGTAAAATATTATTAAATACTAATATAAAAATATCAACCTATTTATATTTCATGTTCTGTATGTATACCGACTAGTAGTATTATTATTATAAACAAGTTTACATTATTCTTTTTTTAAAATGAACTCGAACCAATGCACTGTAACTATGTCCTTTTTCTGTTACTTCAATCATTTTTTCTACAAAAATATATAAAAACCCTTATGTGTAGAATATATTGCCTTAATGAGATTTTTTTCAAACACCACTTTTTGTTACATTATTTATATTTTTATTTAATGTTGCGCGCCCGGAGGGCGGTTCCAGCCGCCTTGCGGCGCCCGGAACTGGTTATTTATTTTTATTATGAGTTTTTATCTCTTAGACTTGAATAATAAGATATTTGTAAATTATCAACCTTTAATTTATTTTCCCGCAGGGGGCGCTGGCGCTCGGAAATTATTATAAACAATGTCCTTATTAGATAATAAATTAATATTAGTAGACATTTTATTTGTTATATTAGGTAATATAAAGTTTAATTTTTACATGTTTATTTTCTTAAATTTAAATACAATTTTAGTTATTAATAATTAGAGATCTACTCATAGATCGGAATATCTTTTAATATAGCACTAGATAAGCTTTTTTTTATAAGAGCTGCGCTCTTGCAATCTCTTAATTAAATCTCTTTAAAAATCTAATTAAATTAGCTAACAAACATAAAACCCTAACTATAAACAACAACTTCTAAATAATAAAATTTAGTTGTCCGTCTCTTCGGACTAACAAGCTCCGGTTTAATATCAATTCAGAGCTTGCTGGTAAAACATCCCTTTTATCATAAAATAATTTAACTCTTCTACCCCTTTGGGGGCCAGTTAGAATAATCATGATATATAATTATAGGTATTTTTTTGATTAAAACTGTGCGAAGCATGCCTCCTTTTGAAAAACTTTTTTTGCTTTCATTTTTGTTTCACCTTTCTCCATTACTAAACAATAGGTTTTTAATAAATAAATATTATTCTTTAATCCGGACCCCTGGATAATAATTTAAACTGTTCTAATAGATTTTCTACTAAATGTTCAGTAAGTTCGATACCGGTTACTATATTACCAGTATTAGTATAATATATCTCTCCTTCTTGACTTAAAAGCTCTAGTTTAATTTTATTCATATAAATTATACCGTATGCAGAAATAACTGAAGATATAGAAATAGCTACATCGTCAAAATGATTAATATTATCCTTATATTTAATAGAATTTTTTTTTTAATACCTCAACGTAATTTAAATCATGTTCATTATAAATTTGTTGTGGGCGAAGCTCCCCACTTAAGGGGGGAGGCTTATTTATTTAGCGGATTAAATTAATATATTATTATCCGGAATTCGTTTATAATAACATTCTCTTGTAGCTAAGATTTTTGTTTATAAGGTACTAGATAAACATATAGTCTAATACTTATTGTAAAATTAGAGTTTAAATTTTGCAATTAAATTATAAACTTCTTTTAATAATAAGGGTATTAATCTTAATTGGTAAAGACTAACACTACGGATGTTATATTGTAAGTTCGAATCTTACATACCCTTGGCCTACCGGTATTTTTTTTTTAGGCCATCGAATACTATGTTTTTTTTTAATTTATTTATATTATGAAATTATCTTTTTTATTATTTATTATTGGGATATTAGGTTTTATCTTCAATAGAAAAAATGTTATATTAATGCTTATATCAATTGAAATTATGTTGTTAGCTATAACATTTTCAATACTTATAAGTTCATTAAATTCAGATGATATTATAGGGCAAGTTTATGCTATTTATATCATTGTAATTGCAGGTGCGGAGTCTGCAATAGGTTTAAGTATATTAGTTAGTTTTTATAGATTAATCTGTTTTTGGTTCTTTTATTATCTATCCTATAGTCAAGTTATTAGTGTAAGACTAAGAAAAGATTGTTATTTAAATCGTTTAAAATTAATGGGTGTAAGAAATTATTCCACTGTGAATAAAAGAATTGCCTCAGTAGACCCTTGGTTTATTTCAGGTCTTTATGATGCTGAAAGTTCTTTTGTTATTTTAAGAAATCCTAGTTATAAAACAGGTTGAAGTGTTCAAACTAGAGTACAAATAAAAATGCATGAAAAAGATAGAGCTTTATTGTTAAAAATTCAAGAATATTTTGGAGGAATAGGTAATATTACAAAACCTAACAAGAATTTAACAGTAGAATATAGAGTATATAGTTTAAATGATATTATAAATTTTATTCTTCCACATTTTGATAAATATCCTTTACTAAAAAATATACAGATTATCTTTTATTTAAAAAAATTGTTTTTACAATGTTAAATAAAGAACATGTTACTATTGACCCCGAAGGGGGGCGCTTGCGCTCCGATATTCAAAAAATAGTTAACATTAGGGCTTTATTAAATACAGGTTTATCTGAAAGTTTAAAAGAAGCTTTCCCAAATACAGAGCCTGTGTCAATTAGTGAATTAAATAGTATACCTCAAAAAAAATTCAATTTAGATTGGATGGCTGGTTTTTGTACAGGAGAATCTAATTTCTTCATTACAGTTCAAAAATCTAAAACAAAATCTGGTTTAGCTGTTTCATTGCGTTTTTCTGTAGCTCAACATTCAAGAGATTTATTATTATTAGAAAGCTTTGTAGATTTTTTTGGTTGTGGATACACAGTCAATTATAAAAATCGTTTAATTTGTGAATATATTGTTACAAAAATTGATGATATAACTGAGGTTATAATACCTTTTTTTGAAGAACACAATATTTTAGGTTCGAAATATATTAACTATTTAGATTTTAAAGATGCAAGTACAATTATCAAAAATAAAGATCATTTAAATCAGGAAGGTTTAGAAAAGATTTTACAATTAAAAAACAAAATGACATCTTTTTATAAAAATACTTCTATAAATAATCATAATTAAGATTTAGGCGCTAAAAATTCTGATCAAAAAAGGTGAAATAAACTTTCATCTAGTCTTATATTTAAAATATTAAGGCGAAACCTTCAAATTACGGGAAACTCTTAAGGACAAATCTACCAAGTTATCATAGTAATATGTTAATGGAACAGGTAATGACTCGTTGTATGGTAATAACGGTTTGTATGAAGAAATAAAATAGAATATCTGTAGCCAAGTACCATTTTTGTAAAAAGAAAAGGTATGCAGTTCATCGACTAAACGTAGGTTGGTTAATAATTATTTTTCTAATTATTGGCTTAAAATATAGTCAGGCATAATTTAATAGTTATGATAATACCTCAGCCTACCTAAGGAGTAATTTCTATGGTAAAGAGGGAAAACGAAGAGGAGACGTTTATATTGAAACAGAATAATGTACTTAAGTATTATTATTTTTCCTATTTTAGGAAGTATAGCTTCCGGGTTTTTTGGAAGAAAAATAGGTATTAGTGGTTCACGTTTAATAGGTTGCGTTAGTATTATCATTACTACAATATTAGCCATAATAGCTTATTTTGAGGTAGGGATGAATAACAATCCTATTATTATTCATATATTTAAATGAATAACAAGTGAATCTTTTAATATTGAATGAGCTTTCCATTTTGACAGTCTAACAGTTTTTTTTGTGAATCTCTTAATATTTTTAGGAGAAATGGTAGCTGTGTTGGTTTTAATACAACTATATAAGTTAATATTTATTTGTAAATTTAAAGTTAATATATTAGATAATTTAACTGTAAATAAACACTGGTTGGACACAAAATCCGTGCAAAGCGGGAATTTTACGGCTTACGACTATAATACTAAAAGATATTATACAACTATAAGTGATAATTCTTTAAATAAATTGACTTTGAGTTCTTTTGATTCTAATTTTCTTCAATGATTTGTCGGATTTACTGATGCTGAAGGTAATTTTTCTATTGTCCCGAGATCAAAAAAAGATAAATCTACTGTTTCTACGTTTTCATTTATGTTTAAAATAGGTTTACATAAAGATGATGAAATGACTTTAAGACTTATTAAAGATAAACTGTCTATAGGTAGTGTGCGTATATATAAAGATGAGTGTACTTTTATTGTTAGTGATAAAAAAGGTATCGCTCTGTTGATTGATATATTTGATAAATACCCTTTAAATACTACAAAATATCTAGACTATTTAGATTTTAAAGAAGCTTACAATCTATATCATAATAATAGTAATAATTTAAAGTCTGACGGGTTAAAAGATTTATTAATAGAATTAAAAAATAAGATGAATACTAATCGTATTAATTTTGAAAGACCTGAAAATTCTAAGATAATTATTACCAAAGACTGATTATTAGGATTTATTGAAGGTGACGGGTCTTTTTTCTTAAGAAGAGATAATATAGTTCCTACCTTTTCTATGGAATTATCTGTAGTTCAATTATCGGTTTTAATAAAAATAAAAGAGTTTTTAGAAAATAATTTAGGTTTTGATACATATTCTTTATATAAATTAAAAAATTCATCTATTATAGCGATAACAACAGCAAAAGCTAGATCTCTTAATAGTAAAGGTAGTGTATCTATTACTATAAAAAACAATAATGTATTACATAACTATTTTATACCATTTTTTGAAGATAGAAAATTTTTAACTAAAAAAGGTATGGATTTTAACGATTTTAAATTGATTAGTCATGCAGTTTATATAGGGGCACATAGAGATGAAAAAATAAGATCTTTGATATTAGAATTATCTAATACCATGAATAATTTTAGGTTATCTACTTATAAAGAAACAGTTAAACTTATGAGTCAAGAAGAAATTAATCAAATAACTAGGGCAATACCTACGGTAGAAAATCTATCAGATGGTAGAGTAATTGATAGAATTACCGGAAAATTACTACATAGATTAGTTAGTTGTGTATATGAAATATTTGAAGAAGATGGAAGTTGCCATTTAGCTAATTCTTTAACTGAGGCTGCTTCTATAGTAGGATTATATTCTGGTACTTTAAGTAAATGTTTAGATGTTGAAGCTTTAAGTGCTTCACCTAAAATTGAGTTTTTTAAAGTTAAAAATTATCGAATACGTAGAGTTAGGGTTTTTGTTCCAACTGAGTAGTTTTATATTATTGTTGTTTTATGTAGAGTTGTTTTAGTTAAAGGTAACATAATAAGGATTTAAGTTGTTTTAATAGATATTAGGGAGGCGACGGGCTATATTACCTAACAATTAAAGGCTGTAGGCCTCAAAATATAACAAAGTTAGCTTAACTAATTTACAATTACTATGGATTGGGCTAGTGCAAGTTAGCTACAATTTTCTATTACTGCATATTTTAGTTTAAATAAATTAATTCTTGTTGACTAATCTTTAATAATAATGATAATTACAAATAAAAAATTTTGTTTTTGAATAAAAATACCTATTATAATAATGGATATTTTTATTTATACTAAACATAATTAAGAATAGAAAATAAATTAAGCAAGATTATAATCAAATAATTTATAGACTTATATAAAAAGAGGTGAAAACGGTTAATGAGGATATACTTAAAGACCGTCGGCAGTTATAAATGTCGCTACAGACTGGATCACCGGGGTTAGGCTGAAATGTCTGTCCAAATGTACAGTCGAACTTTAGAATGAGTGCGATATCATAGGGAGGAAATATTATCTAAAAATTACGCACAATAGATAGCTTTTACACAAAAAGTATAAACTCCTAAGTAAAAATTTTTACTCTGAGAATCTATTCCTAGGAAAATAGGTGATTTTCAGGCAAGGTTAACTAAAGTTGTTCTATGCTTTTAAATATTAACGAATTAATTAAACAAAAATATTTTTTTAACTTAATAAGTTCGACTGAGTTACAGTCAAAAGTTGAGATTCCTAGTAGATCTTTTAATTTTAAATCTTTTAATAGTAAATTTTCAGAATATTATCCAGATAAAAAATTACCTAGTAAAGAATTTTTGGAATGGTTTATTGGGTTTACAGAAGGTGAAGGTAGTTTTACAGTGTCTAAATATGGTAAATTACTCTTAACTATATATCAAGCAACTTTAGATATTCAAGTTTTATATTATATTAAAGAAAATTTAGGATTTGGATCTATTGGTAGCGTTAATGATAAAGTAAGTCGTTTAGTAATTTATGACACTAAAAATATTTATCTATTGTGTCTTTTGTTTAATGGTAATATGGTTTTACCTACAAGAAACGCCAGATTTTTAACATTTCTTTGTGCTTTTAATGAAAAACTCTTAAAAAAAAATATATTTTCACCTATCGTACCAATAATGGAATATGTTAAACCCAGTTTAGATGATTGTTGATTATCAGGTTTTACAGATGGAGAGGGTTGTTTTACTATTTGTTTTTTATCTACAAGTAATAAATTCCGTTATATATACTTATTAACTCAAAAAGGTGTCGCTAATAAAGCTGTTTTTGAACATATTTTAAGTTTATTTGATTGCCATGGTCTTGTTTCTTGTCGTAGTAATAAAGATTTGGATGTATGAGATTTAAGAATTAATGGATTAAGGAATTGTACTGCACTTTTCCCTTATTTTGATAAATGAAGTTTAAGAACAAAAAAATTACAAAGTTATCTTAAATGAAAAGAGATTTATCCTAGATTAGTCAAAGGGGATCATTTAAAGGCAGATACAAGACAAGAATTAATAGATCTTGCTAAAAAAATAAATAAGTTTGATTAATTTTTACATGAAAGTAAAAGGGGAGGGTTAGTTTAAGCTATTAGAGTTATTAAGTTATTAGTAAAAAATAAAGTTCTTAATAATGAATACATTTGTATACCTTACTTCTAGTTTTAAAAATTTTTAATATTATTTAGTACAAGAATCTGAAAGATACTATTTTCATATAAAAGGAAAATTTTAATTAACTAGTACTTTAAACTAGTTAATTAAATCCCCATTAGAAATGTTTCACTAGTAAGTTCGATGTTTCACCAGAGGTGCCCCCCCCTCCTTTCGGGGAGGGCGCTCCGCTCCAGGGGTTATTTTTATACATGAAATAATTAAAAATTTTTATCGCGATATCGGTGGAACGGTCAAAGCTACTTTGTAGTAAGACCGTAGGTTTCTTTAAAATCTTTAGAAATCTCTACAGACTGGATCACTGGTAGGTGGCTTAAAAGCTGCTTAATGTACAGTCGGGCTGCTCAATATATTAAATTTATTATAACCAAATACGTTTTATATTCTAAAATAATTTCTAAATTAAACGTCAAATTAGATAGTTTAATATTTATATAGAAAATACTTAATTACAAGTTTTATTTTTATTTAGTCCCCGGAATCAAGGGGCTAACATAAACTATAGTTCTTATTTTTTTTAAGTGATTAAGTTGTTATATAATAAATGAGCAGTTGACCTGTTTTAATTATTAGTTCTTTAGTTCATTTATATAGTATAGGCTATATGAGTAACGATCCTCAATGAGGTCATATTACGGGAAAATATGGTTATGGGGATGAATTGTCAAATTCCGGGAACGCCCTAAAGTTTAAGATACCAAACAATATCTGAAAATGTGGCTGAGTTAATTACTTAGGTATGGTAATAATGCTTAAAATTTGTGAAAACAAAATGGGTAACCGCGGATCTAAGTCAATTATAAATAATAACCTTAAATTTATAGTTGTAAAAGAGCAACGAGTAAACGGCAATTGATTTGTTAATTCTTCTTTAATAAATTTAAAATGTACTCTAAACGGTTTCGAAAGAAATAGTATTAAATTTAAGGGTAATAATCCTTTAAATTTTATGATAAAAATCCCTTCTAAACAATTCGATTTTAAACCTTTTTCTACCAGTACCTTTACATCAATCCATCCTAGAGTTTTATCTGGTTTAATAGATGGTGACCCCGGAGGGGGGCGCTTGCGCTCCGGTTCATTTAGTGTAATAGTGGATAAAAAAAAAACAAGAAAATTAGGTTGAAGGGCTAAATTGAAATTTCAATTAGGTCTACATATTAAAGATCTTAATTTGTTATATAGTTTACAAGAAGGCCTAGGAGGAATAGGTGTTATTTATTTAAATAAAAAAAAAGATATGGCTAATTTTTCAATATTTTCAAAAGGAGATCTAAATAAACTTATTCTTTTTTTAGAAAAATATCCATTAATTACTCAAAAAGCCGCCGATTTTATGTTATTTAAACAAGCCTTAGAGCTTGTAAATAATAAAGCTCATCTTACTGTTGACCCCGAAGGGGGGCGCTTGCGCTCCGGTTTAAATCAAATTATTAATATTAAAGCATCAATGAATTTAGGTTTATCTGATACATTGAAATCAGAGTTTGCTGGATATATTCCAGTTAAGAGACCTCTAGTTAATGATCCGGATAATATAGAATTAGACCCTCATTGAATTTCAGGTTTTGTTAGTGCTGAAGGAAACTTTGATGTTCGTATGCCATCAATTAATAGTGAATTAGGTCGTAGAGTACAGTTAAGATTTAGAATATCTCAACATAGTAGAGATCTAAAATTAATGGCCAAAATAGTTAAATATTTTGGTTCAGGAAATGTTTATAAATATGGAGGTAAATTTGCGGTAAATTTAACAATAGTTGATTTTACTCATATAACCAAAACAATAATCCCTTTTTTTGAGAAATATCCCTTAATCGGTGTAAAGCATAAGGATTATCTTGATTGATGTAAAATTCATAGTTTAATGGTTAATCGTTCACATCTTACAGTTGAAGGTATAAGTTTAATTGAAGAGATAAAATTAGGTATGAATAGCGGTAGAAAGGTTTAAATAAGTTAAATAATTAATTAATTTTTAACTTTTAATAATTAATTGTAAGATAAATTTTATTTTTTTTGCATAATCAGAGGTTTTTTAGTTATTTAAGTTTATTTACTTTTTGTATGGTCATCTTAGTAACAGGTAATAATTACCTGTTAATGTTTGTAGGGTGAGAAGGTAATTTTAATAGCCTTAAATGGTTTAATTTAAAAAAATTAATAATCCGCGGCCCCCGGTTGGCTTCAGCCGCTTAACGGCGCCCGTAACTTTTATTAAAAATATGTCTAGTGTAAGTAGTATAGACAGAAATTGTTTATTAATAGGTTCTTTATTAGGGAATTCCTATCTCGAGAGAGATAGGGATGGTGTAAGAATTGTATTTATTAAATGTAGTGATAATATAGAGTATATTGTACAATTTTATAATAAATTTACAGACATAATAGTAGGTGTAAATAAACCTATTATTAAGAAAGTTATATCTAAAAATAATAAATTATTTTATTATTGAAAAGCAGAAACTTATTATTTAAAATCTTTTAATGATTATATGAAATGTTTTATAAAAATGATTTAAAAATTGTACCTTTAAATTTAAATAATTATTTAACTGCTATGGCTCTTTCTGCATGATATTTAGATAATACAGATAGAATATTTTTAAATAATAAACAAAGTTATTATTTAAATGTTGATAATATTAAATATCTAATTAAATTATTAAAAAATAATTTTAATTTAGATACATATTGTAAAATAGAAAGTCAAGGAAAAACTGTTTTTTATGTTGAAAATAATAGTTTGGATTGTTTAAAAAAAATTCTAAATCCTTTTATTTCTACATCTTTAAGACATAGATTAAATAATCCTAATCAAAAATTCAGTATGTGAAATTCTACTTTAAAAAATAGTTTAAATAATAGATATTATTCTAGTGATGCTAAAGATCCAAAATATTCTGTTAAATATAAAAATGAATATGTCTTAACTGATATACAAAAAGAAGGATTAATAGGATTAATCTTAGGAGATGGATTTTTAGAAAGAGCTAAACATACTCATAATACAAGAATTAGATTAGAACAATCTTATCCTGAAAAAAGTGAATATTTAAAAAGTATAGATGAACTTTTTAAACCCTTGACAGCAATGGAACCTACTATATTAACAAGAAATGATAAAAGGGATTTAGTAACTCAAAGTTTATATTTTATAACTTTAGCTATGCCGAGGGGTGTTTAAATTATTATTATGAATTATTTTATAAAGATAAAAAAAAAATAATTCCTAGAAATTTAGATGAATTATTGACAGCTAGAGGTTTAGCTTATCTTATTATGTCCTCTCTCTCTTTCTTTCTCTGTTCAAGAAGTTTTAAATAAAAATTTTGAATTAAGAACTAGATTGGAGGAAAAAAAACAAGATCAATGAGTAATATATATTCCTATACGTCAAAAAATAAAATTAAAAGATATTATAGGTCCATATATGCACAAATCTATGTTATATAAAATTTAAATTAAATCATAGTTAGTAATAATAATATCTGTATATATTTATGGATGTATTACTAGCGATATCGTTGAAAATGATCAACTAAATAAAGTTAATTTAAAGATCATTAGTTTCTAAAAAAAAAAAGAGACTGCGACAGACTGGATCAACGGTGGGTAGTTAAAAAGCTGCTTAATGCACAGTCGGAATCTTGATATTTAATTTCAATATGGATTAAATATTCCAGGGCTTTATCTAATTTTTTTTTAGATTATGTAAAGTACAGGAGATATATTTTAACTTATTTGTATATATCTTAAAGATTTGGTTGGAGTTTGTTCGTATCTTTTAGTAAGTTTTTGATTTACACGTATATTTGCCAATAGTAGTTCTTTATCTGCATTTTTAACTAACCGTGTGGGTGATTGTTTATTAACAGTAGGTATGTTAGTTGTTTTATGAACATTAGGTAATTTAAATTATAGTGTAGTGTATTCAGTGGCTTCTTACATAAATGAAAATGCAATAACTATTATAGGTATTTGTTTTTTAATAGGAGCTATGGCTAAAAGTGCTCAAGTTGGTCTTCACATTTGATTACCTATGGCGATACCCCAAATAAAAGTCGCAAAA